>NC_069799.1:57562705-58812289 GCF_027406575.1 Nycticebus coucang
GTACTGAGTTAGCGACAAGCAGAGGGAAGTCCTGGTCTTAGGGCTGTAAAGTTGGGGCCCAAGCCCCACACTGTCCCCCAGAGTCGGCATTGCTAAAATCTGCAATGACCCAGAACTAAGAAAAGAAGCCACCATAATGGATGACAGAACCAGGAAAATACAGATGACATTCTGATTCTCTGGACACATAGCGTATGTGACACTGGGCCGCAGACTTGTGATAGGAAGTTTACCGGACAAAAAGCGCAGGGCCCTCAGTGCCACAGGGGGGAGTGAGATGTGTCTGCCAATGGCCAGCAGTCCAGCCGGGCAACAGGTGAGAGTCACTCTCCCCTCCACTCCACCTGTCTGCTCTTCTCGCCATCTTCCCCCCCCATCTTTATTGGGAAATTTCCACCAATTGCATGGAGGGAGTGGCTTCAGTTCCACGTGGGGGACAATGAGGATTTATTCCCCTCATGGCCTCCCCCTCCTCACTCAGGTAGAGGAGGAGTCTGTCAGCCCCCGTGGGCCCCAGGCACCTGCTGCCCTGGCTGCATGTCATTACTGAGAGTAAAGAAACAAGGGCAGGAGAAATGCCCCAGCCTCGCAAGCTAAGGAATCAGTGAGAGACCTCAGGGTGTTTAACCCAAAGAGAAGAACATATTGGGGGACGTATGGCCCACATCTATCTTCCGGACTGTTATGGGGAAGAGGAAGGAAAATCAGGAAGATGTTGAGAAGGGAATCGTAACAGCAGTTAACGACAGCAATAAAAATAGAAAGGCATCACATGTTCCCTCTGCACCAGGCCCTCCGCTACGTGCTGTGTGTGCATTTTTCTTTTAATCCTCACTACAACCAAGGCAGATTAAAAAGAAAATGCTCTTCTCATACCTATGGAAATGCTAAGGCACACACACGTCATACAAGGCCTGCCAATTAAATCTGCAAACTCATCCTCAAAAAAGTGCTACTTCCTTCATCCCTGAGTATCACTACAGTCACCTTCCAAGCACTCCTCTTGGCCACCTGGTGACCATAGTGACATTCAGCAGTGAGATATGTAGCACTTTCTATAGGATGAGTTTGTCAACTTAATTGCCCAACCTCATATGTGTATCCAACATTTTAAAGTATTCTGTGGGTGAGTGGATGTAGGGGTCCCTCAGTTAATTCAATCAGTTATGTCCCAGTGGAGGGATGGAGAAGTCATCCAGGTATCACCACCTGAATCAGCCTGGGCACATATTATCATCTTGACCTTCTAAGCAGAGCATCTTACCCTCTCTTTCGTCTTTGATGTTACTGTCTGTGAGGGAGCCATCACAAGTAAATCGTCCTTTGTAATGCCAAACCAAGATTTTTCTATGCGTTATCATAGTTCTTAAAAATCTGGGCCTTTTGACCTGTCTCTGGTAAGTATTCTTTTTCCCTCATAATACTATTCCCCTTGTATCCCAAGGAGCCACATACATTCTCAGTATTTGTCACTGGAGTTGCAATTCTGTGTTTTTGCATTCACATGAGGAAAAAAAAAATTCTCCTACAATGGTTTTTACTCAAGACAAAAGTTATTACGGGGAGGGGGAAAGAGTGGAGGGTTACATCTGGACAGAGTTAACTTGTGCGGCTGCAAAGGCCTCTCAAAGCAGGCAATGTGGCAGTTCCCCTTGTGCGACTACTTTGCTTTAACATAGAAATGCGTACTTTTCTGATCGCTGTGGGTTTTATTTGCAGAGGAAGAAAGGAGTATGTTTTCCAAGAGGAAATTTAGCAATTTATTTAGGCTGTTAAACCACTTTTGGCCTTAGATTGATTATTCAGGAAGATGCTGTTAACTAAAATGGGGAAGTCTTAGGCAAACTCTAAATCTTGCATAGCAGTTAATTGTTGGGCACAATTTGGGATTTTGATACGATTTTTTGAAATAGCTCTTCTAAATGGTTCAAATATTTATAGCCTTTAAATATCTGTTCTTCTGCTGTATCTGCTTGGATAATCCAGCCTGAAGTCATGGAGAGATGGAGACTGGTAACCTTGAATGTTACCAGGCATCGCATTTCCTAAGACTCTATGCCTTTGTCGAAATCATCTGAGAATTCGTCATCTTTTCTTTCCCTTCTTATCTGTCCACCCACACAAACTGATTAATAAAAAAGGAGTAATTCGGGAACATAAAATTGTTTTGAAGCGGAAAAGTTCCATCTGAATACAAAACAGAATTTTGTCCATGCTAAGACATGATCTACCTTGACGCAAATCACTGCCCCAAGTTGCGTAGAGAAAAGAAAACATGGCAAGATGTTTTAAACCTTTCTTAAGGTTTGGCAAGAGAGAATTGTGCAGAGCAGCTCTTTTATTGAGAAATGGGTTAGGTTCTAAGAAGCCAGTGGCCATCTCTTGATCCTCATCCCCAGGTCCATGCAGGATTCAGCTCGGCTGGTCAGCAGACGGTCCTTCTGGAAGTAGCCTCCCCCCTGGCCTTTCACATCAGCACATTCACCTTCTTCTGCTTACTGTTTCTCCTTGGTCTGTCTCGTGGTCTCCTTCTCCATGGGTCAGTTTCTAAATCTGGGCTCTATGGTACTCCATCCTCACCCTCTGGTTGGATAAGTTTACATTCTCTCTAGATTTAGATATCATCTTGCTGACAATGACTCCAATTATGTACTTTGAATCAGCCACATTTATTTTTGTAGTTGTCACTGTTGTTTGGCAGGCCCGGGCTGGGTTCGAACCCACCAGCTCCGGTGTATGTGGCTGGTGCCACTGAGCTGTAGGCGCCAAGTTTCTAAATCTGGGCTCCATGGTACTCCATCCTCACCCTCTGGTTGGATACGTATACATTCTCTCTAGATTTAGAGAGATTGTAGCCACATTTTTTTTAATCCACTCATTGGCTGATGGGCACTTAGGTTGATTTGCAATTGTGAGTTGTGCTGTGATTTGTAAACATTTGGGTGCTAGTGTCTTTTTGATAAAATGACATGTTTTGTTTGGTTTTGTTTTCCTTTGGGGGGATAGCCAGTAGTGGGATTTGCTGGATTGCATGGTAGGTTTACTTTTAGCTCTTTGAGCAACCTTCATACTACTTGCCATAGAGGTCGTTCTAGCTTACAGTCCCAGCAACAGTGTACAACCATTCCCGTCTCATCACATCCGTACCAACATCTATTGTTTTTTGACCTTTTTAATAACAGAGATCCAGACAGGGGTAAGGTGGTATCTCACTGTGGTTTTAATTTACATTTTCCTGATGATTCGTGGTGTTGAACACTTTTTTCACATGGTTTTTGGCCATTTGCCTATTATTATTATTATTTTTTTTTTTTTTTTGAGAAAAATCTGTTCATGTCTTTTGCCCACTTTTTGATGGGGTTACTTGGTGGTTTTCCTTTCTTCCTGCTGACTTGTTAGAGTTCTTTGTAGATTCTGGATGTTAGCCCTTTGTCAAATACATACTTCACGAATGTTTTATCCTATTCGTAGGTATTCTGTTTACTCTGCTGAGTATTTCCTTTGCTGTACAGAAACTTTTAAGTTTAATTAAGTCCCATCTATTTATATGTGTAGTTGGTGCATTTGTTTGGGGGGGTCTTAGTTAGAAATTCTTTGCTGACACCAACGTTCAGAAGAGTTTGTCCCAACTTTTTCTTCTAGAAGTTTTATGGTTTCAGGTCCTACATTTAAGTCTTTAATCCATGTTGAGTTAATTTTTATATTTGGTGAGAAACAGGGATCACTTTCATTCTTTGAAATGTGGGTATCTAATTTTCCCAGCATCATTTACTGAATAAAGCATCCTTTCCCCAGTATATCCTTTTGTCTGCTTTGTCAAAAATCAGTTGGTTGTACACGTAGCTATATGGTTTTATTTCTGGGTTCTCTATTGTTCCATTGGTCTATGTGTCTCCTTTATACCAGTACCATGATGTTTTGATTACTCTGGCCTTACAGTATTGGAAGTCAGTCAAGTGATGTCTCTAGATCTGTTCTTTTTTCTTAGAATTGCTTTGGCTATTCAGGCTCTTTTTTGTTTGCATATGAAGTTTAGGATCTAGATCCATTTCGTTTTCCTAGATCTGTGAACAATGACATTGATATTTAACAGGAATTGCATCAAACCTATATATCAAATTGGGCAATATGGACATTTCATCAGTGTTAATTCTTCCACTCAGCATGGGGTTTTCTCCATCTGTTTGTGTCATCTACGACTTCTCTCATCCGTGTTGTACAGTTCTCCTTGCAGAGATCTTTCATCTCCTTGGTTAAGTATATTCCTAGGTATTTTTTTTTGTAGCTATTATAAATGATATTGAGTTCTTAACTGGACTCTCAGCTTGATAGGTATTAGTATACAGAAATGCTACTATTTGTGTACACTGATTTTGTAACCTGACCCTTCACTAAATTTCTTCATTAATTCTAGGAGTCTTTGGAGTAGTCTTTACTGGTTTCTAGACATAAAATCAGGATGTTGGCAAACAGGAATAGTTTGACTTCCTGTTCCCTGATTTGGATGCCCTTTATTTATTTCTTTTGCCCCATTGCTCTGGCCAGGACTTCCAGGACTACACTGAATAGAATTGGTGACAGTGGGCAACCTTGTCTTGTTCTAGTTCTTAGGGGAAATGTTTTTAACTGCTTTTTCTCTATCCCAGAGATTTGGGGAGATAGATTGTTTGTTTTCATCATTCAATTTAAAAAATCCTTTGATTTCCATTGCTACAACAATAGGGAAGCTATAACAATAAATTTGATCCTCAGGTAGATACAGTGCTCTGGGGCTAGGACCTCAAAAGGCACCAGCCGCAGTGCCCAGGGTCTGTAAGCCAGTGGAACCCCACTGTACTGTCTCTCCAGAACAATGCCATTGCATAGTCTGCTGCTATGGAGGGGCCCTCCCACGCCCTGAATGCCATGTCCATGGGGGGAAGTGTGGAGCCCTAAGCTTCTCTCTCTGTCCCTTCCCCACAAGCAGGCCCCTTCCCTGGGTACCTCCAAACCTTCTGAGCAACTTCCCTCCCCTTCACCTTGGGAGCCTCCTATAGCCTCTCTATTCATTTCCAATGCTCTCTCTTAGATTAATGATCTGAAGGTGAACATCTACTTGCCACTGTTAATCCTGTCAGTGACAGCAGACGGGAGAGGTGGCTTCTAGCCCACCATCATGGCTTCCAGCCAAAGCTATCATTAATATTTTGCCTCCTGCAAGGTCCAAACCAAATTATCTTCTGTAGTCTCAAGGAAATCTAACCAGCCCTATGCTATGTGCCCTATATTTCCTCGTTCTTCAGAGTCTTTTGTGCTAAGTCTTTGTTCATGACAATTAGCCACTGAGTAACTATCACAGGCCAAGTACTGTTCAGAAACTGAAAAATATGTAATAGTAAGCAAGGTCTTTGCTCATGGAGTTTACAATTTCCTTGGTGACCATAAATAACTTAACCAATGAGTAACAGTTAAATACTCAATTATTCCTAATTTATTTCTATAGAGACTTTACTTTTCTCTAAAGTGGTTTAAAAAGTATTCGCTGTGTGTTAGAAATTCTACGGCTCTCTGTTTTTCAAACTGTTTATCTCTGGGTCTACATTCCTTGTAGGTCAGTGGTTTTTAACCTTTTTTATCTCACAGCACACTCTTGAACCTACAGTTAAAGTTATGCAATACACCTAAATTATGTTGATCAAAAAAAGAATATACTTACTGTGTTTTGAACTTCTTTCAAAAATAATTTAATTAATTATTTTGTGGCACACCAAAGACCCTCTCACCGCACACCCATGTGCCACAGCAAAATGGTTGAAAATCACTGCCCTAGGTGATCAAGTCTCTGAAGAGAGGAGATGACCATCGTGATAACATGGTGAATAGGAAATGGCACCTCCTGTCCAGAGCCCCAACTAAAACAGACTTCCATGGTCTGGGAACAGGTGGCTCACAACTGTCCATATAAATCTTTAAACAGCAACACTTCTCCCCTCCCATGCCAGAGCACCAGTTCAAGGGAATGTACGGTTTAATCACTTTATATGTTACAACATGGTGGCCGAATTAGTAGAAAGTACCAAATTACTCAAGGCAAATGGAGAGGGGAAAAGGGATACTTTCCATAAGAAAGTTAAATGAGAAATAAGAAGGTGATAATATAATTATGGAGGATAGATTTTTTTTTTTTTTTTTTTTTTTTTTTGCTCTTTAAATATTATCTGTTGGTGGAGCATGGTGGTTCATGCCTGTAATCCTAGCACTCCGAGAGGCTGAGGTGGGTGGATTGCTTGAGCTCAGGAGTTTGAGACCAGCTGAGCAAGAGCAAGACCCTGTCTCTTCTAAAAATAGAAAAACTACCCAAGCGTTGTGTCAGACACCTGTAGTCCCAGCTTCTTGGGAGGCTGAGACAACAGGATTGCTTGAGCCTAGAAGTTTGAGGTTGCTGTGGGCTATGATGCCAGGGCACTCTACCTAGGGTGACAGAGCAAGACTCTGTCTCAAAAAATAAAAAATAAATATTATCAGTCTATAAGAAATATGCCCTTACAAAAGAAGACTTATTTTTTTAATTGAGTCTTCATTACCATATCATCTTGATCGAGTCCATGGCATGGTGTCCCTATTTATAAGAAGGGGATAAAAATATGGCAATTGTTCACCCAGCAAGAATGAGGCTATTTTTAAAGGATTTTTAAACATGGGGCAAGTCTTAGGACACAGGTCAAAGGGTTTTGTATACAATCACTAAAAATTCTTTCAATGCTTCTGTAACTCAAACCACATTTTATCCTTGTTATCTCACAAGAATCATAGGTTCCTGAAAAACATGACCTTGAAAAAATCCTTTTAATTATGTGTTGACAGCAGCACCATCCACTCCCTCCTTCTCCAGAATGCTATCCTCCCCAACAGAAAGAACACAAATATCCATCCTAGAAGAAAATTTTATGCTACAACACACGATCGCCAACTTTAAATCTCAAGTGAGCACCTCGTATTGCTGAAATGATCAGTTGACCTTCTCCTACAAGAAAATGAGTGGCCATCCACTATAGGTTTTATTCATTATAATTTCTTATAATCCACAGATTTGTGGTGGGATTGCTCGCAAAGTCTATTGTATGTGTCCATCTTGAGTGGTTTCCTCCCATCTAAAACTTTGTCTTCGTAGTTTCACATTTTCATTCATTTCATTTCTATTGCTCTATGAATCAAAATCCCTGCAAGACACTTACACAACATTTAAAGGATGGAACTGAAAAGCGTTAAAAGGAGAATTATTTACAGAGGACAAATGTGTTGCCAAGTAGGGAAAGAGCAAAGAGGATAAACACTCTGACCTTTCTACCTCCCATCTTCTGATTTCCCACCAATACCTGTCATCAGCCAGACCCAGACAGATGGCAGAGGGCAATACAGGCCGTGGCAGTCAGCCTCCCGGGGCACAGGACAGAGTATATGTGATGGACAACAGGCCATGGGCTGGAGGCCATTCACAGTCTCAACAATGTTTAATTTCCATCCCCAACACTGAGCTGGCTCCCACCACTGTAGAGGGCCCACCCAGCCACCAGCAGAGGCCAAGCTGAGCCCCTAACAGAGCTACACTCCTGAAGGGCTGGCCAGCTGGCCACTGGACACTTTATGCAGGATGCTTCTCTCACAAAGTGGGCAGACATCTCTCCCACACTGCACACAAAAATAAATTCCTTATGGATTGAAGGGACTGGGGAGTGTTATATGGGCATTAAGATAAACAGAATTTGTTAACAAATAGCCTTAGGAATAATGTTATCAAATAGCCTATCAAACTTAGAATTTGATAACACATAGCCTGAGAAGAGATACTTTTGAAAATGCATGATACTGGAAGCTCTTGAAAAGAAAGATTGACAAATTTTATTACTCAAAATTTTTGAACTTGCTCACTACAGAGGACAGCACACAGCTGAAAGCAAGCAGCAGATACGAAGGTATTTTCAACAAATAACAATAATAACTGCTCATATGGTGCTTACTACATGCAAGATACCGACCTAAGGTATCCTCGTTTACTTCTATATTGGTCTGATGTAGGTGCTATTATTACCCTTCCTGTTTTTCAGGACAGGAAACTGAGGTACAGAGAATTTGAGTAACTCAGCCAAGATTACACTGCTAGTTAAAAGGCACAACCAAGATTAGTACCAGAGGGCCTAGCTTTAAGGTCTGTGCTCCTAACCTATCTGCCAACGCTCGCTCTCTTTTTTTAATGCTACTGAAAAAGACAATGAATTTATATCCATAATTTATAAAGGAATCCCAATATTAATAAGAAAAAGTGAGAAACCCACTAGAAAAATCAGGAAATAGGCAATTCACTGAAGAAAAACTTAAAATGACTAATAAATATACAAAAACTTACTAGCAATGAAAGATATGCAAACTTTTCAAAGGAGATGTTATTTTTTTAACCCACTACATTAGAAAAAATTAAAAGATTATTAGCATGTATGGGCAAAGAAAAAGTTATCCTCAGACTGGGTTGGAATACAATTTGGTAGAGGTTTTATAGTAGTACATAATAAAATGTTAAAATATTCATTAACCACTCAGCAGTACCCATTGATTGATATCTAATCTATAGAAATATGTACATATATACAGCAAAATATCTCTATACTAGTATCTGTATTAGTAAACATTAGACCCACCTAAATGTCATGTAGTATGTATTGATAGTTGTTTTTATAAATATGGTACATAATAGTGAAGATATAGAAACAGCCTAAGTGACCATTAATGGATGATTGGATAAAGAAAATTTACTATATGTTCATGGTGGAATACTACTCAGCCATCAAAAGGAATGAAATCATGTCTTTTGCCGCAATATGGATGGAACTGGAGGTGATGACGCTAAGCAAAACAAGTCAGACACAGAAAAACAAATATCCCTCGCATGTTCTCACTTATGAGGAGGCTCAATAATGAAAGCAGTGTGGAAGGCTGGACGATGAAGTCTCAGAAGAGGGAGAAAGGCAGTGGTGAGGAAGGTAATAAATTACTTAATGAGTCTGATGTATGTTATCTGGGTGATGGATACACCACAGGGCCTGACTTCACCACTGTGCAGTCTATACATGTCACAAAATGGCACTGGCACCCCATCAATGTATGCAAATTTAAAAAAGAAAATTAAAACGCAGTAGGATCTGTGAAGTACTGAAGTACACGAGTCTGAAACGTCATGCCTTCTTATAACGGGAATGGCATATGCTGAGGTGGTCATAACTTTTCAAACTTTTCTTTTTTTTCTTTTTTTTTTATTAAATCATAGCTGTGTACATTAATGTGATCATGGGGCACCATACACTGGTTTTATAGACCATTTGACACATTTTCATCACACTTGTTAACATAGCCTTCCTGGCATTTTCTTACTTATTAAGACATTTATATTCTACATTTACTAAGTTTCACATGTACCCTTGTAAGATGCACCACAGGTGTAATCCCACCAATCACCCTCCCTCGCCCACTCCCTCCCCTCCCTCTTCCCCTTCCCCCTATTCTTAGGTTATAACTGGGTTATAGCTTTCCTGTGAAAGCCATAAATTAGTTTCACAGTAGGGCTGAGTACATTTCTTCCATTCTTGAGATACTTTACTAAGAATAATATGTTCCAGCTCCATTCATGTAAACGTGAAAGAGGTCAAGTCTCCATCTTTCTTTAAGGCTGCATAATATTCCATGGTGTACATATACCACAATTTATTAATCCATTCGTGGACCAATGGGCACTTGGGCTTTTTCCATGACTTAGCAATCATGAATTGGGATGCAGTAAACATTCTGGTACAAATATCTTTGTTATGATGTGATTTTTGGTCTTCTGGGTATACCCCTAGCAGAGGAATTATAGGATTGAATGGCAGATCTATTTTTAGATCTCTAAGTGTTCTCTAAACATCTTTCCAAAAGGAATGTATTAATTTGCATTCCCACCAGCAGTAAATAAAAGACTTTGCACATTGAAAAAAAAAATCAGTTCTGAATGAGTTCAGAAGCATGAGGGGCAGCGCCACCTGCTGGTGGGCTCTGGAGTCAGCCACGTGGGGGTCACATCCCAACTGCCCTACACCCTACAGCAACCGGGAACCTGTCTGCAGCTCAGTGTCATCTGAGAGGAGAAATTAACAATGCTCGCTTTGTTGTGAGAATTAACTAAGATAGTGTAAAGTTCTCAGAACAGTCTTATAAAGTGCTCAGCAAATGGTAACCCCTGCTGCCGCTGTTACAAACACCACCACAAAGAGGACTAAAAACCACGTTTTTAAGAAAAAAGCATACACACGGTTGTAAATATGTACAATATGATTATAATTATACATTCGCACACATATACATATGAATAATCATAGGTGAACATAAGCAATCACTGAAAGTCTTTCCTGGCTGTCTTTAATCCTTCTGGGAACACAGTATAGTTAAAAAAAAATGAATTTTGTCTCTAACTTTACAAAGAAAAATGGAATGGGAGAAAATACATCAAAATGCTCACCCTGATGGCTCTCGGATGGACAAATGATGATTTTGCTTATCATTAGGGTTCTACATACATTACCATCATAATCAAAAATGAAACACTCATATTTTTAAACAAACACACTGATAACATATAGTCGTGGAAATGGTAACATTTGAAAAGAAAGAACTTTTCTCAGTACTGATTGTTTTGGGGTTATAAAATTAATTTTTGCAGAGTTTCCTTCTCTACCTCTTTAAAAAGGAGACATTTTGGGGTCTGAAAACAAGGAACAAAAAAATGCCCGCTGGTAAAGAGTTCATGTGAAAGAAGATTAAAGGACTTGGACTCGTTTTGTCTGGAAGGAGGAGATTACTTAGCAAAGGTTCCAAACCCACAGCTTCACTTGCTCAACACAGCCTTGAGACATGTGTTTTGTTAGACCATGGTTTTAACATAATTTTGAATTTGGAAGACTTTACTGGGACACACATTCCCCATTTTCTCCTGGGGCCTATCATTTCTAATTGTCTTCAATCCTTCTGCAGCTTTTATTGAATTTAGGGTACCAGCCTAGACCCTGAATGCATTTGAGCTTGCAATGCCCAATTAAACCCCAAGTACATAACCAAGAAAGATCTTAAAGTTCTTCAAGAAACTTTGATTCAATACAAAGAAATAGTGTACAGTTTTAAACCAACAAGAGCTTTCAAAGTCCCATTTCTGAAGACTTTTAATAGTAGAATTTTTAACTATCTGTGTCGGATGACTTTTACACAAACTTTCAGCAAAGTCAGGCATTAAAACATTGTTGAGAGTCCTACAAGATAGTGGTTCTTGACTCCACTGTGAATGAACCATACAAACACCTGGAGTGCCCGTACAACAGAGATTTCTAGAGACACCACATCCCGCTCCTGAGATCCTGATTCATTAGGTGATAACAAATCAGGGAGACCTTAGACGATATTGCAAGAAATGCTATTGTAGGAGAGACCTCTAGGGGCACCCCGTAAACCCCCAAATCCCCTCCTCACGGGTAGGCACACAGCAGTTTCAGTTTGCATAGGGGGCCCTGCCCTCAGGCTATCGTGGATTGGCACTGGGGTGGAAATCAGCCTCAAGTTGGGCCTATCATTGGACTTGAAATTCAGTGATGCTATTAATCTCTACAAAGAACCAAACTGGAAAGACAGGGAGGACACAAAATCTTAAAGGTGGCCATCTCCACCTTGAGTATGGTGATGTTACAACATCTGTGCGTAGGCTTCCATCCACAGTTCCTGGCTGATACCGAGGTCGCTCTCACTAGTCTTTTGTTGTTATAATGCCGGTGTGTTAGTCTCAGAACAGGCCTCAGGAAACAGAATCTCTCTGGCTTTCCTGCCTTTCTGATTGTGGATCATAAGAATCTCATTCCACAGAGGGTCATACCCTGAATGTTAATCACATTTCCACATGGTTGTCCATAAAACCCCAAGAGGACTGAGCATGGGAAGATTCCAGATAGCTGGATACACAGAGGTCCCTAGAAGGTGGAGCCTAGGGAGGGTATGGAAGCTCCCACCTCCTTATTGATACCCTTCTCAATATCCTTTATAATCACACTGAACATGAATGAAGTCATTCCCGAAGTGCTTTGAGCTGCTCCAGCACACTGATTGAACCCAAAAAGGGGTGATAAGAGCCCCATCCTGAAGCCCAACAGTCAGAAACTCTGGAAGCCTAGAATTGTGACTAGTGGTTGGGAGGGGAGTGGTTTTGGGGACTAAAGCCCTCAACCCATGGGATCTGACACTGTCCCCAGGTAGATAGTGTCAGAACTGAATCAGAGGACCACCCCTCTCCCCCATGTTTGGTTACTGAAGTCTTCTGTGTTGACTGTTGAGGAGTTGAAAGAAAAGAGTGGCTCATTTGTTTTCCAAAAGCACATAGGCAGAACAAAGAGACGCGGTTCTTTAAGGACACAAAGCAGAAGTGCAGAGAAAAACTGAGACGTCATGCTCTCCGTATGAGGGTCAGGTCACTGCTGCAACAAACACTTCCAGATTTCAGAGACTAGCGCGTCTTGCTCAGATAGCAGCCCACTATCTTGTGGGCTATCCTAGGGAGCTCTTCTCCAAGTTGTGGCCTGGACCAAGCTCCTTCCCTCTTGTGGCTCTGCCCTCCCTTAGGTCCTAGGAATCATTTCCATTTAGTGAGTGGCTGGGCTAAGAAACCTACGCGAAGCTTTCACAGGCCAGGCCGGGGAGCAGCAAGTGGACTCTACTGACCAAAATTCAGCCACGCTGCCTGGTCTTCACTACACAGGACGTTGGGAAAGTGCTCTATATGCCCCCAATAAAGGAAAATGACGTTTAGTAAACACATAGTGTCTCCGCCACAAGCTCCAGAGAGAGGAAAGTGAAAAGAACAGTTGTTAGGCAATGTAACAAAAAGTACTTGTCGGCGAGGACATGGAGAAAGTGGAATTTTTGTGCACTGCTGGTCAGAATGTCAAATCTCACAGCCGCTATGGAAAACAGTAAAGCAGTTCCTCAAAAAGTTAAAAATCCTTTTGGCCTATGGTCTAGGAATTCCGACTGTAGGTATACACGCCAGGCGACAGAAAACAGGACATCAAACAGCTACTTGCATGCCACCGTTCACACGGCAGTGATATTCACAGCAGCCAAAAGGTGGAAACAAGCCCAGTGTCACCATCGGAAGGATAAACAGACAAAATGTGGTCTACACACACTATGACATATTATTTAGTGTTGTACAACATGGATGCACCTTGAAGACACTATCATAAGTGAGATAATCCTGACACACACACAAAAAAAGAAATATTTCGTGATTGCACTAATACGAAATAGCTAGAGTCATGGAGACAGAAAGTGAAATAGCAGTGACCAGGGGCTGGGGGCAGGGAAATGTCTCCAGTCCAGAGCTCATTGCTGAACTATTGGCATAAACACACACAAAAGTGATTACCCCGAGGCAGTCCCTTCAGTCTCTTTTCATCCTTTTTCCACCTTTCATCCCAAAGTATAAATCCTGCCCCTGCCTCCACCCCGAGTCCCCCACCCACTTCTCACCGCTCCAGGGGAACGCTGGCGTGGTCTTCACAACAATAGTGATCCTGCCTGTGATCCTTCTCATTCTTCCTTCTCTCGAACTCCCAGCTCCCTCCCCAAACTGGGTGATGCCCCCTCCTGCCGTGACTTTGCTAATGCTGTTTCCCTGCCTGGAACACCTTTTTAATCCCCCTTCCTCATTGGACTATTTCTACTTCCCCATCAGAGCCAGTTCACACATCATTCGCTCCTGAAAGGCCCAGGGGAACCCCCGACTCCCCTTCCTAATCTGGTTAGTGGCCCACTGTATGTCCCCAGCAATTATACCCCTTCCATGTTCATTTCTCCATCTACCCAGTGCTCAGCCCTTGGGACAGAAACTCTGTGTTTACCTCTGTGTCACTAGAACCTGTTGCTGTGTCTTGCCATGTCTGGGCAGTCAGTAAATGTCTTGTGTTTACTACTGAGCTAGCATCGAATCGGGGATTCGTACTAAAGACAAGCTACCAAAGGACAAAAGAAAACAAACAAAAACCACCTGATAACGCACAGATGTGTTCACTGCGCACTCAGTTCCTTCTGATCGGAGAAGATTGATGTTTTGGACGATTGATAAGCAAGTTATTTTCCCATATTGGAAGAATTAGACTGAATTGTCCACCTTTTTTTTCCCCTTCCCAGAGGACCAATTGTTTTTGAGAATGCAGCCACATAATAAAATACAATTGGAAGCTAATGAATTACTCATTTTTATGTGCCCTGGCCATGCTTCTACATGGGAGTAATACTGTTTACATGTCCAGAAGGAAATCTGGGTTTCATTTTATAAACTCAGAGCAGAAATCAGCTGCCTGAAGACATCCTTAAACACTGTCATAGCATTTTATGGAAATGCCATGCATTGCCGTTTCTGATGACACTACCACTCAAAAATGTGCTATTTCCTAACAAAGGAAGGAAAAACTGTACCTTGTCTGAAATCTAACAAGTCACCTATGAAAGCTGAGTTTAGGGTTGATTTGCTCCCTAATTCCCGGAAGAACATAGTCATGCTAGTTCTATTTATAGGTTAAATCTGGTCACCACAAAAATGCACAAAAACAAAAGATGGCTGCACCCCAAGGGGATAAACTCCTTAAAGGAAAAACATTGATCCTTAGGAAAATGCAGACCTGGGTCGATTAAATCCAAGCTTTGCTTCAGTGGAACTTGACCTGTGTCACCATTTCTCCCCCTCATAGAACAATTCTGCAACAGGCTTCTTCACAAGCTTAATCCAAACCTTAATCCAAGCTTTGCTTGATCTGTTTCTGGGGGCTGGTATTTTGGGGACTGGGTTGAGTTAAGATAGCTAGACAGTTTCAGTGGCTAGAAAAATGAACCTATGGATGAATGCATGGTGAATTTCAGTGCTCCATCTTCATGAAAGGGTAGGAACAGAACCCATATAAGGTCCTGGGGTAGACTATGTCTTCTCTTGGCCCTAAAAATACTAAAAGAATTTCATGGTATGAATAAACAACACTTTATTTCTTCTGGAAATGAACATTTTACACAATGTTCTGGTCACCAACGTTCACGTTTGCAATCCGTCATTTCCCACATTCTTATTTTAAGAGTAATAGGGCAGCATAGGTATCCCAATTTTATGATTGAGGAATTTTTTTCCCTTTTATAGGAAAAGCTTCCAAAGGTACATCCCTAATCCCTAGAAACCCTGCTGTTATAGAATAGTCCAAACGTGCCCAGGCGTCTGCACCAAGACCCAGGGGTTCTGTTAGTTTCCTCAAATCTGAGGCCAGTCTCCGATCTTGAGGATTTCTAAAAGAATACACCAATCCTGGCATTCAGGCCTGTCCAGGCAAATAGCACCCCCAGCATCTCAAGCATCTCCTAGGACTGCAGATGCTTGGGAATTCTTATCTCACTCCTGATAGCAAGGGCAGGGCTACAGGAAAACTACAGAAAATAAAACTGTTGAGGGTTGACTCAACAGATACCAAAATATACCATCATGCCACATTAACTAAAATAGTATAGACCTCTGTAGGAGTAAAAGATAGACCAGTAGAAAAGAATGAAGAATCTAGGAACTAGGAATACACACATGCGTACATATTATATGATGCAAATATTTTAAATTGGTGATTGATGTGGAAAAGATCATTACCCAATACTGTTGAAACAATGAACTATGAATGGGGGGGGGGGGACAGGTGAAAAGTGATCTTTATCTTCTTTTTTTTTTTTTTTTTGTGACAGAGTCTCAAGCCTAGGTCACAGCAACCTCCGACTCTCAGGCTTAAGCGATTCTCTTGCCTCAGCCTGCCAAGTAGCTGGGACTATAGGCACCTGCCACAACGCCCGGCTATTTTTGTTGTTGTTGTTGTTGCAGTTGTTGCATTGTTGTTTACCAGCCTTGGTGTATGTGGCCGGCACCCTACCCACTCAGCTATGGGCACCACCCTGATCTTTATCTTCTATCCTATATTCAAATAAGTCCTGAACAGATTGAGGTGTAAACATTTTTTTAAAATAATAACAATCCGGGCGGCGCCTGTGGCTCAGTGAGTAGGGCACCGGCCCCATATGCCGAGGGTGGAGGGTTCAAACCCAGCCCCGGCCAAACTGCAACCAAAAAATAGCCGGGCGTTGTGGTGGGCGCCTGTAGTCCCAGCTGCTCGGGAGGCTGAGGCAAGAGAATCGCGTAAGCCCAGGAGTTAGAGGTTGCCGTGAGCTGTGTGAGGCCACGGCACTCTACCAGAGGGTGGTACAGTGAGACTCTGTCTCTACAAAAAATAATAATAATAATAATAACAATCCTGGCCAGGTGCAGTGGCTCACACCTGTAATCCTAGCATTCTGGGAGGCCCAGGGGGGTGGAGAGCTTGAGCTCATGAGTTTGAGGGCAGTGTGAGCAAAAGCAAAACACTATCTCTACTAAAAACAGAAAAAAAACAAGCAAGAAGATCACTTGAGGCCAAGTTGGAGCCTCAATAGCCAAGTGATTCACGGCACTCTACAGCGCGACAGCTTGAGACTGTCTCAAAATATTAATAATCCTTAAAATATTTGAAGAAAATTAAGTAGAGAGTTTTTTTTCTCATCCTACCATGAGGGATGTCTTTTTAAGTAGGAAAAAAAATAGTCAAGCTCTAGAAAGGAAAGACAGATAACGTTTGGCAACATAAAAATTTTAAACTCCCCTAAGGCAGAAATAAATAAAAAATATGTGACATAAGGTAAGTTTAAAGGTAAATAACAAGTTCAAGGAAATATTTCCCGTGCATCTTTTTAAAGGAAAATATAGAAGATTATCTTACAAACCCAGAAACTCCCCACGAAGAAAATGGGCAAAAAAAAACAAAGGTGGAAATACAGACGCCGTGAAACACTATTAGAGATCAAACACAGTCCTATTCAACAAGGATCTATCGTATTTCACCTATCAGATTGGCAAAGACTTAGAAAGAATGATCCCACCCACGGCTAGCAAGGTAGAAGAAAAATGAGGTCCTTTTACACACTGCTTGAGGGGATGGAAATTGATACCCCTTTTTAGAGGTGTCTAAATTCAAAATCCAGGCGTCAGTTGACTAGCAATTCTACTTCAGAAATTTATCTCAGATAAATAGTCAGCCGGGTATGGAAAGGTGAAAGCACAGAATACAGGATGGGATGGGAGCGCAGATGCCTCTACAGGGCCTGGAGACCAGGGAGCACAGAGAGGAGGGTGCCTGCAGATTTCTAAGAGGCAGAGATACTGGAGGCCGGCCTCGAGAGACAGGTGGCGGGGAAAGCAAGAAGGGATGGGAGGCTATAGGTGAGGCTGAGAGGGCCTTCTAGAATTGCAGGCATGGGGCGGGGACCATGGGAGGACAGGCAGGGGAAGGACTGCAGAGGAGACAGGAATATTAATGATGGCTACTAATAATGACACCCACTTTATGGAGGAGGAAACTGAGGCTTGCTTACAGGGCTCAGGTCACCACAGCTGGTCTCCTAATTTGCAACAATTTTGAGCTCAGGTCCCTCTAACTATGGAGCCAAGACTCCATAGAAAGGAACTGGGGACTCTATCCTGATGGCCCCAGGCCACTCTGGAAAAAGCATGGAATAGCCAGGCTTGCCCTGTGGGAAGTTTTCTCTGGCAACAGTGCGTGCAGAGTGGACCAGAGGTGGCCCTAGCAGGAAAAGAGGGAAATGAGTCAGGAGTCAATTACAGGAAGATGGACTGGGAATGTCAACGTGGGCAAGGATCAGAGGGGGGGTTGAAAGCTACATGAATGTAGGACTTGGGGACCCACTGAACGAAGCGTGCAGGAGGTGGAGGAGGAGGCAGGAAAAATGCCCCATGCATCCTGAACACATCTTATGCTCACTCCTTTGCTCCCACTTCTTCCCTTCCTGTGAACCATCACTCCCCATCGTCCTCAAGGTAAAATGTCATTCACCCTTGGGAGCCTGTCTCAAGCACCGCTCTCTCAGGAAGTCTGCACACAAAACCCTGTCTCTACCCAGAAAATGAATCTCAGGGCATTTTGTTATCGCCTACTTGCCTTTATCTGCCTCATAGCTAGTATCACACAGATGTCTTATTCTCCCCGTTGTCAACCTCCAGGGAGAAAGGGTCATATCTCCCCATCGTCCCCACCTTTTCACATTTTCTGCAGTACCAAACAGAGCCTCTGGTGCATGGCAGGCATCTAAATAGTTGAAATAAAGAAAACAAATAGCTCTCCCCACTTTCCTTTCAGAGATTCTGCCTTCTCAGCTTTTAGCACAGAAATATCATGAACGTTTCTTGCCCCAGAAGAAAACCAAAGGAGTTGGAAGGAAGTTTTGGAATGCCTGCGAGAGATTTTCTTAATCCTTAACTGGCTGATAACACCACAGGAAACTATCTTAAGGAAAACATAGTGATGAGACAGTAGGCTCCAATTACCACCCCCTTGCTGTACTGAACAGAACATTTTGAGAGTAATTCCCAGTGGAATGTCTTCCAAGTGTACATAAATAGTCCCGGTCAGCTTGGTGAAAGTGTGTTTCCAAGATGAACTGATAAATGAAGCAAGATAAGGGAGGGTCAAGTGGACAAGATAGATGGCCTGGTCGTTTGCACAATCTGCTAGTATCGAAGTTTGCAGGAGAGCTCAGACATTCTGCAGGTCAACCCATTCTAAGGGGCAAAATGGAAAACCACACAAAAATAATAAATCAGAAAAAAAAGATAAATCAATAAATTAGGGGCAAATTGTTTACAGAACTAAAATATCCCTAACTCCACAGTAAGTTATATATAATAAATATAAATATACATATAACATATAGAAATATACACATATTATATATAATATATATTCGTGTAAGAAATAAGAGCATCCAATGATCCTTGGTAAAATGAGTCAACCCAACCCCCTCTACCACATAAAGCTTTCTCCACTCCAGTGACACAGAGGCCCCCTCCTGGAGTTGTCAGTCCACTCAGTTACTCCATAGACCAAACAGAATTTTCCAAAGTTGCCTGAAACGCTAACCCCAGAAAAATTCCTTACCAAAAAGATTTAGAAAGCATGTAACGTTTTAACCTCTCATGAAGACTCACAATGCACCTTGGCAGAATCGCAGCTTTGGAAAGTCTTACTATAAATCAGTTTTCACTTTGTTGAAATATATGTTTGTCCAACTTATGTGATCCTGGGACATTTTGAAAGGAGTAAGAATAAGACCCAGTAACCTCCATTGAAACACTGTTCCCAAACCCCAGCCTCTACCAGCTCTTGTTTTCTCTTCCTTCTGAATTTTACCTCTTCCGTTCAAAATTCAACAGTCTCATTGCTCTGATCCCAGAGAGATGACTGGAAAATACAAAGAAATAATTTAACTCGTTTGAAATTGCAATGGGTGACTTTTGTATTCCCTGTCCCTGAGAGCATCTCCATTTTTACCAAGCCCTTCCGAAACAGAATGGCTTGATTCAAAGAAATAGAGCAAATACCAAGAAGCTCGTGCCTATATGTAACAGAAGAAAAGTCACTTCCTCTTTCCATGCCTAAGGTCACCACTAGGAAAGCAAAGAGAAATTACTTCCCCTGTCTTTGCCATCAGAGTAACAACAGCAACAACAAAATCCCATGCTCAGCTCCTCTGTAAACTACATGCTAAGAGTCACCCTCATCTTTTCCTGACATACTGTTCCTTATGCTTTAGGACTCAATCTAACACTTTAAGACTCAATCTAACCCTAGACCCAAATAAAAAAATCAACTCTCATAAAGCCCAGTAGTCCTCATCCTTGCCCCAACAGCATTTACCACCTTGTGTGTGCAAGGGTGTCTCAACCACCAGACCTTCAAGTTGATAGAGCCAGAAAGGCAGTCTCTCTGACCTCCTCCAACACCTAGCACCTAATCCAGGATGGGCCACAGAGTAGGAAATGAGGGAAGAGAAGAGAGAAACCTGTTTACTTGTTTTTAATGCTATGGAACTAAGCAACCCCATTTGCAGGAAGATCAATGTATAAAAAAGGACAAATGGGTGAGCATCCAATGAACCTATTAGGCCATCCATATTATTTGAGCATTGTAAAAGACATATAAGATTTGATTCCTACCTCCCAAGAATGGAAAAATAATGAAGTGACACCCAATGACTCTTCCATTGGTCCTCAAACATGGCTGACCCAGGAAAGCCAGAGATCTGGGTAGGCTGTCCAACATGCTGTCTTCTAACTAAGGACACAAATGTTTATTCAATTGAACATTTCTCCCTGGCCCCTATAAACAGGGAAGTTTCCTGTTGCAAGGAGCATTGCCCAGAGAATCCTAACTGATAGTGTGTTTCTGCTACTAAATACTGTCTAGACACTAACACAGCAGACCCAAGTGCAAGGGCCAGGTCTTAAGGAGGGCCAGGAAAGCGGAGGTGGGATCCCTGCAGCCTTTGGTAGTGTGTGATATCAGCCAAATGGGGAACATCTGGGACCTGTCAGAGTTTCCCAGAGCTCTTCTCTGTCTAACTGCAGAGCGAGCAAATTAAGATTGATAAATTGTATAGCTCTTTCTGACTTTAAAGATCCCAGATGCTCTGTTAAATTAATGGTCACTCTATCTCCACTCATTCTAACACCAAAACAGAACCTTGAAAACATACCAGACCCCTACTCCCCCAACCAGCTGAGCACACCCTGGGCAGTGCAACTTTTTTCCAGTCTGGATTCCAACATGCAAACTCACAGATTTAGTTGGTGCCTCTGAAGAGAAAGTGTGTGTGCACATGTGTGTGTATGTGTAGGTGTGTATGTCTGTATGTGTATGTGTGTAGGTGTGTGTGTCCTGTGTGTGTATGTATGTATGTATATGTGTGTGGTGTGTATGTGTGTGTGCATATGTGTGCATGTGTGTATGTGTTTATGTGTGGTGTTTGTGTTTGTGGGTATGTATGTGTGTGTCTGTGTGTGTGTGTGTCTGTGTCTGTGCACATGCACACATGCATTTCCAGACTGACTTTCTCTTCACATAGGGCACAGTACACATATGTAAACACAGACCTGACCAACACGTGTACACCTGGAAGTGCAAATCGGTCAACTTTCAAATCGGTCAAGTATCTTATTCCCCAAATTGTCCCCTATACAACAATCCTAAGAAAGACGGGATCATTTGTGTCATTTGAAAACTATCCTTTTACACAAAGACAACACACTGCTAGTAACAATACCTAAGATTCTTCTGTTCTTATTCTCTGGCACTCAGTTCAATAACCTTTCTCCACACAGAGAAAATAAAGCATGTTTTGTTTAGATTAGTAGAAAACAATCAAAAATATTCGGGGCATGAGATGCTCTGTTGGAGACTAAATCTGATTGGAAAATGGCCTTTTGTCGTTCACACAGGTAGCCCCTAACCACACAACTTCAAATGAAGTGTCTTTTAAAATGGTGCCTCTGTAAGAAAAAACAGAATTGACTAGAAGGAGATATAACTCATGAAAAATAAGCAACCAGAGAGACAGGGGCCCCAAAGGAGAAATGTCTTTACAAATTCAGATCACTGGGGGCAGAGACAAGAGGGCTGACTGAAGCCAGCTTTCCACAGAGGCTCCCATCCAGAAGGAGAGTTAAAGGACAGAAATTTAGCAAGTAACCTGGTGGATTAGAGTTGCACCAAGAGAGAAGGTTGAATAACTCACATCAACCCCGCTGAGGTGAGCTACAACCCCAAGGATACAAACAAAAGGTACAAAATCCATCACCAAGCGGACAGGAGTCACCTCCCCCATAAGAATGGCTCACAGTGCCCCACAAACAAACGAGCAGAGTTCAAAGGTCCTCTCACTACACTCCATGGGAGAGACCCTCTAAAAACTGGACCTACCTCCCCTACTAGGGTGCCACAGCATTCTCCTGCCAGGCATAAAACTGTATAAAACTGTATATATTCTCTACCTGCAATTCTGAGCTCCCAGAACTCCCCTCCACTGTCACTCTGAGGTCTGGAGGCCTGTCCTCCAGGAGTCCAGATTCTTGGGTGATTTCTCAAGGGGTATGGACAGGGCCTAGACTGCAGCTGGTCAGTGCTGATTCTGCGGCATGGGAGTGAGGAGAGGACAGTTGGCTGAGAGGGAACCACACCAGAGTGGCGGTGCCCCGAGGCACAGAGCAGCAGCCGTTTTTGGCAACAATAGGGCTCACTCCTGGATATTCTGAAGCCACACCCCCTATCTCCCTGGGCAACCAGAGGAGGCCAGGCATCTCCTCAGGTGGCAACCACCGCGGAACAGATATGGGACAGAAACGCAGGCCCCATGAGTAAAGGGTTTGCCTGAGGTGGTACCGGCCTCAGTGGAGCACGGGGACTAGAAAATGCACGCACAGAGCTGGGAAATTCCCAGGGCAGGGCTGACCCAGAGGACTGCTTTACTGAGCCTAAGATGCATCCAGCCTCAGGGGATCGTCACCCTATAGACAAAGGAAGGCAGGAGGCTAGAACTGACAGCTAAATGAATACAAACCTGCAGGAGCAAAGACAGGACCTGAGGCACAGGCTCTGAGAACTCAAAACAGCTTCTCTTCTGCAGGGGAATTTAGCAGGGACAGAAACAAATTCCTGCAAAGTTGTTCTATTCTGTTCTGTCAGTAACATCAATCAGGGGCAGGGCTGGAACTGAGTGAACACCCCCCCCCAGCCTCTATCAAGCGCCCGAGGTTGTCAGGCCTCACCTCCCCCTGCTAGATAGAGGCAGAGAGCAGCAGCCTGGCTGAGCAGATATAGATTTCCTTGTGACTCGGGCAGGTACAAACCCCTGGAGTGTCTGTTCACTAGAGGCAACTGGGTCACAGCCCTGCGGGGCTATCAGTGACTGGGTGTGACAGAGGTGCAAGGTGGGGAAGGAGGCATCAACCTTCCCAGACTACCTATTTGCTGGGTGGGTCCTCCTGACTTCATGGAGTACCAGAGTAAGTCATATCTGAGTTGTCACCAGACCCCTGCGATCTAGTTGCCACAGACCTTTTAAACTCTCCCACCTGAGACAGGTGCTGACTGAGACAATGCATTTGGACGTTTTGAACTGAGCCAATCACCCGAGGACTATTCAAGTGGTGCCCTCGGTGTGTGGTTGTAGGGAGGTTTGAGCTTCCTTGTCCAATTGTTGCCTGTGGGGGGCGGGGTGACTTAATTGCTGGCATTTCTCCACAGCTGAGACTTCAACCCAGAGTAACTGTTTCACTAGGGTCAGACAGAGACCAGCTGAAAACAAGACAGAACCACTTAGCCCCACCACACCAAATAGGTCCCCAGTTTCTCAGGCCACAGCACTGTACAGGTCCTTGACAAAGCTCCAGGGGAAAAGTCAAATGGTATAAAATAATCATGGGGCAGAATCAGCAGAAAAACTCTGGTAATATGAATAACCAGAATAGATCAACACCCCTAAGGAAAGATATAGCAGATGTAACTGAAGATCCCATTCATAAACAGCTGGCCGAGATATCAGAAATTGAATTCAGAATTTGGATTGCAAGCAAGATTAATAGAATGGAGGAAAATTTGAAATTAGAAATTCAAGGAGCAATTCAAAAGTTGGAATTAGAAATTCCAAGAGAAATTCAAAAGTTGTCTCAAGAATTTAACGAATTTAAAGACAAAACCACCAAAGATTTTGACTCGATGAACCAAGAATTTGCAGCCCTCAAAGATCTGAAAAATACAGTAGAATCCCTCAGTAACGGAGTGGAGCAAGCAGAAGAAGGGATTTCTGACATTGGAGACAAAGCTTTTGAATGCTCCCAAACTCTCAAAGAGGAAGAGAAATGGAGAGCAAAAAATGGATCATTTTCTAAGAGAGCTTTGAGATAATTCGAAGAAGGCTAATGTCCACCTCATTGGAATCCCTGAAAGTGATGAAGTGGCCTCGCAAGGCACAGAGGCTCTTCTCCATGAAATTATGAAAGAGAATTTTCCAGACATGCCAAGAGATTCTGAAATTCAGATAGCAGAGAGTTTCAGAACCACAGCACTACTCAACCCAAATAAGATATCCCCCAGGCATATCATAATTAACTTCACTAAAGTTAATATGAAGGAGAAAATTCTGAAAGCAGCCAGATGTAAGAAATCCATTACCTACAAAGGGAAGAATATTAGCTCTTCAGGAAATTATCAGACCTATCCTCCATAATGACCAACCCAATCCTCTAACACAAAAGTAAACTCACTCAGAAACTTTTGATCAAACTCCAACTTCCACAGTGGCAAAAGAATTAAAAATGTCCACTGGACTTTTGAAAAACTCGATATCCAAAATTTTACCAGACTTATCAATATTCTCCATTAATGTGAACAACTTAAACTGTCCTCTAAAGAGGTACAGATTAGCTGACTAGATACAAAAACCCAGACCAGATATTTGCTGCATACAAGAGTCACATCTTACCTTAAAAGATAAATATAGGCTCTGGGTGAAAGGATGGTTGTCCATATTTCAGGCAAATGTAATCATAAAAAAGGAGGTGTTGCAATTCTATTTAAATGCTTTAAACCAACAAAAGTAAGGAAGGATAAGAATGGTCACTTCATATTTGTTAAGAGTAATACTCAATATGATGAGATTTCAATTATTAATATCTATGCACCCAACCAGAATGCACCTCAATTTATAAGAGAAACTCTAACAGACATAAGCAACTTGATTTCCTCCAGCTCTATAATAGTCGGAGATTTCAACACTCCTTTGGCAGTGTTGGATAGATCCTCCAATAAGAAGCTAAGCAAAGAAATTTTAGATTTAAACCTAACCATCCAACATTTGGATTTAGCAGACATCTACAGAACATTTCATCCCAACAAAACTGAATACACGTACTTCTCATCAGCCCACAGAACATACTCCAAAATTGATCACATCTTAGGTCACAAGTCTAACCTCAGTAAATTTAAAGGAATAGAAATTATTCCTTGCATCTTCCTGGACCACCATGGAATAAAAGATGAACTCAGTAACAACAGGAATCTGCATAATCATACAAAAACATTGAAGTTAAATAACCTTATGCTGAATGATAGCTGGGTCAGAGATGAGATTAAGAAGGAAACTGCCAAATTTTTGCAACAAAACAACAATGAAGACACAAATTTACAGAACCTCTGGGATACCGCAAAGGCAGTTCTAAGAGGGAAATTTATAGCACTGCAAGCCTTCCTCAAGAGAACGGAAAGAGAGGACATTAACAACTTAATGGGACATCTCAAGCAACTGGAAAAGGAAGAACATTCCAACCCCAAACCCAGTAGAAGAAAAGAAACAACTAAAATTAGAACAGAATTAAATGAAATTGAAAACAAAAGAATTATACAACAGATCAATAAATCAAAAAGTTGGTTTTTTGAAAAGGTCAATAAAATAGATAAACCTTTGGCTAACCTAACCAGGAAAAAAAAAAGAGTAAAATCTCTAATCTCATCAATCAGAAACAACAAAGACGAAATAACAACAGACTCCTCAGAAATTCAAAAAATCCTTAATGAATATTACAAGAAACTTTATTCTCAGAAATATGAAAATCTCTGTTCTTTAACATTGTAATGGAAGTTTTAGCCATCACAATTAGGGAAGAAAAGGCGATCAAGGGTATCCATATAGGATCAGAGGAGATCAAAATCCTCTGGAAAACACCAGGGATTCTACTACAAAACTCTTAGAAGTGATCAAGGGATATAGCAGTGTCTCAGGCTACAAAATCAACATTCATAATTCGGTAGCCTTTATATATACCAACAATAGTCAAGCTGAAAAAACAGTTAAGGACTCTATTCCATTCACAGTAGTGCCAAAGAAGATGAAATATTTGGGAGTTTATCTAACAAAGGACATGAAAGATCTCTATAAAGAGAACTATGAAACTCTAAGAAAAGAAATAGGTAAAAATGTTAACAAAATGGAAAAGTATACTCATGGCTGGGAAGAATCAACATTGTTAAAATGTCTCTACTACCCAAAGCAATATACAATTTTAATGCAATTTTTATTAAAGCTCCACTGTCATACTTTAAAGATCTTGAAAAAATACTACTTTGTCTTATATGGAATCAGAAAACACCTCGAATAGCCAAGACATTACTCAGAAATAAAAACAAAGCAGGAGAAATCACGCTACCAGACCTCAGACTATACTATAAATTGATAGTGATCAAAACAGCATGGTACTGGCACAAAAACAGAGAAGTAGATGTCTGGAACAGAATAGAGAACCAAGAGATGAATCCAGCTACTTAACCATTATTTGATCTTTGACAAGCCAATTAAAAACATTCAGTGGGGAAAAGATTCCCTATTTAACAAATGGTGCTGGGTGAACTGGCTGGCAACCTGTAGAAGACTGAAACTGGACCCACACCTTTCACCATTAACGAAGATAGACTCTCACTGGATTAAAGATTTAAACTTAAGACCTGAAACTATAAAAATACTAGAAGAGAGTGCAGGGAAAACCCATGAAGAAATCGTTCTGGGCGAGTATTTTATGAAGAGGACCCCCCCGGGCAATTGAAGCAGCTTCAAAAAATACACTACTGGAACCTAATCAAACTAAAAAGCTTCTGCACAGCCAAGAACACAGTAAGTAAAGCAAGCTAACAGCCCTCAGAATGGGAGAAGATATTTGCAGGTTATGTCTCCGACAAAGGTTTAATAACCAGAATCCACAGAGAACTCAAACGTATAAGCAAGAAAAGAACAAGTGATCCCATCGCAGGCTGGGCAAGGGACTTGAAGACAAACTTCTCCAAAGAAGTCAGGCACATGGCCTACAGACATATGAAAAAATACTCATCATCCTTAATCATCAGAGAAATGCAAATCAAAACTACTTTGAGATATCATCTAACTCCAGTAAGATGAGCCCATATCACAAAATCCCAAGACCAGAGATGTTACCGTGAATGTGGAGGAAAAGGGAACACTTTTACACTGCTGGTGGGAATGCAAATTAATACATTCCTTTTGGAAAAATGTTTGGAGAACACTTAGAGATCTAAAAATAGATCTGCCATTCAATCCTATAATTCCTCTACTAGGTATATACCCAGGAGACCAAAAATCACATTATAACAAAGATATTTGTACCAGAATGTTTATTGCAGCCCAATTCATAATTGCTAAGTCATGGAAAAAGCCCAAGTGCCCATCGATCCACGAATGGATTAATAAATTGTGGTATATGTACACTATGGAATATTATGCAGCCTTAAAGAAAGATGGACACTTTACCTCTTTCATGTTTACCTGGATGGAGCTGGAATCTATTCTTCTTAGTAAAGTATCTCAAGAATGGAAGAAAAAGTATCCAATGTACTCAGCCCTACTATGAAACTAATTTATAGCTTTCATATGAAAGCTATAACCCATTTATAACCTAAGAATATGGCAAAGGGGAAGTGGGGAAGCATGAGCGGAGGGAGGGTTATTGGTGGGATTACACCTGCAGTACATCTTACAAGGGTACATGTGAAATTTAGTAAATGTAGAATATAAATGTCTTAACACAATAACTAAGAAAATGCCAGGAAGGCTATGTTAACCGGTGTGATGAAAATGTGTCAAATGGTCTATAAAACCAGTGTATGGCGCCCCATGATCACATTAATGTACACAGCTATGATTCAATTAAAAAAAAAGAAATTCAGATCACTAAATCACCTCCTTCCATATTCTCTTTCCAAGAAGGGTATTAAAGATAATTAGGTAGAATTTGTCCTCTACAATATCATCCTAAAAAGCTTAAAATGTTTCTAAACATCCCTAAATTCCTTTTCAAGGGTCATTAATTATTTAAAACGACGACTCTGTGTGGAGCTCTTCCTAGCAAGGTGCGCAGTCCGAAGCCTCCACATGGGAACCATCATTGCTTCCCTAGGTTACTTGATGTTATCCAGTGATGACATCAGCAAGCTACCTTTCCCCACCCACTCATTCATTCATTCATCCATTCGGCAAGTGCTTTCCAAGCACTTATTCTACAAGCTAGAATCGGTTGATGAGGTGTAGACTTTCAGCTCTCAAAATGTATGTGTGTGTAAATGTGTGTGTGTGTGAATGTGTGTATGTGTGTCTATGTGTGTACCCATACCCACACCATAGCCAAGACCAGGAAGATCAATTTCACATGGAATCTTGCTAGAAATGCAAATTCCTGGGCTCCTCCTTAGACCTACTGAACCATAACTCTGGGGGCAAGACTCTAGACGTCTGTTTTGTAAGAAGCCCATTTCAATTAGGGAACCACTGCCATAGACCAAGTGGACCATCATGGCATGCATTCTAGAGGAAGAGCCAGGCAAGAAATAAGAAATGGGTACTCTCACCTCAGGCAATAATGAATGCTACTTTTAAAAAAGTAAATCAAGGAAATAGAAAGAGTAATGGGGTGCTCTTTTAGATAGGGTATTCAGGGAAGGGATGGAATGAAATTGGGGTGGGGGTGCATGTGGCTATCTGGCTCAGTCTCATACTTCTGTATTCTATTTCCTCTTAGAATTTCCAGATAAATTTCAGACCACACCAGAGAGAGGTCATCATACCAGCCATTCCAGAATGGCCTATGGGAATTGAATTCTAAAGGAAAGTCAAAATCTAACACCTTCTCTAAACCCTCACCTAAGTTATGAAATCAGAAGATACCAAAATAGGTCAGAGCCATATAAGACTCCTTCACTACAGAGATTATGAAAATACAGAACAGATTACCAAAGAGGATGGAAGGATGCTTTCGTGAAGGAAACAGTATTCTTCAACATATATGATTCAAAGGCAATTCTAGTGGAAGGTAATTCTGAGCAAGGTGGTTCTTTAGGGTCATATGTGTCCCCTATATCACTTTTTAGATTAATAGAAAACAATCAAAAATATTCA
Organism: Nycticebus coucang; assembly: GCF_027406575.1. NCBI lineage: Eukaryota > Metazoa > Chordata > Mammalia > Primates > Lorisidae > Nycticebus > Nycticebus coucang. The sequence goes on from NC_069799.1 coordinate 57,591,662, forward strand.
GGGCATGAGATGCTGCGCTGGAGACTAAACCCCTTTCTGTTGGTTTTATGATAATTCTCAAGCATACAGACCTATCATTGAAAATCCAGAATTTTTAATCTTTTTCCATATTTGTTTTATCTAGATCATGGATAGATAGATAATACACATATATGATAAGTCATGTGAAAGTAAATTGCCAACATCATGAAACTTACTACTAAATATTATACTTATGCATCTCCCAAAAATAAAGACGTTTTCCTATATAATCACAATATGGGATATTATTAACACAATCACTATTAGGGATATTATTGATAATTTTCTGATACCTAGTCTATATTTGAGTTTCCCCAATAGTTTCAAAAGCATCTATTAGTGACTTATTTAGATGATAGCTGCCTTGTTTGAGTAGAGATTTGAATTCCAATACCTTGTTTGAGCAGAGATTAAAAGATTTGAAATTCTTTTAAATTTAGATATAGGTGCTGACACTGTAATTAAACCAAAACGTAGTGTGGTGATCATTACAAAACCCAACAGCTATGACTCATACACAGTTTACGAATTTAAAGAGACACATAGAAATGTCAACAAAGGAAATAAGGAAATAAAGAAGATAAGACCATGCCTGAAGATGTTCAGTCTATTTGATGAACGAATGAACCAGGGCATGTGGCGATGTGTAAGGACAGACATGGTCCCTGGATCCCGGGGGACAGCTGAGCCCTAATACGAGGAGTTGAAAGGAAAGAAAAATTGCTACCAAGAAATGAGAATCCCTTCATTGGCCCTTGCAGGCATTTATCATCTACCTCTTCTGCGTCTTCTGCCATCTTTGAAATTTTCTTCTGTTTATATCGGACGTGGAATTTCAAAGGTTACCCTTTCATTGTTTACAGGGGCTCTTTTCAGGGAACTAAGTTGTATTCTGGGATTTAGACTGTCAACCAGATGGGTGCTGGACTGGATGACCAGTGAAATTCATCTTGGATAGAAGCACTTTGGCACAAACGGAGAAACCAGGAGAATACCAGTCCAAAAAGTATCCTCAGTATGTGTGTGGACAGGAAGCTGGGACTTCCTACCTGCCTTCCATTTTTTAAGGGTTTTGTCCAAAAACTGGCCATGAGAGATGTCAGACGTGACTCCCCATGAGGAAAATAATCTGTGCTACTAGAATCTTTGAACAGAATGGTAGAAAAGTAAGAAAATCTGAGGTCTGTTCATTCAACAAATATGTGTTGAGTATCTATCAGATGCAGGAATCTGTTGGGCAACTTAGGGGACTCAGCGAATCAGATGCTGGCTCTGCCCTTCAGAAGGTTATAAAGAAACAGGATGGAAAGTATCAGGCACTTTGCTATTCTGGTGCCAATGATGAATGTTAATTTTTTAAAAATTAAGGAAATAGAGTTATGAATGGGGTGCTCTTTTAGACAGAGCACACAGTATATAGGTTTAAAGGTTAGGTTTCTTTTTTTATTTCAAATTAATATGAGGGAATAAATTCTTAGGTTACATTGTTCTCACTTCCAAGGAAAGGTCAAGTTGTAGGACAGCCCCTCACCCAAGGGGGCATGCTGAGCACCCTTACACGTGCACCAAATGCCCTCCCTCCTCTCATCAGTCGTCTCCCATTTCCTCTCCACTCTTCCTCCTCTCCCTTCCCCCTTGCTAGACTATATTTGTATTTTATCATTCATATGCATTTATAAGCGTTTATATATTGGTCTCACATTAGTATTGAGAACATTGGATACTTTTTTTCCCATTCTTGAGATACTTTACCAAGAAGTATGTGTTTCAACTTCATCCAGGTAAACACAAAAGATGTAAAGTCTCCATCTTTTTATGGCTGAATAGTATTCCATGCTATACATACACCACAATTTGTTAATCCATTCATGGGTTGATGGGCATTTGGGTTGCTTCTGTGCCTTGACAATTATGAATTAAGCTATTATAAACACTCTGGTGCAAATGTCTTTGTGGTACCCAAGGCCATCTCCATCCATCTGTACTGGCTTTAGTGAGGTTTAATATTATATAACTTCTCTGTGGTGTGTCTGACATATAATAGGTACACAATAAACTTTTCCACTGAATGAACATACACAGCTGAGGGAATAAGATGATTTACAATGTCTTCTCACATTCTGTACCAAACACTGTTTAATTTGCATTTAACTTGCTCAACCTCCCACGCCCTATAAGACAAAGAGTTCTAAAGGGTGAAGAGGAGAATTTCATTCCCTAAGAATACTTCGTTTTTGTCAGCTCTGATCTTTCTTTTCCAGAGTGATTGTATTCTAATGTGAGCCTTAAATAATGAAAAGCATATAAGAAGAAGCTATTTGATTCTGCTGTCTGGTGGGAAACCAAATCAACACCATTGGAATAGCTGGAATTTCCACACTCACTCTCCGGCACTCTTCCCATGAAAGAAAGCAAAAAAGAGCCCCCTGTAGATTTTCTAGGGCTCAACAAGAAACTGAGGCTATGTGTAGATAATTTAAATCCCTCATGTATCACTGGGACAGTTAACCTAATTGACCCCTAACGCAAAGTAGTATTCTCAATGGCAAACACAATATAGAGACACAATTTCCACTGTTGCCTGAAGCCTTTGGCAACGTCTCTAACTGTTCCCCGATAGCCAGTGGGCTTAATTTTTAACTCTGACTTTCCCAAGACACTGAATGGCTTTTCTGTCTTCTCTCAGTTAAAGAAATAAGCCAGCCATTTGGGATAAACAGTTAATAATTATTAGGACTTTGTAAATCCTCATGGTCTGTGAGATAATTTTTATGAGTCTGGTCCATGCAGACAGCTCTCAAAGTTCATAGTGCTTTGCAGTAATTGGAGACATTCTGTAAGGCTCTTCATGTGCCTTTAGAGAAAGAAAAGTTCTGTTTGCAAATACTCAAATACTTTATGGAGATGTTAATGGATTTTTTCTGTAGAAAGAAAGTATTGACCAACAATAGCCAGAATCTTAGACCTGAAGCTGTGGCTCAGTTAGAAGACTCCAGCTGAGCTCCTGCCCCCAGCTGGGATCAGCAGAGCTGCCTCCTGTGGGGTCGTTTTATTAACTCTTTCCAGGAAATGCGAGGGAGAACAAGGCGACTTTGTGCCTGTGTGTGTGCATGATAATGTGCTGTGACCTGAAGGGAGGGATGCCTTCCTTAGCTTTGGTTTCACTGGGCCCCATCCTTTCTCAGCCTCCTGGCACAGTCATTGCAAATACCATTTCCTATTTACCTTGGTAAAGAGTGTGAATGGACTGGAAGGGCTCGGGGACAGCCCAGATTCTCAACTGCTAGACTAGATCCACTGAGACCCCTGGTTCTTTTTCTACACTTTTCTCCTGATTTACCAATGGAAGCCACTGGCTTTGCTGTCTCACTGTCAAACATCCCACAGATAAGTTAAATCTTGGTGTCACATGTCCTTTTTAAGAAGGAGCAAAGAAGGGGATAGGATCTGGGAAAAGACATCTGAAAGGTGCCAAAGGCTGGGCACAGTAGCTCACTCCTATAATCACAACACTTTGGGAGGCAGAGGAAGGAGGATCATTTGAGGCCAAGAGTTCAAGACAAGCCTGAGCAAGGGTCAGACCCCTGTCTCTACAAAAAAACAACAGATTTAGCTGGGCATGGTGGTACATACCCATAGTTTCATTTACTTGGGAGGCTAAGGCAGGAGGATCACCCGAGCTCAGTAGTTTGAGGATGCTGTAAGCTATGATGATGCCACAGCACTCTGGCCTAGGCGACAGTGCAAGACACTGTCTCAAAAAAGAAAGAGTTCCCTGAAACATGTAGTAGATTCCCACTTTTCATCCTTTTCCAAACCATCCTAGACTCACCTCAAACTTCTGATACCAACATGACCTCCTGACCTCTAGGGCATTTTTACCCAAATTCCAGACCCCAGACCCTCCTTCGGAAATAGCTCCAATGGTCTGGCCCCTCTCACACCTGGACAAAGCTAAGGGGCCCTCAACAGGAGAAGAATGGCCAGCTGCCCCTCTTGGCTCTTAAAAGCCCCCTGACTGAGTCTCCCAGAGGCCAACAGCCTCTGTAGTTCATCCAGGAGGGAGCTGCAGGTCTGCACTCCCAGATGTTCGTGGATGGGGCCAGAGATGCTGAAGCCATAGAGAGGAGAGTTACAGAGGAGATTCACTATTCCCAAGATAGTGTGCCTTTTAGTGCACTGACAGGTGTCCCCAGTGGGCTTCTCTCTCTCTCTCCCTCTACATCCCACCTCTCATTTTTGCTCCACAACTACTTTACTCATTCAAATTTCTGCACCACCTGCCTTCTCTGCTTACTTATTTATGTATACATGATTTGCAATGGCTATCCCGAAAGGCAACATCAGCAGTTACGTCTACATCATCTTTGATCTTAATTTCCTATAGGTAACAAATTCAGTCTCTGCTCCCCAGTTGCAAATTTCTGGATAGCTTTACTGATTGCCCTGCTTTGGATGTTATCCACCCATTATATGTGCCCCGAGGGTCATACAGCCATAGGAGCTGTCCCATCTGGCTAAGCATAGAACAAATTCTCTATGAAAGGGTTATGGGATGGAAAGAAGTTATTGAAATCTCTAACTGACAGAAGTTTCTTAAAAATTCCCTGGCCTGAGTGGCGCCTGTGGCTCAACAGGGTAGGGTGCCGGTCCCATATGCTGGAGGTGGTGGGTTCAAACCCAGCCCCAGCCAAAAACTGCAAAAAAAAAAAATTCCTTGGCTTGGCACCCGTAGTACAGTGGTATGGTGCCAGCCATACGTACTGAGGCTGGCAGGTTCAAACGCAGTCCCAGCCTGCTAAACAACAACAACTGCAACAAAAACAATAACAACTACAACAACAACAACAACAAAATAGCCAGGCTTTGTGGCGGGCACTTTAGTCCCAGCTACTTGGGAGGCTGATGCAAGAGAATTGCTTAAGCCCAAGAGTTGGAGGTTGCTGTGATGCCACAGCACTCTACCAAAGGCTACAGAGTGAGACTCTGTCTAAAAAAAATAAATAAAATATCACAAGAATGGAGAAGCAAGAATCCAATGTATTCAACTCTAATATGAAGGCAGTAGATGAGCTAATACAAGGTGGGGAGGCAGGGGAATGAGGGGGCAGGACACTTATAAGAGGGACTTTACCTAACAAATGCAATAAGTGTAACCTAATTCTCTGTACTCTCAATGAATCCTAAATAATGAAAATATAAAATAATAAAATAAATAAAAATTTAGGAGAAACAAAACCTCTCCCTAGCTACATACGACTTTAATCACAATTAATAGCTCAAGGATAGACAAGTCATAGGCTGACTACTCCATGTTTGACTCCAAGACTGCTGTATATTTACAGGGACAATGCATATATGTTTAACTGGTAATGAACACGCTGAGTGCAACAGAGATACGTGCTAACATATCCACTGACAGAGAAAGGAAATGTCTTGTTTGCTACATGAACAAGGTATGTCATTCATTTTAAAACATTAAAAACGGGCGGTGCCTGTGGCTCAGCGGGTAGGGCGCCGGTCCCATATGCCAGAGGTGGCGGGTTCAAACCCAGCCCCGGCCAAATTAAAAAAAAAAAAAAACATTAAAAGACTACAAAATGAATAATAAACAAAACATTAACAGACTAAAGCCAAAGACAATAATGACAGAAATTTTACTTAGTTCCCTACTAAGAAAAAATACATTCTTTATCTTAAAATCCTTTTGATCCTTACCTAAGCCAAAATGAGATTCATGTTCTATTATGCCCATTCTATAGATAATTAAATTGAAGCTCAGAGAGATTAAAGACAGATTTACATATCATGCCCAAAGACCACACTCAAGTTCACGTTCCATCTGTCTGATTCCCCAAAATCCATGGTTTTTCTAACCACTTTCAGCTCATCCGTTCCTGAAATTCAGAGTTACTAGGAAAGTCTAGGTAGAAAGGAATGTCTTTCACCTGGTCAATTAGTCCAGGGGTCCTCAAACTTTTTAAACAGGGGGCCAATTTGCTGTCCCTCAGACAGTTGGAGGGCCGGACTACAGTTTAAAAAAAAAAAACTATGAACAAATTCCTATGCACACTGCACATATCTTATTTTGAAGTAAAAAAACAAAACGGGAACAAATACAATCACACCACCTCATGTGGCCCACAGGCCACAGTTTGAGGACCCCTATGTGAGACCAATTTTCAGCTTCCAAAGAGCTCACAAAATGAAATAAAACAAAAACTCCAAAATAGGTATATTGAAGCAGTTGGAAATATACAAATGTTGTGTCAAAAAGTAGTAAGAAATTTACAAAGTCAGTCTCAATCTTTGTTTTTCTTTAAAAGTCAGAGGAGGGACATTTCAAAGAATGAAGAGGTTGCCCATTTTTCCCACCTGATAAATATCTCAGGTTGAAGCCATACATTTCAGAAACGTTTCCTGGAAGGATTGTTTTCAACTTAAGTTTCCTTAAATTTTCCTACATGTTCTCAGATAGTTCATGGTAACTGAATCAAAAGATGAATGAGTTGTACCATCATTCATATTAAGTTTATGAAATTTTTACAGCATGACAAATGCCTGTTATGTGTACCAGGTAAAAAAAATCAGGATTCAAATTTTATGCATAATAAACTTCTGTATGTAAAAAAATGCAAACCAACAAACCAAAACACTTAAGAATGTGGGTGGTTAGTTAAATAAGTAATGAATAATATTTTTCCTTCTTGTTACTCCTCCTTATTTTCTGAATTTTCTAGAACATATATATTTTTTCATCCCAAATATAAACTTTTTTTTAAATTGTGACCTAACACACAACTTGGTTGGTGGAGTTGGCTTAGCAGAAGGAGCCCTGGAGAAGGGGTCGTTCTAAAGTCCTAAAAATCTGAATGTTCTAAGGAGAAAATCAGCCCCACCACTCAAGGGTTGGCCAGTCCTGAACATCATCCAGCCCCACGTGCCCAAGTCTTTTCACCTACACAGTGAGAAGGTCCGAACAATGATCTTCAAAGCTCCTTCCAATTCCACAGAAGATGGTCCTGCTACTGTGAATATTCCATGAAATAATGGTTCTGAGAATGTGGCTCACATACCTCCCACTACAGGAAGTGTAATAAACCAAGAAGCTCAGAGAGTGATGGGAAATCATAGACATGTGGGTATCAAGGTCACTCTTCTCACAGCTGATCCCAATGACTTAGCCAATGACCAAGCATGGTGGGGGCACACCTGAGAGAGAGACAGCACTCCTCATAAGACCTGACTTTCTTCAAGGACTCTCCAGTGGCCTTCCTTGAACTACACAGCAGTCCTGAGGTTTGCACCCCACCTTCCTTCCCTCACTCCTTTTCTCTTATATTTACACCCCTTCCTGCCTCCTTTTTTTCTATACACACGTTTTCCTTGTACAACTCTACCCACACTGATCTCATCTTGGCATCTACTTCTCGGAGGACCCAGACTAACTCTGTGTGTTGTTAGTTCCCCAAAGTACACCCTCAAGAGAAAGATCCAAAAAGAAAGTGCCAAGAAGCACAGCTTATCAGAGAACCTGGGCATGTGGTATGTATTTTCTTTTTCATTGTTACCATCCTTGTTTTCTTCCTTTTTGAAACGAATGTCAATTATAAACAGGGTCCCATTCTATTGCTTTTAGATCTTAATAAATAAATAAACAAACAAACGAGGCTTCCCTGGCCTCGTGTTAAACTGGCTTTCGCTTCTTCCTCCCCATCAGCCATATGTATCTCCTCAACAAATTCTGACTCCCTGTTTCAGATCAGATAATAAAGGTCATTCTTCATTTCTGTCATCTACAACATGAGAGGAGTCTTCCTCTGAGATTTAAATCCCTTTCATCCTCGTGTGGATCGCCCCCCACTTCGGATGGCGAGGGAACTGTTTCTTGTTAAATTCCGCTATTTTTAATGCTCTGGCTTGTGCCTTTCATGGTTATCTGTCCATCTTTGTCCACCTGAATAAGCCTTTGAAAGTGTCAGCAATTCAGCCTTCCCTCACTCCCCCGCCCCCTCTTCCACATTAAGGATTTGGGAAGCCTAAGGTCTTCCTGCTGTGTTGTTTAGGGTCTGACTCTTTTTTGCAAGCGAAATGAAGGCAGCCTAGCAAATTTATGTTCAGAATCTCTGAATCAACATTTCAGAAAAGATACCTTTAGGCTTTGGTAATTAGGAAGAAAAATAAACAACTCTCCAGGGAAGTAGAGTCCTTTCTTTGATGAGCTCTGAGTAATTCAGGGACTCCTCCGGAGACAGTTTCCTTCTCTGGGTGAGGGGCAGGGGTCCTGGGCAGGATTGCCACCTAGGATTCAGCCAGCATCCCCTTCTCCCCCCTGAGCAGTGGATCCTGTGGATACGGGTCTCACACAGGGAATGTTACATCTTCCTGGTGATGTAAGGTTTGGCTCTGGTGAGTGGATTCTTGTGGTAGTTGTTGTGTGTGTGCCAGAACCCTTACAGAGCCATGCTCAGCGAGATTAGGGAGGAGGGAGTCCTCTGTGTGTGTGCACAAATAAGGTCGTGCCATTGTGAGGACAGATGCTTGGATTTTTACCCTTCCTCCTCCTTAGCTATGGCTGCAAACCTGTCTTCAACCTCACGCTAGACCAGAAAGTCTCAGGTTGTAGCAGACAAAATGGCCCAGATGAGAGCACATGGAGTGAGAAAAAGATGGAGTCAGTCAGGCTAAAGCCAAGATGAGGAGGCTGGTCTGGTCGGTTTAAGTCTATGGGACCTTCACCTTCTGTCTCCCACTCTTACCGTTTTGCAAATTTATCTTCGACTGTAAAAATGCCTATCTTGAGGAATTTATGAGGATTGATTTAGGAGATAAACTTTTGAATTGGAAATCTTTTAATAGGTCACAGAATTGTGCTGATTATTATTTAAAATAAGAGTTAACGTGGTCTCTGCTTTGCATCTTTAGGTATAAAAGTGTGATTTTGGAAATGGAAGAACAAAACGGTCTTGGAGAGGCTACTCTCGCTGTTCTCCAGAATCGCTGGCCTTCTGACAAAGTTTGGTGGACCCTATCCCTGTCTCTGCATATTGGCTGACAGTGACAGGCAGCTGGACCCTCTTTGCCAGTAACACAGAGACCTAATGAAATGCAAGACAGCCCGGCCAAGTCCCCCATGGAGCTGGCGCATTCACAGAGGTGTGAGAGGGGGTCTCACCCCACCAGGAATAACTCTCAGCTTTCCATTGGGTCTTCTCAGTAATCTCAGAGGACTAGACTCAGCTCAGGATCCAGCATCCTCATCCCCCTGTTTAACCAAAATAACTAAAATAGAAGACTTTACTAGGCAAACAAATAACAGATTTTGTTTCCTACCACTTGTTCCTATTTCTATTTTATTGTCCATAGGGAATGCAGAAAAAGCAAATATTATCTGTAGCGATTTCCTCTTATCAGAGGCCACATGCATGAGGCTTTGCGTCCCCAAAGAATTTGTAGCTTTCCCCAGGGAGGCTTTCTCTAATATCCTTTCTTGAGTTATTTATTGGACAGTTCCAAAATAAACAACCACACGACCAAAACACAGTCTTGAACAGACACTCCCAGGAAGCACAAGGCTATTGGCTATTGGCAGGACGTCTGCATGTAGAATGGAGGAGCCCATCTCTTTGGCCTGCTGAACTCTGTTGAGTTTTCCCAGTCCCCCTGCGAGTGAATGACTCAACAATGCCCAGGCCACCTCACTTCCCGCCCTGCTGAGGGGAGGCCATTGTGTAAAAAGGAAACTCCAGTTCCAAAGTGTAAATCTCCTGCTAATACCTACATTCCTCCTACACTATCGGGCAAGATTTGGGGTTTTCTTAGTAAATTTAAACCGAAACTTCAACACTTGTTAAGCAAGTTTAATCCTGGGTCACAAAGAGCCTCCCTAAGAAGTTGGGATTCCATCCCCATTGGTATGAGTCCAATCTCTTCCTTCTAAAAGTATTCTTTCGAAATCTAAGCTCTTTCACAAATCTCCTAAAATGGAAGAAATCAAGTGGTAGATGGGGGGAGGGGGGCGCGGAGGAGAAATCCTACAGTTAGTGACTGAAAAGATAATGAAGTAGACCAAGGCTTTGGGGACCATGAAATTGCCTGGATCTTTTTGCAAAGAAATGATGGAGAAATAAGATGCTCTCAGCCAAATATGAGGATTTGGGATACACCAAAAGTTCCATATTATGATGGTTCCTCCAGAAAGCAACCTCTTAAATCCCCTTATCTCACTCATTTACACCTTCAGAAAATATTTCAGAAATAATTTGCTGCTTTGGAGGTGAGCTAAAAGCAATACCCATCTCTGAGAAATTGACATGAGGCTAAATTCTTCATAGTACAGTGAAATTGGGTACAATGGAGGTTAGCATGAAATTATTATAATGAAGAAAATGTAATCTTTTTTTAAAAAAAGTCTTAAAGGATGAGAAAAAGGAAGAGAACATTCATGATATAGTTTTCTTGAGAGATGGGGTGGATGATAAAGTAACCGTAAACTCCTATGAAAAATGTGATAGAGTTGAGCATTGGGCATCTTTGTTAATGACCTGGAAGATGAAGAATGGAGAAAATAAACAAAATTTGAAGAAAACCCAGAGGGAAACACAATGAAATTAGAGGTATGAAGTTTTAACCCAAGAAAAGTTCTACATCTGATTGAAAATTAACCCAAATATAGACCTCTCAAAGTATGAAACCTGAGAAGGGCATGAGAAACTGAGGAGTGAATTCCTTCTGTGTAAAAGGGGAACTAAAGACGAGGGGGACTTTGGGGACTAGTGGAAGTGTTCTTCCTAACAAAATATGACTTTCATACTCTCTGTGAGTTGACTAAGTTTCACCTCCAATTTAATAAAACAGAAAAACTAAATTCCAGTGACCCGAGAATCTTGGAGATTTGGGCTTTGTTTAGTATGACAGGCATTGCCTTTGAAATGACAATCATAGGACACTCAAACACTCGAATGATATAGTTATGTCTCAGAGTTCGTGGTGTTTGTGCATTGATGTGGTGTACTTGAACTCACCCATAATGACAATGACCTATGTATGAAATTTTTTTAAAGCCCAATACATGTTTTGACTGAAATAGCTGGGGAAGAATGAAGTGAACGTAACACCATTTTTAGGTGAAAATTCTTGCTAGAGAGGTCTTAGCACTCAGTAGGCAGGAGAGAGGGTGAGGGGCACATTTCAGTGATACTTGAGGGAACAAACAAACTCTGGTCACAAGGGTGATTGTATCATAAAAAAGGATCTCCAAATGAATGCGTAAGCCACTTATCCTGTTCCTATATTGCCAAAACCCATAGTTCCCTAGAAGTAGTAAAAGTATCTTAGAGCAATCATAAAAAAGGAAACAAGTGATAAATTTATGAAACTGACTACACCTCCTTCAATGCTGGAAAAAGCAGACTTAATTAAGCAATAAGCATTTACTGAGAATTATTATGGACCCACTATGAACCACTATGGGCCACTATGAACACACAGACCCAGTAAGTACTAGAATCCCTGTCATAAAAAACATTTTGTAATTGAAAAACAACTTAGAAAGCAATAGAAATCAGTGCAAACTGCAGGGAGTTGTTGGCAGTTTATCCTCCCAGATAAATTGGCAGGAAGGTGGAAGCAGGAAAATCAGTAAGGTGAATTGCAGAAAGGACATTGTGAAAAAAGTAAAACAAGACAGCAAACAAGGCTTCCAAGGAAAAATCCTGGGGACAATGGCCACATCAGGACAGAGGGTCTGTGAGGAGGGATACTGGAGCTACCATTCTTGGAGTGGTAGTGTGGGAGTCACATGAGGAAGGACCCCAAAGCTTGGCAGGGAGCAATGATGAGAAACCAGGGAGTCACTTAGAGTTTCCAAGCAGGGTGTCAGACCAACCAGCTGGTAAGGCATCTGACTACCACCAGAATGACAGAATGAGCTGGCCAACAAATCCTTCCCCCAGAAAGCAACCATTAAACTGGACAAAACTGTCCAGGCACAGTGGCTCATGCCTATAATCCTAGCAGTCTGGGAGGCCAAGGCAGGTGGATTGCTTGAACTCAGGAGTTTGGAGAACAGCCTGAGCAAGAGCAAGACCCTGTCTCTAAAAATAGCAGGGCATTGTGGCCAGTGCCTATGGTCCCAGCTCCTCAGGAGGCTGAGGCAACACAATCACTTGAGCCCGGGAGTTTGAGGTTGGTTGCTGTGAGCTATGACAGCACAGCACTCTACCAAGGGTGACAAAGTGAGACTCTGTCTAAAAAAAAAAAGAAGAAGAAGAAATAAACAAAATTGCCAATCCCAGCATTTTGAAATTTAACCAAAGGGACACAAAATACTGAGAAGCATTTATTTGTGAAAACTATTGCACTTTGGAGAAGAACAGTCGAGTTCTTGAGCATTGCTATTCCTGACTCTCCCCAACATCCCCCCAAAGGAAAACCTCCTTAGGTGCAATAGTTCAGCTAGGATGGACTCAGCTATAGAAATTAGCATCTATACAATTGCCTTCGGAGTGGGCTTACTAGAGATGGAGGATTTCCAGACATAATGGTCATGGGTCACGCTGGCCAGTGCAAGGAAAATCAGCTACTCAAGACTGAGGTTGAGGTCTGGCAACAGGTTGACAGACTACCATGGGGTTTAACAGAGAGTTCCAAGAGATGATTCAGCATCAGGGTGCTTGGCAACTTTTCCATATATAACCTATTTGAATCTACAGCAGAGAATGGAGCCTAAGCCACCCATACATCTCTGGCTGGCAGATACTATGCACTGGCCCAAAGGAGATATAAAATATTATGGAGAAATAAAAGCCCAGAAAGACTTAAACAGTCTGAAGTCTGAGTTTGCTTCATAGCCCCCATACAGATCCATCAGTAGAGTGGATGGAAGCCTTACAAGTTTGAGGTTTTGAAACAAAACCAACGAGAAATCTTCAGCTGAACATGGGAGCAAGTCCTAAAAAACCAGTTTTAGAAATAAAAGCATGAAAAGAATTAAGCAATAATTCACATCTGCACAATGCAGGGATGACAGAATTCACAGATGCCTTCAAGGCAAATTACTAAATAAAACAACAGCAAGAACACAACAATCTTCAGAAAAAGAAAAGTCAAAACAGAGAGTTGCTAAAACATGCTATCTAAACCATCAAATATTTGACAAAGTATGAGACGTGCAAAATAACCAAAAGGCATGATCTGTAGTCAGAAAAAAGAGCAGTCAAAAGAAACTGTTCCTGAGCAACCCCAGATGTAACCCTAGCAGTCTGGAAGAAAGAGAAAGATCTCAAAACAACTGGCAAAAAAAAAACAAAGAGCTAAGCATTATCACGACTCCATATATAAGACAACAATGACTCAGTGCACAGGAAATCTCAATACAATATGTAAGCACTTACAAGAGAACAAAATGGAAATAGTAATGATGAAAAGTACAATAACTGAAATTAAAAAGTTATGGGAGAGTTTCAGCAGTGTATTTCAGATAACAGAAGGAAAAAATGAATGAACTTGAAGACAGAACAATAGAAATTATCCCTTCTAAAGGACAGAAACAAAAAAAAATTGAAGAAAAATATTCAGAGGCTCTGAGACTTGGGTGACAACATCAAGTATCAGCATATATATAATGAGAGTCTAAGAAGAAAAACAGAGAAGAAAGGGCAGAAGAAATCATAGCCAAAAACTCCATAAATTTGATGAAAAAATATTAATCTACAGATCCAACAAGCTCAGCAAACCCAAGTAGTATAAATACAAAGACATCCATATGTATATCTATCATAATCAAACTATTGGAAAAAACAAAGAAGAGAGAAATCTTAGAAGTAGCAAGAGAAAACTATCTTATATGCAAGGGAACAACCATGCTATTAATGACTGATTTCTCAATATACACACATACCAATAAAAACAACACCATAAGACCCAAATAGAGGTCTTCTATTCACAGAATAGGTCATGTCAGTTGCCCAAACCCTGACTCCCCATAAGACTATGCAATGACAGCTAGATGTTACCAACACATGCAATGAGATTTATCAACATCGGACAATCCCAGAATTATGAAATCTGGAGCTTGAATAGAAGCAAGATATGAAAGGTTGTGTATTTCTTGACTCCATATATAAGAAGTGTACAGAAAAGGTAAATTTACAGAGATAAAGGTTGATTCATGCTTGCCTTGGAAGTTTGAGGAAAGATTATCCAGCAAATGGTCTCATGGTAATTGAGATGATACAAGTGTTCTAAAACTGTACTGTGGTGATCAATTGCAAAAAATGACAGATTTATAAGATTTATACATTTATAAAAACACAAAATATTTTTTAAAATTAAAGCCAGAGAGAGAAGCAGGGGTTGGATCAGAATCCGGGGATGGATATATAAGAATTCTATGTACTATTCTCGAAATTACAAATTTTCTGTAAGTTTAATTTTTTTTTTTTTTGAGACAAAAGTCTCACTCTGTTGCCCAGGCTATAGCCATGGCATCAAAGCAACCTCAAACTCTTGGGCTCAAGTGATCCTCTGCCTCAGCCTCCCAAGTAGCTGGAACTACAGGCACCCATCCAATACCTGGCTAATTTTTCTATTTGTAGTAGAAACAGGGTCTTGGTCTTGCTCAGGCTGGTCTTGAACTCTTGAACTCAAGTGATCCTCCTGTCTTAGTCTCCCAGAGTGCTAGGATTGCAGTCATGAGCCACTGCATCTGGTCCATAATAGAGTTTTCTACTGTGTTTTTTCCCCTCTTTTAAAAAATTCTCATCCTACTATATAAAGAATAGACTATTGGTGAGCAAGAATAAAAACAGTAAGACTGTTGTAAAGATTGTCACTCATCTGGGCAAGAAATAACAATAGATTAGATGAAGCCAGGATACCCCTAAGGAATTTAAACTCCAGAGGAATCACTGACATTCAGTTCAGATAAGTGAACCAAAAAAATAGATACTGAAGATACCAAATTTTCCCATCTCTGGACACACACATTTAGTGAAAAAGAAAAAGAATAACATCACATAGATGACTCTCGAAGAGAAGTCTAAGGGAGTAGATAAATTATTCTTAATCTTCAGGTTCAGCGGTTTCTAAAGTAATGAGCTTAGCGTAAACAAGAAAACAGCACAATTTTTAATCATGCAGCAGCCAGATTGGTATTCAAAATGTTATTTACATTTTAAGAACATTTTTTTTCCTCCCAAGTATTTTATGTTTGTTTGTCCTAAAGAAATCATCATCATCAAAAATCTGGGGGTCTGTGTATAGTTAGCAGTTGCATATTTTAGCAACACACGCATGCCTGCCTGTTGTGCAGACGTATGTAGCTATTGATGGAGTCAGTGAGCAGAACAGAACAGAGCCATAGCTGATGAGAGACGCCAACTTCATATTTCTGCGCTGGCATTCAGGAGTCTTGATATTTCTGTGTGTATTTGAATCTCCTGCTTGTTTTAATTATGTTCCTCCAATTCTAAGTGATGCGTGATATCAAGCATGACCAAGAATGGAAATATTTCTTTGTGGAATTTTTTAAATCTTGATTGCTGCAAGGAAAAGACCTTTAAGAAAACACAGTATCTTTCCAAACACAGAAAAGATTCCTGTGATTTAGATTATTCCCAAAATGGAAGAGTATTAATGTTGTGGCCCGTTAGTCCCATCCTATCAGTCATGATGATACACCCCAAAAGGACAGAAGGCAGAAGGTATGAACAGAGAACAGGAAACAGGACCAGCAAGGCAATGCAAGGATCCCAGATGTATTTTTAATGTCTTGGTTTATGATAGGAAAGAGCTGTTTATTCAAAATGCTGCTTCAGGGGACAGGAAAATAGAGGACAACCATGACCTAGTGACCTCCATGAATTGCTGGCTGTAGCTCAGCCTCTCGACTGGGTCTGCAGGAAGCTCGCCATCCAGACTCTGAACTTCCAACCCCAATCAGCAGAGGTGATAGGGCAGACCTGGAGCGAGAAAACCATGAGAATGTTATTAGCCACATTCAGAGTTCAGGTCAACTGTTTCCTCCCGGAGCATTTGGAGAGCACCATGCAGAAGCTCTAAGGCCAAGAGGCCAGGGCTGCTGCTTCTAGGGTGGGAGGCAGAGACCGCTGCTTCTCTCCCAGGGGAGGAGATGACAGTGGGTGGTCAGCATTGGCTCAGAGTTCTGCTTTGACAGGAAATCCTTGTTTCTTCTGGGTCACTGAGCCACTGTGTCTTGGAACCACAAGGCAGACAAGAACCTGACACAGTTTCTGAGTCCTTCCCTCTGTGCTCAGGCTAAGATCACCTTGACTGGTCTGTAACGTTGGTGTGACATCATGGCTTCCACAAACTGTGCTATGTCGCCCTCTACTGACCAGCCCGACTAGCTGCCCAGGAAAATGGCTGTCCTGACCTTGGTATAGTATTCAGCCACTCTCAGTAGGACATAGTTTTCTTTAGACTGTTCCTGTGACTGAGGAGACTGCCCTTTTCCAGTAGCACTCTTTATTAATACCCATGGTGACCTGCCCATGAGAACATGCCTGGATTATGTGACACAAACTATTTCTGGGAACTGCAGACATATCTCACTCAACCACACCTTTGGCTACAACAAAAACCACAGATCTAAGGATTTTTTAAGACTTTGCATCTTTTGTAATTTACCTGGATGGATTTGGAAAACATTTCTTAAGTATCTCAAGAATGGAAAAGTATCCCATGTATTCAGTACAGTGTTGAAATTAGTAGATCAATAAGTAAAAGCCTACGTGAGAGAAAAACAATTAAATTCAAGAAGAGGGGGGACAAAGGGAAGGGGTTGGTAAATCCTACCTAACGGGCACACTACCTGGGTAAAGGACTCCACTGCAACTCAGATTTTACCTTACAAACAGTGTAACCTAATCATATATACTCTCACATTAATCCAAGATTTTGAAAATTTATTTTAAAACTTCAAAAAACATTGAATTCCAATACGTGTCCAATACTCACAAGTCCTCTACATCTTCCCTGAAAAGTGTCCAGTCAACCTGGGTCCAATTTTCTCCAGGGCAGAAATAAGTCCTTTTCCTTCTAGGGCAGTTGCTTCTGCCTGATGAGCCTTAATGTTAAGCTAAAATCGGTTTTCTTATGACTTCTACTTTACTCTAAGTTGTAGAAACCATATACCTCATATGAGGGTTGTGTTTCACCACGTTCCTCCACTTTATCCATGAGGACATCCTGAGCAATGTCATCACATAGCTCGTTGAAATACAGAAATACTGTATCTTTCCCAGATTTGGTGGTCTACAAACCCTGCCACTGAGAGATGTTAGTGTGACCAACTCGTTCTTAGGGAACTGAGGCTGCAAAGCACTACAATCTTCTTTAAGAAATTATAAGTCAGGGCGGCGCCTGTGGCTCAGTCGGTAAGGCTCCAGGCCCATATACCGAGGGTGGTGGGTTCGGACCCGGCCCCGGCCAAACTGCAACCAAAAAATAGCCGGGCGTTGTGGCGGGCGCCTGTAGTCCCGGCTACTCCGGAGGCTGAGACAAGAGAATGGCTTGGGCCCAGGAGTTGGAGGTTGCTGTGAGCTGTGTGGGCCACGGCACTCTACCCAGGGCCATAAAGTGAGACTCTGTCTCTACAAAAAAAAAAAAAAAGAAATTATAAGTCAGAACTTTAATAATCCACTCCCAAATCTTACCCAGGGTTGATATGAAGCTCTCTGGCTATCTTTGAGAGTGATGACTAGTTTCTAACATATACCTCAAAACCATCCTTCTATTGAGGAGCCAATTATACCTTTGATGTTTATAGCATGATCAAGTGGTGTTCGTTCTCCTGTATCATAAAATCCTTTTTTTTTTTTTTAACTTTGACAGCATACTGCATAACAAGTACAGAGAGAAATGATTCTGGAAGATTTTCCACATCTTCCCCTAGAAACAATCCATTTCTTTATTTCTCTTCTATTTATTATGATGTAACAAAGCACTCAAAAACCTCATATACCCAAGTACATGCCATTGCAGCAAGTATATACCATTAATAGAGTAAAACCATCATTTTCTTACACTTACAAATTCTGAGATTCATGAATTCAAAAATGCCATCTGGCTGGTCTCTGCACCATGTTGTCTATGGCCCCAACTGTGAAGACTCATAGACTAGGGATGACTGGGCAGCTAGAGGCTGGAATCAACTGTCACCCCAAGAAGTTTGACACTGATGCTCTGTTGGGGCTCATCAGAGGCTGTTGATTGGGACACTATTCAGGAAACTCCCTCAGGCTTGGGCTTCCTCTCAACATGGCAGCCTCTGGGTGGTTACACTTTCTATATGGAAAGCTCAGAGCTCCACAAGCAGACTTCCCAGCAGACAAGGTGAAAGCTGCATTTCATCTCATGACCAAACCTTCTAAGTGATAAGCATCATCCCCACTGAATTCTATTGATTATAAGCAAGTCATAAAGTCTGATCAGAATCAAGGGCAGGGGCCAAAGACCTCCCCACCCCTCAATGGGAGGAGGCGTGTCAGAAGAATTTGCAGACATGTTCACAAACTACAACTTCTCTCTCCTTTCAGTCTTCCTCTCTGTGATTTCTCTGTTGATTTCTAGAGGATTCTCTTAATATCTGTGACCCAAACAAGCTATTCAATTATTCCATACACATTCCTTGAGCTCTCATAATGGGCCAAGTATTAGATAGAGTGCTTTTCTTAAAGAACTTAAATGAGATCTTGGAGCCCTGGCACAGCCCAAGAGGCAAACAGAGAGGCAGAATTTTGGACAGACCAGTATGTGTAAACTTAAGATATCATTGCAATGTTTCTTAAACTCCCTTTTGATAAATATATTTTTCAGAACAGAAACAATGAGTTCATATGACTCCAGTGAGTGTCCATTAAGAATTTCAAGTTTAGAGGTTATGTTAAGTGACTTTTAGGAAAAAAATAATAAAATCACAGAAAAGGCATTGGGTCTCCATTCAACTATTGTTTGATGAAGGAAATTACAATGAGGGAGGATTCCTTCATAAAACACAGAATTATGAACTTCCTTAACTTTAAAAAATACACACTGAATGGCCTGATAGACTCCAGACATAATCTATCATCTTAATCTCACATGACTCACTTCAGTTGACATTAGCCTCCCTCAAAAATTAAGGATTGTTAAATGCTAATATAGAAACTGATATAAAAAAGACACATGCTAAGACATAATAAAAATAATTCTTTTCCTTAGCTACATGAATACAGGGAAATGTTTTCCTTTATGAGGTCAGTGGCAAACATAATAATATAATTTAGCAAGAAGGAAAAGTAGCCCTTCCCCCTCACTCTACATGTTTCCATGTGCACCTCCATCAAGGGAGCACTCCTGGCTCTTGCCCCATCTTTTGTTTATTCCTCTTCATAACAAAAGGGTGGAAGGCATTGGTCCTCATCCCTCAACTGGACAAAACTTATCTACTAAAAGCACTGGAGATTCTACCTCTTTTCTCTCTGTTTCTCACTCATTTGGCTCCTGAATAAAGTATCTCATCAGTGAATTTGGAAGGTAAAATAAGCATTTCATTCCAGACCCTTCTTTTCCTCTCTAGAGACTAGCTAAGGGGAAACAGCCTACCCTGTGTGGGAGTTATACCATTGTTAAGTTGTACCAGTATCTCTATAAAAATGTACATCTAGTTCCAGGTGAACCCTTAGCAAACCCACCTGGCTACAGACATAATCCATCTTATCCCAACAAATTCCCCAACGACAAAGAGAAGTTATTTTATAGAAAACCTGCTGACTCCTGGGTCTATCTTTCAATTGCATCTATGAATATAACCAGGGAAGAGAGAGGTGCTAATTATTGACTCCCTAAAGTCCCAATGCACAGGTAATAGAAATATTTTTATTACATAAATATTAACTAACAGCTGTTGAAAGGAAAAGAACTCCTTACAAAGATAAAAATGTTCATAGTAAAATCTCACTAAAGATATCTTTTGTTTGCTTGCAATGTCAATTCAGCCCAACAACTTATTGACCATTCACTGTTTGCAGTATCCTGAATGTATCAGGGAGTTGTGTGTAGTGGAAGAGAAAGGATGATACAATGATCAGCATGGAGCCCATAATCTAGTGAGAGCACAGACTGACACATGCACAAATGACTTGTATACAAAGCAGATTGTGATAAATGACATAATAGATGTAGTAAAGTTAAAGACAAGATGTATGAGATTTTCATCAAATACTGCTTGGATAGCTGGAATGCACATGCAAAAGAATAAAGTGGGATCCCTACCTCACACCATAGATAGAAAATAACTCAAAATGGAGCAAAGATTTAAAACTATAAAACTCTTAGAAGAAAATACAGAGGTAAATCTTTATGGTCTTGGATAAAATAATGGCTTCCTTTTCTACATTGTGGTAAAACAGACATAATATAAAATTTACCATTTTAAGCATTTCAAGATCTCATCTCTACAAAAAATAGGAAAATGAGCCAGGCATGGTGACATCTGTCTGTAGTCTTAGCTATTCAAGAGGCTGAGGCAATTGACCCCAGGAGTTTGAGGCTGCAGTAACCTACAATAATGCTACTGCATTCTAGCCTGGATAACAGAGCAAGACTCTGTCAATAAATAAATAAACTTATGCTTTTATACTACAAACATAATTTAAAGAGTATAAAAATGCAAGTTACACAACACAAAGTTCAATTTGTTCACATGGAGGATGTGTGTTCTCCTGGTCACTCTGTCCTTATCACATGTTAGATAATGATCATTTATACCATAGAACTGTACAGTGCACTGTGCTTTACAATGTGCCTTTATATCCAGCATCTCACTGACTTCTATGAAGTAGACAGCACTGGTGTCAATACTCCCATTTGACAGGTGAAAAAATTAAATCTCAGGAAGGTTAAAGTGTTTTGCCCTGTGTCACATAGCTAAGTGCCCAAACCATGACTCTTAAGCCAGGTCTTCCAACCCCTAGCCTGGTGCTTTTGGTAACCTTCCTCCCCTAGCTAGTAAGCACTGCCTGGGATGAGCAATCCCCTTAACCATTTGTTCTGGCTGTTCCCAGGTTGGATGACCAAAAAAGCAGCCATGTCTGTGCTCACACAGATGACTCATGCATAATGATCCGACTCCAGATGACAGAATCGCTGTTTCAACTCATCCATTACAGCACCCTGTGATTGATCCCACCTGAAATGGAAAGATCCTGAAGTGGCAAACAATCTTTTTATGCTTTTTATGAAGCATATCAAATTTTCTAGTGCTTTTGAGTAGCCGTGTTTAGACTTTGCTTTCATATCTGGATATTTCTATTAATACTTAGAGCAGAGAGGTTGTCAGCAATGAAGATGGAGTGAGTGCTGTGCTTGGAACATCTTTTTTTCATGGTCTCCAAGGAGTAGGAAGGAGGGATACTTAACAAAAGGCTTCACCCAAATGTGACTCCATTCACCTAATGAAATGCTAAATGCACTCGTATTTCTATTCACATGTTACTCCAAACACAGGTATAGGAGGATTTAAATAATAGAGGAATATTTTTAAATTTGAACAAAATGGCACAATTTCACCAATAGCTCTTCAGAATCCCCTGAAGGCATTTGACTCATGGGAATTATTTGCTTCATGAGGGAAGAGTTGCTTTCATTGCATCAAACACAGCTTAATCCAGGGTTAGCCATTCACATCTTCATTCAAGACAGAGAATCATTGGGGGTGAGGGCAGGGAGATTATTTAGCTGTATGTGCAGTGAACCAATCTGTGCAGATAAAGATCTTTGAAATGTCTCTAAATTCGAAATCAGAGGTGAATGATGGGTTGTAAGAAGGCGGTAAGGCACCTTCCCTTGATAGCAGGACTTTGCAAATAAAAAGACTTCCTTAACTAACATCAGGTATCTGTCACAGAGAAAACAAACATAGTGACCTGACCTGGTCTAAAAGCGGAATGCCCACCCAGCTGTGTCACCCCAAAGAAGAGGCCACCCCATCCTCTAATAAAAAGTTGCCAGAGCTGGGTCCTTCAGGGCATGTGCAGATGACTTCAGTTTCACTTCATGAAAAGGAGGTTACTGGGCTACTCTTCCTCCCAGGAGACAGGCAGGGAAAATTTCCTGTTGATTTATACAAGGTTGTGCTCTCAAAACAAGACACGAGGCAGCTGTTTGGGAGAAAGCCCTGTGTCCAGTGAGTCCCTAATGCTCCCTGTGTGTTGGTGTTGGCGTTGCATGGAGTCAAACAAGAGTCCAGTTATCACGGAAGGAATAAAACAAGAATCCTATTATCGTAACAGGCAGGGAATTGGGGACTGGGAAATCACAGCACTGAGGGAAGCAAAGCCTTTGATTTCTGGCTCTCCTTCCCCTTAGACATCACAGAAGCTCCCAGAAGCTTGTGCATCCTTCCCGATTGTGTTTTAAGGCCCTGCGAACCGTGATGCTTTAGGATTTTCAAAACCTTTCAAGCGTGTCTTTTTGTCTTAGGTTTTCCAGGTTTCTGCCCCGTTCTGCCCCACAACGTATGTGTTCATCTGCTGAAAAGTCTCCCTGCCTCTTTTGCTTCCTCTAAAGTAAATATGACCTGCCCTAACTCCGTCCTCTTCCTTCCAGGATGTGGTCGGCTGCCATGAAGTCAAGGGTTGAAATCAAAGGGAGGTTGCTCCCACACAAGAGAAAACATAGATTGTCAGCTGTGCTCTCTGGCTCCACCAAAGTCATTCAGAGAAGGGGGCAGCGAGGATTTGGGGATGCTTCCCCTCTTAATGGGCTGCCTAAATGAAGCTGGCTGCTGACAGAGGGAAGGAAACTGTTTTCTACTGAGATTTATGACCGGAGTCCAGTGTCACCTACTGGAAAATTACTAAATACTGAGTGTGAAACTCCAGCTCAGAGAGTTCTCTGTTCCCTTTTGATAAACAAAAAAAATCAGAAATTCAACCTTCTAAGATTCCCTTATCACACTTCTCTAGCAAACAAGAAGAAAGAAAGTCACTCCAAAAAAATAAATAAATAGAAATAAACTTTCCCAAAGATTTGTTTATCTCACCCTAAGGTCTCTTCTAAATCACATGTGCCTTAATTTTATGACCTGGGAAACCAAGCCATTTACAGGCAAATTTGCATCAGAGTAGTTTCCTCTGCCCCACATCTACGGTAAAAGATATATATCATGCCTTCTAGACTTCTTCAGTTTAACAAATATGGAGGGAGGGAGGAAGAGAGAGAGAGATAAAGAGAGAGAGAAGTGAATCAATACACACACAGAAAAAATACTCAACAAAAATGACCCACATCCACTCAAAACTACATTTAGAAAGTCACAACACATCCCCTCCAAGAGCGATGTTAAAACACACATACCGTATGTATTTGAGGATATAAAATAAAAAAAGCTGGCTCAAGTTTCCAGCCCAATTTGGAAGACTAACTTCTCCAAACAAGCTTTCCAACTCTTTTTGACTGAATAAATTATTATGTCATTTTCATAATAAGAAATGTTTTCAAGAAATGAAAGTATTAATCTTCAATGAAAAATAAGAAACAGTAAATATATATGCTTTAAATATATAATTTGTCTCAAATAAATTATATATATGAGTCTTTTCAACAATTAAATTTACAACCCCAATTTTATCAGGGATATTGCTGCTATTACATCAATGTGAAAGAATAGCTTATTTTCGGCAGCACCTGTGGCTCAAGGAGTAGGGCGCCAGCCCCATGTACCAGAGGTGGTGGGTTTGAACCCAGCCCCAGTCAAAAACTGCAAAAAAAAAAAAAATAGCTTATTTTCACTGAAGCATCTCAGACTGTTTCTATACTGAAGAAACAGAAATCGGATTTTGAAGTATAGCTTTACCCTGACAAACTGCCTAAAATACTGGCAACATCAGTCTCCACTTTCTCTAGAGCTTGAACATATCAATTGAAACTTCATATTTACTTCCAATTAGAGCTAAATATTTTACCTTCTTCCATTGCCAGCAAATAAATCTTCGTATTTGGGTAAGAAGGGGTTTTGTCCATGAAACAGGTTTCTCCTACAGAAGCAAAATTTTCATTTTCCTACAAGGTCTTTCATTAACAACTCAAGGGCTTCCTATCGTCAGTGCCAAGGTCAGTCCTGGTCTACCCAGAGGCCTCATCAATGTTTCGTAACAGATTGGTAGTCCAAAATGGCTAAACCAAAAACAACTGGGATGGTGGTTGTCTTTAAAAACTGCATTTCAGTAAAAATTTTTAAAAATTAAAAATCGCCAATTAACTGGCAACATAGTTTGTAAGTAGCCACCATTTCATTTATCTTATGTGTGGGAGAAAAAAAATAAATCAACAAGTTTAAAATTAAAGAAAATAAAAAACGTTCAAACTTAATGATGAATTTAGTGCCTGAAAAGGAATGCTTCTGCCTACTTTGTCATTGTCACACTGTGCTTATTTCTGTTTTTTTTTTAACTGTGCTAAAATATACATCATGTAAAGTTTACCATTGAACCATTTTAAGTGTACGATTCAGCGGCATTAAGTGCATTCCTGGTGTTGTGCAAACATCACCACAAGCTAGTGTAGTGATGACATCACCATTACATCACCACTCTAGAAGGAAGCCTATATCCAGTCAGCAGTCATTCCCATCCCCCACTCCCACCCCAGACAATCTATTAAACACTAATCTCCTTTACCTTCCTATGGATTTGCCTATCCTGGACACTTCATAGAAATGCAATTACGTAACATGTGGCCTTGTATACCCTTTACTCAGCACGCTGTGCCTTATTTTGGCCTTCACAGTGAGCCTCGATATCATTTTTGCCCTCACATTATGTTTTATATTGGATTTCCTCTGTGAATTAGAGAGTCTCTCTCTCTTGATTTCTGATATTTAATCCAGAGCTTAATTATTTCTTTTTCTTCGATGGGACTTCAAATCATACTACAGCAGAGAAGGCTGTGTTTGCTTGAGATTTTAGTGTTTGTAACATTACACTGGTTTTGTGCTTCTGTTAGACTGATCCTCAGAAAGCTCAGTTTAGGGTACTTTAAACAATAAGATGTTTGTTATCTTTAGAAAAAAAACTAAAGGCAAGGTGGTCCCAGCATAGTTCAGTGAGGGGTATGAATTTCTTTTCACTGTCTCCTCTGTCATCCTCAGCCTGTTGGAACCTCCGTTCCACCAGTGGTGGCCAAGGGGCTACAGTGATTTCCAAAGTTACCGCCTCACATTGTCAGGAGATAGAAAATGACCATTGTTCCCTTTGATCCATCAAAGGCAGAAAAGCATTCTCAGAATCTTCCCAGAAGATTCCCTCTCAAGTCTGATTGACTAATGTCCCAAGACCATACCTCCACCTGAGGTGCATGTGGGAAGTGAACATATCATGGCAACATTCATTCCTGGACTGCAGGGAACCCAGAAAGCCCATTGCCATCCCATGGCTTGAGATATTGGGATTCTGTTTGTAAAGAAGGCAAAGGAAATGCCAAGTTGATAGGCTACCTGCAGTATCTGCTATGGTGTTTATGATGGCTTTCAAATCAATTGCTTTTCCACCCTGAGGGTTCCCCAGGGTTTGACAGTCTATAATGTTAAGACCCAAAGAACATGGCTGACTGGGCGCTCATTATAAAAGGTTGTTATGATCGAGCTCTCAGAACTCACATTTGACTTAGCCTGAAAGTCAGTTCTCAGGAAATAGTGGGAAGTTAAAAGAACATCTGACTAAACAAAAGCAAGACCAGAGTGGCTATGCCACAGGGGTATACAAGGTGGGCCAATGAAGTTCACAATCTCATCCTAGAAAAAGTACTATATACCTCATTGCTGAATATCACTAGGGTCACCTTCAAAGTACTCCCTTGGGCCATCCAGTGACTGTAGTTAATTGACCAACATGGTATGTGAAGAAGGCATTGTGTCAAGGAGATATTCTGGGAAAGTTCCATATGTCCTCCCTCTAACTCTGTAGTAGCCTGTTTCTTGGGATATGTACTCACAGTTCAGGGGCGATTCTAACAGGTTCTAGGCAATCAACCAGCAATTGCACTGATGTTTCCCCCTCACAGAATTAACTCCTTTTTTCAAGGTTGTTTTGGTCCCAAATCCACCAGTTGGTGTCAAGTTGATAGAGCCTTAATTGAACCAATAAATCTAGAAGCCCATCAGTTATGGTGACAGCTAAAGAGAAGGGAAGAGCATAGATCACTCACAATTCAAAGAAAAAAACGAAGCACCACTCGGAGTGGGAGTTATCCTCTTCCTCCTCATCCTGTTGAAAGAGGAAAACGATACGAAATTTGAGGAATCCTTCAGCCAAGACAATACGAGGCATAAATTTTGCTGATAGTGAGAAGCCTGGCTCAGGAAGGAACACCATCCAGCAGAGGATCATCCAGAGCTAGGGACAGTGATGAACGGTACAAATATGACAGCACTTGGAAAGGGTTTGGACACTCCATTTTCCTTCTTAGGGAAAGTGATTTGCAGAGACTGGAGATTATTATGGTGACCCCCGTCATTGTCTTTGCCAGTTCCCTTTGCAGTGAGCTCAGGGAGAAAGAAGAGAATATGTTTATGGGCATTGCACTCCTACATGAAAACCTATTATCTGTGCAAATGTGTGAGCTGGCTTCCCTCTCAAACTGGAGGATGGGCTGTTCTTGTTCCAATCTATGGAGTGCTTATCACCAAACTTCAGCTCGCTGCAGGCAAAGAACTTCATTCTTATCAGACATCATTCTCTTCGGCTGTCCTACTTGTTGGTCTTGGATATCAACACCATTGTCACTGGAATGAGAATAACAAGTATCCAGACTGCCCTTTGGAAACTGAGCTTGTCACCTCTTCAGAAGTCTGTCATGTCTCTTTATCGCTGGATTTTAAATCTCACATATTTCCCAGCAGTAGGAGAATTAAACAGGAAGACCAGTAACTGTTTAGGAGTCACAGAGTCCTTCAGTGAGGAATGCTGGAATTTTCTTTTTAAGTCTAAAATAAAGTAGTAAAGACAGGGGAAGAATTCCTCAGGTCATCCAGCAACCAGCTGAGACCCAAACAGATAAGCAATTTCATTGCTGGAAGAATTTTAGTCAGAAAGGAGGCTGTCAATTTCCCCCGTTACACTGTCTATGAACTCATTTTCTGCATTGTTACTTTTTTAAGATAAATACCACAGAGGTCCATTATTCTAATGCTTCCGTTAAAGTTGCTATCAGCAAACTACAGTTATTCCAATATTACTCTCATGCTTAAAATATTTTCAGAACTGCATCCTCAGAGCCGCTCGTAACATTAGAAAATTTGTCTCATTACTTTATAGCTAGGTGTCATGGAAGGAATCAGAATTCTCTCTAGTTTGTACACATCATTCACTAGTCCTGTTTCTAAATGATGTTTTGCCAAAAAACGTAGCTTCAAAGGACCAACCGAGTCTTTGATCCATAGAGAACATTTAATTGGTTTCTTAAAGAACTGCAAATGGATCTGCCATTCAATTCAGCAATCCCACTACTAGTAGGTATCTACCCAAAGGAAAAGAATTCATTACATCAGAAACATATCTGTGACAGTGTGTGTATCTCAGCATAATTCACAATTGCAAGGGTATGGAGTCAATCTAATGAACCAACAACCCAGATAAAGAAAGTGTAGTCCATAGACATCATGGACGACCCCTTATCCATACAAAGAAGGAAAGAAAGTCTTCTGCGTCAACTTGGATGAAACTGGAGGCCACTATACTAAGTGTGGAATACAGGAATGGAAAACCAAGTATCACATGTTCTCGCTTAAACACATAAGTGGGAGCTAAACTATAGATATTAAGGAGCATAAAAAGTAGCGCAATGGACAATAAAGTTTCATAATGGGGGAGGTGGAGGAGGGGTACAATATATACTGTTTGAGGGCAGGTACACTAAAAATCCAGACATCACCACCACACAATTCATCCATGTAATCACACACCACTTGTACCCCTAAATCTATCAAAATTTCAACAGTAAAAATCAGAAAAAAAAACCAAAAAACATTTGAAGGCTCTTTTTAAATGAGTTCAAAGGTGTTCTGAACAGACTAGGGTGCAGAGGAATAGAGACGCTCATTTGTGAATATACTTACACAGAAAAAAATAATTCATTGCTGTGTTAGGATGTGATTTAATTATTTTAAAAGGCTAATTGCTTTCAAATCTTCCAGTCACTGTGACTAGTTACCCTCCACTGTTACAACCAAACCAGAGTTAAATATATCTGCGTATTGACAACATTGATGCAACCATTTTACTCTCAACACTTTTTTTCTGGCCTCTTGCCTGTGACCTTCTTTGTATCAACAACAGGACACTCACAAGTACTCGTTTAAAAACAGTGTAGTAGGGCGGCGCCTGTGGCTCAGTGAGTAGGGCGCCAGCCCCATATGCCGAGGGTGGCGGGTTCAAACCCAGCCCCGGCCAAACTGCAACCAAAAAATAGCCGGGCGTTGTGGCGGGCGCCTGTAGTCCCAGCTGCTCGGGAGGCTGAGGCAAGAGAATCGCGTAAGCCCAAGAGTTAAGAGGTTGCTGTGAGCCGTGTGACGCCACGGCACTCTACCCGAGGGCGGTACAGTGAGACTCTGTCTCTACAAAAAAAAAAAAAAAAAAAACAGTGTAGTAATAGCTGGACCAGAGAAAGACACTATTAGGAATACCACACACACAAAAAGTAAAAACTCCATTGGTTTTACGCCATTTGCATAAACATGCAAAATAGAATTGGGGTAAAAGTTTGGGAACCTGAAGTCAAGCTAGTTTGCAAGTCCCAAGTGTGCCAATACCAAAGGTGTAAATATTGCAGGTCATGAAACCTGTGTCAATTTCTTCATCAGCAAAATGTAGATAATGGTGGTACTACTATCCATCCTGCGCTGTGAGGATTACAATGCACTTAGAATCACTCTAAACATGCAGACATTCAGAGGATCTGTTATTTCTCTCAAGGTTCACAAACAGCAGAAATTCTGAGTGGAACGTCCTACTGATAGATGACTATTTCCTTTACTTGCTTATACTACAGTAAACTGGGTTAGAAAACTCACATTTGGGCGGTGCCTGTGGCTCAGTGACTAGGGCGCCGGCCCCATATGCCGAGGGTGGTGGGTTCAATCCCAGCCCCGGCCAAACTGCAACAAAAAAATAGCTGGGTGCTGTGGTGGGCACCTGTAGTCCCAGCTGCTCCGGAGGCTGAGGCAGGAGAATCGCCTAAGCCCAGGAGTTGGAAGTTGCTGTGAGCTGTGTGACGCCACAGCACTCTACCAAGGGCGATAAAGTAAGACTCTATCTCTATAAAAAAAAAAAAAAAAGAAAGAAAGAAAGAAAACTCACATTTAAGAAATTTGCATATGAGTCAGATATGGTGGCTCATACCAGCATTCCTATCACTTTGGGAGGCTGAGGCAGGAGGATCGCCTGAGACAAGGAGCTTGAGACCAGCCTATGCTCATAGCGAGACTCCATATCTACAAAAAGTAAAAATTAGTTGGGCATGGTGGTATAGGCATGTGCTTGTGGTCTCAGCTCCTCAGGCAGCTGAGGCAGGAGGATCATTTGCATCCAGGAATTTGAGGTTGAGTTATGATAACACTGTGGCACTCCAGCCTGGAGCAACATGGTGAGATTCTGTCTCAAAAAAAGAAAAAGATAAAAGGAAGAAATTTGAAAAGGGATTTGTAAGTCTTGCTTAAGACTCAATCTGTCTTTTTCTCCTAGAGCAGTGGTTCTCAACCATCGCGACCCACAGGAACTGTATTAAAGAGCCACAGCATTACGAAGGTTGAGAACCACTGTCCTAGAGAGTTCCTCTCAACCAACTAAAGCAGTCGTCAGCATAGAACAGCACGCTGTTTGCATGTGATACATTCTGTTTTGTTGCGACCATTCAACCCAAGAGTCAGTCTAGTTTGGAAAACAGACTTACCAAGAAGTTGAATCAACTAATTCATCACAGAGGAATAAAAACATTTCTTTCTATTGGTGGCTAGTTGGCCTGGCTACTACAGAAATCAAATTTCACTGAAATAGCATACTGTCAAAACCTGCTAGTCTTGTTTGGAGTGCGTATTGAGAAAGAAAAGCAGAAAGGATTCCGTCTCCTCCTGAGTAAAAAAAAATATGCATGGTTTGTGTTTCCATCTGCACTGAACCTCGGATGTGGGTGTGAGTTGGGATAGGGCTCTGGCTGCGGTAAGAGACACATCCCACCATACCGTGGCTTTATAAAGCTACCGCATTATTCCACCCTCACACAAAAATCTGGGAAGGCAATCCCGACATCACCAAGGATCCAGATCATTCTTTCCTATACCCTGCCATCCTCAAAACACAGTTCCCATGTCCTGGTTGGAGTTGGCTTCCCCGTCATGTTTTCATTCTAGCTGCCAGAAAAGACAGCTGGGGCAGAGCAGGTCAGGTCTTCGGCTATTCAGAGAGAAGACCAAGAGGTAGAATCCAAGCCACACACCTCGCTGTCACTTGGAACGCATTGTCCTGTGGTGGGCACTGTCCACATCTCACTGCAAAGGAAGGAGTCTTGTGCTCAGACAGTAACCCCGTTTCGATGTGAGAAGGGCAGATTCAGTATTAGGAGACAACCACGGTCTCTGCCCACAGCTGGGCACATTTATTAGTCCAGGTTGCAAATTGACCATTCTCAAAGGATGCCATGAGTCATTGGTTCAAATGTAGGAACAGACAAAAGTAGTCCTTCAGGCAAAAGTAGTGGGCATCATTGTTCTATGCAGAGTTTACTAAGTCAGCATTAAGCCTGAAGCCATCTCTTACTAAAGGATGGTCTGATTGCTATACAGAGATTGCTCCTACACTTTCAGATGCTCTCTCTGCAGGAACTTTGACAGAGCTTAATCTCCTCTGTCTTCTCAGCCCCAGATGTTTCCTGGGCCATTCCACACAGACAAGTCAGCCTTGCAGGGAAAGGTCTCTGCAGTTCACCTTCATTGTGCATGGCGACCACTGGGTGCTCTGTAAAAGTGTTTCCCTCCTAGAATCAGCCAAACACACAAACGCTCCTCCAGACTTTAAAATCGATATTGAAAAATCACATTAATTTGGGGAGAAGAACAGAACATTGAATGAAACTTAAGTGGAGTTTAGCACTCATCCTAAAATAAAGATATATTCTGGTCTTGTTTTGTATTTAAACTCCTTCATCTTTTCAAGCTTTGGCACAGTGTCCTCCAACTGTGCTAAAGTCTCAGCTATCCAGGCAAAGCCCTAGGGAAGGGGGCTGCACCCCTTTGTACCTTTTGCTATATGGCGCGACACAGTCATGCCTTGTCCTGTTTCCTAATTAATTTACTGTCCTATCTGCAGTTTGTCTCCAGGGCTTGGGAGAGTTGTTTCTGAAGCTGAGCACAAAGCCAGTGGCTACTCACCCTGCCTGGAGTGACTCCGTATTTTCTCCCCTTTGTGCAGCTGCTTTTGAAAAGTGTCACACCCATGTCAGGCTCAAAATAGGCTTGACCTTGGCTGAAGTCATTTCAATAATCTTTTTCTGTGCCAACCCCTTAAGAAAAGAGATTCTAATCTGAATGTCAGAGGTATTAGAGTCAAATGGCCTTGGAGGCATGGGGGACATGGAGCCTTGGGAGTGTCCAGCCTAATATCCAAGAATGACCGCCTTTTCTCATAGTTCATTAGGTAAGGTGGGTTTTAAACATAGAAACACATCTTCAGGGAGGATTGACCCCACGTTGACCTCCATTTTTCACACCTCTGGTCTCTACTTTGATCCCCCAAGGAAATCCAGAAAGCTTGCAGCCTCGACCCATGGCGGTGGCAGTAATAATAACACGCCTTACACCACCCCCTGTGAGGCTGAAGGAGGAAGGAAGCCAGTAGAGTTGTAAAAGCCCAAATGCTCACCCTCAAATAGAGCATTAAAAAAATGCAGGAAATGTGGTCTTTTAGCTCCAATTTAAAGTGCATTTTCACCTATTACATGGTTCACAATGGGAGGGAAGGATCTAAGAGTAGCTTTGTCCTTTTTTCCTTTCTTTTAGACAGTGTCTCTCTGTTTTCCAGGCTAGAGTGCTGTAGCCTCACCACAACCTCCAACTCCTGCGCTCAAGTAACCCTCCTAAGTCAGCCTCCCAAATAGCTGGGACTACAGGCTCGCACCACTGTGCTTGGCTAGTTATCTATTTGGGGTAGAGATGGGGTGTTCAGCTTGCTCAGGCTGGTCTTGAACGCCTGAGCTCTAGCAATCCACCTGCCTCAGCGTCTCACAGTGCTACGATTATAGGCGTGAGCCCCTATGCCGGGCCAAGAGTAGCTTTTTGACCCTGTCACAAAATTGTTCCCTCCCTCACATTTCTCACTGTTGGGTGTGTGCACACGTGTGTGCTAGCACATGTGCCTTATGTCAGCTATGCTGGGGACAAATGTGGCTAACTGTAAGTCTCATGCTCCCTGTCCACTCTCCCCTAGGATCTGACTCTGTCTCCCCTTTCCTCCTGGCAGCCAGCTCCCACTCCTTCTAGGGTCCCTGCCGAGTAACTGTCCATCCTGGGCGGTTTAGCAGTAAGAAGG
Organism: Nycticebus coucang; assembly: GCF_027406575.1. Classification (NCBI taxonomy): domain Eukaryota; kingdom Metazoa; phylum Chordata; class Mammalia; order Primates; family Lorisidae; genus Nycticebus; species Nycticebus coucang. Next base: position 57,624,262 of record NC_069799.1, read on the forward strand.
CAGAGGAGACTTCCCCGCGATCTGCCCTCAGGACACACGCCCCAAAGTGGCTTTCAGGGGCTGCTCCTTTATGATGATATTAGATTAGAAGAGTGGCCGGGCCACGGCTACCATGGCTGCTGACCACTGCCGCTGTGAGTGGCTCTTACATGTTCTGTTCCAGCCACTTGCTCAGTACTGAGCTTACATCATCTCCTTTAACTCTCACCAGTCCCTGTGAAGTAGGTTCTGTTGTTACTCCTGTCAGTCCTATGAGGACACTAGGCTTGGAGATCCTAACTAACCTCTAAGGTCACACAGCAGATAAAGGACAGAGCTGGGACAGGACAAATCTCAATGAAAGTCTAAAAGTGCTGAGGCTCTGGGAAAAAGCAGCGAGGTAGGGATGGGAAAGGTGTGCCTTTGCTTTGTCACATTAGCTTTAAGGATGGTCCCCTGCTGAAAACGTCCCCATCTTCCCACGGTCCTCCAGCAGCATCCCACCTGTCACCCAGCTCACAGAGGCCCCACCGCCAGCCCCTGCTAACCTCACCACCTCTTCTGGCAACACCCCCTACCCTGTCTTCTAGGCTTCCACTGAACTGGGACAAAAATCTTCCTAGAAAAGCACTTGCTGGAGGAACCCGTTTGTTTTGCAGTTCTGAGTGCCTCCCGTGTCCCTTTCAGCTCTTTCGTCTAACATGCTGGAAACTCCTAGAAAGCAAAGAGCTGCCCTCAGTCAGCAGACTCATCAGTTAGGACTCTGACTGCCATGGTGGTGCTGCCAGGGGAGGCCCCTGTGATAAGGCACTCAGACCTGAGTCACAACAGGGCTCTGTCCACAGTGGATGGCATGACCTTGATGGGCAGCACCTGAGAGGAAGGAGCACCCAGGAGGCCTTCCAGAGGGAGCAGTGGCTCAGCTGAATATGGGAGGATAAATCAGCGTGGGGACAGCAGGAGATAGGAGATGGGGCAGGGTCCCAGGCCCAAGAAACAGCGCACAGCAAAGCAGGGCCAGGAAGAGGCTGGCTGGCTGCACAAACTCGAGAAGTCAGTGAGGCTGAACCCCCAGTGAGGCTGGAAACCCCATTAGGCAAGAACCCCCCAGTGAGGGTGGAACCCTCAGGAGAAAGTGAAACCCCCCTGTGCCCTGAGGCTAATGGCAAGCAGAGGAATGAAGCTAAAAAGTAGGGGCAGAGCAGGGAAGTTCTTCCCAGGTCACCAGAACTGAGACTTCATTCAGAGGCTGATGGGCCATGTTTATTATTAAAATGTCCTGCGCAGAGAGGAGTGTCATGACCAGATTGATTTTCCTACACAATCACCTGTTTTCCATTTCTTTTGCATTTTCCCTTAAATATTTTTTAAAACTTTTTGCTTTGTTTCCTTTTTCTTTATTTGAATAGATTTAGGGGGTACAAGTGGATTTTTGATACATAGGTAAATTGTATGGTGGTGATGCCAAGGCTTTTAGTAAGCTTGTCACCCAAATAATGTGCATTGTACTGATAGATAATTTGGGATGCCTCATCCCTCCACACTCCCCCTTACTGAGTCTCCAAAATCCATTATGCCACTTTGTAGGACCACGTGTACCCATCGTTAACTCCCATGTATAAGTGAGAACATGTGGTATTTGCTTTTCTGTTCCTGAGATACTTCACTTAGGATAATGGCCTCCAGTTCCATCCAAGCTGCTGCAAAAGACATTAGCTGATTCCTTTTCAGGGCTGAGTAGTGCTCCGTGGTAGCTCTATACCACATTTTCTTTATCTACTCATCAGTTCATGGGCACTTAGGTTGGTCTGATATCTTTGCAATTGTGAATTGTGCTGTGATAAGTCATTTTATCAAAAAGACACCTGCATTCAAATGTTTATTTTCCTTTGGGTAGACATCCAGAAGTGGGTTTGCTGGGTTGAATGGTAGGTCTCTCTCCAGTTCTTTTAAGAATCACCATACTATTCTCCATGGAGGTTGTATTAACTTAAATTCCCATCTTTGAGGATTTTCTAAATTCTAGGTTTTTTTATAATTTTACATTTTTATTGATGCATACTAGATAGACATATTTTCTAGGCACATGTGATCATTGAATACATTCATGTCATTTGTTAAGATTGAATCAGTATAAATGGGCTATGCACCACCTTAAATATTTGTCTTTGTACTAGTAACATTCAAATTCTTCTCTTTTAGCAGTTTTGAAATATATAATAGATCATTGTAAACTCTAGTCACCCTACCAATCTACCGATCTGTCAAACACTAGGTCTTATTTCTTCTACCAAACTTTATCTCCATTTCTTTTGTACTTCCCTACATGCTATGGCCTGCAGTTCTCCATATAAGGATTTAAAGACACAAGTGCTTCATGTGGCTAGGTTTCTCAAGGAAGTTAAATTTTAATTTTTTTTTTTTTTTTTTACTTTGAATTTAGGTAGAAAGAGTCCAGAGAGTTGCCTATGGAAGAAATCCTCTACGGAAGTTAGGAAAGGCGGCCGGAAGGCACCCAGAGCAGCTGTCCTTAGGACACCATGTTGGCCAAGTGGTGGAAACAACCAGGCCTTTGTGTTAAGATTCAGTAAGCAGAGCTATAGGGGCCCGGGTACCCTGACAAAGTGGCTTCCAGAAGGAAGAAGAATGGCTCTACTGTAAGGGGGCCCAATCAACCTTTTGAAAACTAGGAATAGGGATGCAGGAGACTGGGGAGAGCTCGGGGTCCCTAAGTGAGGCATATGTAAATTACAGCCAACACTTACATGGAACTGACTCTGTGCTGGGCACTCTCCAAGGACCCACCATGTGTATCAGCTTAGGTGACACTAACCACAATGCTGTGACAGAGGCACCTCTGTTAATCCCATTCACCAGCTAAAGAAACCAATGCCCAGAGAGGTTAAATAATTCGCCCGGAGTACAAGCTGATGAGTAGCTGTGCTGGGGTTCAAACTCTGTCCCTTCCACCTCCAGCCCAGTCCATGGCCTGCGTGGCAGCCTACGACAGTTAAAGACTTTTCCACTCTCTTTACCCTGTCACCCCATCTCAGATCCTGTCCCTGAGCCCCGCCCCAGCTCTGACATTGGTCCCTTTACTTGGCTATAGTAAAAGTTGTTCCTCTAGGTCCCTGATCTGTGACCCAGGAAGCGGGGCTGTGGTCCCACCACCTGGGGACAAGCCACACACATGGACATCTGACTGAGAAAGAGGAAAGTGCTCCTGGTTCACTGATAAGTCATTCCCATGGCCTGTCTGCCCCTCCATTCCAGGTTCTCTGTTCAAATGCCACCTCCTTGGAGAAGTCTTCCCTGACTGCTTATCTCAAATTCACACACATGCAAACACACAATTTGCTTATTCTGGCGAACAAACACTTGAAAAAATGCTCACTGTCCCTGATTGTCAGAGAAATGCAAATCAAAACCACCCTGAGCCATTACCTAACCCCAGTGAGAATGGCCCACATCACAAAGTCTCAAAGCTGCAGATGCTAGCATGGATGTGGAGAGAAGGGAACACTTTTACCCTGCTGATGAGACTGCAAACTAACACACCCTTTTTGGAAGGAAATATGGAGAATCCTCAAAGAACTCAAATTAGACCTCCCCTTTGATCCTGCAATCCCATTACTAGGCATCTATCAAGAAGACAAAAAAGTCATTTATCATAAGGACATTTACACTAGACAGTTAATTACAGCTCAATTTACAATTGTCAAAATGTGGAAACAACTAAATACCCATCAATCCAGGAAGGGATTAACAAGATGTGGGATGTGTATGCCATGGAATACTATTCAGCCATTTAAAAAGGTAAAGACGTTGAGGGCAGCGCCTGTGGCTCAAAGGAGTAGGGCGCCGGCCACATATGCTGGAGGTGGTGGGTTCAAACCCAGTCTTGGCCAAAAACTGCAAGAAAAAACAAAAGTAGAGACTTTGCATCTTTTGTATTAACCTAGACAGAGATGGAACATATTCTTCTTAGTAAAGTATCACAAGAATGGAGAAGAAAGAATTCAACACACTCAATTCTAATATGAAGCCAGTAGATGATGTAATACCTACCCACAGAAGTGAAAACTCAAATCAATTCAAAGTGAAGGGTGGGGAAATGAGGGGGCAGGGAAGGAGGGGAGGGGATAGAGGTTACAGAGTAGCACGCTTCTTGGGGGCGGGACACAAGTTATAGGAGGACTTCACCTCACAAACACAAACAGTGTAACCTAATTCTTGTAACTTCAATGAACCTGAAACAATAATAAAAAAAAAATTGCTTGTTCTCTGACTTTGCTTGATTTGCCTTTGTACCACTTGCTAAAGTTTCATGTCTATTTGTTTAGTTGGCTATTGTTTATCTCCCTTCCTGGGATAGAACTGATACTCCATATAATTGACATTCGGCGGTGACAGGGCCTTGATCTGTCACTGCTGTAGTCCTAGCTCCTAGAACGTTGTCTGGCAATAAAAGATGGCCAGTGGAGAAACATCATTTTTACAATTAATTAATTGAAGACCAAGTGAAAGTGCCTGCTTTCACCACCTGCCAGCATCACCTCCATAGCGCTAGCCCTGGAAGTAGAGCCCCTCTCAGGTCACCTCTCTTTCTCTCCTGCAAAAAAAAAATCCCAAACTGGAGTTCTGCCCACCCTCTATTTCCACCCAGGAGTCCACACTGGCTCAGAGACCTCCTTTGTTCTGTGTGTGGGGAAGAGAGCTGAGCATGTCTGGTTCTGCCTGCTGTCACTTTGGAACTTACTAAATAAACATCTCCCAGATCTTCCCTCCGCCAAAGTTGGCTGTGTAATCCGGCACCACAGTGCAGGTCCGGGCACTCTTTCATTCATGTGGGGTTCTGTCCAGCTGATTGCTGGGAGTTTGTGTAAAGATAAGCAGGAAGGTTTGGAGAGCACACAAAGGCGCCTAAACCCCAGGGGAGAGGAATTCTGCCATCAGTGAGAACCCAAACAGACCAGTGGGGGATTTCCACTTCCTGCAGGGATGGAAAGGGGACCTCTCTCTCCCTCCTTGCCCCTCCGCTGACTCCAACTCAGCTCTCTGTCAACTTTCACCTCAGTCCCCTCATCTGAAACAAAATCACAGAAAGCAGAATCGAATGAGAGAGGTTGGCCAGCGGGATTTGGGGTCATCACGGAAATCTACTGGAAAGTTCTAAACTAAAGGAGGAGGTATACTTTTTAAATTGTCATTGTTGTTCTTATTCTGGACTCTTTCCTACAACAAATGTTGCTCACTTAAAATGGAAAAACAGCAAAGCATTACCGTCATGTAAATATTGGAACAAAAGAGAAGCTGGCTTTCTAATTTCCAGAGTGTTCTCTTTTAAGCATCAAAGGAAGCAAGAAAAGTGTCGTCTTTCTCTGTTGCACCCTTTTTAATGAAAGGGTTTGTTCTGTAAAATTTGGATCCAGCAAAAGGCTGCACTTAAGGGCCTCGAAGGCCATGAGTGGTCTTAAGGCTGAAGATTCCCCACCCTGGTAAGATCAAAGAGGACCAGATGAAGAAACCAAGTTAGAGACGTTTCTTCAAGAACATTCAATGTGCACAAAAATTAAAGACATTAAAAAAAAAAAAAGAATATTCAACACGCAAGCACTCAGAAAACATAACAAATACTCAGTACCAGGTCTGAATAATTATTAACAACACAGGCTTTTACCAGGTTTATGTGAACCACTGAACATTTTATGTAAATAAAATTTTAATCGGGTGGCACCTGTGGCTCAAAGGAGTAGGGCGCTGACCCCATATACTGAAGGTGGTGGGTTCAAACCCAGCCCTGGCCAAAAAAACTGCAAAAAAAAAGAAAAGAAAAGAAAAAAATTAATTAAGATAAACTGTTAGTTCTGTTTGGAATGTTTTAGGCAAGAATTAATAACTTATTTGCTGAGATCATCACTTCAAACTCTTATTGTATACTGAAAGAGAATATTTTATTCTATTACCTATATTTCTAAAAAAGATGTTCCAAAGTCACACTGAATTTAGACATGCTGCCTCACAATTTTATTTTTCTTCATCCAGAAAATTCCCTCTTTCTCCATAATAAACGTTTCATCACCAACAACAATATTCACTGAGCAGCACGCTAAACGCTTCCTTCTTGGACCACAAGCAGGTCAATGTACCAAGGACGCCTCGAATTGTCATCAAAACTTTTTTGTACACATTGGGTTCTCTTGGTTTGTGCCTCCAAATATTTTCTTTGATTCATTTTATCACACGCCTTTGAAACCCTCAATTCTCCCCCAAAGCTTCAGCCTGTCTCTCTTCTGAACTCCTTTGTTCCATTTCAACATTTTCTATAATGTAATAGAAACCACATTAAGAAATGTTTAAATTGTCAACACCCTTTAAGAATTTATAGCCTCAAAATGGAGTAAATAGTAAGCGAGCACACTCATTCAATCCAAAATACAAAAGTCTCCTCGTGTTACCTCTTTGAAATATCAACATGCCATGAACATTTTTTGTCTTACATCTTTTCCAACTGGGACTTATTTAGATAAAGCAACAGCTTTCACCTTTTCTTCTAAACTCAAAGGAGTCTAGGGCAGAATTTCCACGTCTAGACAAAACAGAATAAGCGTCTTGTTCTAGCCCAGATCTTTTTCACCCGAATATTACTTGCCAGCAAGATATGAAAAGGAAAAATTTGCAAGCGAACTGTTCTGAGGGTTTTGATCTCTTTGATTTTGCAACCAAGAAACTAGCAGGCATCAGATTCACCTGTCACGGTAATTTCGGCACACGCCCTCCACCAGCTGCTCACTGCTGAGTTTGGGTAATGGGCTGAGGGGGTGTGTGTACCCTGACTTCGGAAGGAGATGTATACACATGAATGGCTGCACAGCCATACTCTGGATATGGCCTCTTTGACACTCTGATTGGTAATGTTCAAAAAATATGATGGCTGCAGACCAATCTTTTTGAAAACAGTTATTTCAAGTTTGGGGGGACATTTTAAGAGAGAAAAAAAAAACTAAGCAAGATGAAATAGACAAATGCAAACAAGATATATTTTCCTTGCCATTAAAAAAAAAAAAAATGGCCAGGCACAGTGGCCCACACCTGTCATCCCAGCACGCTGGGAGACTGAGGCAGGAGGATCACTTGAGTGATCAGGAGTTCAAGACCAGCCTGAACAAGACTGAGACCCCATCTTTATTAAAAATAAAAAAATTAGCTGTACATTTTGGTGGGCATCTGCAGTCCCAGCTACTCAGAAGGCTGAGGCAGGAGGATCGCTTGGGCCCAGGAGTTGGAGGTTGTAGTGAGCTAGGCTGATGCCATGGCACTCTACCCAGGACGACAGAATAAGACTGTCTCAATAAAAAAGAAAGAAAGAAAACTTGTGTTTTGCTCTTTTGTACTGCTCATATTTCTTCTTACCACTTGCAGGTGTTGCCAAGTTATATAAAGAACAAGACTTTAAAAAACTGATTTTAAAAAAGATCGACCATTTGTGTGTCAACAATGGTCAAGGAGATGTCACGCATGGCAAAACCAAGCCCAGCTCGGCCTTGGTTGTAGGTTTTAAATATTTCATTGGAACCCTCTCTTTTTCACTGGCTACCTTGTACCCACCTACCCCCAGCCTCTCCCAGGTACCTCTCACCCTTCCCCCTCCCCATCTCTAGCCAAGATTTTCCTTCTTGCTCTCAGGTGTCAGGTAATCCCTGCTAAGGTGGTCAACTTTTAAAATACATAGATGTACGTTTAAAGCCATGGTTAACGCTCAAGGCCTCTTTAAATTAATGTAACAAGGGGTGCCCCGGTTCATCCATAGCCACAAGTATTCCGTCCCCTCATTGGCTACATAGCGTGTGAATCAGAGATGTTGCAAAGGAAGCCAATGAATCCATGTGTGTTTGTCAAAATGCAATAAGGCCAATAAATAGAGTTCCTCAACAATGATCAGTTAATCTTTTTTTTGAGACACAGTCTCACTATGTCACCTTCTGTAGAGTGCTGTCACGTCACAGCTCACAGCAACCTCAAACACTTGGGCTTAAGTGATTCTCTTGCCTCAGCCGCCCAAGTAGCTGGGACTACAGGTGCCTGCCACATCACCCAGCTGTTTTTTTTGTTGTGCAGTTGTCATTGTTGTTTAGCTGGCCCAGGCTGGGTTCAAACTCGCCAGCCTCAGTGCATGTGGCCGGTGCTGTAACCACCGTGCTACGGGTGCTGAGCTGATCAGTTAATCTCTTAAATGATGGACAGCATGCTATGCCTTAGGCATCATGCTAGGAGCCAAAGCTAGCAAAAAAAAAAATTTTTTTTTGAGGCAAGGTCCCCGTTGTGGAGAAGCACATATGCTAATGTGGAAGGTAAGGCACATAAATAACTCATGTAAGTTCCAGGCAATAAATGGCTACGCAGAGGCATCTCAAAAAGCCACTGACTCCCAGAAGAGACTCTGTCCTTGAGGGATCTTCAACAGGAGATATGCAGTCATCAACACCTCTCTAGGCAGCCCCCTGGAAGACTGGAACCCAGGAGACCAGAGAGGATGTTCTGAGAGCAGCCTGGACCCCAGCAGATGAAGGGCCCCCACTCCTCCGACAGAATGTTACCTCCCTAGAACATGAGATCAAGTTCACTCACTCTAGAGAACAAGAGAGTGCCTGTCACCCTCTGTTGGCTGACCCACAAACTGGGAAGAATTAGCAAGGCAGGTGTGTCTGTGTCTGCCCACTGCTCATCTTCATTCTGAAAGATGCGGCCGCAGTGGTGCTGTGACCCTTGAAACACATCTTTGCAAAAGCCTGACAGGCCGTGTTTCATTACGTCCTTATCTTGGGCGTCTGTGCTCTGGTCAGTGGCCGGCAACAAATCATAGCGTTTATTCCTTATCTCCCCACATCTGTTAGTGGCGTGTAACACAGGCTTCTTACCTGCTAGTGAACTGTTTGTGTTCAAGGATGGTTTGTAATTACTATCAATGAAACTCCTCAAATATTTAGCCAGTACGGCTTTAGAAAGCTCCACGTTTCTTAGAAGGCAAGCTGTTAATATCGTTATCCTGCAAAGTGCTTTGTGGCTCCCTATGTCCATTTATCAGTCTCAAAGTCAAAAACAGTTTCTTTTTGATCGATCATCCGACTACCTACTCTGCAACATTGAGCGTTTGTTTTTAGAGGATATGTTGCTGAACTGAATTTAAACCAGAACGATGAAAACGGTGAAAACAATTTTTTTGAAAACCTATACAAGCGATCGCTCAAATAATGCTCTTGGCCAGGGAAGATTTGCCATAACATGGTAAAAAAACAAGGAGGAGGCTGGTTTTAACACACACCTGTCCTACTCAACCAAGGCCAGTTTTATAAAGCGAGCCTGTAGCGCGTGTGTATTACCATTTCCCAAACACCAACCCAGGCTTAGAAAATAATAAAGCGCTTTTTCCATTTCTCCATGTTCTCTGTATCATCATCTAAAATCTCTTAGATATTTAGACCAAGATGAAAATACCAGATTCCATTCTAGCTTTATAAACTTTGCATCAAATTAAACCAGAAAACTCCGCTTTTCATCGTTATGTTTTTTGATGTATCAAATCAATTATCAATTCTCCATCTAGAATGTAAATATAAAAAGGATAAATAAGAAATCAAATTTAACAATATTACAGATCTTAACTACAGATTTTTTTTTATAAAACATTGTTCACCAAGACAGAATTTTAACCAAGAACGGAGTGAGAAAATGCCCTATCACTTTTCTCTGGGGTTTTGTTTTGTTTGGAGTAATTAGCCATCCCTGTATTTATTCAGCCTTCTCCTAACTCAGCCAACTAGCTTGAAAACATGCAAGGATGTCTGGTTTATTTTTTATTAATTAAAGATAACAATAAAAGAGAATTTTTAAGTTTGCTGGACTCTGATCCTGAATGCACTGGCCGAAATCAAAAGTAAAATTAGATTACTACAGAGAAAGGGCAGAAACCCACCAGATTCCAAATGTTGTCCTTCCGCTTAGAAATAATCATTTTGATGCAGTGAATGTTTCAATCTGAAGACGCTGCTCCAAGATTGTCATCAAACACAGGTCAAGAGGGAACCAAAAAATCACGGAGAACATTTACATGTATGCGTGGGAATGTTGCCTCTCATTGTTCAAAATACAACCTCGTTTAAAGTATCACTGAAGCATTGTTTGAAATACAACCATATTGTTATGTCCTTGTAGGGAAGCCCAATTCCTTGACTAGAAAGAAGTCTTGAAAGGATGTAGCAGGAAACTTTGCAAAGTAGGGGACCTAAAAGAAATGGAACATAAACCTGATCAAGACTTGACACCAGTGTTCAGAACACACAGCGACACAGGAGGATGTCACACAACGTGTAATCACCAAAATCCAGGCTGTGACAAACTCGATGGGGTGGACAATCCAGTTTTTTCAATAAATAAATAATATGAGAAAAAGAGAGAAATGGGGGAGGAACCTACAGATGAGAAGATGTTGAAGGGACATGTAGCGACAACTACAATCTATGGATCTCAGTCTGGATGGGGGCCAAAAAGTTGGACAATTGTGAAAATTTGAACATCGGCCTCTTTATGTTAACAAGGAATGACTGTTGATTATTTTTACGTGTGACCCTGATTTCATTATCTTTAAAAGAAAGAGTGCTTCTCTTTTATAATAGTACCCCTGGGATGGTAAGATTTGCTTCAAATAATCTGCAGGGGGATGAGGACATAAGAGTCGAGATTGGCAGTGAATTAATTTATTCGGCCTTCTCCTAACTCAGCCAAATAGCTTGAAAACATGCAAAGATGTCTGGTTTATTTTTTGTTAAATAACTTGTTAACTCATGTTAAAATTGAGTGATGGAGACATAAAAGGTCATCATTCTAATCTATTTTTGTACATATTTGAAATTTGCAATAAGAAAAAGTAAAAAATGACCTGGCCTGGTGATTTACACCTGTAATCCTAGAACTTTGGGAGGCTGAGGCAGGAGGATCGCTTCAGCTCAGGAGTTAGAGACGAGCCTGAACAAGAATGAGATCCTGTCTCTACTAAAAGTAGAAAAATCACCCAGGTGTTGTGACAGGTGCCTGTTGTCCCAGCTACTCTGGAGGCTGAGGCAGGAAGATTGCCTGGACCCAGAAGTTTGAGGTTGCTGTGCGCTAGAATGAGGCCATGGCATTCTAGCCAGGGTGGCAAAGTGAGACAAGAAAGAAAGGAAGAAAGGGGTGGCACCTGTGGCTCAGTGAGTAGGGCACCGGCGCCATATACTGAGGGTGGCGGGTTCAAACCCAGCCCCGGCTGAACTGCAACCAAAAAATAGCCGGGCATTGTGGTGGGTGCCTGTAGTCCCAGCTGCTCGGGAGGCTGAGGCAGGAGAATCGCTGAAGCCCAAGAGTTAGAGGTTGCTGTGAGTCCTGTGACATCATGGCACTCTGCTGAAGGCGGTAAAGTGAGACTCTGTCTCTACAAAAAAAAAAAGGAAGAAAGGGAGGGAAGAGGGAAGGGAGGAAGGTAGGGGGGAGGGAGAGAAAAGAAAGAAGAAAATGAAAAAGTGGGAAGAATTGGGAGGATGTTGAGAAAGGGGAGCTCTCACACACAGGATGTAGGAATAGGAATTTTGCCTCCACTTTGAAGAAGTATTTGTCATTTTCAAGCAGAATATGTACTTATCCATCCTACCATTCCACTTCTAGGTTTTCAGAAAACTGAAGTTCTAAGAGGCTGATTACCCTTTAAATAGCTTTTTAACTCCAAGTCTATTGCCTTTTAATATTTTAAAATTATTGACTCCAATAAGAAATCACACAAGCTGTGTTTAGGGGGAGAAGGTGAAGATAAACTGGCTGCAAGTCCTGTATATATCATTTTTTATGTTTTGTTGTTGTTGTGAGATATTTTTGGCCCATACAATATCCAGGTTTACAGGAACAGCTCACGTATGCAAAAGACAACTTCAGTGTGAGAGATAACAAAGCACAAATGGGCATAATTGAACTCTAAATAGGAGGGAAGGCGGGCGGTAAGTGGAAATGGGAGCAATGCCCAGGTCTGGAAAGGTACTCGTGGTCTTTCCCTTCTTAAGCTGAGCGGTAGGTGTGTGCATTTTTATGCTATTTTGCATCCTATTTTGTAGCCCTGAAATATTAAATAATAAAAAAGAAAAAAATGAACACCAGCTTCAGTGATGGGTCTGAGAACAGCAAAAATGTAACAAAGCCTTTCTTCTTGGCACACAGGCACTCTTCAAGTGGAGTTTATGTTCTTGTTTATGGCATTACTGGGTTCCTTTCCCCCTAAATTGAAAAGCAGTTTTCTAGATGTAGAAATTCAATTTGCAGACTCACACAACCAGTCTGGATTTTGTTGTTTTATGTGTAAAAAGAATAGCAGAGGATTTGTGAGAGGATCCATCTACCCGTAAACTATCAGACCTGGAGAGAGTATATAGGGAGAGCACGCTCAGATTCTCAGCTGAGCGAAAGCAAATGACCCCCGGACAGGTGCCCCCACAACACCTCTATTTACTCCTGGCACAGAATTTAAAGAGTTTGAAAAAACAGATGAGCCTTGGAATCCTAGTTGTAACCTTCTTAGAACCTGGTGAAAGAGCTGGGTTTCCCTCCCCTGCTCCTGTTCTATTCCTGGTAGAAGTTTTGGATTAGTAGCCCAGAAAGCAAAATCAACAATTTTTGATTTCTGAAATCAAGCTAAAAAAGACGGTGCAGGAGCGCCATCTATTGACCGCTACGGAATTCTACACAGAAACTAGGATACGTCCTGAAGTCCTGAAAAAGTGGGCTGAAGCGTAAAATAAAAGCGCTACACTTCAAAAGAACGTTCACCTACCTCCCCCCTCCGTGGAGGGAGGGGGATTAATGGGATTACACCTGAGGTGCATCTTACAAGGGTATATGTGAATCCTAGTAAATGTGGAATGTAAAGGTCTTAGCAAAATAACTAAGAAAATGCCATGAAAGCTATGTTAACTAGTGTGATGAAAATGTGTCAAACGGTCTATGAACCAAGTGTATGGTGCCCCATGATCATACTATTGTACACAGCTATGATTTAATAAAAAAAAAACAAAACCCAAAAGAACGTTCATAATTAATTTTATTTTATTCTTTAACTAAGTATTAAAGGGGACCATGTAACAGTGCAATGCTGTAAAAGTTGTCTTTCAATTCATGAAGTTATTTTTTGTTTCACAAACTACCACTCCACTTTTACAAACTGCTACAACGCTGTAGTATCAACTCACAGAAAGTGTAATAAAATATCTTCCACTTCAGAATGGTGTGGTATGAAGTGCAAGTTAAGATTTCAGGAAGGGCCCAACGGAAAATGCTTAACTCCCAGCTTTCAAGGGACAGGAACCCTTGTTCCTAGCTTTTGCCTATTTCTGTGGTGTCAATACTCCCACCATGGTCAAGGGCAATGAGGAAAACAGGGGGCTGTTGCTCAGGGAGGCTCAGGCTCTAGCACACACCACTTGGCCTGACTTGACCATTAAGTGGCTACTGAAAGCGCAAATCACGTCACCTCTGCAGACATTAATTTTTCCACCTCTAAAAAGAATGGTAAATCATCACCGAAACAGTTTTCAACTTATATAATTCTAAGGAAAGAAGAATTTGTCTCAGTTAACGAGGACAGCAGCAACACTTCTGAAGGCCAAGCTCTCTGCTTTGAAAAAGGGCCATGGCAGCCACCCCCACTCCTCACTCCCCGTGGGAGAATCCCCTCTGCCTCAGCCATGGAGGGTAACAGGGGGTGCAGATGTTGTTGAGTTTCTTACTGATAGCTGTGAGGGAAAGAGTCAGGCTCAAAGTTGGAAAGAGAATTGCAGTCACTTGGTGAGGAAAATTTAAATTTTACTTTGCAAGACTGTCCTCATCCTATTGACTGAGCTACTTACAATAATAAAAACGTCTGAATGATAAAGACACAGGCCCAGCCCTCCAAGAACTGAGGTGGACTCTGGCCTGGCCATGGGTCTCATTTGCAAAACGGCACCTCTAATAGCAGAACAGGGAAAGGACCTGTGAGGAGAAAGGAAGCCACAGCAGTGACTGATCACTCATCTTTACAGGGCATGTCTAAAGTAGCTCTACTTAGCGCAGTCTTGACGGGAGGACAGTCAAGGCTTGAACTTCAGGGACCTCCTAACTTCCACAGGAAGGTCTCAGCAGGCTGTCCAAGATGGAGGAGAGAATCCTTGGAAATACGGTCTGAGATCCCCCCCAGGTGATTCTGATCCACATCACAGGTGAGACCATAATCCACTTATCTGTTCTTTTTTTTTTTTTTAAACAAGGATCTGCTTGTTTCCAGTTTGGAGTTGTTTTAAAAATAATTAAAATTTGGCAGCACCTGTGGCTCAGTGAGTAGGGCACCAGCCCCATATACCGAGGTTGTTGGGGGTTTGAACCTGGCCCTGACCAAACTGCAACAAAAAACAGCTGGGCGTTGTGGTGGACGCCAGTAGTCCCAGCTACTCGGGAGGCTGAGGCAAGAGAATCACCTAAGCCCAGGAGCTGGAGGTTGCTGTGAGCTGCGATGCCACAGCGCTCTACTGAGGGTGACAAAGTGAGACTTTGTCTCAAAAAATAATAATAATTAAAATTTATCTATTGACCATCAGATTGCTTAATATATTAATAGACCTATGAAAGATTTTGATTGAAAACTGATTTTCAAAAATCAAACCCCTTCTAAAATATTAAAATAGTATATACACATGTACAATAAAGTACAAAAGATACAAACTCTCCATCTTTTTAATGTGTGAACAGTATTCCATGGTAGACATATACCACAGTTTATTGATCTGTTCATGTGTTGAAGGGCACTTGGGTTACTTCCACACCTTTGCAATTGTGAACTAAGTTGGTACAAACATTCATGTGAAAATATCCTCTTGGTAAAATGCCTTTTTTTCTTTTGGGTACCCAGCTAATAATGGGATTGCAGGGTCACATGATAGTTCTACTTTTAGCTCTCTGAGGACTCTCCCTACTCCTTTCCATACAGGCTGTTCTAGTTTGCAGTCCCACCAACCCCGCCAGGTAAGGGCTGGAGGTTCAGGGGCTTCCTACTTCTTTCCTGCAGATCAGCACAGAGCACAGTTGGCTGCTATTATATCACTTGGCCAGCAGGGGCAGCATTGTCAAGAACTTCCACTATAATTCAAGACTGAGAAATCAGCTGTTACACTTCCGAGTGCTAGAATTTTTTTGTCAGTGCGTACTCTCCTGATGTCCATCAGAAGGACATTTTAGTTTTATGGCATCCGCAGAGAGTTGGAGAGAGAAAGGTACGTTATCTCTAGCTGCCTTGAAGAGTTAACAAGGTATTTTCACCTGCAGAACAGGTACTATTTCTCCAAATTGCTGCCTAACACTCACTGGACCATAGAGAGAGAAAAGAGAAGAATCATCGGGCTATTTAGGAGGTAGATCATGCATGCTTACCTCATAGAAAACTCTGGAAAAAACCAATATCCTTTTGGGCAAGTGAGCCAGAAAAAAGGGGGGGAGCGTTTGAAGTTATTCATTCTCTTTTTTTTTTTTTTTTTTTTTTTTGAGACAGAGCCTCCAGCTGTCACCCTGGGTAGAGTGTTATAGCATCACAGCTCACAGCAACCTCCAACTCCTGAGCTCAAGTGATTCTCCTGCCTCTACCTCCCAAGTAGCTGGGACTACAGGTGCCCACCACATACCCGGCTATCATTGTTGTTTGGCGGGCCCAGTCTGGATTCGAACCCACCAGCTCAGGTGTATGTGGCTAGCGCCTTAGCTGCTTGAGCCACAGGCACCGAGCCAAAGTTATTCATTCTCAATTCCTTTTTCCAGTCTCACTGATTAGAGAAGTCACTTCCTCCCTCAGGTCAAAGGGCAGAGACGATTTTCTCGTACATTTTTTCCTCTTAGAGGCTTAATCTCCACTCCCAGCAACTCCATGGAAATCAACAGCATGACATAAGCATTTTCCCGGAATAAATTATATATGGACACCAAAAAGCATTTTTTGGTTCCCAATAAAAGTCTAGTGAATTATTTGGTGTATGCCTTAGATTATCTAGAAGTTCCTGAAGACTTGATCCAGAATTCTTCAGCTTGTGAAAAACCTACCCAAAAGTAAATACAAATATGTTTGAATTTTGGTTAAAAAGAAATTTATGGTTGGAGCGATAGCGTGACGAGAAACCGTCAGTTGGTTAGAAAAGGAGTTATGGGGAGTAATAATGGCTAAGCTGAATGATGAAGAACACAGTAAGTGTTCACGATCCCTTGAGGGGGGCAGGGGTAACAAGTAAACTTGGGCAACCTGTTACTTTCTACTGCTCTGTACTGATCTGTGATGCAGGGAGAGTGGGTTAGATGATTTCTCAGATTTCCTCTGATTCTAATAGTCTGTGCTCCTGAATTAATGTCTAGTGTCCTCTAGATTTCTCTACATCGCATATTCCTTCCATGGATAATGTTATGAATTTCACTGTGTTTCCCCCCAAATTCATATGTTGAAGCCCTCATCCCCAGTGCCTCGAAACATGACTGTCGTTGGAGATAATGCCTTTAAAGAGGTAATTAAGTTAAAATGAGACTATTAGTGTGTTAATCTAATCTGCTGGTGTCCTTATAAGAAAAGGAGATTAGAACATACTTACCCCTAAGATGCAACAAGAACATGGCCATTTGGCAAGCCTGGGACAGCAGCTGCAAAGGAGCCCAACCCTGCTGGCACCTTGGGCTTCCAGCCTCCAGAACTGGAAGAAAATAAAGTTGTGTTGTCAGCCACCTGCCATGTACTTAAAGCCTGATGAAACCAAGCACCTGGATGCTGGTCTCAGGAGAGTGGCTCCGTGGAAAGGAATATGCCCTTGGATAGAAATGGAAACCAGTCTTCTAAGGAAAACCTCACAAGAATGGAAAAACAACATATGTGCTCAATACCACATGGAAACTAACCAATCAACACTTCATTGCACATATGGAAGTCAATCTCAGTGGAAATCAAGCTTGGTGGGGAGGAAAGGGAAGGGGATAAGTAGATTCACACCTGTTGGTCCAGTGCACTGCTGGGTGAAGGACGGCGCAATTATAACTTTGAGTCAATCTGCACGAGGTATGTAAACAAAAATGTGTACCCCCTAATATTCTGAAATTTAAAAAAACAAAAGAAATAAAAAGAAGAAATAAAAAAATAAAACAAAAGAAATTTGCCTGCATAAGAAAGAGAGAAAGAAAAGGAAAAGGGAACATGCCCAACTCCAAAAAGATCAGAAATGTAAGATCAGAAAAAAAAGAAAAAGAAAAGTAAGAACAATCTTTACATATTTTCTCATGAAGTGGTAGCAAACCAGAAATTACATTGTATATAGCACACACAAAAACGTCCTCTAAAAATCCTCTGAATTCATTTTTCTCCCTGAAGCCCCACATCTCATGGTAATAGGTTACCATCTCTCCCTGTCTTTTTTTCTCTCCTTCAAAATGAAAAGTAAAAAGTTCCTCAAAACTCTTCATCTTCTAAGATATTTTATCCTTACTGAATCACCAGGAGCTTTCTTACACATCTAAATTTGAACTTCTTTAGACTGCTCCCAATCCTTCACACCTGTCTTCCATCAACACAACAACAACAACAACAACAAAAAACAGTAAATCCAAACAACCCTTAGGTCTTTTCTCTTTAAAAGCCAGGAAAGAATGGAGAATTTCCAATATGTGCACATTAATAGCTTTGATGTGATTTTTGTTCCATTGAGTGTAACTCCATTTTGTTTGGAAAGTGAAAAATTTAAGAAACCTGTTTAATAGGGAGGCTGTGCAAATTGCTAGAACAACCACCTTGTATTTTTTAGCTTGTGTTTTAAATTCTTTTCTTTATAATTCATAAATTACCATTTGTCTGAGTGAATCAAAATAGTTGTTTTGGTTTCATATCGAAAGAGTTTAAAATAAATATTGAATCATTCAATAGCAACAATGAAGCAACACTTTTGGTAATTAAATTATTCAAGGAAATAAGTTATTGGCTTAAGAGGAAAACTCATTCTTTAATTTAGAAAATAACAGGAAATTTCTTTTTTTTTTTGGCCGGGGCTGAGTTTGAACCCACCACCTCCGGCATATGGGGCCGGCGCCCTACCCCTTTGAGCCACAGGTGCCACCCCCAATAACAGGAAATTTCTATAATGAAAATAATGTTTTCAAGACCATGATGAATTCCCACAAGTCACTAGAAATGTTCAACATTTTGCGGTCTTCCAAAGATAAAAGTCCACAATTCTAAGGCAGGCCGTGTATTCTTACTTAACACTTAGATTCCAATAAAGAAAAAAATAAATAAAAATTAAGAGAGAGAGAGAGAATCTAGTTAGTTCTCTGCCAGCTAGAATAAAAAATTATTCTAATATGAATGAGTAATGCTACTTCTGATAGACTGTCCAATGAACATAAAGATGGTTTACATAAGGAGACCCATCAACACAAAAGGATCCTTTCAAAAGAAATCAGCAGGAATTTCAGCTGCTATAGACACTACTGGCCAATTCCAAGTATAAATAGTATTTTCTATTTCAGAGAAATACATTGTATCTCAATGATTACTGATCAAAACAAGAAGGCAGGCAGCAGTTAAATAGTCTGTTTTATAAAGGATCACACAAGGGAAATTCCAGTTAGAAACCTAGCCAGGAAACCAGTAATACCTGGGCTTAGTCATTCAATTGTTTTAAACCAACACAAGAATAATTGGAAATAATAAAACGAGGAAGGTTATGCACCCAGAAAAGACTAAGCAAACCTGAACTTTGTAGGAATCCTGTGTATGGCATTCAAAATTCCTTGAATTTTGTTTATTCAAGAATCCTGCCAAAATACCAGTGGGGCAGGGGTTTGGCTGGGTGTTCAGGGAAATCTAAATCCTACACTTCAGCCTTCTTAAGAAAAAGGACATCATTCCAGCCACAAGGCAGCTTTTTAAACACCTTGCAGTCTTTTCCCAAGCCTTGGACCAAATAGAAATAAAGCTTTATGCACCTAAAAAAAAAAAAAAAGAAGGAAAGAAAGAAAAAAAATGACATCATGTTATTCATCCCCAAAGATTTACCCTTCAAAACATACTTGTTTTCTTAAATTATGTTAAATCCAATTGAATTTACCAAGACCAAGTTTTCATATAGGAAAAGATAGAAGTTCAGAATTGCAAAATTTCTGTAAATGTTTTTTTTTTTTTTTTTTGTAGAGACAGAGTCTCACTTTATGGTAGAGTGCCATGGCATCACACAGCTCACAGCAACCTCCAACTCCTGGGCTTAAGCGATTCTCTTGCCTCAGCCTCCCAAGTAGCTGGGAAGTAAATGTTTTTATCAAATTGGGACACTTCTTGGGCAAATCCTTTATTCCTTTTCTCTGCCTGACACCAAGCTTCTTAAGGAAAGGGAACTTCAAGATACAAGTTTCTGCTCCCAGTCTAGCATAGTTCAGGTTCAGGAACACCTTTGTAAATGATTGAATCAATAATTCTATAAATTACCTTGAATTGGAAATTACAACTCTCTACTCCTGCAGAGAATCTCATTAAAAAATGTAACTTAAGAACGCTTAAAAACTCCCAATATAGGAGACAGAATCACAAAAAGTATACAAAGAAAATTAAGTGTACGTGCCTTGTCTCTGCCTGATAGAAAATTTAAAATCTAAAACATATTCTAGAATCCACAAAAATATAAAGGACAAACACAGTAGTATCGATAATCTATGCAGGTTTGTGTCAACATAGAGTCCATGCTTTTTAAGTTTTCTGACAGTATTGGGAGAATCATGACCCAGGTCAGAGAAAGTGGCTTAAATTCTGAGCACAGAGCAAATGGCAAGAATGCACAATGCAAAGGGCGCTGTCAACCAATGGATGATAAGCTGATTATACTTACCACCCTACCTCCAGTCATTCTCATTTGTTTTTATCATTGAATCCTGAATTTTCATCAAATTAGAAAAAAATAACAATTTTTCCTTTGAGTTAGCAACAATTCAGCAGTTATTGAGCCAATCCTTATGACACCGTAAGAGGGGATGCCATTATCCCATCTTGTAGCTAAGGAAGTCAGCTCAAGAATTAGGTAATTCCCAAGCAAAGAAGAGTTGAAGTATATCAAAAAAAAAAAAATGTTTGAGACAGTTTCACTTTGTCACCCTTGGTAGAGGTGTCACAGCTCACAGCAATCTCAAACTCCTGGGCTCAAGCGATCCTCTTGCCTCAGCCTCCTGAGCAGCTGTGCCCACCACAATGGCCTGCTACTTTTTTTTTGCAGTTTTTGGCAGGGGCTGGGTTTGAACCCGCCACCTCTGGCATATGGGGCCCGCGACCTACTCCGTTGAGCCACAGGGGCCGCCCAATGGCCTGCTATTTTTAGAGACAGGGTCTCACTCTTGCTCAGGCTGGTCTCCAACTCCTGAGCTCAAGCAATCCACCTGCTTCGGCCTCCCAGAGTGCTAGGATTACAGGTGTGAGCCACCACACCTGGCTATATCAACTTTCTTTCTAATTTTGATACATGTTGCTAAGGTATCTTTTATGGTCTCATATATATTTTCATGTCAATAAATACAGATTCCCACCATCACACTAATGCCTTCATAGTATTCCCTTGTGTAGCAACATCATTTATTTAACCAACACAATATTTACATTATTACCAATTTTTTTTCTTTGCTAGTATAAACAATACTGTAAAAAAAAAATCCTGGACTTATATGATTGTTTTTGCGGAGAGAATTCTTGAGTGGAAATGCTGGACCAAGAGGAAACAATTTTTAAAACATGCACAGGCACAACACTTTTAAGGTTGTTGAAATGTTGCCATCTACACTCCCTTTGAAGATAGTAACTGTGCCCCAAGCAGAGCATTTCTGGAAGGATCTGCCTCCGGGCTGTCTGTACATGGCAGTCACTTTGTAAGGGCCTCAAAGACCCCTCAGGATTGAGGAGAACACCCAATCAAACGCAGAGCCGATCCTTGATGCAAAAGCAGGAGGAATTTATTCGAGTGCAGCACCCGGACGGACTGTTTACAAGAGTCTGCCCCGGCTTGGGGTTTCAGGCCCCTTTTATAGGAAGGAAAAAACCGCCTAGCCCACGCGCAGGTGGGGCAGTTGGGCAGTTTCAGCGGTTACAGCGTTCCGGAAGACATAGCCTAGCCCACGCGCAGGTGGGGCAGTTATCCAACTGTCTGTGGATAGTTGAGTCATCTTAGGGGGGAGGGTGGCCTAATTCTAATATCCTAACATTCCCCCCTTTGTCTTGTTGGGAGTTTCAATCCTGAAACTGAGAGGGATCTTGGGGAAGTGGTTGATACCTCTGCTGAAGTATCAATACTTGGACCGCACTGATGCGTTCTTTTACAAAGTTGATTAGCCTGTTTAGGATGCAAGGGCCGAAAGTGAGCAGGAGGAATAAGAGGACGAGGGGGCCTGTGAGTGTGGATAGAAGAGTGGTGAGCCAGGGGGATCGGTTGAACCAACTTTCAAACCAGCTTTGTGCGGCTTCTCGTTCCCGTTTACGGGTGTTGAGACACTCTCTAAGTTTGGACATAGAATCTCGAATTACTCCTGAGTGGTCTGCATAAAAGCAACATTCTTCTCTAAGAGCTGCACAAAGTCCACCTTCCTTGAGAAGGAGGAGTTCCAATCCTCGTCGGTTCTGGAGAACCACTTCAGAAAGTGAGGTCAGGGATTCTTCTAGTTTCGTTGTGGAGAGTTCAATGGATTTTAAATCTTCATCTATGGCTGTTTGTAATTCTGTGATGAGAGTGGGGGTATGGACTAGGGCAGCGGTGCCAGTAGCAAGACCGGCAGCGGCCCCTATGCCTAAGAGAGCGGCTAGGGTGAGGGAGATAGGCTCTCTTTTAATTCTTCTGGGTGGTAGGTCTGAGAAAAAGGATTGGAAGTTTTCAGCAGTGTAATATGAGATGTGCGGGAGTATTTCGACTAAAGCACAAGCATCTCGGGAGGTGTTGAAGACTGATATAGAGAGGCAGGGTGTGAGCCCTGTTGTACAGGCCCACCAAGTGCCGTTGGGGGAAATTGCCCAGCTCGAGTTGCGGGATAGCGGGATCGTATGGTTGCACAAGTGTGTGAGGGAGGAGTTGTGCCCGATACAAGTACCTTGTCCGGAGACTTCGGGGAGGGTGAGTTTTCCATGTCCCCAGGCACAACGGGTGGAGGAGTTGTCAAATGCAGGGGTACCACGGACTGCAATTCCCTCATAGTAAGGGGGGTTTGGGTTCAGGCATAACCAGCAGGGGTTGGTTAGGTTTGGGTTTGAGGTATTGAGGGTGCTAAAGGCTCCTTGGACTAAGTTAAAAAGTCTTTGGCTTATGCTCATGTTGGAGGGGGCAGCCTCTATGGGTTGGATAGAGTGGTTGGTGGGTAGTAGCGACTCAGCTAGAGGCGGATAAGGGTTTCTTTTAGGGAGAATAGGGTTAGGTCCTACGGGCTGAGGGAGGATCGGTTGGGCAAGGAGTCTAATTTTAAACAGTAGTCCAGGGTCAGGGTCGTAGGTAAGGTAGAAGCGGAGACCCCAAGTACGGCCCAGTAACCAGTTTTCTCGTTGCTTTTTCCCCTTTTCAGTGAAGGTAATATTGAGGGTGCATTGCCCTGAGCTGTTATGCCGTACAGTGATCCAGTCCCACCGTGAGGAGGGATGCCAATAGGCGTCACCGGTGGTTTCACAGCCCCATTGTGCACAGAAGAATTGATCGGGTCCCCCGCAAGCCCGTTTAAGGGTTGGGGGTTGTCCATCTTTGGGGCAGACATAAAAGGGAGTACGGCTCAAAAGAGTGTGATGCCCAGTTGTCTGGCATCCTATGGCTCCACCGCTTCCCGTGTCTACTGACCCCGGGAGACCATGCTGGATGCGTGCCGGGGGTCCGGAGGCACGAGCTAGAGCCTGTTCAATGCTTAGTTCAGGGATGTCCCAAGTGTTTGAACCTGCGACTAAGGCACACACATTCGGGGTGAGGGGAGGCCACCAGGTATGTAAGGGGTGTTGCCCCTTGGTTTCCCAGGCTACCTGACCTCGGCTGGTAAGGACTTGCCAGGTTAAGCGTTTGGGCTCATGTGGGTTATAGCTTTGGGTACTTATCAGAGGGAAGCCTAGAATTAGGAGGAGAAGTCCGTTTGACGCGGAGCTTGAGGGGATTCTCCATCTTCTCCACCGTCCATTGCTGGCCTGCAGACGGCGGGGCGGGTTTGATGTGGGACGCATGGATCCAAGATGAAATGCCGTCGACTTTGACTGCGGTCGGGGTGGTGAGAAGGACTATGTATGGTCCCTTCCACCTGGGTTCCAGAGTGGCGGCTCGATGTCGTCTGACGTAGACTGAGTCCCCAACTCGGAACTGGTGTGGCACTTGGAGATCACCAGGGATGTATGCTTCAGCTACTTGGCTCCAGATTTCTTTCTGTATTGTTTCTAGGGCTTTTAGTCTGGTGTGTAGAAACGGATAAGAATGAGAATCGGGTATAGGGGTACAAGAGGCAGTTAAAGGAGGGGGGGCACCATATAGTAGTTCAAAAGGGGTCAGCTTGAAAGGGGTAGGAGTGTTTCGTACCTGAAAGAGGGCGTAGGGGAGGAGGACTGTCCAGTCTGTTATGCCAGTCTCTACGGATAATTTAGTCAGGACCTCTTTTAAAGTTCTGTTCATTCTTTCTACCTGTCCTGAGCTTTGGGGTCTATATGCACAAGGTAATTTCCATTTGTACCCCAGGATTTTGGCCATTCCCTGACTTACCTGGGCAACGAATGCTGGGCCATTATCTGAGCCAAGTACCTTAGGTATGCCATACCGCGGGATGATATCTTCTAAAATTTTCTCTTGCTCTTCTATTTCCTTCTGCAGTCTTTCCTGTTCCCTTTCCTGCTCAGCAATGAGTAGCGATAACTGCTGGGCATGTTGTTCTTCTAGTCTCTTTCGCATTTCTTCAAAAGCTGACATCTTGTTTTTTAATATCTCCTCGCTTTCTTTGGAGTTAGTAGCTAACATTTTATTCTTATTAATAAAGATAGATCCCTTAGAGTATCTTTTTTCTGACAAATGTTGCCTTTCTTGTTCAGCTATTCCAGTTATGATGTAAGGGCAGTTTTCTTTTTGCAAACTATCGATATCTAACTCAAGTCTCCGTTTAAGTTGGTCAAAACTGTTATCCAAAAATTGTTCATTTCCAGATGTATTCAACTTCATTTGTAAATTGCAGGAGTTTTTCTCTGACATGCTGGCTGAATTGAGTCCACCCACAGTTCCAAAGTTTTGAGTGGAAGCATATGGTTCAGGCAATTTTGGCACTGCAGTACAAGTACTATTCATTTTGTGTGCTCCTCTCTCATCAGATGTTAACTGACCTTCCACAGTGGCAAGTCCATGAATAACTTTATTTTCTAGTTGATGTCCTGTTGATTTACCTAAAACTATATCCTCAATGACTTCGGATGTATTTTGCTGATATAAACCTTACTTGAGGAAACTCCTGCTAAATTAATTGGTAACTTTGGCACAGTTACAGGTACATTTATTCTTTCATCAGTATCTTGGACAATTAAGTCCACTGCCTGTTCTTTTCCTTTAGGGCTTAATTCACAGGCATTTATTGGGTTATTTATAAGTATATGACATTCTGATGATGGCCTGGAACGCCTTCGATGCATTTTAGGACTCATACTTGGCTAGTCTGTCTTCCTGAGTTGCCCAGGTTCCCTGCCTGCCTTCTCCTAAATGCTATTTGACCTGACTCACCTATTACTGTGGCCAAAATGCGAGTTAAATTCTTTTCCTGTCTGTGCTCCTTCCTGACTTCCCTATCTTCTTCTTCTTTTAGTTTACGCTGTTCCTTCTCCTCCTCAGTTTCCCTCTTATGGTAGACTCTCTCGGCTTCCTAAACTAGGTCTTGCAAGGTATAGTCCTGCAAGCCCTCTATTCTCTGGAGCTTCTTCCTAATATCTGAGGCGGATTGCCCTATGAATGCCATAGCAACAGAGGCCCTCTGCCCCTCTGACGTTGGGTTGAAAGGAGTATAGCGGCGAAAAGCATCCATGAGACGCTCAAGGAAGACGGAGGGGGACTCCGTGATTCCCTGGGTCACTTCCCTTACCTTAGCCAAATTAGTAGGGCGCCTTGCTGCCCCCCGGAGGCCTGCCACTAGAGTCTGGCGATAGACTGTCAGTCGCTCCCTACCGTCAGCCGTGTTGTAGTCCCAGTCTGGTCGGGAAAGGGGAAAAGCTTCCTCGATGCGGTTTGGGAGTTGCGTTGGTCTCCCGTCCACCCTGGGCACGTTTTTCTGCGCCTCAAGGAGGATCCACTCTCTTTCCTCTGTAGTGAAGAGGGTTTTGCTGACAGTCATCCCATGTGGGCTGGTGCGAGAACATCAGCGACTCCACCAGCCCAGTCAAACGCTGGGGTTCCTCGGAAAAAGGGGGGTGGTTAGTTTTCCAATTGTATAGGTCGGCGGACGAAAAAGGCCAGTACTGGAGGGGCTGGAGGGGAGCGGGACCCTCATCTTCAGGGGGAGGAGGAGGGGGTCCATAGGCTCTGAGGGGGCAAGTAATAGTGGAATCTGGAGAGGGAAACTCTCCTCGTCGTCCGCGGGTGCTTCTGGTTCCGCATACCGGCCTTCCTGGGGGAGGAAGGGTCGGCGCGGAGGGTAGTATGACCTCCTCCTGTGGGGCGCCTGGAGGCGGCGGGGGGCGAGGATAAGGAGGTGGGACATCCTCTAGGAGGAGCTGGTCATTCTGGGGGTCTTCCAAAGGCTTCTTAGCTCCTGGCGAGTGGAGGGCTAAGACCTGTGAGGTGGCTGGTATTAGCCATGGATGGACCCAGGGGGGCGGGTTCTGCACCAGATCTTGCCAAACAATAATATATGGCTGTTGGTCCGGTGCGAACCAGGACCTGCTTGAAAGACAATATTTTTAACGGTAAAGATAAGGGAGAGGTTAAAGGTACCTTCAGGGGGCCAGCCCACATTGAAGGTGGGCCATTCAGAGGTGCAGAAAGTTTGCCACGGTCCCTTCTTTATGAGGACCGAGAGATTACACCCCCGTTTCTCAACCTCCTTCCAGTGGTCTAAGGTGAGAGATAGGGTCGTACTCATCCTCTGACCCATTTTTTTTTTTTTTTTTGTAGAGACAGAGTTTCACTTTATTGCCCTCCGTAGAGTGCCGTGGCGTCACACGGCTCACAGCAACCTCCAACTCCTGGGCTTAGGCGATTCTCCTGCCTCAGCCTCCTGAGTAGCTGGGACTACAGGCACCAGCCACGATGCCCAGCTATTTTTTTTGTTGCAGTTTGGCCGGGGTGGGGCCTGAACCCGCCACCCTCGGCATATGGGGCCGGCGCCCCATTCACTGAGCCACAGGCGCCGCCCCCTCTGACCCATTTTAAGAGACAACAAATGAACGTAGGACAACACACAGACAAAGAGGAAGACAAACAGAAAACACAGACACCGAACCTAACAGGGCCGACACGTTAACCTGACAGCTTCAAAAGGGCTAAGCCCTCCTGACCGGACACGGCCGGACCCTAAAGGGCCCGTCGCCGTACTGACGGTGACCAACAGTAGTTGGTCCCCTCCTGATTCTGGGGCGTCCCCCAGCCTGACGGTGACCAACAGTAGTCACCTCCTGATTCTGGGGCGTCCCCCAGCCTGACGGTGACCAACAGTAGTCACCACCTGATTCTGGGGCGTCCCCCAGCCTGATTCTGGGGCATCCCCCAGCCTGATTCTGAGGCGTCCCCCAGCCTGATTCTGGGGCGTCCCCCAGCCTGATTCTGAGGCGTCCCTCAGCCTGATTCTGGAGCGTCCCCCAGCCTGACAGCGGCACCGCTCTAATATCCTAAACCTGACTCCGGCACCTGACAAAAGACTTACAGACAGACCACACAAAAGACTTACAGACACAGACAGACCACACAGACTCACAGACACAGACAGACCACACAGACTCACAGAGGCCTCTTACCTCCAAGGATAGTGGGTCCAGCGCTTGAGGGGGTGGTCGTCTCTATCTCGGTGGAACCCCCAAATGTAAGGGCCTCAAAGACCCCTCAGGATTGAGGAGAACACCCAATCAAACGCAGAGCCGATCCTTGATGCAAAAGCAGGAGGAATTTATTCGAGTGCAGCACCCGGACGGACTGTTTACAAGAGTCTGCCCCGGCTTGGGGTTTCAGGCCCCTTTTATAGGAAGGAAAAAACCGCCTAGCCCACGCGCAGGTGGGGCAGTTGGGCAGTTTCAGCGGTTACAGCGTTCCGAAGACATAGCCTAGCCCACGCGCAGGTGGGGCAGTTATCCAACTGTCTGTGGATAGTTGAGTCATCTTGGGGGGGGTTGGCCTAATTCTAATATCCTAACAACTTCATGCTCTGCTTTGTTGTGGGAACTTCAGGAGAGGCAAAGGTCCCTGCCACAGTCTACCCACGAGGTCTCCGCAGTGCTCAGAGTTGGCGACAGGCAGCAGCCTGGAAGCCTGGGGCTCCTCCCTGGAAAGCCCCTTACAAAGCAGAAAGTCGCGGAAGTTTTCTGACTGGTTTCCTGGTCTGCTCTCACTCAGGTTTATTTTTGTTTGGGGATCTGCCAGGGTGAGAATTTTACGTTAGACATTGTCTCGTGACACAAGATCAGCGAGATTATTTCTGGCCAAGGTCCTGCCAGGGTGCCCCTGCTTGTTTTTGCTTGTTTAAAAGTGAAGCCATGGGGGCAAGATACCCCATGTAGGAGCCTCCGGCATCTTTACAGAATCGCAGGGACTTCCTGTTTTTCAGAAATGTGCGGAAAATGGGTGCGAGTCACATCATTCTCTTCCAGAAGCTAATGCCGGGTTGTTGGCCTTTTATTTTAAATTTCTAAGTATCTTTCTCCTCTATTTCCTTTGTCCCTTATCTACAACCACCCTAATGGAAGATTCAATGCTTATTTTAATCTCTTATTGTAAACGTTGTTAGGCGGGGCCAGACATCCTTATTTATGAATAAGGTCACCTGGAGACAATCCACAGAAACTCATTCAGGCCCCGAATTTCATCAATGCCTAGTGCAGGGTGCTGGTGTTCCTAATACTCCCATGGCCGATGTGTGGCAGGGTCATCTAACACAAACACTTAATTTCCAAAGTCACTTAAAATTTACAATCCCCGTGGGTGTGACTCCAGGAAGACAGAGGGAATTCAAAATGTCGAGGAGTTACTGTCATTTTTAGCATCAGAGTTTTCAGGTTGCAAAGTGGTTTTTCATTCGTAGTTCTGTATCTTCAACAATCTCTAAGGTCATTGTTATTACCATCCTATCTTTTTAGAAATGAGTAAACTGAGTGTGAAAGAAAATGAACTTGGCAGAAGTCATGCAAATAGTGTCTCTGGTTCCAATTCTCCCTATGAAGCCAAAAGCTGCAGGGCACTGCTAAGTGTTGTAATCACTTCCTTGTAAAGAACACGTTTACACTGTTGGTGGGACTGCAAACGAATACAGCCTCTTTGGAAAGAAGCATGGAGAATCCTCAGAGAACTCAAAATAGAACTTCCATATGAGCCTGCAATCCCATTCCTAGGTATCTACCCAGAAGAAAAGAAAATAATTTTATCATAAGGACATCTACACTAGAATATTTATCACAGCTCAACTTACAATCACTAAGATATGAAATCAACCCAAGTGCCCATCAACCCAGGAATGGATCAATAAACTTTTTTATTCAGTCATAAAAAAGATGGAGACTTTACATCTTTTGCATCAACCTGGATGGAAGTAAGAAACATTCTCCTTAGTAAAGTATCACAAGAATAGAAAAGCAGGGTGGCGCCTGTGGCTCAAAGAGTAGGGTGCTGGCCCCATATAGCGGAGGTGTGGGTTCAAACCCGGCCCAGCTAAAAACTGCAAGAAAAAAAAAAAAAACAGTTTAAAAAAAAATGGAAAAGCAAGTATTCAATGTATTCAACAATAATACGAAGACAGTAGACAAACTAACGCACACCCATGCAAGAGAAATACTCAATTTAATTCAGGTTGTGGGGAGAAGGCAAGAGGGAGGAGAGCCGGGAGGAGGGAGGGGGACTGGGGTGCTTTCGCCTAATGGGCACAATGTCAGGGTCTATGCCCCTCCCCCACCCCCCATGAGGGACCCAGCTACAACAGGGACCTTCTCTAGCAAACGCAAACATTGTAACCTAATAGTCTGTACCCTCATATTGATCTGAAAATTTTTAAAAAGATGTATTAATTAATGAGTACTATGTTTGAACTTTATAGGGTTTTTTTGTCCATGGATGGGTTTGAATAATTTCCACTTATGAACCGTTAATTAAAATTTCTGCTTCATTTATTTGTAAAAAGAAAAAAAAAAGAGGTGGCACCTGTGGCTCAGTGAGTAGGGCGCTGGCCCCATATACCGAGGGTGGCAGGTTCAAACCCAGCCCCGGCTGTACTGCAACCAAAAAATAGCCGGGCGTTGTGGCGGGCGCCTGTAGTCCCAGCTGTGCGGGAGGCTGAGGCAGGAGAATTGCGGAAGCCCAAGAGCTAGAGGTTGCTGTGAGTCCTGTGACATCACGGCACTGTACCAAAGGCAGTAAAGTGAGACTCTGTCTCTATAAAAAAAAAAAAAAGAAAGAAAGAAAGAAAGAAAAGAAGAGGAAGAGAAGAGAAAAAAAGAAAAGAAAAGAGGAAGAGAAGAGAAGAGAAAAGACATAAAAGAAAGAAAAGAAAAGAAAAAAGATCAAAGAAAAGAACGGCTATTCTTGGTGTACTAACCAGTTAACCCTTGGCTACTATTTTGACTTGATTGGCGACTGTTTAAACCTACATTTCTCATTTCATTTTTATTTACTTGATTGTTTGAATTACTACAGTCAACATTCCCATTTCTTAAATATGCTTAATTCTTTTCATTGTTTTCATTCTCTCATCATAACTCAGTGTCTGCCTTCATCCTTGTTACTAGGCATGAACGTAGCTGCTTCACAGAAGGCTGGCTCTTCTTTCTCCTCCTAAATGGTCCCAGCTCCTGTCGGATCTCACCAGCTCACCTGCATCTTTCAGCTTTCTGGTGTAGAAATAAATAAATACACCTTGTATTCTAGCGTCAAATCTCATTCCGTCCTTTTTCCTTTACCGAGTCTCCTTTGACCTGCTCATGGTTATAACTGCAGCCTCCCTCCAGCTCTGAGGACCTCAGCACAAGGGATTACATGAAAGATAAGTTTCACAATTATAGGAAGGATTTTGTTTGTGCTCTGGGCCCTTGCCAGAGTTTGCTCTTCCTGAGCAGGTCCCTGGGGACCCTGGGGGGCTCTGTCTGTGCCTCTCTGATTTTTCACAGGGACAGATGGTGCCCTCAGTGAGGAGGGGGGGCAGAACAGATGTGACCAGCTATCTTCAGGTTGTGGGGGTGAGGTACAAGGCCTGTCTGCGGGGAACACACATTATGACTTGTTTCTGTGTCCCAGCAGCCTCGCATTTAGCAAAGGGCCAGGCTTTTCTTGCTACAGCCACACTTCACATGCCACATTCTGGGTAGCATTCTGCACACTTGTGGAAAGCGGCGATTCCCTCCTGTTTCACGTCATCTCACTGATAGTGACTTCATGAGATGCTGTATTGGGGAGAAAGAAGGCCATTGGATCTTTGTAAAATCATGTAAAAATAGTCTGTCAACGTTCATACTGTAGCTTTTATTTGAGGGTACAAATGATTAGGTCCATTGTTTGTGTTTGTTAAGTCAAGTCCAAGTTGCACTTATGCCCTTCCCCCAGGAGGTGTGCCAGATACCCTTACCCTGTGCCCGTTAACGGGAAGCAAACCAATCCCTCTCCCTCTGCCCTTTCCCCCACTTGAATTGTTGTCCTCTTGTGTGGGTATGTAACTGTTTATCTACTGGTTTCGTCTTAGTACTAAGTACACTGGATACTTGCTTTTCCATTCTTGTGATACTTTATAAAGAAGAGTGTTCTCCAACTCTATCCAGGTTAATACAAAAGATGTAAAGTCTTCATCTTTTGTGGGGCCTGATAAATAGTATTCCATGGTATACATATACCACAGTTTTTAATCCAGTCATGGGTTAATGGGCACTTGGTTTGCATACTGAGTCTGTTTAAGTTATTCCGATTCCTACTCTGATTTAAATCTTTGGAGTGGAGTGTGCATTTCTTTCTGGCTTCTTAACAAGCTCCATACTACAACAGTAGGAAGACTTTTCTCCCTAATTCTTCACACACATTCCTTCTCTCTCTCTCCTGCCCATCTTCTTTCTCCACTGAACATCCTTCCTTGCATTTTTTTCTTTAGTCTTCAAAACTTTTTAAAATGTATTATCTAGGGTGGTGCCCATAGCTCAGTGGGTAGGGCGCTGGCCACATACACCCAGGCTGGTGAGTCCGAATCCAGCCCAGGGCCAGCTAAAATCAACAATGACAACTGCAACAACAACAAAAAAAGTAGCCTGCCATTGTGGCAGGCGACTGTAGTCCCAGCTACTTAGGAGACTGAGGCAAAAGAATTGCTTAAGCCCAAGAGTTTGAGGTTGCTGTGAGCTGTGATGCCACAGTACTCTACCGAGGGCGACATAGTAAGAATCTGTCTTAAAAAAAAAAAAGGAAGGACAACTTGGGAAAAATTAACTTGTACTACATGACATATAAAAAGCATTAATAAGATGGCTTGGCATCTGTAGCACAGTAGTTATGGCATCAGCCACATGCACTGGGGCTGGCAGGTTTGAATCCAGTTCAGGCCAGCTAAACAACAATGACAACTGCAACAACAACAACAACAACAAAAATAGCTAGGCATTATGGCGGGCACCTGTAGTCCCAGCTACTTGGGAGGCTGAGGCAAGAGAATCCCTTAAGCCCAAGAGTTGGAGGTTCCTGTGAGCTGTGATGCCACAGCACTCTACCCAGGGTGACATAGTGAAATTCTGTCTCAAAAAAAAGTCTGGTCCCCCAAACCTCTTTCAGGATACCTGTGCACAAATCCCAGTGCAGTGTTGTAAGCATAACTTTGTCATTTTGCACCATCAATAGTGTAGATTACTGATCTGCACACCTGTATCACCTGCCCCACCCCCCAAGGGCAGGCCGAAACCCCCACCGAGGGGGAAATTTGTGACTTGGCTTCTCTTTGCCAAACACTCCGTCCTTGCCATGGAGCCTCCCATTCTCCTTGTGTTCCTGGTTCTTTGTGGATTAGCCCTTCCTTCCTCTGTAATAGAATCTATGGAGACAGGAAAAATAGCAGCTTCCTGTCCTGCCTGCTTATTATGTTTAATTAACTCCTCTATGGTATTTTATATTTTTATTGGCCAGGATAACATGCAGATTTGAAAACCGAGTTTTTGGTTATGGTTGAATTCTAAAATATTTACCCTATTAGGGTCTAGTTTTTATGATTTATCCCATGCACCCCCACACACGTTATCCCCCCCCCAAAAAAAAAAAAACAAAAAAAAAACACACACACAAAAAACCTCCCTTTCTATGACCCAGGAGGCAGATCACAAGTGGGAGTGGATTGCAAAGACTCTGGTATGAAAGACTTGAGGTTCCCGCTATGGAAGTGAAAGGGAGGACAGGTCAGCATCAGTGTCTGGCACACATGTGGATGTGTGACAAGCAAAAAGAAACCGATGGGAGGCAGATCGAGTGTCAAGCTATAGGAAAATGTAGACTCCAATCACCATGCCTTAGAAACTTTCTTCACCAGGTAGAAAGTAAGAATGATAGAAGTGATTGGCCAGCACATCCAGAATCACTGGTTCCACCACTGTGTGCCTGTCATGAATTTATCCACATGGGAAGTGTCCTCTAAGTGCCTCGGGAAACCTGTGACCAAAAGAGCCTAGTCTTCTGGAAAGCTGGAAAGTTTTTCTTCACTGGGGTAACAGCCACAGTCACTGAACATCAGGAAGATAGGTAGATGCCACCTCGTCCTGCAAGCCACGTCTAGAACCAGAAAACTGTGTGTGCCCACTGTGTGGGGTCCTCCCCCTGGAAGGCCAGATTCTCTCTGTTCTAGGTACAGAAAGCCCAGTCCGAAATGGCTGAAGAAAAAAGAAGAGGAGTTTATTAACTTAACAAGGGAAAATCCAAGGGAGAGCTAACTTCAGATGCTGGCTGGATTTAAGGGCTCATCCCTCTCCTCTCCTCCCCTCCCCTCCCCTCCCCGTCTTTCTTTATCTCTAGTTCTGTTCTCTTATTTGGGGTCTATTCTTGTGTTTTTACCTCATGGTGGCAAAAAAGCTGCCAATATTTACCAGCTTTTGTCCACTCTTCTCATTAATTCCAATTGGAAAAGCCTTCCTTTCTCTTAAGAATTTAAAAAAAAAAAAAAAGTACTGGAATTGAGCCTGACTGTGACCAACTGGATCCCACTCTCACCTGTGAGCTGTGTCTGGACAGGGGTGTACAAGCTAATTGGCCAGATCTGGATCACACATCACCCTTGGAGCCAGCTCCAAACCACCTGAGCTGAGAGAAGGCAGAGTGTTTAGGAAAATGCGTGTTGCATACCAAATGAAAGAGAACTGAATGCTTCCCAGGCCCCGCAGTAAATGTGCACTATTCCCACATCACAACTACGGCACCTCTGTGGAGTGGAAGTTGAACGGTTTGCCGTGATGTATGCAGATTTATTCCAGAACTTCTGAGGCAGATTTGAGATTCAGCTCACCCAGTTAGTGTCTCCTCCATCCTCCTTCCTAGATGGCTAAGCCCATTTGCCCATTTGTGACTCATATACTCCTTTTCCTCTCCAAGTACTATACCTATCATCTTGAGTGGGATGGCCACCTCTCCCAGATTCTAAAATATTTTATACTTATGCAAGCTTAAAAAAAAAAAGCTGGACCATCAGTTTATCTGGTGTGTGGGTGAAAGTCTGGGGGGACAAATGTTGATAGTCCTGGTTTAGAAGCTTATATTATAGTTAGATACACTGTAATGATCACATGGAAGGTTCTGCCAGCCACCACACCTGCTCTGGACTTCAGGTCCAGCCAAGGCATCACGTAAAGTCTCAAAGACAGCAAGAAAATGAAATGCTTTCTCCCCCCCCCTTTATTCCAGTCTTAATCTGTAAAACATCCTGGGTGATGATAATTATAAAAGAGCCGATTCCAGATTACGTTTTCACTCTGTGTAGTCTTGTTACAATCATTCTCGTGTTTTGACAATTCAGCTATTTTGGAAAATGTGAACTGGCACATACATTCATTCACATTAAAGACTCCAGATTAGGGTGTAAATTTCTTTATCTTCCTGACTTTCTTGCTAGACCTCAGCTTGCAACCCTTGCTTTAAAACAAAACGCAACAAAACAAAATTCCTGACTGTACTTTCAAGCCTGTTGTCCAGGGCTCTCCCCCGGTCCTGAAAACCTATGGCCACTTCCCACAGCCAGGAAAGGATCTCAGAAACTACTGATTTCCACCCTTCTGTGGTCAAGAAGGCACCAGTTTCCTTCACTCCTCGAACCCAGGAGTTTTAGGAATAAGAAGCTTAGGAATCCTGCATTCCCACGCTCCTACATGAGCTGCAAAGTGAGAATTTGGGCTCTTCCTTCTAACTTCCGCTTGTGCCTCTGACCACATTCCTCTAGATCCCTCTCTCACATCCCCCCTCTAGAATAAACCATCCTCCTCAGGGAACTATACCCAGGACCACCACTCACAGGTCTGCCAATCTGTCCCACATCTCATCCCAGGTACAGACAGATTCTTTGGAGGACAGGCTGGACAGATGGAACAGGGAACCACAAAGCCTGAGGCTTGGAGGGAAAGCGATTCAAAAAATATTTATTTGGAAAGAAAATGTTTTTATTTAGACAAGAATGTTGCTATTATATAATAGCCTTCTTTGAACACAGTTGAAAGAATTTTTTGAGTAAGATCTTCCATACAGAGTGGCGCCTGTGGCTCAAAGGAGTAGGGCACCGGCCCCATATCCCAGAGGTGGCGGGTTCAAACCCAGCTCTGGACAAAAAAAAAAAAAAAGATCTTACATACACTAAAATCTTGTTTTCCACATGACAATTTACAGTGATCTGAATGATTCCTTATCAATCACATCTATTTATACCAGCCAATAACTAAGCATCATTGAAAGTCAACTCTGGGGGAGGCGGAGCAAGATGGCAGCCGAGTAATAGCTTTCTTGCATCTGGGCACTGTGAGTCTGGGGAGATAGAACTCTGGGCATCTCTGGCTGGTGGGATCTGCCTATCATCACCCCTGCGCGGATACAGGGAGTCAGCGAGAGACTTCTGGACCCCAAGAGGAGGACTAAAACAGTGGAAAACCGGCAAGTGGTCGCGTGTGTTCAGTCCGTCTAAACCCGCCCGCAACTGTAAGTTCAGTAGCAGCGAGACTGCAAACCAGAAAGGCCTTACCTGTGAACTGTTTTGGTGTCTTTGGACTTGGCACTCAGTTGAACTGCCTTGGGGAGAGCCTGAGCGGGAGTGCGGAGAACTTTGGCTGTTCTCTAGGGCCCCAGTCTGAGACTTCGAGCCAGACGGAGCTAATAGTGTTTGGCTCTGGGTCACAGGCAGACATTGTGAATGATCTGCCCCGGCAAGCTCCGCCCTCAGGGTCGCAGAGCTAGAATTGGGTGGGAGCTGGTAACCCAGTGACCAAGTAGCCTAAGGGCGGGGTCTGAGCCGCCTTGCAGCCCTAACCCTCAGGGGCAGAGTGAGACCAGTTTTAGCACACTGGGTAAATGGATAGCCACTTCAGCAGTGATTCCAGCGACAAGCACTTTCCTGGGAAAGCTTCTGCTCAGCAAGTGAACAAGTTCAAAGTGCCTTTTAAGTGGGCTGAAGAGAGATTTAGGGTGTCTACCTGCTGGGGTTTGAGAAATCAGCACCATCCAGTCGTATCAGAACTGTGATTAACATCTCATACCCCAGAAGACCACGTGTTGCCCAGACAATATTCAAAAACATATACATACTGCTTTGTTTTTGGTTGTGTTTTTTTTGTTTTTTTTTTTTTGTTTGGTTGTTTTTTTTGTTTATTTTGATGTTGTTGATGTTGTTTTGTTTTATCAGTTCAACCTTTTCCATACAGATCCTTTTTCTTTCTCAATTTTTCTAGTTTAATTATAATTTCCCATTGCTGTCTTTTTCAATAAATAGAACTTCATTTTTGCTAGTGTTTCTACTGCTATTCTTTGGTTTTTCACCCAATTTTATCCTGTAAAGTTTTCTGTTTGCTTGTTTTGGTTTGATTTATAGCATTTCTGTCTTTCCTCTCTACTGGGTGAAGGTGGGGTACTGTGTCTGATCAGGTTAGCAAAGAGCTGCTGACCTCAAGGGAACCACCCAACTGGGCACCCCCAGAAGGTGGTTTTTTTAAGGTTGTGTCAAAGTACCCTACTGTACACCTATATTGTTCTGTCTCCCTCTTTCTGTGCCTCTCTTCTTTTTGTCAATATTCCTTTTATCCACCCGCTCTACTTTCTCTATTTTTCTTATCACTCGGTCCTCCTTTCTTTCATCCCTTTTTTGCTCTTCAACCTTCTCACCCCTCTGGTCCTGTAACCCTTAGTCCACAGGCACGAGAACGTAAAGAGCAAGAGGAAATGAAAGGAAAATTAGGGCAAGGAAACAGATAAAAGAAACCACTCATGAGGAAGAATCAGCAGAAAACTCCAGGCAACATGAAGAACCAGTCCAGAACAACCCCGCCAAGGGACCATGAGGTAGCTACTGCAGATGATTCCACCTATGAAGAAATGTTAGGAATGACAGAAAGGGAATTTAGAATACACATGTTGAAAACAATGAAAGAAATGATG
This sequence comes from Nycticebus coucang, assembly GCF_027406575.1. NCBI lineage: Eukaryota > Metazoa > Chordata > Mammalia > Primates > Lorisidae > Nycticebus > Nycticebus coucang. The sequence goes on from NC_069799.1 coordinate 57,661,083, forward strand.
GAAACAATGAAGGAAACTGCTAATAAAGTGGAAAATAACCAAAAGGAAATCCAAAAACAGAATCGGATAAGAGATGAATGATATGAAGAATATAAAAAGGATATAGCAGAGCTGAAGGAACTGAAACAGTCAATTAGGGAACTTAAAGATGCAATGGAAAGTATCAGCAACAGGTTAGACCATGCAGAAGAAAGAATTTCAGAGGTAGAAGACAAAGTTCTTGAGATAACTCAGATAGTAAAAGAGGCAGAAAAGAAGAGAGAGAAAGCAGAACGTTCACTGTCAGAATTATGGGACTTTATGAAGCGTTCCAACATACGAGTTATAGGAATTTCAGAAGGGGAAGAAGAATGCCCCAGAGGAATGGAAGCCATACTAGAGATTATTATAAAAGAAAATTTCCCAAATATCACCAAAGATTCTGACACACTGCTTTCAGAGGGATATCGGACCCCAGGTCGCCTCAACTCTAACCGAGATTCTCCAAGACACATTGTGATGAACCTGTCCAAAGTCAAGACAAAAGAAAAGATTCTGCAAGCTGCCAGGAGTAAGCACCAGTTGACCTACAGGGGCAAATCCATCAGAGTGACCGCAGACTTCTCTAATGAAACTTTCCAAGCAAGAAGACAATGGTCATCTACCTTTAATTTACTTAAACAGAACAATTTCCAGCCCAGAATTCTGTACCCTGCTAAGCTAAGCTTCAAAATTGACGGAGAAATCAAATCATTTACAGATACACAAACATTGAGGAAATTCGCCACAACAAAACCAGCTCTACAGGAAATACTTCAACCTGTTCTGCACACTGACCAACCACAATGGATCAGCAGCAATGTAAGAACTCAGAAATTAAAGGACAGACCCTAACCTCCACACTGATGCAAAAGATAAAACTAAGCAATGGACTCTCACCAAATAAGACGAATAGAATACTGCCACACTTATCAATTATCTCAATAAATGTTAATGGCTTGAATTCCCCACTGAAGAGACATAGACTGGCTGACTAGATTAAAAAACACAAGCTATCTATTTGCTGTCTGCAAGAAATATACCTGGCTTCAAAAGACAAATTAAAGCTCCGAGTCAAGGGTTGGAAGACAATTTTTCAGACAAATGGAATTCAGAAGAAAAGAGGAGTTGCAATCTTATTTTCAGATACATGTGGATTTAAAGCAACTAGAGTCAAAAAAGACAAAGATGGTCACTTTATATTGGTCAAGGGAAAAATACAACAAGAAGACATTTCAATTCTAAATATCTATGCACCCAATTTAAATGCTCCCAGATTCTTGAAATAGACCTTACTCAGTCTGAACAATATGATATCTGATAATACCATCATAACAGGGGACTTTAACACTCCTCTTACAGAGCTGGACGGATCCTCTAAACAGAAATTAAACAAAGATATAAGAGATTTAAATGAGACCCTAGAACAACGGTGCTTGACAGACGCATATAGAATACTCCACCCCAAAGATAAAGAATATACATTCTTCTCATCACCCCATGGAACATTCTCCAAAATTTATCATATCCTGGGACACAAAACAAATATCAACAGAATCAAAAGAATTGAAATTTTACCTTGTATCTTCTCAGACCATAAGGCACTATAGGTAGAACTCAACTCTAACAAAAATGCTCGACCCCACCCAAAGACATGGAAATTAAACAATCTTCTGTTGAATAACAGATGGGTGCAGGAAGAAATAAAACAGGAAATCATTAACTTCCTTGAGCATAACAACAATGAAGACACAAGCTCCCAAAACCTGTGGGATACTGCGAAAGCAGTTTTGAGAGGAAAATTCATCGCTTTAGATGCCTACATTCGAAAAACAGAAAGAGAGCACATCAACAATCTCACAAGAGATCTTATGGAATTGGAAAAAGAAGAACAATCTAAGCCTAAACTCAGTAGAAGAAAAGAAATCTCCAAAATCAAATCAGAGATCAATGAAATTGAAAACAAAAGAATCATTCAGAAAATTAATGAAACAAGGAGTTGGTTTTTTGAAAAAATAAATAAAATAGATAAACCATTGGCCAGACTAACGAGGAATAGAAAAGTAAAATCTCTAGTAACCTCAATCAGAAATGACAAAGGGAAAATAACAACTGATCCCACAGAGATACAAGAGATCATCTCTGAATACTACCAGAAACTCTATGCCCAGAAATTTGACAATGTGAAAGAAATGGATCAATATTTGGAATCACACCCTCTCCCTAGACTTAGCCAGGAAGAAATAGACCTCCTGAACAGACCAATTTCAAGCACTGAGATCAAAGAAACAATAAAAAATCTTCCAACCAAAAAATGCCCTGGTCCAGATGGCTTCACACCAGAATTCTATCAAACCTTCAAGGAAGAGCTTATTCCTGTACTGCAGAAATTATTCCCAAAAATTGAGGAAGAAGGAATCTTCCCCAACACATTCTATGAAGCAAACATCACCCTGATACCAAAACCAGGAAAAGACCCAAACAAAAAGGAGAATTTCAGACCAATCTCACTCATGAATATAGATGCAAAAATCCTCAACAAAATCCTAGCCAATAGATTACAGCTTATCATCAAAAAAGTCATTCATCATGATCAAGTAGGCTTCATCCCAGGGATGCAAGGCTGGTTTAACATACGCAAGTCCATAAACGTTATCCACCATATTAACAGAGGCAAAAATAAAGATCACATGATCCTCTCAATAGATGCAGAAAAAGCATTTGATAAAACCCAGCATCCTTTTCTAATTAGAACACTGAAGAGTATAGGCATAGGTGGCACATTTCTAAAACTGATTGAAGCTATCTATGACAAACCCACAGCCAATATTTTACTGAATGGAGTAAAACTGAAAGCTTTTCCTCTTAGAACTGGAACCAGACAAGGTTGTCCTCTGTCACCTCTACTATTCAACATAGGGCTGGAAGTTCTAGCCAATACAATTAGGCAACACAAGGAAATAAAGGGAATCCAAATGGGAGCAGAGGAGGTCAAACTCTCCCTCTTTGCTGACGACATGATCTTATACTTAGAGAACCTGAAAGACTCAACCACAAGACTCCTAGAAGTCATCAAAAAATAACAGTAATGTTTCAGGATATAAAATCAATGTCCACAAGTCAGTAGCCTTTGTATACACCAATAACAGTCAAGATGAGAAGCTAATTAAGGACACAACTCCCTTCACCATAGTCTCAAAGAAAATGAAATACCTAGGAATATACCTAACGAAGGAGGTGAAGGACCTCTATAAACAAAACTATGAAATCCTCAGAAAGGAAATAGCAGAGGATATTAACAAATGGAAGAACACACCATGCTCCTGGCTTGGAAGAATCAACATTGTTAAAATGTCTATACTTCCCAAAGCAATCTACCCATACAATACCATTCCTATCAAAATACCAACATCGTACTTTCAAGATTTGGAAAAAATGATTCTGCGTATTGTATGGAACCGGAAAAAACCCCGTATAGCTAAGGCAGTTCTTAGTAACAAAAATAAAGCTGGGGGCATCAGCATACCAGATTTTAGTCTGTACTACAAAGCCATAGTGCTCAAGACAGCATGGTACTGGCACAAAAACAGAGACATAGACACTTGGAATCGAATTGAAAACCAAGAAATGAAACTAACATTTTACAACCACCTAATCTTTGATAAACCAAACAAGAACATACCTTGGGGGAAAGACTCCCTATTCAATAAATGGTGTTGGGAGAACTGGATGTCTACATGTAAAAGACTGAAACTGGACCCACACCTTTCCCCACTCACAAAAATTGATTCAAGATGGATAAAGGACTTAAACTTAAGGCATGAAACAATAAAAATCCTCAAAGAAAGCATAGGAAAAACACTGGAAGATATTGGTCTGGGGAAAGACTTCATGAAGAAGACTGCCATGGCAATTGCAACAACAACAAAAATAAACAAATGGGACTTCATTAAACTGAAAAGCTTCTGTACAGCTAAGGAGACAATAACCAAAGCAAAGAGATAACCTACACAATGGGAAAGGATATTTGCATATTTTCAATCAGACAAAAGCTTGATAACTAGGATCTATAGAGAACTCAAATTAATCCACATGAAAAAAGCCAACAATCCCATATATCAATGGGCAAGAGACATGAATAGAACTTTCTCTAAAGATGACAGACGAATGGCTAACAAACACATGAAAAAATGTTGATCATCTCTATATATTAGAGAAATGCAAATCAAAACAACCCTGAGATATCATCTAACCCCAGTGAGAATGGCCCACATCACAAAATCTCAAAACTGCAGATGCTGGCGTGGATGTGGAGAGAAGGGAACACTTTTACACTGCTGGTGGGACTGCAAACTAGTACAACCTTTCTGGAAGGAAGTATGGAGAAAGCTCAAAGCACTCAAGCTAGACCTCCCATTTGATCCTGCAATCCCATTACTGGGCATCTACCCAGAAGGAAAGAAATCCTTTTATCATAAGGACACTTGTACTAGACTGTTTATTGCAGCTCAATTTACAATCGCCAAAATGTGGAAACAGCCTAAATGCCCACCAACCCAGGAATGGATTAACAAGCTGTGGTATATGTATACCATGGAATACTATTCAGCCATTAAAAAAAATGGAGACTTCATGATTGCAAGAGGGACTTTACCTAACAATTGCAATCAGTGTAACTGGCTTATTGTACCCTCAATGAATCCCCAACAATAAAAAAAAAAAAAAATGGAGACTTTACATCCTTCGTATTAACTTGGATGGAAGTGGAAGACATTATTCTTAGTAAAGCATCACAAGAATGGAGAAGCATGAATCCTATGTACTCAATTTTGATATGAGGACAATTAATGACAATTAAGGTTATGGGGGGGAAGCAGAAAGAGGGACAGAGGGAGGGGGTGGGGCCTTGGTGTGTGTCACACTTTATGGGGGCAAGACATGATTGCAAGAGGGATTTTACCTAACAATTGCAATCAGTGTAACCTGGCTTATTGTACCCTCAATGAATCCCCAACAATAAAAAAAAAAAAAAAAGGAAGTCAACTCTGGGTGGGGTGTGGTGGCTCACACCCACAATCCCAGTACTCTGGGAGGCTGAGGCAGGTGGATTGCTTGAGCTCAGGATTTTGAGACCAGCCTGAGCAAAAGTGAGACCACGACTCTAATAAAAACAGAAAAACTAGCCAGACATAGTGGTGCATGCCTGTAGTCCCGGCTGCTCAGGAAGAGTGAGGCAAGAAGATTGCTCAAGCCCTAGAGTTGAAGGTTACTGTGAGCTATGATGCCATAGCACTCTACTGAGGGCGACAGAGTAAGACTCTGTCTCAAAAAAAAGAAAGACACATCTGGGCAGGATATTTGGGGGATCTTGAGGAAGCCACGGATATTGTGGAAGAGAAATTCTCTTCAATGAGCTTAGCAGTTAGGAAGAAAAGATGTTTTAGAAGAGACAGCAAGGTCAGATTTTCAGATATACCATTTTGAGTTTATTTTTAAATGATGGCGGGATGCCTGCTTTTAAGGAAAAGATTCTGGAGAGTGATTGCATACGTTAACCTTTACCCTAAATACTGATGTCAGAAGCCAAGAATAGTGTACTTTCAGAGGTCAAAAGTTTACACAAACATTCTCAGATTAGCAGCGCCAGATGTTATGGTTGGGGCATTGGAGACAGATGGTAGGCATTGTAGGCACTGTGGACCCCACTCAGTTTAGACTCGGTCTAGGTTTCTTTTCTGTACATGGTCTAATGTGGATGTATAAAGCAGTATTTCCAACACTCCTAATTATACAAAGCGGGCAATGAAGGCAGTAGACGTACCTGCCAGGGGTTTTGAGAACTAGGGGGGTAACAGCACAGGTGCCATGTGAAGGGCAGGAAGGAACAAGAAAGGCACAAAGAAAGAGCAGCAGCAGGGGGCCAGCGCGGGAAGGCGGAAGTTCAGTTCAAGGTTAAGAAAGGGTCACCTACTCACCTGAAGTGGGGTCTTTGAAGAGCAGCTGTGAAAGGGATGTTCAGAAAGATGGGACGAACTCAGACGAGAGAGGTCAGACTTTTGGAGAAGATACCAGAGCCATTGTAAAGGGGCCACTGGGTCCTTGTAGTTACCCTGCCACCCAGAACTGGAGTGACAGGATGGGGCGTGCAGCCGTGAGGCAGCCATGCCTCCTCCTTCCAAGCGCTAGCCTGCGCTCCAGGAGTTGAGTTTGCTCTTTTTTTCCCCTCCAAAATGATATTTCCAGACTTCCTCATGACTGGGCTTTGGGATGGGAGTTAGGTTCTGCCAAGGAGATGATCTTGGCAGAGATTTAGAAGGCAAACAAGACCAGGCTGTCTCCCTGCTGCTGGACACGCTGGGCTTTTCTGGAGGGGCAGCTTCTCTGTGTCCAGTCACTGGCAGGGAGGGAGGCGGGTGTGTGGCTTTCTAATGCAGGGACTCAGCAAGAAATAAGGGTCCTAAATGCAAACCCTGCAACCCAGCACAGGGGGCAGCGGGAGCAGCTCCCCAGCAGGCAGGGCTATTTGGAAGGCTCTCTGAGGCCCCCTCCTCTGGGCCTTCCCCAGATAATGTAAGTATCTAACTCCCTGCAGAATGTCTGCAGAAAATCTCGGAAGGTTTCCCATTCCATCATATGAGCCCCTACTGATGAAGGCTCTAACCTACATTCAGAAAAAGGAAACACTCTTTCAGACAGTGATTATTAAAGTTTTGAGTTTATTATTTACGTCTTTATTTCCAGTCCCCAACAATTCCACTCTCTACAAAAAGGACCTTTCTTCCTCTGCCCAACCTGCAACTGGTGAGAATACGTTATCCTTTAACAAAAGTATTACCAGAGTTCAGGAATATTTAGATCAGCACTATTTGCCCTACATTAACACACATTATTAGGCAGAGGGATTAACAAGAAGAATATATAACATTGAATGAGAAAAGCCACTGACTTGCAAATAAAAATTATTTGAGAGATAAAAGTCTCAAGCTGTAATTGCAGCTACTCACGCAAGAGGATGACTTAACCCAAGAGTTCAAAACCAACCAGGACGATATAGCAAGATCCCATCTCTAAAAAAGAAAAATATTTTAAAAACTCAATTTGTAAATCTAAGGACTCATGTTTGTACATAAAATTAGACCTTTCAAAGATTATGAAGAAATAATTTTTTTCTCTATTTTTTTTAAGAAAACCATTGGTTTTTCACCTAGTACTTTCGAAACAGGAATGGAGGGAGTTTGGGGCCAATTTTTATCTTTTTTTTTCCATTGATCCCTTTTTTGGCTTATTTTTATGAGGATTTTGGAAGAATACAACTATAAGATATTAACTAAATTTTTTATGAAACTTTAAAATATATACCAGTGAAGTTCCTTCTGTCCACTAAAGTCTCAGTCTCCCTTATCTTCCTCTTTTCCCTAATTCTTTTAGTTTTCTATAAAAAAAAAACAAAAAAAAAAAAACAGAAGAAGAAGCAGTGGCGGCACCTGTGGCTCAAAGGAGTAGGGCACCGGCCCCATGTGCCAGAGGTGGTGGGTTCAAACCCAGCCCTGGCCGAAAACTGCAAAAAGAAAAAAAGAAAAACGACAACTATTTTTTTTTAGAGACCAGCATTAGCTTATTATGCAGACCATGGAATAATAGCAATATAAACTTGACTATATAGCCAAACACCTTTCTTTATAAGTAGATCTCCTTTCATGCCACAGAAGTAAAACAAGAGCTTGGTGTAAGGTGATTTCTTCAGTTTTCCATCAACTCTGTTAAACACTGTTACTCTTCATTAACATTTCGGTGGCTGCATGGTAGTTAGAATGGAAGCTAGCCCCTGAATTACATACATTTACTGAAAAGCAGACATGGAGGTTGGAGAAGGTAAAGATCAAGTTCATTACCCTGCAGTGGGCTGTTATCTGAAAACTCCCAGACTTGGACTCCTGTCCGTATAGAAATTAAAGTCTGGCTCCATGACTGAGAAAATAATAGAATTTCAATAATTATTCAATCTCACTTTCTTCCCTTTACCAGGGTGATTTAAATGAGGTTAAGATATAAAATCAAGAGTTAGGGAATAAGCAAAGTTCGTGGTAACCCAGGGAGGTCAGGAGGGCCCCTTCTGGTTCCAGGGTGGCAATGCAGCTGATTTCAAAGCATTGCCTTTGTAAAAGGCTTAGAGGAGGCTGGCTGCACCTCCCGACTCTGCAGTCTGCAGTGACGACTTTCTGTTTTCTGCTTTTGTCCATGCACCTTCCACATTTCTGAAGGTAGCTCTAGTTACCTGTAGAGATCTTGCAGCTACACGGTGGAAGCTTACTGTCTCACTTGCCCTGGGCTTTCCTTGTCTCTCTGGCAGTAAAGGAGTGAATAAGTAAGGAGCAGAGCTGGAAAACTTCTTGCGTTGATGGAACAGGCTAACCCAAACAGACCTAAAATGATGAACAACTTGATTCTCCATTGTCACTAGCCTCTGAATACTCTTCCCAGCAGCTAAGCCTGTGCATGGAGTGTCTGGGATATGTCCCCGAGTGGGGCTTCTGAAATCATGCAACCAAATTACACAATCCGAAATTCATTTTTGCAGGCTTATGAACACGTACAGCTTCTCCTACTGAATTATCTCCTGGATAAGATGCCTTTCTTAACTGAGAACCTGCAGGAGAGAAAGAAGGTTATAGGAAAAAAAATGAAGCATGATTTCGAAAGCAAGATCTTGTTGGAAAGTCACAGAGATTGGAACGTGGGTGCTAAGCCCCGCAGGGGAGAAAGTGGGAGGCTGAGATCAGTTAAAAACATTAGTCCCTTGACAGTCATGTCTTTACCTTTTTAAATTTTTTTCTTTGTTAAATGGATGTAAGTGGGTTCAGAAAAAACACTGAGCCCTTACAATTTCCATCTCTGACTACATTTTATCTAAATTTAATAAAAGCCCCAGGGAGCAGAAGAGGGAATATTCCTGATACACTTCCTGACTTGTACAATCCTCATAAAAAGTTTGTTGTTTACTGGTAGTTTTTGACTTGGGGGGTGGATAGTGGTTGGTGTTTAGGGGGAAAGGATTTAACAGAGAGAGGTAAGAAGAACAACAATACGTCTCCAAGTAAATTCTGACAATTAAAATCCCCCCATAGGGGCACGAACATCACAAAAGGTTTCAATAGAACAAATTATCTTGGGCTAGGAAACCTTAACAGGAAACCTCTGAAATCAAGGTCTCTGGAAAATTCAGATAGGAAAAGTTCTGTACATGACATGACTTTTATTTTTTTGGCACAGGCCTGGAAAATTGAAATCAAATGCTGAACAGCCAGGCAACTTCTAAGCAATTTCAAATAAGTACAGTCATAATTCATCTCTAGTCAAACAATGTGAGATTTTAGTGAGAGCAACAGGAAAATTCTAGAGGGAAAGAACGCTCCTCATTTCCATTGTTCTGCAAACACTCCCCTCCAGTCATTTTCCCCCTGCAGTTACCGAGTGGGTGTTGATGATCATGATCGGAACAGGAGAAAAGGTAAACCATATTCCTTTATCCAAGGGCAGTATGATTATTTCATTCTTACATAATTCCGGGCACATGTTATGCAAATCTATTGGTTGGTGTGATGTAGCAGACTTGTGCTTGCTGAGCTTCCCACCCAAGTAACTGGAAAATATCCATGTGATGAGAGAATGCGCCTCCAGGGCCCAGCCCTGTTCTTGGCTTTGACACTGGCCTGCAGAATGTATTTTTCAATTATTTAACCTCTTTCTGCTTCACAAGAACATCCACAAAGTGGGATGGGAGCTATGCCTCTGAACTAGGTGAGTCTCAGTGTTGCCATGAAGGTACATAAACTTCTAAAGTGCCAAGCTGTTCACGGTTTTGTTACACACCATAATAACCACCACCACCATCAGAACCCAGCACTTATGGTCAGGATTGTGACCTGAACTTGACTTGGTTTTATTAAGACTTCTTCCACCCTTGAAGTTCTAGAACTATACACTAACATCACAAACACCAGTGTTCTCAGTGAATTAGAAAAAAATGAGATAGAATGGTTCTTTTTTCTATTTTAAAGTTTCTTATTTGGAATAATTACAGACTCAGAAGGAGATACAAAAATAGTACAGAGAGCTCATAGATCCCCTTCCACCCATTACTCCTATTGTAACACCTTATGTAATTCTAATGCCTTATCAAAACCAGAACATTGACATGGACCCCACACTGTTCACTAGATTCAGACCTCACTGGGATTTGAACAGGTTGTCCAAACAATTTGGACAATGCTAGAGGTAACTTGAGTCATTTGCATGACAGCTATTCTCGGAGGAAATATGAGCTTGCTGTCATCAAACCTATCTATTTTGGACAAGTTGTTTATGGTCACTAAGCCTCAGTCATTTCTTCCATAAAATAGAAATAATAACACCATCCAAGTGTTGTAAGTTGTTAGGAGGCTGCATCTCCAGCCCAGTGAATGGCATAGATTAGGACCCCCCCCCAACCCCCGCCAAATGCTAGTATCCCTCATCTTCTCATAAGACATGACACTTTGGTTCCCACAGTATTATAGTAGATGGAGGAGCTCTCCTAATAACCAACCTGCTTCTTGATCATGATGATGGTAAGGACAATGATGGTTATTTTGCTCAGGTTGGTCCCGTCTCTTATAAACAACATCATCTATAGATTTGAAGCGTGAAGTGTAGACTCCCAGACAAGCTTAATGCTACTTCTCTTAGAAGCAGCCCTTTACCCCCAAGAAAGTGGCTTAAAATCCACTCCACTCCATGAAGTCATCCTTCACCCAGCAATCTGGCCAGCCTGAATTCTTTGTGTCCCTGTGGGCTGGTGCCCAAGCTCAAGTTGAGAGCTGAGCCCCGCTGTCATCCCATTCATCATTCATTTCCTTCCCCTGGCTCTGAGGAGGACTCTGGAATGATGGGAAGGCTTTGACACAGGAGTCACAAGGAGGAGGCTATCAGGCAGTCCCTAATTGTGGGGTTTCTTTCTACCTTCCTGACAAGCTGCCACCCTGTCCAGGTGCACAGTTTGGGGCTGTTTGTTCCCGAGGGTGACTGTAAAACACACATGGGTGTCACTACCTGCTAGTTCTTCTTGTGAATCTCAGTAATTTATGTGCTATAAGCCATATGGGCAAGTGCCATCCCTCGTTCTCTTTTTGGTACAGTGTCTGCCATGCTGTAATGTTCAATTAATAAATTACAATGATAACCCTCCTTTTGGCCTAGTTCTCTGGAAGTAGCACTGGCTGGACTGGGTCTGGAATGGATTTTTCTCAGAGCCTCGGTCTCAGCAAGGGTCAGCAATGGTCTCTGCAATGCTGGTTGGGGCAGAAGGTGGCGAGAGGTGGACTCCATGGTCCTGAGTAGGAAGGCATACAGAGAGGAGTGAGCGGAGACAAAGAAAAGTTGGGGTGCGACTGGGAGTGCCCCCAGGCTAAAGGGAAATGGGGCGGTCTTTCTGAGAAGAGTTTCAACTTCGGGGTCAAACTGATTGTTGATTAGAATCCCAGCACTGCTGCTGACTAGCCATGTGCTTTGGACAAATTTTTTAATCCTCCTTAAACTCTATCTTCTCGTTTGGAATACAGATAATGATATCTACCTCTTAGGACTTAGATTACATATTGTGAAGACTGACAAAGATTCTTTGCTTGACCAAACGTTAGTCCCCTAAACTTTCTCCTAGGCCCATCTTCTTTTTAAAATCCAGTTTCAGCAAGAACCTGGCCAAAGGGGTTTAGAAAAAAAAAAACCCACCACGGACATCTGGTCACCCTATCTGATCAGGTTCCCCATTCTGCAGAGGACATCTGAGCAGCCTCTCCTGTCTTCAGCAAGAGTCACCTTAGAATCCACCTTTCCACCCAGTGACCCCCAGCGGGATCCTCGGCTATAAATCCTCACTTGTCCATGCTGTGTTCACAGGGAGCCCCATCTTTCTTCCCACCACACCACGCCATTGCAGTGGTCCCCCAGCTCCTGACTGTGCTTTAACATTTGTCATTTAGTGATTGTTTTCCTTTAAAAAGACAAAATGAAACAAAAGTAAAGAAAAAAAAATAGCACGGGCCTCCATAATGTATATTTTCTCCCTACTACCCCAACCTTCTAGAAATATCCAAGTGGAAGTCAACCTGAAGATGTCCATTCTGCCACATCTGGGCCTATCTACTGCGGTCCACACTCGCTTAGGGAGTGTGTTCCCGCGACCTTTAACGTTGGGTGTCAAATCTACCCTGGGGGACGCAGGTGGACTGTGACCCGTGCAGTTGCAGGTTGTACCCGAGGGAGGTCTCACCGCAGGCACGGGTCTCCCGCGAACCCGCAGGGGACCAGGTGTGATGCGAAGGGCTCCACCCTGAAAGGCAGGTCCTCCTCCTCTCCGGGGCTGCGGGGATGGGGAGCGCCCAGGCTGTCCCCGGCCCGCGGTGGCGTTCCCTGCGCTCCGCAGGAGCCCGGCGCGGGAGCCTCGGCCGCGCGGCCCGGGGCGCGCAGGGGGACGCGCAGGGGCGCCCGGGCGGGGGCTCCCGCGGCGCGGCGGCCGCCAGGTGGCACCACGGGCCCGGGGCCGGGGCGGCGCGGCGGGCGGCGGGCGGGGCAGGAAGGGGTTAAGGCGCTGGCGGAGCCGCGGTGGCCGCGGCGCTTCGGGGAAAGCCGGCGCGGGGCGCGCAGGAGGGAGCGGCCGCGGCTGCGGGGCGGCCAATCGGGCGGCGGGCCCGGCGCGCGCGGAGCCAGCGCCATGGAGGGAGGCGCGGCGCCCGGCCGCCGGTGACGCGCCGCCGCCCGGCCGCTGTCGCCGAGCCCGAGCCCGAGGCGGCCCCGCGGCGCGGAGATGAGCAGGTCGGCGGCGCTGCTGCTCTGTCTGCTGGGCTGCCACGTCTGGAAGGCGGTGACCAAGACGCTGCGGGAGCCCGGCGCCGGAGCGCAAGGTCGGTGGGCGGCGGCGGCGGCGGCGGCGGCGGGGCCGGGGGCTTTGTGTCGCGCCGGGCCTGACGCAGGGGCGGCGGGGGAGGGTTCCGGCCGCATTGTGGTGGCGACGCGGGCGGAGCCGCCGGGCCTGCACCCCGCGCCGCGCTCCCGAGGGGGCGGCGCCGCCGGCCAGATGCTCCGGGGCCGGGGCCGGGGCCGGGGCGGGTGGCACCGGCTGCCGCGGCCGCTGGCCCGTCCGGATGCGCCCGAGGGTCCTTCCCTTTATGCCGCGCCCGGACACGCGGCGCCGCCTCCTCCTCCGCGCTCCGGGCGCGGGTCCTGGAAGCCGCCGAGCGCGGAGGCTGCGCCCGGCCCTTTTGTTGTGCGGGGACCCGGCTGTCGCCGCCCGGGTGCCTCCCGCGTCCCGGGACCCCGCGGTCTGCGGCCGCTGCCCGCTGCCAGCCTGCTGCAGTTTGGGAAAGTTTCGGGGTCTTCCCCCTCTCCCTACCCGACGTCTTTTCCAGACCTTAAGGGATTTGCTCAGCGGCCCGGGAACCTTCCCCAGGACGAGAGAAAAGACGTGGACCTGGGAGGCCCTAATCACTTACCGAAAAAATAAAATAAAATTAAATTAAAATAAAAAAAAATAATTCCTAGGTCTGTTTGTTGCCAGCTCGCTGCCTTTGTCCAATCTTTGGCCTCTGTAAATCTGTTTTCCAGTCCTGAGAGTAACGTGCTCGTCTCTGGGAAGGGCCACGAGCGTGTCTTTTGTTTTTAAAATCAGAATTTGTTTGGAGGGGGAAGCCGCTTTTGCGGGGGCACCATCCCGTGCTTCCCTGTTGCTGGCCTTTAAGGGCGACCGGGGGCCGGGAATGCGTAAGTGTGCCCGGCGGACACCCTGGCCGGGGCTCCCTGGGGCGGCGCGGGTCTCTGGAGGCGAGTTCCCTGTAGAGTCTGCAGACTCCTCGCCGAGACCTGCCATTGCAGAAGGTGTGTGTCCTGCAGAGTTCACCCCACAGGCAGACTGAATGAAGGAGGAGAGCTCCATCCCTGCGTCCCTTTGCCGGGAACCTGCTGTGCCCCCTTTCGTGGGTGCCTGGGAGCAGAGAAGCGTTGATTCCCACCACGATGTTGTGACAGGAAGGAGAGGCTCTGCCAGCCATCTGTTGGATTTAGTTTGTTGCCTAGATGTTGAGTTCAAGGTTTTCCTCTCCACCGCTTGCTGTACTGTTCGCGGGCATCTGCTTCTTCCCTAGCTATGGTAGGAGATGACCATTATGAATTGTGTCTACATTTTAGTAATGCACGTCCTGGAATGGGGGGACAGAAACAAGATACAGAAAGACCCCCATGTCTCTCCGCGTAGGAAAGGAATGTTTTGGACATTAGATCATCAGTGTTGAATTGTAGCTTCTTTCATTAATCCCCCACTGCTGGTCGAATCCAAAAAAATATGATATTTGCACTTCAAGAAGGCATTAATTCCAACGAGCCTGTTGAAGTTTTTGTTTTGCATTTGTAATAGCCATCTATGGAAATATTTGGTTCATACTCTTGTAAACTAGAGGAAGGCATGGCTTCAGTTAACAATTGAAAAAGTCGTGAAAAACCTGATAGATTTAGGCCTAAGATCACATTTTACTGAGCTCTTCCTGCTAGACCAGACTCAGAAATGGAGTGGAAATGTTCTGTGAAGTGGGGGAGAAACAGACAACCTGAGAAATGTGTGACTTGTCAGGGCATTTACGCCCCATGGCTAGGAGTCTCTTAGTAGGTGGTATGGCTATAGAAGAGCAAGTATCTTAGAATCTTCTCCCCTGTGTTACTTCCTTTATTTCTTATTTTCTATACACTGGCTTTCTAAAACGCTGAGCCCAGGAGCTCTGTCAGGAGTCAGGGGTCTCACTAGCCAGCATCTGGATTTTGAGTTAGTAGCATTTTTAAAGGAATGGACAATTTCTTCTTTGACATTAGAAGGCCACTTTCAAATCACTGAGTTCTTCCAGCCGTCTTGACATTATCAACTGGTGTTTTCACAGCACAGTGCTGTGATGTGAGAGGATCTTGGGTGTGCCGCAAACATTTTTAAAGATCATTAATTATTTTCAAAGGAAGTTCAAAGCACAGTAAGTGTATTCTTTTTTTAAATCAATGTAATTTAAGTGTGCCAAGGACGTTTAACAATAGGTTCAAGCGTGCCATAAGATAAAAAAGGTTGAAAAACCCTGCTCTTAACATTCGTTTATCACTTACTATCTTATAGGGGTTTTTTGCTTGTTTTTGAGACAGTCTTACTCTGTCATCCCAGGTAGAGTGCATTGGTGTCATCACAGCAACCTCAAACTCCTGACCTCAAGCCATCCTCCCACCTCAGCCTCCCAGATTGATAACATTACAGGCTTGAGCCACCAACCCAGTCTTACAGGTTTTAAATGTACGTATTCTCTACCCTTCCTGAATGTTGTACACGTGACCACAAATGCTCCGTCTGATTTCACTTTGTACTTCCCACAGCAGGTCGTAGATTGGCCCATACTCAGTGCAGTGCTAAATGGGTTAGCCTTGAGGACAGCCGATAAACAGAACGTAATGCAACTCTGTGGTCATAATCATTGGCATACATTCTAAGAAGTTCAGTGTTTACCCTCTCTGAAACCTAATTTTTAATAAGAAGTTCAGTGTTTGCCCTCTCTGAAACCTAATTTTTAAGAGTGTTCCTTTTATGGTAGAAAGTGTTACTTGAATTATATACTTTGAATAAGCATTGTGTACCAACAGGCTTTGTAAATTACCTTGGTCAAGCTATTTAGAGGCCTCAAACCAAATGATATACTGTAGTATTCCAACTAGATTCCTGGAACTAAATGACACCTTTTTAATTAAATGAATCTCTTTTATGTCATCTGAGGACATTAACATCTGCAAAATTTCTTGCCATTACTTTACTATTTATATATATTCAGAATAAAATTTATGGTTTGGCTTCGGACTGTTACTTTACCTGCAAAGCGATTTCCAAAGCAATTGTCAGCTGGCCACAGTGGAGGCTTAGTTCTGCCAATCACGAATTTAAACTAACTCTAGAATGGGATGGGGTGTTTTTATTACGTGTTTGGTCTCAGTTGCTCTGAGGCACTTATAGTGTCTAATGCGGGAGGGGTTGCAGAAACTGTTCTTCAAAAGTACTGACCAGTTTTCACCGTCTGCACCTCTTTTTTACAAAACTGCATTGAGAATGGCTTGATAGAGGGGGTGCTTTCTTGACAGGCAGGAAACTGTGAAGATGTTCTCTAAAGAGTGATTTTCTCGGCACATTGGCATGCCAAGAGAGGGTCTTAGGTGTGCCTTGAAAATTTGTGAAGATCATTAATTAAATTAGTTTAGAAGAAGTTCAAAGCACAGTAAGTATATTCTTTTTTTTTGTTTTTTACTCTTTTTATTTTTTGATCAACATAATGTAAGTGTGCCATAGAAGCTTAACTATAGGTTCAAATGTGCCGTGAGATAAAAAAGGTTGAAAAACACTACTCTAAAGGAATGTATTTCTGAAGCCCAACACTCTTATGTGCCAAAGAAAAGTCAGAGCTAAGGAGGGACTTTCTGCTCAGCTTCCTGTTGCGTAATACAGTCTTTATTTTGTTGTCAACTCTCTTTTAGTGAGGTGACTTGTCACGACACACTAACTTTTTATTCATCTTAGAAAAGCCACCATCTGTCGTCATGTTAGAGGTGAATAATTGGCTTCATCTCTTCCCTCCAAGAGGTCTGTTCTTTGTCAAACTCAAAGTTGAGTTATTAGAACACTGTGATCAGCTGACATACATTGAAGAGATGTAAGATGTAAGAGGATCATCCAACCAGCATGACTTATGTGGACATTATATTAAACACATAACATCTAAATAAAACTCAGAGGCTCACATTCTGGGAAGCTGCAGGAGCTGAACTCTCAGAGCTGGGTGTCCTTGGCGGCCATGGGTGAGAACCCGATGTGGGAACAACACAGTTGTCTGTAGGATCTCAGGAAAAAGTCTTTGAAATCACTTTATGCATTATTTTTGTATCTTATTTGCACTTATCCTATAGTACTTCCTAACTTACAGGTTATTAGTTTAAAATTCTAACCAAAAGAAGGAAAACACGGCATTGACTTTGGCATGAAAGTACTTTCTCACTTTTGATCAGTTCATTTTGGATAAGATACTGGCATCTCAGTAAATCTAATTATATATTCCTTTTTTTTTTTTTTTTGAGATAGAGTCTCTCTACGTTGCCCACAGTAGAGCACTATGGCATCACAGCTCACAGCAACCTCTAACTCTTGGGCTTACGTGATTCTCTTGCCTCAGCCTCCCAAGTAGCTCGGACTACTTGTGGTGCCCACCACAACGCCCAGCTATTTTGTTGTCATTGTTGTTTAGCAGGCCTGGGCCAGGTTCGAACCTGCCCACCTCTGTGTATGTGACTGGCGCCCTAACCACAGAGCTACAGGTGCTGAGCCCTAATTGTATATTCTTATTATTGCAAGTAAAAACTAATTTAGACATTTTAATAAATATTAATTTACTCCTTTTATAACTACTGCTTACTAAAAAACACATGGAAATAAGTTGGGTAGACAACAGACATGTCTAATATGTTTAATAGATAGTAAAGGGAAAGTTGGAAAAAGCGTATTTCAGAGATTTAGACACATCCTGTGATGGCAATTACCTTGTGTCCTTTTTGTGAAACACATTTAATGGAAATATGTCAGTATGTGCTGTTAGAGTTGAGTCAAGTTACAAAGAAATGCTGTAAACAAATCACCTTTGCTCAACTTCACCAAATATAAGATTGGGACTCTCAAAGCCAACAGTTGCAGCTGAATTATTCAGTTCTAGCAAACACATAACTGAATGTATTTCAAATGTATTTCTGAAGTGGAGCTTCAGTACTCTAAATTGACCAATGAATTGTAGGAAACACCTTTTTAAAAGAGATTCTCCAGTCTGTCACCATAGCATGTCCTACATGAATAAAACCATTATTAAAAAAAAAAAACGACTTGTAAATGGGCCAATTTGAGGCAGTTAACCATTTCAGAAAGGGCTTCCTGGTAGGTTCCCTTACAATAAACAGTTCAATCAGTGTGTTTAGGATGACACCACCTTCCACTGATGAAGCTGTTTTTCCTATTTCATTTCTTGGCTCCTCTTCCTCCACACCATTTCCTCTTTTTTCTTTCATTTACCCCTTTTAGAACGTACTCATCTTAACAGATTCTAGGACCTAAGCCCCTCTGTGTGGAGGGTGCCAGCTTCTCTGTCTCCTGCCTTGAGCCGGTGTTACAGCTCCATTTATACCCACACGAGCTGCAGACACCTCCAGCGCAGTGCCCTGGGTTTGCCTTAAATTCTTGGTTTCTCCCCCTCCAACCAGGCGTCCCTTCCCTGTTCACTAGACTCTGTACCTGCGTATCTGCTTAGAATCAGCAATCTTACATGTGCATTTAAATAGGACATTTTAGAGCCAGAAGGATCTTGAAGATCAAATTTATCTTCCTTGTTCTAGAGGTGAGGAAATCCAAGTCGGAAGAAGTAAAATGGTCTCAGGGAAGGGTACACTCTGGCCACATAGACACCGTAGTATGTCAAATAATGGCCCTGCAGTTGGCCATGTCTTAATCTCTGGGCTCCATGAATATGTTGCTTTATGTGGCAAAGGAGATTTTGCAGAAGGAATGCAGTTAAGGATCTTGCAATGGGAAGATTATTCTGAAGTATCCAGCTGGGCCCAGGGTAGTCACAAGGGTCCTTGTAAGAGTAAGGAAGGAAGGTTGAAGTCAGAAATGTAACAAAAGAAGCAGAAGGTGGAGTCAGAGAGAGATTGAAGATGCTACATTGATTCCTTTAAAGATGGAGGAAGGGGCCAGCCACCAGGGAAGGCCAGTGGCCTCTAAAGCCAGAAAAGACAAAGGAAAAAAGATCCCCCCACACCCCTAGAGCCTCCTCCAGAAGGAACACAGCCTTGCCATCATTTTTACTTAAGCCTACTGAAACTGAGTTCGGACTTCTGACCTTGAGAAGATAAGATAATGAATTTGTTATTTCAATCCATTGAATTGTGATAACGTGTTGGCAGCAATAGATCTTAACCCCTAAGAACTATGAAACAGGACACACCCAGACGGTGAGGGTGGTGGAACCAAGCTACCAAAGGTCACATTTGGAGAAATGCAAGGAATTCTTGCATCTGTATAACAAACATTCTACCCAGCTGGAGCCATGCAAGGATCCTTGGGGAACACCTCAAGGACATCTCCATCAACAGAATAACTGTCATTATTCCAGATGAGATCCGTGAGCCATGACCTTTCTTTTGTTCATAAGCAAGAAACCTCAAGTGTGCCATGTTCCTTTTGGAGCCGGGAGTCACACCTGCAGGGAGAACGCATAGCCTCTCAAATCCTTGCCAAAATTCACTTATAGAAATCTTGCTTGCTTGCAAGCTGTGCTCTACTTTTTGTTGAAATATATCTGAAAGAAAGTTGCTATCGGATGTCACCATGGGTCCTCAATGCCTTAGTATATGAAGCAGTAGAGACCCTTCAGCAACACCCAACTCGAATGTCCCCCAGTCACTGCCTCCCAGACTCACCACAACCCCTCTGATATTTCTCCTCCTCTCTTAGGCAAATGTGCCCTGTGAGCTCTGGGACCTAAGGCTGTTTATTTGAACAATCAAAGAAGTCCCCTTGCTGGCAAGGTTGGGAGCAGTGTGCAGACCCCTGGACAAGCTTCAACTCTGCACCTGTTAGGAAATAACAAGAAGGGGGAACTTGCTTGGTTTCTTGCAATTTCCATCTCGTTGGGAGAAAAAGAATCAAGTTCATTGTACCTTAGGGAGAGAAGAGACAGGTGACACTGGGGCAGGGCCCAGAACAGCAGCTGGTGATTTGGTGGAGTCATGTCGGATCCAAACTTCGTGTTCTGGGGGACCAAGAAGGAGGGTGAAATGTCCTGGCACCAGCCTCCTCCTGAGGATCTGAACTCAAGGGTGGAGAGAAACTCAAACCTTCTCGATTTCTGGGCTTTGGCCAAAAGGCACATAAATAATGGAGGAAGGGAATGAATCCCTCAGTTATTTTGAGGCCAGTGACCTGTCCATGTGTAAGGCAGCATCCGTGTCCCTCTACCATATCTCATCCCTATCATTCATTCATTTTTCCTTCTTTCTTTTTTTTTGTAGACACAGAGTCTCACTTTATTGCCCTTGGTAGAGTGTTGTGGCATCACAGCTCACAGCAACCTCCAGCTCCTGGGCTTAGGTGATTCTCTTGCCTCAGCCTCCCCAGTAGCTGGGACTACAGGCGCCCGCCACAAGGCCCAGCTATTTTTTGTTGCAGTTTGGCTGGGTCCAGGTTTGAACCTGCCACCCTCAGCATATGGGGTCGGCGCCCTGCTCACTGAGCCACAGGTGCCGCCCTCATTCATTTTTCTTAATCACCACTCCGTATATATCTTAGCCTTCACAGGATGCTTGCTGAAGACAGAATGCCTTCATCTTTCTCTGTTTTAATTTGTTCTTTCCACCCAGAATCTTCCATCTTCTCTTTCTTCAAACATCATTTTATTCATGTTTCTCTCCTGCAGGAAAAAAAAAAAAAAACGCAAAACATTGGATATTTCCCTTTTGCCCAAAATATGAAGTCTAAATGACTAAGTGTGCCCTTGACGCCATCTGTGCCACTTCTTGTGTGTACCTGTTCCCACTTTATCTCCTGTCTTCACCCGTCGTCGTCTTTATCTACAACATTCCCTTTATCATCCCCCGGGTACTCATTCCTTGTCCTCACTTTTTTTTGTCTGCACCTGTTTGTTTCTTTTCTGTTCTTGACACCAAGCTCCTCAATACACACATCTGCTCTATGAAGACTGCACGCTTCAATTAATATTAGACAAAAAGAGGTGGCATGTGGGAGGTGCAATATATTTTTGTGTACACTTGATTATTTAAAAATTGTCACCCTCTGAAAGTCTGCAGTCCAACTGGAAGATACATGGAAAAATAAATTATTAAAGAGAGAGGCCATTGCTAAGGTACTCATTATGTAACTGGGCAGGAGTCTCTTGAGTCAGATGAAACCTTCTAACTCTTGTATGGCCTAACATTTCTGAGCCCACTTGTCGGCAATGTCCATTTCTTGGTATTTCAAGGATTTAGCCACAGTGGCACACGGAAATTTTAATTCAAGGAGCATACGCCCGCAATCCATCACTCGGTGCTCCTAAAAATTATAAGTTAGGGAGAAGAGGTCTTTTTAGTGATCAGATACGTAAGCAGTTACAGCATGGATTGGACAATAGTGCAGTGATTTCTGATGTTGGTTGGAAGCTCTGAATAATAATTATGGAAACAATTAGCTAAAGCTCTCTCATGTTACTCAGATGGGATAGAGGGATTATCAAATATGGATTAAATAGTCTTATCAAATATTTTGAGCTCCTGACTTTATGTAAAATATATGAAGACTTTTCAAATGTGAGAATTAACAAGGGCTTTTGGGACTGTAGGAGATGGCGCATGGTCTAGGAAAAGGTGGCTGAGGAGAAGGCACCTCGGAAGTGAGTGTTGAGTTTATGAGAGACTGTTTAGTGTTATTGTTTGTCTTGTTTTAAGTGAAATACTTCACGGGAACAAAGAAGCGTAGGTTTAACTAGAAAAGACTAAGCTATTCCCAAGCCAGATGCACATGGTCATCTGCTCTGACTGGCTTTTCTGAGCTCAGAACTTGACTAGGAGGATGACTGAATTTGTACTGGGGGAAGGGTTTTTGATGTCATTTTGAAAGAGCTGAATAAAGGTAGCATTTCAAGCAAGGCAGGCCTCCGTGCAGAAGGTGAGCTGCGTCAGGGAGGTTTCTGATTTCAAGAACAGTCCTTAGTAGCCCAGTGTCAATGGGTGAGTTTCACTTCCTTCCCCATTATCCTGAAAGTGTACTTGTGGTTTGGTTTCTCTGCACCACAATTATGCCTTAAATCTCTCAGAAGAGTCAATAAGTGTTTTCGAATGAAAATGTATCTTAATAGAGAGAATTAAAGCACATGTACCTTAGATCTTAGTCTTTTATTATTAGAACATTCATTCATGATTTAGTTGATTAATAATTATTTATTACCTAAAGCTAATAATATTAATAATTTGGATGAGAACACTGATTGATTACACATTCTTATGAAATAAAGATAAAGAGTGGACTTGCAAAATTTAGATCCACAAAAATAACCCTCTGTGGGTTTTGTAACTGTGGCAGAAACAAAGTTGCAGAACACAAAGGGTTAATTTTCTTTTTTTTTCTCCTTTTTAATCATCCAGAAAAAGACCTAAATCTTTTTGGTGACCATAACATTAGGCAAGTAAAGAATGAGTAGAAATTGGGACTTGGTTACCAACACTACTGGGATGATCTTGGGTTGCTCTAGGGAAGGTGTAGTTTCTACAAAAGTCAGATCACCAGCTGATCTGACTGTCCTTAGGGGATTGTCTTAAATGCCGGATTTAAGATTGCTATTGACTCTGAGGACACATTCAAAGAAGAGCTTGAAATCAGGTCTCCTGGTGTCAGATGCTGTGACTGTCCATACCCCACTGTCCCCCTCCCATGGTATTTGCTGGCGCTGGTTGGACTGGCAGGTCTTTGTGCACACATGGTCCTCGGACAGAGCACACATTGTCCTTTCCTTGGTCATCTCAAGCTCAGCCCCAGGACAGCTAACTAAGTTAGTCAATGGGGAAACTCCAGACATTTTTTATTACTTTTAATTTTTTTGTTTTGTTTTTTAAAGGGTACTCACTACATAGGTAGCTTCAAAGTCTGGTTTGTGGAGGACAGTCCAGTCCCCGAGAATACAGGCAGTTCCTGGGTTACGAACAAGATGGGCTCTATAGGTTTGTTCTTACGTTAAATTTGGGTATAAGTTGGAACTGGTCCCTTTACCTGTTGCCTGTAATAGCCTCTGTTCATAGTGAGTTGTATGTCCATCAGATGTTTGTAACTTAAAACCGCACACTCCCTGATCTGCCCTTCTGCTGTGTCTCTCTGGCTGTTCCCTGGTTTTTGGCTTCATGGGCTATCAGGCCCGCCGGCCAACCCAGGATAATCTCCCTCTCTTAAAGCTCACTGCCTTCCTGGCCTCTGCTGCCTGTTTTGCTATATGATGTAACATATTCACAGGTTTGGGGATGAGCACGTGGGCATCTGCGGAGGCCTCATTCTGTCTGTCCAGGCATATGAGAACATCCTCTAAGCAGCCTGTGGGCTACACGCATGTTATCTGAGAACTTTTTTGCTTGTCGGTGGTGGCAGATACACAAAAATTATGCACAGGCCTTTTTGGTTTGTTTTTCCTCATCACTTTTGTTTGTGTTTGTGTATTTAATGTTTGGCCCAAGACAACTCTTCTTCTTCCAGTGGGACACAGAGAAGCCAAAAGGGGGGGCAGATGGGTGGTGCCGTCTTCAATGCCCAGAGGCGCTGGGAGGCCGAGGTCTCTGCATTGGGGATGTAGCAGGGAAGGGGGGAGAAGACTGCCAGGCATTCTCTTGGCAAACCTCAAAAAGAGCTGTAAGGCAAGTGACTTCCCTGACTTCCTACCCTCAGACTTTAGGACCCTGAGTGGACAACATACAGCAGTTTATATGATACTAACAGGTATATTTAAAGTGCTACTGGGTCTTTGCATTTCAACTCTGAGAACCTGGGAGTGAAATTTATTTAGATACCTATGATTTACTAAATTCCTTGAATTGTCTACACTGCTATGTCTGTTCTATGTAACAGCAAATTGGTGTGATACAGACAAGTGCTCTCAGCTTCATTCACCTAGACATAAAAATGTAGCCATGACAATCAGCTAACACGTGTTGGGTGCCTGTTAGATATCAGACACTTTGCACAGTAGCTTGCTGGATTGTCTTGTTTCATCTTCATGTCAACCCCATGAGGTGTAAATACCAGTCTTGTTTTTTAGAAAAGGAATGTGAGGTGCAAGTTAAACCTTCTTCCCAAAGTCACACAGTGATTGGAAGAGAGGTACCCTGGCTTCCACTGTCAGACTGTGCTTGGAAAATTATAATTTTACACAATTTTGATCATCGTGGCAATTTGCCAGTAGAAATAATGGTTCTTCATGGGCCTGGTAGCTTTTAGGAACAAAGGCAGAAATACCCCTTATGTGGTCCTTGTTTGCCCTTGAACCATGGCAAGCGACCTTGAACAGTTATTCACTGAGTGTCTTTGAAGAGTAAAGCTTGGTACTTGATAGGCATGGGCTTCAGATGTGCAGAAGAGATAAGAATCCCCACAAATAACTCCCCTGGGCTCTTAAGGGAGGTCCGGTAGAACAGCGGGGGCTTTTAGGAATTACACCCAGATGGGATTGGGGAAATCTTTGGGCTTGTGTTCAAAGCTCATGAGTATTTAGCGGGCTGTTTATATAACGAGAGAACATGTTTGAATCCAGTAATTGGCAAGTTGTGGGTAAGGAAGGATGTAGTTATGTGTAAAAACAGTCATTCAGGTATGAGTGCATTCATAAAGGCTTCCTTTTCTTTTGGCATAAAGCGAGGGCTTTATTTGCGCTGAAGTAAGTGTGAAACACCTGTATTTATTTGGCATTTGTACTTACTTGCAAAAGTTTAATTTTTTTAATTTTTTTTTTTTTTTTTTTTGCAGCTTTTGGCTGGGGCTGCGTTTGAACCCGCCACCTCTGGCATATGGGACCAGCGCCCTACTCCTTTGAGCCACAGGCGCTGCCCACAAAAGTTTAATCTTTTTGTCATGAGGGTAGGGGGGAACATCTTCGTTCCTCTGTGCTTACACAAAGAAAATTAAGTTTTTAAAATCACATTATGGGACTACTCATAGGACAGATTTTTTTCCAACTTTTTAAATGACAATGTCCATCATACGAAAAAAAAATAGAAAAATTTGTGCTGTGAATACTCCATATACACCCCTTAGGATCCACAGTTAACAGTTACTACCCTTGTCCTTTTATTTGTCTATCCATACATTTATCCTCCTTTCTATCCATTAATCGTATGTTTGATGCATTTTAAAGTATGTCTCAGGTATCAGGGCCCTTTCCCCCAAATATTCAGTATCATTGATTAGTGTTCCATATTTATTTGTTTTTTTTCCTTCTTAGGAAAATTTATATACAAGGAAATACACAGATATTGTGTATAATATGCACACACACGTGCATCCGAAAACCCTATCACGTGCAGAATATTACCATCCCTCTAGAAAGTTTTCTGTTCTGCTTCCTAGTAAATCCCTGCTTCAACTCCTCAGGCCAACTGCTGTTCTGATGTTTTTCTGCCGCAGGTTGGGTTTTTTGTCTGTTTTTAGAATTTCATGTAAGTAATGTAGATTCAGGTAGTATATACTCTGGCTTCTTTTATTCACCGTCACTTTTTTTTTTTTTTGCAGTTTTTGGCCAGGGCCAGGTTTGGACCCACCACTTCCAGTATTTGGGGCCACTGCCCTACTCCTTTGAGCCACAGGCTCCGCCTTATTCACCATAACATTTTTTAAGATCCATCCATTTGTTCCTTGTATCAGTAGTTTGTTTCTTTTTGTTGCTGAATTATTATTCCCTATGTGAATATTACACAGTCTAGCCTATGAACACTCAAGTTAGTTCTAGTTTTTGGCTGTTGGAACTATAGTTGCTATGAACATTTTAGACGTTCCTTCCATGCATGTCGTTTTTTCATTTCTCTTGGAAAAATACCTGGAGTTGAATTGCTGGCTTCTTGCTGGCTTCTAGGGTAGGTCAATGTTTAGTTTCATAAGAAGCAGCTAGACCTTTTCCAAATTAGTTGTATCTTTTTATATTCCCACCAAAAAATATATGAAACTTTCACTCCACTCTCTCTTAAACATTTTGATATTGTTAGTTTTTAAATTTTAGCTATGTTGGCTCGGCGCCTGTGGCTCAAGCGGCTAAGGTGCCAGCCACATACACCTAAGCTGGAAGGGTTCAAATCCAGCCCAGGCCTGTCAAACAACAATGATGGCTGCAACCAAAAAAAAAAAAATAGCCAGGCGCTGTGGCGGGCACCTGTAGTCCCAGCTACTTGGGAGGCTGAGGCAAGAAAATCGCTTAAGCCCAGGAGTTGGAGGTTGCTGTGAGCTGTGATGCTACGGCACTCTACTCAGGGTGACAGCTTGAGGCTCTGTCTCAAAAAAAATTGTTTTAGCTATCTTGAGGGCAGATGTGTAATGTATGAGTTGATAAAAAAGAGTATGGCACATACATTTTACTTTTCAGATTTATAATGGTTTGAATTGTGGGAACATTGAAGCCTTGTTAGAAACCAAAATTGAGGTTTCACTGTTACTATTTATGTTTATTTTCATCAATGTCTTATGCCAATTATGACTTTTCTTCAACATTTTATTAGTCTATTGTATGATCAGGTTATCTCGATGAATATCCCATCTGATCATACAGAATCAGTTGACCACATGCCTACCAGATAAACTATGGTGTAGGTAGATATGTGTGGTTGCACATGCGTGTGTGTGTGCATGTGTGGGTGTGTCGGGGTGGAGAAAGAATAACACAACCCTTCCAGAGTTTATACCTGTGTGCTGCGGAGGCTGAGCTGGAGGGGGTGTGAGGCAGGCGGCTGCTTTGATGCCTGTGCCTCTCTTTAAAGGAAACCCAAGTCTGGCAGTTGGAAGGTTCACGTGTTGCTACACTCCAACAAGAGCCAGGGTCTCCTAACACCTAAGCAGATCCTGGAAGTTACTTGCAACATATCATTAACCTTTTGAGTCGGTCATTAATGTCATTTCCTTAGACTATTCTAATACCTTTAAAAGTTAGAATAATACAATTCCAAAGATATTTATTCCAGAAGTCAGAAAATTTGAATCATCATTGAACATGGCAGGAGATGGTCTACTGTGTATAAAGTGAAATGCCTTGAAGTTCTAAAGAGTTGCCCCCCCAGAGACAGGGTTTATCATTTAAAAAGTGGGACAGGTTGTGATTATTTCCTTATTGCTTCTGCTTGTGGGTTAATGTACTGTCTGTAGACACCAGGAGCAGTGTGCGTTGACATCACTGGGGCAGCTCTGATGTGTCATCTGGTGCCAGCCCACGGGATGCAGCCTGCTCTGTTCTTCTTTCTGTGAAGGAAAGAACTCACAGATCAGCCGTGGTGTTTCCCTGGGCCGGTCTTCCCTGATCCCTTCCTAGGACTTGCAGGGAGGCAACTGCCAGGTTCATTACCTCAAAAGCCCGACTGTCCTCCTTTCTTCCCACAGTGCTCTGAGAGCAGCTGGGAGGCCGGGAGGGACCCAGAGCAGAGGCGTGGCGAGGCTTCGGGGCTGCCAGGTGCCTCGTTCTTTAGCTACACACCTGAGCTGTCCGTGTCCCAGAACAGGCTTCCCGAGGACAATGCTGGGTGCTGATGACATTAATCCTGAGTCACCATGTGAACCTGTTGAAGCTTGTTCCACCGCTAGTGTTTCAGGTGTATATGCACGGCGTATGCACAGATGTCAGGAACTGGCTGTTTCAGAGAAGCTCACGTGGAACACGGGCAGGAGCGGTGCTGGAGTCAGGTCCCTCCATTTTCACATCTATTTCTTCTCTCTGTCTTCTTTTCTAACTTTGATTCTGTTTCTGAGCTTCCTGCTCTTTACAGACTGTATCAATGCAGTGACACCCATACCTGTTTCCCTGCTGTCTACACCGCCGCCCTCCTCATGGAGGTATTTCCCATGCCATCCGTCCGACTTCTCTGGACTCTGCATAGACAGAATTAGTGGCAGACACAGCTCTTCTGATGTTTATATTAATGTAGAAATTATATAAAAGGAGAAGCCTTTTTTTCCCCGAACGTATAACATTTTCTCGCTTTGATGCTCATGAGAGTTGTTGCTTTGGTCTGATTCCTCAGTGGGGAGCCCTGTGTTTATTTGGGGTTCAGTGTGACAGAAAGTCATACTCTGGGAATTGCCGACCAATCTATTATGATCCCAGTGTTTCTGATACTAAAGAAATCTGGGGTTATTTCAAGTAGGAAAACAGAACAGGATTGGATAAGTGCAAGTCTGTCGTACAAAGTATCATAATACAAAAAGGCAGTATCTGCCCCCTAAGGACGGGACGGCTGTGAAGAAATTATTAGTGTTTCATGGCATTCGATGATTTAAAATGTTCCCGTTCTCAGAGGCCAGAGACACTCGGCTTTTCCAGGCCTCCTTCAGAACAAGGTTTCCCACTTTTTGCTGTTTCGTCTTTGTTCCCTACCATCTGCGGTGCATGTTTCTGAATGTGCAACGCGGCACATGGCCTTTGGACAGAAAAGTTAGTGCAAGCGACTGGTGAAGAGTGCAGGACACGGCGTCTGCAGTCTGGTCAAGTTCGCAGCCCATCTGCCCAAGCACAGAGAGCCCTTTTAAAAGGCAGCTTTGCTCTTCAGGCCCTGCATCTGCAGATTGCCCCAGTGTTCCTAGGATGGCCAGAGCAAAATTCAGTCCCTTCTTTCCAAAGGACTTCCCCTGCCACACGGAGCATAGCCTCAGAACATAGCATACATTTATGGATACAAAATGTTTGCCTTTACTGTAACCTAGAGACTTCCGAGGGGATTTAAACTCAGAAGAGTGATGCTTTTAGCCCATTTACTTCTTGGCAGAACAAACTGTTCAAGTAGCTTTTAACACACATTTTCTATTTTCTTTACAATTGATTCTTGTGCTATAACTCAGGTTTGTAGTTGGATTTAAAATTAACAAGGGCTTCTCATTCTGTACTTTCCCCACTACTTTTTGAAACAGTTTTCTTCACCTATTTGAACCTTATTTGCCTTTTTAAATTTAAAAATAAAATCACAGCCTATACTATTAGGATGTTCCTTTCAGTGTCTTGACGGAAATCTATTAGATGCTGCATTAAATATTAAACTGAGGCATTCTAAGTCAATACACGTTAAAGGACTTCATAAGTGCTAAGTAAATATGAGAGAAGATTACCAGCTTTGGGACTAGGGTATTGTTTAACTGCACTTGTTAGAGAACATTTTATTATTTGGGTGGGAGTTCTTCCTCTCTGCCCAGATCTTCCCGTTTCTAAGTGCAGACTCCTGGAGTACATGAAGTAATGGGCTGGGAAGTTTTGAAGTTGGACACTTCTCAACCTTTCCTTCTGTTATCCTGCTTTGTCGTTGATGAGCCACCATCCATCCATCCATTCAACCTCCTTCCATCCATTCTTCCATCCTACTATCCACCCATTCATCTCTCCATCCAGCCTCCCATCCATCCATACTTCCATCCATCCATCCATCCAACCATCTTCCCATCCATCCATCCATCCATCCATCCATCCATCCATTCTTCCATCCTACTATACACCCATTCATCTCTCCATCTAGCCTCCCATCCATCCATACTTCCATACATCTTTCCATCCATCCATCCATCCATCCATTCTTCCATCCTACTATCCACCCATTCATCTCTCCATCCAGCCTCCCATCCATCCATCCTTCCATCCATCCATCTTTCCATCCATCCATCTATTCATCTATCCATTCTTCCATCCTACTATACACCCATTCATCTCTCCATCCAGCCTCCCATCCATCCATACTTCCATCCATCCATCCATTCTTCCATCCTACTATACACCCATTCATCTCTCCATCTAGCCTCCCATCCATCCATCCTTCTATCCATCCATCCATCCATCTTTCCATCCATCCATCTATTCATCTATCCATTCTTCCATCCTACTATCCACCCATTCATCTCTCCATCCAGCCTCCCATCCATCCATCCTTCCATCCATCCATCTATTCATCTATCCATTCTTCCATCCTACTATCCACCCATTCATCTCTCCATCCAGCCTCCCATCCATCCATCCTTCCATCCATCCATCCATCTTTCCATCCATCCATCTATTCATCTATCCATTCTTCCATCCTACTAACCACCCATTCATCTCTCCATCCAGCCTCCCATCCATCCATCCTTCCATCCATCTTTCCATCCATCCATCTATTCATCTATCCATTCTTCCATCCTACTATACACCCATTCATCTCTCCATCCAGCCTCCCATCCATCCATACTTCCATCCATCCATCCATTCTTCCATCCTACTATCCACCCATTCATCTCTCCATCCAGCCTCCCATCCATCCATCCTTCCATCCATCCATCCATCCATCTTTCCATCCATCCATCTATTCATCTATCCATTCTTCCATCCTACTATACACCCATCCATCTCTCCATCCAGCCTCCCATCCAGTCATCCTTCCATCCATCTTTCCATCCATCCATCCATCTATCCATCCATTCATCCATCCTACTATACACCCATTCATCTCTCCATCCAGCCTCCCATCCATTCATCCATCCAAACATTCTTCCATCCCTCCATTTATCCTTCCCATTCATGCATCCTAATATCCATCATCCATCCATCCATCCTTCTACCCATTCATCTTTCTATCCATCCATCCATCCTTCCTTCCTTCTGCCCACTCACCTTTCCATCCATCCATTGATCCATCCGTCCTTCCATCCATATAGCCATTATCTCTGCTTTCCTTATGGTTTTTTCACCACTGAAATATTGTAAATTTTCATGGTCCTTTATTGGTTTTCAGGTGCTTTGAGATGCACTACCTATTTTGCTTCTCATCTTGGGGGTTATTCAGCAGAGATATTATTCCTTTATATAGATGAAAAAAGGTGGCTTAAAGTCACACAGCTGGCACAGCGTGGAGGAGTTCATCCCACGCAAGTCCTCTTCCTTTCCGCTCAGCTCTGCCGGGGGCTTTCCCACTCACAGTGTGTTTCACTTGTGATTTCTGCACAGGGACACTCCAGTTGGAGCCGCTCGATTTCCGGGCTTACCAAGCAGAGTTCACGTGTTCAGAGTGACGTGAGCCTCAGCAGTCACTTTGTCAGAGCCAAGCATTTGCGGACATGAAGAATTAGTACCCAGTTCTTAGCAGCTTGTGTTTTCAGAAACACAAGCTGCTATGGAGGAAGCAAAGATAAAAACTCCAGAGTATTTCGTGGGGATGTGGCTTTCAAGCTGGGGTTTAAAGGCTAAGAATCATGTGAGGAGAGGAAAAAGCACTCACTCTGAAGGTCACTCCGCCGTCTGTGTGAATTCTAGCTTTGGGGTGGGGAGCAAAGGAAGAAATGATACCATCTACAGCCAAGACCCCTAAGTTTATAAAGTGTTTGAAAAGGGGCTTCCTCTTTTTTTTTTTTTTTCTTTTTGCAGAATTATCAGTGGGATTGTAGAGCTTTTGCTAGTAAGCTTATGTCTGCTACATACCACAGGGACATAATGAGTGGTGGGCGTTATTCTAAGTCTGTGAACTGGTTGCCACATCTGCTCTATCTTCCTCTCCCAAATTACTATAATTCATCTTTACCCATTTATTTGTCTTGGTCGGTTAATCTTCAACCAGATTCTCCAACATCAAAGGGTCTGGCTTTTCCAGACTTCCAACGTCCCTCAACCCCAGCCTCCTCTGCTAATCTCATGTAATTTGTTTAGAGCACAATTACTTGTCTTTGTGGCTGTTCTTCTCTGCTTTCTTTCCTTGTTCTTGCCTTTTTCAATTAAGTTAACCAAAAAGTGTCCACATCACAGCAACCAAGAGGGTACAGAAAGTTCGAACTCCTTAAAGTACATTTCAGTGGAGGAAAAAAAGGAGATGAGGAAGATTATTGAACAAAGCCAGTTTCACCCAAATCTGTGCAATATTTATCTTTCCAAGTCCTCAACGTTCTCAGGATAAGGAACTTGATTTTCGACATCTTGATGTCGTGATGGGATGGGAGTGATTTAGTTCCCAGTGGAAAAGGACTTTCCACTGGTCCTCCTAGGAGCCACCCGGGAGGAGATACCTGAGTAGGGAGTGGCCTCTTGGCAATCAGGAATGACTTGGAGTTTCCTCTGATTCTCTGCCCTTTGCAAGAGTTGAAAAGGAAAGAGTAGTGTTTAGGGAGAACCTGTATTTAAGTGCTATTCATTTATTCACTCACTCACTCATTCACAGGTATTTACTGAACCCTTCCTACTCTGTGTCAGGCAGCGTCAGATAGCTAGATGGTTCCTGCCCTTCCTTCTGTAAGCAGCATTGCCGTTCCAGACGGAAGAATATCACTTAGACCTATTGTAGAAAAACACCTGTCTGCCAGGGCGGGCCCGTGCACTTATGATCTTATCCCGTGCTTCACAGGGCACCCTTCTGTGTGGATCTAATTATTTGCCATTTTTCTACATAATGATTTTTCTAAGGGACTTCCTAGCTTGCTGCAAGCACACAGATTTGCTAACGAGTCAGTTAACTGTTGTGAAAAAAATGTATATAATCATATCCGACGTTGACTGTGAAAAAAATATTTCCCATTTCTTTTTACCTAATTCAGGTAAGCAATTAAAAATTGGCACAACTTTCGATGGCAACACGAAGCCAAACTATTTTTTTAAGTTAAGGGTTATGGATAAAGAGAAGAGAAACAGTTCTGTTCCTTTAGAGAGAAGGTAAATAAGATGAAAATGTGATGACATGCAGTGTGGTCTGGTCTCCGTGTCACCTAAGGGAACACAGGGCAGGCAGGCAGCTCATCTTGCTCTTAGAGCCACTGCTCTTCAGATTCAGCATGTGTGGGACCCACCGGGGACCTTGTTCAATGCAGATTCCCATCCAGAGGGTTGGGCACGGGCCCTGAGCACAGCAGCTCGTCCCAAGCCCCCATGTGAAGCTGAGGTGGCTGGTTGGTGGATCACATTTGCAGGAGCGAGGCTAGAGACTGCACATCAGTCGAGATGTTTAGAGACGGGCAGTCACAGAGCCAGGACACCAGCCATAGACTCTGGTGTGTGACTCAGCCACTCACGCCTGGTCTTCTCTTAGTCTTTTTACTCCCCAGTTGAAGGAAGCTACCTAAACATTTTCATTCTGACTGTATTCAAAGCTTAGCTTTACCACAATAAAGCAGTGCTCCCTAATGTTTTTGGGACCAGGGACGGGTTTCATGGAAGACGATTTTTCTCTGGACGAGGTAGGGAGTTGGCTTTGGCAAGATTCAAGCTCCACCTCAGATCATCAGCTTTAGAGTCTCATAAGGAGTGTGCGACCTAGATCCCTCACATGCGCAGTTGACAGGAGGGTTCACGTGCCTATGAGAATCTATTGCTGCCACTGTTGTGACGGGGGGAGCAGAGCTCAGGCCATGATGCAGTGACGGGGGGTGGCTGGAAATACAGATAAAGCTCCATGTACTTGCCCACCTGCCGCTCACCTCCTGCTGTTCAGGGCAGTCCCTAACAGGCCAGTCTGTGACCAGGTAGCCTGGGAGCACCATAGCATTCAACAGTGGGTTGGATAATTTGCACAATGTGGGGGTATTCAGCACAGCCCTGGGTGAAAGGCCCAACTACCACTTGAACTTTACCTTAGAAATGAAAACAGTGTAACCTAAACATTTGTACCCTCATAGTAATCTGACATTAAAGAAGAAAACATTGGGGTGGATCACAAATGACAGGGAAGGGAACTCCTTCTAGATAAGTATTCAGTCGGTTACACCATTCATACAATAGAAATATTTATGGTGTACTCACTATGTATATAATAAAATTTCTCCATAGCTCTCAGTGAGCCTGAGGCCACCTTCGGTCACCCTGCACGGATGTCCCACCTGACAAAACTGTGACAGAGAGCAACAGAAACAGTGCTGTGCCCTGATTGTATTCTGAGCCTTAAATCTTTCACTCTTTTTCTTTTAAAATGGAGTACGACAGTTATCAACTGAGAAAAGCTTGCGCATTTTTATGAGTGTATCTTAGTGTGGTTTTCCATATTCTGCAAATGGCATCTTGAATAAGTCATTTATGAAATACCATGTGGGGCACTTTTAAAGAACTAATAGTTGGATATTGTTACTCAGAGGAGTCCCTCATTCTTTTTCCCATTTAAAAAAAATGTGAGGACTAATGATGAGATCTTCTAACTACAGTCAATCTGGTAAAAAGGCACAGTTTGTATACCACACCCAGATCTGTCATTGCCCTGGCTGCTTTGTGTCTTCCTTGTCCCTGTGTAGAAAGTGGTTCAGGCACCACCAAGGCAGTAAAATTCCCTGGTGACCTCCGAGTAATTTATCTCCCTGGAGATCCTTGCTTCCTCAGAGCCCCAGAAGACCACAGAGAAGCCATTACGATGACAATCTGTGTGGCACTTGTCTTCCTGGTTCACGGGGCTTTTATTTTTGTTTTGTGTTTGTATTTTTTTATTCTTTATTTGTGCGTGTTTATTATTTTTTTTAGAGACAGAGTCTCGCTCATTTGCCCAGACTAGAGTGCATGGCACAGTCACAACAACCCTGAACTCCTGGGCTCAGCGATGGTCCCACTTCAGCCTCCCCTGGGTAGCTGTGACTACAGGTGTGCACCACCACACCTGGCTAATTCTACAGTACTTTATGGAGATGGGGATATCGCTGTGTTCCCTAGGCTGGTCTCGAATTCCTAGGCTCAAGCAATCCTGTTTTGTATTTTTAAATGAATTAAGTGGAGTTGAAGCCCCTGCTCTCTCACCTCTTGAAATGTGCATTTCCACACCTCCTACAAAAAATCACTCTAGGGCGGCGCCTGTGGCTCAGTCAGTAAGGCGCCGGCCCCATATACCGAGGGTGGAGGGTTCAAACCCGGCCCCGGCCAAAACTGCAACCAAAAAAATAGCCGGGCGTTGTGGCGGGCGCCTGTAGTCCCAGCTACTCGGGAGGCTGAGGCAAGAGAATCGCCTAAGCCCAGGAGTTGGAGGTTGCTGTGAGCTGTGTGAGGCCACGGCACTCTACCGAGGGCCATAAAGTGAGACTCTGTCTCTACAAAAAAAAAAAAAAAAAACAAAAAATCACTCTATACAAGAGGCAGGACACTCTTGGGTGGGCTGGACCATGCATGGCTTGTTCATGCACCGGGACTCCTGAATCTCATGGAGGGTGTACATAGAAAAGGAAGTGGGGGGGAAAGCTCCTGTGAGCACCTGCTCAGGGCACTGGGACTTCCTGTCATCAGGAAGCTGTATGATCGACATCTGCCTGCCCGTGGCCCCGTCTCTTCCTTGCATGAGGCTCTCAAGGCCTCTCCGACCAAGAACAAAGCCGAGAAACAGCCTCCTTTTGACCTGACAGCCCCTCAACTTGTGGATTTCTTTTAAGTCTCTGCCCTTGCTCACCCCAAATTCATGCCTTACCCCTCTGCTGACTAAAACTGTCCCCTCCATGGCAACCCCTGTTACCAAATCCAGTGGTCATTTCCTGGTCTGCTCTTCTTGGACGCCATACCTCCAGCCCCTTGGCATCTGCGCTGACTTTCCTCCTCCTGGCCTCTTGTCTCCTTTGCACCCTTTCCTCACCTCCTTGTAGAGGAAGATGTGGTCCCAGAGTCCATGCTGGTCTCCCCAGAGCAGCTTCTCTGGGGCTTCAGTCCCCCGTTGTCTCCTGCATGGACTCCCATTCTGTGCCCTGCGCAGACCTCTTTCCGACCACTGGCCTGTGCGGTGGCTTTGTCAGAGGTCCTCACATAGGTGACTCCACCACTCTCACTTTGTCCGGCCGCTCCTGCCTAGAATGCTTTGGCTTGAAGTCCTTTTTGCTTTTCCTAAATTATCAGGTATCATCTCCTCTGCTTCTCCCACCCAAGATCTGCATGCATGGTGTTGCTATTTATTCAACAAATATACGCGGAACCCCTCAGCATGCCAGCCAGACACTGTCGTAGGCGCTGAGGGTACAGCAGAAAAGCTTGTCGGGACACTTCCCACCCTGTACTGCAGTTGTTACTGCAAGTTCTGAAACTCCTGGCTCTCCTCGGGGCTAGCACTCTACCCACTCGCCTGGTCCTGCGCTGTGTTGGCTGAAAGAGCAAATCCGATGCAGCCAGTTCCCTTTCTTCTCCTCCCTCCCTTTGTACTAGGTCTTCTTCTCACCTCTCACAGGTGCAAAAACCAGGAAATGGAATTTCATAACTACGAGATGGAACAGATCAAGTTTCCTCCTCGTGTCTGGTTTCCGCACATAGCTTAGGGTCTGTGTGGCTGTGCTGCAAGGTGAGCAGAATGCTGCCTTTGTTCCATAGATGCGCTCAGCTGCGGCCGACAACAAAAGTTTCCTTTCTGCTGTGTCCTTTGTTCAGGGCCCAAGAGCTCAGTCGCTGCTGTGAGAGGGGCATGTTCTGATTCTCCTTCCCTGGTCCCTCAGCTTACGAATATCAAAGTGTTTTGTTGGAAAACAAACACAGGATGTGCAAATGTTTCCATCTTGTAGGACCCTCATCCCTTTCTCCTGATACAAAGTAACAAACGAAGTAACAGTCTCCGGAAACACAGGCAACAGAGCTAGATGAGGTATTTGGGGGCTATTACCTACTGGGTTGCCAGATTACATACAGGATGCCCAGTTAAATTTGCATTTCAGATAAGCAACGAATACACTGTTAGCACATTGGCCTCCCAGATATTTGTATGGGGCATATTTATTACTAAAAATTTATTTGCTCATTTGAAATTCAAACATACCTGGGCATGATACATGTTATTTGCTGTATTTGGCAACTCTTAAAACTGGTTAGAAGACAGTTGCTCTCCATTTCCAGTCGTGGCGATGTTCCAGAGAGAGAGGACCCAGTAGGTAGTGAAAGCTGCTGCCTTGAGCAACTTAAATCTCAGCCGCAGGGTGAGTCAACATCTCAGTCCTGAGCTGAGGAGCAATGAGAGTGGGGCTCTCTCTTCTCATTGCCCCTCTTCAAGGTGAAGGCCTGATGCTAACTGTTGCAAAGTCCTGCAGTTGCAAAGATGAGATCACAAATGACAGCCCAATTCTCCATCCCTGAGGTTTCTTGCCTGTTACAGAAATGAAATTTGTCTCCTCTGGAATGTCTTCAGGTTAGTTGAGCAGTCATTTATTAAGTATTCCATTTGTTAAGCAGAATGGGGGAAACAGTACCCCCCTTCGGAGATACATTCAGTCTTACAAACAAAAACATGCCCAGTTGAGTCTCAAAGCTGGGGATGTTCGAATCACCTGGGCAGCATTTGAACCCAATATGGGTTCTGAGCTTCTGAGCACTTGGGCCCGTGGGGCTGCACACAGGTCATTATTTCAAAGCTTCCCCTGTTGTTCCGGTATTCAGGCCACGTGCACACATTGTCTTAAGATGTTCTCTGGGTGCCAGTGTAGAGGATGTGTGGTAAGTGACAGAAAGTTCACTCACTTGGCAGGTTTCATTCCAGGCCTGGGACTCCCAGGTAGGGCTTCTAAGGTCTTTCTGCAGTGGCCCAAGTGATCAGAAACCCACGTGTGCAGATTGCGTTTCTAAAACCATTGACAAGTTCTCTGTAGATTCTACTTATAACCTTTTTGTCAGAATCATAGCCTGCAATTATCTTCTCCCATTCTGAAAGTTGTCTGTTTGCTGTAGCTGTTGTACCCTTAGCTGTGCAGAAGCTTTTTAGCTTGATCATGTCTATTCATTTATAAGGGTATATAGCACACCCCCCGGGTGAAGGGCTCAACTGTAACTTGAACTTTACCTAACAAATGCAAACAGTGTAACCTAACCATTGGCACCCTCATATTAATCTGAAATAATTTTTTTAAAAAATCAGGATATGGAAAAAAAAAAATCATTGTCAAGTCTGCTTGCCGAGGGGCAGACTTATACTCCATCCAGTGCCTCAAATTTGAGTTAAAATTCAGGGCTATTTTCTATTTGTCATTAATCCTTCAGACTGTGTAGTTTGGTATTCACCTGGGACAGGGAAAAGGATGAATGGGAAACTGCGTGTAATTAGGTGTGAGTGCTGACTGATAGGAATCTATTGCAGCAATATTTGGTAAGAATTACTGGACAAACATAGAACCACGCTGCTAATTAGACCCTCTTCTACCCGGGGCGTGCCTCCCAATTATGTTAACAAATCTGTCCAGTTGCTACTGAATCTGGAGGGCCAGCTCCCCTGTGGGCAACATATAAGAGTTACCAAATACAACAAATAAACATACAAGATCGGTGGGATCTCCCCCACAGGTCACTCAGGGTTTGCAGCCCTGAGTCAGTATGTCTCCAAGTAGCGTAGGAACGCCTGCACCCGAGTCCTAGGTTGCTCGTTAAAGATGCAGATTCCTGGGTCTTAGCTCCAGAGCTGGTGGATGGGGATCTGTGGAAGCCAGTCGTAACCCTGGGCTTCCTTCCGATGCTGGGCCCGGAGTGAGTCTGGGCAGTGTGTTGGCAGTGGCAGACCTCTGCTGGCCCTGTGTTTGCTCCCAGTCAGACCTTCATGAGCAGATGAGCATGCCTCCCTCTGTTTGGGGCCACTGTGTCCGACTTTGTCACCTTTTCCAAAGGGTCCCTTGCCCCCTCTGATGTACCTGAGATGAGGCACATCTTCAGAAGTCCTAGGTTTGCAGCTGCCTCGTCTCCAGTTCCGCGTACTTTCTGATAACTTCAGCAGCACAGCTGGTCTTGTCCTGTTCCTGGGCTGGGATAGCATCACTTTCCCCTCTTTGATACTGTTTCCTGTTGCTTTGAAAACAGATTGATTTTATTTTGTTTATTTATTTATTTATTTTTTTTAACCAGGAGCAGTCTTCAACATTAAACTCCTAAGTCATTCTGTGTATGGTATCAGAAATCTTCACGTCTTCAATGCACAGTAGAAATACACAGCAGTGGCTATTGTCAGCCATTGGGAAAAACAAAGAAACTCTTATTAAAAAGTTTTTAAAACGTATAATAGGAAGCCTTTTGTATCTTATACTTTGATCGTTTGGATTTTGTGATAATTCAGAGAGTGGCCTCTAATTTAGGTCAGTTAATCAACAACAGACTTGTTACCCAAATGACTGGTGTAAACCAGCAGTTGTCAAATAGGACTTTTTGTGAGCTAAGCAGAGGTGTCTAGATACTAAAAATGGAAACTTGGGGCACCTTCCTCAGTTTGTACTAGAAAAATCAGTTTTCAGCTTTTCCTCTAATTAAATTTTCAGTCTGTACTTCCTGTCTCTATTAGAACATTCTATAAGAAGAATATTGGTCATCCCCAAACTTTAAACTTTTAAGTTTGATGTCAATGCAAATTTTACTATCACTTCTACATGCTCCATACCGAAAGGTTTGCAATCTATTAGCACAGGCAGATTGCCAGTTTAAAAGCACTAGTCTTCTTTTTTTTGTTAATTAGGCCTGAGGAGTTGGGGAGGGAGTTTACTCTGAGTTCAGTCTAGGCTGAAAACGCGGTTAGCACACACATTCCAGTATGCGCAGGTCTGCAGGGAGGTCGGGGAGAGGGCTGTGAATTCTGTGTCCCCCCGGCAAGATGTCAACTCAGGGCGCGTGGGCCGTGCATGTGATTTGATGGTTACTTGGAGATGGGAGTCCACGGCAAAGGTGAGGATGGGCCCTCCAGCAGGCATCTGGGGCTTTGGTGTGGTAGGGTCAACATTTGCAGTTTGAGCCCAAACAGGTAACAGTTTATAATTTTACCAAGGCATAAATTTCAACATAGTGGGACGTGGGATTGGTGTGGAAGAGAGGCCCGTGATCCTCCTGCGTCCCCATGGACTGGCCCATGTCCTCCCTAGCCTTTGCATAGATGCTGTGCATAACAAAATCCTTCATTCTGCTTCCTAAACATTAATTCTGGATATCCCTGAGTCCACACTGATACACAAAAGTGATCAAATAAGTAGAAGAGAAGAGATAATCTCTCCTACAGAGGAATTCTGAATAACCGATGCTTGTACTCTGCGCTCAAGGAGGGGCCGTAGATCCTGCTCTTTACGTGTGAGTTGTGCATAGTGACTCCTTCCAAGAGTGTGGTCTGGAAAGCAGTGGGGAGTGACTTTGCAGAGGAGAAACCTGATACTAGCTCCTCCAGGTAACCAAGGTCAATGTCAACAGTGATGAATCACATCGATGGTGATCCAACACAATGAGAAGGCCACTGGCCCAGAACCTTAGTCTAATCATGAGAAAAAGGTCAGGAAAAAACCGAATGGGGAGACATCCTAAGAATTATCTGAACAGTACTCCTCCAGACTCTCAAGGTCATCCTGAACAAGGGAGGCCTGAGAAGCTGTCACAGGCAGGGGAGCCTGCGGAGGCGAGACTGGGACAGGAAAAGGTCCCAGGAACCTGGGACAGGAAATGGACAGTAGGGAAAACGAAGGGAACATGGAAGTCTGGCTCCAGGTAGTGATGTCTCAATATTGGTTCAGTAACTGCAATAAATGCCCCATTCTAATATAAAATGTCAGTCATCAGGGAAACTGAGAAGTGTATGGGAACTTTCAGTACTATCTCTGTAATTTTCTTTGTAAATCAGAAACTGTTCTAAAATTGAAAGTTGACCTTAAAATCCCAAGAAGGAAACTACCAGTGCTGGGGGTGCAAGTAAAGAGGTTTTTATTATTAATACTATATTTTACTACTTTATTTATTTATTTATTTAGAGCCAGAGTCTCACTATGTTGCCCTCGGTAGAGTGCTGTGGCATCACAGCTCACAGCAACCTCCAATTCTAAAGCTTAAGTGATTCTCCTGCCTCACCCTCCCAAGCAGCTGGGACTACAGCTGCCCACCACAATGCCTGGCTATTTTTTTATTGCAGTTGTTTTTAGCTGTTGTTTAGCTGGCCTGGGCCGGGTTCAAACCCACCACCCTCAGTGTATGTGGCTGGTGCTGTAACCACTGTTCTACGGGCGCCAAGCCTACTACTTTATTTTTTAAAGAGACACGATTTGGCTCTGTCACCCAGGTAGGAGTGCAGTGGCATGATCATAGCTCACTGCAGCCTCAAACTCCTGAGCTCAAGTGATCTTTCTGCCTCAGCCTCCCAACTGGCTAAGGACTACAGGCCTGCCCGTCTAACTTTAAAAAAACAAATTGTTTTTCATAAAGACAGGGTCTTGCTGTGTTGCTCAAGCTGGTCTCAAACTCCTGGCCTCAAGTGATGCTCCTGTGTTGGCCTCCCCAAGTGCTGTGATAGGTGTGAGCCATACTCAGCCAAAATGCAAATTTTATAGGAGAAAACATAAGCGTATTTGAATTTTGGAGCTCTTAATGCCATGAGAATGCATGTCTCACAAAGGTCTCTTTCACTGTGATTTCAGGTGAAGTGTAGATGAAGTAGGAAGTCTCTATTGTTAATGTATTATACTTGTTAATGCCCGTAAATGCCAGAAAAAGATGTCAAAACATATCATTAGCCGTGAGGGCAGAGGACCAAGGAGTAACGTAATTAATGACTTTGCTAATTGCTGTTTCCTTTATTAATTAACGTTCATTTTTTTAATTTGACAAGCACATAATACGTATTATTTAGCTTTACATTTGTTGTAAAAGGGAATACAGATAGTGGCTTTTCTCCTCAACCGTTCCAGGTTTGAATTAGAACACCATGAAACTCTGCTAGTGTTCGTAAGACAGTGGTTTTCAGAATACAGAATTACTAATGTTTCCCTTGTCCTAAGTTTATTTTTGAATATGTAACATTCAGGTGAGGACTTTGCTTCTGTAGCTCCAAAACTTTGATCAGATCAGACTCATCTGTTTCAGACCTCGGGAGCAATTCCAAAGTGATTATGTCAGTAAAGACATTTAATTGGATTGTTAATGTGGTGTGCTTACTAAGAAGAGTTCTGTTTTTTAAATGGGAGTTTACTAATTTGAAACTATGAAGTGAGCCATCACAATCTTAAAGAGTATTTTTCCCCCTTACTGCTAATTAAAGTCCTAGGTTTTTACTCCTATTTTTCAGAGGCTTTTGTTGTATTGAAACTAAAGATACTCTTGGGATATTCTATTCAGTTTAAGGCACCATGAAGATATCCAGTGATATGAACAAAGTGATCTGTGTAGGGAGGTGGTTAACTATGGAGATTCTATTTTATATTTGTCACTGGTGGAATAGAGGGGTTTAAATATATATATATATATA
The DNA here is from genome assembly GCF_027406575.1 of Nycticebus coucang. NCBI lineage: Eukaryota > Metazoa > Chordata > Mammalia > Primates > Lorisidae > Nycticebus > Nycticebus coucang. The sequence goes on from NC_069799.1 coordinate 57,703,068, forward strand.
TTTTTTTTTCTTTTGCAGTTTTTGGCTGAGGCAGAGTTTGAACCTACCACCTCTGGTGTGTGGGGCCGGTGCCCCACTCCTTGAGCGACAGGCAACACCTAAGGGGTTTAAAATTTTTTTGTGTCCTTAAAGACAAAATCAGGAAGAGGTTTTTATTTCTGGCATTAACTTCCTACCTTGTCCCTTGAGTACTGATCTTGGGTGTTTAGAGGAGGTATCTGAACATGGCCCCAGGCAGGCCAGTGGGCTTTGCTTGTAGAGAACTGACCAGAGCTAAAAGGCATTATAGGAGTGAGGACGTAGATGTGACCTATGGGTCTTCAGTATGTTTAGAAGATTCAGCCCCCAGACAGCAATCTCCAAATCCTTGAATTTAAGAACCCGTTTCTCATCAAAACAGTTTGCAGGTCGTGCCCCCTACAATCATGATACCCTTGGAGAGGGAAAGTCTCATATGTCAGTCGTACCAGAAAGTATGTTAGTCCTGTGAGGGAACTAATGCTTTAAACTAAATTGGTATTTTATTAACTAAAACCGTATTTCTGTAGAGCTGATAAATAATAGGAGGTATTTCCTTGATTTTTAGGGAGCATTTCTGGTCTGACATGACCACAACATCATGCTCCCATGTGGATTACAAAACATGTCTCCATTTCAGACATATTAAAATGGGATAAAGGAAGGACATCTGAAAATCCAAGAAATACATGGGACACAGGTTGTTGCAGTCCCTGAAAAGTGTTTCTGAACATGGCCTTGTGCTCTTGCAAACTCCACAGCCCCATGTGTGGACGGCCACTGATGTTAGAGTATCGATCACTGCCCTTTGCAGATGGAGGGTAAATCTAGTTTACTGACAAAACTGCTCATTTGGTCTTTTTTTGTGAGAGTGGGTCTTTTTCAGTCCAACTATGCTTCAAGAAAGACACGCACAAAGCATCACCACCCCCCGGGGGTGCAGACGCCACCCAGATGGGGGCCTCGCACCCTGGTCTATCTCTGTACATTTTCCTTAACTCTGTTTTTGAGGATGCCATGTTCTTAAAAACACCCTTTTTAGTATTATTCCCTTTTCCCTCAGATTACAACATTGTTGACTCCTATATAAATCAAAGATTTCACAATTGTCACGCATTAGGACCTCTGACACCAGATGCCGTATTAAGTTCTAGAACGCTGGGTAAAAATCTGAGGGCAGTTGCAGAAATTAAAGGAATTCTTCTCCATGGCTGGTCAAGGTAAATAATTAAAGCTTCGACAGGATAGAAACTTGAGTCTGGGTAGAAGATAAACATGAAGCTAATCTTTATTATCATCTTAATAACTTATTTTTACTCTCTTTCCCTTTTTAATCTATAGTAGAAGAAATAGCACTATATACACATACTTTTATTCTATTTTAATGAAAACAAAGTGTGATTTTAGGGCTGGGTGCCTTTGGGAGGCCAAGGCAGGTGGATTGCTTTGAGCTCATGAGTTTGAGACCAGCCTGAGCAAAAGCAAGACCCCATCTCTAAAAAAAAAATAGCCTGGGCGGGCAGCGCCTGTGGCTCAGTGAGTAGGGCGCCGGCCCCATGTACCGAGGGTGGCGGGTTCAAACCCAGCTCCGGCCAAACTGCAACAAAAAAATGGCTGTGTGTTGTGGCAGGCGCCTATAGTCCCAGCTACTTGAGAGGCTTGAGGCAGGAGAATTGCCTAGGTCCAGGAGCTGGAGGCTGCTGTGATCTGTGATGCCACAGCACTCCACCAAGGGCGACGAAGTAAGACTCTGTCTCTAAAAAAATAAATAAATAAAAAATAGCCTGGGCATTGTGGCAGGTGCCTATAGTCCCAGCTACTTAGGAGGCTGAGGCAAAAGGATTGCTTGAGCCCAACAGTTTGAGGTCACTATGAGCTATGGCATTCTACTGGGGGCGAGAAAGTGAGACTGTGTCCCCCAAAAAACAAAGTATGGTTGTAAATAAGGAAAGTACAGTTGTACACACCCATTTGCTTTTGCTGACAACTAACACACAAAGAATGTGTTCTGGAATCTAGCTCCAAACTTTAGAAAGGCTGAAAGTCTCTTATCATTTTTTGGCTATGAATCAACAAGTTCAGCAAATCTCAGCAGTGTGGCTAAGTGGAAGCGTGCCTTTTATAAAATGTTAAATTGCTATTTAATACTTCATCATCTCCTTTGGCCCACATTTTGTTTCCCTTTTCTTTGAAAATCCTGATATTGAAGTACTTTAGGACCGTGGCTATTTATTTTTTTTAGCAAAACACCTTTCCTTTTTGTGCAAACTTACTACACAGCTTCTTAAAGCAGTACTGTTTAGGGTAACTTTATGAATTCAAAATTATATTTTTTCTTACAAAACAGATGAGAATCCTTTGAAAATGGGACAACACGTTTGAGTGAGCATGTTGATTTGTTACCACAGCGTAAGAGGTTTAGTCTATTTTTATGTGTATCTTCAATGGAGAGTTTGCAGAATCCCTGCTGACACTTGGAAGGTGCTTTGGGAAGCCACGTTCCTGAGCAGTGGGTTCTGAAGTCATAACAACCTTCTAGAAACGGTTTTGTGGCATAGGTGTATTTCCTGAAAACAGGCTGCACATTCAGAACTGTTGTGGGGAGGATATAGTAGAAACGGCTTTGAACATGCATTAAATATCTGAGATTTCACAGCTCATGTCAGCATGTCAGAAGCCCTAAGAGGTACCACCTTCAAGCCAAGGACCTGTGTTTAACCCCGGGTTCCCCAGATGTATTTGTGCACCCCTTCCCCCAACCCCAATGGCTGCCGATCTCCTATGAATACAGTTTTAGAAACACCATTTTGAGGATTTGAAACCTTTTTGTTTGGCTTCTTTAAATCTACCTTGAATGTTCTGTAAGTGTACTGTTGTGTTGGGTTCAATATTCTTGCAGATCAGGTAAGGTTAACAGCTTCAGTGGTTAAACACCCAATGTTGCCTTCATTGGCATTTTCATAAATCGTAAGCCCCGAGATCTCCTGATTCTTAGACCGGTGGCAATGCTGGAAGATTTCCCAGCCAGGCCTGATGGAGACAACGGCATCTCCTCTTTCATCCCAGAACCAAGTTCAAAAATCCCATGTTAGAGGATATTCTATTTTTCCATTTCTCATTGAAAAGGGGAGAGGGGTCTAGAGAGCATAGCTGACTGTAGTTAAACCAGCATTCAAGGGCATTTGTAAAGAGAAGCCTCAGCTTTGCTGAGGGCACAATAATGGAGCTGTGACCTCCGAGTGGGTTCCTTTGCATGTCTGTGTTTAAGGTTAAGGACAAATGGTGGAGCCAGGAGCTGTAGATCTGGGAGGGGAGGGACTCTTTAAGCGAAGGGATTTGGGACATCGGAGGCGAAGTGGAAACTCTGGGCTGGTGATTCTGGGAATGAAATCTGAAGCTTTGAGACAGATTTCTCAGAGAGCGGAGAAAAGGTGGTCAGTATGGGCAGAGAAAGCAAGGGAGAGGTGGAAAAGTGTGAGGAGCCCAGGAAGGAGATGGTGAGTGGACTCTCGCAGTAGCTGAGCCTGGGGTTCACGGGCTGTACGGAGAGCAGCTGTGGGCCACCAGGGAGAGATTTAGAGGGCGAGGTGGACTTCCTACCCCATGGAATGGTGGGAAGGGTTGGGCAGTGGAGGCACTGGGTGTACAGGTCTGGAGTTGAGGATATCGGAGCGTGAGTTTAATCTGTTCACTTGAAATATCCCTTACTAGATTCTGTTCACTCTTTATTGCCATCAAAAACCTTGAGGTTAAGCTTATAACCCAGTTATAATCTAAGAATATGGAGAAGGGGGGGACAGAGGGGGGAGGATGGGCAGAGGGAGGGTGATTAGTGGGATTACACCTGCGGTGCATCTTACAGGGGGACATGTGAAACTTAGTAAATGTAGAATATAAATGTCTTAATGCAATAACTAAGAAAATGCCAGGAAGGCTCCTTGGTTATGTTATAACCAGTGTGATGAAAATGTGTCAAACGGTTGGTGTGTGTCACACTTTATGGGGGCAAGACATGATTGCAAGAGGGACTTTGCCTAACAATTGCAATCAGTGTAACCTGGCTTATTGTACCCTCAATGAATCCCCAACAATAAAAAAAAAAAAAGAAAGAAAATGTGTCAAACGGTCTATAAAACCAGTGTATGGTGCCCCATGATCACATTAATGTACACAGCTATGGTTTAATAATAATTAAAATAAAATAAAAAAACCTTGAGGTTATTGTGCAGTGATCCCAGACTTCCTTCTGTCCCATACCCAGATTAGCTGAGATGCCATGCGCCCTCCTCCTGGGACCCAGTCCAAGGTCAACTTTGGAAGAAGATCAGGAGGGAGAGATTGGAGTCAGATCCCTCAGAGTAAGGGAGCAGAGCAGTCAGATTCCTCAGGACCCAGGACAAGTCAGGGCAGTGAGTCCCTCCATAACCTGATTCCTGGGGGAAATGGTCCACATAAGAATGTTGAATGACATCTGTTATTTCAGGTCAGTAATTTCTATCATATGAAGACTTCACTTCCATGTGGTAAGATTAGAAAACCATTTGTGTATTTTACAAAAGAAAGCATTGCCAAGCGGCCTCCCAGAATCAGTCCTGTGGAAGAACGTAGCCCATCTTCCCTGAACCCCACTAGGCGGTGAAAAGCAGATAGCTCACCTGTTTAAAAGAAGGAAGGAGAACCACTGGGCGTTCTTGCAATGGAAGAGATTCCAAGTCAGCCAAGTACTCTGTCTCTGTCTCATGTCCTAGAAAGGAGAACACTGAATTGTTCCTTGGTTATGTTACGAAAATGTTGAGCACAAAATACAAATGCCTCAAAATGCTAGTCTGAGTTTTGGGTACTCAAGGTCGTACCTGAACTCTAGGATCTTAATTGTATTTTTTAAAAAATATATAGCTTGTTTCATGGAATATTTGACACATTTTCATCTCATTAGTTGACATAGCCCTCCGATCATATTGATGTACACAGCTATGATTTAATTAAAAAAATAAAAAATAAATAAAAAATATATAGCATCAGAGTGGTGCCTGTAGCTCAGTGGGTAGGGCACCAGCCACATACACCAGGGCTGGCGGGTTCGAACCTGGCCTGGGCCAGCTAAGCAACAATGACAACTGCAACAACAACAAAAAGAAATAGCTGGTGCTTATGGCGGGTGTCTGTAGTCCCAGCTACTAGGGAGGCTGAGGCAAAAGAATCGCTTAAGCCCAAGAGTTTGAGGTTGCTGGGAGCTGTGATGCCACGGCACTCTACCCAGGGTGATAGCTTGAGACTTTGTCTAAAAAAAATATATATATATATATTTACATTTATATTATATATATAAATATATATATTATGCTATATATATATGTATATAGTATCAGTCCTATAACCAGCCTGTATTTGACTTTTGAGTTTAGAGTATTCCAAGTACTCACCAAAGCCTTGTGCCCTTGGAGTATAATGAAAGAGTGTGTTTCTAGACCTAAGTATTAATGTTCTGATGTTGGCAGTTTAATTTTTTTTTTTTTTTGAGACAGAGTTTATCGCCCTCGGTAGAGTGCCGTGGCGTCACAGCTTACAGCAACTTCCAACTCTTGGGCTTAGATGATTCTCTTGCCTCAGCCTCCCGAGGGGCAGTTTAATTTTTAGATTGTCTAGAGCTGTGGTCCCAAATTTCCCCACCCCCATGGCCTGGTAGGACCCAAGCCGCCCAGCAGGAAGTGAGCCACACTTCGTTGGTATTTACAGCTGTCCCCATTGCTTGCATCACTGCCTGAGCTCTGCCTCCTGTTGATTAGTGGTGCCATTAGATTTTCACAGGAGCTCAGCCCTACTGCAACTGTGCATGGGATCCAGGTTGCACACTCACAAGGAGAATCTAATGCCTGATGGTCTGGAGTGGAGCTGAGAGGGTGATGCTAGCCCTGGAGAGCAGCTGCAGATACAGATTATTGTTAGTGGAGAGGTTGAACTGCTCAGAGACCATAATAAATCAATTGCTTGCAGGTCCATATCAAAACTACCCCCCTTCCCAGGTGTGGAAAAATTGTCTTCCATGAAACCGGTCCCTGGTTCCAAAAAGGTCAGGGGCCACTGGTCTAGAGTGCCTGCTTGTTAACTTTGTGGCTCTTGTACAACATGTGAGGGATGCTGCTTTGGTATCCAGCACGGTGCATCCCTACACATTTGCCTTCACAGGCAGAAAGTTCTTCTAGAACTATTTGGGGAGGCCAGGTGGCCTGGTAGAAGGCTCTTTGGACTGGACTTAGGAGACCTGGGTCTTCCAACTCCTGGCACCTCTGACTTTTTAGTCCTGTGAACTTGAGGAACGTTCTCAACTTTTCCAGGCCTCAGTCTTTTCATTTGCTGTTACCTAATGACATCTCCCACTCCTTGGGGATCTTATTCGGCTCCAGGGAGATGCTTTGGGGAAACGCGCTACAGAGACCTCACAGACTGCCCAGGGTTGTCAGCGAGTGCTTTCCAGGCAAGGGTGGAGAACGCTCACAGGGACTGCCTGGGGCTTGCCTTTACACTTGTGCTTGGAAGAATTAACTTAAAAGCTTTTGATTGGTTGTACTGCTCTTGTTTTATTATTGGGGTGATCTTATTAATAATGACCAGAAGTTCTGTGCTCATCTGTGGACTCGGGATGCCTGTCAGCTCTCTCCCCGTATCTATCACATAGAAGCTTTCTGTTCATTCTATTACTTCCATTTGCCTGGTGCATGGCCCCCAAAATGGCTTTATTTACCTTTAACAATGTTAGGTTACTGGGCACAGTGGCTAATGCCTCTGGTCCCTGCACTTTGGGGACTGAGATAGGAGGATTGCTTGAGGCCAGGAGTATGAGACCAGTCTGGGGGACATAGCAAGATCCCGTCTCTACAAAATATGAATAAATAAATAAATAAATAAATAAAATTGGTTGGGTGTGGTGGCATGCACCTGTGGTCCTAGCTACTGAGGAGGCTGAGGCAGGAGGATCACTTGAGCCCAGGAATTCAAGGTTATAGTGTGATGTGATCACACTTGCAAACAGCCACTGCACTCTTGCCTAAGCAACAGAAGGAGACCTTCACTCTAAAAAAAAATTAGGGGATCATGATTTTTTTACAGTAGTAAACTAATTCAGTCTAGAACACAGTGAAGCTACTCCTTTACACCAGCGATTTCTGAGGGGAATAGTGTTTCCCAGATGCATGGAACCATCTTGGGCAATCAAGTTCTTATCTTAAATGCATCTCACAACAGAAACATAGCTCCAAACTGGTAGGGAGTGTTAGTTTCTGAGACTAAAAAGTGAAGGGCACAGTGCTGGCCTCAGGGGAGGCTTGGCCGGACTTGCCAGTGTCGGTTGGTCCCCATTTCTTCCTCTCCTTTGCTCCAAGATGACGCTAACTTTATTCTAAGGTTGAGTTTTCCCCTTGTGATGTGGAGATGGCTTCCAGTAATTCACAGGGCCATTTATTTCCCCGACAATCCCTAAAAAAGCTAGGCCATTTGTTCTTACAGGGTCAGCCCATGATTCTTACTGATGTCACCTCTACAGCCAAAGAGAACCCCAAGTGGAAACCAGTGACTTGACCAACAGAGGTCTCCCTGCAACCTATAGCTGTTCATTACTGCCAGGGGGTCAGGGCTTCTGGTCGTAAACGTTTCATCTCTAGTTGAAGTTATTATATTTCTTTTAAACTTATAAATGACCATCTGTTTAAAATAAGTAGTACTTATTCACGTTGTTCTGTAGCCTCTGGATTCACCGGCTCTCCCCCTCCCCACATCACTCTACCTGAGGGGTTCCTCCCATCTGCACCCGGACCAGAATCTCCCAGAGGTGACCACTGCAGCGGGTGGCCAGTGCTGCTTATGTGTCACACGACTAAGAGCGAATTACTTAACCTGTGAGCCACACGTTCTGGATGTCACTTACCCTCATCATGGAGTTGTCTTGAGTGTTTACGGGGACGATGTATCTGTAGAAAGCAGCCCTGTGATGGACATTGAGCTTCTGATCTTTATCCTGAGAGTCAGAGTGGGAGGAAGGACAGCCAGTGTGTTGATACTCCGGGATGCCTCTATTTCATGGACCCTGAAACCTGAGGTGGAGATGCTTGCCAAGGCCTGAGCAGTTAGAAAACCAGTTTACCAAATCCCCAGGGCTGGACAGAGGGGAGGAAATCAAGGAAGCGGATAAAGAAGAGTAATGACATCAACCTCGGGGAAGCAGGCAAATTCCTACCTGTAGTTAATGCAGCTCGAGAAAAGAAAACGCAAGATTGAGCTAATTCTGTTCCATGAACAGAGCAGTCCTCACCAGCATCAGTGCTATCCGTCAAGGGTTAAGCTCCAAGACATCTTATTCAGAACAGTCCAGTTCCTGGTGAAAACTAAGAATTTCATATTTATTTTAAAAAGGTTTTCTTTAGAGGCTGCAGAAGTACCTGGTGGATTTAAACAGTGAGTACATCATTATTTCCAGCTGTTCTTAGGCACGTTTCCTTACTGAGCTAGAGTGAGCAGCCGGTTAGGTAATCTTTGATGTTCTTATAGATGTAATAATAGTCACTAGCACCTAGAAGCACTTAACACATCCCAGACACTGTCTCAAGCATTTTGACTTGTCAGGTAGGTGGTCTCCAGAGGATTCAAGGTTACACAGCTGATAATGAACAGAAATGGTATTTGAACCCGAGTGGTCTGACTCTAAAGCTGTTGACCTCCAGACTATATACTACCTCCTAGCGATTTGATCTTGTTTAATTTTTTTAATGGAAGGCTTAATCTAAGACATAGAGATTATATTAATTTTTGATCAGTACTTGAGAGAAGAGAAAGATGGTCGAGCATTAATATACAAACTGTTTGCCACAGTTTGGTGGTGAGAAACCACCACACGTGGCTGTGTCCTTCTGATCCCCTTAGGGAAAAAAACAAACAAATAAACAAACAAAAAAACAAAAAACCCAAAATGCAAAAAAAAAAAAAAAAAAGAAAGAAAGAAAAACAAGAGTAGTAGGAATCCCTTACCCTCACCAGATGCAGCCACGGGAGACTTATTTTTAATTACTTACCGAGCCTCTTCAACAAATGGGGAGAGAGAAATGGATTACACAGGAGGCCCAGACCACATGAGTAAGCTCTCTGTGACTCTTAGGAGCTGTTAATAGAACATAAAATAGAAGAATTTAAACTTTCCCAACAGATAGATCAGAGGGTAATTAACTGCAACGGACAATGACTCTTCCCTAGCACAGTTCATCACTGATTGCCTAATCGCGAGCATCCTCAGGGCATTTACAATGTGATTTTGACAGAGAGGTGTGGAATCTGTACTAGGTTGAAGTCAGAAATGTGGTTGGAAGGGAGGAGTCTGAATTGTTTAAAATGAATCTGAGAGGGTTGAATGGTAGGCTTGGCAGAGTGGGAAGGTTGATGGTGGACTTGGCGGATTGGGAAGGTTGATGGTGGGCTTGGCCGAGTGAGAAAGTTGAATGGCCAGCTTGGCAGAGCTCTTTCTTTTTACTTTTTCGTGACTCATCTTCACCCACGGAGGAGCAAGGCAGCGCTTTCCCCACCACATGACACTGGGCAGGGCCCCCCACCGTTCACTTCCTGGCCTGCTTGGACTCAGAAGCCAAGCACTGCCGTGGATTGAGATGGGCACGTAATCTGGAGATAAGCGGAAGGAATAAGATGTGCCTCCCAGGCTGTAGCAACATCAAAGCTTAATTCTACTCCATGGCCCCCAGCAAACATGGTACGTTTTTTGTGAAGCCCTGAATTTTTGTACCAGGTGAAAACCCCTGGCATAGGTTCAACGTGTTTGGGGTACATAGAATTGCCTGGAAAGGGGGCAAGGAAAGATGGAACTGAGGCAGGCCTTGGAGGGTAATGGAGTTTGGAACAACAGAGAAGAGGGGGCAGGGAGAGAGCTGCAGACAGGGCCACACGGGGACAGTCAGGGAAGCGGGAGGTGGACATGGAGGCGGGGCTTGTACTGAGCGGGGCTGGGTCCAAGCCAGAGAAGCAGAGGAGACCTTAACTGCTGCAGGTCTTGGGCAGAAAGGTGACCTGGTAATCTCTTGAAATAAATAAGAAGCGTTTATTTTATAAAGCAGTCAGTCTTGCTTTATCCAGTAATAGTTTCAGATGTCATGGTCATGAACACTCTGAACTGGCCAGAGTCACAGGTGTCCCCATGGAGTCAGCACCTGTGGCCAACTGAAGTCCCAGCCAGCCAGCTCCCCCAGTCCATGGGCCGTGCTGTCCTGGAGAGAATCAGTTTGTTTTCAAACTGTCATTGCCAGGTGAATTTGTTGGCGATTAGCAGCTTTAATTCAATATCACATAAACCACAGAATTGAGTGCAAAGAGTTATCTTTGGGGGAAGACTACATTGAAGTTTGGGAAAGATTCCGTAAAGGACAGCCACAAACATACACACACAAAAAGGCTTCGTTCTACTTGAAGAGGTTGGGGGGAGCCGTCTTTCGAAGCTAGAAGGCTCTTACGTCAGATGCTTTGCAAGTGTCTTTGAAAGCTCTCTGTTCACTTCCAAGCCACCAACTGGAAACTGTATTTAACGGTACTTTCTGTGCAAAGGTCTTGCAAGCATCAGAACATGGAACTGTACCATCTGTCAGGAGAGGACAGAAGGAGCCCATCTCACTGTTTGGTTTTAACCACTGTGTTCAGATTAGTCATTTGTCATCAGACGCTTGCATCGTCTGAGGTGCCTCCAACTTTGCTCAAGTCTCTCTCTTAATTTGCTTTTCCTGTTTTGTTCTGTGCCCCCAGGTACAGGGGGCAAGTGCTGGATGCAGTGAGTCAGTCCAGACCTTTCTACTCACTGCGGCGATTGGAAGTGGAAAGGCCCTGATTTATGGGGAGTTGCTCTTCCCCATGATTTGTCATCAAACTCACCACTGAGTTGCGGTTCCTATCATGACAGTAAGGATATTGATTAGGGGACTCATTTGGGGTTTTGTTCCTTTTTTGCGGACTCTTTCTCCCCATTCACCCTTGCATCTAAGGCTTTTTCGTCAACGCTTGTGGTTAAGTAGATTTTAAGATTGTCAGTAGGAAACCTCTAAACATTCCTGAGGTAGATGTGTGTAACGCACATAAAGTCACCTCTGAAAACAAACAGTAGATCTCAGCTGGATTCAGGACAGTGGCACAGGCTGAGGCCAGAGGGTGGCTGGAGTCGATGCCACCAGAAGAGTTTTCAGTGCAGTCTACAGATGACTGATTGGTCAGAGAATGTGATTAAAATTGGGAATATTTGCACCATGTTATCCTTATGGGAATAGAATATACTTGGTTATACCAGTTATAAAGAATGTTTCCCCCAAAGAAGAAATAGGTGGGCCTCTTAAAGAATGTATCGTTTGAGGATGGAAGAAGGGTCTGTGTTGTGTTGACCTGGGACAGTCTACCAGGCAAGCCTTGTGTTGTCTCTGCTTAAATCACCTCATCTCCTATGAAGATGGAGGAAGTTAGGTCAGGTCTTAGTGGGCACGTGACAGGTCAATGGGTGCCTTGGTATTAAATCCCTGTTACTCAGAACCAAGCATTATGCACGTTAACTCCCTCTCAAATTTTGTACTTTGGGGGATGGAGGTGGGACTCAGGTTCGTCTTGCTGAGAGTGACTTTGCTTGCCATCTATTTATGAATTTCAGAAATTACAGCTGAAAGTTACACAAGTGCCCTGTTGCAAAATCAGCTAACCACTACCCTTCCATATTTGATGCTCCATTTTGAAATGGCTTATGCTCTCTGCAGACTTTTTGCACTGCTCTATTCTTAGTAGCACTCAAAGTAGAAGTTTCTCCTGGCAAGTAGATGGCTGTTACTTTTAAACTGCACTGTGTTTAAGGATTTGGTTTTTTTCAGTTGTTGAAAGGAGATTAGGCTCTGCGTCAGACCAGAATCCTAATACAATACCGTGTTCTTTTCCTTTTAACTATATTACTTCTCACTTGAAGTAAAATTAAAATTGAGCTAGTAGAAGATACCACAGTCCCTTTTAGAAAACTATTCTCATCGTGAAAATACATGCATTGGGTTAGTTTAGCCTCGTGCTGTTAAAATGTTTTTGAATCCTGTAATTAGCTCCCGTTTTTCTAATTCTGTACAATAAATCTTCTTGGATAGATCTGTTTTCAAGGGAGGTGACATACTCACCATCTGATGACAGTATTGCCAGGTATATTTTCAATGTAAATGAAGAGTTTGGTACAGGCAGTCCCCAAGTTACAAACATCCTTCTTACATACAACTCTCACTTAGGAACGTAGGCTATTATAGGTAGCAGGTAAATGTACCTGTTCCAACTGATGTACCAAGTCAATTTAAGAACCAAGCTATGGAACCTGTGTCGTTCATAACTGGAAGACTGCCTGTATTTCATTTTCATCCATCGCTCTCTGACAGCCTGATAAAGGTCTAGTCCAGTCTGCGGACATGTCTCCATCAGGGCTGAGGACCACACCCAGACACCGAGGCAGATTTACTAGAATGACACCACTATGGGGAGCTCTTGGGGGACAGCTTCCTTGCCACATCTGGAACAGCCCTGCTGTCCCTCAGGCTGTGCATTTGAAATCCTGGTATTAATAGTTACTATGAAAAGACAACCAGGCTGGATGCATCTGAGTGAGGGAAGGATCCTATGGGAGGTAACTTGAAGGTAATCCATTGTATCTCCACCTGGCCACCTGCGTCCAGCTACAGCTTAGGTGAGTGGAACAGAGAACCTTAAGGCTGCCTCATTTAAACCTACACACCGTTTCATCTAATGTGGATGGAGCGTGATGGAAAAGAATAAAAAAAAAAAATCATCCTTTTAAATACACTTAAGATAAATAAAGCTAGTTGGAAAACATCCTGAAAAAGAAAACCTGGTGGTGAACCAAATAGAAAGCCCTTGGCCGCTGACTTGTCCTCCAGCTGTATCCAGTTACTGAGCAGCTGTTAAAGAAAGCAAAGTGTTATTCGTCCATTTAGAACCATTTTGGAAAGCTGTTTTTAACCCCCAGTGGTATTTTTCTGCAGCCTTCTAATCTCTGCAAAGGTTTCAAAAGATATAATAACCCAGGCTTGTATCAGGCCTGAGGTTACCACCAGAGCATAAAAAGGCACAGTTAGCGTTCATGCAAAGGGAATTACAACCATTAGAATTTTATTTCCTGCGGAATTTTGCACCGTGGCGCATAATCATATATGGCTGTCTTGGCTCAAAGTCGGCCACAGTATGTACTGTTTGTTTCTCAACTACATGATAAATAATACAAGATAAAAACCAGTGCTGTGAATACTGCTTACACCACTAAAGAGTTGAAAACCACCATCGGTTGAATTTCTGTCCCAAACATTTTCCCTTGCAGAGTGGCTGCGTAGTTGTACGAGCTTGTAATGATATGAAATAACAGGCAACGTGGACTTTCTTCTGGAGTTGATGTACAAACCCTTTTGGTTTTGAAGCCTCGGTGTTTGTCGTTTTTTTTCTGTTTTCATTAAAGGGCTTCAAGTTTCTGCTCTGGGAATGCTCCTATTTGCATATATTGAAATTTTAGCCTCAGAAAAATTCAAAATGTTTGTGTTTCCGTTTTTCTTTGCCGTGAGCCTTGGCCAAAAAAGTTTTTATTTTAGTAGGAAATGTTTACAAAATTATAAATCTGTACATTGTAAAGAAGGTTATGGTTTTAGTTTTTAAAAGGTTTTCATTAGATATTAAAAAATAATAATTGGTGGTTTCTAAGACCTGAAGCTGAAACTTTAGTTTTTCGTTATTCAAGTGTTTATGAGAAGTGATTCTGAAAGGGGTCCTCTGAGGCACGGGAGTGAGAGCCCACCTGAGAGCGGGGCTTGTCTGTCAATCCCCTGAACATAGGTTTGTGTTTACTTTCAGTAAATTATGGCCTGGGGTCTACTGGAGTTTCTATTTACCTTGATTTCCCCCTGAAATTCACCCATAGGGAAATCATGAGCTACCTTATCTTGTATTTAAAGCATAGCATTTGCATTTTGAATATTCCAAAAGTCAATACTATATTCTCTCAATTACCCCAAGTAACAAACTTGAACACATAAGGAAAATCTTCTATGTGGCGGCCCTCTTGAGTCAGGCCACAAATGGCTCAATGTCAAATACACTACTTTGAAAGCCAAGGTCAACAACACAAAATTGACGCATATTACATCCCCCGTTAAACACTTTCCAAACACAGTAGCTAGGCATCCTTTGATTAGGTTGTTTGAATTACCTAAAATCTTTCCTACTTTTCATTGACGATTTTCAGCATACCCACCGTGTAATACTAGTATAACTATCTAGGCAGAACTAGATGAATATTATTATGTTCGTGCTTATTGTGCGATCTAAAATGGTCACTCTATGGTTTTTTTACATTGTACAGATCAGTTATTTTCACCTGCAGTTCTCATTAAAAGCACCACAGATGAAGAAGAATTTTGCAGAAGCTTTTATACACATTCTCTGCCTTCTTTGAGTTCTTGGATAGCTCCTGTTTTTCCATCTCACTTTGGAGAAAGTCTTTCTCCTATGAGTTCAAAACTCCTGGCTGTGCCTCACTTCTTTTTTTTTTTTTGTAGAGACAGAGTCTCACTGTACCGCCCTCGGGTAGAGTGCCGTGGCGTCACACGGCTCACAGCAACCTCCAACTCTTGGGCTTACGCGATTCTCTTGCCTCAGCCTCCCGAGCAGCTGGGACTACAGGCGCCCGCCACAACGCCCGGCTATTTTTTTTTTGTTGCAGTTTGGCCGGGGCTGGGTTTGAACCCACCACCCTCGGCAAATGGGGCCCGCGCCCTACTCACTGAGCCACAGGCGCCACCCTGTGCCTCACTTTTGAACTGGAGGAAGGGTTCCTTTTTCTTTTGTGGTGGACGTGGACGTTTCTGTGGGAATTAACAAGTGATGGAAAAGAAAGATCTCGAGAGTGGGTTCAGCGTGCGATGCTAACACCCCCGGGCGTGTTATAGAAAGGGTCACGTGTGCCGTCTCCTTTCCATCCTTTGGAGTTCAGCTGTGTCCCTCCAGACGTCACTCCCAGTTGCCCCCCTTTAGATGGGAGGGGACATCCCACTGGTGACTTAGTTGTTTTCTTCCTTTGCTCCCCTCTGAAGTGTTTATAAACCCTCTTGGGACCATGGACAGGTCTGAGTTTTCCTCTTGTGACTTCCAAAATCAGGATGTCACACCAGTGTCACACTCCCTGGCCAATTCGGAACTGCCTCACCTGCTACTTTAGGGAAAGGCAGCTTGAGTGTGATTGGCAAAGAGTGAGGGATTCTGCACCTCCACATCCAGGCTGGGGTGCTGTGCTCCAGGGGGCCACACTTCTAGAATCCTGGGAAGTCTCAGAGGGAGAGGGTGCAAATTAAAATAGTAAAGACACGTGAAGGATAGGGAGGAAGTAGAATTAAACACTTTTACAGAGGGAATATAAGCCAGCATGTACCTCAAAAAATCAAAAGCTAACTGAGCAAGGCAATGCTTAGGAACCTACCTGTTCCGACGCTTGGTAGGGACTTGGCCTGAGATCACTGTCCCCCAGGTCCACAGGGAAAGATCTTGGATGACACACACTGCTTGGAGGAAGGGGAATGGATTTCTCTGCAAGAAGGCACAGTTAGTTGTCTTGCTGCTATTTAGACCCCCACATACAGATACTTGCCAGCCTCCTGACCCCGCCTCGGTGCAGCGGTGGGACTTGGTCACCCAGCTGGAAAGCTGTTCCCATCCCACAGGGGGCCACGCTGAACTTCATCTCCCTTCAGGGAGAAGGCAATTCCCTCACCTTTCTTTCTCCAAGTTCATGGGCCCTGGGGGGCTGAGAAGGGCATCCTCTTGCTCCCATGGTTCTTCCTAACAGCAGATCTCATCACGCCACTTTCCTGCTGACCACAGGTCCAGCTGTCCGCATTGCTAAAGCCCTGTGGCCTACACATTCCATGACCAAATACCCCTAGTAATAAAATTGAGCATGGCCCCCGGGGGCTCTGTATTTATTTATAAATTATATGATGCCAGAAGTGTCTGCATAGCGGAACAGTGCAGCCAGGATGCTTGTTTAGACAACATGTGTTTAAGTGGGTTTAGGCTTCACCCTTGTGGCCACTGGCCTACAGGATCAACCTGGCCCTTATCTGTGGCATTCAGGTCTGCAGCTGGCTGTGACCCCTGGCACTCTGCTCTCCTCACCACCCACCCCCCAGTACACCTGCCCTTCTGCTTTCTCTTTCCTTTGTCTGATGTCACCTCCCTCTCGCCTGCTTCCTTGACTGGGATGGGCCTGTATTTCTTCCCTGTACAACTGTTACCACTTTCTGATTTCTTTTTCTTTTCTTTTTTTTTGTCTTCAACATCCCCCAGAAGATATCTGTTGGGACAGCTCTGCTACTACACACAACATCTAGTGGAGAAGCTCAAATGTTGGTCGACTCTTTAGCTCTTTGTCTCCCAGGCTTACTGTGGGGCCCCCGATGGGCAGACGTCTCTTCTTTTACGTTGTGCCAGAGACCGCAAGAGTCTGGAATAAATTCCTGAAAGTACCATCACTTGTCAAAGTGTATATGCATTTGTGACTATGGTGGTGGCTGTCGCCCAGTTGCCTCACGGAGGATGTGTGTGTGTGTGTTTTTTATTTTTGCTCTCAGCAGGAATGAACCTTGAGCACCTATGTTGCTACACTTAACACCAACACGGTGCCCTGTCAAATATTTGGATTTTTGCCAGTCAGGTGAGAAACTGGCATCCCACAGACCTCTTCTGAAATCAGAAAGTGTTTTTTGTGATTCTGCCTAGACCTTCCTACTTCTTGAAAGTCGGATGAGAAAGTGACTGGGTGGAGGGGTCCAGCCCACCCTCCATCATGAAGTTGGTATCTGGAAGGCTGAGAAGCCAGGCAGCTCGGCTCTCCCCAGCTGTCCCCGGCTCACCCTGGCCTGAGATCAGGACCATAAGAAGCAGGTCACTTGTTGAATACCAGCTCTTAAGGAAGCACAAATGCTTGGAGAGTGAAACCCTGGAATCCTGAACCTTCCAGAGGCAGCCTGAAAGTTGTAACGTTGTGGTAATGAAAACCTGGGGAAACCCTGCCAGTCCAAAGTAGGAAGGAGTTATAGGACACCTTCGTATGGTGGAATGAGCTTTAATGACAAGAGAAAATATTTCTGTGCTAATTCAACTTAAAAAATAAAAAATGTCCATGTGATAGAAACCTTTTTTGTTACATAAAGAAATACTGAAAAAAATGAAGGAAGGAAGAGAGGACGGGAGGGAGGGAGAAAACTCACGAGACAACAAACCTGGGGGGGAAGAGGCCCTCAGACTTAGCGGCTTCTGGGAGGTGGAGTTTTACATATGAGTTTTTTTTTTTCCTGATTCTTTATATTTTTTCTATATTGATTTTCTGCCTTACTTTGATGGTCACAGGGATAAGGGTAAAAATCTTACTTCCCTTAATTTCCTTTGTCCCCAATAAAAAGGATATCAGAACTTCTTAGAGCCTGAGCTTGGGACTCAGGGATACTTGAGTTGCAGGGAAGTAAGGCCCTGGCTCGCCAGTGTGGTCAGGTCACGGCGGCCTTGATTGTCGTCCTATAGCAAACTGTTTTGGTTGCCAGGCATTTGCTGAGACCCTTGTGAGTAAATGTGTATTTGCACAGGTGCTGAGTCTGTTAGAATAACAGCATCACCTGGTATGACAAGGTGATTTCCCCAGGGCCCTGCCACAAGCACCCCCTGCAGTAGAGAAGGAAGCCGAGCCTTTTCTGCTGCTGCTGCTACTGATGACAGCTGACATATGGAAGGCTAGCCACGTGCCTGCACAAATCTATAGGTTCTGCGCACACCAAACCGTATACCTTGCACACAGAGCACAATGTTTTAAATGCAGAGGATGCCCCCCCCCAAAAAATATATATATATACCCAGTCTAAGTGATGTTGTCTATGTATTACTTTCAAAATTGCATCGGAGGTACCATTACTGGTCAAGCGTACCTGGACGTGCTGTGCACATCCATTTTAGTTGGATCTAACTGATGGGTAAGGGTAGGCCAGGAAACAGGAATTTGGGAGGTCATGGGACTGTTCTCCAAGTATAGGCATCGTGGTGTGGGTTGCATGGGTGTACACATTTGTGTGCGGGTTGCATGGGTGTACACGTTTGTGTGCGGGTTGCATGGGTGTACGCGTTTGTTCGAACTCATTGAACTGGAGACTTAACATGGATGCGCTTCTTTACCTCTAAAAATACCTCAATAAAGTTGGCTAAAAAGTAACAAAATGGCTCACAGGTGAGTGACCTCTTCCCTTCATTCCAAACGGGAGGCTGAGACTTTAACATTCTGATGTGAGGGTGGCGCCCGTGGCTCAGTGAGTAGGGCGCCGGCCCCATATACCAAGGGTGGCGGGTTCAGACCCGGCCCCGGCCAAACTGCAACCAAAAAATAGCCAGGAGTTGTGGTGGGTGCCTGTAGTCCCAGCTACTTGGGAAGCTGAGGCAAGAGAATCGCTTAAGCCCAGGAGTTGGAGGTTGCTGTGAGCTGTGTGAGCCCACGGCACTCTACCGAGGGCCATAAAGTGAGACTCTGTCTCTACAAAAAAAAAAAAAAATTCTGATGTGAGGGGAGTCAAGGCTGACCCAGAGCTGGCCCACCGCTCCCAGAGGCCAGGGCAGAGCCAGTGCCCAGACTGCTGCTCACCCCTGCCCTGCCCCTGGGTTGCAGCCCAGGCCCAGGCGGCTTGTCTGGCTCTCGGGTTGCACACCGGCCCATTTTCCTGGGCTCACAAAGAGGAGAGAGGAAGGATGCAGGGAGCACCCCTGTGGACCATGTGGGACCCCGTTCCCCATCTTTGGGGTTGGGATGAAACACCTTGATCTGCCTGATGTGTAAAGAAGGTGTCCTGGGGCCTTGAACTGTCACCCCAGAAATAATTTAACCTGAGAATTCTCTGCTGCATTTAGCCGGTGGTGGCAGAGAGCTGGCCAGATGGACCCAGTGACCTGCCTTCCTTAGACAGTGAGCGTGATTCACACTCCGCACAAATCACAGTCTTCCCATATTGCCAGCCTTAAAAAAAACATAGAAATAGACAAAACTACAAAAATTGAAATCTGCAAGTGCCCAGGTCTACTGTGTTAAAAAAAAAAAAAAAAAAAAACACAAATATTTGGTCAAGCCACTTAACTAAGACTTCTAAAATCTATCAAGTGGAAATGTTTTTTTTTTTCTTTTTTGCCAGTAGTGTTATAATTTCAGTGATGGTGGTGTGAGTTCTAGGCCTCTGGTTCACGAGCACCGTGCATGGCCTCCTACTTTGAAATCCTTTCCCAGTCACAGGACAGATTCTTGTCCTACCGTCTCCTGTGTGGCTGGTGCTTGGTGTCCCACAGTTTGTAACCTGGGGTTCTGGCTGTGGGAAGCAGCTTCTCTACATTCAATCAGGGAGACACAGTGTCAACAGGAAATACCTGCCAGTGTGACAGATGACTTCAGGAAAGATGACGGCAGGAGAGGCCAGATCCCTAATGAGGAAAGGCCAGATCCCGTGGCTGGGTTTGACTCTGGACTGCGGGAGGAGAACAGGAGTGATTCCTGAAGTTCTGTTCTGCCCTGGAAGGGAATGAATGGCCCTCGTGAAGGAAGGCCGAGCCTGGTGTTTCTCTGATCACACACTTCTGCAATCGGGAAGCGCTTGCCATAAACAACATTTAATTTTTTCCAAATTAAGGATGACTGTGATCCAGTGTGATGCCCAGCTCTCAGGGCCTTATTCACCGTGGAGAGCTGTGTTTCTCTTCACCCCTGGAATGTTTGTATATATATACATCTCAGTTTTCCTTTCGGTTGGATAAGCTTTAAGGATTCAAAAATATGCAAAAACTCAAAATCTACAAGTGCCCAGGGTTCCTGCATTTTAAAAAGTGGTCAGTCTCTTTATTATAAGAAAACTGACTTGTGAAAGTGGTTTGTTTATATGTTTTCATCTTCGTAAATTCTTGCTCAGCTGAGTCTTTAGGGAGGAGATTAAGTGTTAATCTTTGATTCCCGATGCCGGAGTTAGGATAATGAGGAGAGAGAATTTCCAGGAGGGGAAATTTTAGGTCAGGAAAAGGAAGGATTTTCTAATACTATCCAGAGCTGTCCAGTTATGAAATGGGCCAGCTGCCCGGGCCAGAGAGGTGTGCCCGAGTCGCCCATCCCGAGGCTGGCAGGGTCTTACTGATCCCCTTCCCGGAGCTGCTGGGTCCCAGGACGGAGGCTTAAGCTGCAGGCTGGAACAGAAAGGTGCTCTGCCAGACAGAGTGGGAATCCCCAGCGTATTTCCGCAGTGGGACTCCACGTCTCTATGGAGCTGGCTGCTGGGCCTGTGCGTCTCTGGCACACACGGGGCTGCAGAGCGCAGGCTGGAATGCCAACCAGTGGTCTGCCTGCTTCCTCAGGAACATCCTGCTCAAAACGTACTGAACTCATACAGTAGTTGATTTAGATTCCGGTGCCAAATTTTAAAGAAGAGTAACAGTGTAATTTGCAGAAGGGCACCCCTGTGAGCAGCTCGAGGTGTGGAGGGACAGGGAAGGTCCCTGAGAAGGGGGAGCCCAAGGCCACATGCACCCCTCCAGCTCTCCCCACTGGCTCTGATCAGAATCTGCCCTGCTTTCACTTACCACCAGTGCAGCAGTTTCTCTTAAAGAAAGGGTTCAAAAGCTAAAGAATATTGGAGCCTCCCCACCTAGTAGCAGGTAGCTTTCAGAATCCAGCAAGCAGGGAGCACTATGGTTTGAGGGTTGGAGGGACAGGTCAGAGTGAGCGTCCCCTGCATGTAACCTTCCCCATTTGCTTGGAATGTGGACCCTTTTCTCTTTCCCAGTCTTCTTTCAAGCAGGGGGCTTTTTATCATCTTTTTTGGTGACCTTGTGATCTGGTCAGATTTGAAATGCAGCGTCTGGGACTCACATCGGAGGCAGCTTTAGTGTCATAGGAAATTTAGAAGGTGCCAGCTTGATCTCAGCTCTGTGGGGTAGTGGCTGTGTGCGTGTGGTGGGCCAGTCCCTTAACCTCTCTGAGCTGATTTTCTTGTCTGTAAACATGGGGCTAATCTCACATTATGAGCAAATGGCATGTGAGTGTGCCATGTACGCTGTAAAGCCACACAGATGGGACCATGCCGCCAGTTTCCTAGGAACATCAGTGCCTCCCTGGGTCTGGCACTGTCCAGGCACCATTCTTTGGATGGTCCTAGAGAAAGCTATTATCAAAATCATTATTTTCTGCAAGTGAGAGAGATGGCTGGAAGAAGGTGGCCTGCCAATCACATGGGAGAGGCAAGGACAGAAGACGGCTCTGCTTTCATCCTTGGGCTTCCAGAGCTTCTGCTCAAGGGGAAAAACATGGAGCGACCTTTTTAGGCTCATAACAGCAGCCACGTCCCTCTCCCCACTCCTAGCTGAGGTGGGGCAGCTCAATGGTGAGGACGGGAAGGAAGGAACCAGTGCCCAGATTTCAGTCTGAGCTGCCCAGAGGAGTTTTTTGAGCTTATTTAAGGGGAGTCCCAGGTTGCGTGGAGAGAAAGCCATGCTTGCTACTCATTTTTAATGCCAGCAAGGAGAACAGATCTGTGTCAAGGAGGAAACAAAAGCATTTGCACGGGGAGGCTAATTCTTGTAGAATGAAGCCTTTCAACGCCATTCTCTGCTTTTGCACTAAGTGTGGGTAAGAAAGAAGGCAAAGGGAATATGGGTCTAATCTTTGTTTCCTATCTTCTCCTTCCACTCCAGTCCACTGATGCGTTAAATGCAAACGGGAACTTTTGCAATGATACCGTGCTGGCAGCAAGCGTGCCCCGGGTGCTGTTTTGTGCTCATAAAAATGCAAAAGCCTGCTCAGTCTCTGCACACAGAAATGCTCCGGCCCTGACTGTAAAATAAGAGACCCGTTGTTTAAAAGGAAGGCGGTAACTGTAAACACATATTGTTTAGGGAATTAGGGAGCAAGCTGTGGGCGGGTCGATGATGAGGCTCCCAAGGCTCCCACGCAGCAGGCAGGCGTGTGCCTGGCAGCCCTTCCTTCCTGAGGCCCTCTGTCCCCTGTGCCCTGTACTGGCTGGGACCCTGTCCTGACTGCAGGGCTGTCTGTCCCCAGTCCTCTGCAGGCTTTAGACAAGGAGTTAGGCCGAGGGGCAGAGCTTTGGGCGCATAGTTGGGGAACAGGTTAGTCTGCCCCCAACCCCATTTTCTCTGCAAAGCTAGCTCAGGCTGGTCATGGTGCTCTGTGCCCACTGCTGGGGACTTACAGTGAATCTCAAGAGCAGACCAGTTTGCAACTCAGGTCTGCCATTTGTAGGGCATTTTTAACCTTTTCCAGGTCACCTTTCCCCTTAACAATAAACCAAGGGCATTACACGTTCTGCTGTGCCATGAGGTTACTACTCAGATCAGACAGAGAACCTGTGTGATGGTTATGAAACTGTAATGTCCTGTACACATATAAGATGTTTTGTTTTGACTACTCAATTTTTTGTTCCTCTGACCCACCAAGTGCCTCCTTCAGCAGGTGCTTTTCCTCAGTCTGCCCCCACCGGCGTGCATGCTCAGCAATGGGGATTGGAAATTGGCTATTCTTTTACATATTGCGTCTTTCAGGGCCAGAAAGAAAATTACACAGTCAAATATCATTGGCCAGAGCACAACAGCTCATGCCTGTAGCCCTCGCACTCTGAGAGGCCAACGTAGGAGTTCAAGACCAGCCTGAGCAAGAGGGAGACTCCATTGCTACTAAATATAGAAAAATTAGCCAGGCCTTATGGCAGGTACCTGTAGTCCCAGCTACTCAGGAAGCTGAGGCAGGAGAATCACTTGAACCCAAGAGTTTGAGGTTGCTGTGAGCTGTGATAAAGCCATGACACTCTAGCTAGGTTGACAGAGGGAGACTCTGTCTCAAAAATTAAAAAAGATATATATCAACTCCATTTTACCATCAGGCTGGAGGGTCCCAGACCCAAAGACAGCTTCTGCAAGCAAACCGCAGAGACCTGCCAAGGTTAAAGATGAGAGTTTAGAAATTAAATATAACTTTATGTTCTTTTTTCTTCCTAACTGAAGATTCACCCAATTGTTAAGCAAAAATAATTTAATGATCACTGAAAATTTCCTACATTTAAATATTAGCAGCACTTTACCCGTGGTTTTAGTTAATAATTTCTTTTTCTTTTTCTTTGTTTTGTATTTTTTGAGGCAGAGTCTCATTATGTCTCCCTCGGGAGAATGCCATCGCATCACAGCTCACACCAACTTCAAACTCTTGGCCTTAAGCGATTCTCTTGCCTCAGCCTCCCAAGTAGCTGGGACTACAGGCATCCACCACAATGCCCAGCTATTTTTTGTTGTAGTTGTCGTTGTTTAGCAGGCCCAGGCTGGATTCGAACCTACCAGCCCCAGTGTATGTGGCTGGTTCCCTAACCACTGAGCTAGGGGCACCAAGCCTAATAATTTGTTTTTCATATTACAGAAAAGAAGTCATAGAAATAGCAGATTTTCTTTTCTCCTAATGCCAGCCTTGAAAGGCAATTACTTCCTCACCTTCAAATATTTTGTTTTCTTTGTAGATTCAAATTCACATACTATTAAGTATCTCATTTTGAACGTGGGGGATTGTCAGCCAAGACTATGAACACTGTAATTTGCTTTGCATCGATGTAAAATCATGAATGGTGAGCAAACGTTCAGCTTCTTGGTGATTTCAGCTAGTATGTGCATTAAGAAATAAACCTAGTTCCTGCTTATTCCTAATTTGAATCATATTCAAGTTTTATACATCTGTTAATTTATTGCCTACAAATTACATAATAAGAAAGGAACAAGAAAACTGAATGTTCAAAGTATAAAGTAGGACCAGGTTTGTAACAAGGAATTAACTGTTTCATGTTCAGATTATATTTGTTTTCTTAAAGTCGAAAAAATAGCAATCATCTTTGCAAATACTGATAAAATAGACTTTGTCAAGGTAATGTGTCTGAGCTATTCTGTATCTTTAAAAACTTTTGGTTTTTGAAAACTATATGTTAGCAGATGTTGGTCTATTTATTAGACTTTGTCTTTGGAACCTCCCCCTAGCATTATAAATTTTCACACTGGGGTAGCAATTGTGCTCCCTGACATTCCGGAACGTTCTCTTTCTAAGTAAGTCCTACATATTCTGGCTGTATCCTTGGAAGTAGAGTATGACACACTTGCCTTTGGATTGTGAGTGTTAACAGTCACCAGTCTTGAAAGATAAATGTGTGATTGCGGACAGCATGAGAGTGACAACATTGTTTAATACTATCTAATAATTTAAAGTTTCATGTCTCCACATTGCCTCGGTGTTCTGAAACAAGCACTAGTGATTTCTTGGTTATGCGATTGGAAAGAAACATCACAGTACTGGAAGAATAGATTGGTGTTTTGTGGCTGGTGGAGTTGTTGTTTTGGGGTCTTCCTCAGATAGCTTTGCACTTAAAGATGAGATCTTCACTGTTAATCCCGTGATGGCCCTTTAGCTCAGCTTGGTAGAACCCACCTCTGTGATGCCAGGATGGTGGGTTCAGCCCTCACATGACATGTACATGGCATCCGACGGCACCATCCAAACAAGTGGACAATTATGGGGTTTATGTGGATTCACAGCTTCCTAGAAAACAAGTCAAAGAATTTGCCCTCCTGAAGGTGGGTGATGGGGATGTGGTCCTTATACTCATGGTAGAAGCAGAAAATAAGGTCACCCAGCCAAGAACATTTTTGTTTGTTTGTTTGTTTGTTTGTTTGTTTGTTTTTTGTGGTCTTTGGCTGGGGCTGGGTTTGAACCCATCACCTCCGGCATATGGGACCAGCGCCCTACTCACTGAGCCACAGGCGCCGCCCCCAGCCAAGAACATTTTTACCACACATTGGATCTAAGTTAATATCTATACCTATGAACCATGATGATCCAAGTCCCTGGAGAGGGTTTTAAGTTCTTTTTTTTTGTTTGTTTGTTTTTGTTGTTGCAGTTTGGCCGGGGCTGGGTTCGAACACGCCACCCTCGGTATATGGGGCCAGCCCCCTACCCACTGAGCCACAGGTGCAACCCAAGGGTTCTAAGTTTTACTCCAGAGTCAGTGTTCTCAAAGGTCTTGTGGCATATTAGAAATCCTTGCTCTGAGAAGCTTGATCTGCCAGGACTGTTAGCCCTGATGATAGTAAACTGGATTTTGTTCTGACACATGGTGGATAGGGCCTAACGCAAAAGAAAAATCCAGAAGTAACTGCTGATTCTTTGGGTGCAGATTGTTGTGTAAGATGCAGTTTTTTGTCACTGCCTTCATTTACATTTTGGGGATCATCCTTAAACATCTTTACCCTAAATCCAGTGATCTCGACAGTCCATTTTAAGAGAATATCTAATCCTCAAAGAAACTAAATAATGGTGACTGATGTTGCTGGCAGAATTGTACGTTTTTCCTCTACACAATGTAAATACTTTAATGTGAATTTTTCAAAGGAGAACCAAAAATACTTTACCTGTCATAACTTGAGTGAAACAACCTAATTTAAATCCATCACTTAAAATCTTCTGAATCACCTTATTCAGATCAATGCACTTCTAAGTGTGAAGACAGGGGGCTGCCCCGGCAAGAAGGGTACAGTCAAGTTGCATGTGACAGTGATCCTGGGGATGTGCCCGTCACATTGTCATATGAGGGTGACACTCTGCTGGTATGTTAATGTGTTGATGTCCTTACTGCCAGCCTCTTCCCTGGTGGGAGCAGTTTCACTAGGAGCTGTGCCCAGGCTTCTGTCTGTACCTGAGTGAAGGAGGGGCCCAAAGTTCAAATTCACGTTCTTGCCCCCACCTTCATGCACCTGTACACAGGTACCAGCGAGCCTCCCTCTGATCCCAGGGCTGGGCTTCAGCCACAACCCCCCCAACTCTCCCACTCGCCCCCCCGGGCTCCTCTCTCGCACTGCACTGTGTTACCATATGTAAGATTACATGGCACACCTTTTGGGTGCGGGACACAACTACAACAGGGACTTGACCTAACGTGTGCAATCATTTGTACCCTCCCGTTAATCTGAAATTTAAAAAAAGAAAAAAAATTCAATCTCGCAAAGAAGATAGTCTTTAAAAAGTCCAGCTCAAATATCTCATTAAATGTTGAATTACACTAAACAGAAAAATAAGTAAGTTATTTATTTATTTATTTATTTATTTATTTTTAATTTTTTGCAATTTTTGGCCAGGGCTGGGCTTGAACCTGCCAAGCTCTGGCATATGGGGCCAGTGCCCTACCCCTCTGAGCCACAGGCACTGCCCATATAAATAAGTTTTTAAAAGAATTTTAATGCTATCTTTTTATTACAAATTATAATAATTTTTTTAATTGTTAAATCATAGCTGTGTACATTAGTGCAAACAAGGGGTACAATGTGCTGGTTTTATATACAATCTGAAATATTCTCATCAAAATGTTCAACATAGCCTTCATGGCATTTTCTTAGTTATTGTATGTAGACATTTGTGTTCTGCATTTAGTAAGTTTCGCCTGTACCCATTGTAAGAGGCATCATAGGTGTGGCCCAACCCATTACCCTCCCTCCACCCTAACCTCCCCCCTCCCTTCCCCTTCCTTGGCCCTTTCCCCATATTCTTGTGCTATAGTTGGGTTATAGCCTTAATGTGAAAGCTATAAATTAGCTTCATAGTAGGGCTGAGTACATTGGATACTTTTTCTTCCATTCCTGAGACACTTTGCTAAAAAGAATATGTTCCAGCTCCATCCATGTAAACATGAAAGAGGTAAAGTCTCCATCTTTCTTTAAGGCTGCATAATATTCCATGGTATACATGTACCACAATTTGCTAGTCCATTTGTGGGTCGATGGGTACTTGGGCTTCTTCCATGACTTAGCAATTGTGAATTGGGCTGCAATAAACATTCTGGTGCAGATGTCTTTGTTATATTGTGATTTTTGGTCTTCTGGGTATAAACCTAGTAAAGGAATTATAGGATCGAATGGCAGGTCTATTTTTACATCTCTAAGTATTCTCCAAACAGCCTTCCAGAAGGAACTTATTAGTGTGCATTCCCACTAGCAGTGTAGAAGAAGTCTGCCCTTCCTTCCACATCCATGCCAACATCTCTGGTTTTGGGATTTTGTTATGTGGGCTACTCTTACTGGGGTTAGGTGATATCTCAAAGTAGTTTTGATTTGCATTTCTCTGATGATTAGGGATGATGAGCTCTTTTTCATGTGTTTGTAGATCACGCGTCTGTCTTCTTTAGAGAAGTTTCTCTTCAAGTCCCTTGCCCACCCTGAGATGGGATCACGTGTTCTTTTCTTGCTTATACGTTTGAGTTCTCTGTAGATTCTGGTTATTAGACCTTTATCGCAGGTATAACCTGCAAATATTTTCTCCCATTCTGAGGGCTGTCTGCTTGCTTTACTTACTATGTTCTTGGCTGTGCAGAAGCTTTTCAGTTTGATCAGGTCCCAGTAATGTATTTTTGATGCTGCTTCAATTGCCTGGGGAATCCTCCTCATAAAATATTCACCTAGGCAGATTCCTTCAAGAGTTTTCCCTGCACTTTCTTCAAGTATTTTTATAGTTTCATGTCTTAAGTTTCAATCTTTTATCCAGTGAGAGTCTATCTTAGTCAATGGTGAAAGGTGTGGGTCCAGTTTCGGTCTTTTACAGATCACCAGCCAGTTCACCCAGCACCATTTATTAAATAGGGAATCTTTTCCCCACTGAATGTTTTTAATTGGCTTGTCAAAGATCAAATGACAGTAAGTAGCTGGATTCATCTCTTGGTTCTCTATTCTGTTCCAGACATCTAACTCTGCTTTTGTGCCAGTACCATGCTGTTTTGATCACTATTGATTTATAGTATATTCTCAGGTCTGGTAGCGTGATTCCTCCTGCTTTGTTTTTATTGCTGAGTAATGTTTTGGCTATTCGAGGTTTTTTTCTGATTCCATACAAAACGAAGTATTATTTTTTCAAGATCTTTAAAATACGACAATGGAGCTTTAATAGGAATTGCATTAAAATTATATATTGCTTTGGGTAGTATAGACATTTTAACAATGTTGATTCTTCCCAGCCATGAGCATGGTATATTTTTCCATTTGTTAACATCTTCAGCTATTTCTTTTCTTAAAGTTTCATAGTTCTCTTTGTAGAGATCTTTCACGTCCTTTGTTAGGTATACTCCCAAATATTTCATCTTCTTTGGCACTACTGTGAAAGGAATAGAGTCCTTGACTGTTTTTTCAGCTTGGTTATTGTTGGTATATTTAAAGGCTACAGATTTATGGGTGTTAATTTTGTAGCCTGAGACATTGCTGTATTCCTTGATCAGTTCTAAAAGTTTTGTAGTAGAATCCCTAGTGTTTTCCAGATATACGATCATATCATCTGCGAAGAGTGAAAGTTTGATCTCATCTGACCCTATGTGGATACCCTTAATCACCTTTTCTTCCCTAATTGCAATGGCTAAAACTTCCATTACAATGTTAAAGAACAATGGAGACAACGGGCAACCTTGCCTGATTCCTGATCTAAGTGGAAATGATTTCAATTTAACTCCATTCAATACAATATTGGCTGTGGGTTTGCTGTAGATGGCCTGTATTAGTTTAAGAAATGTCCCTTCCATACCAATTTTCTTAAGTGTTCTGATCATGAAGGGATGCTGGATACTATCAAAAGCTTTTTCTGCGTCAATTGAAAGATTTCATATGTTCTTTATTTTTTAGTTTGTTTATGTGCTGAATTACATTTATAGATTTATGTATATTGAACCAGCCTTGAGACCCTGTGATAAATTCCTCTTAGTCATGGTGTATAATTTTTTTGATGTGTTGTTGGATTCTGTTCGTTAGGATCTTACTGTGTATTTTTGCATCAATATTCATTAGTGATATTGGTATATAATTTTCTTTTCTTGTTGGGTCTTTCCCTGGTTTGGGGATCAAGGTGATGTTTGCTTCGTAGAATGTGTTGGGTAATATTCCTTCTTTTTCTATATTTTGGAAGAGGTTTAGTAATATAGGTACTAGTTCTTCTTTAAAGGTTTGGTAGAATTCTGATGTAAAGCTATCTGGTTCTGGCTTTTCTTTTTAAGGAGATTTTGTATAGTTGATGTTATTTCAGAACTTGATATAGGCCTGTTCAACATTTCCACTTCGTTCTGGCTAAGTCTTGGTAGGTGGCGTACTTCCAGGTATTGGTCCATTTCTTTCAGATTTTTATATTTCTGAGAGTAGAGTTTCTTGTAGTATTCATTAAGGATTTTTTGAATTTCTGAGGAGTCTGTTGTTATTTCATCGTTACCATTTCTGATTGATGAAACTAGAGATTTTGCTCTTTTTTCCTAGTTGGGTTGGCCAAAGGTTTATCTATTTTATTGATCCTTTCAAAAAACCAACTTTTGGATTTATTGATCTGTTGTATAATTCTTTTGTTTTTAATTTCATTTAGTTCTGCTCTGATTTTGGTTATTTCTTTTCTTCAGCTGGGTTTGGGGTTGGAGTGTTCTTCCTTCTCCAGTTGCTTGAGATGTCCCAGTAAGTTATTAACTTCCTCTCTTTCCATTTTCTTGAGGAAGGCTTGCAGTGCTATAAATTTCCCTCTTTGGACTGCCTTTGCAGTATCCCAGAGGTTCTGGTAATTCATGTCTTGATTGATGTATTGTACCAAAAATTTGGTGATTTCCTTCTTAATGTTGTCTATAACCCATCTATCCTTCAGCATAAGGTTGTTTAGCTTCCATGTTTTTGTATGGGTATGCAGGTTACTGTTGTTATTGAGTTCTACGTTTATTCCATGATGGTCTGAGAAGATGCAAGGAATAATTTCTATTTTATTAAATTTTCTGAGGTTAGATTTGTGGCCTAGCATGTGGTCGATTTTGCAGTATGTTCCGTGGGCTGATGAGAAGAATGTGTATTCAGTTTAGTTGGGATAAAATGTTATGTAGATGTCTGTTAAGTCCAGATGTTGAATGGTTAAGTTTAAATCTAAAATTTCTTTGCTTAGCTTCTTTTTTGGAGGATCTATCCAGCACTGCTAAAGGGTTGTTAAAATCTCCAACTACTTTGGAAGTGGAGGAAATAGAGTTGCTCATGTCTGTTAGAGTTTCTCTTATAAATTGAGGTGCATTCTGGTTGGGTGCATAAATATTAATAATTGAAGTCTCATCATATTGAGTATTACCTTTAACAAATATGAAGTGTCCATCCTTATCCTTCCTTATTTCAGTTGGTTTAAAGCCTATTGCATCTGCAAATAGGATTGCAACGCCTGCTTTTTTCTACTTTCCATTTGCCTGGAGTGTAGATGACCATCCCTTCACCTTGAGTCTATATTTGTCTTTTAATGTAAGATGAGATTCGTGTATGCAGCAGATATCTGGCTTGAGTTTTTGTATCCAGTCAGCCAACCTGTGCCTCTTTAGAGGACAATTTAAACCATTCACATTAATTGAGAATATTGATAAGCCTTTTGAGAGTCCGGTGGACATTTTTAATCCTTTTGCGGCTGTGGAAGTTGGAATTTGATCAAAATTTTTTGGGTGGGTTTACTTTTGTGGTGGAGGGTTATGCTGGTCTTTATGAAGGATAGGTGTGAGAATGTCCTGGAGAGCTGGTTTAGTTATGGCAAATTTCTTCAACATGTGAATGTCATTAAAGTATTTAATATCTCCGTCATAAATGAAACTCAGTTTATCTTGGTGCAGGATCCTGGGTTGAAAGTTATTTTGTTTTAGGAGATTTAAAGTCGATGACCATCCTCTTCTAGCTTGAAAGGCTTCAGCAGAGAGATCTGCAGTTATTCTAATATTCTTGCCCTTGTAGGTGATGGTTTTCTTTTGTCTGGCTGCTTTCAGAATTTTCTCCTTCATATTAACTTTAGTGAAATTGATTATGATGTGTCTGGGGATGTCTTATGTGGGTTAAGTCATGCTGGAGTTCTGAAACTGGTATCTGAATTTCAGAATCTCTTGGCATGTCTGGAAAGTTCTCCTTCATAATCTCATGGAGAAGAGACTCTGTGCCTTGTTAAGCCACTTCGTTGCTTTCGGGGGGGTCCCTATAAGATGAGTATTAGTTTTCTTCGAATTATCCCAGAGCTTTCTGAGAGAGTGATCTGTTTTTGCCCTCCATTTCTCTTCCTCTTTGAGATTTTGGGAGCTTGCGAAAGCTTTGTCTTCAATGTCAGAAATCCTTTTTTCTGTTTCCTCCATTCTGTTACTGAGGGATTCTACTGTGTTTTTCAGATCTTTGCGGGATGCAACTTCTTGTCTCAATGTGTCAAAATATTTGGTCATTTGGTCTTTGAATTCGTTGAATTCTTGAGATATCTTTTAGGTCACTACTTAGAATTCTAATTCAACCTTATTTGCTATCCAGATTCTGAATTCAATTTCTGACATCTCAGCTATTTGTTTGTGCATGGGATCTTGTGCTGTGTCTGCCCCATTGATCCTTGGGGGAGTTGATCTACTCTGATTATTCATATTGCCAGAGTTTTTGTGTTGATTTCCCCTCATGATTTTTTTTTTACCCTTACTTCTGGCCGACCTCAGAGTTGGGGCAGTGTCTCTCCAAGATTAGACCCCAACGGGATCACTCTTGTTGCTGGATCTTTGTAGGGATTGACCCTGTGTAGTTCCTCTGGGGCTGCCCCAGGCAGGGAGCTCTGGTTGTGGAAGCAGCTCCGGAGTGTGACACACCCAGATCCAGCAACAGGGCAGGGGGTGGTGCACATGGTTCTGGGAGTGCCTGGTGCCCAGTGACTTTGGCACAGAGAGCCCAACGCGCCAGCATCTCTGGCCAGGAGAAAGGCTCTGTGCAGAGGCAGGGAGGGCTCCCAAGGGCATGTGGCTACCAGAGTCCCTGGTTAGACCATGGGGCCGGTATGGAGGCAGGGAGGGTACAGGGGAGGATGCGGGGTTGAGTGGCTCCTGCAGTTCCTGGTCAGGGCGTGCGGAGGCCCGGCAGTTGCGGGTTGAGGGTTGGGCATCAAGGCGCAGTTTTTACAGAGGTCTGGGCAGGAGCCGATTGCAGTTGTGGTGCA
This sequence comes from Nycticebus coucang, assembly GCF_027406575.1. Classification (NCBI taxonomy): domain Eukaryota; kingdom Metazoa; phylum Chordata; class Mammalia; order Primates; family Lorisidae; genus Nycticebus; species Nycticebus coucang. The sequence goes on from NC_069799.1 coordinate 57,735,214, forward strand.
GCTGCTACAGAGTTCTGGGCAGTAGCCGATCATGGTCACGGCACAGCACTTACGCAGGTCCTAGCGGGAGCCTATGGCAGTCATGGCGCAGCTCTTTTTTTTTTATTTTTGGGGATTCATTGAGGGTACAATAAAGCAGGTTATACTGCTTGCATTTGTTAGGCAAAGTCCCTCTTGCAATCGTGTCTTGCCCCCAGAAGGTGTGACACACAACAAGGCCCAACTCCCCTCTGTCCTTCCCTCTCTCTGCTCTTCTTTTCCGCACCCCTCCCTCCTTTTTTCTCTCTCTGCTCTCCCCTTCCCCCACCCCCATCATGACCTTAATTTTCATTGATTGTCCGCATACCAAAATTGAGTACATAGGATTCATGCTTCTCCATTCTTGTGATACTTTACTAAGAATAATGTCTTCCACTTCCATCCAGGTTAATACGAAGGATGTAAAGTCTCCATTTTTTTTAAATAGCTGAATAGCATTCCATGGTATACATATACCAGAGCTTGTTAATCTGTTCCTGGGTTGGTGGGCATTTAGGCTGTTCCCACATTTTGGCGATTGTAAATTGAGCTGCAATAAACAGTCTAGTACAAGTGTCCTTATGATAAAAGGATTTTTTTCCTTCTGGGTAGATGCCCAGTAATGGCATTGCAGGATCAAATAGGAGGTCTAGCCTGAGTGCTTTGAGGTTTCTCCATACTTTCTTCCAGAAGGGTTGTACTAGTTTGCAGTCCCACCAGCAGTGAAAAAGTGTTTCCTTCTCTCCACATCCACACCAGCATCTGCAGTTTTGAGAGATTGTGATGTGGGCCATTCTTGCTGGGGTTAGATGGTATCTCAGGGTGGTTTTGATTTGCATTTCTCTAATAGATAGGGATGATGAACATTTTTTTCATATGTTTATTAGCCATTCGTCTGTCTTCTTTAGAGAAGGTTCTATTCATGTCTCTTGCCCATTGATATATGGGATTGTTGGCTTTTTTCATGTGGATTAATTTGAGTTCTCTATAGATCGTAGTTATCAAGCTTTTGTCTGATTCAAAATATGCAAATATCCTTTCCCATTGTGTAGGTAGTCTATTTCCTTTGGTTGTTGTCTCCTTAGCTGTACAGAAGCTTTTCAGTTTAATGAAGTCCCATTTGTTTATTTTTGTTGTTGCAATTGCCATGGCAGTCTTCTTCATGAAGTCTTTCCCCAGGCCAATATCTTTCAGTGTTTTTCCTATGCTTTCTTTGAGGATTTTTATTGTTTCATGCCTTAAATTTAAGTCCTTTATCCATCTGGAATCAATTTTTGTGAGTGGGGAAAGGTGTGGGTCCAGTTTCAGTCTTTTACATGTGGATATCCAGTTCTCCCAACACCATTTATTCAATAGAGAGTCTTTCTCCCAACGTATATTCTTGTTTGGTTCATCAAAGATTAGGTGGTTGTAATATGTTAGTTTCATTTCCTGCTTTTCTATTCGATTCCAAGTGCCTATGTCTCTATTTTTGTGCCAGTACCATGCTGTCTTGACCACTATGGCTTTTTGTAGTACAGCCTAAAATCTGGTATGGTGATGCTCCCAGCTTTATTTTTATTACTAAGGACTGCCTTAGCTATACGGGATTTTTTCTGGTTCCATACAAAATGCAGAATCATTGTTTCCAAATCTTGAAAGTACGATGTTGGTATTTTATAGGAATGGCATAGAATAGGTAGATTGCTTTGGGAAGTATAGATATTTTAACAATGTTGATTCTTCCAGTTCATGAGCATGGGATGTTCTTTCCTTTGTTAATATCCTCTGCTATTTCCTTTCTGAGGATTTTATAATTTTCTTTATAGAGGTCCTTTACTTTCTTTGTTAGGTATATTCCTAGGTATTTCATTTTCTTTGAAACTGTGATGAAGGGAGTTGTGTCCTTAACTAGCTTCTCATCTTGACTGTTATTGGCATATACAAAGGCTACTGACTTGTGGACATTGATTTTATATCTGAAACATTACTGTTATTTTTTTTTTTTGACTTCTAGTTGTCTTGTGGTTGGTCTTTGGGATTCTCTAAGTATAAGATCATGTTGTCAGCAAAGAGGGAGAGTTTGATCCTCTGTTCCCATTTGGATTCCCTTTATTTCCTTGTCTTGCTTAATTGTATTGGCTAGAACTTCTAGCACTACGTTGAATAGTAAAGGTGACAGGACAACCTTGTCTGGTTCCAGTTCTAAGAGGAAAAGCTTTCAGTTTTATTCCATTCAGTAAAATATTAGCTGTGGGTTTGTCATAAATAGCTTCAATCAGTTTTAAAAATGTGCCACCTATGCCTATACTCTTCAGTGTTCTAATTAGAAAAGGATGCTGGATTTTATTGAATGCTTTTTCTGTATCTATTGAGAGGATCATATGATCTTTATTTTTGCCTCTGTTGATACGGTGGATAACGTTTGTGGACTTGCATATGTTAAACCAGCCTTGCATCCCTGGGATGAAACCTACTTGATCATGATGTATGACTTTTTTGATGATAAACTGTGATCTATTGGCTAGAATTTTGTTGAGAGTTTTTGCATCTATATTCATGAGTGAAATTGGTCTGAAATTCTCCTTTTTGGTTGGTTTTGGTGTCAGGGTGATGTTTGCTTCATAGAACATGTTGGGGAAGATTCCTTCTTCCTCGATTTTTTTTGGAATAATTTCTGCAGTACAAGAATAAGCTCTTCCTTGAAGGTTTGTTAGAATTCTGGTGTGAAGCCATCTGGACCAGGGCATTTTTTGGTTGGAAGATTTTTCATTGTTTCTTTAATCACAGTGCTTGAAATTGGTCTGTTCAGGAGTTCTATTTCTTCCTGGCTAAATCTAGGGAGAGGGTGTGATTCCAAATATTGATCCATTTCCTTCACATTGTCAAATTTCTGGGCATAGAGTTTCTGGTAGTATTCAGAGATGATCTCTTGTATCTCTGTGGGATCAGTTGTTATTTCCCCTGTATCATTTCTTTTTTTATTTGTAGAGACAGAGTCTCACTGTACCACCCTCGGGTAGAGTGCCATGACGTCACACGGTGCACAGCAACCTGTAACTCTTGGGCTTATGCAATTCTCTTGCCTCCGCCTCCCAAGCAGCTGGGACTACAGGCACCCGCCACAACACCCAGCTATTTTTTTGTTGCAGTTTGGCCGGGTCTGGGTTCGAACCCACCACCCTCAGCATATGGGGCCAGCGCCCTACTCACTGAGCCACAGGCGCCGCCCACCCCTTTATCATTTCTGTTTGAGGTTACTAGAGATTTTACTTTTCTATTTCTCGTTAGTCTGGCCAGTGGTTTATCTAGTTTATTTATTTTTTCAAAAACCAACTCCTTGTTTCATTAATTTTCTGAATGATTCTTTTGTTTTCAATTTCATTGATCTCTGATTTGATTTTGGATATTTCTTTTTCTTCTACTGGGTTTAGGTTTAAATTGTTCTTCTTTTTCTAATTCCATAAGATCGCTTGTGAGTTTGTTGATGCGCTCTCTTTCTGTTTTTTGAATGTAGGCATCTAAAGTAATAAATTTTCCTCTCAAAACTGCTTTTGCAGTATCCCACAGGTTTTGGTAGCTTGTGTCTTCATTCTTGTTATGCTCAAGGAAGTTAATGATTTCCTGTTTATTTCTTCCTGCACACAACTGTCATTCAACAGAAGGTTGTTTAATTTCCATTCCTTTGTGTGCGGTCTAACGTTTTTGTTAGAGTAGAGTTCCACCTTTAGTACCTTATGGTCTGAGAAGATACAAGGTAAAATTTCAATTCTTTTTATTCTGTTGATATTTGTTTTGTTTCCCAGGATATGATCAATTTTGGAGAATGTTGCATGGGTGATGAGAAGAATGTATATTCTTTATCTTTGGGATGGAGTGTTCTATATGCGTCTATCAAGCACGTTTGTTCTAGGGTCTCATTTAAATCTCTTATATCTTTGTTTAATTTCTGTTTAGAGGATCTGTCCAGCTCTGTAAGAGGAATGTTAAACTCCCCTTTTATTATGGTATTATCGGATATAATATTGCTCAGACTGAGTAAGGTCTGCTTCAAGAATCTGGGAGCATTTAAATTGGGTTCATAAATATTTAGAATTGAAACATCTTCTTGTTGTATTTTTCCCTTGACCAATATAAAGTGACCGTCTTTGTCTGTTTTGACTTTAGTTGCTTTAAATCCACATGTATCTGAAAATAAGATTGCAACTCCTCTTTTCTTCTGAATGCCATTTGCCTGAAAAAATTTCTTCCAACTCTTGACTCGGAGTTTTAATTTGTCTTTTGAAGCCAGGTGTGTTTCTTGCAGACAGAAATGGATGGCTTGTATTTTTTAATCCAGGCCTAATCTATGTCTCTTCGGTGGGGAATTCAAGCCATTAACATTTATTGAGATAATTGATAAGTGTGGTAGTATTCTATTCATCTTATTTTGTGAGAGTCCATTGCTTAGTTTTATCTTTTGCATCAGTGTGGAGGTTAGGTTCTGTCCTTTAATTTCTGAGTTCTTACTTTGCTGCTGATCCATTGTGATGGTCAGTGTGTAGAACAGGTTGATGTATGTCCTGTAGAGCTGGTCTTGTTGTGGCAAATTGCCTCAATGTTTGTATATCTGTAAATGATTTGATTTCTCTGTCAATTTTAAAGCTTAGCTTAGCAGGGTACAGAATTCTGGGCTGGAAATTGTTCTGTTTAAGCAGATTAAAGGTAGATGACCATTGTCTCCTTGAAGGTAGATGACTATTGTCTTCTTGCTTGGAAAGTTTCATTAGAGAAGCCTGCAGTCACTCTTATGAATTTGTCCCTGTAGGTCAACTGGCGCTTACTCCTGGTAGCTTGCAGAATCTTTTCTTTTGTCTTGACTTTGGACAGGTTCATCACAATGTGTCATGGAGAAGCTCAGTTAGAGTTGAGGCAACATGAGGTCCAATATCCCTCTGAAAGCAGTGTGTCAGAATCTTTGGTGATATTTGGGAAATTTTCATTTATAATATTCTCTAGTATGGCTTCCATTCCTCTGGGGCATTCTTCTTCCCATTCTTCGAACTTGTATGTTCGAACATTTCATAAAGTCCCAAAATTCTGACAGTGAACGTTCTACTTTCTCTCTCTTCTTTTCTGCCTCCTTTACTATCTGAGTTATGTCAAGAACTTTGTCCTCTACCTCTGAAATTCTTTTCTTCTGCTGCTGATACTTTCCATTGCATCTTTAAGTTCCCTAATGGACTGCTTCAGTTCCTTCAGCTCCGCTATATCCTTTCTATATTCTTCATATTGTTCATCTCTTATTTGATTCTGTTTTTGGATTTCTTTTTGGTTATTTTCCACTTTATTAGCAGTTTCCTTCATTGTTTCCATCATTTCCTTCATTGTTTTCATCATGTGTATTCTAAATTCCCTTTCTGTTATTCCTAACATTTCTTTGTAGATAGAATCCTCTGTAGTAGCTACGTCATGGTCCCTTGGAGGGGTTGCTCTGGACCAGTTCTTCATGTTGCCTGGAGTTTTCTGCTGATTTTTCCTCATAAGTGATTTCTTTTATCTGTTTCCTTGCCCTAATTTTCCTTTCACTTCCTCTTGCTCTTTAAGTTCCCAGGCCTATGGACTAGGTTTCAATGAATCCTTTTGATATAGGACCAGAAGGATTAGAATGTTGAGGAAGAAGAAGGGATAAAAGAAAGAAAGAATGAACGAAAAGAAAATAGAGAAAGGAGAGGGGATGTGTCAAAGGGAATATTGATAAAAAGAAGAGAGGCACAGAAAGTGGGAGACAGAGCAATATAGGTGTATAGTAGGGTACTTTGACACAATCTTAAATAAAAAACAACCTCTGGGGGTGCCCGGTTGGGTGGTTCCCTTGAGGTCAGCAGCTCTTTGCTAACCTGATTGGACAGAGTACCCCACCTGCACCAAGTAGAGAGGAAAGACAGAAATGCTATAAATCAAACCAAAACAAGCAAATGGAAAACTTTACGGGATAAAATTGGGTGAAAAACCATATAATAGGGATAGAAACACTAGCAAAAATGAAAGTTGTAATTATTGAAAAAGGCAGCAATGGGAAATTGTATTTAAAGTAGAAAAATGGAGAAAGAAAAGAAAGAAAAAAAGAAGAAAAGAAAAAATGTGTACGGAAAAGGTTGAAATTAAAAAACAAAACAACAACAAAATAAACAACAACAAAAAAAACAACAACAACCAAAAACAAAGCAGTATATATATTTTGCTGAATATTGTCTGGGCAATAGGTGGTCTTCTGGGGTATAAGATGTTAATCACAATGCTGATATGACTTGAGACCTCCACTGATTTCTCAAACCCCACAGGGTGGACACCCTAAATCTCTCTTCAGCCCTCTTAAAAGTTACTCTAAACTCCTAAACTTGGCTAAGCAGAAGCTTTCCCAGGAAAGGGCTTGTCGCTGGGATCACTGCTAAAGTGGCTATCCACTTACCCAGTGTGCCAAAACCAGTCTTACTCTGCCTCTGAGGGTTAAGGCTGTAAGGCGGCTCAGTCCCCATCTTTAGGCTCCTCAGTCCCTGGGTTACTAGCTCCCACCCAATCCCTGTTCTGCAACCCTGAGGGCGGAGCTTGCTGGGGCAGTTCTCTCACAATGGCTCCCTGTGGCCCACAGCCAAACACTATTAGCTCTGTCCAGCTCAGTGACTCAGTCTGGGGCCCTAGACAATGCCCAAAGTTCTCTGCACTCCTGCTCAAGCTCTCCCCAAGGCAGTTCAAGTGAGTGCCAAGTTCAAAAACACCGAAACAGTTCACAGGTAAGGCCTTTCTGGTTTGCAGTCTCGCTGCTGCTGTACTTCCAGATGCCAGTGGGATTAGACCTATCGAGCACACGCGACCACTTGCCAGCTTTCCACTGTTTTTGTCCTCCTCTTGGGGTCCAGAAGTCTCTTGCTGACTCCCTGTATCCTCAAAGGGATGATTATAGGCAGATCCCACCAGCCAGAGATGCCTGGAGTCTTATCTCCCCAGACTCATGGTGCAGGGAAGCTGTTACTTGAACGCCATCTTGCTCTCACCCTCTGTGCTTCAGCTCTTATGGAGGTCTAATAAATTGTTTTGTTTTACTGTTTGGCTGTGATGGCGCATCTTGTTAATAAATAAATCACAAAAGGTATTTGAAAAAAAAAGTATGAAGGGTGGCGGCTGTGGCTCAAAAGGGTAGGGCACCAGCCCCATATGCCAGAGGTGGTGGGTTCAAACCCAGCCCTAGCCAAAAAAAAAAACTAAAACCCTGCCAAAAAAAAAAGTATAATCTAATCATGGCTCTGCTCCAAAATATTCATTGCTCCTTTGCTGTCAAAACTCCGAAATTTTTTGTTCTGCACCCAGACACATGTGATTCATTTACAGATGTCGTGGAGTCTGGAGGGTAACTTAGAGGTTCATCAGGTCTGAAGTTGTCCTCTGCTCCACTTCCCTGACCGGACATGTTCTGTTCTTACTACTTAAATATCTTCTGTGCTCTGCAAGGGTGTCCCAAAAATCACCCCTGAGTCACCAGACATAGGGAAAATGAGAAATTGTAGCTAAATGTACCTTTATTTACAAAATATGTATTACAACATTTTACAAAATACTACATAAGAGGAAAACACGATTCAACTCAAGTGGGAAGAGGAAGAGGAGGCAGGGGGTGGGTGAGCTCTCCTAACAGGCACAGTGTAAGGGGAGATAGCATATGTCTTAGGTGAAGGGTGCACCTTGGACTCTCCCTGACAAACACAAATGGTGTAACCTAATCATCTGATCCCTTACATCAATCTAAATTTTTGTTTAAAATTACAAAATAGTTAACAAATATTCTTTCCAAGTTAGCTGCCTCCCTGTAAAATTTTACAGAATATTTACAAAATTTTCTCTGCATGTTGGCCAGCTCTTCATAAAACTTTGCAGTGATGGTGCTCTGTCAGCCTTGGGAACTGACTCTATGTGCACATGGCCTGGGCCACGCCCTTTCCTTGTGGCTTGTGCCCAATCAGGGCAGGTCAGCAGTGGCGCCCAGGGACTTCACTTTAATCTCTTTCAGATGTGGACTCTGCCGCCTACACGTGTATTCTTAACTCCTTTGACATATGGGCTCTCTTGGGGACGTATCATTGGCTTTGCAACTCTTGTAACTTTTGAGGTCTTGGTCTGAGCCAAAAGATTATTCAGTGGAGAGCATCTGTGCCCCACTTGACCAGGGACATTTAATAACGTCTTTGTGAAGGGGAACTAAAAATACAATCCATTTCCAAGTGAGACCAAGTGTGGCAGACCTCCCGCACTGCCAGTTAGAAAAACACGCCTCCAATTTCTTTCTTTCTTTTTTTATTAAATCATGGGTGTGTACATCAATGCAATCATGGTGTACAATGTGCTGGTTTTATATACAATTTGAAATATTTTCATCAGACTGGTTAACATAGCCCTCACGGCATTTTCTTAGTTATTATGTTAAGACATTTATATTCTACACCTAGTGAATTTCACATGTGCCCTTGTAAGATGCACCTTAGGTGTGGTCCCACCAATTACCCTCCCTCCACCCATCTTCCCCCCTCTCCTCTCTCTCTCCCCTTTCCCGTTCTTCTTGGACTATAATTGGGTTATAGCTTTCATAAGAAAGCTATAGATTGGTTTCACAGTAGGGCTGAGTACACTGGATACTTTTTCTTTCATTCTTGAGATACTTTGCTAAGAAGAATATGTAGAATTATTCATTGAGGTGGCACTGAAAGGGTGTATGGGACTCTTATTTTTCAAGGCAAGAGAGGAAAATAAAGGTCTTTCAATCACATCACTGCCAGGACATGAGCTATAAAGGTTAAAAGGCAAAAGGTTAATCCATTTGGCTCAGTCTAAGAACCATTCTATAAACTTAGGCTCTGTGGAAAATACTGTATGTTAGTGTTCACGATGGGAAAAAAAAAATTACCAGAAACAGTACTTTCCTGATCAGAATGGTCAGATTTTTCCCCCTCATAGACGAAGCAGGCAATTTCAATTGTTTTGTAAAAAGTTTTAAAAGTTTTAAATTTCTTAGAAAACCCTATAAATTGGAGTTTGTAAATATTGGGGTTAATCCTGAGGTTTCAGAGCTTGTAGGAGTGAAAGCGTAGTTGACCATGCTGCCTCATTAATACAGAGTTCATTCAAACAGATGTAAAGAGCAAAAGTGGCATTTCCCTAAACAAATGTACATTTTTGAATGTTAAATGAATAGCAACTGGCAATCTAATTAGCATATCATTTTAATTCGGCTTTTCAGTTACCGCTTGGACCGTCCTAAATGTGGCTTTGTAACTCTTAAGGTTTAAAAGGAAACTAAAATGATGAGGGTTTTAAAAAACAAACAAAACGCCCACTGATGCTCGGAGTAGAAAACGCTCGGATCCTGCTTCTTGGAAGGCTGGACCTATGTGGAACATTCTAGAATGGAGTGGCTGAGAGGTGGGAGAAAGTGTTGTGTAAATGGTGGGGATGTTTAGCATTTGCCGAGAGGAAAGGCACCCTCCCTCATGGAGGGTTATTTAAAGAATTGTAAAATCTACCTCAGAAACCAAAAGGCATGACCCCAAACGTGGGACTGTCTTCTCCCTCGTTTGCGTCCTGATTTCCACGTTCCTTTTCCTAGGACCCCAGCCCTACTATTTGCCTCCGTCTGTGTCTTCATAATTCCCGAAGTTCCTTGGGTTCCTTAAGAAGTACGAAGGCTTTGGGACTCTGCCCTCCTTGGCCTGTCTCTGCCAGCTTCTATCACACTAGCTTCCTAGACGCTGGGAGACAGGATATTTCTGGGTCAGAGATGAATGGCCATTTATTACTCACAGCAGCAGCCGTGGCCAGAGTATCAGCATTCTTGCTGCAGTTCCCTGACCCCTTTTCCTATAAGGACAACACAGAAAGGGCCCGAGGACACCTGTAGGGAGGTGCAGGGAGCTGCTTTCCAGAAGAGAAAGCCTGAGCTTCAGGAACCCAAATCTTTTCTGATGAGCCGTGCACATGCCTACCCTTTGCTGTCTGTCTTGCCTGTCTGTTCACTAAACATCCTTGAAAAGGGAGCTCCGAACAGAGCACATAACAATCAGGACCTCGCTGGAGACGTGTGCGGAAGGTACAAGTGTGGGGGACGTTCTCGTGACGGTGGCTTCTGCTTGTCCTCCCGTCCTCCTTGTCTTTGGAAATTGTCAGCGGTGAGTATGGGAGAGAAAAAAGAATCTTGTGTGAACCATAGCCAGGCACGCTCAGCTCCTTCCGAGAACCTTTTCAGGAGGTCTTTTGTAAACTTTCTGTAGACCCTTGGTAATCCTCCCTGAAGAGTCAAATGTTAAGAAATAACAAGCTGGTTATAAGAACGGCTGACAGTTACTAAGCCTGCACAGTGCACGGCCCTCTGAGGGCAGCAGTTTACGTGCGTATCACTGTAGCTCTGTGAGATGGTCACGGGCAGGATCATTACCCTCATTTTTTATAGATGGAGAAAACTCTGCCTTAGACTATTACACTGGAGGTGGCGAGATGGCACTTGAACAGGGCTTGTCAGAGTCCAAAGTCCTGTGCTCTGAATAGCAAACCGTTCTTCCTTTTTTTAGTTTTCCTTCACTGAGAAGCTTTGGGTGGGAAGGGTGTGTGTGTGTGTATAATGGGGGTGGTGGTCATAGTTTTGTGTCACCAAAGTTGATGAAATGCTTCCAAGTAGACGAGATCAGGGGTGCTGGCAGATCCTTCCAGAGTCACCACCTGTCAGCCCTGCAACAGATTCTGTAATGTTTTCAAGGTAGTTGGCGTCCCCGTTTTATGGAAAAGAAATGGCAGCCTGAAGAGGCCATGAACTTGTGTGAGACCCCACAACTGAATAAATGGGGATCCCAGGAGCCAGCCCTAAACCACATGGCCATGAATACACGCTCTCTGTGCACGCATCCCAATGGTCAGGAGTGTTCATAACCTAAGACCCCAAAGTGTCCTGGAATATTCCAGCTTCATCTGAAATAGAAAAAATGTTAACACCAGCTTCACTGCAGCACGTTAAATCTCTCTATTTTTTAAAAAAGATCAGCCCCTACGTGTAATTTCAGCCCTAGGTTGACGAAACTCAGCTGCTCGGGGAACCTCTTCCCTTCTTGAATCACATCAGTTCCTGACAGCTTCCCATACCTGGGCCATTCACAGCCGTTCAGCAAGGCCCGTCAGCTCACCCTTTTTGGTCTATTTTTTCTAAATTCTAAAAGCAATGAATGAGTCCGTTTCCTCACTGCTGCCGCCCACTTAGCACTTTCTAACTGAGCTCTTCCCAGAGAGAAATGACTTGCTAAAAAGTCATCATCCTCTTCATCATCATCTCAAGCTTCTTTTCTCAAAATAAATGTCATGTAATTTTTCACTTGTCCTAGACAGAAAACTGTTCTAAATGCATAACCGTCGATATAGATAGATCTGGAAACACACAGTATTTTTCCCCTACCAGGTTGCCTTGGCAACCATCCCACTAGCATCCTACTGAAATCTTTGAAGCTTGGCTAAGGTGTGTACACTAATTTCACAGATGTGCTTAATATTGATCATTAACTCAGACGTTCCAAGATTCTATCAGATCCTCTGAGGGGACTCGGTACCTTTGTGAAAATTTTTAGAAACACCAACAAAACGAAGGCATTTTAACGTGGTTTATGGCAGGGATTTCCTTGCAAATACTTGTGGGTCTTTGATCACCGCTTTGTAGCATCATCTAATTCTCTTGTTTGACATTGCAGGATACTGTGTGAAGCTTAGTCAGCCAGCTAGGTATTTATATTCCCGTGTAATCGTCATCACATACTGTACCAGATCTGACAAAAATGAGGATATGGTTTGGTTTGTATCTGTGCACTGATTTTTTGTGTTAAAAAAAAAAATCTCGGGCAGTGCCTAAGACACAAAGAACTAGGGCGTTGGCCCCATATGCCCGAGGTGGCGGGTTCAAACCCAGCCCCGGCCAAAAGCTGCAAAAAAGAGAAAATCTTAAAAATGAGAACCGCAACTTTATTTTGTTGTTGCTATTGTTTTAATAGAAATAGCTATGGAATACCAAAATGATGATTCTTAGTTCTTTGGAATAGTCACATTCTTTTATTTTAAATTGGCTTGAATTTTTTGGAGCAATTTCTGCCAAGATAAGTAATCATATTTTCATATAGTATTTTAATACTATGTCTAAGGATTACCGAGGCCTTGTAAAGAAGATCAGACTTGTTTCAATTTAGTTAGCCATCAACTGTCCATCTGATAAGATAATTTTCTTAAGATGAGACAACAGGAACATTCTGGCCTTAGTTTGCTTATGAACACTTGGTTACATGTGTAAATGGTGTAGTTGAAGCAGGTTAACTCCAGCATTGACTTTGAGATTATCTTGGGATGTTTACCTAAGTAACCCCGTGGTTGGTTGCAAAAAGGTGGCTACTTCATAGCTGCTCTTCTAACATAATGAACCTATGGAACCAGCCCCTGGAAATCTCACTTTATACCAGGTACAGTCACAGAGAATGAACTTCTGCTGTTTAACTTATTTGTAGATGGACAGATTTAATAGAATTCTTAGGCAAAAAGTAATGGGAAGTTGTTGGTACGTGAGTCTGAATTGTTGGTATTTGAGTATCATGTTTTTGGTTTCCATTAGAAGGTGTTTAAAGTGAGGGGAAGAAGGTATACAGTTACTTTAAACATGTGGAAAGTCCATGCGTGTCTCTGTATATCATTTCCTTAGTTGCTGTACTTTGTTTGAATGTTTGTTATCGTGTATTTCAACGTTCTTGGCAACTTGGTGTAATGTGGGTTGGAACCTTAATGGGATGATCATCAGTTTCATCTTCATATACATTTTTTCAGTGGGAGAGAGGAGTGAGGAACCCACAGATTGATTGTCCAGGGATACCCTGATAGCCCGGCCAGGACAGACAGAAGTTTATGTGTCTGATGGACAGAGGCATGAGGAGGTTGAAGTGAAGGAGAGCGTGTTGTGGGCAGAGCCTGCTAAGACTGCAGTGGCACAGAAAGCTCTAAGCATGTGCCCTGCCCTGAGTGGGCAGCCTGTAGGAGAAGCCATATAGACAGCACCATGGTGGCCTGCTGCCATCTCTCCTCTTTCTGTTCCGAATGGAAGCTGTAGCTGGTGAGTCTCCCACGCACCTGTCCTTTCGTGAGGTTCAGAGTACACGTCAGTTGCCAGAAACAATAGAACACAAACAAGCCCAATGTGGTATCCGGAGTTCCAGCAAACTCACAGCTTCTGTGCTTCTGCAGAGAGTGAACAGTCACTGGGCGTCTAGTGGCCTGAATGCTCTGCTCCACATGAAGGAATTCCGTTAAAGGAGAAGCCCACATAGTGTGAGCGCTGTATCAGACATCGTAACCGCAGGTCACTGGGGAGGCAGCCCCTGGTACAATCAAGAGTCAAAGGGGACAGGCAAGCGCCCAGCAAATTTGTCTCCCTGAGGTGTGCCCACATATTCTTTCTCCTCTGCAGAGAGAAGTCTTGGCCTTTGCAGAAGAACATGAAGTTGCTTTCAGAATTAAACCCACACAAGGATTTCCAGATGCTTACATGAAGCTAGAAATTGCATGTAAGGGCATCCCGGGATGTGCAAGTTGTAGCAGAGTTTTACTCAAGCCGTATTATATATTAAATACATAAATATAATATGTATTTATTAAATACGTATTTAGTATTAAATGCGTATAAAATGTTAAATACACATAAAAATATTATATACATAGATAATTAATACATTAAAATAACTAACATATAAGATACATTTAATGATTATATATATGTAATGTTATATACCATATACTATATTACATGGGTCTTTTAAAATACATATGCTCGTGTCTATATCATTTTCTTAGAGAATGTGATTCACTAAATTTTAAGGAGAAAAATGAAATTTAACATAAGGTGCCTGTGCCTTGTGTGAGATTGAAAAAAATGAAGGGTGACCAAGTGCCTCTTAATTTCATCAGATTACAAAGTAAGACCTCTTACGTTTATGAAGGAAATAAAATAGAAAGCTGGTCCTTGGCAGATGAAGTATCTTAGAAGAGGCTATTTTATAAAGATGTGGAAATTCTGTTCACGCATCGATATGGTAGAATTACAACACCAAGTAACACGGGGTGAAATCTCTTAAAACAAAGGTCTGGTGACATTTTAAAAATAACCCCTCATTTGGAAAATGCTTTTAAGTGATCAAGGCATCTTTTATTGTTTCATTTAAGAGATGAAAGGCCATTGTAACTATCCTAAATTGGAGTTAAATATAGCTAATCACAGTAGTGCTGGCTAAGAAGGGTGACTTCCTTTCCAGCTGCTGCCCCTGGCGTGAGGGAGCTTGGGGGGTCTTGGGGTGAGAGCCCCTGCCCAGTCTGCATGGTGGGAATAGGAATTTCCTTCTGCCCGGCCCCTGTAGCCGACCCAGAAAATGCTGGGTTCCCAATGACTAGGGAGGGTTGCTGTGGAAACCAACAGCTGTAGAAACCAAAAGGAAGGAAAAAATTAAAATCCCAGAACAAAAGCCAATTTTAGGAAATAAAAAAGGGAACAAAAAAACAGTCCCAGGGAGCCCAAAAAGTCACAGGAAAAAAAAAAAACCCAAAACAAGAAAACTTGAGTCCACAAACTTCACTTTCCCCTTTATAAGACTAAAACCAGAGGCGGCCAGAATAGATGTGAGAAGGGAAAAGTGCAGACTGTTCCCCAGCAGGTGAAAGTTGTGCTCCCAGCTCTGTTCCCAGCGAAAAGCACAAGGGGCTTTACATTTTCCCTGTTAGCCTGTTTTAGAGTTTGGATGAGAAGTTACAAAATAAATGTATCCATCATTTGTAGGAAAACAAGGAAAGGGTACATTGTTACTTGATGATGGAGGTGGAAGGAAAAGAAGGCACACTCCGTACCTGGCTTTTCAGTGTTTTCAGGCAGTTTTGTCCAATGCTGACAAAAATCCTGAGTCTGTGCCTTCATTCCTCCCTCTTGTCCCCGCCACAATGTTTGCTCTTACTTGCTCCTTAAGAAGTGGCTTCTCCCAAGCCAACATTTTGAAACAGCCTTGTTGCGTTTAGTTCTAAATCTGTGACAGTTAGAAAGGAAATGACTAAAAGATAATGCTGGACTCAAAAGATAATGTTTAGTGTTCTGCCCACAAAGCAGATGGTCTTTGTACTACATGGTCTGTGCCCACAGAGCCACACACTGTGTTTGCCAAGCGCAGAGGGAGAATTCCTGAGTTCTTGCTTCTTGGCTCTGCCGCTGGCTGATGAGAATCTGAGAATGCTCTAGAGGTGATGGCTGGATTCCTGATGGTAAAATAAAGCCCCAAGAGTGCGTGGTAAGAAGAGGCGTGAACTCACACTCCCAGGGTCACCCACCTGGGGCAGGCGGAAGTGGAGCCCATGGTGGGCACCCAGGAAGAGGATGGAAGGAGTGTCTGCGGGTGCAGTTTCAAGGAGATGGTCCTCAGCCACAGAGCCATGTCAGGATGGCACAGAACCCAAAGGGACAAGGAACACTCCCTGCTCTAGCTGGTGTAATGATACGTTTTTCAAGCTTTGGGGACGCTCATAGAACTTCTGGGAAGATGAGGCTTGCAGCTAGAGCCGTGTGGTATGACCTTTCCAGGGGAACCCCTGTTGCCCTCAAGCCAGATGCCTCAAAGCTCAAAGCTCAGAGCTCCTGCAGGCCAGGGGTCCGGTCCCCAGCATACACCACCACAGTCTGCTCACATCCTGATGGATGGAGGTGGAAGTGGGAGAGGAAGGAGAAGCAAAGGCTGGTGGGTCAGTCAGGAGCAGTTTCCCGAATCGGACTTCCTAGGACTTGCAAAGAATAGGAATTAGCCTTATGGCCAGGACAGTGCGAGGGGTAAGGTGGCACCAGAGGGTGGAGCACCAGGGTTCCTGGGGTGGATCCTGCCCCTCAGGGGTGGCAGCCATTGTTTCAAAAGGCCCAGAGTATGGAGTTCAGGCTTCCTGGCAGGCCGTAGGGCCCCAGTGACAGCTTCTGAACTATACTTAACCCCGATTTAGGGGCGTTACACTGGCCTTTCATCTCTTAAATAAAACAATGAAAGATTACTTGATCACTTAAAAACGTTTTCCAAACCAGCCCACAGATGATATGCAAATAACTGGCTGTGTCTGTATCCCAATAAAACTTTATTTAGAGACAGGGAAGTGGAATTCCAGGTAATTTGCATGGGCAAAAGCAGGCCCCAGGCAACATTCCAAGGGCCAGGCTGTAGTTGCCACCCCTGGTCTGTGTGATGAGGCTGCTAACAGGTTCCAGGGAGCCAGGGAGAGGTCAGCTGAGGATTTTCAGTACCTCCTTTGGGCTTCAGTGGGATTTCAGAGCTCAGGTCTGAAGAGGGTGGTGGTTTTTGTGAAAAGGCTAAGCAGCCGTTAGGTGATGGACAGCAAGGGCCTGAAAACAGGGCAGTGTTAACAAGGATGGCCTGCTCTGAGATGTGGAGTCTGGAATAAAAATTAGCAGAACATGGTGATGGATGTGCAGGGTGGGGAGCATCACATCCCAGTTGTGGTTTATATAATATTCAGATGCCCCAACTCACTGGCCAGCAAGGAAACTTGGTGTATCTTCATGCACGTGTAGGCCTAGGGCCAGTTAGATGTCTTCCTGTAAGTGAGGGTAGTGTTAGTAACTAGTGTCTAACTGAGTCTTAAGATCACTCCCCTGGTTGTCGTTTCGTAGAATAGTTTTGTTTGCTGTTGAATGGAGCGCCTCATTCCAAGTGTTATTCTACAAAAATGATACCCCAGTGCTCTGCAAGAATTACTTAACCATATTGACATTTTTTCCTACCTCATCACACCAAAAGAAGGAAATGAGTAATCTTTTTCAAAGTATGTAATTTCAGACCATCGACTAGCCTTCCCGTAGGAGGAGAAATTCAAGTGGTAGAATCTAAGACGTTGATTAGAGTGGAACTCCCTCTTTCTTTGTTTATTCCTAAATCTTCTCCCCTCCCCCCTTCAAATCTCAGCTGCTTTTGCCTTCTCAGCAAACAGGGAAGATAAAACAGAAAACCTGTAATCCTGATTATTGGTAAATGTTACATTATCATGAAATTACCTAAATCATCAGTTCAGGATTTCCACTATGTGAATATTTTTTTTCCAGTAAATGATAGCTGTGTACAATAATGCAATCATGAGGTACAATGTGCTGGTTCCATACACAGTCTGAAATATTTTCACCAAACTGGTTAACATAGCCTTCATGGCATTTTCTTAGTTATTGTGTTCAAACCTTTATACTCTACGCTTAGTAAACTTCACCTGCACCCTTCCAAGATGCACCCTAGGTGTGGACCCCCCAGTCACCCTCCCCCTGCCCTACTTCTCCCTCTCTTCCCCTCCCGTGCCTCCTTCCCCATATTCTTGTACTGAGATTGGGTTATAGCCTTTGTATGAAAGCTGTAAACTAGTTTCATATTAGGGCTGAGTACACTGGGTACTTTTTCTTCCTTTCTTTGGATACCTTGCTAAGAAGAATATGTTCCAGCTCCATCCATGTAAACATGAAAGAGGTAAAGTCTCCATCTTTCTTTAAGGCTACATAATATTCCATGGTATACATGTACCACAATTTATTTTATTTTATTTTTTTCTTTTTTATTGTTGGGGATTCATTGAGTACCACAATTTATTAATCCATTCATGAGTCGATGGGCACTTGGGTTTTTTCCATGACTTAGCAATTATGAATTGGGCTGCAATAAACATTCTGGTACAAATATCTTTGTTATAGTCCAATTTTTTGTCTTCTGGATATATACCTAGTAGAGGAATTATAGGATCAAATGGCAGATCTATTTTTAGATCTCTAAATGTTCTCCAAACATCTTTCCAAAAGGACCGTATTAGTTTGCATTCCCACCAGCAGTGCAGAAGTGTTCCCCTTTCTCCACATCCATGCCAACATCTCTGGTTATAGGATTTTGTGACGTCGGCTAATCTTACTGGAGTTAGATGATATCTCAAAGTAGTTTTCATTTGTATTTCTCTGATGGTTAAGGATGATGAGCATTTTTTCATGTGTCTGTAGGCCGTGCGCCTGTCTTCTTCAGAGAAGTTTCTTTTCAAGTCTCTTGCCCAGCCTGCGATGGGATCACTTGTTCTTTTCTTGCTTATACATTTGAGTTCTCTGTGGATTCTGGTTATTAAACCTTTGTTGGAGACATAACCTGCAAATATCTTCTCCCATTCTGAGGGCTGTTTGCTTGTTTTACTTACTGTGTTCTTGGCTGTGCAGAAGCTTTTTAGTTTGATCAGGTCCCAGTAGTGTATTTTTGATACTGCTTCAATTGCCTGGGGAGTCCTCCTCAAAAAATATTCACCCAGGCCAATTCCTTTAAGAGTTTTCCCTGCACTTTCTTCTCGTATTTTTATAGTTTCATGTCTTAAGTTTAAATCTTTAATCCAGTGAGAGTCTATCTTAGTTAATGGTGAAAGGTGTGGGTCCACTTTCAGTCTTCTATAGGTCGCCAGCCAGTTCACCCAGCACCATTTGTTAAATAGGGAATCTTTTCCCCACTGTATGTTTTTAATTGGCTTGCCAAATATCAAATAACGGTAAGTAGCTGGGTTCACTTCTTGGTTCTCTGCACTATATGAACATTAATGGAAGCTGGGTTAATTTTTGTTATAATTTAACATACTACTTGGGGACAAGAAAGACCAAGTTAAATAAGAAAATGTGTGTATGAACAAAAACAAAAACTGCAGGCTAATAAGTCTGATGAACATAGATACAAAAATCCTTAACGAAATTCAACAACACATAAAAAAGATTATTCGTCACCATTAAATGGTATTCATCTCATGTATGTAAGGATGGTTCAACAAACACAAAGCAATCAATGTGGTACGTCATATCAGTAGAAAATAGCAAAAACCATATGATTATTTCAATTGATGCTTAAAAGTGTTCGATAAAATTCAACATCCTTTCATGTTAAGAACTCTCCAAATCCTGGGTATAAGGAGAACTTAACACAATAGAAAAGCATATATGACAAACTCGGAGTGAATGTCAATACTGAATGGGGAGGGACGGAAAGCCTTTCCTCTAAGATCCAGAACAAGACAAGGACGTCCACTCTCACCACGGTCATTCAACATAATACGGAAAGTTCTAGCTAGAGCAATCAGACAAGAAAAGGAGATAGAGAGCTTCCAAATATTAGACAGGAAGAACTCAAATTCTTTTTGTCCCAAGATCATATGGTCTTATATCTCGAGAAACCTGAAGACCCCAACCGCCGCCCCCCCAAAAAAAACCCTATTAGAACTGATGAACAAATTTAGTAAAGTTGCAGGATACAAAACCCACATACAAAAATCAGTTGCATTTCTACATGCCAACAGTGAACAATCTGAAAAAGAAGCCAAGAAAGTAATCTCATGTACGGTAGCCCCAATTAAAATGAAATACCTTGGAATGAACTTAACCAAAGAAGTGAAAATTCTCTATGATGAACTTTATCAAACATTGATGAAAGAAATTGAACACACAAAGCAATCTACAGATTAATGTAATCCTCATTACATTAATCTGTAATCCTCATTACATTGATCTACAGATTAATGTAATCCTCATCAGAATATCAATAACATTTTTTTTGTTGTTGCAGTTTTTGGCCGGGGCCGGGCTTGAACCTGCCACCCCCAGTATATGGGGCTGGTGCCCTACTCCTTGAGCCACAGGCGCCACCCTAACATTCTTTATAGAAATAGAAAAAGTAACCCTAAAATTTACGTGGGACCACAAGAGATCCAGAATAGCCAAAGCCGTCCTAAGCAAAAATAACAAATGTAGAAGAATAATTACATTACCTGACTTAAAATCATACTACACAGCTGCAGTAACCAGACAGCATGGTCTAGTATGAAAACAGACACATACACCAGTGGAACAGAACAGAGAACCCAGAAATAAATCTGCACATCTATAGCTTGATCTTCAGCAAAGATGCCAAGAACATACATTGGGGAAAGAGCAATCTCCTCAATAAATGGTGCTAATAAACCATATGTCTATATGCAGAAGACTAGACCCTTACCTCTTGACTTACACAAACATCAGATCAAAACTACAATGAGATACCATCTCACCCCAGTTAAAATGGCTTTTCTATAAAAGACAAGTAATAACAAATGCTAGTGAGGATATGGAGAAAGGGGGACTCTCATACACTGTTGGTGGGAATGTAAATTAGTGCAATCACCCTGGTGAACAGTGTGAAGGTTCCTCAAAAAATGAAAGCTCGTTCTTTTCTCATTATGTCCATATCCTTGGAGATTTTGTCTTTGAATTCACTGATTTCTTGAAACAACTTTTGAACTACTCTTTGAATTTCAGTTTCTAACTTTTCTTCCATTCCATTGATCTTATTTGCCATCCGTATTCAGAATTCTATTTCTGATGTTCCAGCCATTTGTCTGCGAATGGCATATTCTGTTTTATCTCCTGTGTCATTCCTTGGGGGAGTTGATCTACGCAGACATTTGCACCAGGATGTCCATTGCAGCCCAATTCGTAATTGTGAAGTCACGTAAGCAGCCTAAGTGCCCATTGACCTATGAATGGGTTAACAAACTGTGGTATATGTATACCATGGAATACTATGCAGCCATGAAAAAGATGGAGACGTCACATCTTTTATGTTTACCTGGATGGAGCTGGAACATCTTCTTCTTAGTAAAGTATCTCAAGAATGAAAGAAAAAGTATCCAATGTACTCAAAACTATTATGAAACCAATATATAATCACCTACACTTTCATGTGAATGATAAAACAAAACTATAGTCCAGGAAAAAGGAGGGAAGAGGAGGGAGAGGAGGGGGAAAGAGGAAGAAGGGGAGGAGGGAGGGTGTTTGGTGGGACCTCATCTATTGTGGATAATACAATGGTACATTTTAAAATTATTCATAGTAGAGTATGGCTGTCTTACCACAACAAATAAGTAAGTGAGGTGTTGGTTATGTTAACAAGTTTGATATAAGCTGGCTACATTGTATATCAGATTAACACATTGTACCCCATAAATGCATTAATGTACACAGTTATGATTTAATAAAAAAATTTAAAAAGAACAAAAGCTAGAACTACCATATCCCACTAAGCCCACTGCTCAGTATCAATCCAAAAGAGGGAATTCAGTATCTCAAAAAGGTAGCTGCACTCCACGTTTATTGCAGCACTAATCACGATAACCGATGTGGAAGCAATGTAATGTAAGTGTCCATCCATGGATGGAGGAATAAAAAAATTCATACACGATGGAATATTACACAGCCACAGAAAGAATGACATCCTGGCATTTGCAACAACATGGATGGATCTGGAGAACTTTATGTTAAGTGAAATAAGTCGAGCACTGGAAGACAAATCTCACATGTTCTCACTCACCTGTGGGAGCTAAATATTAAAAACAATCGATCTCATGGAAGCAGAGAGTAGAATGATGGTTACCAGAGGCCAGGAAGAGGTAAGGTGGGAGGAACAAAAATACACTTAGACAATTAGATAGCATGAACAAAGTACCTAGAATCAACAATATTAATACTTTAAAATAACTAAAAGAATAGAATTGGAATATTTCTAACCCAGAGAAATGATAAATGCCTGACGTGATGGAGACCCCAGTTACACTGATTTGGTTAGTTCACATTGTGCACCTGTATCAAAACCTCACATGTATGCTATAAAGATATACAACTATCATGTACCCTTAAGAATTAAAGAAAAGAAAATGGGAAAATGTGTGTGGTGTACCTCCTGCAAAATCCACATTGAGATGACTAAGATGGGAGTGAATTGATTGAATGTATTTCATAGTATCATATCCTTGAATTCCACGATGTTGGTTCAGCCCTTTTTTGGTGTTAGAAATAGCCACGTTCACTTTCTGAAGCATCAGTTTTTTCTTCTGAGCGATCTGTTTGGTGCACGTCTACAGTACCTAAGTCTTGGACTCTTTACTGTTTTCTGTGGTCAACTCAAGGAATTTATTATATCAATGCGAAAAAATGGGTGAGAGAATGACAGACTCACTGAAATCTGTAGTTTTGAAAAGGCTCCTTTCATATGTAATAAGACAAATAGTTACCAAGGTGGACATTCTCCACCCAAAAGAAGTTCTCAGTGCCGTTGCCCTGGTGTAGGACAGAACTCTGGAGATATAGGCATTAATACTCCCCCCGACGGCTGTCTCACCCCTCTTGTTTTGCACTTTTCTCGCATCTGTCTCCCCTCTCTGAGCCCCTCTCCTGGTGCCCTGGAGCACAATCGCAGGACGCTCTCCAGCATCAGGATTGGAGTAACACGAGGGCAGTAGCTTGTGTTGGTGCATTCTCTGCCAGGCATCAGGCTAAATGTTTCCACCTATATGTTGAGATACGCATTGTTATTCCCAGTTTACAGATGAGGAAACTGAGGCCTAGAGGGGATAAACAATTGCCCAAGGCCATGTGGCTAGCGCTTGGTGGTCCTGAGTTCACATCTGCAGTGCCAGTTGCAGTGGAATTCCAGAGTGTGTGGACAGGACAGTATCCCAGGGCCAAGCCTGACCCTTCTCCCTCACCCTCACTATCGGGCCACTCCACACCCAGCAGCCACCAGCAGCTGACCTCATTGGAGGGCATTCCCCTGAGCAGGACCCCAGGGGGTCGGTGAACACAAGCCTATCTGGCCCCTTCCTCATTCTGACCTATTCCTTGCCCTGCCTTCCTACCCCAACTGATTCAGATCAGCTCACAATGTGGGATCATGAGTGACTGGGTGGGCTTAAGTCAGTGGGCATCAGCCATTATTTTCCTGCATAAGCAAAAGGGGTTCGTGGGAGCAGGAAACACTTCTGAGTTGTTCTCCTGTGTCATCCTCAAATTGGTGTCCTTTGATTGGCCGTGATGCTGGAGTCTGGTCCACTGACATCTCTGTCCTGCGTTACTCCAGAGGCCTCTGAGCTGGACACTCAGCCTCCAGCCTGGCCTCTCACCAGACCCATTCTTCACCTGATTTCCACTCCTCCACTTAAAACCTCCGTGACTTTTGATTGTTTTTAGGATAAAAAACAATTCTTCTAGAACACTCACGGGGCCACAAGAGATCTGACTCTACCTACCCCGCCACACTCACCCTCAAGCTCTCTCTCTCTCTCTCTCTCTCCATCCAGCTTTCAGACCCTGCCCTCGTTTCTCCAGGAAATGTGGCTTTTTCCTGTCTCTGTTCCCCCTCATCCACAGGGCTCACCTGTGTGCTCGCATCCCTTCTTTGTCACCATGCAGTTACGATTCCAGGCGCAGAGTAAAAGCTCAGTTCATATTTCTCACCTGAGTAAATGAGAAGCATCCGTGCCATTTTAGAATTTTTTACAATTTGGAACACTCCATTTCCCATGTTCATTATCTGTTTTTGCCAGTATTCCTAACGCTACTTCATCTGGCTTTTCGGGTGGTTTTTTTTTTCTTCTAAACTTGTCTCATTCCATTCTTGGGGTCCTCTCTTTTGAAGCTATTTTTGACTGATTTTCAATCTGGTCTCGGTGATGGCCCACGGCACAACCCTCGGTTCCTTTTGCCCACATTTACCAGGGATGCTGAATACACTGCAAACCCCACAGGCCAACCCCACCCCCACCCCCACCCCACCCCCAATGCAGCATGAACCCTGTTGAAAGAGTATTGTGTGTGTTTCCCAGAGTCCTAAAAGAATAGAATTTTTCTCTCGATTATTTGTTGCTTGAACAGGAAGGTGTAAAGGAGAAAGGGGTTTGGGGTTTGGGATGGGCCGTGGTTTTTGAAGAGAATAATAGGAAATAGCGTGGAGAGACCTCTAAGAAGAGACCGTTGAGTTCCTTCATGTTTTGGGGTACAGGCCTGTGCTCTTCCTCCGTGCAGTCAGAGTTGCTGTGGGTGTTTCCCAACTCACAGCAGCTGTGCTTTGTTGCTTTTTCCTGGCCCAGAGGTCACGCTGAAGGTGCATGTCAGCGACGCCAGCACCCACCAGCCGGTGGCCGATGCCCTCATCGAGATCTTCACCAACCAGGTGGCCATCGCCTCCGGCACCTCGGGGACAGATGGCGTGGCCTTCATCAGGTTCCAGTATAAGTTGGGCAGTCAGCTGATCGTCACGGCCACAAAGCACGCCTATGTGCCCAACTCGGCGCCGTGGAAGCCCATCCGATTACCGGGTAAGGCCGTTTTCCATCTCCCCAGCGCAGAGGGCGCAGTGTGGGTGGCTACGCAGAGGGACCCTGAAGCTCCCGGTGAAATGTGCGTGTGTGTTCTCCGCTTTCCCTGTTGGGGTCCCCTCAGGGGCAAAGCACGAAGCTGGTCGGACAAGATTAAGGGTGTCCATAGAGACTGGTTTCCCACTTCTGCCCCTTCCCGCTGTTCACCACTTCAGGGCCAGGACAGTACCGGGCACAGGTCAGCTTGGGGGGCTAGGGGGTCGGCAGGCATGGCCCTTTCTGTCCTCTCACCTCAGCCCCTCAGAGTTGAAGGGACATGGTGCTGGGGACAGCTGGGCTTTAGAAGCCATCTGACCTGGATTCCAACCTCCAGTCTGTGACGAGCCCCTGGCTTCAATGCCAGTTTCTATAAACTGGAACTAAGACCCCCTTGTGAGTTTTTCTGATTGAAGATTACTAACAACATAAACTAACATATAGCACAGAAACAGTAGGTGCTCAATAAATGTGCATTGCAGAACACAGGGCCTGGCACGTGCCATGTGAGTGCTCGACTCTGTCTCACAGCACAACGTCCCGGACACACGGCCGTCCCTGGAAGGGATCTCTGTCTTCTAAAGGCCCAGCATCTACCTCAATTGACAGAACTTCCTGTAGTTCTGTTTACGTTGATTAAATACCTACCACATACCAGGCACTGCTCTGAGCACTGAAAAGACAGATCAAAGACACAGATTTTGCCCCCGAGAGTTTATAGTTTGGCTATGAAGTCAGCCCCAGAAGAGATTTCCATCTTAGGTGTAAGTGCTCTGAGGCTTACATGCAGATGTGCAAGTTTGGGGTGTGTGACCAGCCTAGTGGGGTGGAGGAGGCTTCCCAGGGGGCGTGAGACAGGAGCTGAGTCCTGAGGATAATTGAAGGTGTTTCTAGTAACATACAGATTCGGGGACTCACACCCTCGGTCTTGGGAGATGGCTGGGGCACCTGCATTTTAACAAGGGGCCTCCCATGCACACACACCAGCACCAGATACTTACAGATAACAAATGTTCAAAGTTCAAAATCACAGCTTGGGGAGCTATGGAAGGTGGATTTCTTACAGATACGATGGAGCAGATGATTCGGCAAAGTTTTAGAGGAAAGAGAATAAACCTGAGAAATATTGAGCAGATGAAGTCCACACAGGCTTGGAGATTGGTGGGAGAGGTCAGGAAGAGGAGGAGGTAGGCGGGAGGTGAGAGGAGCCTCTGGTGTCTGCCTGGCGGCAGAGCAGATGGTACCTGTAGGGGCAAGCCATGGAGCGGGGACCGGCCACACCACATTTCCCTGAAGTTGATTCCATTGACAAACTAGGTTGGAGACGTCCCCTCCCCATCTCTGGGTGTGTATCCCTCCCTCTAAGCTCTAGGCTCAGGCAAAGTTGGAGAAAAGCTGGCAAGCAGGAGGAGAGGGGCAGGTGTTGGAGGCATAGTTGATGCAAGCTTTGTTGAAGATGTACAGTAGAACTTCTGTAAATTGACCACCCAAGGGACTGTAACAGACTGCGCAGCATAAGGAACTTCCATTGAGTATGTGTGGCACATGTCTGTTCTATGAAAATTAGGTCAACTTTAGGAGATGATCACAACAGGTAAGGTGGTCCTTACGTGTGACCTCCTGTTTTTCATATTGAGAAGTCACTGGGAATAACACAGGGAATTTTCGGCAGCTTCTGCCTGCCCAGAGAGAACAGCTGCCCAAGGTACAGTCGATTTTTATCATTGGCAGGAGTTATGGTCCATAAAATGGCCTCTGACTCTGAGTTAGCAACCCCTGAACCCTCATCACAGCAGGGGAAATATAGCCTCTTGTCACAGAGTTTTCATGAACTGATCAATACATACCTTTGTTTGATGTATGTTTCTGTTTAAAAAACAGAAACTTATTTACTATGGTTGATTCATTAGCATCAGAATCACAGCCCACAGCACTGTAACTTCACGCCTGAGTGACGCTTATGGAATACACACTATTTTCTCTGAAAGGTGCATCACAGCCTTTTTGCACTCAGGAGCACCAGCCAGAACATCAGTGCTATGCTTGGGGGCCGTGTTATTTACTCATTTGTTTATTTATCTATTTATTATTTGTATAAATTTAGGGGTACTAGTGCAGTTTTGTTACATAGATATGGTGCACGGCACTGAAGTCTGGGCTGTTAGTGCCGCCATCATCCGTAAACATTGTACATATTAATTTCTCATCCCTTACCCCCTCCCCATCCTCCCTCCCAAGTCTCCAGTGTCTTTTATTCCGCTCTTTTGATCCACGTGTGTACATTATTTAGCTCCCAATTATAAATGAAACCACACCATGTTTGCATTCTGTGCCTGTTTCACTTAAGATAATGGCCTCCAGTTCCATCCATATAGCAAAAAGACCCAATTTCATTCTTTTTCTTTTATGGTGAATAGTATTCCATTGCATACCTAGGCCACGCTTTCTTTATCCGGTCATCCCTTGATAGGCATTTAGGTTGATTCCCTGTCCTTGCTATTATGAATAGTGCTGTGACAAATACACGAGAACAGGTGTCTTTTGGATATAAGGCTTTCTTTTCTTCTGGATAGACGCCCAGTAGTGAGATGGCCAAATAGAATGGAAATTCTGCATTTTTAGTTCTTTGAGAAATCTCCAGATTGTTTTCCATTTTACATAATGTTTTCCCCCAACAAAAACCTTGACCCTGAACAGAGAAAAGGACCCTGAACAGAATGAGAGCTGAAACCCAAGACACAGCATCTTCTTGGCCAACCAGACATGTGAATCAGGGACCCCTTTGGGCCACTCTGTACCTATGCATATAAGACACCGTGAACATTGGTTTGGGGGTTACAGGTAAACTCTAGCAGGTAGACATGTTTGCAAATACAGCATCTGTGAATAACAATGATCAACTACACTTTAATTACATTCATTGGGCTTTGTTAACATGATCATTTGAGAAAAAAAAATTTCCATAATTACATTTTCTTAAACGAGTCATATAATGGAAAGGACATTTGATTGAAAGAGTTTGGGGTGAGGCATGAAACTACCAGCATCCCAGCCTGCCCACTTTCTCCCAGCTGGCCCCACACGCGTGGGCCCATCAGCACTTTCCGAGCCTGTGTTTCTTGTTTCTAAAATTAAATTAATAAGCCCGAATAATTTCTAAGCACCTTCCTGTGTCTTTGACTGTCTTACTCAGCTTGTCTTTCCAATATCATAAAGCTGCTCCTAACCAGAATCTAACAGGAAACGTGACCAACATCTAGTCTGGCCTGTTGTAAGAAGCAGAGTAAATTGTGGTTCTTGTGCAAGTTTGTGGAGGTCAAGACTAACACTTTCTGTATGAGAAGAGAGTGGGGAGCCTCTTCTAAAATATGTTGACATTTTGAAACTAAAAAAATGCATTCTTTATGACAGTCGTGTTTATTTATGTTTGCATGAGCATTCTCTTATGAGTTCTTGGGATGGGCTTCCATCTTCATCTTAAGCAACAGTTCCTGGAGGATGTGTTGATAAAAGGTTTATGTTTGAGGATTTGTCCAAGTTAGAGTTCCTCCCTTTAGTCCTAGCTTACCTATGGGATCAGCAGTGATTAATTGCAGAATATTTTATCACTCTCACCCCCAAAACCTTATATCCATTAGCACTGATTCACCTTTTCCCAGGCCCTGGCAACACCAGTCTACTCTCTGTCTTTCTGAATTTGCCTGTTCTGCATGCGTGTCAGTGAACTCCTATAGTCCATGGCCCCTTAAGTCTGGTGTCTTCACTTTACATGATGTTTTCAAGGTTCTCTCATGTTGTAGCATGTGAGGGTACAACGTTCCTGCTTAGAAATGAATAACATTCCCTTATATGGATACAGCACACCTCCATTCCTCAGCTGATAGACATTTATCTGGGTTATTTTCATTTGGGGGCTACTATGGATAATGCTGCAATGAAAATTTGTGTAGTTGTGTGAATGTATGTTTTCAATTCTCTTGGGTTTATACCTAGGAGCGGAATTGCTGGATCATAGGGTTACTCTGTGTTTACTATATGACAAGCTGCCAGGCTATTTTCCGCACCACTGAAGTGCATTCTTATCTTTCTCCTGCTACTTGGCCACATTCTGCTTGTCATACAGCTATTTCTTACAAGTCTAATCCCCTTCTGATCCATGACTCCTGAAGGCACAGTCTGCCTCCAGACCTTATCTATCCACCTAGGATCTAGCCCTGGGCCCAGTGGCAGCTAACTACATGGACTGAGTGGAAGATGAGTGGAGAGAGAGGTCATGTCCAAGGCCAGCTCACCAGTCTGGTCCCCTATGACCCCATGCTAAGAATATCCATTACTTCTCCTTTGGTGATCTTTCTGTTTTCTCAGAAAGTCACTTCAGCTCTATGGGCCCCATTTCCATGTCACAGAGGTGTTGCCAGCAGATTCCAGGGTTCAAACCTGGCTGCTGGATACTAAGCAGATTATTTTTTCATGTATATAAACATATTTCCTTACCTGTAAAACGGGCATATTAACTTCATAGAGTTGCTTTAGAACTTAAAATAAATTATCACAATTAAAGCACTTAGAATGATGTCTGGAATGTTAGTAAGGGATTGATAAGGTAAGCAATTATTATCATTTCATAATGTATTTATTTGCATTTCTCTTAAATTCATATGTTCTACCCCAAAACTTGCAGGCTTTGTGAAATTTTTAGTTGAAAGGTTATGAACTAAAGTAAGAGTTTTAAAGGAGTACGGTTTCTACCATATTATTAGTTCTCAGAGTTGGGAGGAATACTCTTTTACTATGAGACACACATCTTTCTAAACATGTATTTTAAAAATGTCTCTTGAAATGGATATCTGACATTATATTGTCTATACTCTATTAATAGCATGTACATTATAACTTTTGAAACTGCATATACTTGTGTGGGGAATGGGCTGTGAGGTGACAGGGTCCCCCACAACCTGAGAAAGTTCAAGGAGCGACCCCAAACCATTTCTCCTTTAGCAACATTCTTTTCACCTGCCAGAAGTCACAGAGCCCCTACATACATTCCCTAGTATCAGTAAGCACACAGCTTTTCCTCCTTAAAGTGAATCCTTACCCCCGGTGTTAAGATTTACCTTGTTAAAGATACTTTCTAAATAAAGCTGCTTCCGTGGTTTGGTGCAGGCTGGGTACAGACAGACCTCGGACCCTATCCTATCTCTCCTCTCATGTGTGTTTTATAAATTTCCTAGAATGTCTCTTGTGTGTCATTCTTTCTAATTTCCCACCATTTCCACTCAGGTTATCCCCCTCTCCTGTGCTGGGTTGAGAGATACTTGTCCTGTGAACAGGTTCAGTCACTTGGCTAGAAACTTCTAACAAATAAAAAAAAAAAATAACTATGATAGAACAGTTTGTTATGTGAGAAATTGCAATACTTTGATGGTGTTTTGAAGGTGTTTTGCTAATGATACTAAAACTTGATATTAGTCACTGATTTGAAATCAGAGAATACAAAGAAGGCAGAGTCTCCCCCAAATTAGAGTGGGCATTTAGACTTACATGTCGTAATTTCCTCATGTCCATTTTTGTTCCTGCAGTATTTTCTTCACTGAGCCTTGGCCTGCTTCCAGAACGTTCAGCTACTCTGATGGTGTATGAAGATATTGTCCAAATAGTATCAGGATTCCAAGGTGTGTTTAATATCTGTTTTCTTTTCCATTATTATTAATATTATTTTTGATCAACAAATTATAATTGTATACACTGGGTGAACATGATGGGTTTTTTTATTAGATCATAGCTGTGTACATTAATGCAATCATGGGGTACAGTGTGCTGGTTTTATATACAATTTGAAATATTTTCATTAAACTGGTTAATATAGCCTTCACAGCATTTTCTTAGTTATTGTGTTAAGACATTTATATTCTACACCTAGTAAATTTCACATGCACCCTTGTAAGATGCACCGTAGGTGTGGTCCCACCACTTCAACATGATGTTTTTATGTGTGTATATAACGTGAAATGATTACTTAGCAATCGTTATTAACTATTAGAAAATTTATTGCCTCTGTTAGCTATCTTTATGGCGAGACATTTGAAATTTATTATCTTAGTTAATTTTGGTATATTTAGCACTTAAAAAGGAAGCCAACAGTTACTTTTGGACCAACTTCTAAAATCTTACATGGGACCCCTTATTGGGATGATGGCTGGGACGTACCATCTATGACTCTCTGTGGGCTATAATCCTACTTCTTTTAGGATGAAGTGTGTGAGACAAAAGAAGGGGCTGCCCCACTTTGCCTGCCATCACTTTCCCAACAGAGACTCTGTTGATCAATTTTATTTGGGTGTGAGTCCAGGCACTGCCAGGACCTCATTTACTAGTGGAAGGGGGTCACTGTCAAAGGCTGATACGCAAACAGCCTCTTTTCTTGTCCCCTTATTTTTTTAATCTGCCTCCTACATCATGATGTCTATAAATGTAACCTCACCCGTCTGACTCCTGTTGCTCACAGAGAAGCTCACACAGAAGGTTCCAGGGATTTGCCCTTTGTGTGCTTGATATGGGTGTTAGAACTGGGAATGCTTGGCTCGGTGCCTATAGCACAGTGGTTACGGCACCAGCCACATACACCGAGGCTGGCGGGTTTGAACCCAGCCCGGGCCATCTAAACAACAAGGACGACTATAGCAACAATAATAAAAAAAAAAAAATGGGTGTGGTGGCAGGCACCTGTAGTCCCAGCTACTTGGGAGGCTGAGACAAGAGAATCGCTTAAGCCCAAGAGTTGGAGGTTGCCATGAGCTGTGATGCCGCGGCACTACCCTGTGGGCGACATAATGAGACTCTGTCTCAAAAATAAAAAATTAAAAAAAAAGAACTGGGAATGCTTCTGTGAAAAGTGTCTCTGTGCCGAGAACATCATTTTATTTCATCTCAATTGTGAGCTGTTCCTGGCTTTTGAGTATTTCATCAGATTTCAGTTTTTATTTACTGTTCTTTGTTCGAATACTGTTGTTATCCCCATCATTCTCCACGGCACCAAACCCGTGCACCCTTTGCTAATGAGGTGGATGCAGATATTGGCTTCCTCCCACCGGCTGTGAGGAGCCAGGAGTCTAGCCTGCGCCCACTGCTCCGGGAGGAGGTATTTGAAGAGAAAATAAGTGGAAGTGCCTGGCAGCATTTCTGCCTCAAGTTTGGGAGAGAAAACAGGAATAGAAGTACAGATTTTGGTGTCATCTGCACAGTAAAAGCCTTATTAAGTTATCTTATTTTTCCCTCTGAGAGAGCAGAGCTGGACCTGCCTCTTCAGCCTCCTTTCCCGGTAGACCTGCTCCCAGGGTGCATGCCTGTTAGCTTCGGGAGCTCCTGTTTTTCTTTTTTTTTTATTATTAAATCATAGCTGTGTACATTAATGTGATCATGGGGCACCATACACTGGTTTTATAGACTGTTTGACACATTTTCATCACACTGGTTAACATAGCCTTCCTGGCATTTTCTTAGTTATTGTGCTAAGACATTTACATTCCACATTTACTAAGTTTCACATGTACCCTTGTAAGATGCACCGCAGGTGTAATCCCTTCAGTCCCCCCTCCCCCTGACCCCCTCCCCCCCTCCCTTTTCCCCTTCCCCCTATTCTTAGGTTGTAACTGGGTTATAGCTTTCTTTTATTAGCTTTGCGGTTGGCAGAGTCACTTGCAGCCTTTACGTTGCCCAGGTCCGAGGACGTTTCTCTCCATCCTCCTTGTATCTCCACTGCATTCAACAGACACAACTGCCTGCCCCTTCTCAAACCTCCCTTCCCTCATGGCCATGACAGCGAAGGTGTTTTTCTTCCCATCTCATGGTCACCTCTCCTTGGGGATGATAATATCAGTCATTGGCCTAGGCTGCTTTCTAGTCCGTTCAGTGATCTCAACTAGACCACTCCTGGCTTATTACACCCACCTCTATCTCCTCTGCCCAGACCCTGCCCCTGAAATGGAGGCTCCCACCAGTTGCTGGTTTGGCATCTCCACCTAGAGGTCTGGGAAGCGTCTCATTTTTGACACATACAGAGCTCTTGGTGGGTGTTGCCTTCTGTCTGTGTAAGTGGTATATAAACATCTACCTAAACATCGAAACTCTAGGAATTACCATTGATGATTCTTCTCTCCTTTTTTTTTGAGACAGATTCTTACTCTGTTGCCCTGGATAGAGTGCAGTGGTGTCATAGCTCATGGTAACCTCAACCTCCTGGACTCAGGTGATCCTTTTGCCTCCCAGTTAGCTTGGACTACAGCTGTGCACCACCATACCCAGCTAGTTTTTCTATTTTAGGAGAGACCAGGTCTTACTTTTGCTCAGGCTGGTCTCGAACACCTGAACTCAGGCGATCTACCCACCTTGACCTCCCAGAGTGCTAGGATTACAGGCCTGAGCCACCACACCCAGCCAGATCTCATGCCGTTGCTGAGGCTCTTCTCCCTGTCTGCGTTGCCACCTCATAGATCCTGGGTCTGCCATGTCTCCTCAGAGCACTGTCATGGGCTTTTCTTAATTGGCTGTCCCATTGACAGTCTTGCCAAACCCATCAAAAGGTCTTTGAAAAGTGAGTGAGGAGTCACCTGGCTCCAGATCTTCCGTGATTTCCCACTGTGCTTGGAATAAAATCCAGCTTCTTCACTCAGGGCTGGACATTCCCCCAGCCCTGGCCTGCAGTGGGTGCTGCCACGATCAGGAAGGTGATCATAGGCCAACCCGGGATCAGGTTGCCAAGTTAATGCACGCAGGATTTCCTGCACCCTTCCCCTGCCCTTGGTGGCCTTCGGGCCCTGCGTGCCGGTTGTCACCCTTTTCTCCTTCATGGCCACCTTTGACATCCATTGTGCCCACATTTCCCTTTGTAAGGGAAAATCCTGAAACCTCTTCCCTGTCCCTCTCTCCCTGGGAGCAGCACTGTCCTCTGCGTGGTGTCCATCCGACTGCAGAGTCTCGAGCCTTGACCACACTCTATTCTATTGTGGTGGCCCAGTGCCCTCCTCACTGCCTGCTCTGCTCCCAGTCCTGACACCCACCAGTGGCCTCTCATGGCTCCGAGGGGGTTCATGAAGGATCCCAGCATCGTGTCGGGTACCC
Organism: Nycticebus coucang; assembly: GCF_027406575.1. Taxonomy (NCBI): domain Eukaryota; kingdom Metazoa; phylum Chordata; class Mammalia; order Primates; family Lorisidae; genus Nycticebus; species Nycticebus coucang. The sequence continues at coordinate 57,768,610 of NC_069799.1, forward strand.
TGTGTGAGCAGTCACCTTCTGCCCACGGAGTGGTTGCCTACGACTTCATCTCCCCTTCTTAGACCCCTGTGAGTCTAACACAGTTGCAGTGAGCCTGGCCTTGCAGCCTGGGCCACTTGATGGTCACCTCCCTGTGCCTGCCTGCACTGACATTCTGTCCCATGTGCGTGCCCTGATTCAGGGCCTGGTGAGCTCTGCCCAGACCACGGCAGTAGCCCCCTTCCTCCCTGGAGCTCTTCCTTGGTCTCTGCATTAGGATGGGGCTGGGCTTCAGGAAGGAAGACTGGTCTCTCCTTCCTAGCACGTCAGTGCTAGACTGCCAGGTAAGTCTTCAGAGGAGAAGATCCAGCTTTCTGTCCCTTGATGGCTCCCCTTGACCTGCAGAATAAACCCAGGCTCCTGACTAAGGCTCTCTGTGGTCTGTCTCCACCTCCCTTCCAAGTGTGCTGTCCCTCTAAATGCTGCCTCCTGGCCGTGCTGGAGCTCTGTCTGTTTCCCTCCTGGGATGTGCTGCTCCATCTTCCAGCCTGTCTTCAGACATGCCCTGGACTGGAAAGCCAGCCTGCACGCACATGCCCCAGGGTCCCTCCCTAGAGTCTGTTGGCAGTGGCAGCCACACTCCCTATGGGGGGCCTATGCTCTGTGACCCACCCATCCCTCCTGGCTGTGGCTGTCAGGTCTACAGGGGGCACCTGGCTCAGGTGTAACCAGTCCATGGAGCAGCCAGGGGTGGGGTGGGACCTGGCTGGAAGAGAGGGGTTGGAGCCATCAGCTCTTATCTCCCTTCCTTTTCCTGGGATTGAGCAAGGAGCCCAGGAGAGGGAAGAACCACTGCCCGGTCACAGGTGCAGGCTGTGTCCCCTACTCTGTGGTCAGTCATTTCTTTATCCTTAACACTCAGTACAGTATCTGCACACACTCACAGGCATCCATGTGCATGGACCCTGAGTACTTGAATGCCTCTTTCTCCCTGCAAGGAGCAGGAAGCACGATCAGATTATAAATAAACCCAAGGAGGTAAATCATTCAGGTAGTTTTGGTTAATGGTTAATCTACTCAGCCTGTTCTATCACTGCCTCCTGCACATGACCAGAAACCAGCTGGGCACTGTTTCTCCCTTTTTATAATCTCCCTTCCACGCCAGCTTTGCAAAATTACATTTTGTTAGTTTTTTAACTTCCCTTATATGGTGAGGTCAGTAGTGTTGAGTTGTACTGATTCCCTGTCTTAGGGGAGTTGAGGCGGACAGCAATGCTCACGGGTCATTTTATTTGTTTCAAGTTTTCTTACTAGTGGGAAGAAAAGCCACATGTGGGTCTTTGCCACCATGTCATTAACGCAGCTCTGCTCTTGTCTACGAAACCAGGATGCTTCTGGATTTAAAAAGGATACGTTGCATTTTTATTCTCAGGCTGCTCCTCTTTAGTTGCATTTGTTCCTTTTAAAAATAGATACAGAGGAGAAAGGCAATAAATTGCCGCCTGCTCAGACACACATGTGTACTGTAAGCCGTTTGCTCGGATGGTGTGATGTGTCAGACAGTGCTGGAAAAAGCGGGGGTTAGTATGGAGATAGTTCCGTTAGGAGGTGCCATGCAGATTCTGCGCGGTGTTAGAAGACGCCTCCTGGTTGGGTTTTACGTGACGCTACACTAAAAGCTTTGTAGAACAAAGGTCATAGCTGGGGACAGGACGACAGAAGAGGGAAAAGGTGTCCCCATCAGCTGGACGTGTCATACTTCCATTGAAGTTTTTGCTTTAAAATGTTGCCAGCCAAATAAAATAGAGAGTAAACTTGTGATGATTTTGTTAAAAATACAAAGTCTGCCCGCTTGTATCATGCCCTGTAGATTCTGACCATTAACACCAAGAAAACCGTTATCTCATCCAACCAGGTCGGAGTCTGCAGCGTGTTTGCAAACATAGTTATTATTGCACAGTAAGTGCATGTTTCCATAGGGTTGGCCTTAGCAGTCAACATTCCTTGCATTTTAAAAGTGAGAAATGTGATTGTATTGTGATTATTAACAGCGCTTTATAAAGAAAGCCTGGAAACCTGTTAGGATAATGGTTCAACAGAACCTGAGTTCCCGGATCCCCCAGCCCGTCTCAGGCCTCCTTGACCTTCCCCGACCCCCTGACCCCAGGTTTATGACCCTACCTGTTCTAGCCTTCTGAGTCTCTTTCGTCCTCCATCTGCTCTCTTCTCTTATCCCAAAAATAGCTTTTGGCTCCAGCCGCCTCTTCTGTGATGGCCTCAGTGCTCCCACCTTTATCTGCAACTTTATCCTTTCTCTCTCGAGCCATCTCATCGCAGCCTCCTGGCTGATCGCTCTGACACAACAGTCTCCACACACGGCCATTCCCCACCCATCAGAAGTGGGCAAAAACAAACCAATAACTGCCGCACACTCTCCCCTGCCAGAATGTGCAAGGCCAGACTGTTGAGCCGGCCTCGCCACGCCCTTCCTCCACCCCCCGCCCAGCCACTGGACCCCACACAGTCCGGTCGTAGCCCCCACAGACTTGCTCAGTTTCCCCCCCAAACACACTGGACCTTCCCATCTCTCTGTGCTTTCCTGTCTGCTAACACCTCTCACCTGCCCCCTCACAGCCTTCCAAACATGGCTCACACATACCGCGGAGGAAACTTCTTTTCTTCTGGGCAGTTGGTCATTCTTCCTTGAAGTTTATATTATGCTTTTATCATTTCTCTCTGAGTCTGGCACTTAAAACACTATGATAGGCCAGGTGTGGTGGTGGACACCTGTAGTCCCAGCCACTTGGAGGCTGAGGCAGGAGGATCACCTGAGCCCAGGAGTGTGAGGTTGCTGTGAGCTGTGATGCCACCACTGCACTCCAGCCTGGGGGACAGAGCAAGACTCTGTAAAAAAAAGAAAGAAAGAAAGAAAAAAAAAGAAAGAATTTAAGATCCGCTATGGTGATGAAGCCATTTACATGGATGTCTCTGTACTCTTTTTTTTTTTTTTTTAGAGTAATGATTTTTATTGATGTTTTAGGGAGTTAAACTTTTAAGAAAGGGGATGATGTGGTAAACTCATCGAGAGGTGATAAAAGCTCTATGAAGAGATTCCTTTGACTCTGATTCCGGGCGAGGGAGAAAGACCAGTTATTCCCAAGATTGATGGCTGAAATGCATTGATCCATGTAAGAGGGCTAAGTGGCATCTGGGAAGAGAGCCCTAGGGCAGAAAGCAGAAAGCCGCTGCAGCCCACAGGCTTCAGTTTCCTCTCCGCTCACGTGGAAACCTCCGTTTTCCTTGAACCTCAGCTTCTGAAATTGACTTGGAAGTCTTCATCCTGCCCTGTGAAAACCGAGTATTAGTGTTTCTTCGTAAGCTTATGTGTTCATCTGATAGGTCAAGAGGGAGACGGAGAAAGAGAGAGAGTGGGTTAGACCAAGAGGGAGAGAATTCGAGAAAAAGAGATGGTGGCAGAAAAAGGCAGAGAGAAATGGCTTCTCTACTCTTGAATTCCAGGAAAACAAAGGCTTTTTCCTTCTCCCCTTCACGTACCCCGTACCCACTATGGAGACTACCCTCAGTACCATTCGCACTATTGTGAGGATGCTCAGAATTCATAGTGCAGTGGGTCTCAGTTGGGGGTAATTTTGCCCCCAGGGGACATTAAGCTACCTCTAGAGATGGTTTGGTTGTCACAACTTGGGGGCCGCTACTGACATCTAGTGGGACAGAGATGAATTAAACATGCCGCATGCACAGGACAGCCCCCACCCCAACAGAGAATTTCCCGTCCCCAAGTGTAAATAGCGCTGAGGTCGAGGAACCCTGATCTAGTTGAAATTAAGACAGAGTTCCTTCTTCACAGGGTTGTCGTAAATATTAATGTGTATATGAACTTCATAAATTCTAACGCACTGATCTCAACCTCTCCCTTAGCGGAGAGATATAATAGGAGTCATCTGGGTCTAGGCTGGCTACCTATTTTTGCTGTTATTCTTGTCATCATTGTTAATTTGGAAAGCAGTGCAGATCCTTGATGGTTTCCAGGCCGGGAAAGGGCAGGATCGCCGTAGCATCTTAGAACAGTCAAGGTGTCAGTGGATGAGAAAAAGAAAGGGCAAAAACAAGCAGAGGGCCCCTTCGGAGACTTAAGCCATAGTCAAGACAAGGGATGGTGTTAGGTAACGAAGACTGCTGGCTGCTGAGAGGGAGGGGAAGGTGATGCAAGAAATGTGGCTAAGGGGAGATTGCCGGGTCTTGGCACTTGAGCAAATGTGCAAGGTGATAGGGAAGATGCTGATGACCTGGAATCAGAACTGAGTGTTAAGGAGAATGGGGGATTGTTAAGGGAGAGAGGAGTTTTAGAATACCAAATGGGCATCTGGGTAGAAGTACCTAGAAGGCAAAGGGAAATTCAGGTGTGGAGCTTAGAAAAGAGTCCATGACCGGGCTCATGCCTATAATTCTAGCATTCTGGGAGGCCAAATTCCAGAGAATCACTTGGGGTCAGGAGACCAGACTCTGCAAGAATGAGATGCCATCCCTACCAAAAATAGAAAAATTAGCCAGTCACAACAGCAGATGCCTGGAGTCCCAGCTACTCAGGAGACTGAGGCAGGGGATCGCTTGAGCCCAGGAGTTTGAGATTGCTGTGAGCTATCATGATGCCATCGCATTCTATCCTGGGTGACAGAGTGACACTTTGTCTCAAAAAAAAAAAAAAAAAACAAAGCCTAGACTAGAGCAAAAGGGAACAGCCAAAGCTATGGCCATGGAAGGGAACCTGCAAGGAGAGAGTTCAGGGACAGCAGAGACAATGGGTGACCCCCAACTTGCTATATCCAGAGGCAGGAGGAGAAAGAAGAAATCTGGGAAGGAAACAGCAGGCAGCCTCTGCAGAGAACAGAGGGCAGGGCGGCGCCTGTGGCTCAGTCGGTAAGGCGCCGGCCCCATGTGCCGAGGGTGGCAGGTTCAAACCCGGCCCCGGCTGAACTGCAACCAAAAAATAGCCGGGCGTTGTGGCGGGCGCCTGTAGTCCCCGCTATTCGGGAGGCTGAGGCAAGAGAATCGCTTAAGCCCAGCAGTTGGAGGTTGCTGTGAGCTGTGTGATGCCACAGCACTCTACAGAGGGCCATAAAGTGAAACTCTGTCTCTACAAAAAAAAAAAAAAAAAAGAAAGAAAGAGAACCAGAGGGCAGAACCGTGAACTCCAGGGAGGAGGGGGTTCAAAGGCAGGGGTGGCAAACAGTGTTGACCATTGTGAAGAGGTTGAGGGGGATGAAGGCTGGGCCACGGTCATGGGTTTGCAAATTATACGGTTCACGCCTCTGAGGGCTACACGTGATGCCGGTATTATTATTTTTTTTTTTTGTAGAGACAGAGTCTCACTTTACTGCCCTCGGTAGAGTGCCGTGGTGTCACGCAGCTCACAGCAACCTCCAGCTCTTGGGCTTATGTGATTCTCTTGCCTCAGCCTCCCGAGCAGCTGGGACTACAGGCGCCCGCCACAACGCCCGGCTATTTTTTGGTTGCAGTTTGGCCGGGGCTGGGTTTGAACCCACCACCCTCGGAATATGGGGCCGGCGCCCTTCTCACTGAGCCACAGGCACCGCCCCTGATGCCGGTATTATTAAAGCCACAGTGCTGGAGGCTGGGTGCAGGGAGAGACGACGTTCATTAACAGGGACTGCAGAGTTACAGTGATACTGGATTGTTATTTTGCTAAACAGTGGAGAAATGAGCATATTTGCTGGGTGGGGGGGAAAGATTGTAGAGAAAGAGATTGATGAGGAAGGCAAGAACACTTGGTTGAGCCAAGTCTTGCAAAGAACAAATAAGTGAAAGTAAAGATGAGTTTCAGTAGACCTTGGAGAACAGGGAAGGAACAGGTATGGAACTACAGCAGATCAAGTGGCAGCGCCCGGAATTCCAGGAAAATAGGACCCGTGCATTCTGGGGATGGGGGAGGAGCCCTACAGACTCTGTCCTCCCGTCTCCACCTCATCATAGCCGTTTCGGAAATCTGGGAACATCTGGCAGCTTTAGTGCATGTAGGTGGGCAGACCACTGCCACGTCCCCCCCACACACACACACACCCTCTTTAGATTTTATTTATGCTGAAGTCTGGTGTTTTTGCTGGGTTTGTGCTAAGTTACTTAGCACTTTTACATCTTGTGACTGTCACAGTAGCATTAGGCGAGAACAAGTTCAGGTTTTGCCATCCAAACAACATCTGGAGCAAACTTAAGGTACAGACAACAGCACGGATGACCGTGGCGGGTGAGAGGGCCTGTTGACTGAACCCATCCTTCTGCACGAGGGAATTGGGTTTGGTGGAAGAGCGTCATTTCACATCATTTCAAAAGTCTTGAAAAATCTGTGACATAATCTGTCACCAGTAGGAAGCATGTCTGCAGAATAGATTGGAGCCACATGGCAGGTTGCACAGAAAGAAGGTTCGTCACTGGTGGGTCCCCCTCTGCATTTCTTATCAAGGCTGCAGGTGTAATTCCCTTGCTCTGCTTCGGTTTGGTCTGAGGCATTAAACCGGATTTCACCAGGGGGATTAAGGATGTGTTTGTAGCAGTATCACAGAGTGTCACTTACATCGTTTATGTAAAGAGACTAATTGTCACCTGCTTATTTCAGTTACACGGACTTTTCCCAAAATTCATAGGCAAGGCCATACAGTGAAAAGGCTGCTCACAATCAGAAGTTGGAAGCAGCTTTTTGTTAAAAACCTAAATAACATCCTGCGTCAAACAAATGTGACAATGGGCTATTATTCCTCTCCATAATAGCATGTTGTCGCCCCTCCTGGCCTGCGTGGAGGGGGTGGGGAGAGCGGTGGGAAGGGGCGTGCTGAAACCCAGGAGAGGCACTTCCTGGTCTTGCGTTTTCTGAAAACAGAAACTGCTCCTTGGGGAGGTAACTCAGGATTCATCTCTGCAGGTGCCCGGCCACAGCCTCGCATTCATTTCCAGAGACGGGCCCTGCGCTTGCCAGAGAACACCAGCTACAGTGACCTGACTGCGTTTCTCACGGCCGCCAGCTCCCCGCTGGAGGTGGACAGTTTTCCATACTTGCGAGGATTAGACGGAAATGGAACAGGTAATTTGAGTCTCTTCTCTTTTCAGGCAGGGTTTCCGGGTTTCCTCTTTGTATGGGGATTGTAGATATGACTGGGAGTGTTTGCACCACATGGGAAGAATGGCACACAGCTGCAGGAGGAGAAGTCCTCCTGCAAGTTCAAGTGCGCTGTGCTGCTTTAAGCCGGTGCATTTAGGGAACCCGGTCTGCACCCCAGTAGAACTGCATTTTAGTACTTTTGTCTCTCTGAGCCTTTCTGCTTTTATCAATTTTCCCAAGCACTTTCTACGGACTTTCCTTTGGAGGACTAAGTACGTTCATTTCAGAGAAGTTCTTACAGTTGAAATTGTAATTTTTTTTTAAAAAGTATAAGATCTGAGTTCAGTTTTTTGCCCTCTGCCCTCTGCCTTCTGCGTTCTGCCTTCTCCCATGGGCTCCCAGAATGTGTGCTTAGGGACACAGGCTGCCTGGCTGCCCCTGGCAGAGGCACATGGTCCCACCATCCATATGCTACAGCCACTAGGGACCAGGTGGCCCTATGCCTATGTCCCTCCCACAGGCACAGGGAGCACTTGGGATAGGGCGCTCTGCTCCCTGCCATCCACGGCCCTCCAGCTCTTCCTCAGACGGTTTTTTCTCTGCACTTGCCCTCTCTGCCTTCAACTCTGTGAAGAGCGGCCAGGCTTTGATGTTGCTTTGCAATCCTTTTTGGCAGCTCTCTGAATCATCTCAGTCATCCTCACTATTCTGCCATGACACATACAGCTGAAAGATCAGAGACACTAAAAGCCACCAGCCGGAAAATATGTAATGATTACTTATCAGAGAAAGGCGGGAGGTGTGAGCCTTCACCTCCATTCGAGAGCCCTGGGTGCTAGGACGGCCCCAGGTGTGAAGGGGAAGAGGAGGAGAGGGCAGAGTCCTTCCTTTTTTTTCTGCCCCACTTTTCCTTTCTCCCACACTTGAGGCAAGTGACAGTGTAAAATCCCAAATTAGACGCTGTTCGAGGTTCAGTCCTGCTAGGTACATTATTGCTTTTCACGGAGACACTTTTATTGAGTCTCTGTTAATTCTCCAGTGCTGTACATAATCTGGTTATTCTGAAACAGGTTTTACACCTGATACCTCTGATCCGTTTTGTAGCATGTTAATAAGTTTCTGATTATACATGAATGTGACCTGGCGATTTTCTGTTCACTTTTCTCCCTCCTCTGTTACCATTTTCTGAAATGTTTCTTCTTCCCTTAATTTTTGTGCGTGATGATGTGATTACTATGTCAGTGATTGGTCAATGGACAGGTGCATAGAAGTCATCTTAAGTAAACATTAGTGAGGAAAAATAATTGACTTTTACCTGAAATGGGCAGGCCTGGGAGAAAAGTATTCTTTCAGGGAGCATTGAAGACTTGTTTGAAATCCTGTAACCTCCATCCAGTCTCCCCAACAAAGTAGGAGCATAAAGCCTTAACTTGGAGAGACAGTCTACATCCTCAGAGCTCCTTAGTTTCTTCTGTCTGCCCCATTTCCAGTAGCTCTTGAATAAATTATGCAGTCGGTGAAGACTGGGGGGAGAAGGGCACAAAGACACAGGACTATTGATTTTAGAGGGTTTGTTTTATTTGAAAAACATTCTGTTATTTCAGAGAGAAGGTCTTTGGTAGGTGACATTGAACTTCTTTTACACAGACAGAACTGATGGATGATTGACCTAGAAAGAATCAGATCATCTCGGAGAGTGAGCAGGGAAGGTATCCCTTGGGGTCAGGAGCTTGGGTCCCCCAGAGCACAGACACCCCACAGGCTCATGCCCAGCTAGGTGCTGGCCTCCAGGCTCGGTTTGTCTTCTGCCCAGTTACTGGCCTCCTGTCCTAAAAAAGGCAGCTGAGAGATGTCAGCCTAGAGGGAGAGCCTGGCCCAGATGTGTCTTTGTGAGATGACAGGTCACGGTGAGAGTTTGCTGAAGGTGGACAGAAACAGAGGGAGCTGCAAAAGGGAATGGAAGGGCCTCCGAAGGGAGGTTTCCTCTGATAGCCATTAAAGCCTGTGGTGCCCAGTTTAGAGGAACATTCCAGAGGTACGTTAAGGTAGGTAGAAAAGTGCAGCCACGTGGAGATTGCAGCCACTTTCCCACTGCTCTTTCCGGTCATCTGCTCTGTAGCTTCCTGATGTTACAGATGGGCACCTTCCTCACACATAGCCCAGGGGACATCACACAGCTCCCAGCTTGCTAGAAAGCACCACTCTCCTGGCAGGGGGGGAACCTGCAGCCTTAAGACAATATGTGGCCTTTTAGGACCTCACGTGCAGCCTTTTGACTGAATCCAAATCTTACAGAATAAATCCTTTCATTAAAAGAGGTGCAGCAGAGAGAGAGGAAGCTTTTCTTGCCTCCTTTGGTGCTTAAAGAAAGAACAATTTTGAAATCAGAAGGCCAAATGTGCCCCACCCCTCTAAGGGTTTTGAGGAAATTACTTACACTAATAACTCCAGGAAAACACAGAGGGAGTCAGCAACATGACTGAGGTGCACTTTTCTTGCAGTCCCCCAAAGTTGGTACTAGAACGTAAAGCCAAACAGAACCCTAGGTGCTAGCTGAGCAGAACCTCTTGTATTACGAGTGACCAAGACAGGACAGCTTGTCCCCTCACAGGGTCCAGTGGTGTTTCCCCACATCCTGCTGCCCTTACCCTGACACCTGTCTTGGGCTAGACTTACAGGGATCCAGGTAACATTCCTTTCATCCAGGAAGAAAGCCTTTTAACATGTGGGTAACTACTAAAGTTTTGAAACAGACCACATTAAGGTCCATTATTTCGCTTCCCAGAAACATAGCAGTAGCCTCTTTTGGGATTGCCATTCATGCCAGTTTCGATTTGCCCAGCATGTTGGTGTTGCTGGGAGGGCTTCATTTGTTTCCATCCACACAGATTTTATTTGCATGATTTTTGTCTAGCTCAAAACTTTCATACTGACTCATATATGTGTATATAGAACCTGGTATTTTGTGTAGAACTGAAGTCTCCTAACACAGCACGGAAGGAAAATAATGTAGCCCTTCCAAGTCTGAGTCACTGCAGGATAAAGAGCCCAGGAGGGTGAAATTCAAGGGGTAGGGAAGGCACAGAGGAGGAGCAGGCATCTAAGGGAGCCCTGAGGAAGGAAAAGACAGCCAGTGTCATTGCCTGCAGAGTCTTCCAACAGCCAGAGAGCTCCTGAAGGAATGTGAAATTACAGGAACCTAGTGCATATTGCTTTCCATTAATATGCTACACTTCTGAGTGTTTCCCACTGAGAGTATTTATCTCCATAGAATCAGGAAAACATCTACCTCCCTTACTTTTAAAGGGCAAGAAAAAAATGCTCACCTTCTCTAACTGTAAGATATCACCTAACTCTAATAAGAGTAGTCCACATCACAAATCCCCAAACACCAGATGCTGGCGTGGATGTAGAGAGAAGGGAACACTTCTACACTGCTAGTGGGACTGCAGACATTAAATCATCCAAATGTTAATACAACATTTCTGGAAGGAAGTATGGAGAATCCTCAAAGAACTAAAAGTCAATCTTCCATGTGATCCCACAGTCCCTTTACTGGGTATCTACCCAGAAGAACAAAAATCATTGTACCACAAAGGCATTTGCACCAGAATGTTTATAGCAGCTCAGTTCATAATCGCCAAGTTATGGAAGCAACCCAAATGCCCATCGACTCATGAATGGATTAACTAACTGTGGCACGTGTATGCCATGAAATACTATTCAGCCATAAAAAATATGGAGACTTTACATCTTTTATGTTTACCTGGGTATAGTTGAAACACATTCTTAGTAAAGTATATCAAGAATGGAAGGGCTGCACAAATGTACACAGCTATGATTTAACAATAAAAAAATACTGATTCTTTATAAAAAAATAATAATAATAAATAAATAAAAGAATGGAAGGGCGGTGCCTGTAGCTCAGTCGGCCGGGGGCTGGCCACATACACTGAGGGTGGTGGGTTTGAACCCAGCCAGGGCCAGCTAAACAACTGCAACAAAAAAATAGCTGGGCATTGTGATGGGCACCTGTAGTCCCAGCTACTTGGGAGGCTGAGGCAAGAGAATCACTTAAGCCCAAGAGTTTGAGGTTGCTGTGAGCTGTGACGCCACAGCACTCTACCGAGGGCAACATAGTGAAACTCAGTCTCAAAAAAAAGAAAAATGGAAAAAAGTATTCAGTACTAATATGAAACCAATATATAGACACTTAGATGCCCATATGAATTATAAAACACAAATATAGTCTAGCAAGGGGGAGGGGAGAGGAGGAAAGCCAGAGGGGAAGGCATTTGGCAGGAGGCCACCTCATATACACAATGTGAGGGTATTGGGCACGCCTTCCTGGGTGAGAGGCTCTTGTACAACTTGAACTTTACATTGAATTGAGAACAATGTAACCTAAAACTTTATACCCTCATATTAATTTGAAATTAAAAAAAATTAAGTCTTCCAAAATAAACCCACCCCAGAGGAGTAAAGTACCTTTCCAGAGGCTACCTCGGCAGTTACTGGCAGATCTGCTACTGGAAGCCTATCTTCCTGGGCCAAGGATTGCGGGCAGGAAGATTCCATCTCTCAGGCTCCTTTACTCTGCCCACCTGCTGCCTCCATGTTCAAGAGTCCTGCCAGGGATGCAAGAAACAGCCCTCCCTGATGGAGGCATCATCCCTTAAGTTTATATAAAGTCTAATAAGTAACTTAATGTCTCTGCAGCTTTACGTTCTCTCTCTCTGAGAAGTTCTAGCAGAACCTAGAACAGCGTGTCGTCCTCCTGACTTTGCTGCCACATCTTCTGTTGTTGCAGTTTGACCGGGGCCAGGTTTGAACCCGCCACCCTCGGTTTATGGGGCCGGCGCCCTGCTCACTGAGCCACAGGCGCTGCCCCGCCACATCTTCTTTAAGCAGGTGGCATGTTTGGGCCTCAATCCCTAAGAGATTTGGACCAGAAATATAAAAAATTATGAGTCCGGGTTTTCTTTTTTTTTTTGGCTGGGGCCGGGTTTGAACCCATCACCTCCGGTATATGGGGCCATCGCCCTACTCCTTGAGCCATAGGAGCTGCCCAGAGTCTGGGTTTTCTTAACCCTAAAATGAAATGGTCAAACTAAAAGATTTCGGAACTTGAATCTGTGATTACAAGTTAGACCTTTCAAGGACACGTCTATCCCTCTGCCTTTCCCTTCATTAAAAAGCAGAAATGAGTGTGAATGTTCCAAGGTAATGATGGAACGTAGCTGTGCAGAAATCACTCCTTGAAGGATTTAGCTGTGACTCGTTGTTGAGACTCTAAAATTCATGTGGTTTGCTTTAAATGTGTAGATGTCGACCCCAGTTGGAGATTTACATTATCAGTTCAAGTAGGCTGGTTGGTAACTATGGAAGGAGCTGGATAGAAAATCCCACAGTTCTATTCTAAAAGAGCGTAAATTTTTTTATGACTGTGTTTTTGTCATTCTGTTCAAGAAAAGATGTAAAATTATGGCAGAGTACCTTTCTTGTGATATGGAAGTCCAGTAGAGAAACATTTAAAATTGATTGCTTAAGTGCATAAATATCACTCTCATAAGCATTCTCTGATTTATCTGGAGACAGACATTAAAGCTCTGGTTTGGATAAACTGCCTCTAATGGAGAATAATTGGTATATTAAATTCCATTTAAACAGATCAAAATAACAATGGCAAGCTAAAATAACTCATAAATATTTCAAGTCCAAGTTTCAATAGGACACATTTTAGCAGAAGTAAGTTAATGTTACGAAGCAATCCTTGAAGAAATTCACTATTAAAAAAAAATAAAGCAATCTCTATACCAAAACATTTGGTTTCGTATGGTAACCTGCCAAGTCCTTAACATGTGGATGGGGCTCACTGCATGTGGAAGTCATTTTCAGTGACATTCACGTGTATTTGCATATCACATTACAGGTGCAAAACACAGTGCTGTAGTTAGAATTGATTAGTGAGTGCCCTTAGGCTGTCTCCAAGCCTGTTTATGTGTAAAAGGAGCATGTTACCCGGTTGTGGGGAGCATTGCGTATGTAAAGTGCTTGTCAGTGCTGTCCCTGGTATATAGGAAGTACTGTCCTTAGTAGCTGTGGTTCTTTCACAGAAGCCCCACATAGGTATTTTGTGCATAAGAGGTCTGACAATTAAGTTTGTAAGTCCTCCTAGAAAAAGTGCTACATTTCTTATTTGCTGTATATCACGACTGCCATCTTGGAAGTACTCCCCATCGGGAAGCTATGCACCAACACCAGCACCTAGTTCACTTTTCAAAGCAATCTTGAAATTCTTTCTCTGGAATGGTCACAGAGCTATCATTGTGTGGCACATAAAAACTCACAACAATAATAATAAGTCAGCAAGGCAGCACCTGTAGTTCAGTGGGTAGGGCGCCGGCCACATACACCGAGGCTGGTGGGTTCAAACCTGGCCTGGGCCAGGTAAAACAACAATGACAACTGCAACAACAACAAAATAGCCAGGCGTCGTGGCAGGAGCCTGTAGTCCCAGCTACGTGGGAGGCTGAGGCAAGAGAATCACTTAAGCCCAAGAGTTTGAGGTTGCTGTGAGCTGTGGCACAACAGCACTCTACCCAAGCTTGAAACTCTGTCTCAAAACAAAAAACAAAATAAAAAAACCAATAATGAGTCAGCAAGACTTCCATCACACATCAATACAAACACACCTGTGAGACACTGATATACCAAGGTTGTGAAAGGTCACCGAGTTGTTTGTACAGTGCTGCCAATGTCATGGCAAGTTCACGAACTCGGTTGTCAGACCTCATATGACAACAGCTCTGATGGCCATTTCAGAAATAAGAACTCCAGGGGAGCAGTTTGAAAGTGACCATGGTGATATTCAGCAGTGAGGCATGTAGTGTTTTTTCTAGGACTAGATCATGAACTTCAGTATCCAACTGCATATGATGGAGAATGCCTCTTCCTTCTAGGAAACAGCAGCAGGCATGACCTGACCCCAGTCACAGCAGTCAGCGTCCACTTGCTCAGCAGTAATGGAACGCCAGTGCTGGTGGACGGTCCCATCTATGTCACCGTGCCCCTGGCCACACAGAGCAGCCTGAGGCACAATGCCTATGTCGCAGCATGGAGGTTTGACCAGAAGCTGGGTAAGCAAGAGTTCTGTGCACACGACTGGCTGTCAGATGCTTTCAGTACTGCTCGGTTTCCTTCCAGCAGACCCTGGACATTTGCTTTCCTTGAAGCTGGTGGACGCTGCTACTCACAGTGTGTTACTGGTTACCAGTGGGCAAAGCTTCCTCCTCTAGGCCATTCAGGCCCTCCCTTGAGAGTGCATTTTTTTTGTTGCTTTTTGTTTCTGTTCTGCACACGTAAGCTAATTTACTTGAATCTTAGTAGAGCTAAAAGTGGCTCTCCTGCTCTCTATTCTTTTGTTATTCAGAAGGTCATGTGATCTCTCTTGGTCGTGCAATTTTCTTTTTCCGTTTTCTAGAAACAAACAAAAAAACACTTGCCAACACTGTATAAAACAAAGAAAATAAAAAGTACTCACAAATTCCACCACTTAGAGAAAACCACTAATATATTTTCAGTTTTGTCCTAGATGACTATGCACGTATGTATTAGTTACTGATTGTCACGTAACAAATTACCCTCAATCTTAGTAGCTTGAAAAAAACGTGAAATCAGCTGTCTCATGGTTTCTGGGGCCCAGGAATCCAGACACAACTGAGCTGTCTGGGTCAAGCGCAGGGTCTCTTGCAAGGTGGCCATCAAGCTATCAGCCAAGGCCTACGTCATCTCGAGCAAGGTTCCGCTGGGGCTGCAAGGCTTTGGGGAAGCCTCGGTTCCTCACTGGCTCTTTGACAGGGGTTTCACGTGGAGCTCTGTAGAGCTTACAGCATGGCAGCTGGCTTTCCCCTGACCCAAGAGAAAATGAAAACTGAGATAAAAATTCAAAAGCATCAGTACCCAGAATGGAAGTCATGGTCTTCTATAACCTGATCTCAGAAGTGGCATGCTATCATTTCTTTCCATGTGCTATTGACCAGCACTGGGAGTGAACACCAAGAGGTGGGGGGTCATTTGGGCACATCTTAGAGGTTGCCTTCCACAAAGCATGTGTAACAGAAATGGGATTATATGCCAGGTACTGTCCTACATACATAACGTGCTTTTAACAATCATTAGTATAGCGTGAGCATCTTTCTATAACATTATCTGCAGTATTAATTTTATTTTTTTTTTTATTTTTTTTTTTTAGTTCATGTCTTTTATTAATTCATATATAATTACTTGTCTTCTGGTTTGTTGAAACAGTAAGTAAGACAACATTTGCCACAATAATGTCTATCAAAGTGGCTGGCCATAAAAACTCCAGCACCACACTCATCTGAAGGACACTCTCGACGAAGGCGACTTATTTTGCCATTCTCATCCACCTTATAGTATTTCAGGACAGCAAGCTTAACCTTGTTTCTCTTATGCTTATTCTTCTTGGGAGTGGTATAAGACTTCTTCTTCCTTTTCTTAGCACCACCACGGAGTCTTAACACAAGATGAAGAGTGGACTCCTTTTGAATGTTGTAGTCAGACAAAGTACGTCCATCTTCCAGTTGCTTGCCAGCAAAAATGAGTCTTTGCTGATCAGGAGGAATCCCTTCCTTATCCTGGATCTTGGCCTTCACATTTTCTATCGTATCCGAAGGTTCAACCTCGAGAGTGATGGTCTTCCCCGTAAGGGTTTTTACGAAAATCTGCATCTTGGTGGCGGTCCCACCGCGATGGCGGATCGGAAAGGAAGACTGCAGTATTAATTTTAGTTAGTACGTAGTATTTCCATTCTATGGATATGTCAGAATTCAGCTCCTACCATTCAGAAAAAAAAATGTTAGTATTCTAACCAATTTTGTAACAAACACCTTTGTAGCTAAATCTTTGTGTACAGCTGTGATTATTTCCTTGGGAAGAAAGTTGAAAAGGAATGGAATTGCTGGGTTATAAAATATACATGAGCATAAAGCTTTTAAAAGGTATTTCCAAATTCCTCACCAGGCAGTTTCATCAGTTTCCACAAATCCCTTTCCCTTGTCCCCTCCCTGAGCACCTTGCACATCTCTGATGGTCCTAGAAGTGCGGAAGGGCACAGCTGTGCAGTCACTGGTCATTTCCTGTGCCCTCTGGGGGTCTTCTTTACCTCTGAATGCTTGTGATCAACAATAGTTCTTGAGATGATGCCAGGTACCCAACTGAAATATCTGTGGCATGGTCAAATCAGACGAGAATAATTTATGTTTTTAAAAGTCCAGAGTTTAAGATATTATGACACCTGTCTTTAAGATAACTATATACATAGAATTTACTGGTATTTATATATGTATATATGACTACTAAAAGGACGATGTTTTCAGCCCTTTTTTGGAGGAAAAATCAGTTATATTAGATTTTTTTCTCCATCCTGAAGCTTCCATCCAGCTGTTTTTATTTTCTTCCTCCATTCTGCCTTCCCTTTTTTTTTTTTTTTTTTTTTTTTGCAATTTTTGGCCAGGGCCAGGTTTGAACCCGCCACCTCCGGTATATGGGGCTGGTGCCCTACTCCTTTGAGCCACAGGCGCCACCCTCTGCCTTCCCTTTTTTGAATGAATATATTTGAATACAGGTGAATAGAGCCAGAGGTATAAAAGATTATGTTTCTAATACAAGGACACTTTCTCTAGAGATTTGTGTGTAGGTTGTAGGTGCTATACCCGTATGACACAGCTGTGCAAATTAACATACTCTCATTAATGTATTTTGTGTATAGTTTATAAACAGAAAGTTATTTATTTATTGAAACAAGGTCTTGCTCTGTCACCCAGGCTGGTATGCAGTGGCCTCATTATATTAATAGCTCCCTGCAACCTCAAACTCTTGGGCTCAAGTGAATGTCCTACCTCAGCCTCCCAAAGTACTGGATTACAGGGGTGAGCCCTAACATCTGACCCAAAAATTTATTTAAAGAGCTGACTGAAATATCTCTACACCCTAATCCCATGACCCTCTGAATATTAGCTTGTATGGTAATTTGTGGATGTGATTAAAAACCTTGAAATAGGGCATGCTCCTGGGTCATCCAGATGGGCCATTATAATCATAGTGGTCCTTAGGAGAGGGGTCAGATCAGAGCAGAGGGCACAGTAAGGACAGGAACAGACTGGAATGATACACTTTGAAAATGGGGAAAGAAGCCAAAGTATACAGGTGGCCGCTGGAGACTGAAGAAGGGAGAGAAAGGGATTCTTCCTTCTCACGGTCCAGAAGGAACTAGCACAGTTAACTCGTTGGCTGGAGCCCAGAGAAACTGGTTTGGGGCTTCTGACCTCCAGAAGGATAAGAGAATGAATCTGTGGTGTTTTAAGCCCTTACATTTGTGCTAATTTGTTATAGCAGTAATAGGAAACTAATACAATGCAGAAGGCATTAAAAACAAAAAAACATGCATTGTTATAAAGCCTCTAAAATAAAAGTTATCTGATTCTCTGTTTCCTCTCTGGAAAAAAAAATCCCCAGAACACTGAGCCATTTTTCATTGTGAATCTTCATCATGTAGCTGATCTATTTCCATTTAAGTGGTCTTTTTAACTTAGCATCTACTGTGAAAAATACAACTGCCAAATTCCTGGCAGTAACAGATTGCATGTACACAGAGAAAAGCCAGCGTTTGGATAGTCATTCAAAAATAATCAAGTGAATTAAAATAATGCTTGGTGAAAAACGTTTAGACTGGACAGACATTTCAAAGAAACCATATGTTTTGTTCACTTAATAAACTCGATAGAAGAACTCCTATTTTATAAGGTCTTTGCGACTATTATGTTTAATCAGTAATACCACTATCACTAGAAATTAAAATATTTAAGTCAAATCAAAAATTGTGCAGACCGTATTATCAGATCAGGAAAAAGAAATCTAGGACTATACCCACACATCTCAGGCACATAATACAATTTACTAATTAGTTGCTATTTGTGATAATAATCGCCTCAAATCAGTCAATACTGTAAGTTATCTGCTTTTGAGATAAATCAAAGTAATTGCCAATTCCAAATTGTTCATCAGCCACAAATAGCAACTTGTTGAATCTATCAAGAATTTCTCATCTAAATCAGGGCTGGCCAGCTGTGGCCTGAAAGCTAAGAATAGTTTTTACATTTTTAAATGATTGAAGAACAAAACAACAGAAGGAAGAGAAAGAAGGGAAGTGGGGAAGATGATGCTGTTGGGTACAAAGTTTCAGTTATGCGGGATGAGTAAGTTCTGAGACCCATCTTGCGGGTGACTTGAAATTGACTAACAGGATAGATTCTAAGTGTTCTCACCCCCCGGGGGGTGGGGGAAAGAATAAAGGAGTATGGTAAGTGTGAGGTGATAGGTAAGTTAATTATCTTGATACATATATCAAGACATCCTTGTATGTACTTTGTAAGTATATAAAATTTGTATTCATCAATTATTCCTTAATAAAGATGGGAGGAAGAGGAAGATACGGGAAAATTACATTAAATTCACACAAGAACATCCCCAAATACAGTTTTACTGGCACCCAGCCATGCCCATCTGCTGGCATATTATCTGTGAGCACTTTTGCACTACAAGAGCAAACTTGAGTCATTGAAACAGAGACTTATGTCTCCACAAAACAAAAATATTTACTAACTGTCCTTTTATAGAAAAGGTTTGTGACCCCCTGACCTGAATGCCTTCCAAGGAGAATCTCTTTCCATTCGAAAATTGCAATACAAGCATATTCCATGCTCTGGAAGACCAAAGTTTGGGTGTTGCTATAACCACAACTTTCCTCAACCAGGCAGCCCTCCTACATTTCGCCAGAGTTGACAATAGATGTTCAGAGTGACAGTACCTTCTTTGTAGGACCAGACTTCAAACTCTGTAAAGAAAGATGGAATTCTTTTTTTGTTGATGTTGTTGTAGAGACAGAGTCTCACTTTCTGGCCCTCGGCAGAGTGCCATGGCCTCACACAGCTCACAGCAACCTCCAACTCCTGGGCTTAAGTGATTCTCTTGCCTCAGCCTCCTGAGTAGCTGGGACTACAGGCGCCCGCCACAACGCCCAGCTATTTTTTGGTTGCAGTTTGGCCGGGGCCGGGTTTGAACCCATCACCCTCGGTATATGGGGCCGGCACCCTACCGACTGAGCCACAGGCGCCGCCCAAGATGGAATTCTTTTGTAGTATAATGGGACTTCTGTTTGAATGATAAAATGACGTTTTCACTCTAACTTAATAAACCCATGTTTTACCTCCAACTAGAATACTTTATGACTGCCAAATAATTGAAAGTTGACTCTTGGCAGAGAGACTTGGAGATGTTCCCTTGAGAATGGGCTCAGTATTTGATGCTGTCATTTATCACACTTGTCTTTTATGTAATGGCCATAGTCATCGTCTCATTTTTTCTTTTGGAACAGGTGAAGTTTTCATTATAGAAATGAGTATCTCCATATGTCAACCTGTGTATTTATCAGAGGCTGGCCTAATAGATTAACACACTTAGAAAACAAGTAATGTTGGATTTCGTTTAGTATGTTACAACAATAGGAGTTGGCTAATTGCAATTTACCCTCAGTAAGAATGAGTCTTTTTAAGAAGCACAACTTGTGTGTATAAGCTGAGCATCCCTACTTGGAAAAGTCAAAGTCCAAAATGCCGTGAAATCTGAAGCTTTTTAAGCACCAATGTCTCACTCACAGGAAATACCCATGGAACATTTTGGATTTCAGGTTTTTGGATTAAGCATGGTATAACTATTCCAAAGTCCAAAAAGGGGCGGGGGGGGATGCAAAATGCTTCTGTTCCCAACCCATACCTTTGCTGAAGCTATTGTGTTAAAATGCTGCTTGATGGGCAGCACCTGTGGCTCAGGGAGTAGGGTGCTGGCCCCGTATACTGAGGGTGACGCGTTCGAATGCAGCCCCAGCCAAACTGCAACAAAAAAATAGCCGGGCTTTGTGGCGGGTGCCTATAGTCCCAGCTACTTGGGAGGCCCAGGGGTTGAAGGTTGAAGGTTGCTGTGAGCTGTGACGCCACGGCACTCTACCGAGGGCAACAAAGTGAAACTCTGTCTCAAAAAAAAAAAAAGAAAAATGCTGCTTGATTTATAGAGTAAAAGAGGACACTATTTAGTGAATGTTAAGTCTTTTTCTTGGAAGAATTAGCAGACTACTTTAATTTATGATCTTCTAATTCTGCTCTGTCTATGTCTTAGGCCTCAAGGTCTATGAGGAGTGAAATGATGTAAATAGACACACCTGTCATCAGCCAGGCGTAGGGACCGGTTTGGCCTGGGAAGTCCGGCCGGGTACGATAGATGCCTCTTCGCTGAGCCTTTCTGGACAGCAAGAGACGATTATGTCAGCTCAATTTTACAGACATTGACCCTTTCTTCAATGTCCTTCCTGTAACTGGGGCAGCAGATGGCCATCTGATGTACAGGTTGTCAGGCTGAGAGCTGACTTGTTGCCCTGGGGAATGGTCATTTATGAACAAGAAAACCAGGTCAGTGGTTTGAATTTAAAGTGACTGATATCGAGTGGCAAAGAAATCCAGATTTAAGATTCTGTATTTGATACGTTTCTACTGTTTAATGGTAACTTAGGATACTCAATTTGGACACTCTCAGTCTAAGGAGATGACAGAAATAAAAGCATATTCTAAGAGGGAAGCCGCATTGTGCAATCCAGTTCTAACTGCTTCCTGAAACATAGCCTGCAGAGTGTGTGTGGGTTGCTATAGAAATGGTGGCTACTGAACCAGCCTCTTATGGTGTAGGATGCATACGGATCAGGCACTCAGGAACACCCCGTCATAACTGGCCTGTAGTAGATGGTCTCTGCTTCACATGGCGAACGGTACTGCTGAGGCTGTGTTCATTTAATTAGTCCTTTTAGGTAAGTCATGGCCATCTTGCCCTTGAAGGTGGAGCTTGATTTAAAATGCAGACCTAAGGTTTGTTTCCATCTCATTGGGCTTTTGGGGGGCCAGCGGGGGGCATTTGAAGAGAGTGGGAGTTTTTAAAAGCGCTAGATCATGTGAATAACTCAAGGAAAATGAAAATCATATTACATCATATATGGATTAAACGATGAACTTGGGGTGATAATGATGCCTCAGTGGTAGCAAATCTTCCTTCCACTCTAATTCAAGATGGTGATGATGGGGACAGCTGGGTGGGGGTGGGTGGGTAGGGGGTATATGGGAAATCTCTGTCCCTTCCTCTCAATTTTACTGTGAACTTAAAACTGCTTTTAAAACAATGGTCTCTAGTAATTATTATTATTAGTATACCAGCATATCTTTTTCTCTAAGTATCATAAACCACATGTCAGATAGAGAACTCAGATTGGAACACTGAAGTGCAGTGTTTGAGGTTTGTTTTTGTTTGTATGTTTTTTGCAGTTTTTGACCGGGGCTGGGTTTGAACCCACCACCTCCGGCATATGGGGCCAGCGCCCTACCCCTTTGAACCACAGGCGCCGCCCATGCAGTGATTGAGTTTTAAGGATGACACTGTGTGGGCAAAAGTTAGAACAAAAAAAAAGGGGGCTCATTTCCTGAACAGTTAAGTATGTACATATACATGTGGTATTAACTTTAGAACCCCACTCATATCTTTTATTTTTTCCAAAAAGAACAGATACAGTTCTTCAAGGTATTAAACAAAGGAGGAATTTGACTTACCGACACATAATATGAGTATTTCCTTAAGAAAGCTGTTAAGAGAAAAGCCTCTTCACAGTGAAAGCTATTGCTTAGAAACAAATAACTCTCAGGGAAAGAGTCTCTACTCTCCAAGATGTTAAAATCAGCCGTAAGAGTGAACTGGGCTCTAGTGAGAGATGGTAGGAAGCTCAGGGCAGTTTACCCAAGAAAGCAAATTGAAGTGATTACAGACAGCAAAGAACATTGAGGACAGGGACTACCCTGGGTAATGATACCAGTCCAGAGAAAACTTGCTCTTGCCAAAGACCGTGGCAGCCAGGCAGTCAGGTGTAATTTCTCCCTTGGGTTCCAGTTTAGTGTCTTTTGCCCCTGGGGACCCTCAGCATCCCAGTTGCAGCGATCCACTCCCGCTGTCCGGATGGGGTGCGGAAGGGCCGGGCCACATTTGGACTGCCCCCTGGGAGGAGAACAAAGCAGAATGATCTCAGAACATGGACATTTGTTTCTCCGTGTTGCCTAGCAACCCAAAAAAACAATCTTGTAGTCAATCCATTGCTAAGAATTGTTCATCCCTTTGTGTGTAGGCCCCCACCCCCACCCACCTACATATGCGAATTTTCAGAAAATAAGCCCATCACAGTCACTCTGGCGTAGCTGTGGTGCTGGGACGCTTTTGTTTGAAAACTCTATTCTGAGGAACTTCATTTTCTTTCAGTATATTTCTTGTAGAAACAGAATTCGCCATGCTTGGTGTCGCCTACTTTTCCTGATCTAAGAATATAGAGATCAATATATTCCTCCTAAAAGAAAATGTGTCGTATTTGACAGTCAACTCTTAATTCCCACTTAAGGAGTCTCCACTCTGCTGGTGGCCTATGGCTTTGACACCCTCTTGGTTTACTGCTATTTGGCCTGGATTTTAAGAACACATCTAACATGCTCATTCTAATATGTACCTATGTAAAAAATAGGAAGGTAATGCTGCCATAATTTATTTCAGAATCAAGTATTTTTAGAATGTCTTCTGTTTTCGGTCACCTCCACTTGAACGGGTAATTAAAAGGTTGAAATATTTTTGATGAATTTGAATATTGCGCTAGAGGGGGTGCCTCCGTTAGCGTGAGGGAGCAGCGCAGAGGTGGCGTCCCGGCCAGAGGCTGAGACAGTTCAGACTTTTTTTTTTTTTTTTTTTGTAGAGACAGAGTCTCACTTTATGGACCTCAGTAGAGTGCCGTGGCTTCACACAGCTCACAGCAACCTCCAACTGCTGTGGTAAGCGATTCTCTTGCCTCAGCCTCCCGAGCAGCTGGGACTACAGGCGCCCGCCACAACGCCCAGCTATTTTTTGGTTGCAGTTTGGCCGGGGCCGAGTTTGAACCCGCCACCCTCGGTATATGGGGCCGGTGCCTTACCGACTGAGCCACAGGCGCCGCCCGACAGTTCAGACTTGAGTCCTGCTGTGTGATCTGGAGCAAGTTGCTTTCAGCTCACTGGGCCTCAGTTTCTCACTTATCAAACAGGAATCATAACACACTCTGCCCCACAGAATCACTGTTAGTGGAGCATGCTTACAGTGGTGCCTGGCCCTTGGAAGGGCCAAGTTCCTTAAGTTGACCACCTCTGAATGTTGACCAGTTTGTGACAGTTCCTTATGTGGTCAGCTCACAGAGGGTCTACTCTATTGATGTGTTGTATGTATACAAATAGAGTAGACCCTCTGTGAGCTGACCACACATACAGCCTGAACCAATTCAGCATTTACAGAATGTGCTTCGTCAGCGGTTTCTGCAGAAGCATCTGCCTTGCCCTATAGTATAATGCATAGATGGAGTTGTACACAGCAGCCTAGACTTTTCCAATATGCAGTTTGAAGTTTGCCTGAATTGAACAAAAAGAAAAATAAGATGGGGGTGCGGCCATAGCTAAGTGGTTATGTCACTAGCCACATGCACCCGGGCTAGTGGGTTCGAATCCACCCTCCCAAAAAATAGCCAGGCCTTGTGGCAGGTGCCTGTAGTCCCAGCTACTAGGGAGGCTGAGGCAAGAGAATTGCTTGAGTCCAAGAGTTGTAGGTTGTTGTGAGCTATGACGCCACGGAATTCTACTGAGGGTGACAATGTGAGACTCTGTCTCAATTAAAAAAAAAAGAAAGAAAGGAAAATAAGATCACAATTCAGATCATTTCAAAAAACATTTTTTAATCTACTCATTCTTAGTTGAGTTAATCCATTAGGAAAACAGGTGTTGCTATTAATATAAACCAACACTTTTCATCATTATGCTCAAAATGACCCTGGAGGTGTAAGGAGCTGCCATCTGTCTTTATCAGAAATAAGCTGAAGCCAGCACAGTTGAGTGTCCACGCACTTGTGGGTTATCCTAGGAAACAGAGAAGGGGCCGCAAATTCGTGATCCCTCAGATCCAGATCCCCTTCCTTTTCCAGGATATCAGATGTCCGTGCATTCCTGCTTCAATGCCAAGACACACTGTGGCTTAATGGAATAATGAACTGATCTGGGAATGCAAAACAACACCCCATTCCCAGATATATTTTGTCTGGCCCATACTGTTGGTTTGGGGATGTTTGTTTGTTTGTTTGGTTTGTATTTTCTGGCAACATTTGAAATGGAAAGCTTTCCCATAGAATTCTATTCCTGGCTTCTCGTGGGGGCAAAAAATCGAATGATGCATTCGGTCAGCAGATAGTTATCGAACATCTTCGTGCCAGACAATACTCTATTGTAGGCTCCCAGGATAAAACATGGGCACCAGTCAGGGAAGAACCCTGCAATTATGAGGCTATTGTTCTAGAAGGAGACAGACAGCGAGCCAGTTGATTTCAAGATAATTAAGCAGGGGGATGTCAGAGAGAACGATTGGCTGATCAAAGCCTGTGGGGAGGTGACATTTGAGCTGAGATCCCAGAGCCCTCAGAAGCCTAACATGAGAATGTCTTTGGGACAGAACATCCTGGGCAGTGGGAACCACTGGCCATAGTTGCAGCAGTCGAGTCACTAAGCAGCATTTTCCCCTCTAATCAGAGACACGGTGGCACCTGTAGACATTTGCCTTTGTCACCCCCTGGCCTGTAGTCGGACAAGTACCTAGATTCCTTCTTTAAAATATCAGAAATATTTCTGAAGTTGCTTCAAGCACTGGCCTGGTTGATACAATAGGGCCACACTGAGGGAAATGACATCAGGGACTCCTAGAAAGAATTGCCACATAACCACAAAAGCACAACGTGAGATCTTCCCATCACCAGCGACAGCGTCACCTAGGAGCTCCCTAACAGTGTGCTCTGGGGCTTTTCCTGCAGACTCACTGGATCAAAATCGCATCTAACAAAGTCTCCACGTGCATAAGCTCTTAAGCAAGCCCTGTTGGAAGGCATCCTACCATCTCTCTCCAGATGTTTACAAATTGTTACACTACCCTTTTTCTATGCTGGGGACCGATAGCTATGCCACCCACCATCCACTCCCGCATCCAGTCCCTTCTGACATGGAATTGCCAGATAGGCATCAGACATAGTGGTTAATGAACAAAATTTCTCCACAGGTGGGGCTAATGAGGTCACATTCTTACACTCCTTTCTGGAAATTTATATATACCTTTTGTCCATTCAGAATGCTCTCCTTAAATTATATTAATGCTATTATGTATCCCGATATTTCTATCTATTTAAGGCAGAAACTTTCTCTAAGTCTGCCAGAATCTTTATGGATTCCCGTAACCACTTCTTCCCTAAAACTTATTTCACTAAGTCTTTTGATAGCTCAGCTTAAAGAAAAAAAGAAAATAAGTTGCTTAGATTAAATTTATTTTTAAGAATCTCTTTCTCTCAAACTACTCTAAAAATACCCAGGGAATATGTTATAGCTGAATACAGACTCTTTGTTTTAATTTCTAATATTCAACATCTAATATTCACAGATGTCTGCGATCGTATGCCGAGTACAGGAGGTCATTGGTTAGAATGAGTTGCCCTTAATTTTATTCTTGTTTAACCCAGTGCAGAAATGTACTTGCCCAAAGCTGTAAGAATCCAACCATCTGCACATAACTCTGGCCCTTCAGTTTGATTGCTTTCGGTAAGAGTGATCAGATAATTGACCACCAGGCAAATACTTGGCTATGTAATTAACAAGGAACGTTTATTCCTCACTGATTTCATGGAAAAATAATTCCAGAGAAGGAAACCTAGCTATTCAAAGCTAAAGATTTTAATTTGGTGGGTGGGAAGAGTAAGGCTAATAGACAATACCCTAAGTGTAGAAATTGTTCCTGTTTCTTCCGTGCTGATGAATGGCCCTTTACGGGCTGATAGAGTTTTATATTTTGACTGTAGGAGGATTCCATGCCATTGTTGTTAAAGCATGTGATAAAGTAGACTTAGAGATCTTGATAATTCTATATGAATAGTTGGTAGAAAATTACAGTAGAGGTTATAGCTTGAGATAATGTGGATAAAAGTCCTGAAAAGTAAGTCATCTGGCTTTTAGAGAAGTCCGATACATTCAGGTATCTGGAACAGCCCAGTGACGACAATGAGTGTTTGCCTGGGTCTGAGAGGTGTGTGCCTTTTAAGATGATTATACCTCAGATGAGTAAATGCTCACTCTGCAAGTCATTCATCCAAAGCCGTCACAGCCCAGGGAGGCAGCGTGGAAGAGCGGCAGGTTCACAACCAAGAGCTCAGAAGCAAGAGAACAGCAGGTTCTACTGTCCCAACTCATACCTGCAGCAGCACAGATGACCTCACCTCTCAGCCTGAATGTTCCCAGATGGGCTGGGCGTGGTTGCTCACACCTGTAATCCCAGCACTCTGGGAGATGGAGGCAGGTAGATCACCTGAGCTCAGGACTTTGTGACCAGCCTGAGCAAGAGTTGAGACCCCATCTCTAAAAAATAGCCGGGCATTGTGACGAGCACCTGTCGTCCCAGCCACTTGGGAGGCTGAGGCAGGAGGATCACCTGAGTCCCAGTTTGAGGTTGCCGTGAGCTATGATGACACCACGGCACTCTACCCAGGTGACAGAGTGAGACTCTGTCTCAAAAAGAAAAAAAGAAAAGAAACGGGAAACAAGCAGCTCCAGGGATACTCCAGGGACTCAGTGATGTCACAGAGGATGCTCAGTTTCTCTTTTGGGTCATCCTCAGTTCACACCGCAGGGAAGTGGCAAGGCTGGAATTCAGGCCAGAGAAGTCCTCCGTGCTGTCCACTGACCAGTCATAGTTCTGGACATTGATCTGCCCGATAAATGTATAAATGAGAACACCCCTCCAGGAGTGCTCTGCAGCCACAGTGAAGTCCCAAGGTCTGACATGGTAACACATCCAGTGTAACACAAGCAGTGACCTCTGTGCCTGTACGTTGGCCACTGTGCATAATGCCAGCATCAGTATATGTCCTGTTAAAATGTGGGTTTTCACTGTCAATTTTCTTTTCAAAATCAACAGTGCTCACAATATCCAGTCTTTCTGTTTGTTTCCCAATGTTGAGAAAGGTCATGTGGCTGCCACAGAGGGGTTTCCAGGCAGAATAAATATGCCAGGCAAAAAAAAAAAAAAAAAAAGCAAGGTAGTTCAGATCTCCTTAGGTTGTATAAAAATTAGACATGGTGTTTTGGGCCCTTTTTTATGAATTTGTGAGCTCGCTTTTCTTGATATGTTGCAAATAAAAGTTAATTTCATTACTGCTTGGTAACTAAGCGTGAAAGTGGCACCCTTGGCTATTGCTACGAAACCTCATCAGATCTCACAGGCAGGCAGAAAACTTATCTTTTCCTGCCCAGCACTATTATGTGTAATAATCATTGTCATTAAATGTAGCTTCCAAATTAAGAACTCATGGTGCTTTATACACGGTGAACCTTGCCAGCTAAACACTTACCCTTGTTTTCAAAAAATCAGGATGCTGTTTAACAAACTGTTTATTCTTGAAAATATCTCTGAATCTTTCCATCATGTAAGGTTTCATTCTAAAGAATGACAAGTCAGACAAAAGCTGATCTGAGGGTGTGGTGTTGCAGAAAAGCAAAAGTGACCTTGTATTTGGGACATTTGTGTTCCGTGTCTTTGTCTTACTCTCCCAGCAGTCACCCTGCCCACGTGTGTAATTCCAGAAGATTGGAATAAGGAAAGTTGTCCGTTTTCTAGTAGCACACTCCCCTCTGTGGAAAGCTGGGGGGTCGCTGCTGGTGGGGGGACAAACCTGGTAATGGAGAGGCGAGTAAGCGCGAGGCCAGGTAAGCATGTTTAGCACAGGACCAGACAGCTCTGCGACCCCCACCTCTGTATTCCTGTGGCATCCATGTGGTGAAACCTAGTATTCTAGCTGATCATCGCTGTGGCCCTGAGTTCTCAGAAAAAAATCAGGATTGTGTTCACTTTTATAAGCCAGGAGTAAATGATACGTTGTAGAATTTTTATAAACAGCCTTTTCCAATTTTGGCAGAGAAGACTCAAGTTATATAGAAGAGCAGTGACCTCCAGACCTTGTGTGGGAGGTGTCCTAGGGGTCGCTGCGGGGGTGGGGGTGGAGGGACTTCACCTTCATACGGAGAAGCTTACCTTTTATCTCTTTAATATATTAGAAACTAGGTTTCTTGCGTAAGATTCCATTAAAGAGAACAAGCGTGAATGCTTTAAAAACTATTTGAAAACCAGTTATCTGGAAATGTCAGTACTGCAGAATTTCATTCCTTGATGCTACCAGAGAGACCACCCTGTATGTGACCTTCATGCGCAAGCGATCCCAGCAACAGATACAGCCACAGAGCAAAAAGTCGCCTCTTGTCACCCAGCTGACTCCTGAGAACACCCCCCCAGGAGTGCTCTGCAGCCACAGTGAAGCGGCTACAGCCAGCGGTAGGGCTTTTGCAGGAAAAATCACAGCAATCTGAATGGGGCCTGTGGGTCGGGGTGGGAGAAGGCTCGGGGCCCTGCCTGGAGTCTGCACATCACTGTCACCATAGTGAGCCCTGGGAAGGAAACCACAGGAGGTGGCTGGAAAGGAAGAGGCTAGGGGACAGAGGCAGGAAGGGCAGCACCGAGGGAGTGGTCCAGGCTGCTGTCAGGACCTCAGGGCTGCTCTGTGCCTGCCCACGAGGAGAGGAGCCTGAGCAGCGGCTCTCTGGGCAGATGCCCTGACCCCCGGGGAGCCCCAGGATGGCCACACTCCATGCAGGTGGGCTGACTGGAAAACAAGCAGAAGCCTTGCAGCCTGAGCATCTTTGATCCATATGTAAGGAGCAGCCTTGCCCCTCTCTTGCTCTACTTGAGCAGGGCTGAGGCGTGAGGGGCCTTCCTGGTCCCACGGCCTGGTGATCCAGGACCTTACTCAACAGAGGAGACTGCAGAGGTTTGTTCACCAGTAGAGAATCCTGGCCCTGGAGCCGGCTGTTCAGGTGGGAGAGCCGCCCTCACCCCTCGGCAGCATCAGGGCTCCGGTAATGAGAGGTGTGTGTTCCCAGTACACAGCTCTCCAATTCCCATATCCCCTGGGTGTACGTCCTCCAGCAAAACACAGAAATCTTGAAATGTTTTTTGCACAATCAGTGAATCCCAAATAGTGTCACACAGTAGAGTCTTCCCTTGTGGCTTGGCTGCTTTTATTTTGAAAGAGCACATCCCAGGGAGATCCGTCCTACCAACCACCTAATGATACGTTTGGGGTTGTGGGGGTCTGGCTTTCACTCATTCCAGAGGATGTGGAGTTCCCACTCTGGACATTCTAGGAGCGAAGAAAAAGACGTTGGAGGATGAGATGGGACCCACACCCCCAGGCTTACAGTTGTCAGAGAAAAGAGACTGAACAACAGGTTAGAAACTGGAGGCAGCGTGGGCGTTTCAAAAATGGAAGATGCATTTCTTCTAGAAAGCCTCTGGAAACACACATGATCGGAATCTTGAAAGATGGGCAGATTTTTGGAACAGGGGTAAGCGACAGGTTGAAGGCACAATTGCAGGCAAAGTCACAGACTGGAAAGTATGACCACATGTGGCTTCGCTTCCAGGCCCTTGTGAAGCCCTTCCCAGATGAACCCCAAATTCCTGTCCAGCCCAGGCCTAGCCGCTGCCTCCTGCTCAGGCTGCACCCTCATGCATCTGCGTGCCTGCCATTCCAGGCTTTGTGCACACTGTTCCCCGCAGAGGGGAGGTGACTCCTCTTCCTTCTGGCTCCCTCTCTGCCTCCCCCGGCAGGCAGACCTGCCTGTTCATCAGAGCTAATCATCCCAGGCCTTCTCCACCCACTCCAGAGCCACTGCTTCCTCACTGGACTCCCAAGGAAGCTATGTCATCTTTGTCAGTGGCCCTTCTGGCTTCCACCAGCACCACCGCTACCTCAGCCAGACCACGAGCCTCCCAGGCAGGACTTGGGGACAGGTTAACTGGATGGGGGGTGTCTACCCACTTGGAATGTAGAGGTACTTAGTCTGTTTCAGCTGGTTTTCTTGTGTTGATGAAGGCAGAACACCTTAGGGAGAAAGCTAGGTGACTTCCTCATGATGAAGCAGGACCTAGGACCCAGCTTCCAGCTCTCATTCCCTGGGCCCGTCAGCTGAGCCCGCCCACCTGCTCAGGTTGAAGAGCAGTGACTGGGGAATCCAATCCGTAGAAAGTGCAGACCACAGGTGCATGGTCATTTCCCGGCTGGTGCTGAGTGACACAGGGGGTATTGTGGGCCGCATGTCAGTGGGGCTGAGGTCTGTAAGCCGCAAGATGAGTGGAGAAAGGGCGGGATGGAAGCCCTGGTGCAAACAAGCCAGTTTGCCTCCAGGGAAACTTGCTCATCCAGCAGAAAAAAGTTTTCTTAATGTGCTAAGGTCTTCTATTCCTGTTTCCTAGGGGGTTGGTAGCCCCCCTGAGCCAGCTCCAGGTCTGTGTGCTAAAGGACCAAAACTGAGCATCCTTGTTAATGCACTTACGTTATAGTAGAAAGCTTCTCACTTCAGTTATGCTCTAAGCTGACCCCAGAGCCCCTGGAGGGGTGAGGTAGCCTGGGGCATGGAGAGGTACATGCAGAGTTTACTGATGCAGGCTCTCCCACCTTCCCCCTGCGTGGGTCTTGGTGGGAGCAACAGAGAGGCTGCCACCAGGGAGGCATCACCACAGGCACCTTTCCGCCCACTGCCTTTGAATGTTGCCATGGCAACCGATAAGGCCTCCCAGCAGCCCAAGTGGTGTTTCCTTCTTGGGGCGGGGGATCCATCCTTGCCGCCTCTCTGATGTGTATAGTTAGGAAAGGCAAGCTTTTGCAGACCTGGAGGTAAAAGACAGTCATGTGCAGTCATGGACTACATGCATAACAGTGGTCCCGTAAGATTGTAATTCCATTATTTTTCCTGTGCCTTTTCTGCATTCAGATTTGTTTAGATACACAAATCCTCACCGCTGTGTTCTAGCTGCCTGCAGCACTCAGCGTGGTGTGTGGGAGCGCCAGGCCACACCATGCAGCCCAGGTGTGCAGGAGGTGTGCCAGCTAGACTTGTGGAGAGCACTTGGGGGTGTTCACACAGCAACAACAGGGTATTTCTCAGAATGTGTTCCCATTAGTAAATGCCACATGACTGTAGGTGACACATGGTCCATCAGTTGAGGCGTTGAGTGCCGCAAGGTCAACCACAAGCCTTCTCAGGTGGAGACGACCCTAGGAGCCAGGTGAGCTATGCAGGAGCCCTGTAGAGGCGGCAGCATCTCCATGCGGATAGGTCAGGGTGGGTGCTTGTGCTGGGGAAGGCACAGCCCATTCTCCCTTGCCTTCTGCCCACAGCTTCTGTTGCAGCCTCAGGGCAGGGCCTTCTGCAGATGCGTTGCTTGGCCAAGCAAAAACCGTTTGTTTGTGGCTGGGAAACCACCCAGCAAGCTTGGGCAAGTTAATCTTCTTCAACCAGAAAAAGTTTCTGCTCCTAGAAACTTTACAAAGTAAACATACAATCAAATGCTGAAAGGTTTATAGGAAATGCAGCGTTGATTGGGCAGAGGCCAGGCAGCCCCAGGTTCTGTTCTTGCTCTGCTCTCTGCCACACACAGGCCTCAGAAAAGTTTTATAAGCCAGGCCCAGTGGCTCCCACCTATAATTCTAGCACTCTGGAAGGCTGAGTTGGGAAGATGATCCCTTGGGCTCAGGAGATCAGCCTGAGCAAAAGCGAGACCCGCCACCGCCATCTCTACTCAAAAGAGGAAAAATTAGCCAGATACGGTGTCAGGCACTCATAGTCTCAGCTACTCAGGAGGCTGAGACAGGAGGATCGCTTGAGCCCAGGAGTTTGAGGTTGCTGTGAGCTATGATGATGCTATGGCACTCTACCAAGAGCCAAAGAGTGAGACTCTGTCAAAAGAAAGGAAAGGAGGCGGGGAGGAAGGAAGGAGGCCCGTCTTGAGGGCCTTTATCCAAAAAGGGAAAATAAATCCTACTCTGTGGGGTCGTAGTGAGAATTACAGATAATGTATGAGCCACTCGTGCTGTCACCAGCTAGTACACAGCAGGTGCATGGTAATGTTAAATACTAACCTAGTAACGGGAAGGCAGAGCACAGACCTTGCTTTATTCAGTATTTCCCAGCATCAGAACAAACTAGAAGCTTTTAAAAATACCCATTTAAGCCACGGTTACTGGGTCAGAATTTGCAATGATGAGATCTAGGAATCTATATTATTTTTTAGAAAAACTTCCCTAAGTCATTCTGATATAGACAGTCTGTGTGACTCAGGATAGGAAACTGGCTTACTTCATCAAGGACAAAGAGCATAAACGGCTGGATTTCCCCCCTTCTTTGCACTCCCATCAGCTCCTATCAGGCTGCCTTTTTTCTACTTTTGAACCCTAAAGGCTTCTTGCTAAAATTATCTGGGTTTGGCAGGAAAAATGTTGGATAAAGTGGCTAAAAGGAATAATTGGGAATGCAAAGAAAAACTGAAGTTTCTCCCCTTTTCCCCGGAGGGACGTTGAGAAGAATTTCTGCTGAGAGCTGTGTGTGGCCCCTGGATGACAGTTTGGCCATCTTGTGGGTCATGAACATGACATGGAAGGTGCCTTTTACAACAGGCTTAAGCCTTCCGTGGGAGTTTAACATGTAGGTGGCTAAAGTTCCCTTCTCTATCCCACAGGAACGTGGCTGAAGAGTGGTCTGGGCCTCGTGCACCAAGAAGGCAGCCAGCTGACGTGGACGTACATCGCCCCCCAGCTGGGGTACTGGGTGGCAGCGATGTCCCCTCCCATCCCAGGTAACATGAGGCCAACACTTAACGATGATGAGGATTGATTTGTTTGGTCTTTGGGGGTGCAGGCTGAGTATGCTCTTGAAAATAACTTCAGCAGGGAGATCAGATCAGTAGTCTGAAAATACATGAGGATGACAAGGTATTTCATGGACGTGGGGGAGTTCTGCTTGGAACTCTCGCATCTAGGATAAGAATAATGCACAGAAAATAGTTTTGTCTCATGTCCCTATTTTGTGCAGACAGCTGCCATAGGGAATTCTTACTCAAAAGCCCACAGAGGCGGCTGGGACCTCCTCCCTAATTCCTCAAACAGCTGTGGTCTGGCGTAAGTGAACGAATGTGCTGGGAGAGGCAGAGGCGTAAAGGAGAAAGTCACCACTGGGGGCGAAAAGCTTGGTCCGTCATGTCCAAAAGGACAAAAAGCAAACTGGTTGCTTCGTGTCTCAAAGAATATTCATCTCCATTTAGGATACGTACATTAAGTTGCGTCTTTCCCAGTGTGACTGTTAGAACGCTTTACTTTTCAACCTATTGTTACCCCCGTAAGTATTCCAGAATTGTTCTTTTTCAAATTAGAGAACTCTTTCCAGTGATGGCTTTCTTTGCTCAAGATGCTCTTAGAATCTGAGTTACTTGGACCGTTTTCATTAGGAAATCTCTTCATCGGTGGCAAATCTTGAAGCTCAGAAGGCACTTTTGATATTTTCTTTTACACGTCTCGAAGTTATGCACGTCCCAACATGGCTAATAAAGTAGGTGATGGAGCTGGGTCAGAATGTGCCGTGAAGGCTCCGCGCCTGTGGCTCACGCGGCTAAGGTGCCAGCCACATACACCTGAGCCGGCAGGTTCGAATCCAGCCCGAGCCCGCCAAACAACAATGATGGCTGCAACCAAAAAATAGCCGGGCGTTGTGGCGTGCACCTGTAGTCCCAGCTACTTGGGAGGCTGAGGCAGGAGACTCGCTTGAGCCCAGGAATTGGAGGTTGCTGTGAGCTGTGGTGCCACGGCACTCTGCCCAGGGCAACAGCTTGAGGCTCTGTCTCAAAAAAATGAAAAATGAAAAAAAAAAAAAAAAAAAAGAATGTGCCGTGAATTAAAAAGGATCTCTGTAAATTAACCAGGAAGGCAGTTCCACCATGAAAGTTCAAAATATTTTGGCAATGGAATTCGTGCAGAGACTGCCAAAGTAACGGATTTCCTGGAGGTCATTCCTTCCCAGATGGGCGTCGAAAGATGTATCACCTGAAATTTCTATTCCCACCCTGACAGAATTTAAACTTCACATCTGTGTTTTAAGAATCCTGTGTTTCCGGGTGGCTCCTGTGGCTCAAATGGGTAGGGCACTGGCCCCATATGCCGGAGGTGGTGGATTCAAACCCAGGCCCGGCCAAAAACTGCAAAAAAAAAAAAGAAGGAGTCATGTGTTTCCCTTGACACTGTTGTTTCTATAGCAATAAAAAGCATGAACCAGGTAGAGAAATGCCTGGTTCTCCAAAGTTAAAGTAGCTAAAATAGGTTGTAAGAGGGAGGAAGGAAAAACTCCTTCCTTCAAAGCAAAGGCTGCGAAGCCCATGCATCAAAACAAACTTTTATTTTAGATATATTTCAAATAAACTTGGCTGTCAGTTTTCCCACCCTGCAGCTGATTTATACATGCTTTTGTAAGGGAAGGAAGCAGAAACTGCCAGACGTAGGTCCCCTGGGAGCTTCCTAGCAGTGGCTAAAAGATCCAGAGCTACAAAAAGCATCCCCAGCACAGCCCTGGGGATAGGCAGGTTTAACCCAGGAATACGCAGGTTGTCAACCTCACAGCCATCACTTTTATTAAAACAAAATTACAGTGATATCGTGTTTTCCTGAGCCCTGACTCAACAAGAAGATAATTAGTGTTTTGTTCCTTAGTTCTCTGAGGTATGGCCTTGGGTTTTGCAGAGAATTCCATTGGCAGTTAAAACACTTTGACTACTTGAAGGACCAAACTTCAGTTACTTATATTTGGTAAATGATTTTTATGCATGTGCCAGGTATCATAGTGACCTATGACAAGGCTTTGCCGTGTATGTGGAGGTTGTGTTTGTTTTAAAAGTAGTTTCTCTGAACATGTAAGGCAGTATAAAGGATTTTTCCAATTTTTGTTAACTTTAACCTCATCTTCCCACTCCAGTCAAGTAAATTATATTTGAAAGAGAGTGGTTTATCTTTTGAAATCAAATAACATCGCTCTTTCAAAAACTGGCAAGTCCTGAATTTATCTAGCTTTTAAATAAAGAGATGTCTCTTCAAAAAGATTTTTTTTTAAGAGACAAGTCTCACTTTGTCGCCCTCAGTAGAGTGCCGTGGCATCACAGCTTACAGCATCCTCCAGCTCTTGGGCCTAGGTGATTCTCTTGCCTCAGCCTCCTGAGTAGCTGGGACTACAGGTGCCTGCCACAACGCCCGGCTATTTCTTTGTTGCAGTTTGGCTGGGGCTGCGTTCGAACCAGCCACCCTCGGTATATGGGGCCGGCGCCCTACTCACTGAGCCACAGGTGCCACCCTAAAAAGATTTTTTTTTTGTCACCCTCAGTAGAGTTCTGTGACATCACAGCTCACAGCATCCTCCAGCTCTTGGGCTTAGGCGATTCTCTTGCCTCAGCCTCCCCAGTAGCTGGGACCACAGGCGCCCACCACAATGCCCTGCTGTTTTTTGTTGCAGTTTAGCCAGGGCCGGGTTTGAACCCACCACCCTTGGTATATGGGGTTGGCGCCCTACTCACTGAGCCACAGGTGCCACCCCCTAAAAAGATATTTTTAAGAAATCTAGAGTATCAAAAAAAAAAAAGTGAATGATGCTTTTGGTGTTTAGTGATCGATCCGAACTGTGCTCCTCTGAAATCATGTAAAACGACAGTGGGTCCCTTCCTGTATATTGGTCCACTGCCGAGATACCTGGACCTAACAAATGCCCAAATATTATCATTTGGGCAAGGTTTTGTGGCTGTCCATCTGCTGTCAGGAACGTGAAGAGAGATCTGTACCACTATTGAACAGAAAGGGTGTGAGTTAAACTACCTCTCGGGATTCTTTACAATGTGAATTCCAGAGAAAATATTTTTATCTCTGGTAACCTTATCTAGAAGTTCTAAGGAGAGCTGTGCCCATGTAAAATCGGCTATTTTGAAAAGGCACTGCAGAGGGAGATTTTATTTTTAAAAGATGGAAATCATCTTAGTTACACTTGCCACCCTGTAATAAGCAGTTGATGTTTAAGTCATAAAAAATGTGTTTTGTACATTTAAACTGATTCATTTAGGCACAGAGAGCTCTCCATACAGTAATAAATGACTGCTCCCAGAAAGTGAGACAAAAATCTTAATGATTTTTTTCTTGCAATCTAAAATCCGCAGATAGTCAGATTCTCAGACCAAAAACCTGAGAATCCCACTCATTACAATATCAGGCATATCTCTTTTTTTTTTTTTTTTTTTTGAGACAAAGTATCATTATTTCACCCCCAGTAGAAAGCTATGGCGTCACAGCTCACAGCAACCTCAAACTCTTGGGCTTAAGAGATTCTCTTGCCTCAGCCTCCCAAGTAGCTAGGACTACAGGCACCCGCCACAACGCCCAGCTGTTTTTTGTTTTTGTTGTAATTATCATTGTTGTTTGGCAGGCCCGGGCTGGGTTCGAACCTGCCAGCTCCAATGTATGTGGCTGGTGCCCTGGCCGCTGAGCTAAAGGCACCAAGCCTGCGTCTCTCTTATTTTATTAAAAGAGTATAGATTTAGAAGGCTTCACTTTCTACCAAGTGAGGCTCGCTTCTTGGGTAGGGAGGGCCCCTTGACACAACCACATTTCACATTTGCGTTCTCAAAGTGCCACTGACTACAGACACTTCCACAACAGTCAGGTGAACCACCCATAAGGTGATGGTGGCTCCACAAGCACTTCATCCAAAGGGCGTTTTCCTCTGGCCACGGCTCTGTGCCCCAGCCAGGAAGAGTAAAAAGATACTACGTTCCCTGGTGGCACCTGTGACTCAACGGAGTAGGGTGCTGGCCCCATATGCCAGAGGTGGTGGGTTCAAATCCAGCCCCAGCCAAAAACTGAAAAAAAAAAAAAAAAAAAAAAGATACTACGTTCCCAATGCATTACCCCTCTTGTTACTTCAAATGTATTTTTAAAAATCTAAAATGCCGAACAAGTGTTCCCATCTCAGGGTGGGCAAAGGACTTGAAGAGAAACTTCTCTAAAGAAGACAAACGCACGATCTACAAACACATGAAAAAAAGCTCATCATCCTTAATCATCAGAGAAATGCAAATCAAAACTACTTTGAGGTATCACCTAACCCCAGTAAGAGTAGCCCACATAACAAAATCCCAAAACCAGAGATGTTGGTGTGGATGTGGAGAAAAGGGCACACTTCTACACTGCTGGTGGGAATGCACACTAATACGTTTCTTCTGGAAGGATGTTTGGAGAATACTTAGAGACCTAAAAATTGACCTGCCATTCAATCCTATAATTCCTTTACTAGGTTTATACCCAGAAGACCAAAAATCACAATATAACAAAGACATCTGTACCAGAATGTTTATTGCAGCCCAATTCATAATTGCTAAGTCATGGAAGAAGCCCAAGTGCCCATCGACCCACGAATGGACTAGCAAATTGTGGTACATGTATACCATGGAATATTATGCAGCCTTAAAGAAAGATGGAGACTTTACCTCTTTCATGTTTACATGGATGGAGCTGGAACATATTCTTCTTAGCAAAGTATCTCAAGAATGGAAGAAAAAGTATCCAATGTACTCAGCCCTACTATGAAGCTAATTTATAGCTTTCATATGAAGGCTATAACCCAACTATAGCACAAGAATATGGGGACAGGGCCAAGGGAGGGGAAGGGATGGGGGAGATTAGGGTGGAGGGAGGGCAATGGGTGGGGCCACACCTATGGTGCATCTTAGAATGGGTACAGGTGAAACCTACTAAATGAAGAATACAAATGTCTACATACAATAACTAAGAAAATGCCATGAAGCCTACATTGAACAGTTTGATGAGTATATTTCAGATTGTATATGAAACCAGCACATCATACCCCTTGATTGCACTAATGTACACAGCTATGATTTAACAATAAAAAAAAAAATCTAAAATGCTGTTTTCTGACCTTCCAGGTCCCGCTGTGACACAGGACATTACGACATATCACACGGTGTTCCTTCTGGCCATTTTAGGAGGGATGGCTTTCATACTTTTGGTTCTGCTGTGCCTCCTTTTATATTATTGCAGGTAAAGCGTTAACCATTTTGGTGATACCTTTTTTCATTTAGAATATCTAGTGAAATAGATTTTTGGAAGCATTGTTATGGAGGGGTTCCCCCCCCCCTTTTTTTTTTTTTTTTTTGTAGAGACAGAGTCTCACTGTACCGCCCTTGGGTAGAGTGCCATGGTGTCACACAGCTCACAGCAACCTCTAACTCTTGGGCTTACGCGATTCTCTTGCCTCAGCCTCCCGAGTAGCTGGGACTACAGGCGCCCGCCACAATGCCCGGCTATTTTTTTGTTGCAGTTTGGCTGGGGCTGGGTTTGAACCCGCCACCCTCGGCATATGGGGCCGGCGCCCTACTCACTGAGCCACAGGCGCCGCCCTTCCCCCCCTTTTTCTAAAGCCAGGTACATTTTCTTCTCATGAAAAGGTCCCTAAGAATTCAAATTTTTGATCTAATGAACCGATGAACAAATAGGGTGTATAAGGCATGCTGTGGATAGCATTGCTTAGAAGGGGAGTTATTGAAAAAAAAGAAAGATTGAACATTGTCCTGAGATTCATTCAGAGTATCCCCTACATGCTGGTTAGGAAATGATACGCTTCAAGGAAAAAGCAGAAACTATTCTTCTTTTGATGCCACAGCTATCTCGTTTGCAAGAGGGCTCACCATCCACTCTTGGGTAACCCCTTTTGAATTCATAACTTGACTTATCCCAGGCTGAAGATGAAAATCCCCAGATGATGTTGCCCTGGGTTAAAATAAAGATACCATGCGGGATGAAACGGTGCCTGGCTGTTGATAGGTTGTTCTATTTCTCTCGTGGAAATTGAGAATTGGGATTTTACCAGCAACTTGTAGCGTTTGCATCATAAGAACATCTAATCTTTGGGTTTGCGCTGTGTCTTTGGGTCACAGGAGGAAGTGTCTGAAGCCCCGTCAACACCACAGGAAACTGCAGCTCCCTGCAGCCCTGGAGAGTTCCAAAAGAGACCAGTCAACTTCCATGTCACACATCAACTTGCTGTTCTCTCGTCGGGCGTCAGAATTCCCTGGGCCACTGTCTGTCACCAGCCACGGCCGCCCAGAGGCCCCAGGCACGAAGGAGCTGATGAGTGGTGTCCATTTAGAGATGATGTCCCCCAGCGGAGAAGGAGACCTGCACACCCCCATGCTGAAGCTTTCCTACAGCACCTCCCAGGAATTCAGCTCTCGGGAGGAGCTGCTCTCTCACAAGGAGGAGAATAAAAGCCAAATCTCCTTTGAGAACCTGACGCCAAGTGGGACGCTGGGGAAAGACTACCATAAGTCTGTCGAGATTTTTCCCTTAAAGGCAAGAAAGTCCGTGGAGAGAGAAGGCTACGAGTCCCCCGGTAACGATGACTACAGGGGGAGTTACAGCACCACTGTGCTCTCTCAGCCTTTATTTGAAAAGCAGAACAGAGAAGATCCCACATCCACAGGGAGTAAACTCACCATTCAGGAACACCCATACCCCACGCCTTCATCTCCTGAGAAAGAGCAGCTGCTGGACCGCAGACCTGCTGAATGTATGATGTCCCGGTCAGTAGATCACCTGGAGAGACCCACGTCCTTCCCTCGGCCGGGCCAGCTGATCTGCTGCAGTTCTGTGGACCAGGTCAATGACAGCGTCTACAGAAAAGTGTTGCCTGCCTTGGTCATCCCCGCGCATTATATGAAACTGCCAGGGGACCATTCCTATGTGAGCCAGCCTCTGGTGGTCCCTGCTGACCAGCAGCTGGACATAGAGAGACTCCAGGCTGAGCTCAGCAACCCCCACGCAGGGATCTTCCCCCACCCGTCCACACAGATGCAGCCCCAGCCCCTGTCCTCCCAGGCCATCTCTCAGCAGCACCTGCAGGACGCTGGCTCCAGGGAGTGGAGCCCTCAGAACGCTGCCATGTCAGAGTCCCTCTCCATCCCAGCGTCCCTGAATGACGCAGCTTTGGCGCAGATGAACAGCGAGGTGCAGCTGCTGACCGAGAAGGCGCTGATGGAACTTGGGGGTGGGAAGCCACTTCCACACCCCCGGGCGTGGTTTGTCTCCCTGGATGGAAGGTCCAACGCTCACGTTAGACATTCGTACATCGATCTCCAAAGAGCCGGAAGGAATGGAAGTAACGACGCCAGTTTGGACTCTGGTGTGGATATGAATGAACCCAAATCTGCCCGAAAGGGAAGGGGAGAGCCTTTGTCTCTGCAGCAGAGCCACCCCCCACCTGCCCAGGAGCACCAGCAGAAAGAAGGCAGGGCCCCGGACAGCACGGCCTACACGCAGCTCGTGTATCTGGATGACATGGACCAGAGCAGCGGTGAGTGTGGGACCACCGTCTGCACGCCCGAAGACAGTGCCCTGCGATGCTTGCTGGAAGGGGCCAGCCGGAGAAGTGGCGGCCAGCTGCCCAGCCTGCAGGAGGAGACAAGCAAACGGGCTGCGGACGGCCCCCCGGAGCCCTTGACCAGTCCCCACCAGGGAAGGTCTGCTCACGAGGAAGACGAAGATGACGACGATGACGACGACCAAGGAGAAGACAAGAAAAGCCCCTGGCAGAAACGGGAGGAGAGACCCCTGATGGCATTTAACATCAAATGAGCTGTCTCAGATCCACACGCCTGTGGAATATAAAATTGCCAAATACCCTTTCTTATGGAAGTGCGTTACCTGGGGATGGAAGGAATTGAAGGGCGGCCACCAAGGGACGTGGACATTCACTGCATCACTGTTTGCTGTGTAAATGTTGGGGCAGAATCAAGGTCGTCTCTCGGAATAGAGGATGACTCTGGTGGACACCACCCCTCCAGGGACACGGCCCGATTGCATCCGAGTGTCCACAGACTTGACCTGTCCACTGCCGGGGACGCTGAGAAACCCGCAGGTGATGTCACTCCCCTCCAATGATCACCTCACTTCTCCCTCAGATTCTGGGAACAGATGAAACTCCTTCTGCATTGCTTGAATCCGTTTTATCCCAATAATGCTACTGTGAAGCTATTATTGAGAAATTCAGCGGGCACCCAGTGCCCCAAGGAATGCGTTCTCTCAAAGGAGAACTATGCGTTGCTGCTCCGTTCTCTGATTTCGCTTAGATATTGCTTTGGTTAAGTTTCATTTGGCATTTTGCCTCTTTTTTTTTTTTTTTCTTCTTTGCTTTTTTTTTTTTTCCTCTGGAACATACAATTTGGTTGTAAAGATTTTATTCCTTTGTTTTAATCTGTTCTACTTCTCAGTGGTTTATTTCAGTATCTCCCTCTGGGAACTCCTGAGAGTCATCTCTTAACATCCAAGCCTTTTAAACGAAATCTTACTGAGATTTTTTTTTTTTTTAATCTATCAGATAAGAGTCCTTCAATTCTGGTCCCATTAACTCCAAGTGCCTTTTTTACAGTGACAACAGACTGTCCCTCGCTTTTGTTGTTTTT
This sequence comes from Nycticebus coucang, assembly GCF_027406575.1. Taxonomy (NCBI): domain Eukaryota; kingdom Metazoa; phylum Chordata; class Mammalia; order Primates; family Lorisidae; genus Nycticebus; species Nycticebus coucang. Next base: position 57,810,362 of record NC_069799.1, read on the forward strand.
CCGAACCCCTTTAATTAAACTGCCTGGATTTTATAAAGTTACTCAATGATAACTCCTTTCTTTAAACTGCATGCGGCCAAGTGCCACTGGGCTCAGCTTCCTCTTCTCAACGCAGTGTACTCTCTAGTTATCATGTGTAACGTGGGTTCTGTTTAGCTAAGATAGACGAGAGGACGCTGTAGAGATGCCCTTCCCCACCCCACCCCTTTGGCCACTAGCCACCATTATGGTTTTATTGGCTGTTTGTATATACGGTGACGTATTAACTCTGGAATTCTATGGGCTGATCGTGTTCACCCAACATGAGCGTGTGGACTGAGCAAGTGGGCTGAATGTGACTATTAAAAAAAAAAAAATCTTATGTGCTATCCAGAAGTGCCAGAATGACTCTTCTGTGCATTCTCCTTAAAGAGCTGCTTGGTTATCCAAAAATGAAAATTCAAAATAAACTCTGAAGAAAAACAATGACTATTTTTGTGGTCATTTTTATCTGCTCTGAGCTGTGATCTGTTTGAAGATTGTTGTTAAGGCCTTATTATTCATTCCTTGGCAGTCTGAAACAGTGTCATCAGATCTGTATTTCAAAACCACCACATAGACACCTAACAGTGTTCATTGTGGTTAAAATCCTTAAAATCCACGTTTGTCCTGAGTTTCCTTCAAGAACACAAGGTAAGATTGGTCGGTGTTACAGGTAAGGAGGGATGTCTGCTGTTTACAAGAAACCAATGTTTTATGTTCAATGTTGATCCATCTTCAAAAAGCTTCAAGAAGGTACTGTCAGAATGACCAGAATCATCCCAGCTGTGTGAAACTGTTCATCAGAACTGGTAAGGGAGGTGTCGGAACATAAAACAGACCAGCGGAAGTAAATTAAGCCAGCCATGTTTGCAGTCAACAACTTCCTTAGGGAATCTTTATTTGTGAATTCCATGCAGGCAGAAAATTAATCAAGCTGGGTTTTATTGTTTTAATTCTCAAATGGCAATGTTTAGCATTTGCCTTTTGAAGGAGAAAATGGTTGAAAGAGTTCCCACCAGTGGGACAGCCAAACACAGGGTAGCCTGGGAGTTCAACTGGCGAGGCACCTTTGCTCAGGGGTGAGCATTGTAACTGACAGGTGGCCGGTGCCCCCTTGGCAGACTTTGCTGAGACACCAGGGAGGAGTCATTGGTCAACTTCCCTCAAAAGAAAAAATAAGTGTCCTCTCCAAGAATATCTAGGGCCAGACTTAGTTGACAGGGTGAGGGCTGGGGAGAGATGCTGGGAGACCTCTCTGCTGTTGCTGAACTAGTTCTTTGCAGCCCTGGTTGCTGCCAGATGGAATCACCTCCATATGTTTCTAGAAGAGCCTTGTTTAATGCATATTCCCTGTTGAAAGGCAGGGAACCACACGTTAGCTGTGAGTGCTGATCTTCAGAGAACTGGCTGGAAGATGGGGGGCAGCAGAAGAGGTGCTTTTCCGACTGCTCCTCAGCAGTTGAGACCTACCTTTGCAGGCCACGATCATGGGCAGTATTGGGCAGCCAGCAATAGTCATGGCCCACTGTGTGCCTAGGAAGACAAGACAGGTGGTGGATTTGCCAAAGGGGAAGTGAACCTATAAAAAAAGAAGTTTACCTCGTTTATAGTTAGCCCAAATGAGGCTCAGAGGTTAACATTTTTTTCTTCAAGATGCCAACACTGATGACCAGGCTAGAATTCTCTGGACATAGCACCGTGACTGCGAACTTCAAACATTTATCTTCTCTCCAGTTTTGTAAGGGTTGGGAGGGTTACAGGTCACACACAGTATTCCAGATCAGTGATGCTCTCTGAAGGACGGAAGCAATCAAAGGCATCTTGCTCACGCCCCCTAGTGGTGAGTTTTCACATGCCTCTAAGAGCCTGTTTGGTCCAGAGGTGCAGCTCCCCAGGGCTGGGCTGGAAGGTGGGGTGAGGGTGGGCAAGGATGAGTCAGCTGGTTGTTCTATCCTCCAGGTAAGGTGGGCAGGAAGAAGGGGTCCCTACTGGTAACAAGTATTGGGAAAATAATGCATCCAATTCTCAAACTCTTGCAAGGAAGAAATATGTATTATTCTTCGTTTTACACCTAGCTAAATTGAGGCTTGGTGGTTAAGTAACTGTCACTGAACTAGCAGGGGTGTGCTGCTGAAACAATCAGCAATCTGGAAATGAAGGCATTTAAATTATAAATGTTCCCAATAAAGGGTGTGTAGGACACAACAATAATAGTACTGAATAATGTGTTGTAAATTCCCTTTGACAGTTGATTCTCAAAACTTTCTTTGATTTTCATCATAGCCAACCTGTTGTTGCAACTGACAAAAGAATGTAGTTGTCACATCAGGCATGGTCACTCATGCCTGCAGTCAGATTCTTTGGGAGGCCAAGGCAGGGGATTACTTGAAGCCTGGACAATACCAAGACCCCATCTCTACCAAAAAATAATAATAATAATAATAATAATACAAAAATTCTCCAGGTGTGGCGGCTCACACTTGTAGTCCCAGCTCCTGGGGAGGGTAAGTCAGAAGGATTATTTGAGCCCAGGAGTTTTGAGGTTTCAGTGGACTATGATGATGCCACTATACTCTAGCCTGGATGACAGAGCAAGACCCAGTCTCAAAAAAAAAAAAAAAAAAGTATATCATTTTATTGCAGTATTACTTAAGATGAATTTGTAATAATGATGTATCTCCAAATATCACTTGATCATCAGTGATTAAGTGACTGCTTGGCTGAATCAGATAGTAGTCTTTGAATATGTATACTGGAAGAATATTTCCTCAAATTTTTGTTCTATTCACAATATAATGGCCCCAGATAATAGCTTAGTCTGAATTATTAACATTTTCTTCATCACGTTCTTAAATCTTCTAAACAATCACCTGATCAAGTCCTGATTTATACTATTTACCAATTTCTGTGGCATAAACACTTCCACTGCAGCCAGCTTCAAGCAAGTAGGGTGACATCACTGCACGCGGAGTTGGGAAGAGATCTTCGGTGGCACAGATACGAGGTATGTCATTTCCACTAACAGAGTCAACAAAGGGGAACAACCTCCAGAGCACGGATGGGAGTGAACTATCCAGGTGATGTTCACTATTCACAAGGGCTGTATTTGCAAATTCCCCACTTGCTAAAATGTCTTCGCCACCCTCCAAATTAGAACTCATTCACTGTGTTTTCATGGTCATTCCCAGAGATTGTCAGAAGGTGAAGAAGTGAAGTTGCCCAACACGTACGTTTTCAGCTGAGGACCAAGCAAGGCAACGTTCCTGGTGTTTCAGCTCATACTGTAAACAAGTATCCCCTTTACAATTTGTTTATTACCACATTTTCTGCATTTCCATGCTGTTTGATGGTGATCTCAATGTTTAAAATTTCCCCGGAGCAGAGAGCTGAAGTGCCAACTAGTGTCCGTAAGTATGAGAAGACTGCGAGGTGCCCTATGGAGAAGATGGGTGTTGTAGCTCCCCGCAGAGATGATACTGAGGTGGGACCTGAGCTCAGTGTTGTGAACCAGCAATATATGTATCAAATGAAGCGTCTTTAAACAGAAACATACAAAACGAGGTTATGTGTTGGTCAGTTGATGGAAATGTTGTGACCCTGGGCTCATAGGAGCCTGTATTTTCCCTAGGAGCAAGAGTTCCAGTATTAAACTCACAAATTCATTGTTTGCAGCAACTTGATAGAGCATAACTACCTTGGCTAACAAGGATTGGCTCTAGTAAATAATTGGGAAATGATGAGTTGTAAGTAATGACTACCTTTTTAAAAATATTATTACTATTATTTTTTTTTAGACAGAGCCTCAAGCTTTTTCCCTGGGTAGAGTGCCATGGCATCACAGCTCCCAGCAACCTCAAACTCTTGGGCTTAAGCAATTCTCTTGCCTCAGCCTCCCAACTAGCTGGGACTACAGGTGTCTGCCACAATGCCGGGCTATTTTGCTGTGTTGTTGTTGCAGTTGTCATTGTTGTTTTAGCTGGCGCAGGCCAGGTTCAAACCCTTCAACCTCAGTGTATGTGGCTGGTGCCCTACCTGCTGAGCTACGGGCACTGCCAGTTTTTAATATTATTTGCAATGTAATTTTTTCATTGTTTCAGGCTCATTGAGGGTACAAAGAATTAGGTTACACTGTTTGCATTTGTTAGGTAAAGTCCCTCTTATAATTGTGTTCCACCCTTAAGGGGTATGCCATACACCATGACCTCCATCCTCCTCCCTTCCCCCCTTCCCTGCTCCCTCGGTCCACTGCCCCCCACCTTGAATTGATTTGAGTCTTTGAGTCTTTGTCTTATGTGGGTATGTATTAGATTGTCAACTGGCCTCATATTAGAATTGAGTATATTGGATTCTTGCTTCTCCATTCTTGTGATATGTTACTAATATGTGTTCCACTTCTATCCAGGTTAATACATAAGATGTAAAGTCCCCATCTCTTTTAATGGCTGAATAGTATTCCATGGTATACACATACCACAGCTTGTTAATCCATTCCTGGGTTGCTGGGCATTTAGGTTGTTTCCACATTTTGGTGACAGTAAATTGAGCTGTGATAAATAGTCTAGTGCAAATGTCCTTAGGATAAAAAGATATTTTTTTCTTGTGGGTAGATGCCTAGTAATTGGATTGCAGTATTAAAATATAATTTTTAATAATGTATTTGCCTAACAGCTGACCTGTAAAATCCCTGAAATTTTAAGTCATCTCTCCTAAGTCCACTTCAGCCCTGGCTAGAAGATTCGACAACCCATGAACAAAGGTGTACCTGACTCCAAAACCTAGTTGCTTTTCATTTTTTTATTTTTATTTTTGAGCCTTTTTATTCTGAAACAATTTTAGATTTACAGAGAAGTTGCAAAAATAGTACAGAGAGTTCCCAAAGCCTTCATCCAGCTTCCCTGATGTTAGCATCTTACAGAACCAGGGGACATTTGTCCAGACTAAGAAATCAAGGTTAGGACAATAATATAAGCTAAACTACAAACTTGATTCTATTTCATCAGTTTTTCCACTAATGTCCAGACAAGTTCATCTTCTAGTTATACCTGCCTATGTTCATGATTATTTTAAAAGCTAGAAAATACTGGGTGGCGCCTGTGGCTCAAGGAGTAGGAAACCGGCCCCCTATGCCAGAGGTGGAAGGTTCAAACCAAGCCCTGGTCAAAAACTGCAACAACAACAATAACAAAAGCTAGAAAATGCAAATAGGAAAAGAGAAAAAAAAAAAATCACAGTCACCAGAAACTGCCATCCAGACACAACTACAGTGGACATTCGGTTGTTTCTCCTGCAGTGATTTACTTGTGTAAATAAAAGTTTCTACACAAAGATACTCACCTTGCCTGGCAATTTGCTTCTCCTATTAAATACTCTAATGTGTTTTACATGGCCTTGCACGTTAGCAATTACAGCTCCAGCTCATTTTTACTATATTTCATCAAGATTCACTTATGTGTGTTGTAACACAGGGGATCTTCTCATTCTCTTCCCAAAGATGATTTTTTCCATTAGAAAGTTCAGTAGTAGTTCCTACATGAGGTAAGAAATTCATAATTCAAAGGTTTCTGTAAATCTAATCCATTGAGTATCTGAGTAAAGCAAAAGACACAGGAAGGAGGAATTTGCACCATCTTTTCTTATCTCTTGCCTTGCTGCTTGAGCTGGGTAATCTCTCATCTTCTCCTGCCCTTGGACGGGGACTTATAACACCATTGGCTCCCTGGATTCTCAAGCCTTCTGACTCAGCCTGAGTTACGCCACCAGCTTCCCTGGGGCTCGGCTTACAGGTGCCAGGTCATGGAATTCTCAAACTCCATCACCTTGTAAGCCAGTTCCTCATAATCTTCTTTTATATAGACACCTATTGGTTTGCTGGAGAACTCTAATAGATCTGAGGAATGAAACCAGGTTGCCAAAGTAGAGTAATAACTCCATGAATAGTTTCATGTTACAAGCTACTTTCACAATACATTTTCTTGTTGTGATGCTTATAGAGGTCCTGACAGATAGCTAAGGCAGATTCCCCTTTGGAATCCAAAGGCAGTGAAATGAAGTCTGTTACCAAAACAGTGGCAAAAACCCAGGTTTTGAACTGAAACCCAGATGCTCTGCCCAGAAGTGCAATATACTCTCTGCTCCACCCACATGCCACAGAGAGATTAATTCTGGGGACAATAACAGCAGCTGAACCTTCACACTTACTGTGTTTTCCAGCAGGGCTCTCAAGACATCCTGTGCATCTACTCACTTAAATCCTCACCATAACCTGGCAAGGACTTCGGTCACTTCACAGATGAATAAACGAAGAAAGCAGCATACCTTCATTTATGAATCTATCCTCTTTACCGCTCGGCAATGCTTGTTAAATAGCATTATTTCCTTCTGGAAAGGTAAAAAACTTGTTTCTCAGAACGCTAAAAATTTGATAAATAACATTAACATAGTTATAAATTCCTTCTAGAAATATGGTCGTGGTTGCTGATGTCCTGAGTGACCCTGTGAACCTCAGGAAAGTAACTTGATACTTATTCTCTGAGGTGGGACATATCAGAGTCCTATAGTGCTAATTACTCTTTATGGTCCAGAGAAGGTAGAGCAGATTAAAATGGGATCAGATTCCCAGAAGTGGAAATTTTGATATCGGGAGATATAGAAAGGGAATAATGGCAGCAAATATAAAATACCCACTTGGAAATAGAGAATAGCACAAAATGCATGAAAGATCAATTACGTTTTTCCTTCAAGGAGGCTGGACTGATTGTCCTTTTCCTCTGTTACCCTGGATAGAGTTCTGGGGTCACATCATAACTCACAGCAACCTCAGTCTTTTGGGCTCAAATGATCCTCTTGCCTCAGCCTCCCAAGTAGCTAGAACTACAGGTGCTCACCACAATGCCTGGCTAGTTTTTCTATTTTTAGTAGAGATGGGGTCTCACTCTTGCTCAGGCTGGTCTTGAACTCCTGAGCTCAGGCAATCCACCTGCCTCAGCCTCCCAGAGTGCTAGCACTACAGGTGTGACCCATCTCACTCCATGCCCCGGCCCGCGGGGAATTCAGGGGGGACCTGGGAAACAAAGGGGGTCAGTCGAATGAGAGGACAAGAGACACGAAAGAATGAGAGCAAGTCAAGAGTCTGATCAAGCTCCAACGAGTTTATTTTTCAGCTGGACTTATAAGCACACAAATGAGGAAGTAACTAAGGGCTATTCCTAGCAGGGCAGGGGAGGGCTAGTTTCTGGAAAATTACTAGCAGAAGGTCCCTAAGGCGGGGGGTGGAGTTATGTAAGCGGAAGGTACCGCTGCTGTTACGGTTGAATTCCTGAGAATAGTTTGTTCGTTAAACTGCAAATCAAGCAAACTAGTAAGGGGCATTTTTGTGAGGTGTTTTGGCTCCCGGCATCTCCTCCCTTTTAGTTTTTAAATTTGTTGGGGTCTGTCAGTTGTCAGCGTTGAGAAGAGGGCATTAACCTTTTGGGGGGAAGTATTGACCTGATTCCTCCCGTGGGCATAATGACCGCATGATAAGTTTGAGCGTCTTTTGGGGAGGAGAGGAGAAATTTTTACGACGCTAACCTCTATGCAAATCAGGTTTGCTTCCAAGGGACTCAGAGAGGCTGTTTATGCCTTCCCTCTGCAGTGTCTTTATTGCACCCCGTAAAAAGGTACCCAGGTTGTACTCACATATGATGGTGAGTCAACATGCATAGCTCTGAGTGCTTACGCGGTTCCCGGAGGAATATCTTCGTTGTTAGGTTCTGCAAGGCCCTGGTCTGCAAGGTCAAGTCTATGATAATGGACTTGAATGGGTTTTGATGCCAGCGAGTCAATCTGTGATTTGATAAAATTCATGATTTTGTTAAGAATAATGGGTCCAAGGGTGACTAGTAATAGCAAGCTAATAAGGGGACCTGCAAGGGGCATGAGTAAGGAGTACATGGAGGATTTCCACCACTCGTTTGCCTCAGAAGAAAATTTTTGATTTTGTAAATCTAAGATAAGCTTATGGAGTTTGTTAATCTGTGTTTCTACTATGCCTGATTCATTAACAAAGTAACAACATTCCTCTTGTAGAAATAGACATGTTCCTCCTTTTTCGGGGGTGAGGAGGTCTAAGGCTTGTCTATTTTGTAGGGTTACTTGGGGAAGGGGGTGCAAGTTGTCTAAGCAAGGCGTTTTCTTGGTTTTGAATATGGGTATGAAGGGTGGTTTGGATTTGTACGAGGGAGCGCCATATGAATAGCTTGCTGGAAGGCCAGGAGCTGTATGAGGTAGGGTACATGGCGCCTTTGACAGGGGATGTCCATCTATTGTCCCATGGATCTTGAATGATAAGGGTGTAGTGGTCTTGGAAGTAAAAAAGCTTATGGGGGCTATTATAAGGAAGTGAACTAAGGGAATAACTTGAATCAGGATATTGGGTTGGGTGAATATTGCAGTAATAATAGGGACAGCCTACATTTTGCATGTAGCAGTAATCTTTACAATTACGATCGGTTTGATCGTATAAAAAACATAGATGTGGACGGGAATGCCATGCTTGGATTTTAAAGTCAGTAAAATTAAGAAAAATGGTAGAACTGCATCCAGAAGGCGGGCAGTCGGCAGTGGCTAGGAGGTGGCTGAAAACTTTTTTATCAGTCGTGTTTTCGGTTAAATAGAAGCGCCAAGCGAAGGGCTTGGTGACTGCTGGAACAGGTTGGCCCAGTGCCAGGAGGTAGAAGATCAGGAGATAAGGCAGCATCATGGATGGAAATCCGTGGTTCTGGAAGGGAAAGGAGAAAGATAATCTCAGGGAGGATCTTCTCCCTGGATTTTAGACTTGTTATCAATTTGTTTTACTAATCTTTCAGGCAGCCATCTGGCTGCATTTTCTTTGGTATCAAATAGGGATACGGATCCTCGGCCCCAGATAAGAACTGGGTCTGGGCCATTCCATTTCGAGGTGAGTGGATCCTTCCATAGGACTGTGGCACAATTGTTATTTGTTTCTGGGTGCCAAAGGCGGTCAGTGGCAGACTTGCCCTGGGCATCCATATTTAAAAAATTAAGGACAAATAGGGCATGATGAAGAATATTTCTTGGGGATCCTTTCATGGGGTATAATTCTCCCTTTTTTAATTTGTGGAAGGTATTTTTAAGGGTTTGATGATCACGTTCAACGATGCCCTGTCCCTGAGGATTATAAGGTGTGCCAGTAATATGTTTAATTTGCATTTGGTGGCAAAACTCTTGAAAATTTTTTCCGGTGTATCTGGGGCCGTTGTCAGTTTTGATGATTTTAGGTTTTCCCATGACTGAGAGACAATTAAGGACATGGGCGATAACGTTTTTGGAGGCTTCTCCAGTATGGAGGGTAGCAAATATAAATCTACTGAAGGTGTCTATAGTTACATGCAAGTACTTGAGATTGCCAAATTCAGGGATGTGTGTAATATCCATTTGCCATATATCATTAGGAATTAGACCTCTGGGATTAACACCTATATGAGGGGAGGGCAGTAGGGTGACACAGGCTGGGCATTGTTTAACGATTTGTCGTGCTTGTTCCCGGGTGATTTTAAAAGCTAGTCATTGGGTTTGGGCATTTAAATGATGTAGGGCATGGCTTCACTGGGCTTCTGCAATAGGGTCTACAGAAATAGGGAAGGTGAGGCGTGTGGCCGCATCAGCACAAGCGTTTCCTTTGGCGAGAGGACTGGGGAGATCAGAATGGGCGCGAAGGTGTTCAAGATAAAAGGGGTAATTTCTGGAGTTGATTAATTTTTGGAGGTGGATAAAAAGGGGGGTGGTGTTGGTGGAGGGTTTAATATAGGGAATTGTCTCAAGGAGAGGAACCGAATGAGCAATGTAAGCGCTATCAGTATATAGATTAAAAGGATGATTAATTAAAGTTAAGAAGACTTGAATTACTGCATAAAGTTCTACAAGTTGTGCTGATTTAAAAGGAGATTGGACAGTGGTGGTTTGTCCGTCTATGGTGTAGGCAGCAAGACCGTTAGAGGAGCCGTCGGTAAATACGAGGCATGCCTCAGGAAGTGGTTGAGGGGAAGTTATTCTTGGAAAGATGAAAGGGTGAATTTTGCTGAATTGAAGTAATTTGTCAGCAGGGTAATGATTGTCAATCATACCGGAAAAGGATAAGCAGGTAATTGGCCACTCATCTGTGGTTTGTAAGAGCCAGTTTAGTTGGTCCTTTGTATAGGGTAATATTAACCTGTTAGGATCCTTGCCGAAGAACTGACGACTTTGTTCGTGTCCTAAACAGACAAGGCTGGCAACTAAGGTAGCATAAGGGACGAGAACCTTGGAAGGGGAAGCGGGAAGGTGGGTCCATAAGAGAGGACCATGTTGCCAAAATACTTCAGTAGGGGTATGAGGTGTGGCACAGATAATGAATGAGAAGGGTTTGTCATAAGAGATAAAAGTGACCCCTTGGTTCTGGATGGCCACCTCGACAGTTTTTAGGGCCGTTATCGCTGCAGGGGTTAGGGAGCAGGGGGAGGAGGGGTTAGGATAACCTTTAAGGATGTCGAAGAGGGGCTTGAGGTCTCCGGTGGTAAGTTTGAGATAGGGTCTAATCCAATTAATATCGCCTAAAAGTTTTTGAAAATCATTTTTTAAATGGTTGGTTTTTAATTGGAGTTTTTGTGTGGTGATTTTTTGAAGGTGGAGCTCAAATCCTAAATAAAAATAGGGGTCTTTTAATTGAATTTTATCTGGGGCAATTTGGAGGCCTCAGTCTATTAATCTCTGTGAGAATTGCTGACTACATAGGAGTACTTGGGAAGCATCTGCTCCTGCTAAAAGGATGTCATCCATGTAGTGAATTATATAGATAGTAGGCCATAATGTTCGAAAAGGGTCAATAGTTTGGGCTATAAACTTTTGGCACAGTGTTGGGCTGTTAGCCATGCCTTGAGGTAGAACTTTCCAATGGAAGCGAGGCATGGGTCCTTTGAAATTAGTTACTGGTAAGCTGAATGCAAAGCGTGCCTTGTCTTTGGGATGTAAGGGAATGGTAAAGAAGCAATCTTTGAGGTCAATTATAATCTTATAAAATCCAGCGGGGATAGCCACGGGAGTAGGCAGACCTGGTTGTAAAGCCCCCATGGAAAGCATTGTTTTATTTATTTCTCTTAAATCTTGCAGTAGTCTCCATTTGTTGGATTTCTTTTTTATGACAAAAATAGGAGTATTCCAAGGGGAAGTAGTAGGTTCAATATGGCCGGCAGCAAGCTGTTCCTGTACTAACGTTGCTGCCGCAGTTAATTTTTCTGTAGTTAATGGCCATTGATCGACCCACACCGGTTTGTTGGATTTCCAAGTAATCTTATCAGTGTTGGGTACAGGAAGGTCAATGGCCATCAGGGTAAATTTTCTATGCCTAGTCCAGCACGGTTAAGATTTGTGGTTATTTGAATGGGCTCTTTTATTCCTTGGGAATATTTCCCTAATCCCTGACCAGCGTGAAACCCTTGTTTTAGCATTTGGTGGGTGATGGTTTCGTTCGGACTGCACATAATTAGTCTTAGCTGGGCAAGGATATCTCTGCCCCAGAGATTGACTGGGAGGCCAAGCACAACATAAGGTCGGACAGTACCATTGTTGCCTTCCTCGTCTGTCCATGTGAGAATTTCAGCACTCTGTTGGGGGTTGGAGGTTTGGCCAATACCCTGGAGATGGGTTAGGGAAGTAGTGAGGGGCCAGGAAGGGGGCCAGTGTTTACCGGCGATTACTGTGGCGTCTGCCCCAGTGTCAAGTAATCCTTCAAAATTTTTTGCCGTTTAATTGTAGCTTAAGGAGGGGTTTTTCTTGTGTGATCTGTCTGACCCAATAGGCATCAGAGGAACTGAGGTTATGAGTACCCCGGGTTTTCAGAGAATAAGGATGGTCGGAGGGTAAGAGGGGAAGTAATATTAGCTGAGCTATTCTTTGGCCTGGGAGAATGGTTATAGGGCCAAGGGAGGCGGAAGCAAGTATTTTAATTTCTCCGATGTAATCGTTATCAATGATGCCGGGGGGAATAGTGAGGCCTTGCAGGGTGGTACTGGCATGGCCAAGAAGTCCAAAAGTGTTGGGGGGCAAGGGGCCATAAACCCCAGTAGGGAGGATTTGGATGCCCATTTCAGATGTTAGTATTGCACCGGTGGAGGAACAGAGGTCCAGTCCTGCCCTGCCGGCAGTTGCTCGGGAGAGGGAGAGGAGGCTTGGACTTGAGGGAGCGGGTTTTGGGGGACAAACCTGATAGCCCCAGGGGTTTGTTCCCGTTTGGAAGTTTCCCTGCTTCTGAGGTAAGGATTGCCTTGGGCGTCTGTTTTCGAATGGCATTCGGACGCCCAGTGTTTGCCTCGCTTGCATCGTGGACAAAGGGAGGGGGGTATGGGTCATTCGGCCTTAGGGGCCATGCAGTCTCTAGAAAAGTGTCCTGGTTGTTTACAATTAAAACAAGTTTTTGGATTGTTTCCCTGAGCGAATTCTTTAAGGGCGGCCCCAATAGCGAGTCCCATGGAGTGAGCGGTGCCGATACCTGCACAAAGTTTGATATAATCAGAAATGGTCTTGCCGCTGTGGTGAGGCCGTATGGTGGCTTGACGTGCAGGGTTTTCATTTTCAAATGCGAGATGTTTGATGAACTCGCTTTCATTTTCGTGCTGGCCGACAAGTCTCTCAGCCACATAGGTAAGGCGGCTGATGAAATTACTATAAGGCTTGTCAGGGCCCTGTCGAATGTCGGCCAAGGAGGTAGTTGCCGATCCCATGGGAGGGAGTTTTCTCCATGCTTTGAGGGCAGCATTCTGTATTTGGGCCAGGAGCCCGGGGGAAAATTTAGCTTGTGTAATGTTAGTATCATAGGGACTACGTCCCATGAGTTTATCCCTAGTCCATTTCTTGGAGGTTTTATTTTCAAGATTATGGGCTGCTGTTTCTTTGCAGTTATCAGCATATTCAGTTCTCCAGAGGACATAGTTGCCTCCAGGCAGGGTGGCGCGGGTTATAAAGAACCAGTCATTTGGGGTGAGCCACTGCTCGCTCAGAGATTCAACTATAGGTATAGTGAAAGGGGCTGTGGGGCCATAGAGGGACACAGCAGTTTTTAATTCTTTAACATGCTTCAAATTCAAGCGATGATACTGCTGATCGGCAGTTTCAGTTTTTTCAGCATCTGAGTCGGAGGCCTCGTGGTCATTATCCGAGGCGTCATCTGCCGAGGGGTGGTCGTCCTCGTCAGAGGGAGATTTTGGCTCTGATTCGGAAGGGGGTTCCCTTTTTATTTTAGTTACAGGAAAGGCGTGCAGCGCTTTGAGAGGTTTTTCTTTTGAGCTATGTTTATGGAACATTGGGGTGAGAGGGGGGTTTTTTAGTTCTAAGTCTAAGCGCGTAACTCTTGAATGAGTTTTAAATGTTCCTTCCTTGTTTGGAGTAAGTCCTTAAGGGAGGAGACCTCTTGGCATAATTTGCATTTGACATTTTCAATTGGAGTGTCTATGCCTAGGATCGGAGCACAAAATGGAGGAGCAGAAGCATAGGGAGGGGGATGATTTGGGACGGAGGGGAAGGGAGGCCAGTCAGAATTGTGATACTTAGCGGCTTCCTCTTCTCGAGTGGCCGTTTCTTCGGGGGAGAGGAAGTTGGGAGGGGGCTCCTCAAGGGAGGAGTATAGGGAATTAACAGGAGGTTTGGGAGGTTCAGGATCGGGGAGAGTGTCAGGTTCAGGCATAGGAACAGAAACAGAAGGGCAGGCTGAGGGTGGTCTGGAGTGTTCTTTTTTTTTTTTGGTAGAGACAGGGTCTCACTTTATGGCCCTCGGTAGAGTGCCATGGCCTCACACAGCTCACAGCAACCTCCAACTCCTGGGCTTAAGCGATTCTCTTGCCTCAGCCTCCCGAGTAGCTGGGACTACAGGCGCCTGCCACAGCGCCCGGCTAAGGAGTGTTCTTTAAGCGCCTTCTCCCCTTCTTTAACAACCTCTTGGACATCAGGCCATTGGTTGTAAGTTTTTAAAATATCATAGATCAAATTCCAGTAGGAAAATGCCTGAATGGGGATTTTTTCGGGGCCGAATGTTCTATAATAATCTTTTAGGCAATCACCGACTCTAGTCCATCTCAGAACATCAATAGTGCCTTCTTGGGGGAACCAAGGACAGATATCACCAATAAAAACAAAAAATTTATAGAGATCCTTTTTCTTTACCCAAGTTCCTCATGTCTTGAGGGACTCCTTGAGTCCTGAATAAACAATTCATGTTTACTTAACGTTTGTCCCATAAATTCGTTGCTTTCTCTTACCTTGACGGATCAGACTCGCAGGTGGGCAATTCTGCAGCGATCGCGGCGCGGATCTTCACTCACGTCCTTCTTGTGGCGTGACGATCACAGTGCGGATTTTCACTCACAACCTTCGGGTTGCGGCAATCCAATGATAAGGGTACCCTTACCGGCAGCAACATTCGATGAGACCCCCGTACCCTCGCCCCACGTTGGGCGCCAATTGACCTGGCCTGCGGGGAATTCAGTGGGGACCTAGGAAACAAAGGGGGTCAGTCGAATGAGAGGACAGGAGACACGAAAGAATGAGAACAAGTCAAGAGTCTGATCAAGCTCCGACGAGTTTATTTTTCAGCTGGACTTATAAGCACTCAAACGAGGAAGTAACTGAGGGCTATTCCTAGCAGGGCGGGGGAGGGCTAGTTTCTGGAAAATTACTAGCAGAAGGTCCCTAAGGCGGGGGGTGCATTTCTGAGGAGTTACGTAAGCGGAAGGTACCGCTGCTGTTACGGTTGAATTCCTGATAATAGTTTGTTCATTAAACCGCAAATCAAGCAAACTAGTAAGGGGCATTTTTGTGAGGTGTTTTGGCTCCCAGCAACTCCACCCAATTCTCATTTTCTTGAGTGAGAGAAAAGGAATGTAAGGTCTTTTGCAGAAAGCAGATTCACCTTTTTCTGGATTGGAGGGTAAAAGAAAACTGGAAAGAGGCATCTTCAGAGAAGGAATAAGATAACAGAGATGATTCTTGGCCACAAAGCCCTTTACAGTAGCATTTGAAAGACAGTCATTTTTTAATGAGGTCATCATTCTCTAATTCTGCAGCTAACTCCCCTCAACTCTTCACTGAAATGAGACAGAGCATCAGTAAAGAAGTGGTCACAGATGTTATTGAAAACTGCAATGAAATTCTAAGTTGTGCAAACTTCACTTTACTACTCAGCAATGCTTGTTAAATAGCATTATTTCCTTCTGGAAAGGTAAAAATTTTGTTTCTCAGAATGCTAAAAATTTGATAAATAACGTAACATAGTTATAAATTCCTTCAAGAAACATGGTCATGGTTGCTGATGTTTTTCTTTTATATGAAATAGGACTGTAGTCATTCCTTCTGGTGTATTAAGAATACAACACTACGAGGTGGGTGGATTGCCTGAGCTCAAGAGTTTGAGATCAGCCCAAGCAAGAGTGAGAACCCCGTCTCTAAAAATAGCCGGGTATTGTGGCAGGTGCCTATAGTCCCAGTTACTTGGAAGGCTGAGGCAAGAGAATCTCTTGACCCCAAGAGTTTGAGGCTGCTGTAAGCTATGATGCCACAGCACACTACCCAGGGTGAAAAAGTTAACTCTGTCTCAAAACAATGAATACAACACTGTTCTAAAGTCAACTTTTTTTTTTTTTAATTAGGCTAATGGGATAAAATTTGGACCTTCAGGAAAATCTTCTGGTTGGACAGGCAAACAGACAAATGTCCTTTCCAGAGTTAGAAAGGCTCTGTTATGGGCTACTCAAGTACAATTTTAGCATAGTGAAGATGAAAACCAAGAGGGAAAGAAGAAACATAATTGCTTCTAGAGAACAGAAACCTCATCTTTTATTCAATCCATTTCGTATCCTGATACTTGCATGGTGGCGTGTGGGGTGCAAGCACACGTGTGTGCAAAGGGAAGAAGGGTACACAAAACATGCGTGGGAAAGCACGATGGAAATACGGCTGATAAATGAGATTACAACAAAATGATAAAAACTGGGGGGGCTAAGGCAGATGGATCCGTTGGGCTCAGGAGTTCAAGACAAGCCCGAGCAAGAGTGAGACCCCATCTCTACTAAAAATAGAAAAAGTAGCCCGGCGTTGTGGCAGGCATCTGTAGTCCCAGCTACTTGGGAGGCTGAGATAAGAGGATCACCTGAGCCCAGGAGTTTGAGGTTGCTGTGAGCTATAATGATGCCACAGCATTCTACCCAGGGCAACAGAGTGAGACTCTGTCTGAAAAAAAAAAAAAAATTTAAAAAAAGAAGATAAAAATTAGGTTACTGAACCATGGGGTGACTTTTGATCTTTTCTCTGTACTTCGGCAGGTGAAGAGCTGTTTGCTAAGTTTTCTCAATAATCTTTCTTCTTTTATGTTCTTAGACATACTGCCAAAATGACCATTTCTTCTCATGTGTTCAAAGAGAAGATCTCAATGCCAGTTTTGGCTAATAATTCCAATAACTGGTGCCCAGGAAACAGGGTACACCCCAAAGGCCATGTCTTTACTATGTTACCTTACCCTATGTCAACCAATCTGAGTTCTTTGCCATTTTTAAAAACTAGAACTGAGAAATGTAGGGCTAGTGGTAGAACCACAGTATGTGAAATTCTCAAGTGGCGAACACTTTAGTTATAGAAGCTACCCCGGTCACTTTCCAACAAAACGTGTGCTTTGTCTAAGAGCACACATTTGACACACTGTGAGGAGAGTCCTGACCATGTTCAGGACCCTGGATCTAGTTGCTTCCAAAGCTCAACTCTATCACTGCCATTCCCACCACTGTATTATTCATCCCCTTCTTTCCATTATCTGAAATGGCCCAGGAGCTTCCAAATAAATTCTCCTTTGTTTTTAGTTACTTCAAATTTGTCTGTCACTAGTATCTTAACAGAGCCAGGAAATAAGACATCCTTCTAATCCGGTGTTGCCCAATAAACTGAGGAGTCTTGTTGTTGATTAAAATCCTACTGTGATTTTTTGGGCACAACCATAGGTGATTACTCAGGCTTTCCTTGGCAGGGGCACAGCTGGTGTGTCATGGTCTCCAAAGGGAGCTTGCAGTCAAGTCACAGGCGCCCTGTCCCTGGGTCCCTAAGATGGTAGGGCCTAAGTTCAAGGCCTCTTTGGCAGTAAGACGATCCACACATCAGGGCTGATCCATAGGACACTCACCGGGCACCATTCCATGAACAGAAGGGAACACTGGGGGAGCTGGCACTTGTCATGCTTAGCCTGTGGCTTGCACCATCACGGTAAGTGACAAAGACCTAAACATGACCTTGAGTGGGCTCATTGTCTCACTGCTTACCTCAACACCTCCTGGTAAGCTTAGCTCTAGAAACAAACCAGTGAAAAGGGGGCATCTATCTATCTACATTAAAGAACGCAATACACATTACCGCTTAGACACTTGAGAACACACTTGTACTTGAAAAGGTAAATAAACTGAGATATGTACTTCTAAAAGCATTTAGCCTGAGTGCTACGGAGGTAGATGAATATTTTCATCATAATGTAAAACTCACACCAGCTGATGACACCCATAAATCATCACAGTGTAACAATAAGTTCTCATTTTGCTGCATTTTCGATGTTCTCTGCTCTGTGTGAGAGCTAAGGAGCACACTTGACTTCCCAGCCTTTGAATTACAGTATTTTCCCACAATGGATGCAGACAAGGTCCATGACAATCGTGAATTTTGTGAACAGCCATCGAAATCATTCTCTCAGGTCACCAAGGACAGTCTCTGCCCTTGATTTTAAGCTGAGATCCAGAAATCAATCAGCACAACATGAGTTTTCTAATTAGTCTTTTAAATCCCGTGTTTGTGTTCCATTTAATCACTTTTACATTTTTTAAATCCTCTCTTCCTCCTTTTTATCTTAACTAAATCAGCCTTTATATATTGTCTCAGCCCTTAAGCCATGTACACACTTTGGCAGGTACGTCTATAAACTGGCCTAGGGATGCATCCGTTTGTGGCGGTAGGACTGCGGATTGCCTTATCGCACACAAATAATATGCACCCAAAATAGACACTACGGCCAACTCCCCTGAGCCAGGCGTCTGGGGGAGTCAATCACAGCTGTCACTTTAAACTAGGTGCCTTTTCTGCTGAAACAAAGCCCAGTGTGACTTAACCAAAAGCCAGAGATGTATGGATAAGAGCTGTGGTGGTCTGGAGCAACACCAGGGCCAGGATACTAAGCTCCAAAGAGGAGATGAGGCTTGGACTTAGAAAGTCAAGTCAGAGTATGTTCAGAGAACAAGGGAGAAGTAAGATTCTGTCCTACCCAGGTATCCAGGGTAGGATGGAATCATCTTCCAATTTTTTTTGCCCAAATCCGCTGTCCGATTCCCAAGTTGGATTTTTTTTTTTTTTTTTTTTTTGGATATCTATTCTTTGTGCCTGCAACTCTAGCTTAGATGTACCCACAAGAGCTGATCGGACAGACACTGATGTGACAACTTGACTTTTTCAGCCCAACTTTATGTTTACTGAGTAATTCTTTTAAAAAATTTTATCCTTGGAGACAATAGCTGTCAGATGATGGCATCGCTTGTGTGACTCAGTATTTCTCAATTTACAGGAATACCCTAGTAACAATGATTTTTTTCTTTTTTGAGAGTAACCTTTGGAATAATTAGAAAAATGCCTTGGTGTGAATGAACACTTCCTCCCTTGGTCCTTGGAGGCCTGTAACATTGACCTGCTGGAGGAATTCAAGATTCCAGAAATCTCTGGTGGATTGAGTCACCACACGCTCAGGGACACCATTCCCAAGGATGATTAACTCTTATCTGTTTCCTTTGGTAAGGTCACTGTCAATTGTTTCAATGTGTCCGTCCGTAGATAAAACATACACTTCTGTTACACTTCTGTTCTGATTCATGCCATTAGTTTGCTGATAGTCACAGGGCGTGCGCCAAGGTGATGACTCTATTGCAATGCCTTCATCCCAAATATTAAGCCCCAATAGAAAGTTCTAAAGTTGTTTTTAAGATGACTAGAATAAAAGAAGAAAATAGAAAAGAATAGAAAATTGTAACACCAAGAGTTCCCTATTCCC
Organism: Nycticebus coucang; assembly: GCF_027406575.1. Classification (NCBI taxonomy): domain Eukaryota; kingdom Metazoa; phylum Chordata; class Mammalia; order Primates; family Lorisidae; genus Nycticebus; species Nycticebus coucang. The sequence goes on from NC_069799.1 coordinate 57,829,473, forward strand.
ACTTTTGCTCTAAGTCCTGGCCTGCCCTTGTCCTTGTGACAAACAAGTCCTGGTAACTACTTGCCTCTGTGGAGGGTCTGACCACTTCACCAGTGAAGCTGCTGAAGTCCCAAGGAACAGGTTCCTTACCATGAAAAGAACAGTCATCGTCATTTGTTCTCCTAATGAAATGTTGCCAAGGAAACAAATATACATATTTGAGAAATTAACAGTGCAAGCAGATTGGACGTAAGACTTTGAAATCTGTGTCTGAAACTCTCTCACCTTGGAGGGTGACTGGGTTTTGGTTTACTTCACACCACAAAAGGCAGAATGGAAAAGAAAGTTCAGGTTTCACTGAGGATCAAAGTCCTGAAACCCTAGAACATTGCCGGCAAAGTTAGTAGGTACGATCAACATGCTCTCCCTTGGAACTGTTTGAGACCGTAATGTTGAGATTAGCATGAGCATCTTTAAAGACAAATACTGATGCTTAGAGAAAACTATGCCACACAGTTATCCAGAGTGGAAAGTCAGCTACCTTTTTGCTGAGCAGGCCACACATGGCGCAGGAGGAAAACTTCCTATAAATAATGTTGCAGCCAGGCATGCAGAATGCTCAGAGACCTAAGAGAGGTTGAGCCCGGGTTTAACTACAAACATCAGCCTCACTCTTGTAAGAATAAGTTCCTCTTAGGAAGCCTTTGAATGAATCGCAAAGGAAGAAGCCTCCGGAATTTGATTCTGGTGTAACAGAGTGTCAGTGGGCAGAATTTATAAGGAAATAGCCTGGGAACTGGTCAACTCCTAGCCCCCTTATGAAAGAGCCATTAAAGAGAAAGAGCATTTTGGAGAATTTTTTTTTTTTCCCGAGACAGAGTGTCACTTGGTTGCTATCGGTAGAGTGCTCTGGCATCATAGCTCACAGCAACCTCAAATTCTTGAGCTCAAGCAATCCTTTTGTCTCAGCCTCCCAAGTAGCTGGGACTACAGGTGCCCATCACAACTCTTTTAGAGACAGGATCTCACTCTGGCTCAGGCTGGTCTCAGACTCCCGAGCTCAAGTGATCCACCTGCCTTGGCCTCCCAGAGTGCTCGAATTACAGGTGTGAGCCACCGCTCCCGGCCTATTTTGGAGGATTTCTCTGAACAAAGCAGTGCTGTGAACCCAGCCACCCTCCCACCCCCACCCTTGTTTTACTCCCAAGTTCAGGGCCAGGGGAGGGAGTGGAAACCTCCATGAACAAAGCAGCTTAAGATACAGGAGGGAGGGGTGCTGACCACAACACCCCCGCTCTGACCATACATTCTCCACGTAGCTGGCCCTGCCTGCAGAGAAGAGAGAAGACTTCATGCCACAGCAAGCAGAAAGTTTGATGGTTCATAGGACTAAATGTTTGAACTCATACACTGCAACTCATATTTGTCACCTAATGGGCCATAAGACTGTTGTTCATTAAGAGTGACCAGAAATGTCACCAACCTGACAATGTTTAATCAATGGACTAAGAAAGTATCCCAGCACAGCTCTACCCCTGCCAAAGGGCAGCAGGAGAAAAAATGAAGTTCAAGTTGTGTTTCCACTGTGAGTCAGACTTAGTCAACATGCTGATTACACTGGTACAACCTATATATTTTTTCTACTTTCCTCCAAGCACGGAGCATAATTTATTCCATTTCTCTGGAGCATGGGGGAAGGATGCTCAGTATCACAGTGGACAGTCCTACCCAAGAAACCCTGTCTGAGCATGTCTCAAAGGCACAGGGACACTGGACCAAGAAGAGCCATGGGCTACAAGTGTCCAACAGGATCCCGTGAGGATGGACCACTCCAAAGGCACCCCCAGTGCACCAGTGCTAGTTGAGATCTGTGGGCCCTTTGTACAGCCTTGATGGAAGTGGTCCCATAGCAACTGAGACTGAATTTCTCACTGATTCAAGAGTCTCAGAATCACATCTAGGTTCCCTTAAAAATAAAGAAATGAGCCAGGGGTGGTGGCTCACACCTGTCATCCTTGGGTGGCTGAGACGGGAGGATCATGTGAGGCCAAGAGTTTGAGAATAGCCTGAGCCACATAGAAAGACCCCATCTCTACAAAATATTAAAAAATTAGCTGGGCATGGTGGTGCATGCCTATAGTCCTAGCTACTGCAGAGGCTGAGGCAGGAGGATTTCTTGAGCCCAGGAGTTCAAGGCTATAGTGAGTTGTAATGATGCCACTGCACTTTACACTAAAAAGAATGAGTTCCTATCTCAAAAAAATAAAAAGAAAAGAAAAAGAAAAGCACACACACAAAAAAGTGAATGTTCGTAAGTTTGTAAACTGAGACCTAGATCCTTTCCTACAGGAAGAAAACATTTGGCCTCAAGATCTGACAGGCTAACAAAGGATTGATTATCAGTCAGGCAACAGACTGAGAATGTTAACAATTTATGATTTTCAAATTCTTGTGCTATTTAAGAATTTTGGGCTTCACTGGAAGTTTGTGTCCACAGGAATAAGAAAGCTTGACTGGGCTGACAGACCTGATGCTGTAAGGGGTCCTTTAGGAGAAACAGGGGAACGTATATTTCTCTAGACACAGTGGACCCACACACCCTCCCCAACCCCCAACCTTAGGTTGCCTGCCCAGGACCCAACACTGTCCTACACTGTCCCATCTGTAGACCACAGGAGTGAGCTACTGGCAACCACATTTGTAAAGTGCTGTCACCTGCAATTGAGTAGTCTCTGAGTTCTACAAGGGCATAGTGGACGTGGTCTGTGGCTCTCCAGCTTCTCTGCCTCTCTCCTCTCCAGCTGTGTTGGGTAGGACTGACTGCAGAAGTAGGTCCCCAATCTGGCCAAAGCTAATTAACATAAACACTACCCCTTAGGCAGTGATTGGTTGAGGAATGAGCCCATGGGTTAAGTTGGTCTAACTGGAATAAAAGTGAAGACTCTTTCACTCAACCACTGGACGGAAAAAGAGATTCTTTCTGTATTGTGTGGGCAAAAGTTCAAACTTGCTAGAGTCATGTTGCTACCAGGAAGGAAGTCACAGGATGTAACTAACAAAAGACAAAAGGCCAAGCCAAAACAATTACAGAGAAACCAAATTAGCATCCTGATCAAACCATACCTGAAGATGTACAAAGCCATTGGATTTCTGGAGGGTGATCTTACAAATTCCTTTTGTTGTTTAAGTCTGAGTTGTGCCTTCTGCTATATTCCTGACATGTAAAAGTTGGTTCCTTGAAGAGGGGAATTACAAGCAACAGACCCTAAAATGTGAAATTAACTAAGCAGTGTTAAGTGGAGTGGGAAACAGTGAGAATGACTCTATACTGAACTGGGAAGGCGGAAAAAAAAATTTTTTTTTTTTTTGAGACAGAGTCTCACTCTGTTGCCCTTGGTAAAGTATTGTGCCATCTTAGCTCACAGCAACCTCAAACTCTTAGGCTCAAGCTATCCTCCTGCCTCAGCCTCCCAAGGAGCTGGGACCACAGGACTATAGGCTATTTTTTCTATTTTTAGTACAGACAGCGTCTCACTTACTCAGGCTGGTCTTGAACTCCTGAATTTAGGTGATTCATCCACCTCGGCCTCCCAGAATGCTAGCATTACAGACATGAACCATCATGCCTGGCCAAAAAGTTAACAATTTCTTAATATAGTTGCAATGCAATTGGGACTCAGAAGATGTACCCATAAGGTCTAACACAAGAATTAGCAGGAAAAACTTGAGATGCTGGAGTGTGTTTATTGCTTATTGCAGCTTTTCATGAGATCCTACTGGAAAGAAGCATGCTTAGGCTTTCAGAGAAAAAAAAAGTGTTATTTCACCAAAATATGATTGTAACAAATGTCTAACAGAGCCTGCAATTCAAGAGCTCTGGAGATATAAAACTCAAGAGTCTGATGTGATTGAAAAAGCCAAACTCTACTTCAAAGCCACAGAGGGAAAAGGATTCCAGCGAGGTATGATCCTTGCTGCTCTATTTAGAGACAATGGCTAGGCTTGGCGCCTGTAGCTCAAGCGGCTAAGGCGCCAGCCACATACACCAGAGCTGGCGGGTTTGAATCCAGCCTGGGCCTGCCAGACAATGAAGACAACTACAAACAAAAAATAGCCAGGCGTTGCAGCGGGCGCCTTAGTCCCTGCTACTTGGGAGGCTGAGGCAAGAGAATTGCTTAAGCCCAGGAGTTGTAGGTTGCTGTGAGCTGTGATAGCATAGCACTCTACCCAGGGCGACAGCCTGAGGCTCTATCTCAAAAAAAAAAAAAAAAAGAGAGAGAGAGAAAGACAATGGCTATAGCTGTAGAGATGGTGGATCACAACCCAGGAGCAGGGACAGCATCCCTGGGTCTCCCCATCACCATAATCGGACTTAATGATTTAAAGTCCATCATTAAACCAAGGACTAGGAATGTATAAAGCACAGCTAAGCAGAAAGACAGTTCCAGATTAAAGGACTGTGCTAGACCTGCCCTCCGGCTTTGGTTATGAGCCAGCCAAAGATGATTCTGGCACTTGAGCAGAGTTTGTTTCTTTCACTTTGATCTCCTGCTGTGATGTTGGACATTTTCTGTTCATCATTCTTTTCATGGGATCTGGTCCTGTTAAAGACATCAGGCTGGATGACTCAGTCTTTGGCTTCCTGTTCCATTTTTTTCTTTTTTGGTTGACCCAGGTCATATAATGCCTCCATAAATATGAATGTGGGGGGACCAGAGTGAGCTCTCTCATAAGCAGGCCTAAGTTGGTCTTATATCCTTTCACCACACGTTTGTAATATCTAAGGAAGCAGCAGGCAGATGGTTTTTACTGACGCGTATTTTCTCATACTTTCTGTTTCCTCAGTACGTACAACAGTTGATTTTAAAATTATTCGGAAGTGCATCAGGGTGCTGGGATGTGGGAAGCCAATCAGGACAGACAGCATCTTCCCATCTTTATTGACTTGTATCCTTGGGGTCTTGTACAATTACTGTTTCAAAAATTATCCCATCTTAAAATATATATATATACACACACATTTACATATATGCTCAAACTGCTGAGCTCAAGCAATCCATCCACCTCAGCCTCCCAGAGCGCTAGGATTACAGGGGTGAGCCACCATGCTCAGCCACTGATTATTCTTTCAAAAAAAAAGAGGGCGGTGCCTGTGGCTTAGTGAGTAGGGCGCCGGCCCCATATAACCAAGGGTGGCGGGTTCAAACCCGGCCCCAGCCAAACTGCAACAAAAAAGTAGCCAGGCATTGTGGTGGGTGCCTGTAGTCCCAGCTGCTCGGGAGGCTGAGGCAAGAGAATTGCCTAAGCCAAACAGCTGGAGGTTGCTGTGAGCCATGTGATGTCATGGCACTCTACCGAGGGCAGTAAAGTGAGATTCTGTCTCTACAAAAAAAAGAAAGAAAAGAAGAAAAGTGTATTAGCAGAGAGCACTTAGCAGGTGGGAGAGGAGGGTAACTGCCACACTCCCAGAGCGGAGATGCTTCCCAGCACTGGGAGGAAGGGTTCACACCCAGAAGAAGAAAGGGAGTGGGAGCCTGGGTCCACCAAGCATCTGCTTGGGTAACAGAAAGCAAGATCCTACATTGGCTATTAAGGTAAGGACATGGGAGAGCAAGTGTTCCTGAAATCAAAACATTTAGGGGATTATAAAAAATTAACCTCCGCAGCTACCCTCAAAGCAGGAACCCAGGAAAAAGAAAGAAAAGCTGACAGAGAGAGGGGCTCACAGCTTCCCGATCTGGGTCTGACAGTTTGATGTTGCCACAGAGGTCACCAAAAGCCCTCAGCAGTCACCTGCTTCAATCTCCTTGCTTGCAGATTTAATGCAACATTGGACCAAGGCTGTCCACATACAGGCAACCTGTATTGGTGGCTGCAGAGTCCAGCCCAGCCCCAGCAAAGCCCTTTGCAAATGGATATTCTATTCTAAAGAGAGAATTGTTTTCAGACCTTTTGAGAGAATCCATCAGGAACATGATATAACTGGTGAGTTTTTCCCCATGCTGTTTGCCCGGCATATGAATTCCCTGGCACCGTCTATCCAAAGCATCCAACACCAAGGATATTCGGGGGGCTGTGATGGCTGGAATACATCAAGGCATAAATTACACATTACTATTTTTATTTTGAATTCACATTAACTATTCCCTGTTTCCTTCTTTATGGAAGAACGTGGGTGAATCCTGTTAAGCAATAATTTCCTGTTGAGTAAGAGCTAGGTTTAGCCCGTTTTTATCTTTTCTGCATTTCTATTGACTTGTCTTGCTCATATCCAGATCTTTAAAGGCTGCAGTCACAGAGGATAAAGGTTCTACTGATAGTGGGTGTTGTTCCTTCAATATCATGCACTATTTAGCAGTTACTAGCAAGGTTCGGTGTTACTATTCCAACAACATTGGACCATTTGAAACAAACCAGCAAGGTAATAGAGGGGTGCCGTGTGAATTAAAGGAGCATCAGAAGAGAGATCATCTCGAAGCTCACCTTTCTTTGCTGTCGTGACATAAAAGTGAACCATTTCTATACCACATTGTTACATGTGATGAGAAAATGGGTTCTTTCTGGCAATCACAAGCATTTGGCATAATGCTTATAGTCCAAAATCAAATATTTGTGAAAAAAATGCTAATGGTATCTGTTTAGTGGTCCAGCACTGGTATCATCCACTACAGCTTCGTGAAACCTGGCGATTGATTACAGCAGATGTCTACTGCCACAAGTTGGACAACACGGTGAGATGCTAGCAATGAAGCATCTGAGATTGGTCAATAGAGACAGGCCCATCCTCTTGCAAGATAATGCTCAACCACATGTCATACAAACAACACTGCTCCAACTACAGAAGGTGGACTTGGAAACTCTCTCTCATCCACCATATCTTACACCAACTACCACTTCTTCAAGGCTTTGGACCACTTCTTGCAAGGAAAAACATTCAATCCTCAACAAGCTATGGCAAACGCCTTTTACCATCTCACTGCTACTTGCTCTCCAGACTTCTTTGCTGCAGGCAGACACAAGCCACCGTTAACGTGGCAAAACTGGGCCCAGGGCAGTGACTCACACCTGCAATCCTAGCACTCTGGGAGGCTGAAGTGGGCAAATCACTTGAGCTCAGGAGTTTGAGACCAGCCTGAGCAAGAGCGAGACCCTGTCTCTAATAAAATAGAAAACCTAGCTGGGCATTATGGCAGGTGCCTGTAGTCCCAGCTACTTGGGAGGCGGAGGGAGGAGGATCCCTCAGACCCAGGAGTGTGAGGTTGCCGTTAGCTAGGCTGATACCACGGCACTCTAGCCCAAGTGACAGAGTGAGACTCTGACTCAAAAAAACAAAAGAAAGAAAATATGGCAAAACTTGTTGATAATTTACTGCTAGAAGCAGTATGAGATATAATAAACTTTTGATCCCCAAAAGTTTATCAGACATTTCATATTTAATGACCTAATATTTCCCAAACACCAGCTATGCAATCAGCACTCAACAATGTCTCAGAGACTCAGAGATAAACACGGCAGGTTCCAACCTCCCTCGTATGAGCAGTAACAGCAAAAAGCATAATGGATAATCTCCACGCTCTGCTTGGATGACCTCATCTTGTTCACATCAAGGAAGGTCAAACAACTGCAGTTTGGAAATTGTTATGGTCATGCTGATGTCCAGGATTCAAATGGGAAAGGTTTTGTTGTTTTGTTTTTTGTGTTTTTTTTTGAGACAGAATCTCACTATGTCACCCTCAGGAAGAGTGCTGTAGCGTCACAGCTCACAGCAACCTCAAACTCTTGGGCTTAAGCGATTTTCTTGTCTCAGCCTTCCAAATAGCTGGAACTACAGGTGCCTGCCACAACACCCAGCTATTTTTTTTGTTGTTGCCGTTGTCATTGTTGTTTAGCAGGCCCGGGCCAGGTTCAAACCCACTAGCCTCGGTACACGTGGCTGGTGCTGTAACCACTGTGCTATGGGCACCCAGCCAAAGAGAGAGGATTTTAAAATGAGACTTAGGACTGTAGCACTCACAATAAGACACAGATTTCCTTTCTCCAATAATCGGCTGAGGAAAAGGCATTCCCAGATGTGTACAGGTGCTCAATGGTGCGGAACCCAACTGTTACAAAGGCAGAAGCTGCTAAGCAGATTTCCTGCTTTCTTGTATGACTAGAGGTAAAGACCAGGCAGACCTCCAGAATCATTTAAGTTACATAAGGCAAGGCAAGTCGCATCGACTGTCCTGGGAGAAAGGTCTATGGTTGGACCTTTGGCATCACAAAATCATCTTCCTAGGGAGTGATCTAATTGCTTAAGGTGTGAGTCCATGGAAAGATTAGAGACCCACTTCCTAGTCCTTCTCTACAATATTTAAAGTCAGGGAAATCTATGGAGGGACCTCTTAGCTGTGGGGGGAAAGCCTACAAAATAACCACAAGCACTGAAATAAAATGACCAGAGTGTAGAAAGAAGTGATACTGGTGAGTGGGCCACTGCCTGAGTCGGAAGGGGGCATCCAGACCAAGTCTCCATAGCAGCTACAACCCCAGGTCCTTGCCCCGGCGCAGGAAGTCTTGTTCTGTGGGAACCAACTTTCAGGAGATGTTCAAACATTCTCCTGCCTCCACATCCAGACTGTCCCTGTAGCGCGATGGGGTGACAGGAAGAAAGTCCGGGGGCTGAGACTCCTGGCTTCAGGAGGACATGAAGGGCGTAGAGGATGTCAGCCAGGTTAGACTTGCTCCTGCCTTTAATGTCACGTGGGGGCAGGCACTGAGCACGGGGACACTGTGGGGGTGGAGGGCCTCATTCTGCAATGCCGAGTTAAGGTAAATCCCTTCTGGGACTCAAGAGACGTGGGGGATAGGGTGCTATACTGTCTCTGATGGAGCCACAGCTGAAGTCCCGGATGCCAGGAGCGGGAGGGCACAGATGCCAGCTCCAGCTCACCCCCTCTTTGTATAAACACAAGGCCCGAGGTGCCGCAAGCAAGCAGCACCTCAACTCACAGCTCTCAACTCCAGCTGGAAAACAGAAAGGTGGCCCAGCATAGGCGGAGGCAGCAGGCAAGGTGTAGGTATCCCACTGTCCCCTGGACACATGCGTGCTGCCCAGGTGTCTGCTGATCATCCTAGATCTTCTGGTGCCACCCAAGGGCTGACTGGGGACCTGGACTAGCCTGTGACCAGGGAGAGATTTGTATAGGGCCATGGGCCGGGAGGGACTGAGGAACCCAAGATACTGAGAACGTTTGTCTGGCCATGTCCAATAGCCGAGGGCACGGAGAGCTGAGCACTGACATGCTCACCAAGGACCCAGTTACGCTTCTCAGCTCTGGCCTGTCCAAACCAAGGTGAGAATCCAGAACAGCAAGGGAAAGACTGTAGGCTAGAAGAACCCAGGATTAGGTTCTGAAATCTAGGAAGAACGCACACAGGCGATGCCAGCCAAGGGCACACTGAGCAGCAAGCATCTCAGAGCCAGGAATTAAGTGACCCTGACTTGACAGGACAGACTCAAGTGTTCATCCAAAGCCAAGGCCCAGGAAGGCAATGGGAACGGACAGGCAGGAGGCACCACAGCGGGACAGGCTGCCCTACAGGTGGTAAATCAGCCAGCGTTTTTATCTACCTGCAGCACACATCAGCTCAGAATCCTCCCCTCTACTCACCCCAAAACTAAGGATGGTTCAACCAGAAGTTGGAAAGGGAACTATTATGGAAGTTAAGCTTCCCAGAAACCCAAACATGCCTGTTCTCCCTCCCATCACGCAGAAGGACTTGTGAGAAACAGGCTGTTCTTTTCTTCTTGCAAAGCTGGAGACATCAAAAGATCTGAACCCCATGGAAAAACCTACAGGAACCAAGCAAAAGTCTGCTCTGCACCTCAGCCAACCCGGCCTCTTTATCTTACACTGCCTTTGCCCTCCAGGGAGATTTGGTTCTGGAAAAGCATGCCCTAAGTCACCATTTCTTTTCATGTTAGCCAAAGACAGAGGCAGGGAGGGAGGGAAAGAAAGAAGGAAGGAAAAAGACAAAAAGGAAGGAAGGGAGGGAGGGAGGGAGCGAGAGCGGGCTGGCTCAGTACAGAAGACTGGCCCGGCCACTGTGTTGCTGGTAGGAAGAAGAAAGTGTGACGTCATCCAAACATACCATCTCAAAGTAAAAATAAAAAAGCTGCCTGCTCTGTCATGCCATCAAGGGAGTCACAGACCACACACGTGCGCACTCTGGGAGGAGCCGCTGGAGAACAGCTTTCTCAAATGCCCACGCTCCCTAAGCATCTGGCTTACTGAGATTTCTATTATAAACTCCAAATGTCTTGGCAGTAATTTTCCAACATCTCCATGTCCACAGGCAGACCTGTTTGGGGCGGGGGGGATCTTAGGGGAAGGGCAGCTTTGCTGGCACATGGTAGACAGTGGGGGGGGCATGAGTTAACAGTGGCCTTTAAGCTTTGAATTTCTTAACATTTACAGAGCAGTTCATTTTTTCACATGGATATGACTATTTCCTCAAAAGTAGTTGTGGTTTTCAAAAGTTTTTCTGAGGAACTGAACACACAGCCTTTTGTGTTACTCATTTTTGAAAAATGCAGTATTTTTGGACTTTTCTCCTAAAATATTTGTAGGAAAATTCCAACATAGTGCTTGATCTGTAAAACACACTTCCATGAGTTTACTCGTTCCACACAATAAATAGTTCTAGAAAAACTAAGGGCAAGTTGAAACATGAAGTGTAACTGTACATGTCATACAATCTAATATGCTGGTTGAAAAAAATACATGGAAAGATACACTTAGATATATAAAGAATAAGTTCACTTAGGCCAGGAGATAACCCCAGCATTTTGGGAGGCCAAGGTGGGAGGATTGCTTAAGGCCAGGAGTTCAAGAACAGCCTGAGCAAGAGACTCAGATAGAAAAATTAACAGAAATATAGAAAAATTAGCCAGGTGTAATGGTGTGTACCTGTAGTCTCAGCTACTTGGAAGGCTGAGGCAGGAAAATCACTTGAGCCCAGAAGTTCAAGACCAGCCTGAGCAAGAGCGAGACCCTGTCTCTATCTAAAAAAAAAAAAAAAGAAAGAAAGAAATTAGCTAGTTGTGGTGGTGCAGCTTCTCAAGAGGCTGAGGCGGGAGGATCACTTGAGCCCAACAGTTTAAGGCTATAGTGAGCTACCATGACACCAGGGCACTCCAGCCCAATTTTATCATAAATATTGAATGTGATTCTAACTTTAAAATGGCAGTATCTTCTGCACAACTACATCCATAATCCGTATGGTAAAAAACATAAAACTTTCCCAAGCTATTCATTATCATAGCTATAAAGTAATTCCCTTTCCTGAGGAAAGGATTACATTTTCTATTAATCTTTAAGTGGTTTGTTTAATTGGAAGGGTTACTCTCCATCCTCTGGTTCAAACCTTCCGAAACTCTGCAGGTCCTCACACCACTGTGCATTAACATTTCTTCTGGCCCAATTTTTTTCTAAACTGTCAGCCCATCCTGGCCCACCATACCAAGTCTCAGATCCCAGCTCCTGGGTTTTCTGGCTGAAATGTGCTTCCTCCCCCATAACTCCCAAAATCCTAAAGCAAACCAGTCCACTCACATCTCATCCCTTCTGGAACCTCTCCCATGCTTTCTCAGCAGCCCATTCCCCAGGACACGGTGCATCACGATGTAACTTATTACAAGTCTATATCCTACTAACAGAGTAAGATTACACTCCGAGAGGGCAAACCATGTCTTATTCTTCCTTTAATTCCCCATGGGCTTCCAGCTACAACATTCAGCACTGGATTTGGTGATTAGAAGACCTGGGTAAAAGTCTCAGTTCTGACATTTCATTCAAGATTTCCCTGAATTAGCATTTATTGAACACTATGGTGTGTTTAACTATGCTCTGATGGGGGAGTTAAGAGCTGAATCAGGAATAGCTGTTGCTTTCAAGGTGCTATTGACTTAATCGTGTCCCTCTCTCACCAAATTCAAATGTTGAAGCCATAGCCCCTAAGGTGGCTGCATTTGGAGATGGGGCCCCTAAGGAGGAAATTAATGGTAAATGATGTCATAAGGGTGGGGCCCTGATCCAACAGGATTAGTGCCCTTCTAAGAAGAGCCACCAGGAAAAAAAAAAAAAAGAAAGAAAGAAAAAAGATGCCAGAGAATTCATTCTCTCTCCAAGCACACACACAAAGGAAAGGCCATATGGTGGTTACAGTGAGAGGGCACATACCTATAATTCAGAGGGCTCACCAGAAACTAAATTGGTTTGCATCTTTATATTGGATTTCTGTTCTAGAAGCAGGAGAAATGAATGTCTGTTGTTTAAGTTACCCATCCATAGTATTTTGTCATTTGGGCAGCTTTTTGGCTAAGACACGAGCAGCTGAGCGCTTATAGACAGAGGCAAGTGAGTTGTGCCAGGCAGGCTGTTTTACCTGTAGCATGTGCCTCACAGCATTGGGTTGGTAAGGATTACTTATCGCTGCTTGTGATAATGAAGCCAGCCAGGGACCCTGGGATACCTAGCCTCATTGCCAGGTCTCACAGAGGTTAGTTAAGGGACTGATCGGCTGCTCTGGTCCAGGTTGATGGGAATTGGGGTGACAAGTGACACGACAATCTTAAGCTGCTGAAGAATACAGGGGTCTAATTCAAGGATTTGGCAGGGAAATGGCATGGTCTGGACTGTAGGGAGGCTGACCTAGGCTTATTTGAGTTTCTGAGTCTCTGCCAGTGCCCCAACCCTGACATCAATCAGATCCCAGAAATGTTCCTAGAATCCAAGGCCCTCAGGAAGGCCCTGTGAACAACACCTGTTTTCCCAAGCTCTCCGATGCCCAAGGGGCAGGCAGCCTCCTAACTTGTCTCAGCCATGCTCTCAGCCTGTGTTCACTCAGCCTCCTCCCCCTCTCAGTCAATTTGCCCCAGAAACTAAAAATAAAATTGAGAAGAGAGGATCATTAAACAGCAGCAGTCAGCTGAGGGAGGAGCAGAGACCTCAGACCCACACCATGCATCAGGTTTCCAAGGCATAGGGAATGAATGAACAAGGACAACTGACCCTACCGGGGTCACCTCTGGTTAGCCCCCCTTCCCTGGGCATTGCAAGTTGAGGGAGGGATCTTCACTTCAGTGACTGCTCTGGCTGAATATGACTCAGCTTTTCTCTAAGCCTCTGGGTTTTGCTTGTTTTCTATTCCTTCTTCCTCTGCTAAATGAACAACTATCTTCCTGCAGTTCCAGCTCAAATTCTCAACAGCAAGAATCTAATCTGGTCTCAAACCCTTTTTTGCAGGGCTGCTATCTTACAGGACCACTGGTGGCTTGCCACCTGTAGGAAGGCTGCCCTGGCCTCCCCAGCAGTGACCTCTGGGCAGGGCCCTTTCCCTTCAAGGAGCTGGTGGAAACCAGGCATTACTGAGGCAAGCCTGCCCTGCTATTCTTGGACAAAGTGCTCTTAGCTGCAAGTAATAGAATAGCCACATACATCAGCTGTCAACACTAGTTCATTTTTCTCCCTCAAGAAGATTGCAGGTGGGTGGCCCTAGAGCTCAGACATCTTTCCCTCTGCCAACTAGCTGGACAGAAGTCTCCACAGTTCAAAGAGTGCATCGCATCTTAAGATTTTCCAGACAACCTCCAAGGAGGTACATTTATGGCAAAATAGAGCCACAGCCCCACCTCTACCTGCAAGAGAAGGCGGGAGGGTGAGTGGCTGGTGTTTGCAATGCTGACAGGGTACAGTGGGTTCTGATGACAAGGTAGAGGGTGAAACCATGTAGACTAGTGTCTGCCCTAATAACTAAGCACTTAACAGCACAGAACTACAAGTGCTGAATTAATTTGCTAAGACACTATTTGGAATAAGTAGCATAACTTCTTTAAGGTTCAAATTCCTGAGATGGAAAAAGAGCCTGATAAAACCTACCTCCTAATATGAAATATTAAACCACAAATAAGGAAGTCTCTATTTCAATATTAGACAGTGAACACATATTATTTTCTTTCTCCCCATCACCTACAGAGTAAGTGCACGGTAAATACTTGTTAACCGAATAAACATTGCTTATCTGGAACATTATCCTCTTGAATTTTGTTTGGATATTTGTAAAAGGAAAAAGAAATCGATTTGACATGTGAAGTAAAAGTAGACATGAAAAATTCAAAGGCTGGGGCGGCGCCTGTGGCTCAGTCGGTAAGGCGTCGGCCCCATATGCCGAGGGTGGCGGGTTCAAACCCGGCCCCGGCCAAACTGCAACCAAAAAATAGCCGGGCGTTGTGGTGGGTGCCTGTAGTCCCAGCTACTCGGGAGGCTGAGGCAAGAGAATCGCTTAAGCCCAGGAGTTGGAGGTTGCTGTGAGCTGTGTGAGGCCACGGCACTCTACCGAGGGCCATAAAGTGAGACTCTGTCTCTACAAAAAAAAAAAAGAAAAATTCAAAGGCTGGCATGCCGGGAATTAATTTAGAATGCAATCATGCTTCATTGTCTTTAAAAGAAAGCCCAGTAACTATATCTAAGCGACTAACACATTTTCCCTAGATCATCTGATGATCCATTGTTACTCTCCATAAGGAAGAAACCTGTAAATAATCTTCCATTCCTTCCTGCAACTGGCTCAACTACACTCTTGGTTTGGTTTTTTCCTTCACCATAGAGTCCCTGGGATGGATTGGGTCATTTCTTATCTGAAATAAAACACACTAACCAGCAGTCTTGCGTACAGACTCCCTTCCCTACCCATGGTACAAAAAACTGAAGTTAAAATCTATTTCTCTCACCTGCACCTTTGATAACATAATCAGTGAGTGCATCTGCAGCAGACTCAACTTCCATGTGAATTCGAGACTCTTTTATCAAATTATCCTTGATTATATCACCTCCCAGTTCCATTTATGGAGTCCTTTCTCTGCCAATTATGCAAAAAGACATTTGGTTTCCTTCTTTCTCCTATAACTTGTCATCAGAGGCGCCTGTTCTCTGCCCAAGATCCAAGAATTCTTCATTTAATTGAAAATGCATCTTGGAGCTCTCCACTCCTCCAGGAAACTCGCACCAGCGATGGTGTGAAGTCCTATCTGTCTTCACAACAAGCCTTCAAAACAAGGCTATGTGAACGTTTGGTCTTCACCAGGATGAAAAGCCAATAGACAGCAATAAACCTTTTTCCCTGGAATGGAAGCTCTTCTGTGTTTGGCGTGATGCCTGGACTGCAGTAATTCTACGCGTCTACCATTGCAGGTACAAAAATATTCACTCCAGTCAGGTCGTGTTTAAAACTTCAATCTTCTACCCAGTGCCAAGTTCTCGCCCACCTTTGTTTCTGGTATTTCCTTGAGGTCCTGAGACCTCCCCACTCTCGGTGGCTGCTGGCTCCTCCAGAGTCGAGATGGTTAGGGAGGAGGGATCAGAAGAAAGTGGTATAACTTGTTCTACTTAGGCGGTGCAGACGCGATCTTCTCTTGGTTATCAATGCCTGTTGCATGGCAGGCAGTCAAAAAATTGGTTCCTTCATGGTGCTTTTGCACAAGTCCTTTGGAAGCCCAAAAATTCCCTGGCGTGGGGATGACTTCTTTTTTTTTTTTTGTAGAGACAGAGTCTCACTTTACTGCCCTCGGTAGAGTGCCGTGGCGTCACATGGCTCACAGCAACCTCCAGCTCTGGGGCTTACGCGATTCTCTTGCCTCAGCCTCCCGAGCAGCTGGGACTACAGGCGCCCGCCACAACGCCCGGCTATTTTTTTGTTGCAGTTTGGCCGGGGCTGGGTTTGAACCCGCCACCCTCGGAATATGGGGCCGGCGCCCTACTCACTGAGCCACAGGCGCCGCCCGGGGATGACTTCTAATTCCTTCCACAAACCCCTGCACCTGGTCATATGTGGGTCATTATGAAAGTTTTGAGATACACAAAAATCAAGAAATATAAAATTTACACGAACGGAAACAAATGAAGCCTTCCCAGCACCACCAATAAACCGGGAAAGCTGAAACTTGCACAGGTGAATCAGAAAGGATGCTGTTGACTGTTTCTCAGAAGTAAAATAATGGACCATAACACAGTCTGTCTCAAAACTTTTGTAGTGACCTCCATAAAATCCACACTTCTTGTAGACAAATAGCTTCTTGGGTGGGATACCAGCGGGTCAACTCAAGTCCAGCCATCTTTTTTGGTGTCTGCTTGCTCCTTGGGACACACACACAACCCTGATTGCCCCAGCAAGGCTCTCATTTTAAAATTACGCAGGGGAGAAGCAAGAACCAGTTTTGATCTGTTTGTCTGCTCGCAGTATCTGAAGAAATATGTCTGGCTTTTTCGAGAACTCTCTTACAAGTCCTGCAGCAAGAGAGCCTGTGAGTTTCTGCATCTCAGCAAGCATCTAGCTCAGGAATGAGACTGCAGTCTTCCCTTCCAGCAAGCATACTCAGCCTCTGAGTTTCTCTTACAGCCCCACTCCAATAGCTTCTGGGGAAGGAAGGTAGTAGCTCTGACCTTGAACTCTCATGGTCTTCTAACACCTGGACTTCTGTCACAAGAAGGTGCAGGGAGTGGTGGACTATTGGCCCCTAGACTGGTCCTGCCACCTCTTAGCTACTCCTTCAAATATGGGGGTTAGCACCCCTTAGTCTCAGCTTTGGGACTGTCACCTCATTTCTGAGACAACACGAAATGTTCCATTAACATCTTGTTTCTCAAAAGATGTTGTGGTGCGTGTCCTTGTATGTCTTTGTGAGCCTTTGAGATGTGTCCAAAGAGTAAATTCCTGGGTGGCACCGGTAGCTCAGTAGTTAGGGTGCCAGCCACATACACTAATGCTGGTGTGTTCGAACCCAATCTGGGCCAGCTAAAACAACAATGACAACTGTAATAACAACAAAAAAATAGCCGGGTGTTGTGGCAGGCGCCTGTAGTCCCAGCTACTTGGGAGACTGAGGCAAGAGAACCCTTAAGCCCAAGAGTTTGAAGTTGCTGTGAGCTGTGATACCACAGCAGTCTAAAAACAACAACAACAAAACAAAGAGTAAATTTCTCATAGAGGTTACCAAATTATTCTCCAGAAGGTCACACCAATTTGTCCTTCCAACAACAGTGCAGGCACATTCCATTGTCACCATACCAGAGACGCCTCACCCCCAAACATAGACCAGGGCCACGACTGGAAAAATCAACTCACCTGCCGGCAAGGCCAGGTGAATGCACCATCCCAGGCATCTCAAAGTGGCAAATATGAAGCTTTTCTAGAGATGGCTTGAAGGAAGGACCAGAAGGGGAGAGAGGAAGGGGGAGGGGAGAGAAGGGGAGGAGAGAATTCTTTTCAGCATCTATTGTGGGCTAATGGACTTTACCCCTAAGTGCCTCATGGCCTGGAGGAGGTGGCAGCAGAGGGTGAGGGGGCAGGAAATTGAGCTCTGGGAGTGAGCTCCACCCCCCCTCCCCATGAGGATGAAACTCAGCCTCCCGGTCCCATCTCCCGCAGTGGCACTCAGCTTCTAGGTGGTGTTGACACGTGGGCAACCTGATGTTGTCTCCACTCAACCTTCTCGTCCACCCAAAAACCTCTTAACAGAGTATGTGTCCAGAATTCGTGGACACGGGATCTGTGACATCTTCCAAGCACTTAGGACAGTGCCCTGATTCTCATGCACAGAATCCTGTCTTGTGTCTTTATCAACTGACAACATCACAGTTCCCTGGGGTCCCCTTCTCTCCAAACCAACATCAGCAGTACCTGCAAGGTGGGTTTGTGCCTCTCCATCTAAAAAAGTCCTTTTACATTTTTATTTCCTTTTTAAATTCTTCTTTCAACTCAAGTCCCTTGCAGGGACTATTAGAATATACTTGAACTTCTATCTAGCTAGTCAGAGTGAGCGCTAGAAAATTCACTGTATTCAAGATTAAGAACTACTGAACTTGGGAGCCATT
The DNA here is from genome assembly GCF_027406575.1 of Nycticebus coucang. NCBI lineage: Eukaryota > Metazoa > Chordata > Mammalia > Primates > Lorisidae > Nycticebus > Nycticebus coucang. The sequence continues at coordinate 57,847,364 of NC_069799.1, forward strand.
TTCTCTTGTCCCCACCTTTGTTACCAAATGGTGGAAGGGTAGTTGACAAAGTTGGGGAAACAGGCTCTACAGAGATCAGCAGAGACATGAGTGTGAGGGGTCCCAACAGCACATGGGGCAGGCGGGGAGAGTGCTGAGTGTAGTCTACCCGGGTAAGCCGCATAACTTCCCCTTGCCTTGCTGCTGTCACCCCTTAGAGGAAATGTCAATAACTACATGTGCCACACAACAGAGGAGCTGTCAGAATAAAACAAAATGAAGTGCTTCAGAGGAAAAAAAGCATGATAATAGTTACATATTATTAAAATTATACACCATTTAATTATTAAAGTAAGAATTATATATACAATAATTACTATGATTGATTGTTATTATACAATGTATGTATATGATATGCAACAATATATATTAATACAATTATACTATAATAATTATATACATAACACAAGGTAATAATTTTATTGGCAAAGAGTTCTGCATAACAACATTGAAAGAAACATTTTCTTTGGACTCTTTGGAAAGTACAGAGCAAAACCAGAGATGCCCGTCAGCTTTAGAGATACATAGACCTGGGTTTGAATCCTGTGTCAGGCATTTGCTCAGTGAGTTTGGATAAATTATTTAATCTCTCTTGCTATTTTCTCCCTGAAAAATGGGAAGAGTTAAATATATTTTTCAGGCTGTCTGTGAGGATTAAAAATCAATGAGTTTTAAGTTTCAGTTATATAAGATAAAGAAATTCTAAAGTTCTGCTGTGGAAGATCGTGCCTCTGGTTAACAATACTATATTGTGGCTCGGCACCTGTGGCTCAAGCGGGTAAGGTGCTAGCCACATACACCTGAGCTGGCAGGTTCGAATCCAGCCCTGGCCCGCCAAACAACAATGACGGCTGCAACCAAAAAATAGCCGGGTGTTGTGGCAGGCGTCTGTAGTCCCAGCTACTTGGGAGGCAGAGGCAGGAGACTTGCTTGAGCCCAGGAGTTGGAGGTTGCTGTGAGCTGTGATGTCACAGCACTCTACCCAGGGTGACAGCTTAAGGCTCTGTCTCAAAAAAAAAAAAAAAAACAAAAAAACAAAAACATAGAAACTAGAAAAACAAGAGAAAAGATCAATAAATTAAAAAAAATACTAATTGTACACTTTAAAATCTCTTCAGAAGGTAGATCGCATGGTACGTATCTTATAATAATACGTTAAAGGGCGGCACCTGTGGCTCAGTGAGTAGGGCACTGGCCCCATATACAAGGGTGGTGGGTTCAAACCCAGCCCCGGCCAGACTGCAACAAAAAAATAGCCAGGTGTTGTGGCGGGCACCTGTAGTCTAGTCCCAGCTACTTGGGAGGCTGAGAAAAGGGAATCGCCTAAACCCAGGAGTTGGAGGTTGCTGTGAGCCATGGCACTCTACTGAGGGTGATAAAGTGAGACTCTGTCTCTAAAAAAAAAAAAAAAATAGTAATAATTAAAAAATAATATGTTAAAAATAATGATATGTATAAAACAAGTGTCTTATACAGCAGGGGACTTCAATAAACAATAGGTATTCTTGGTAAAAATGGGGAAACTATATAAACATCACTTTTTTTGTTTTACTTGTCTTAATTAGAACAATACCAAGTTTAGCAATTAACTCTTCGATAGGTAAAAACGGAAGAAAGAAGTGGATCAGAACACTGGAGACCAAAGTGTTTATTTTAACACTTGGGTGCAAGTGGCCCAAGATCTCAAGGGTGTTAGCAGGGATTTAGGGAGGGAGGCCTGTCTTATACAGCTGGTTAGAGGGGGTTATGGTTTCTATCAAAGACCACCAAAGTGTTGTTCTCATTAGGACATTAAAGATGTTACTGGAACTCTCCTGGCAGGTTCTTCCTTTTTTTTTTTTTTTTTGTAGAGACAGAGTCTCACTGTACCGCCCTTGGGTAGAGTGCCGTGGCGTCACACAGCTCACAGCAACCTCTAACTCTTGGGTTTACACGATTCTCCTGCCTCCGCCTCCCGAGCAGCTGGGACTACAGGCGCCCGCCACAACGCCCGGCTATTTTTTGGTTGCAGTTCAGCTGGGGCTGGGTTTGAACCCGCGACCCTCGGCATATGGGGCCGGCACCCTACTCACTAAGCCACAGGCGCCGCCCTGGCAGGTTCTTCTTTCTTATCAGAGTGTCAGCATATTTCTCGCCGGTTGGTCTGTAATTGGGCTGGTCTGTCATTGGGGTCTCTCTCTGATCTGTGTCCACCTCACAGAATGGCTTTTCAAGATGGAGTTAGATTAGCCAACCTTAACACTCTTGACCCTGCAAGGATTCATTTTTGTGAACCGAGAGACCAGGGAACTGCTGCTTTTTTCCAGATTTTCCAAGTGGCTGCTCTGGTGGCAGATCTGATGAAACTATACTTCCTGAATGGTGGTTACATCCTCCTGGGGGTTGATATCTGAAGCTCCGCCTCTGGGAACCACTTCCTCCTGGAGCTTTGCCCTTCAGACACCTTGACCCCATGAAGTCTGGATTCGGGTTTCAACAGCCCTAAGCACTTGTTAACTTTAATTCTTTAAGTTCCAACAAAAGGGTTTACTTACCCCTGAGTTTATCGGTTACAGTTTGATTAGTTGGTTTTCATATTTTTAGGATTTCCCCCCCCTGATATTTTATTAGGAAAAGTTTCAAACAGAGATAAATTACTTGCACGGTGACTCTCCATATATCCACTCAGTAGATTCTACAAATAACATTTTCGGTGTCTTTCTTTATCAAGTATCTGTCCTTCCCTCTATTTACCAATGATCAATTCATTTTTAAAACACACAGCAGCAGCTGCTGACCTGTTAAATGATTAATGACCAGATCTCCTGGGGCAGAAGCCCAGATTTGCAGCCTCTGTTGGTTCTGTACTGTAAATACACCCTCTATGGCTGTGTCAACCCACCCAGATGGTATCCCTGAACTCAGAGTTGAGAAGAGGTGCACACCATGGGCTTGCCCAAGCTGTGGAGCCACTGCAGTGTTTGATCTTTTTTATTCCTTTCATACTTTTACTGAAGCTAATGCTTGAAATGAAGACCGCTAAATGTCTTCTATTTCTCCTTCCTGTCCTGATATCCTTCTCTTTAAGACCACCATCTGGGAATAGCTGAAAGTTGTATCTTTAGCAACTCACATGGAAGCAGGCTTGACTTCTCCCTGAACCCAGGAGTGCTTGGGAGAGCTGCCAGGATGGCATTATCTTAGATAAAGATAAAAGGTCTAGCGGTGGGAGAGCATTCTCTCCTCTTTTGCTTTTTACATAGATTTCCTCCTCTCTTCCCCTCTCACATATTTTGCTTTCGAAAGAGTGGGAAGAACCAGGCACTCATGTAGAACTCCTGGAAGAAAGCTCTGCTCCCAGAAGACACAAGTTAAATCGTCTCTCTCCCTCCTATCACTGTACTTGGAGTTTCTACGAAGCTCCATGATAAGGGGACATTCTGCTTGGATATCTCAGCCGCTAGACTTTTAAAAGGTCCCTGGGGGACATTATGCTAACTGAAATAAGCCAGGCACAAGAAGATAAGTACTTGATGTTCTCACTCAAAAGTGAAAGCCAAAAAAATTGATCTCCTGAAGGTAGGGAGGAGGGGGAAGGGTGGACACAGTTAACCAATCACAGCGAGTTAGGACTAAATTCTAACTAGCATGGTACGGTGATTACAGTTAACAATTTATTATGTGCAGGCAACCCCTGAGTTACAAACACCAGACTGGCATATAACTTGCACTTACAAATGGAGGCTATTACAGATCATAGGTTAATGTTCCAACTTACATACAAATTCAACTTCAGAAAAAACCTATAGAACCTATCTCGTTCATAACTCAGGAACTGCCTATATTTTCAACTAGCTAAAAGAAAAACTTTTGAATGCTTCCAATGTAAAGAAATGATAAACCTGAGGCAGGAGAATCGCGTAAGCCCAAGCGTTAGAGGTTGCTGTGAGCTGTGGGACGCCACGGCACTCTACCCGAGGGCAGTACAGTGACACTCTGTCTCTACAAAAAAAAAAAAAAAAAAGAAATGATAAACGTTTGAGATGACAGATTTGCCAATGTACTCTGATTTGATCATTACACCTTGTACCTGGGTATCAAAATATCACACCATATCCCATAATACCTGCGGTGCCCAAAAAATATATACGCATCGTAAGAAATGGTATGAGGGTATTGCTTTTTAAAGTTGAATGGATTAAATTGAATTATGATAGCAATGTAGACTATGACGTTCGCTCCAAAGATGCCATTAATCGAATGAATGCCAGGGTCATTGTGCGATGGGTAGAAAAGGCAAAGAAAATTGCAGAAGCATGTGGTCATTCCAAGACCATTTTGAAGTGGCACTTGAAATTCGAGAGCATCATAGAAGTATGCCAGCAATAGAGGCATGGGTATGCTACAGAACCTCCAACGCCCCTAACTGCACACGTGCGTGGTAAGTGTGAGACGCAGTGTACTGTGTAGTGGGCAGAAGGCAAGATCCGGGAGGCCTCACACTGTCGCTCCAGCGGTGGAAGTGTCTGGATGCTAACAGTGACCACTTTGAACACCCTTTATAATTGCAAAAGTCCAGCGTGACTTGTATTCACCTTTCATTGTCACTACATATTATTACAAATTTAATAGTTTTTTTCCATTCTTAAAATGTGTATACATTTCTGGGCACCCTCTATCTGTATAATAATATGTCAATTAAAAAATTGTTTTAAACAGCTAAAAATAAAAGCTCTCCCTGTTGAGTGTGCCAATATGGAGAAAGGAAGTGTAAGATAGAACTAGTGGATTTTGGCAATAATCTATCCAATGATAGGCAATGCCTATATGTATTTGAGAAGTTCGGCCAGCAGTGCAGTTTCAAGGTGACCCTACTTATAGAATTAAGGCACCTCCCAACTCCTAGACGAACGCACCCTTCCATCTGCTGTGGCACCATCTCTGTGTCCTTTACAACTTCCACTGGCATCACTCTCCAGCCCCATCTTGTCCTACAGGGACAAGGCATGCTTGCCAACAGCGAAGTTCTAGAACACAGCTGATCTGCAACATTTCTGCAGCACCACCCTGCTGGTCTGAACACAGATGAAAAACTTTCAGCAGAATACTAAGCAGCGAGAGGTGGAAGTTACACTCAGGCTGACCACAAGAAGTGCTTCTCAAATGTACAGGGACAAAAGGTACAGGGTGGTTGGTTGTAGGGTTCGTTGAAAATTAAAAATGCAGCCCCCTCCCCCTTTTAAGGTCAAGCTAAACATGAATTTGAAGCAACCAGCTCTCAGGAACAGTCAGCATGACGCAAAAGTAACGGGCTTTGCTTTTGTGAACACAGAGTGGAAAGCGTAAAATGAGGGTTTGGCATGAATGTTTTGCAGTCACACCCCAGTGTCCAGACAGTGATCATGATTGTAAGAAATGACTCCATCTTTTAAGATTTTCTTTTGGTTTTTGATTTTCTGCATGTTGGTTAGTTGCTGCTTCAAAATAAAACACTCCACATGTTCAAGACAACAATCGCTTGACCATACTGTCTTAAGACTTCTCTCTCACAAGTCTGTGGGCCAACTGGGAAGTTATGCTGACTTCAGCTGGGTACCCTCACGTGTCTGTGCTCAGAGATTCCAGGTAGGAGCCTTGTGCGGACTCAGCTCAGCTGTACTTCCCCACCCGGCCAGCAGGCTGCCCCAGCTTGGACTTGCAATGGGGTGTGGTTCCCAGGGCAGAACAGAAGCGTGCAAGGCCTGGTCCTGTCACCCCCTATCTCTTCACTTCTTTAAGTTGTTCATCTTTTCATTTCTCTGAACTGCATTCTGGGTCATTTACTCAGATTCTGCCTTCCAGTTCATTAAATCTCTCTGAACTATAATGTCCACCACTCTTTATTTTTTATTTATAAAGATGGGGTTGCACTTGCTCTTGCTGGCTGGTCTCCAACTCGTGAGCTAAAGCAATCCACCTGTATTGGTCTCCCAGCGTGTTAGGATTATAGGCAGGAGCCACCACACCCAGCCTACCACCCTTTAAAGAAATGAGAAGAGTAGGTTGGGCCCTCCATGTACAGTTTCAAGGTGAACCTTTACATTTCCAGGATTAATAACACGAGCATCTTTAGCCTTTCCTTTGGAGTTCTGTTGTCAAATTCCTTTTTATTTCCTCTCTCTAGAATCTTATTCTTCACCCCTTCTTTCTATTTGTATCATAGTTTTCAAAGATGAAAATAAAAAAGAATATTCAATTATGTCTTCAGGTCAAGTACTATGTAGTATGACTTTACAGGTAATACCTTATACACTTCCAATGATATATTGACTTGTGTAAATTTTTCACTGTAATTAAGGCATCTCTAAATATGTCACTGCATATTCTCTATGGATAACAGTGCCTATCATTGGTCAATCCCTGAATTATATGTGGCTTTTAAAACTTTATTAATGTACTTCATAAACAGAAACATGGGTTATATATAAGAACCTGGTTATATAAAGACTTTTCATCACCTGATACCCCATAGGATACTACTATTTGCTACTACCAAAAAAAAAAAAAAAAAAACCCCAGAAAATAAGCATGGAGAGATTGGAATTCTTGTGCACTGTTGATGGGAATGTAAAATGGTGCAGCTTCTACAGAAAACAGCATGGTAGATGCTCAAAATAATTAAAGAGAATAACTCTATGATTTAGCAATTCTACTTCTGGAATACATATTCAAAAGAACTGGACAGCAAAGTCTCAAATAATTGAAAGTCGGGTATATTTGTATACCCAGGTTCATAGCAGCATAGCTCGCAATAGCTCATAAGGCTGAAGCAACCCAGTCTCCACCCATGGAAGAATGGATAGACAAAATATGGTCTATATACACAACGGGATATTATTTATCTCTAATAAAGGAGGGAAATTCTGATACATGCTATAATATGAATGAGTCTTGAAGACATTGTGCTAAGTGAAATAAAATAGTCACAAAAAGATACTTTATGAGGTAGCTAGCATAGTTAAACTCAGAAAAAGAAAGTAGAACGGTAGCTGCTAGGTCTAAGGAGAGGAAGAAATGAGTAATTGTTTAAAGGGGTGTAGAATTTCAGTTTTGCAAATTTCTAGAGATTGGTTGCACCACATGTGAGTATATGTTAACACTGTTGAACCTTACACTTAAAAATGGTTAGGATAGTACATTTTATGTTGCATGTATTTTACCACAATTTACAAAAAAGTTGTAATAGCTTAAGTAAAACAAGACAAATTATCCAACAACTATTGTTTTATATCTATAACAGGAGATGAGCCAGGCAAACTAAGAAATTCCCAAAGGCTTCTTTAACACACTGGCAATCACCCTACAGTAACTCCTTCCTCCCAAATCTGGATCTTAGATGGCAGAAGATGCCACGTGGTTCCAATTCTTCAAACTCTGGGAATAAGCCAGGGAAAGAAGTAAACATTTTTAGAAACACAGGGTTTTATATAGGACAATGGGATTGAGGATTTAGGAATAACTCAGGGTCATCTGTAATTTTTTTCCTCCTTCCAAAAATTAATGCTGAGAAACATTTGCATTATATAAATATAAAACATTTGTATTATATAATTTCTTTCCATTCTGGGGACAGTTGTTCCTTGTTTGCTATTATTTTCTAGTATGCATTTAAACTGGTATTTTTTTTTTATTTCTCCAGGATTATTTGTTTTCCTTTTCTCTTTTGAGAAGTTCTTAGTCAATAGTTTCTTGAAAATTCAAATGAATATACAGCTGCTGAGTTTCCTTTGCTTTGTGTTTTTAAAAATCTTCTAGAGAACTCTTTTGACAGGCTACAGTGGTTGATCTGACGGGCTTGGTCTGGGTCAGGCTCCCACTGCTTATCCAAGCAGGATAGTTACCCAACTACCCATTTTCATAGAGATGAGCTCAAGGAATCTCATTCATCTGTAAGTGACTTTATCCTGGAGTTTGAAGCCAGAAGCCAACCTGACTTTCTGCCTCAGAAAAAAGCTACAATTGTTAAAGATAATATCATTGTATTTCCTTTGTGTTTTGGTTCCATTCGCATTTCTTACAGAAACTTAAGTGGGTCAAGTTGGTCAATCAAAAAACTGATGGACTTTGAAATCACTCCGCAGTTTCCATCTTTAGATACTAGTATCTCATTGTATTTTAAGGACAAAGTCTCCCTTGGGGGAAAAACAGATAACCATACAATACTCCTAACATCTTCTGCAAACAAAGGATTCACACCCAAAAGTTCTAAGCTGATAAGAACAGAGACTGTACTTGATTTTAGGCAAAAGGCCTAGAAACGATGACTCAGGTGGCTTTTTAAGGTCTCGTTTTCTCACTCAGCAGTTTTTGATGACCATCTGTGTAAAACCACCACAGAGATGGCAGAACCTTTGGACACTACCCATCTCAGAGAAGCAGAGGTGCTGCTAAGCACCTTTTATTTGGCAGTCCTGCAGGGTCTCCCTTCTGTTCCCTAGGACAGACAGGCCAGAAGGCCACGAATGTTTGCCTGGAAATCTAGGTCATGACCTTGACTTTGGGGAAGCCAGAGTGGCCTGCCTGAAATTAGCCAATCCCCTAGCACCGTGGACAACGTCCCCATCTCCCCCGAGATAGCTGTTCTGGTGGGAGCTGACCGGCTGTGGTAGCCAGCCAAAATAGGCAGCTCAAAAATTTTTCCGTCAAGAGTTTACGTCTACGAGCCTAGTTGGTACAGGGCAGTGGAAGGTTGGAAGCACTCTTGACTTTGCCTTTGATTTTATAACTTATTAGATCGTTATGACGTGGAATTTTTTAGAGCGGAGAGTTTCTGGAAGCCGTGGCCTCGGCACGCCCCCTTCTGAGCAGAAAGCCCCGCCCACGTTGAGAGTGCTCCGAGACTCGTGCAGATCTAAAATCGCCGTGAGGCCAGTGTTCCAAAAATGTCGGCGCTCGGGATGGCCGTCCCGCACTTTGTAGCCTTCGGAGCCGAGCCCCGGGCAGATTAGCCGCTCGGCGTGACTTTGCTGGTCTTACCTGGCGGCGGGATCCAGGACGCCCCCCGACTCCGCCCCCGTCGCCCGGAGCCCGGAAGCGCGTTGCACCGCAGCCCGCCGGCCGGCCGAGGTGGGCGGGGCCGGAGAGAGGCGGGGCCCGTCAGACAGGAGGTGGGGCCGGCGCGGCGCCCGGGCCCGCGGACTCCAGCAGGATGGCGGGCGGCACTAGAGGGAGCTGCCAGCCCCCGCCCCGCCCGCCCCGCCCGCCTCGCGCCCGCCCGGCCTCCAGCGCCGCCTCCCCAGCCCGCGCCGCCGCGATGGCGGAGGACAGCGAGTCTGCGGCCAGCCTGCAGAGCTTGGAGCTGGACGACCAGGACACGTGCGGGATAGACGGGGACAATGAGGAGGAGACCGAGCACACCAAAGGGTAGGGGCGGTGCGCTGGCGCCACTGGGCGCGACAGGGCGGGGACTGCACCCCGCCTCGCGGCTCCGGCTTGAACGCCCACTCCCGGGTCTCGGGGCCCTTCGGTCGGCCGCTCGGACCCGAGATGGCTTTAGCCGGGGCGCAGAGACCACAGCTGGGTCCTGGTAGCGCAGCAGGCGGGAGAGGAGGAGAACGCCTGGAGGCGAGGCCCGGGTGGGTGGGGAGGCTGGGGCCCCGGGGCTGTCACCTGCCGAGCGCCCCCGCAAGCCGGCCTCGCCCACCCCTCCGGCGCCCGCGGCCCCAGCCCGGTGGAGGCGTTGCGCAGCCCTTGCCAGCGTGCGGCTCTCAGTGGGAACCGAGGAGAGGCGCGACGCCCATCCCTTTGTGGCGGCCGCGTCCCGGCCGGCTGCAGCCGGTGGGTGGGAAGTCAACCTCCCCTGCGCCTTGCCACCCTTCTTCAAGTCCCTTCCGAACCCTCCTTTACCCCAACTGCCACCACCACCAGAAAAGAAGATGGTGGGGAGTGGCGTGGAGATGTGCCCCCTGGTAGTCTGGGGGTTGCCCGCTGGCGGCGAAGTGTGCAAAGTTCTGCCTCCCCGGCCGGGAGGGGAACGCTGCTGGAGACAGTCAGCCTTGCCGGTGCCGAGCGCGGCTCTCCAGAGCTGGGGCGAGGTCTTGAACGGAGCCCGCGCAGACCCGACCGCACCCCGCTTGCAAAGCTGGTGTTGGGTCTCCAAAGCCAAAAGCACCAAGCGTTTTCAACACCTGCTTGGGTTTCTTAATCCTTCGCACTTGGCCCGCTCTCTTCCTCCCCTGCAGATTCGATTTGCTCTTCTGTTGGAGAAAAGAGATTGCTTCAGGTCAAGGCTAGTATTGACGTTCTCCTTTTTGAGGCAGGGGTCATTTTAAATAAAGACTGGTGTCCTTCTAAAGTGATATTTGCCTTGCCCTTTTTCCCAGCTGGATTCGAACTGTGCGCAGGCTGCGGGGCAGTTCTTGCTTCCCTCCAGGAAGAAGCGAGATTTTTGCTAACCCCAGCGACGGATGGAGAGAAGTGGGTCAGCTTAAAAACATGATTGGGTTATTCACGAAGAGATCTTTTTTTTTTTTTTGAGACGAGAGTTCCCGGTATGTCGCCCTCGGCAGAGTGCTGTGGTGTCACAGTTCACAGCAACCTCCAACTCTTGGGCTTAAGCGATTCTCTTGCCTCAGCCTCCCAAGTAGCTGGAACTACAGGTGCCTGCCACAGCGCCAGGCTGTTGTTTTTGTTGCAGTTATCATTGTTGCTTAGCTGGCCCGGGCCTGGTTTGAACCCGCCACCCACCACCCTCGGTGCATGTGGCCGGCGCCATGTGGGCGCGAAGCCAATAAAGAGATTCTTCACGTGATCAATGATTGAAAGTGTAAACCATTTGCATTCCATTTAACATCTACTTGCAATTTATTTAAGAAAGGAACTTTTACTGACCATCAATTTGTTATAAAATATTAAACGAGAGATCAAGAAGAAGAAAAACCGATTGCGCTTATCTCCCCTTTTTAAGTTGCTTTTTTTATTTTTGCAGCGAATACTTCAGTGGCAGCTGCAAGTATCAAATGTTCGAGTCTAGAAATTTGTTTTTAAGGAAATTGTACAGATCTCTGAGCCTGAGTTTTCTTTATGCAGTGATGGAAATTTGTCTGTGATAGATAGCTAAATGTTAAGTGTAACAGTTCTGTAAACAGAACTATTGTTCTGTTGCTAGAAAAGGGTCCAGATGCAAGGGTGATTGATGGACCACCCAAATAACTTCAATACCTGTCCAGTATCTTTAAGGAGATCTTGGATTTCACTCTACTGTGATTTCTGCTTATGGAAATTCTTTCTTTATATTAGATTCTTTATATTAAATTCTTTCTTTTCTTCTGTTCTTTATATTATTGATGTTCTAGGTTGAGTGTTTGATTAGGACTTCTTTCTTTGCTTAGGCAGTTGAGAATGCCCTTGGAATAAAGAATTACCCATCCAATTGATCCAGGCTTTGCCCCGACCTCTTCCAGGAGTCTGGTGAAATTCCTAAAGTATCATTCAAAGGCATCTCTTTGCCTCCTTCAGAATTTTTCCGTTTTGTACCTCAGCACCTTTAATATATTAGCAAGGTTAATCAGACTTCAGAGATGCCCCATAGACTGAAATATTAACATTTTTACCAAGAGCAGATAACATGAAACGGTTCTAATGGGAAAAGATTAATATAATGGGTTTATTATACTCTCTTAAAATGTAAAGAGATTAGTAAAAATTCCAAATTGCTGCTCATGTTCACTGCTTTTTTGGTTTTGAGTTTCTATAATGTGTGCCAGATTGGGGAGAATAATTGTGTTTTATTTGGCTCTTATTCTGATGATATGGCTCAGGAGAAACCAAGATTTTCTTTAAGTAGCTCAAGTTTGTAAATGTTAACATTGTCAAGAGTCCTTTTCTGCCCTTAGCCTTTTCCTTCTCCACCAATTTAAACAAGGAACAAGTAATAAGATTTTGGATGAATGAGCAGGTACATGCTTCACCTTTTAAAAGTAGATTATTAGTTTGAAGCCACTAGGCAGTGGTCAATACCCAGGGCAGTAATTTACAGAATAGTATCCTTGGGGCCTGAAAGAATTAATTTAGCCCCACCATTGTACATTCAGTATAATCTATTCACTAGTTGTTTTAGGCACATTAAATTGAAACTAGAGCCTCAAATGAAAGGAACATAACCAATTAGATTCTTATTTTGCACCAAAATGTAAATATTACTGCATGCATTTTTATTTTTATAGAATTTTTTTATGGCCTAAAAAGGGCATTTCATTTCATGAATAGTGCTCAGAGTCCATGAATGAAATATAAGATGTTTTATGTTTAATTAAAAACAATGGCATAACTATTGTGAAATTCTTGAACCGCAATATCTTTGTCTTATTTTTCACAGAAAATGTGCTCTATAACTAGGCATTTGCTCCCCCCAAGGATGGAAGTGGTACACCACTAAAAAAATTTCAGGAATTGCAGAAAAAAACTGGGGAAGGAAGAGATTGGCAGTTTTAATTAATGAGGCTGGGTGGGGCCTGTGGCTCAAAGGAGTAGGGCACTGGTCCCATATGCCAGAGGTGGTGGGTTCAAACTCAGCCCCGGCCAAAAAAAAAAAAAAACTGCAAAAAAAAAAAGAAAGAAATTAATGAGGCTATATTCAAAGAAGTATAGCTTTATTATTTTCAAAAAATATGTGGCAATTAGAATCAGACTAATAGTGGATTGCCTAGAAAGATCTTGTGGATAGCTTGCTTTAAAACATGATTTGCAATTAGAATGAGTAAGTAGGTAGGTCTTTAGACAGAGCTTGAGGGAGTGTGAAACAACTATTACCTTTGGTCCAGCTTCCTTATGAATTATTAGAAATAGCCAAATTACTGAAGATTTCTGTTCTGCAGTGGGTGGCAATGGACCCATTACCTGTAGGATGAACTTGGGAGGAGTTATCACAGCTGGATTTGAAGTTAGCTAGATTCTGAAGGTTCTTTAATACTCTGATCATCTTTGCTGTGTTTGTGACTTTTGTTTCTTACAAAGAGATTTGGGGAAACTGCGGAGGACAGGGCATGTTGTTGAAGGATCAGCTGAAACTCTACATCTTCTTGTCCTTGCCATGTCAGTGGGCATCTTCTCCATTTGCACAATCCATTCGGTAGTAGTTATGGTCTCTCAGCACATTCAGTATAGTTATTGCCCATATTTAGGAACAAAATCACACAGTTAGCCTCAAATAAAATTAGTGTTTAAGTTGGTAACAAAACCAAACCTCCCTCCTTGGTTTACCAGCTCTGTTTTGCAGAATCCCTGTTTCCTAGACAAATTGATGTTTCTCATCCGCTTCCCCCTAGGAGAGCTTTTCCCTGGCTGTTCACTATGGTGAAATAGGAAGTAGCTACCAAGAATATTTATATAGGGAATCAGAATAAACATATGTGAACATGTCTTTGTTGGCCGATATAAAGGAGTAAATTAACCCCTAGAGTAGATATGAAATAGTTCTAGTATTTAAGGGTAATACTTTTTTTTTTTTTTTTTTATAGAATACCCACAGGTATGGGGTATTCTTTTTTTTTTTTTTTTTTTTGTAGAGACAGAGTCTCACTTTATGGCCCTCGGTAGAGTGCCGTGGCCTCACACAGCTCACAGCAACCTCCAACTCCTGGGCTTAAGCGATTCTCTTGCCTCAGCCTCCCAAGTAGCTGGGACTACAGGCGCCCGCCACAACGCCCGGCTATTTTTTGGTTGCAGTTTGGCCGGGGCCAGGTTTGAACCTGCCACCCTCGGTATATGGGGCCGGCGCCTTACCGACTGAGCCACAGGCGCCGCCGGGTAATACTTTTTTTAAAAAATTGAGACAGTCTCACTTTGTCACCCTCAGTACAGTGCCATGGTGTCATAGCTCACAGCAACCTCAAACTCTTAGGCTTAAGTGAATCTCTTGCCTCAGCCGCCTTAGTAGCTGGGAGTACAGGTGCCTGCCACAATCCCTGGCTGGTTTTTTGTTTGTTTGTTTTTGAGACAAAGTCTCACTTTGTCACCCTCAGTAGAGTGCTGTAGTGTCCCAGCTCACAGCAACCTCAAACTCTTGGGCTTAAGCGATTCTCTTGCCTCAGGCTCCCAAATAGCTGGGACTACAGGCGCCTGCAATAGCCCCTGGCTATTTTTTGGTTGTAGTTGTCATTGTCGTTTGGCAGGTCCAGGCTGCCCCCTGGCTCCTGTGTATGTGGCTATTGCCCTAGCTGCTGAGCTACAGGTGCTGAGCCTGGCTGTTTTGTTTTGTTTTGTTTAGCAGGCCCAGGCCAGGTTTGGACCCACCAGCCCCGGAGCATGTGGCTGGTGCCCTAACCACTGAGCTACAGGCACCCAGCCAAGGGTTAAAACATTTTAAAGATTTTTTTTTTTTTTTTTTGCTTAGAAATATTAAAGATCTGGTATTGGGTGAAGGTGAAAGCTTTGGAATTCGTTTAACAAAAAACACAACCCCTCTTCTACCACCCCCAATTTAGGGAAGAAATTGGAGTTATTCTCTGTGCAGTATGCTGTTATATCTGACTTTGCCTATCATTAAAATTGAGTATGGGACTGTTCCCTTAGTCGCTTATATGGTGTCAGTGGTAAAATACAAAAACTTACTATGACTCACAGGAGGTTTTTCTTGTCAAAAATTTAAGGGATAACTCAAAGTTGCCCTTTTCGAAATTTAATCTGTTATCAACTGCATACATCTGAATGAGATATTTGCCCCGGGACCTCTTCTAATTCAAGAAATAACAGTTTGAAATGATCGAATATCTGCTAAGACTTGCATCTGAATCACCCGTTGGCCCACAACAAACTTCTTCCAGAAGTTGGCTAAAATACAGAAAATGTCTAAATAGGGCACATATTTTGCCATTTTTGTTTAATAGCACAAATACAAGGAGTATCCAGGGGATATATACATTTTAAGAAAGGAAATAACTATATTAAATTATTAAATCATAATACCCCATATGTACCAATAACAGATGACTACAAGTCATGTTTGGAACCTCTTGTAATTGCAGAATCAAACGTGACTTGAGTACTACAAATTGAATAGTTTTTTCGTTTCTTAAAATCTGTATACATTTTTTGGCACCCTCTGTGTATGCTCTAGATCTAGTTAAAAATCACTTTATTTTAATAGAACCAAGTTCTACTGCAAGAGAGAAATGGACCAATTGGTTTGTTGTAATTCCATTTGAAAATATGTGAAAGACTTTTTACTCTTGATAAAAGGAAAAAATGCTTTTAAAAAATTCAAACGAGTGAAACACTCTCAAGAAATAATAAAAATAAAAAATTCAAACAATGAAGTATAGAGAAGGAAAGCTCCTGGTTATCTTATATCCTAGAGATGCCACTTTGGTAGTTTAAGTAACTCACATTTAATATGTTAAGTATCAGCGGGATCGTGTTTAACCTGGGCTTATTGGTTACCTTCACTATTAATGTCTTGCTGGAACTTTTGGGGTAATAGAAATCCTCTTTGGTAGTCATTGAACTCTGGAACTCCTATGAAATTGAAATCTGGCAAGTGTGACTGAGAAATGGAATCTTTTCATCTAAATTTAAGTGGCCCTATGTGGCTATGGTATGGGTTATCTCAGATCATATTCTGCCTTTGAATTTTGCTTATAAGCTTTCATGGCACTCAGAACACTTCTTTATTTTCCTCTCTTTTTTAGAATATGTCTAATTTTTATTCTTATTCTTCCTTTATTTTTTTCTTCTGGGGATTGTCTTTGAATGTTGAACAAGCATGTTTTATCTCTAGTTCCCTATCAGTGTCAAAAATTAACCACCATCCAAAATATTCTGCCACCTCGCAAGACAAAAACATGTAAGACATTTTTGACATCTTTTTTATTTCCTAGGTTTTGTTGAAATAACCTGGAAATTTAATTCCCTGTAACTTTTTATTTTTGCCCTGTATCCCTAAACCAGTGGTTCTCAACCTTCCTAATGCCGCGGCCCTTTAATACAGTTCCTGTGGGTCACAACCCACAGCTTGAGAACTGCTGTCCTAAACTATTTTTCTTAACTATTACATGATATTTCACATCCATGTGATCAAAAACTCTTTAGACTTTCCTATAGCTTTACTGTTTTTATTGGTTACCATTATTCTTTGCAGAACGTACCCTTTCCTTTTCTTTTTTAAGTACATTTTCATTTAATGTATATTTTTTTCTTTTGAGACAGAGTTTCACTTGGTCACACTTAGTAGTGTGACATCTTAGCTCACAGCAACCTCAAACTCTTAAGTTCAAGTGATCCTCTTGCCTTAGCCTCCCAAGTAGCTGGGACTACAAATGCCCACCACAGCACCCAGCTATTTTTTAGAAACGGGGTCTCACTCTGGCTCAGGCTGGTCTCGAACCTGTGAACTCAGGCAGTCCATCTGCCTCAGCCTCCCAGGTGCTGGGATTATAGGCATGAGCCACCGCGCTCAGCAATATTTTTTCTTAGAGTCTGCAGAAGTATATTTTCTGAGTTCTTGCATGTCTGAAGATGCCATTCTTTGGTCTTCCCATGTAAACCGTATCTGTGTGTGGATGTAATTCTGTGATATCCTGATGGTGTGTCAGTAGTACCAACTACTGGGGAGGCTGAGGCAGGAGGATCCCTTGAGCCCAGGGATTTGAGACCAGCCTAAGTAACACAAGGAGACCCAATCTCTGGGTTTCATTATCTTCCAGTCTTTAATGGTTTGAGACCAGCCTGGACAACATAGTGAGACCCCATCTCTGGAAGGAAGAGAAAGAGGGCTTCATGATCTTCCAGCATTTAGTAGTACAGATTTGGGGGATGGAGTTTCTACTAATGTGCTTCTCTTTCTTTTATAGGTAACCTTACTTTTCTTCTTTGCTTGTTCTGACTTGTTTTCACTTTAGAAGCTTCTAAAATATTTTATATTGTATTCTTCTATAACTAAATGGTTTCCATGTCCTTTGACCTTATAGGATTACTTTTTCTTTATCTAAAATAAATGGCTATCTAAATCTAAATACCTAAAAAAATTGGCTCAGGCTGATGCATATTACTGATGTTTTCATGGTCCTCAAGCACATCCACACTGCTGCCAACGTGCCCCATCACTGGGTCCATAATACTGTTCCATCCTTAAGGTGCTCTGTTCCTTTAACACTTGACCTTGGGAGGAATACAGTTATCTCTCTTTCATTTCCTTCCCCCAGAGAATCACTAAGATAGGACTGTTGTATGCCACATTTACGGAAGGGTTTGTGGATAATGGGGGAGGGGTGGTGATTATAGCATAGAGCAGAAAACAAACTTCAAATTCAGTGTCAGACATCATTGTTCGCCAAAAGTAATGTGTTGCTGCCCATGCCTCTCTGTGGGTCGAGACTTCCCTAGATGTCCTTTGCCTCTGAGAGTGTTCTCCTGACCTTTCTCTTCTCCAAATTCAAGGTCAGCTCAAATGTTCTTTCTTTCATGAAGCCTTCCACAGACGGTCACTATGACCAAAGGTGATGACCCCTGCCAGAGGCCCTCTGGCCCTTAGTGGATATCCTCCCCAGGACGCCTTTCCACCCACTCCTGTCACCTGGGAATTATTCAGACTTGAGCCAGGCAGCTGGAGCAGAGCGGGGAGCGATAGAGGCAGGGATTGTTGTGTGGTACAACATGCCCATTTAGGGCTGCTCCTTTGCCACTGAGATCTGTTGGCAGAGGTCATTTTCAGAGCAGGAGATAGTGAACAAGGCTGGCACCTTGCTGGGAACCGCATTGTGTGTTTCCCCAAGTTCATGTGTGGAAGTCAAAGTCCCCAGTGTGATGGTATTTGGAGATGAGACCTTTGGAGGTCACTAGGTCATAAGGGTGGAGCCCTCATGTATGGGATCAGTGCCCTGATAGAGTGATGAAGAGTCCAGAGCTCAGTCTCTCTGCCAGGGAGAGGGTCCTCAGCAGAACTCGACCCTGCTAGCACCCTGATCTTGGGCTTCTAGCCTCCAGAACCCTGAAGAGATCAACGTCTGGTCTTTAAACCACTCAGTCTGTGGTGTTCTGGAACATATTCTTCTTAGCAAAGCATCTCAAGAGTGGAAGAAAAAGTATCCAATGTACTCAGCCCTACTATGAAGCTAATTTATAGCTTTCACATGAAGGCTATCACCCAACTATAGCACAAGAATATGGGGAAAAGGCCAAGGGAAGGGAAGGGATGGGGGAGGTTAGGGTGAAGGGAGGGCAATGGTTGGGGCCACATCTACAGTGCATCTTAGAATGGGTACAGGCGAAACTTACTAAAGGCAGAATACAAATGTCTATATACAATAACTAAGAAGGTTACGTTGAACAGTTTAATGAGAATATTTCAGATTGTATATGAAACCAGCACATTGTACCCCTTGATTGGGCTAATGTACACAGCTATGATTTAACAATAAAAAAAAAAAGTGGCCTGGACTGACCGTGACACACCAGAGAATACGTCTATGGAATAGTCACAAGTGTCTGTCCCCTCTCAGGTGGATTTAGTGCATGGGGACCACACCTCCAGTCTCTGATCCTGACAACATCACACATCTCAGTAGTTTAACAAAGATTCATTGAGTGGATTCCAGTGGCACTTAATCCCCACTAAAAATTAATTTCTTATTTTCTTTATTTCCTCCCTGTGCAGTAGGAATATGTGAAGGATTTCTTTTTGTACCTCTAAATGGAAAGGACTTGGATTGTAGAGTTTTAGTTGTGTTCTGTTCTGTGTGGGATCCAGCATTTTAAAACAACAGCTAATACTCTGAACTCCTAGCATGCGCTCAGTACTTCGTGTGAATGTTTTTTTCTCACTGACTCGTTACAGTGGCAGATGTGGAGATAGAGGCGTATCAGGTTGAGGTGTGTCCCGGCCACACCTCAGAGTCGCATTCAGGTCTTGCCTCTGTCTGACTGCAAACCCAGGCCTTTTTACTCAACTACACTGTCCCAGGGACTCTCAATAAGATGAATTGGTTTGATAATGTTTCAAGATTTTTTTTCTCTGCAAGTCATAAATTACCAACCTGAACACCTTTGGAGCTGAAATTCACCAGCCTATTGGGCACACTAAATATCAATGATTTAAAAAGTAAATAAATGCATACATTGTCTTGCTTAGAGAATATTGCAAATGGGTTATAGAGAACTCTGTTCTCTTTAGTCCTATTAAAGTCATGGTTCCCAACCCCCAGGCTCTGCACTGGTCTGGCCTGTAATCTGTTAGGAGCTGGCCACACAGCATCAGTGCCTAAGTTCTGCTCCCTGTCCCATCCAGTATTCCCCATCTGTGGAAAAATTGTCTTCCTGGAGACTGGTCCTCGATGCCAAAAAGATTGGAGACCACTGCTTTAAAGACTACTGTTAATTTATAGCATCTCTATAATCTGCAGTAGGATTATTTTCTCTCCTGCTGATTTTCATGGCCATAGCTTCTCCTTCCTGATTGAAGTCTGTTGCTGTCCCAGCTGTGGCCTTGTCCTTGTCAGCCCTCCCTGCTCTGAGGCTCTGCCCTCCAGCACTGCCACCAGCCAGCATTCCAGGCAGCCAGGAGGCAAAGTGGGCCCAAGGAATCTGTCATTGTGTGTCTCTTGATGACAGCACTGCCAGGAGGTGCCTCCAGTCACCTGTGCTCAACCCCATAGCCGGCACCTGGGCACCACTGGCGGGATCGTGTTCTTTTTCTGGGCTCTGAGTTCTCGTTAGTTGGTGTCCTGTCATACTCCCCAGCCTTAGGAAAAAGATTGGTCAGAGTAATAGACTGAACTGGGATTTTTACCTTTACTCTTTCTGTTTTGTTTAGCACATTGAGCTCCTACTACTGGCTTAAGTACACAGACCTTGGAGAAATAGGGGCTTTATTCCCGAAATTGTGATTATTCAGTCCCAGTTCAGATTGTGCTTTCCCAGAGAAAGAAGGGGATTCAGTTAAAGTGATAATTTCCCATAGTTCCTTCCTATAGTGGTTTTTTTTTGGGGGGGGGCAGGATATTTGTTCTTAACTACTTCGGGGTATTATCATTTTAAAGAAACTAAAGAAAAAGTCAATGAAGGCAGAATTCTTTTTATTTTCCAAATGAAGTTTTTTAAAAAAATTTCCTTTTGCAAAAACACATTTTTTTTTTTTTTTTTTTGTAGAGACAGAGTCTCACTTTATGGCCCTCAGTAGAGTGCTGTGGCCTCACACAGCTCACAGCAACCTCCAACTCCTGGGCTTAAGCGATTCTCTTGCCTCAGCCTCCCGAGTAGCTGGGACTACAGGCACCCGCCACAACGCCCAGCTATTTTTTGGTTGCAGTTTGCCCGGGGCCGGGTTTGAACCCGGCACCCTCGGTATATGGGGCCCGTGCCTTCCCAACTGAGCCACAGGCGCCGCCCGCAAAAACACATTTGTAATGTAGAACGTTAGGGCGTGTCATCAAGGAAAAAGACACTGCTTTGGTATATTCAAACATACATACCTTTTTCTATTCACGTATGTTCACAAAAATGCAAATACAGCAGTCTCTCGCCCCCCACCCCATTCTTGGTTTCATTTTCTGAAATTTCAGTTACCCAAGGTCAACTTTGGGCCAAAAATATTGAATGGAAAATTCCAGAAGCGATTCATCAGCTTTAAATCAAGTGCTATTCTGAGTAACGTGATGAAATCTCACACTGCCCTGCTCTGTCCCTCCTGGGACGTGACTCACCCCTTTGTTCACCGAATCTGTTCTGTCTATACTGCCGACAGTGAGTCACACAGTAGTTGTCGCTGTGATCAGATTGACTGTTGTGGGATCACAATGCGTGGGTTCAGGTCACCCTTATTTTACTCAGAATGGCCCCAAAGTGTTTAAGAGTAGTGATGCTGGCAATTTCGATATGCCGGAATGCAGCTGAAAAGTGTGTCCTTGTGAAAAGGCGAAAGTTCTAAACTTAATTATTAAGAAATGTAAAAAATCATCTGCTGAGGTTACTAAGATCTATAGTAAGAAGGAATTTTCTATCCATGCAATTATGAAGGAGGAGAAAGAAATTCGTGCGTAGTATCCAGTAGAGGGCTTGGGACTGTATGGTATTTCAAGCATCCATTGGGGGATCTTGGAATGCATCCTCCTTGGATAAAGAGGACTGCTGTGTACTGTTTGTATCACACCTGTAAACTCCTGTTTTTGTATTTGACAAGCCATGAGCATCTCCCCTGGTCATTGTATGGCCTGTTCCTGAGTCAGTGAGCGGTTGTGTATTCCGTTGTGTGGCTCTGTGGAGAGTACCATCGTCAATCTAGTCCCCTGGACCCTCCTGGCCAGGACTGCCAGTGGGACCCTTCTTCCACGGTGACATCCTTTGTTCTGGGCACCCAAAGGGGCCTTCTCCTCCTTCCTCCTGGCTGGTAAGTGTGTGGTGGGAAGGCATGTGGGACCACGGGAACCAAACAAGCATCCTGGGGCCGGAGGAGGACAGAGAGCAGGCTGGGTCTGCACACCCTTTTAGAGCATCCCTTCCCCATGGTGGGGAGCTGAGAAATGAAAGAGAAATGAACTTGTGTTGTGAGCAGCTGTTATTTTGGGACTCCAGCCTACGCTGCTCAACCTGTACACTAGCTAATGAAACATCTGTACAGCTTTGGCCTTGGAGACATGGTCACTTTTTTATTGTGTTATTTTTTGACTAGGTAGTATGAGTATATAGTAGAAAATTCAACAGGCATGAAAGAGGGTATGTCCTGAAAAGTTACGTCTCAGTCTCCCTGCGCTGAGTGTCCCTCCCCCGGGGGCAGCTCCTGTTGCCAGTCCTTGGTGTGTCCTGGTGACGGTGGTCTGTGTATGTATAACCAGAATAAGGAGAGGGGACTGCACACATGTGCTTACACACACGTTCTCTGCAGATGGCGGGTGCCTATGATTCTTCACTTACTGGGTATCTTGGGGGCATCATACATCAAAACACGTTGACCAGCCTCCTGCTTAGAGAGGTGGTCATTCGGTGGTTGTCCTGTTCTTTCTCTGTCCCCTGTCCGTGCACACTGAGATGGGCTCCAGTCCCTTGTGCTGGTACACGGTGCTGAAATTAACGCCCTGGGACATACATCATTTTTCTAGAATATTTCCTCATGAGTATTTTAAAATATTTTCCATTAACAAGTTTCAGGGAGGCCGTATGACGTGTTGGTTGACATGAACATTAAACCAGGAGTCCAGACCCTTCTGTCATTAACCCTGAGTTTGACTTTGGAATAGTCAGTTAACCTCTATAGGGACGAGTGTCTTCCTTGGTAAATTTAAAAGGCTGCTTTTAGTGGTCCATTTCACTCTAAAACTCAGGATTTGATCATTTCTTACTTTGTCCTGGGCCTGGCTCCACCCTCAGCCGTGACAGAAGGCTGGAGAGAGACCTGGGGTGACCAGACTTGTGCATCAGTTTCCCGTCACGCCTGTGTGGTCCTCGGATCCCCGGGAGTAGGGGAAAGGGTACATTTTGGCAAAAGAGAACTATGCAGTCTTGCCTGCTCTCCTGGTTCGTCCCTTTTAGACTCTGCCAATTATTCCTTTGCTTTTAGACAGTGTCTGTGGTTTTTAAACATTCTCTTGTTTCCTTCTTCCACCATCCCAAAGGGAACTGTGACCTTTAGTGGCCTTTGAATCTGGGAGGTGCGTTTCCTTCTGTGTTTCGTGGCTCAGCTCCAAGTTCACCTTTGTGATTCCTGGTGAAAAGTGCCATTCGCGCAGCCTCCCCAACTTGGCCGAAGACGTTGCCCTTGGAATTTCTTTCTCGCTCTCATCTCTGGCACAGGCTCATTTTTCAGTCCTTCTGCCTTGGATCACGCTGTCTTATTTGAGTCTTTTGTCAACTTGTTTTTCTTTTCAAAACCATCTACAACTCTGCTCTTTCTTCTGAGCTCTGGGTTCCCTGGGCTTTGTCCCTGCTGAGAACCGATGCTTCTTGTCGCTGTTGCAAGCTCCTTGTTCCTCCTCATAGATTTAGCTGCATGAGGCGGCCGTGCTCTTCCCACTCCAGCCGGATCTTGCCGGAAGAAGATTTTTCTAGAAGAAGAGCATGGTATTTTTCCATACCCAGTAAACATAGGATTTCATCCAAATACGGGACATTCATTTAATGAAAGAATTGAGTAGCTCTATGATCAGCATGGGGATATATAAAAAAGGAAGCTAAAAATTGGAAAGTTGATGTTCAAGGGAATTTAGAAATAGGAATATCATTTTAAAAGTACATGGAAGTATTTACTTTGCTGGCACGCATTGATATTTTTAAATATAACAATGGTAATGCAATACTGAATCTCAGTCAGAAAAAAACTTTTTTTTTTTCTTTTTTTACAGTTTTTGGCTGGGGCTGGGTTTGAATCCACCACCTACAGCATATGGGGCCAGCGCCCTACTCCTTGAGCCATAGGCACCACCCGAAAAAAAAACAAAACACCTTTTTTTTTTTTAACTTGTCTTCCTTTAGTAAAAATGAGGCCCAAAAATGAGAAAAGTTATACAAGAACTGGTGTATATCAGCTATTCTATCAGAAAAACATTTGTGATCATGGGTGAGAAAGGGCTATACAAAATAGGGCAATTTTTCACCAATTTGGGCCAACTCCTTCAGCCTTTTAAAAAATTCTGGAATTTCTACTTGTTTTGGTCATCATTTTAGGAGGATTTAAGATGAACAGAACTAAGCCTTTAGGAAATTTGTCCGTGGAATGGCTGAACAATTTGTATTTAGTCTTAAAGATACGTAAAAAAAATTTTTTTTGGCTTTTGAAGTATTTTCTTCTACTCTCTGATCTGGGACTACCTCAAAGACAGGTCTTTTACAAACTAAACTTCATACTAGACAAGTTTCTGGCCAATGAGTGTTAGGCAAAAGCTGATTCTAATTGAACATTATCTCTTATCAGAATTGGGTTTTTATTGAAGTAGGCACCAAAATTGTTTGATAAGGATGAATGGGAGAAGGCTAATGAAATGGGACATACTTTCCCAAATTTAGAATATGGTTTAAGAGAATGAAAACCTTGGAAACAATATGCAAGAGAAGGACCTGGTTAACAAACTAGATGAAAAGCTAGCAAAGGTGGTTCTTCTCCAGCTGGGCTTTTACTCAAGGCCGAGCTGCTTGTTCACCCATTGCCTAGGGCAAGCCACCCTCTGCTGTTGGTAACCAGGTAATCAATTAATTATGCAGAGACAGTCTTACTTTGTCGCCCTGACTGCTGTGGCATCATAGCTCACAGCAACCGCAAACTCCTGGGCTCAAGCGATCCTCCTCCTCAGCTTCCTGAGTAGCTGGGACTACCAGCACCTGCCACATGCCCAACTAGTTTTCTATTTTTAGTAGAGATGGGGTCTTCCTCAGGCTGGTCTTGAACTCCTGAGCTCAAGCAATTCACCCACCTTGGCCTCCCAAAGTATTGGGATTACAGGCATGAGCCACGGTGCCTGGCCCCCGTGTAAATATTTAAATCACTGACTGGTCCATGGGTCACTTCTCCCCCACCCAGCAGTCGCAGCTGCCTGCCTACTTGGTTGACCTCTTTTTTTTTTTTAATTAATTTATTTTTATTGTTAAGTCATAGCTGTGTACATTAGTGCAATCAAGGGGTACAATGTGCGGGTTTCATATACAATCTGAAATATTCTCATCAAACTGTTCAATGTAGCCTTCATGGCATTTTCTTAGTTACTGTATGAAGACATTTGTATTCTGCCTTTAGTAAGTTTCGCCTGTACCCATTCTAAGATGCACCATAGGTGTGACCCAGTACCCTCCCTCCACCCTAACCTCCCCCCTCCCTTCCCCTTCCTTGGCCCTTTCCCCATATGCTTGTGCTATAGTTGGGTTATAGCCTTCATGTGAAAGCTATAAATTAGCTTCATAGTAGAGCTGAGTACGTTGGATACTTTTTCTTCCACTCCTGAGTGGTTGGCTTCTTATTGTCATCTCCACCCTTCACTGGCCATGAACTTCTGGGGCATGTTCAGGCTCTGAGCGACTTACCCTGTTTCCCTGAAAATAAGACAGTGTCTTATTTTAAGGTGTGCTCCCAAAGATGCGCTAGGTCTTATTTTCAGGGGACGTCTTATCTTTCCTGTGAGTAGATCTTATTTTCGGAGGATGTCTTATTTTCGGGGAAACAGGGTAGTAGGGCTTGCCATGATTCTCTGCTTTACTCAGAGGTGACAGGGCTTTGTGGATACTCCCTATGTCAATCAGAGGAAAAGGAATACTCTGAGTAAGGGACGAAACCATCCAAACCCATGAGGTGGCTGAGATCCTGCTTGAGGTGAGGCCATGATGCAGCCAAATGATGACAGCTGCAAGGTGGGCTTCCTGCCCTGGATTATGCATTGTGTTTGGGAGAACAGAGTAAAGAAATCAATACTGGAATCACAATATCTATCTATGTATCCATCTCTCTCTCTCTCTCTCTCTCTCTCTCTCTCTCTCTCTCTCTCTCTCGTTAAGAGGCATTTGTTATTAAGATCTACTAGTGTGAGGCAGCAGGGATGCTGTTATCTGTAACACACACAGAGCAGTTAACAGTCCAGCAGGTTTGCCACTTTGTAAGGTGCCAGCTATAGGAAAATTGAGAGAGAACAGCCTAGACTATTCCTACTTTAAAATCAGAAAATACTGAAAACCATACACACCCACAGCATGTTTCTAGCTCCCGTACCTGGCTGTGATATGTTTGTTTAAGCCCAACTGCTAAGCAGATAGTTATGGGCTTCCCTCACCAGCAGATGACTTTAAATGTAAACATCATGACAGTACAAGTTTGATTCTACTGATGGAAATAAACTGCTCATTTTGGGATGGGAATGCCTTTCTGTTTTTAGACCTCTGGGGTGCCACTTGACAAGGTCTTAATACAGCTCCAAAAATGAGCACTGTTTCCTATTTAAGAATTATTTAATAGAGTGGAAATAAGACCCTATAACTCAAGTGCTTATTTCTTAGTTTCTCTCACTAGCAAACATTATCTTTCACATTTTGACTTTACAGAGGAATCATCTATCCATTTTCAACTTTAAAGTTCATTACTTTAGTACATGAATAATGAACGCACGTAGGGATCCCTTTGTAACCCAGATGGGCAGGAAGGCCAGATGGGACACTGAAGTGATGATGTGCTAAAAACCAGCCCCACAGTTCTGTTGCTAAGTCAACAAAGGCTTATTTCCTAGTCATCCTGCACATGGGCAGTCAGGGACCTGGGCTGACGGAGGCTGTGTCATCTCGATTTCTCATCTTGAGTCAAGGCTGAGGGCTTAGCATGGGAGGGGAGACAGCAAAAAGAAAAGTGTGACGGCTCTTTGCTGTTTTCACGTAGGGAGAAGACATCTCTTCTTACACCCTAGTGGCTAAAGTGCCTGCCCGCCCATGCCTGACTCCAAGGGACATGGTCATTTATTTCCCACCTGTGGGTCTTATCTGTTGCCTTAAGAATGTCAGCTCCCTGGAACAGAGCCGACAGCTTAGGGGCTTGGAGAGGTTCTTGGATGGAACTTCTCACTGCGTTGCCATCTGAGTTTGGCTGGAACTACGGTCACCTGCAGGCTCACCTGGCCTGGACATCCAAGGTGTCTCACCAGGGGGCTGGCTGTTGGCAGGAGCTCAGCTTCTTTCTCAACCAGGGTGTCTCCATGTGGCCTCCCCAGCATGGTCGGGCTCAGATAATTGGGCTGCAAGCACATTCTGAGGGAACTAGGTGGAGGGAGCTAGGTGGCTTTCTGACTCAGCTCCAGAAGTCACATAGCAATACTTTATTGCCTTGAATTATTGGCGATAGGTGAGTCGCAGGCCCGTCCACATTCAGATACCAAATTTCTGTTGCCTTATTATTGCTGCATTGCAAATCATCACAAACTGGGTGATGTTAAAAAAGAAAAAAAAAAAAAAACCCAGCCACTTACAGATTCTGTGTATCAGGAAGTTAGCAAAGGCAACTTCTCACTTGGGGTCTCTCAGACCTTCTCAGTCAGGTGTTGCTTGGGGTGCCATCCCCTGTAGACTAGGCCGAGCCAGTCATCCTGAGATGGTGCGTTTCCAGGGCTGGCCAGACGGCGGCTGCTGCCTGGAAGTTCATCTTCTTTGTCTATGGACCTGTCCGCCAGCCTGGTGGGCTCAGGGCAGCCAGACTCCTTACACAGCTCCTGGCTTCTTCCAGAGTGAGCATCCCACAGGAACCAGGCGAGACCAAATAGGCTTGGAATTCACAGAGTGTCACTTCCTCTGCTCCTTGGAGCACATCACAGGCAGGCTGACCCAGATCCAATGGGAGGTGGGGAGACGAAACTTCTCCATGACAGAAGCATCAAAGAATTTCCATGTATCTTAAAAGTCCTTGCACCGGCGCAGTGTCCGGCACAAGATGGACGTCATTCTGTAATCGTCAAAAGAATGAACGAGTATCCAATAAGTAGGCCCATCGGCCTGTCTTGCTTAGTCTTTGCAGTAGCAGCTGTGTTAGTTGACCCCTGTATTAGCAAATTGTTCTCTAATGGGGCTTTCTCGTGTTGGTAATTAGTTTTGACAAGTCAAGGCACATTGTACACATGTTATTCCAAGGAGGTTAGGAAGCTATTTTTTTTAAGCCATTAAAATGATAGAAAAGTATAAAAGGATCTTTCTTTAAGTAATTTTGGAATAGGAAAGGCCTTTATAAGAGGTTAAAAAAAATAAACGAGGTAAAGTATTGCAATCTAAATAACAGACCGCAAAGTAGGCAATGTAATACAAACAGAAAGCAGTTTCTCTCCTAGGGCTATTGGGAGCGTTAAATGAAATCAAGTGCCCATTGTAAATATTAAATGAAAGATGCTATCCATGCTATTATAAAGAACCCCTAAAATCATTTGTTTAAAGATGACTAACAGGAAAGGGATATAAGTGAGCAATTGATGGAAAAATTTAAATGGCCAATAAACACATGAAAGGTTGTGTCACCTTTCTCCTGATTCCATAAATGAAGATTAAGTCTACAGTGGGATTTGTGTCTACCCAGAAGACTGTTGAAGATGAAAAAGAATGATAGGCAAAGATGTAGGGAAACTGAGGCTCTGGTTTACTTACTGTTGCTAGAGTGGAAGGTGGTACAGTACTTAGCAAATCAGTCTTAAACATTTATTAAAAGCAGAAATGTGCATGCCCTTTGACCTGGCATTTCCACCTGTAGAAATACTAGCTTGAAAGCAAAAGGAAGACGCCCCAGAATTTTTTTTTTTTTTTTTTTTTTTACTTAGGAATGGTTAAAGTTCAAAATGATACTTAGGAAGCTCCAGAATTTTTTTTTTTTTTAACTTAGGAATGGTTAAATAAAATGTGATCTGTCTGCATGGTGGAATGCTGTCCAGTTGCTAACAAGAAAGGAATTAGCTTAATATAGTTGATCCTTTAACAACACGGGAGTTAGGAATACAGACCCCTGCACAGTTAAAAATCCACATATAATTTTTTTTTTTTTGAGACAGAGTCTCATTTTGTTGCCCTCAATAGAGTGCCATGGCGTCATAGCTCACAGCAACCTCAAACTCTTAGGCTCAAGCAAGCCTCTTGCCTCAGCCTCCTGAGTAGCTGAGACTATAGGCACCCACCACGATGCCCGAGTATTTTTAGAGACAGGGTCTCGCTCTTGCTCAGGCTGGTCGTCCACTCCTGAGCTCAAACAATCCACTCACCTCAGCCTCCAGCGTGCTAGGATTACAGGCCTGGGCCACTACACCTGGCCAAACATGTAACTTTTGACTCCCCAAAACTTAAGTACTGATAGCCCCCTGTTGACTGGAAGACTTACCAATAATGTAACGTCAGTGAACACATATTTATTTGTATATTATATGGATTATATGCTGTATTCTTCCAATAAAGCTAGAGAAATGAAAATGTTATTAAGAAAATCATAAGGAAGTGAAAACATATTTATTGTTCACTAAGTCACGGTGGATCACCATCATGATGGGGAAGGGCTCACCAGCATGGTCTTCACTTGTTGAGTGAGCTGAGGAGGAGGAGGAGGGAGAGGAGGGGTCGCCTTGCTCTCTGGGATGGCAGAGGTGACAGAACATTCTCGAGTAAGTGGATGTGGACCCACCCACTTCAAACCAGTGTCACTTAATGGTCAACTGTACATCACATGAAAATCACTCCAAGATGCTTTGTTAAGTGGAGGGGTGGGGTGGGGGTGGAAAGCAAGTTTCAAAATGATATGTTTTAAGATTCCCATTAAAAAAAAAAAAAATTACTCATCATGAAAAGGAAGACATACACAGAAAGGAAAAACATTCTAAAGCTCGTATCCCAGGAAAACTATTGGCTGCCTTTGAGGGCCAATATTATAAGGCTGTGAATATGTATTAATGACGGGTAAGTCTCTTATGATAAATGTCTGCGTGATAAGTAGGTAAAAACCCAAGGAAAAAAAGGGAGAGACAGCTTCACGTAGAGCTGATTGAAAGCAGAGAAAGGGGACTGATTGGGCGGTGCCTGTAGCTCAGTGGGTAGGGCGCCGGCCCCATATACTGAGGGTGGCAGGTTCGAACCCGACCCCGGCCAAACTGCAACAAAAATAGCTGGGCATTGTGGTGGGCACCTGTAGTCCCAGCTACTTGGGAGGCTGAAGCAAGAGAATTGCCTAAGCCCAGGAGTCGGAGGTTGCTGTGAGCTGTGACACCACAGCACTCTACCTACGGCAACAAAGTGAGACTCTGTCTCTTAAAAAAAAAAAGGGGGGGGACTGATTACATCTCTTTTCCCTGTATTGAGCAATAATAATCTTTGACTTTAATTTTTAATTTACCTTCTGGGAATTGCGTGGTACTAAAGGCCCAAATCATTGGAAAATTTAAATCTCCAGCCGTCTTTCTTTTTTTTTTCTATTTGCTCTTTCAGAAGACAACAGTCATAAAATGACGAGGGTACCAAGGGGAAATGTTACTCCAGTTAATGTTTTTCCTCCACTTATTGTTATCCCTCCTCCTAAAAATCTCTTATCAGGAAGAATTTCCTCCTCTGCAGAAAAGAAGTTTCTTTAGTGCTGTTGCTTAAAGATGAGTGGTGTGTTTTGCGAAAGAGACGTTGGTGTGGAAGGGTTTACATTTTGTATCTTTCCCTTAAAAGGCTGACAAAAGAGTAGGTTAGTAAAGCACTGATAACTGTAAAAACTGTTTGTCTTTGGGGATAAAATTGGGGTTTATTTCTATAATTTTCCTCCGTGAATTTCCTCCGAACTTCTTGTTGTTGTTTGCTGATATTATAACTGACTTCCTTCCCTTTTTTGTTTGCATCCTAACTTAGTTCTTTTCTATCACGTATCACATTTGTGTTTTTCTATAATTTTATGCAACTCAATTTTATATAATGGAGTTTGTTTGTCTTCCCTTCTTTGCATTTCCTACAGAAGTTCCGGAGGGGATTTGGGAGCCAAAAAGAAAAAGAAGAAACAGAAGAGAAAAAAGGAGAAAGCAAATTCCGGGGACACCAAGTCAGACTCCGCCTCTGATTCCCAGGAGATTAAAATTCAGCAGCCCTCCAAGGTGAGAGGCCTGTTTGATTTTCGCCTCTGTGATTTCTCCTGCATGAGTGGATTTACGCAGCTTAGCGCCCTGTTGGATCAGATGTGTGAGGGTTTTGTTTGTGACCCTGCGTTGAGTAGCACTGGTAACTGGCGGGAATTCGCAGCCTCCTGAAAACTGACTTTGGCACCCAAATAAGTAAGGTACACTGTGCTTTTGTGTGGATGTGTATACGCCCTGTCTCCCCTCCTCCCTCACGTCTCAGTAAATGAGCACTTAATGGATTATAGTTGTCAAAGAAAATCTCAATGTGAGCTTGTTAGGTTTTTTTATTTTTTGAAGTTGCACTTAATATTTATTACTTTTAGTTCAGAAGATGTTCACATTTTAATTTCTCTGGGTGTCTGTCTAATTACCTGAATAGCACAACATCATCTGGCAGCAGATTTCAGCGAGAGAAGCCATGGGTAAGTCCTTCGCTGACTGAATCAGACCCATCTCCAGCGGCCATCCTTCATTCTATTGCCCTGGGTAGGAAATACCTCCTGTCTTCTCCCTAAAGAAACACCCACTTTAGACCAAACTAGAAACTGTCCGGCTGGGCCCTGTGCTGGCAGATGGCCGGCCGGGCGGAGGGTTGTCGTGCCATGCGGTTGTCTAGTGGCACAGATGGCAACCACCCTGCCTGTGGAGCCCAGGCCAGGTACTCTGAGCACTGGGCCTGCGGGAAGCACAAAGCCCTCCTGATGCGAGAATCTCACAGCGAAAGGGGCAGCATTGGCAGGATGATGAAGTGGAGATGATTTTGATGATTGTAGTGTCACATAAGTTATCATGGGCAGTGTGTGGTGTTGTGGAAATGGCTTGCAGTGACCTTGCTCCTTCCCTTGCCCATGAACCGTGTGCCCATGGCCCAGGTGCTATACCTCCCTCAGCCCATTTCTGTACCTGGGAAACAAGGATGACACCTTCCCCCAACTCAACTGGGCTGGCATGAGGTTAAAATTCGATCTTTTTTTTTCAATTAAAGACTTTTTACATTATAAAAAACCCACTGTGTAGGTGGCAGTAATTACCACGATGCAAAATTTTATGGGTTTACATTTTTGTCTTCTTACACAAAGTTTATACATCACACGGGGTGAGCCTTGCAGGTGGTTTTGTTGTTGTCATTCCATGTCACACAAAAGGACCAGGAATCACTGAGAAGGAAATTACTTACCCCAGTTTTCCCCTGACTCACGGTGGGTGAGAAGAAAAATGTGAGTCTTCCTCCCTAGCTTTCAACTTGATTCTCAGGTAATAAGTATTCTCCCCAGTAGACAGTTTTCCAAGGTAGCTCACAGGAGGACACCACCACAAGCTTGCAAAATATCTTCCAGTTTTTTAGTGTTGCTTCATCAGAGAAACGTGGCCTTCCTTATCTGCAGTGTGGACGTTTCCTGTTGCTTCCATCGTTACCATCAGCCTCTGCCCTTCCCTTTACCCTCGTAATTTTAAGCCTTTCCCTTACCTCTGGTCACTTATGAGAAACTAGAGCCAGCCAAGGCCGGGGAACTGTTAGCCTTACGTAGTAGAGAAATTCTTTCTCTAATTAGGAGACCTCAACAGTGTCTTCATATGGATTGTTCTCCATTGCATTTTTAAAAACTGTGGCTCTTAAGCTTACCTAGCTGTGGGTAACACTGTAAATTACAGTGGACTACATTTAGAGAATATTCTGGTCTGCATGCAAGAACAAAAATAAAAATGGTATTTGTCTAGATTCTTACAGACTTCTTAGTGGTAGAAACCTTGGACATTTTTTCCAAAGTCTTAAATTGGGAAAATTATGGATAAAGAGTAGTACAGTTGATGTTTAGTATTCTGCAAAAAGCAAGGATAGAAGAAAAAAGGAATGCCTGCCTCTACCTCTTACCTGGGAATATGGGAGTGGGGAGTTCACACAGGGCTGGTGTTCGTTCTCGCCTTTGGGAACGTGTGTGCATCTAAATGTCTAGAAGTGAGAATTTATTATAGCTGGCCAGCCATGGTGGCTCACACCTATAAATCCCTGTACTTGGCGAGGCCGAGGCAAGAGGATTGCTTGAGCCTAGGAACTCAAGGCTGTAATGAGCTGTGATGATGCCACTGCACTCCAGCCTGGGCAACACAGCAAGACCCTATCTCTAAAAAAGATAATAATAATTGTTAATAATATCATAGCTGAGTTTTCCTTACTACTTTGTCACTGGGTTTGGAAATTATGCTTATTTGAATCTACTGTCAGACAGCATTTCAATAGTGAGCATTGAGAGAGCTCAGTATTTTATTTTAAGAGTGGTCATTGTATGGAGAGAGTGCTGGTCTACCTGAGGAGGAGAATTAGGTAGCATGAAAACCACTCTTGAGGTTGTCTTCGTGGAGTTGGTCATTCATTTTGGTCATTGGCTCCTTTGGAACAAAGATGCTTATTCCTGTCTGTGGCAAAATAGTTTGAGTTTGATATATTAGCGTTAGAAGATTTAACTCAGAAATCAGGAAAGAAAAATTACCATAACAAACCCTGTGTGAATACTATAGATTTTTTTTTTGGAGACGAAGTCTCACTGAGTTGCCCTGGGGTTGAGTGCCCTGGTTTTATAGCTCAAGGCAACCTCAAACTCTTGGGCTCAAGTGATCCTTCTGGCCTCAGCCTCCCGAGTAGCTGGGACTACAGGTGCCCACCACAACACCTGACTATTTTTAGAGACGGGGGTCTCACTTTTGCTCAGGCTGATGTAGAACTCCTGAGTTCAAGCAATCCACCTGCCTCAGCCTCCCAGAGTGCCCATTACAGGCGTGAGCCACCACATATAGATATATTTTTCTAAGCCTGGGCTGTATCTTGCCTTTTTAAGCCAAACTGGTGCATATTCAGGCCTTATTAGTTGAAATATGCTATGATCTCAGTTCCTGTTTAGGTTGTAGGTCTCCTAATAGATTGTATTGGTGGCGTTTAAATAGTTGTAAATTTCCTTTTGTTAGAAATTAGTTAAATTAGAAGAAAAACAGTTAACTTTGTATCATTAAGATATGAGCCTTTTGTACACCGGGAAGCTAAGGTGGGAGGACTGCTTGCACTCATAAGTTCAAGACCACCCTGAGCAAGATCGAGACCCCATCTCTACTAAAAACAGAAAAACTAGTCAGAGTTGTTGGTGGGCACCTATAGTCCCAGCTATTTGAGAGGCCGAGGAAGCAGGAAGATTGCTTGAGTCCAGGCGTTTGAGGTTGCTGTGAGCTAGGCTAACACCGCAGCACTTTAGCCCAGGCAAAGTGAGACTGTGTCTCAAAAAATAAATAAATAAATAAAAAGATATGAGTCTTATCATCTTGATCCCAGTAAAAATATAAGATAACCAGCTTACAAAAACCCTGGCAGTCCTGGGTTATGCTGTTAGATTTCTCAGTGGGTACATTAAAATTTTAACCTGCCTCCACTTAGCCTTCAGAACGAAAGTTTCCTGCCATGATTTCAGTGTCAAGAACCCTAAGAAAGCCCAGTGAAAAATGCAACCACAGGACAGTCTGTATTAAGTAAACTCTATTCTGTGTCAGATGAGTCAGCTTCTCAGGTTAAAATGATTCACTCCCGACCACAGACTTCAGACTCCAAGTTGAGCATAAGTCCAAAGTCACTGTTTACAAACCACTGAGGGTCAAGTGTACCTTTCATTGGTGTCCATGGCATGTTAACACACAGCAAAGCCTAAGGGCTCTAATGTTTCTGTTACCCACTTACGAACTGCAGTGAAGAATATTTTTTGTATGGTATCAAAATCCTACAACTTATCAGTCATTTTGCACATTAGAAAAAGTCACCAATTTCCATATCCAATCCCCTGCACTGGCCTCTCATGTCTAGTCCAGTCTCATGTTCTGTGGGTTATCACATTATTTGGGGAGTTAAAACTTTTTAAGAGAGATGGGAATATTGGCTTTGAGAAAGGGACTTTAAAGTTTAAAGGTACTGTTTGTTTTGTGGACCGAGAAAGTGATTTACCAAAAAAGGAGGCTGGTTTCCCACCCGTGGGGTGGGAACAACCGGCTGTGGTTGCCAAGGATCTGACTTTACAGAGGAAACCGCTCTTCCTTCTGGCTGGAGGGATGTCTCGAGAGGAGGGTCAGGGGGTACCCAGGAGGAAGGGGCTTGGAGAAAGGTTTCCTTTCTTGATCATTTCCTTTCCAGCTCGTCCAGCTCAACACTAAGTTCAAATCTCTTTTTCGTTTTTCTTTAAATGAACTGAAATCTCCCTGGTCTGCCTGGTTTCCATTCTAGAAGTTATTACCCTCGTCCCTGCATCGCTTCTGCAGAACGTCCTCCCTGGCAGTGCTCCCAGGCTGGAGGCTGCCTGGCTGCTGTGTGACACTAGTGCACGCATTGCATGTCGGCTTCTCCCCCACAGGAGGGATGCTGGGAACCCCTCACAGGTGGGTGGAAGGCTAAAGCCAAGAGCGCTTCCATTTCCTTTAAGTTTCCCAAACTGCCAGTTTTAACTGAGCCCCATTAAAACTGTAGAACTGTTGTTTTTAACAGAATGTGTTCACTTATATTTTTGTAGGTAACACACTTGAGTCTGTGGCCTTGCCCGGTCTTGGGAGGATTGCCAGTTTGTAGGTCCGATAGGCTCCCAGGCAGACCCAGGTGCATCTGCCCCAAGTTGAAGGGCGGCGGCAGCCTTCTCATGGTTTGCGTCTCTGTCTCGGCTCTCGTAGAATCCCACCATCCCAATACAGAAGCTGCAGGATATCCAGAGAGCAATGGAGCTGTTATCTGCGTGCCAGGGCCCAGCCAGGAGCATTGATGAGGCCGGAAAACACAGATACCAGTTCTGGGACACACAACCGGTACCCAAACTAAGTAAGCTGTCTGCTATTTTTTTTTTTTTTCTTTTTTCCTAGAAGCAAAACGGAATGAACAAATAATAAAGATAGTGTAGGGACCTTCTTCAGCTAAACTCAGCAATGACTAACACAAAAGAGACTTTACTTCATAAATATCATTTGCTCAAAATTTGGCCGAAAATATAAATATCCTTTTTAATATATATATACTCTTAAAACTATATACTTTATATTATATACACTTTTTAAAATATAAATATTCTGATTCTTGTCCCTATAAAAGCACCCAATTTCCCCATACTTTTGAAACACTGAAGTCTTAAAAATCTGTGTAAAAGAAGAATTGTCCCACCGTCATTTTTTCCTTCTGAGTTTCATGGAGTTGTTTTTCCTATGCATAAATCCTTAGTAGTTTTACTTCTCAGTTATTCCAAAAGACTAAAACAAGTTGCTCGATCCTACTGTACCAAAATGGCACTTTGTGAAGTATTTATCAGTGGGATTCTGAGCACTCGCCGGTGTTAATTAACGTCTGTTAAATCTCGCCAGTGTTGTACGTTAGTGTGGTTAGTGTGGACACAGTCGCCAGTTCCCAGCTTTGTAAGGGAACCGGGACCCCTGTGAAGGGCTTGGAAGGGCTCTGGGTCCTAGAGGAGGCCACCACAGGCCTCTTCATCTGCACCTGCTTTGTCCCATTTCACTTGGACTTTTACCAATGAAGTTGACATAAATGTACTTTATTTGTTCCTCGTTCACATTGAGGAAAAAAAAATTGATGTCACAGATGCCATACAAATGTTCAGAAATGAACTATGCAGCTCCATTTGTCGTATGCATATGTGAAGATAAGAGTATTGTGTCATTATTTCTGTTCTTTTTCTCTTTTGATGGTTCCAGTTCCAGCATCTGTATCTTATAAAGGGTTAACTGCCATCCAAAACTTATAACAACTCAGCTATATACACGTAATCCGTCTTAGCAGATATAAACCAGAGCTCAGTCACTGTTTGCGCCCTTGCATGTTGGTTTGCAGACTTGTTAAAAGCTGTCACGTGGTTAAAAAGAAAGTACTTGTGAGTGTGAAAGAAGGAAGAGAGAAAGGATCTTAGCTTGCCCTTTTTCTCAGGCTTTAGAAATGTCTTTTTTTGTTTTTTAAGAGACGGAGTTTTACTTTGTCACCCTCGGTAGAGAGCTGTGGCGTCACAGCTCACAGCAACCTCCAACTCCTGGGCTTAGGCAATTCTCTTGCCTCAGCCTCCAGAGTAGCTGGGACTACAGGCACCCACCACAACGCCCGGCTATTTTTTTGTTGCAGTTTGACCGGAGCCGGGTTTGAACCCCCTACCCTCGGTATATGGGGCCGGCGCCCTACTCACTGAGCCACGGGCACCGCTCTAGAAATGTCTTTATTCATGAAGGAAGACTCCCTAGGATGAAGTAACAGGGTATTTGGTGACATTGAGTCGAATGACCATTAGCTAAAGGCTTCGATGCATTGATCTAAGCGGATCAGGTCTAGCCCAGCGCTTCACCCTGGGGAGAAGAAAGCCCCATCCAGCCAGCACGGAACCCCGGGGCACTCTTTGGGAAGATGGCTGGTGCTCCTGTTCCTGGCCCTTCCTCACCTTGTTTGGTTCTCTAGTTCTTGGGGGGCACTTCAGTGCAGTCGAAGCCGGAACAGGTGGAGAAACCAGCTTGGTGGGGGGAGAGTGAGCCTGAGGTCAGGGAGAACATCGGGAAGTCAGGGAGACACTGCCTCTCTGTGTCTGCCCATCCCCAGCACTGGTCCAGTTCAGTCCAAAGTGTCCAGAGCCACTTGTCCCAGGGATGTGGTGTGACAGCCATGCCATATGCAGAGGTCATGGGGATTCTATATGGGGGTGACCAGGTGTTTGTCCATTTGGGCTACATGAGGAAGCCTGGGATATCTTGGGGATATTTGGGGGAGGGGGAGAACAAGAGTAACCAAGTTGGGGATTAAGCAGGAAGAGAGCTGGTACAAAGTCTGTGACTTTTCCCTGAAGGAAGGTTCTGTGATGGAAGAACCAGCCCTGAGGGGCTTCATGTAGCCAGTGTTTTTTGTTTTATTTTGTTTTGTTTTTTATAGACAGAGCCTCAACCTGTCACCCTGGGTAGAGTACCTTGGCATCACAGCTCACAGCAACCTCCAATTCCTGGGCTCAAGCGAGTCTCCTGCCTCAGCCTCCCAAGTAGCTGGAACTACAGGCGCCCACCACAACGCCGAGCTATTTTTTGGTTGTAGCCATCATTGTTGTTTGGCAGGCCGGGGCTGGATTCGAACCCGCCAGCTCAGTGTATGTGGCTGGCGCCTTAGCTGCTTGAGCCACAGGCACCCAGCCGCAGCCGGTGTTTGTTGAGTGTCTTTTATTAAGCACTGGACACACCAAAGGGTCTGTGTCGTACCTGGGAAACCACGGCAGAAAAGCAGTAAGAGTGTGGCCAGGCAGGGAGTGGAGAGAGGGCAGATGAGGTAGGACAAAGCTTTAGGCATGGAGAGATGGCAGAAGTCCATGTGTCAACTCCTGGCTGAGAATTCCACGGAAGGCCCTGGTGAGGCCGGCAGAGGTCACACACAGGAGGCTAGGATCTATTCCCACCGCATCGGGGAGCTCTGCAGAGAATGAACTGGAGAAAAGGTGACATGGTAGAAATTGGGAGAGACTGTGATAGCCTGGGCAGTGCTACTAGCAGTGCACACAGGCAGAAGCGAGCAACCTTGCAATTAATTTTAAGGTTTGCTGGGCAGAGGGAGCAGAGATCACTGCGGCCTTCCCCCCCCCCTAGTTTGTTGAAATGAGAATAAAAGGAGGATATCCTCAGGCTGGCATCAAACCCACATTGATTACAGTGGGGGCATGATGGGTCCGCATTGCTAGGGTTGAGACTCAGAACTCACACACTTCTAAATTGTCATCTCTGTCCCTGGAGGACAAAGGACTTCCCCTTTTACTTAATCAGTGATTTAGCAGTTACTCCACACCACCGCCTCGCTTTCTTGTTTCAGTCTGGAAGTAGCTGAAATAAAAGTATCTTTTTAAAGATTGTATTAAGCCCAGGGCCTGAAGTCTGAGTTGGTTTGGGTCACGGACTGTTGGGGATAACTTAATACGTCTTCTCTTCTCTTTCTCTCCCTGTCCAGATGAAGTCGTAACATCTCACGGTGCCATTGAACCGGACAAGGACAACGTGCGCCAAGAACCGTATTCTTTGCCCCAGGGCTTCATGTGGGACACTTTAGACTTGAGTAACGCTGAAGTGGTGAGTAAAACTCTTGACTTCATCCCCTGCGTGAGCAGAGACCGCTCTGAGCACCCCGGATAGGCCTCTTGTTTTACCTTGTAGCTCAAGGAGCTGTACACACTGCTCAATGAGAACTACGTGGAAGACGATGACAACATGTTCCGCTTCGACTACTCGCCCGAGTTCCTGCTGTGGTGAGTCTTGCTGCGCCCTGGAGCGTGGCCGGGGCGTTGGGCTGGGAGCTCCGCGTACGTGGACCTTCAATGGTGCCTGTTTTTCTTGCCCACCCCAACTTCAGGGCTCTGCGTCCCCCAGGCTGGCTCCCCCAGTGGCACTGTGGGGTCAGAGTGTCTTCAAATAAGAAACTGGTGGGGTTCATAAGCGCCATCCCAGCAAACATTCGGATTTATGACAGGTACGTGTCAAAGCTTGTCCATGCCAGTTTTTGTGTTTCTTTCCTAAAAATTGGAACAGTCCTTTAAAAATGACTTAGGACAGCTGTTGTTTGTGGGGGTGGGGGCCAAGGGCTGTAAGGGAACCTCTGTTGAGTTCAGCTGTTAATTAGTAAAGAAAAATAATCTTCTTTGAGAGGCCAAGGCAGGTAGATTGCTTGAGCTTAGGAGTTCAAGACCAGCCTGAGAGAGAGCAAGAGCTTATCTCTGCTAAAAACAGAAAAACTAGCCAGGTGTTGTGGCACATACCTATAGTCCCGGCTGCTTGGAAGGCTGGGGGAGGAGGATCTCTTGAGCCCCGGAGTTTGAGGTTGCTGTGAGCTATGATGGCACAGCACTCTACCCAGGGTTGACTGAGTGAGGCTCTGTCTCAAAAAAAAAAAAACAAGAAAAATAATCTTGGACTGTGAACCCCCAAAAAGCACAGTGGTCTCCCACTCTGTCCCTGTTTCCCTGCTTAGCCTCTCTCTTCTGAATTTCATGCGTGCACATACGTGTATGCATATACGTGTGTGTATGTATGTATCAGAATAAATAAAGCCATAATAGGTATTTCAGCCTTATTTCTGGAAGAATATACTTAAAATTTTTAGGAGGGCTAAACACTTCCTCTCTGTAGCATAAGAATATTGCATTTTGCTCTGTATCTCCAGCCCAGAAAGTCAGAGATCTAAATTTACATGTAGTTTATTTACTGCTAAAAGTATTTGATCTTGAGGAATACTCTATGTCCCAGAGCAGAGCCACAGAAACAGGCTTTGGGGCTCGAGTGGACTTACTATAGCTCAGAAAGGTACCAGCTCTGGTCTGGTCAGGCCAGGAAGCCTGGTGGTTTGTGTCCTACTCCAAAGCAATGTCCTAGTAGATTCTGTGCCAGGATGACCCACTTATTGCTATAATTATATATATTACAGAAAAAAACAGATACAGAAGCTTTAAGAGGCACATCTGTTCTGATTGCTAAACTGAAAATTTGGAAAAGACCAGAGTCCTAAAATGTATTCAGAACAAGAGGGTTTGAGACTCTAGTCATTTTGGCAGGGGAATATGGAACCGTATTTCAATCCAAATTTGTGAAATAGCTAAACGATAGAATATTTTTTCTTAAATATTGTGTTAAGGGATATCTCTCATGCTCTCAAGTCTCTGAAATGTTACAGGTGTGGTCTTATTTTTTGAAATCTTGGGTTGGCCCTAACTTTAAACATCTTTATTTCTTAGTGTGAAGAAGATGGTAGAAATCAACTTTCTTTGCGTTCATAAGAAACTGAGATCGAAGCGGGTAGCCCCAGTGTTAATCCGAGAGATAACCAGAAGGGTGAACCTGGAGGGGATCTTTCAGGCTGTGTATACAGCCGGCGTTGTTCTGCCCAAGCCGGTGGCCACGTGCAGGTAATAACCCCACGTCCCTAGGCCAAGTCTTCCCTTTCCCAAATGTGTTGAGCCCCACTACCTTTTGCTAGAAGTGTTATTCTCCACAGGTGTCACTCAGGGATTGTGTCATTTATTGCTGGCAGAGAGCTTAAAACCGCCAAGTCTCATTTCCGGTATCTCCTACAGCCACTTGGTGATTTAAAAAAAAAGAAAGTTTATAACATTTTCCTGCTAATTAATGATGCTGGATCTAGACTTCTTTGTCTGGTCCTTGTAAAGACTAGTGCTTTCCCTGCATGGCAAGCCCTAGGGAATTGTGATCTTGAAACATCATACCATTTTCTTCCTTTTTTTTTTTTTTTGAGGCAGAGCCTCAAGCTGTTGCCCTGGGTAGAGTGCTGTGGCATCACAGCTCACAGCAACCTCCAACTCCTAGGATCAAGCGAGTCTCCTGCCTCCGCCTCCCAAGTAGCTGGGACCACAGGCTCCCGCCATAACGCCCAGCTATTTTTTGGTTGCAGCTGTCATTATTGTTTGGTGGGCCTGGGCTGGATTCGAACCTGCCAGCTCAGGTGTATGTGGCTGGCGCCTTAGCCGCTTGAGCCACAGGTGCCAAGTCCATTATACCATTTTCTTCAACATTGTACCATTGTCTGCCAAGTCCATTATACCATTTTCTTCAACATTGTACCATTGTCTTTTTTTTTTTTTTTGAGACAGAGTCTGACTTTGTCACTCTCGGTAGAATGCTCTGGCATCACAGCTTACAGCAACCTCCCCAGTAGCTGGGACTCCAGGCGCCCACCACAATGCCTGGCTATTTTTTTTTTGTTTGTTTGTTTAGCAGGCCCCGGCCAGGTTCGAACTCACCAGCCCCAGAGCATGTGGCCAGCGCCCTAACCACTGAGCTATGGGCACCCAGCCAACATCGTACGTTTTCTTCAATCCCGGCACTCACTCTACTGCCGTGTTTTGCAGCACAACCAAACTGTTCTAAAAGTCTGATAAACAGCACTGAATAGGCTCCAGATGTACTTGTTTGCTTAGAGTAAGAAGAAGGGGTTAGCTTTCCTTTTATGACTTCCTCTGCTCTCATGATGCTTTCAAAGGTTATTCCAATGAGAAAATATTGGAAAAAACCACCACTGGACTAACCGGTTTCCAAAACATCAGAAAGAGCTTATCCCCCCCACTGATGTTACTGACCCAAATAGGATGAAACTTTAAATAGGCTCAGCGCCTGTGCTCAAGCAACCAAGACGCCAGCCACATACACCTGAGCTGGCAGGTTCAAATCCAGCCCAGGCCCGCCAAACAACAATGACGGCTGCAACCAAAAAATAGCTGGGCGTTGTGGCGGGCGCCTGTAATCCCAGCTACTTGGGAGGCAGAGGTAGGAGAATCGCTTGAGCCCAGGAGTTGGAGGTTACTGTGAGCTGTGATGCCACGGCACTCTACCCAGGGTGACAGCTTGAGGCTCTGTCTCAAAAACAAACAAAAAAACCCTTTAAATAAACACAGTATAAAAAGTAATACTATAAAATTACTATATCCTATTATAATACTTGTAAGTAAATAGATAAAAGACGTCACAGGTATATTTTATTACAAATCATTTATCCCAGTACCCAAACTGGAATCACTTAAAATATTCAAGCTCTTCTCAAAACTTTGTTTTCTTTGGTATATATTCTGCAAAAATGAAGACTCCTAATTTAGGGGAACTTTTTTCATGTTTTCAAAGTTTTTTGGGTTGCTTTTTATAGAATTGGTGATGCTTATTAAATATTTGCAAAGCTGGACATATTAATATTTCTTTTGCAATGTTAAGATTCCTCTTGAGTGAAAGAGATGAAAGGTCACAAACTCCAAAGGAACATAACTAGGAATGAAAGATATATTTTAGAGATTAAAAAATTGGTAAATTTATTACACAGGAAGAAGGCCAGCCCTGTGCCAGGCACCATGTAAGAATTTAGTAAATGCTTACATAACAGCTAAGCTGAGACAGAGTACAAACTTGTAGCACTAGAAATCAGTTAGATTTTAAAACCTTTATTGTATTTCAGATACTGGCATCGATCACTAAACCCCAGAAAGTTGGTGGAAGTGAAATTTTCTCACTTGAGTAGAAATATGACTTTGCAGAGAACAATGAAGCTATATAGACTGCCAGATGTAAGTAAGAATAATTCGTACTTTTTTGAAGCTGTAACAACTGAAGCTTTTAATGCAGAAAAGAATTATTTGCAGGAGTCTAAAAACTGAGTCTTGTGTCCATGGAAGTGAATATTAGCAAAAGGGACCATATAGAATTCAGGAGCTAGAAAAAGAAGGGAGTTCATTTGGAAATACCAGAGGTTTTTTTATAAAGGCTTTTCAAGTTCTTCAGTTTGCAGTTGGGTGAGATTGAGCTTGAGATAAGTTAAGTTTTGAAATTTGGAGTACTTATGCTGTGTTA
This sequence comes from Nycticebus coucang, assembly GCF_027406575.1. Taxonomy (NCBI): domain Eukaryota; kingdom Metazoa; phylum Chordata; class Mammalia; order Primates; family Lorisidae; genus Nycticebus; species Nycticebus coucang. The sequence goes on from NC_069799.1 coordinate 57,890,284, forward strand.
AGGAAGAGGGGAGAAAATTCAGGCTGTGGTTGATATCTTAAGACACTGGAAGTAAGAAATCAAGTTTAAAGGAGAAAACCAGGAAAAGGAAATATCTCATTAAATTATCATCTTTTTAAACCAGCAAATTCCCAATATGAAAAGTTGTCACTCTGACTAGGGAAAACTGAAATGTGCTTTCCCGTCTTAGCTTTATGTAGGGCGTGGATGGTGTATTAGTTATCGATTGCTGTGTATCAGATTACAAACTGAGCAGCTTAAAACAACATTTATGATTGCACAGGTTCTATGAGTCAGGGACCAAGGTGCAGCTTAGCCAAGTTCTCTGCTTCAGGGTCCCTTGTGAAGCTGCCACCAAGGTATCACTTAGGGCAGAGGTCTCACCTGAAATTTGACCCAGGAAGGGTGCACTTTCGAGCGCATGTGGTTGTTGGCAGGATGGAGTTCCTTGCTGGCTGGTGGACCAGAGGCCCCAGTTTTTTGCCAAGTGGGCAGCATGGCAACTTGTTCAGTGAGAGAGAGAGTCTGCTAGCAAGGCAGACATCAGAAACTTACATAAGTGGTTCATGAAAGTGACATCCAGTCCCTGTTGCCATTTCTGTTGGTTTAAAGCAAATCACAAGTCTCACCCGTGTGCCATAGGAGCAGGTCACACAAGGTGTCGCTCCCGAGGAGGGGTTGCTGAGATCCATCTTAGAATCTGTCTGCTACACATGGGATATTTGTTTGTTTGTTTAAAGCATTGCTCTATGCAAATTGAAATCAAAATGTTGAGCATGCCTACTTTTTTCACTGTGGGCTAATGCTACTCTACTTTGGTCTCCCCAAATTTCAGTTTCTTGAACCTAAAGCAGTGTAGCTTATGTGGCTGCCCAGTGAGGAATAAAGAATGAATGTTCGTACCTGCCATTGGTTTACGGAGGTGTTGAAAGTATTGTTGACTTGTTTCGTCTAACAGCCTTTATATTTGTGTACCAGGATCAATCCACTCGTGGGCAAGAAGGTTTTGAGAAGTTGGGAGTAAGTCGCTGCTCCGGCAGCTGGCTGTGCAGCCACTCTGGCATCTGACTTGCGCTCACCCAGGCTCCTTGCATAGCAGTCCTATTCCAGCCACATGGCTGTAGTGCCTGCCTTTTGTTCCCCCAATGAATTGAAGTTTATAAAGTGCTTTCAAATATATTGTTCAGCATATTTTCACAACTTTTTGAAGTCAGTGCTTTTTAATCCCCATTATGCAGATGGAAAAACTGAGGCTCGTGAAGGTTGACACTGAAACAAGTGCACATCACTCATCAGCAAAGACTCGGGGCTGCAAGCCCTAGACTGCTGTGTTTCCTCGTCCCCTCCCTTTGCTTCTGCTGTCCTCCAGCCCACCCCTGGAGGAGCACCGTGCCTCAGTTCCACCAGTGTCTCCCTGTGCATTCATTCCAGCATGGGTCCCAGCAGCTTTCCCAGGCTTGTTCCCGTCTCCTTCCCCCCTTTAAGTTATAAGAAAGGAAAACAAAGAGTAAACAACTAGGAGACAAGAGAGGTGAAAGTACAGACGTAGGAAATCCGAAGGCGCTAGCAAGCCTCCTGGGTGTCTGCCTCTTGAATCAAAGCTGGACACTGCAGCCTGCGTGAGACCTTCTCTCCCAGGTCCACTGCCAGAAGTCAAGTCATTTAAAAACCATGTTCGTATTGTTCAGTGCGAAAACAACCTATTGCATGCGGCTTTTGCTCTACAGATGAATCCCGTCTTGAGATTCTTCGCTGCTGTCTTTGTTGAGCGTGCCTGCTTTGTGTCTTCGTCCTGGGCTTCTGAGCAGAGGGGCTGCTGTTCCTTGTGGCCAGCATTATGCTGGATGTTTAATACCTACAGTCTCCTTTATTATTCATAACAGTCACAGGAGGTGGTATAATCCCGTATCACGGAAGAGGACACTGAACCTCAAGACTGCCTTGCCCAGAGCCTGGTGGCCAGAAGCAGAGCTATGGCCTATTATCTGCTGTCTATTATCTAAAACACTAAGGATTCCCAAGGATCACATCTCACTGTATCTCCCTAGCCTTTGAATATTGTTTTTTGTTTTTTAGGAGACAGGATCTTGCTCTGTCACCCGCGACTGGAGTACAGTGGTACAATCATAGCTACTGCAGCTTCCAACTCCTGGGTTCAGGTGATCTGTCTCAGCCTCCCCAGTGATAGGGGTGCAGGTGCCAGCCATGATGCCCAGCTAATTTTTTAAATTTTTATAGAGGTGGGGCCTTGCTACGTTGTCTCGGCTGGCCTCCAATTCCTGAGTTCACGTGATCTTTCTGTCTTGGCCTCCTGAAGTGTTTTTTTGTTGTTGTTGGTTTTTGACTTGGCATCAAATCTGCCACCAGGGTCCTAGCATTGTGCTGCAAGGACATGTCCTGAGTCCCATAGGCATTCTGTATTCCGTTTAGTGGCATTCTGTACTTTTTTTTAGCATTTTAACATTCCACTGCTCCTTTTTTAATCCTGTAAGTAACCATAGTCACGGCTTCCATGTCTGCTCTGGAATCTTGGCTCTAAAACGGTTCACACCACATACTTTGACAGATGACACCGCTTGTGTGTTTCCGTAGAGCTCTGAGCTTTATTTCCTCATGCTTTATGAACAGATTTTATGCAGATTTCAGTATACACAGTGTCCAATGAATAATAGGTATTAGTTGGCCATGGGAAAGGATATCTGATTCCGATACAGAGTTTGTTAACAAAACAAGATTTTCTCACTTGCCGGAAATGTTTCTTTGCTTTTTTTTTTTTTTTTTTTTTTTAGTACTCTCAGAAAACATAAGCACTTCACTATATGATTATACAAAAGGTAACCATTTTTATCTAAGCCTAACCGTCTTCTCACTTGTTCCTGAAGACAACAGCTAAATTTTGAGTGTTTATTTCACATTTTAAAAATTGTTTCATTCTTTCATAGATTTTTTTTAGTGATAGCTAGTCAGCAAAAGTCTATATTCTTCCCATTTTTAGGACTTTCTATCTATATGTATGTATTTATATGTGATATATCTGATGTTCTCTTTCCTTCAATGCTTTTAAGGAAAAGAGAACTAGTTTGAAATGCTTATAAATTGCCAAGTTCATGATGCTTCCTACCTATTTTCCCACACCGTTTCACTGAGTTTTCCTTGTCTAAATTCTACTACTAATTTTTCTGACCTTCATAGTGATTTTCCAAGTGTGGCCCAGGGATCCCTGGAAGTCCCTGAAATCTTGGAATCTGTGAAGTCAACATTACTTTCATATTAACATTAGAATATAATTTGCTGTTTCACTTATATTTTCTTACAATTGTATCATAAATTTCCCCAGAGGTTAAATTCCCCCAAATTAGAATATATGTTGATTTTAGTGATTGCACTGTGTGGCTATTCAATGAATGAGAATTGTGCTCCAGAAGAATATTTTGCTCTAGAAAGAAGGTACCAAACTTTATTTTCATTTCTGAATATTTTCTATTAACAGATTCCTTATATCCTGTTGCTTTCATGAATTAATCTAAGTGATATTGTTGATTGTTACTGAACCGGTAACAAAAGAACAAACATTCTGATATTGAGAAAGACTTTTTAAAATTTACCAAATAAAGTCTGCCTCATAGTAGAAATAGTTTTTTTTTTTTAGACAGAATCTAAAGCTGTCGCCCTGGGTAGAGTGCCATGGCATCACAGCTCATAGCAACCTCAAATTCCTGGACCTAAGCAATTCTCTTGCCTCAGTCTCCCAAGTAGCTGGAACTACAGGTGCCCCCCAAATGCCCGGCTATTTTTTGATGGGCTGGATTCGAACCTGGCCAGCTCCAGTGTATGTGGCTAGTGCCCTAGCTGCCTGAGCTACAGCCAAACCCAGATATACTTTTTGAAATGATGACACTATATATTTTACATGGCTTTCATCTTCCTACTAGCATTTAGAAATGCATATTTATTTCACTTATTTCCACTTGGGACCTGGATATTTCTGACTCAGCTCTGAGAGTCACAAAAACACTAAAAATATGAATTGTCTATTAAATATGAAGGACTTAAATTCTCAAAATTTAGATTATGAATTGGTATTTTAGCTACCGTACTATAGTATAGATGACATAGATCACCATGGAATGGCTCATAGTAGCTGTATAGTCAAAACAGCTGGGGACTGTTGGGTCTGTAAATACAATGCATGGATCTCCTATCCCCCTCCCTGCACACTAATCAATAATTAATCAATACTGCCTGTCACTGAACATTAGAAACCTCCACACAGCAATGACTGTTCAGAGCTGGCGTTCAGGATAAAGCCTGTCTTCCCCTCTTAGACTTCCACCTGGGTGCCTGCGGGAATACTGTCTGATTCTATAGGAAATTTTTAATTTTAAAGTATTTAGAGATCAGGGCAGAAAAAGTAGACCAGCAAGATTTATATACAAGTTGTTTAATCTCTTAAAATGTATCTAATATTTCTCTAAGGAAAAATAGAATTTATTAGAAAGCATCAAATTGTACTGCTCAGCTTTTAAGTTTTTGTTTGTTGGGTTTTCTTATTTTTTTGTCTGCAGAGCCCTGGTATCTGGAGAAGTTCTAGAGAGCCAAGTAATGCAGGATCTTTTTTGATTCAAATGGGTACCTGTCCTGACCTTCAGGCTTTATGTTTTTATGGCCCAATTTCAAAATGATAAGGCTCCAGGCTGGCTATTAAAATGCCCCCTGATGACCTTTGATGAAAAGACGCGGCAGGAGAGGCAGGCCGGTACAGCAGTCCTTTGCCTTTAGAAAACCCTTGGCTGGTAAAAACGTTGATGTTCCCATCTGGCCTAGTGTGATTTATTCTCAAAAGAACAAAACTGCTAACAGTTACAGGCTATTCCTGAACTAAAACAAGTTTCCCAACTGTGTTTTCAAAACATCAGACTCGGCAGGTTATTTTTTTTTTATTTGTTTTTGAGACAGTCTCACTCTGTCACCCCTGTGGCATCATAGCTCGTAGCAACTTCAAATTCTTGGGCTCAAGTGATCCTCTTGACTCAGCCGCCCCAGTAGCTGGAACTACAGGCACCCGCGACAACGCCTGGATAGTTTTTCTATTTTTAGTAGAGACAGGATCTCGCTTTTGCTCAGGCTCATCTCAAACTCCTGAGCGAATTTAGGCAATTTACCTGCCTCGGCCTCCCAGAGTACTAGGATTATAGGTGTGAGCCAACGTACCCAGCCAAACTTAGCATTTTGAAGTATAGTACAGTTTTCCCTTGGTATCCATAGGTGATTGGTTCCCATGGATACCAAAATCCAGGGAGTCCCAAGTCCCTTCCATAAACTGGCAGAGTATGTCCATATAACTTAAAGGTACATCCTCTTGTATACTTTAAATCATCTTTAGATTACTTATAACACCTAATACAGTAAAACTGCTGTGTGAATAGTTGAGATGATGACAAGTAAAACAATCTGTACATGTTCACTAAGCTGCATCCGTGCTTTTTTTATTTCCTAAATATTTTTAATCTGTGGATTGGTTGACTCTACAGATGTGGAGCCTGCAGATACAGAGGGCCAACTGTACTCCAGAAGTCAGTCTGAGATGCAATGTTCTATTGTGCAGACTGTTTACGTTCTTGGCATTTGTGTAGAAATCAATTTATAGTGTTCTCTTGGACTTTATTTGGGCCCTGGGCAATACTGACAAAGACCCGCTGCACAGAGACAAGGAGATACAACAGCTCGTCGAGCCTGTATGTCTCAAACTTTAATGTGGACGTGAGTCCCGGGGATAAGTCTTGTGACATTGCAGATTGAGAGTCTCTCGGTTTGGGGCGGGGGCCAAGAGCCTGCGGTTCTGACAGGTTCCCTTGTGGTGCTGAGACTGCTGGTCTGCGCACCGCACTCTGAGCCCCAAGTAGCCTTGCCCCTCTCCTGTGTGAACGTCCGGATTTGTTTTGTTTTCCCTCTAACAAGGTTACAAAGACGTCAGGTTTGAGACCCATGGAACCAAAAGATATCAAAGCAGTTCGAGAATTAATCAACAATTACCTGAAGCAGTTTCACCTGGCACCAGTGATGGACGAGGTGGAAGTAGCCCACTGGTTCCTTCCCCGGGAGCATATCATCGACACATTTGTAGTGGAGGTAAAGATAAGGCGATGGGAACATGGCCTCTCCTTGAGCCATGCTTTGTGTTTCAGTGTCAGCAGAAGTGTTGATGCATGCGTACTGCATTTCATCACACACAGTATTACAAAGATGTGGACTTAAGGGTTGGGGGTTAATAAAAACAACAATTTGCAATGCTGTATCCAGGACATGCTAACGTGGAGCTGACTCTTGTTTTAATGATGAGGGTGTAGGGTGGAATGTGGTCACCACTAGTATGGTTTGGGGCCATTTGCCCACAATTCTGTTTGCTCCATGAATGCCAATATCAGTACAGTGAACAAGGCAAGGAACTTCTTAGTGTTATCATTGAAGACAGGTTTGACCTCACGGATTTTTGGAAGGGTCTCAGGTACCCATAGTGTTCACAGGCTACATTTTGAGAACTGCTACCTGGGATATATACTTAGAACTGCTGCATCGAAGGGTCAAACCCATGTTTAATATTATTAAAATTGCCAAATAGCTTATGAAAATAGCTCCTTAGAGGTGTATGAGAGTTCCTGTTTCCTGATATCCTCACCAACACTGGGTATTATCAGACTTTAGGTTCATCTGATGAGTATGAAACAATAGCTTCTTTTAATTTATATTTCCTCATTGCTAATAAATTTGAATATCTAATAAATGTTAGCCAGTTTTATTTCTTCATTTATGAATCTGCTGTCTGTACATATTTGCCTGTTTTTCTTTTTGACTGTAGTCTTAGGGATTTGTAGAAGCTTTTCTATATGCTGAATACTAATACCTGGTATTGTATTTTATTTCTGGATCCTGTATTCTGTTCCATTGGTGTTTCTGTCTTTCCCTCCACCAAGACCACACTGACTTGATCACTGTAGCTATATAGTAAGCATTGACATCCGATAGTGTAATTCCTCCTATTTTATTACTATTTGTCGAGTCTGTATTAGCTAATCTATTGCCTTTGCCTTTCCATATAAATTTTAGAATAAGCTTGTCTTTATCTACAAAATGCCTTGCTTGCATTTTGATAGGAAGTACATTAAACCTACAGATTAATTTGGGGAGAAATGAAAAGTCTTCCAGTCCATGAACATGGTATGTCTCTACATTTATTTAGGTGTTTGAACTTCTTTCACATCAGCATTCTACAACAGCATCCACATCTTTTCTTAAGTGTATGCCTAAGTATTTCACTTTCTTTGGAGTGACTGTAATAGTATTCTGTGTCTAACTTCATTTTCTGCATGTTCGTTGTTAGTATATAGAAATGTATTTGCTTTTTATGTGTTGTTCTTGTATCCTAAAACCTCACTGAAGTCACTCATTGGTTCCAGGAGTTTACGTGTAAATTCCTGGATATTTCTATATAGACAGTCATATCATCTGCAAATAGAGACAATTTTTTGGTTTCCTTTCCAATCTCTGTTCCTTTATTTCTTTTACTTGCCTTATTGCAGGAGCCAGGTTTTCTGTGTGTCAAAACATATTGTATGCCAATAGTTATACTTTTTTAGTTTTCCTTTTAATCTATACAGTTTGCTTTTCTTCTAGTATTGTAGTAGACAAGCCCTACAGTACAAAATAAATAGATATCAAATATACATCTTCATTTTGATCCTGACTTCAACATTCAGCCATTAAGCAGTTTTTGCATCGGTTTTTGGTAGATATCAAAAACCTTTATCTTAAGTTTTTTTTTTTTTTCAATTTGCTGTGTTTTTTGTTGTTTTAAATCATGGTGTTGAAAATTTTTATGTCAGTTTTACTGAGGTATAATTTACATATAATGCACAGATTTTAAGCACAGGGCTTGAGGAGTTTTGACAAATGAATCCAACTCAAATCAGGATAAAAATAATCCAGAAAGTTTCTCTTTATCCTTTTGTGGCCATTCTCTTTGTTTTCAAAATTGTTTCAGCTCTTCTAGGTCCTTTGTATTTTTCTATAAATTTTTGAATCAGCTGTTCTGTTTTTACCACAAGAGCCTGCTGGGATTTTGCAACTTGGAATTGCATTGATTTTATAGATCAGTTTCAGAATTTCGGGAGGTATCTAATTCATGGATACTGTATAATTCTCCCATCTTTTGTGTTGCCTTTAATTTCTCTCAATAGTATTTTGTAGTTTTTAGTGGGGAGGTCTTGTGCCTTTTAGTAAGTTCATTCTTCGGTGTTTTGTGTTATCGGATGTTATTGTAATTTGTATTTTCTTATTCATTGCGTTTTACCTGCTGTCACCTTTGTTTCTCAGAGCTCCAGTGGAAAACTGACTGACTTCCTGAGCTTCTACACGCTCCCTTCAACAGTGATGCACCACCCAGCTCACAAAACCCTCAAAGCCGCCTACTCTTTCTACAACATTCACACAGAGACGCCCCTGTTGGACCTGATGAGTGATGCACTCATCCTGGCCAAGTTGGTAAGCAGCTCCTTCCTTTTGTGTGTCTGGTTCTCCAAATGTATATGCCAAAGGACATAAAATATTGATACTGTATTTTCCTCCACACGGTGAAATACATGCAAGAGGTTTCTTTTTTTTTTTAAACTTGACCATCAAAGGAAGAATTTTGATAAGAGTTTCTTTTAAACCTTTAGTGGCTATTTTTATCATTTTTTTTTTTTTTCTGCAGTTTTTGGCTGGGGCTGGGTTTGAACCCGCCACCTCCAGCGTATGGGGCTGGCACCCTACTCCTTTGAGCCACAGGCGCTGCTGTTTATCATTAATTTTATTGCACCTAACAAAAAAGATATTTTGTACAAATTTGCCAAATTTACCCTTACGTAAGTGCACCTAAAACCTATAAGAAAATAATACAAGGAATATAAGAAAAGGCCATGATCCCATAATATTAGGAAAACCCTTGAGTAATTATTTGTATTGAGTGACTAATTAGCAGTAATATTTTTGATTCATGGCTTGGCACCTGTAGCTTAGTGGCTAGGGCGCCAGCCACATACACTGGAGCTGGTAGGTTTGAACCCAACCAGGACCTGCCGAAAAACAATGACAACTATAACCAAAAAATAGCCGGGCGTTGTGGGGGGCACCTGTAGTCCCAGCTACCTGGGAGGCTAAGGCACGAGAACCGCTTAAGCCCAAGAGTCTGAGGTTGCTCTGAGCTGTGATGCAACAGCACTCTACCGAGGGTGACATAGTGAGACTCTGTCTCAAAAAATAATAAAATAGTATTTTTTATTAAACTAGTCTCTACATTTTAAAATTAAAGTAATTTAAAAACCAAAGGAATTAAATTCAAAATGTACATATAATATGTTGCTTTTCTATCTCCCCAATGTAGAAGTTTGGACAATTATTAAACTTTTGCTATTTTCCTTTTAAAATTTAATTCATTTGAAAGATACATTTTGATGTTACATACTATCGCAAAATTGTGAGAAATTAGGAACACATTAAGTGTTTTCTTTGTATTTCTGTAGTATATGATAATTGAAAAAATCTATTAAAAATCTATTACCTGGGGCGGCGCCTGTGGCTCAGTGAGTAGGGAGCCAGCCCCATATGCCGAGGGTGGTGGGTTCAAACCCAGCCCCGGCCAAACTGCAACAAAAAAATAGCCGGGCGTTGTGGCGGGCGCCTGTAGTCCCAGCTGCTCGGGAGGCTGAGGCAGGAGAATCGCGTAAGCCCAAGAGCTGGAGGTTGCTGTGAGCTGTGTGAGGCCACGGCACTCTACCCGAGGGTGGTACAGTGAGACTCTGTCTCTACAAAAAAAAAATCTATTACCTGTACTTTTAGGTCTTCAAATCAACACTATCCTTACATTGCTCATTTTCAACTGCTTCCTCAAAATGGCTAATACTAAGTTATTTAAGGAAAAAGATCTTGAGAAATATTTAGTTGTTGCTTCTATATCACATTTTGCATAGTAGTATTATCTAACTTTTTTTTTGTTTTGAGAGAGTCTCACTATGTCACCCTTGGTACAGTGCTGTGGTGTCACAGCTCACAGCAACCTCAAACTCTTGGGTTGAAGCGATTCTCTTGCCTCAGCCTCCCGAGTAAGTGGGACTACAGGCGCCCGCCAGTCCGCCTGGCTATTTTTAGAGACGGGGTCTCACTCTGGCTCAGGCTGGTCTAGAACATGTGAGCTCAGGGCAGTCTACTCACCTTGGCCTCCCAGAGTGCTAGGATTATAGGCATGAGCTACCATGCCCAGCTATCTAACATTTTAAAGAAATTGAATTTTTTTGCCTTCAAAATTGTACTAAATTTATTTCCCATTATCAGTCTGTACAGCTTTGGTTCTGTGGCAATAGCTTCAGCTAAGTCAGGACTTAGAATGGGTAATAATGAATAATTCTGGAGACGGAACCATCTAATGTTTCTAAAACAAGAACAAAATATTTTCTGAAATCTTAAAGTTAATATTTTTATCAGTGGCAGCCATCCTACGACATTGTGGTTTTCTTGATTCAGTATTTCTGAATTATCTTACTAACTTCAGGTTCACTACTAGTTTTATGAGACAATTTTGAACTGAATTCTTCATGTATTACAGACATTAAACCCTATTAGAAATGCCTATTCAGGGCGACACCTGTGGCTCAGTGAGTAGGGCGCCGGTCCCATATGCCAAGGGTGGCGGGTTCAAACCCAGCCCCGGCCAAACTGCAACAAAAAAATAGCCAGGCGTTGTGGTGGGCGCCTGTAGTCCCAGCTACTCGGGAGGCTGAGGCAAGAGAATCGCGTAAGCCCAAGAGTTAGAGGTTGCTGTGAGCCGTGTGACACCATGGCACTCTACCCGAGGGCGGTTCAGTGAGACTCTGTCTCTACAAAAAAAAAAAAAAAGAATGGAAAAAAAAAAAAAGAAATGCCTATTCAAGCTATTAGTAGAGAAATTAAATGTTGCATTGAAATACAAAATGTAGAAAGCACGTGCTTTGATATTTTAAATTGTAAATCCTTTATTTCCATTGACAGAAAGGATTTGATGTGTTCAATGCCTTGGACTTGATGGAAAATAAGACTTTCTTGGAAAAACTCAAGTTTGGTGCAGGAGATGGCAATTTACAGTATTACCTGTACAACTGGAGATGTCCGGGAACAGATTCTGAGAAGGTAAGTGACAGCCCCGTACTTGCTGCCCTTAGGATTAACAGATTTTTCAGTAGCTTTTCAAAACACACATCTGTTGGGCTACATTTTAATTTACGTTTTCTTACTATTCCACTTCCTCCCTCCCTTTAGGTTGGACTTGTACTACAGTAGATGGATATTTTTTTTCTAGAACTCTGACATCATTTGTTAATATTCTATTTAAAGATTTCTGGAACTGCTATTCCAAAGAAGAATAAAAGCACAACTTAAATGAACCCGAAGCAGTGGATAACAATCAGAAAAGATGAAAAATCCCTGTGTGACCAATAGTGTCCATGTCCTAGCTGGGATGGTAAAATTTCATCCTTTTTTCACTGTTTACACATTGGTAAGAGGGATGAAAGGGTACAGAAGAGCACATTCTTCTAATGTTCAAACTTTGGTTGTCTCTTCATGAAGAGAGAGGTATTTTTCCTCTAGAAAAGGGATTTTTTTTCTCTGTGGACTAAAAGGTCACAGAATCATGTAAGAAAATCTTTGCTGTTATGTGAAGATAAAGTGCTGCCTTTCTATTTATTAAATGTATTTGTCCATGTAACAGAATGAAGGATCCACTTGGAAAATTCTTACTTCTGTTGTACACGGTATCGTTGGGAACCTATATGGAATTAACACTTCCGTAACTCAGTGACCAGTGGTGGATGGTGAAAGTGGGGAGCAGTATAAACATGTACCGATGACGAGTCCATCTCTTTCTCCCTAAGCAAAGTTGCCAAATCAATAAATATACAAATGTGTATTTTGTTCTTCACCAACAATCAGTGGATTATTTCAAAAGCCAAGTTTTGTACACACGTTGTGTACCCTCTGAAAGAGCATATGCCCCTTGACTGACCAGACTTTGCTGCTGCTACGAAAACTCCACTTTCTTCTCGGCAACATCAAGGATATGTGAGGAAAAGGAAATGAAAGCTGCCAAGTCAAAAGAGATGCCCGGTGGAATTTATTAGTGCTATCAGGACATTGATAGTTTGAATGTTGTTATTACTTATGCAAAATTGCACATGTTCCTTTATGCTGACTTTAATTTATCATGAAAACTGTCATGCTAATGGAAGATATCTTACTTGTAAATAACTATTCATAATTTTGTTACTGCCGGTGTTTTTACCTAGAATTTGAAAACAAAGCTTCATAGTGTACATAGACGTGTATATATTGCCAGTCACCCAAGGGAAAAGATGTTACAAGAAGCCACATAGACTGGCCTTGTCTCAAACACAAAATAGATACTTCCTGCCTTTACTGTACCAGTGCCTAGGCTGTTCAGTGCAGAAAAAGTTCATTATTTTAGATAACATGATGGCATTTCCTTCATGTTGTAAGCAATCCAGTGAAACCAATCATTTCTTACACCGGGGAGGGGCCGTCAAATCATGGGCCAGGGACCCACAGCCTGTTTTTATATAGCTCATGAGCTAAGTGTTGTTTTTATTTTTCTGAATGATTGTGTGTGGTGGGGGAGAAGTCAAAGAGTTACAGATTTTAGCATCCATAAAGTTTTATTAGAACATGGCCACACTTAACATTTATGTTGCCTGAGGCTGCTTTATCTTGCAAAGGCAGAATGAGTTGCAGTGGCAGATGTTACAGCCAGCAAAGCCTAAAATATTTAGTGTCTGGTTCTTTACAGGAAGTTTGTTGACCCTGATTTACACCAAGGAGTTGGAAGCTACTTTTCATAGCTGGCCATTCTCTTAAAGACCTACGTGCAGCTGTGGCATCCCTGAGGCTACCATTAGAGGGCAGACCTGCCCCACCCCCAGCCCCCACGGTAGCACTGTTTTTGGCGGCTCTCGATGATTTCTCATTTTGGAGTGTTCAAACCCAGTTGCATTCCGTCTTTCCGAGAGAGGAGAGAGGTTTCAAGAAATAAAACTGTACCAACTCACTGTAACATTTCTGAGATGCCAACATTAAGTAAAAGATTTTGACCCAATTGGAGTCAAAGCTCTAGGTGGGAATTTACATCCCACTTATTGTTACGGTACAGTCTTACTTCAAAGAAGCATTTTAAATAATTGCAGAATTGCCAGTCTGCAAGAAATTTGGTCATGAGCTTATTAACTTGTGATGAAACTGTTACACTGAACATTTTAGAGAATCATTAAAACCGATTGTTTATAAAAGTAGCTGTGAAAAAATTCAAAGGTAGTATTTTATTGATAAAAAAAAAAAAAACCTACCTTGTCCTGCACTTTTATTATAAAAATGCTCTATTTTTTCTTCTTTTTGACCAAGAATGAAGAGGTGGCATAATCTATGAGTCAGCCAGAATTTAACCTGAAAAAAGTTCTGGCAATCTAATAATTCCCTCTAAATTACAGAAAGTGACTTTTCTAAACACATTGTAAATAGCTTTGGTTTTGCTCCATTTTCTGACCTGAAGGACCCCTGTTGTGGCACACAGCCACTTCTGAGAATCCAAGCTCTTCAGATTTTTCTCTTCTTGACACATTTTATCTAATCACTATGTTTTTTTATAGGGGTTAAGATTTCTAAGCAAGTTAACCATGTAAAAAGGGGTGAATTCTAATTAGTCAAAATACCTTATCTGGCTTTCTCTATAAATACCAAGCCTTTCTCCCAAGTCTGTGTCTATGCCTACCTACTCAGAAAGTCAAATTGCCATGAAGTAAATAAAACATGATGTGTTGCTCCTGAAGGTAAAACTGATCATGTTTCTCCCATGCAGTTACGTCAGCCCATCTAACTAGAACGTCTATGGTGGCACCTTCCGAGTTTGACAGAGAATGTTAAGTGTTATGGGACACCGATGTTCTTGCCTACAAGCCTTTAACAACGTGAATTTATACAAGCATGGACATTAGTTTCAATAAACTTTTGTTCGGATATTCATATATTTTTAACATTTTCTGCATTTAGTGCTTTTTAAACGTCAGCACATCTGTGGCAGACAGTTGTCTTACATACTGGAAAGGAACAGTATCAAAGAGGATTCTGGGAATGTGTGTAAATATAACTCATTTTATTAGTTTCAAGGCATCACGGGGTACCCTTTTAAAAATTGGATGAAGTGACCAATTTCCACAACGTTACTTTGAAGTGTTTTTTTTACTTTTGGGTGGTTTCCTTATCTTATTAGGGTTTGGGATCAGTTTCTTTATTTTAAGGGGCTGTAACGCTACAGCTGAAGTCTTACTGTCAACGAACTTTCTTTTGGGTTTTGAGAGGTCTTCAAAAGAAGCATCTAGAATTTCTTTGTCTTGGCTTTCCAAAGATTCATTCTCTAAGTTTTCCCCGGAATCTTCAATTCTGTCTTGAAGCCATGGTACACTTAAACTGGGTACTCTGGGAATGATGGCTTTTACTTGATCAACAAAGTCAGTGGTGTCCTTCCTGAATCCCAGAGCTAGGATACATTTTAAGCCGATGACAGGGGCAATTCTTTCACTGAGCCTGGGAACCTGACAAGCAGGAACAGCTCTGCTTAAACTTAACTGGATCAAGTGGGAGGTGATAATGGCAGGCTTAACTGACTTACACACCAGAACTAGGAGCAGTTCACTTCTTTCCAGGGCTCTGGTAACTTCATTAACACCAATTGTAAGCTGTTTCCTGACGTGCATGGGCGTCCACCCTGACACCTGCTGCTTAGCGTCTGGGTTTTTCTCCTTCCGATCCTCACTAACATCACCATCTATGCAGCATTTTTCTTTCCCTTTTTTCAAAAGAGCTGTTTTTTTCTTTCTCTTCTTATCCTCAATCTTCCTAAGTCCAATGGACTTAAACCTGTCTTCCAGCGTCTGTAATATGAAGTGCATATCCTCTCTTGCCAGAGCACTCCAGCAGATAGTATACGGATTGTTCAAGGAGGTCTTTACAACTAAAGGTCTCGTCTTACGAACAGATCCCCTCCCTGGCGCCTGAGGAGCTGTGGCCATTCTGAAAATCCTTCAGAGAAGCAAAGGGACAACAAAAAATTCATATTCACTAGAAAATGCACATCTTAAGAATAAATTGGTTTTACTCTGAGTAAAGAGCAAGCTAATTATACAGGCCCAAATGGGTGATAATACATTTCACTGTTCCCTTAAGTAATTTTAATTATTTTTTCCATTTTTATCCCATTCGAATGCTTTGTTTAGGCCCTTTAAAAAAATTCAGGACTACAAGTGACCAGTGTTTGCTGTCTCTCATTTTTCCATGATTTTATCTTTACTTATATACAGGCATTATATGAATGTTCTGCATTATTACAATCATAGTGAAATTCCATTTATTTCTTCATTTCATTTATTAAAAAATGTCCCATTTCTACTTGTTCATAATGAACCTTTTAGTAGCTGTATGGTACTATACCTTCTACACTTATTGCCATTTTCCAATTGCTTTCTAGTTGGGCTTCCACTCATTCATTTAAGAATCATTCTCTGACACCTCCCAGGCTGTGTTCTAGACAACGGGGCTCTGGATGAATAACACTCCAGTCCACCTGCACAGAGCTCACAATTTGGAAGGGCCCCAGAGCCCTCTGGCCCTCATTATCCAGGTGTGATTTTTTAAAATAACTTACACAAATAATCTATATACATGAATAAAACCTCAAGCAATAGTTCTGTTATATCCCTTTTTATATGCCTCCTTTTCTGAACCCTAAATTTTTTGCCTCTTAAAATTTCTAACACACATGCAGGCATATATTCCCCCTCCTTATGGTTATTCCAAGATGACTGCTCTGGCTGGCAAAAACTAGGGAAATGTTATAATGAAATTTAAAGACACCAATCATTAAGGAAAAACGAGGAATCCTTATTGGGGGAAGTGTTACAAAACACTGGTTAGAGGGCCGCACCTGTGGCTCAGTGGGTAGGGCGCCGGTCCCATATGCCGGAGGTGGCGGGTTCAAACCCAGCCCCGGCCAAATTAAAAAAAAAAAAAAAACACTGGTTAGAGGGCATATGCTCTTATCCTTCCCAGAGGCAACTGCATATTCTCTTCCCTCAATTTCCTTCCGCATCTTCCTGGGTCTCAGGCAGAACCACAGGGACCCACTCAACAAAACCTAAGGAAGTCGAGTCCTTTCCAGCTCAACTTCCACTCACTAGGTTGGCAAATGATAATGACAGGCAAATGTGCCTGCACTTTGTGTATGTACAAAGCTCTTTCTCCATGTATTAGATTCTCAAAACATT
The DNA here is from genome assembly GCF_027406575.1 of Nycticebus coucang. NCBI lineage: Eukaryota > Metazoa > Chordata > Mammalia > Primates > Lorisidae > Nycticebus > Nycticebus coucang. The sequence goes on from NC_069799.1 coordinate 57,906,675, forward strand.
CCAGCAGAATTCCCCAAGGGGGGGGAGTGAGGAACCAGACTCACTGTCCAAAGTCAAAACTACCCTGTTTCCCCGAAAATAAGTTAGTGTCTTATTTTAAGGTGTGCTCCCAAAGATGCACTAGGTCTTATTTTCAGGGAACATCTTATCTTTACTGTAAGTAGGTCTTATTTTCGGGGAAACAGGGTAATATTCCAAATCTAAATCTTATGCTCTTTTAATCCAGCCTATACCTCAATAACTTGAGGATTTTTAAAGCACGTATACATGGTTGGTCCTCACCCCCAGATCTACTAAATCAGAATCTCTAGGAATCCCACAGAGACATATGCGCTAGCAAAGTGCTGCCCAGGTGAATCTGATTCAGACCCATAATTAGGAACCCCTGGTGTGGGACAGGCAGGCTTTCCACACTGGAAAGTTCTGGGAAATCATCCCCTAATCTCTGATATTCTTCCTTGTCACCTTCCTACAAAAAAACAAATTTGTTCTTCTTGGGTTGAGAGCAAGCCTTCGTTATGTCAGCATTACCCACAAAGCTGCTACTTTACCGCCAGCCACATTGGGTGCCCTTCTCTTCCCCTATTATTTCTGTGCTTCCCTTAAGCTTGGGAGATTAGGAAGAAAAGCAGATCATCCAAGTCACTGGTGATTGCCAGTGGCTAGGCTGGGTTCAAAGTGGTCAAGAAGAGAGAAATAAATGACAGAGGGGCAAGACAAATATGACCTAACAGTTCTCTCCAAACTGCAAGTCCCAGGTCGTGCGTCTGAGCATCCAAACAGCCTGAGGTAAATACTTACAGTGGTGTGCTCTGGAGGGTCAGCAGGTAGGCACTGACTTCTGTCTGCACAATCTGGTGGGGAAGAGTAAAAAGCTAAGTGGCTCAGATGGTAGAATCTCATCTGCCATAGTCCAAAAACAAAGTGCCCACAGATAAGAAGTAATAGTTTCAGGAAAAGGGAGAAAAACAGGAAGTCCTTGCTGAAGGTCCTTTAGAGCTATGTCTAGGAGGCCTCTGCTGCCTATAGATCAAGTGCAAACTCTAATGTGATACACAAGGCCCTCCACACTCGGGCCCCAGTCTCCCACCAGCCTCTGCCTTAGGTCCCACCATGCCCATGGCACTCAACACGGACTGTTACATGAAGTTTTTCACTGCCATGTCTTTATACACATTACTCCCTCTGCCTGGAATACCACTTCCCACCCTCCTTCCCGCAACCATCTTTCTAACTTCAACAGGTGTTTATGGATTGTCACCTTGTGTCAGGCCATGCTTATTATTTAAATGAGGTACAGTCACTAGCCTTGGGGAGCTTACAGTCTACAAGGAAGACATCTTTAGCAGGTTATCAGGTTGTGGTGACCTCAAGGGAGTCTCTGCCTAGGTCCAGTTGCTCTAAGTACAGAGATACATGTTGAGACAATGAGAATTGCCAACGAAAAAAGGAATTAATACCACAGACATTTTGTCAGAAGATACTTCAAATCCTTCCCTCATCCACATATATCTGACTAAGGGAGCTCATGTGCTTTAAAGGAGGGGCCATGTGTCTTGCGACTGGTCATGGTGTAACTAAAAAGGTGGTAGGCCTTGGGGAAGTCCTGTAAATTGGGGCCAGGCTGTAGGAGGGATGAGGAGTCCTCAGGACTTCTGCTAGTACCATTCAGAATCTCAGCTCCTTTGTCCTGTCTTGCAGAAAATCCACCATTTCTGGGATTTCTGTTTACTTCCTAACAAGGAAACGAGGACTTCTCTTTCTTTTACCCCTTCTCAATGCACCCACATATGTGCTTATTTCCTGTACTTCATCCCCCCAATATAGGCACATTGTAAATTTGTGTAGACCAAATGCTAACATTTTGACTGTGACAGGTTGTTAGTTAAGGGAGAGGATTATACAGGGGTCATTGAAATTTGTTCAGGGAGTAGCTAGTTATAACTATACAATAAAAACCTAGGGCACGTTAAGGTTAAGGAACTACAGGATGCTCAGGGAATAAAGTAAAGCAGTAACTTAGTTGAGGAGGTCAGGAAAGTAAGGCTCCGTAGATGTAATGTCTTTGTAAAGAAGAAGGAATTAGACAAAGAGTATCCCAGGGAGCCGTGTTAACAAAAATAAGGTCAATGTCGTTGGGGCAGAGATACTACAGAAAAGGGCAATGAAAAGTAGGTAAGGACCAGATGGTGAAGGCCTCTGCCAACTTTGCAGCTAGAAATTATTGTAACGTTTAAAGCAAAGCAGTGGCATTAGGAAGACGTCCCAGAACGATCTTTGTGGATTCTGGGTATGTAAAGGGTCAATTTGCGACACTAGAAGCAGCGAAGAGGCTCCGGGAGTAGTCCAGGTAAGAAATGATGGTGCGCTGAACTAGAAGCGCAGGAAAGGGGATGCAGAGAAAGAAACTTTATGTTAGTTGAAACAGGAGCTAAAATCTCCCCGACTGAGTGATCAGTTGGGAGTAAAGTAGAGCGAAGTCTAAGGAATGCCTCCCAGTTTCTGGATCTCGTCGGTAGCCGAGGGAACGACGTGCCCATTCTGAGAGGCTCCATCCCGGACAGAGTCAATCCCCCCGGCTAGTGTATGCCGCCCCTGTACCTTAGTACCTTTGTCCTTGACTATTTAGCACACGGGATTGTGCGGTCTCGTCTCTTCGGAGATCGCGGAGCACAGAAGAGCCAGAGCGGGGCTTTATCTTTGTCCTCCCAGTGCCCAAAACATGCTGCAGCCCAGGCAGAAAGGAGCTGGAGCCAAGGCTGGAAAGCTCGCTTATCGCAATGTGGGCGACGAACCCGGGAAGAGGGGTCCGGGAAGCCGTGGGCTCCGACTTCCAGACTCTGCCAGAGCCCCTGCTTGACTCTCACCGTAGGCCGCGCGTGGTGAGTCCACAGGATCTCACCGCGTCGACTCTGACGTTATCAGCCAGCGACAGTGGAGGGTTCACGTGCGCCCGCGCCGCGCATGCGCAGAGCCCTAGCCTCGCCGGCCCCACCTTCCAAACGCAGGGGGGCGGGGCAGAACCGCTCGTAGCTCCTCCCGTTTGATTATCTTACAGTAGGTCACTCTCAAGTGGGGTTAAATCGGGCCACAGCGTCAAGCGGCCCCATCTCTAAAAACCCTAAATCTAAGACCCGAAATGGAGAGATTCGGGTCGAGGTCCTAAAGCGGCAGTGCGCAGGCGCAGCTTGTGTCTCACGACATCCTACGGTTGCCACGGTAACCTGCCGCTAGTGTTCTTGACGGCCCCTGTTTGGCGAGTCTTCAGCCAGTGTCTCCTGTAGGAAGATGGCTCTGGGAGGCCCCCGACACCCTCTCCGGTATAACCCTGACTCTTGGCGCGCCTTGGAGTCTCAGTGCTCTGTCTCTAATCACTTTTCTGTCTCTGGCTTGCCTTACGCACGCAAAACCCTAGCCCCGGTCCCAGAGCGCCATCTCCAGCGAATCCCTGCACACTCCCCAGCTCTGGGAAAATAAAAATAAATGAGGGGCGGGGCGCCGGGTAAAACACTTAACTAGCCGGCAGTAAAGGAGGGAATCTTGAGGCCCTGAAAGGTAGGAGTTGCTTTGAGTTCTGCGGTGGTAGACCAGAGTACGCCAGCAGGTGTCTGCTGTGGCTTCTCGGAGCAGTGGAGATTAGTGTGTTGAACTGAGTCGCTGGAAAGTCACGGACAATTGGTGAAACAGTTGAATAACCCTGTATAGGCCAGGAATGTGAATCTGAACGGCCCTTAGAATACAAGAGGTTGCTTCCGACTTACTGACCTCGTCCTTGCCCTCACTTCTTTTCCAGTCTCACTTAGGCCCCCTTTCTTTTCCTCTTCTATAGATCTTCCTCCTTTTCTCAATGTCTTCGCTACTTGTTTTGTTTACATTTTTGTGGTTTCTATATTTTTCAATTTCCATATGGAAATACCTATATAGTACTTAATTGGCCATACAGTAAACAAAACAAAAAACTGCTTTTTGGGCTGCACAGTGTAGCTGAGTAGCTCAGTGGGTTGGGCGCCGGCCACATACACCGAGAGTGGAGGGTTCGAACCCGGCCTGGGCCACCTAAAACAACAATGGCAACTGCAACAAAAAAAAATAGCCGGGCGTTGTGGTGGGCGCCTGTAGTCCCAGCTACTTGGGAGGCTGAGGCAAAAGAATCGCTTAAGCCCAAAAGTTGGAGGTTGCTGTGAGCTGTGATGCCACGGCATTCTATCCAGGGACTGTGTCTCAAAAAAAAGAAAAACAAAAAAACTGCCTTTTGATCAAAGATTATTGCAGTTTACACAAGGTAAAAACACATTGTTATCAGAAGGATTAAAAAAAAATGAGGTTAGAAGGAGTTTGAGTGTAACAACAAGCTTTCATTTCACAAAATGAATCACACCAGTTCACTATGATGAACTATAAACATTATGCAGTTTTAAAGACAAATAGAAGCACACAGGTCTAGTTAAAATGCTAGAGTAATGGAAAGGAAATGTAAGCTTTTGTCCTCCTAAGGTTCCAGATTTATAGCCTTAACCTCATCTCAGCTTAACATTTACTCTGTGCAAATTATTCGCTGTTGTATTACATGACTATACAGCCATGCAGCCTAGCTGAAATCCTGACTTCATCTCTGACCAGCGCATGGCTCTAAACAAGTTCATTAACCACTTATGAAGTGATAAAAATAGTACCTGATGTGAGGATTAGAAGAGATGAGCCTACATAAACAGGACGCTTAGCACAGTGCCTGGCATATAGTAAATGCTCCATAAATTGAACTGTGATGAATCCGGTGACACTTTGGCAGAATTAAGTTAATAAAAATTCAATATAGCCTTTATAATTTTGATTGTTTTAATTTAAAACTAGCAATATGATTTCCACAACTAAGTTTCAAAGTTAATTTCTCTCCCATTTATATTGCACAAACATTACAACAACAAAGTTTTTAAAATTCTCCTGTGACCCAGTCACCTCCAAACATGTTTTTTGGACATATTCCCTTCCAATTTGTTTACCCTATACGCATGCTTTGGCATTAAAATAAGATATTAAATCTTGTGTTCCGATTTGCATTCCACATAGTATTTTTTTGTGTTTCTCAAACAAAGGCTTTAAATTATTACTGTAAGTGTATTTAGCACCCAATACTGAATAATCAGTTTTGATTTTTTATGACACTTATTTTATCTTGTAAAACCTCAGTTTTCAGCCTGGGTAACATAGCAAGATCCCGTCTCTGGAAGTGTGGTTGCTCAGCTCTTCAAGAAGTTGAAGCAAGAGAATCCCTTGAGCCCAAGAATTTGAGGCTGCAGTGAACTATGATTTTGCCACTGCACTCCAACAAGGGTGACAGAATGAGACCCTGTCTCTAGAATTCAAAAACAAAATAAAAACCCACCTCAGTTTGGTCTTTGAATAATAAAGTTTTCTCTTTATATTAATTCTAGAATCTGAGTATTGTTAGATTTACATGTTTGCCGTGGTGTAACAGTGATTTAAGATTCTGGATGATAAGATGCCACTGGCCACAGTCCTTTGATGAAATAAATGAAAGTTCCAAGGAGAAAGTTTGTCAATAGAAAAACATAAGAGAACTGACCACCAGATTCTTCTTTCTCTTCATGACATTCTGACCTTTGTGTGTGTTATTGTTATATATAAAACATGAACAACTATTACATAAAAACAATCAGTTACTAAGAATAAACTTTAATGATGGACTGCAAAATCAATAAACAAGCTTGAAAACTCTGCTAGTGAGGACCATTCATTACTCAAAAAAAATCTGTGTCCATAGAGGCAATGTGAATGTGAAGCACTTCAAGTAGTCAAGCAATTTCTAGATTTCAGTGGACAGCAAAATCAAGAACCATGTGATGGCAATTCCCTGTGCCTCTCTAATCCCACGGGCAACATCCCTAGTCCCAGAGGTCAGACGGTAAGTGTTAGTAGGGGTGGGTGACTCACTCTGCCTTGAGAAACCAAACAGTTGACTTACACAGAAGTGTGGAGCTATACCCCAAGGTGGAGCAGGTTGTGGGGAGTAGAGAGGGAGAAAAGCAGGAGACAGAAAGTCTGGTCTCAGCTGAGCTAGGAAAAGGGATGCAAATGCCCAGGTGATTTCCTCTTCCCAAAAGAGGGAAGCCTTGGACCACGAGAAGTTACAGGGCATTCTGCCAAGACTCAGAGTAGACTCCGGTCAGGCCTCACCTGTGTGGCTATGTGGAGATGTTCAAGGTTGTTGGGGGTGTTGGCAGAGCTGTTTTATTAAAAGAAGAAATTTATTTTCTTTTTGTTGTTGTTGTTAAATCATAGCTGTGTACATTAGTGCAATGGAGGGGTGCCATGTGCTGGTTTCATACACTATCTGAGATATTCTCATCAAACTGTTCAACGTAGCCTTCATGGAAAAGAAGAAATTTGAATGACCTTAGATAGTCAAAGGCGAGCCCCGGATGTGTGCGCCCATGTTTCTTTCCTCTCCCTCTTTCTGTCATAAATTTGATTTTATTTGAGTTTTTTGGTGGTTGTTTTTTTGTACAGGCAAAGTCTCACTATCACCCAGGCTGGTCTTGACTCCTAGGCTCAATAGATCCTCCCACCTTGGTCTCCCAAAGTGTGGTATTACAGGTATGAGCCACCATGCCTGGCCAGATTTTGGGTTTTTAGAGTAGTTTTAGGTCCACAACAATTTTTTTTTTTTTTTTTTTGAGGAGTTAGGGGTTGGTCCACATGTTGAAAAATAATTGACCGTGTAAGTCAGAGTTTATTTTGGCCACTCTGTTCTATTCCACTGAGCTATATACATCTGTCCTGATGCCAGTCCCACAGTTTTACCATACTGTGTGCAGTAGGTTTTAATATCTGGAAGTGTAGTGTCTTCCAATTTTGTTCTTCATTTTCAAGATTGTTGTGCCTATCTGGAGGTCCCTAGAGACCCCATGTGAATTGTCTCAATCTGTTTTCTGTTGCTTATCTCAGAGCACCTGAAACTGGGTAATTTATTTTGAAAAAGGAATTTATTTCTCACAGTTATAGAGACTTTGCTGCATCAACAATTCTGAAGTTAGAAATAAATGCACAAAAGATGCACAAAACTTCCACTGGGGAAGAGGAGCCAACTTTATCTGAAAACATTAACTAAGATAACCATTAAAAAAAGAGATATAACCTGAAGTCCCAGCTACTCAGGAGGCTGAGGTAAGAAAATCGCCTAAGCCCAAGAGCTGGAGGTTGCTGTGAGCTGTGAGGCCACAGCACTCTACTGAGGGCAAAAAAGTGAGACTCTGTCTCTAAAAAAAGAGACAGAGAGAGATAAGAAAAAATAAATTAGAAGAAAACTTTTTAAAAGGAAAAAATGGTATGCGAGAATCATGAATAGTAAACTCTGTGTGTCATAAAGATCATCAGTCCCCACCCATGCCCAACCGGGAGTCCTTGAGACTATTCTATAATCCCTCCTTTTGTTCTCTGTTAAACCCACTAGTCAGGTTTTGTGTCCCCTGCACCACCTTCACTGAGAGATTAAGGACCAAAAATGAGAGACTATTTCGAGACGTGAACGAAAGGAATCGGAGTCCAGGTTGTGTGTGGGCAATGTGGCCATTATTTCACTCAGGTGCGAGCGGGCTGAGTCCAAGAAGTCAGCACATGGGTTAAGGTAGGTGGGAATTGATCAGAGTTTGGAGAGGTAGAGATTGGCACATTCATTCATTCCTGGGTGGGACTGTTCATGCATTCATTCCTTCCTGGGCAGGATGTTTCTATTTTGGTGGGTCCCTACATTTAGCCCTAACATTCACTGCATTTAAATTTCTCTTCAATCCCTAGATTCAATTGTAAATCCTCAGTCTTTATTTTGCTCAACTTCCTTCCTCACTTGACATGTGTATGGTTTCTGGGATACAGTGTTTTCCTGGATCTCAGTGACCACTTCTCGGTCTCCTTGGCCAGTTCTTTCTCAGCCCCTTCATGTTGGAGTCCCCCAGGGCTCAGTATTCTTTCTTCTTCTCTTTTCTGGTCTACGTACATTCCATTTCTAGGGCCCTTCTGAATCAAGGTTCTAAGATCATGTCTATGTGCATGAATTCCACCTGACACATCCAGCTCAGATGAGACTTCAATGTCCTCAAAGATAATATGTTCAAAACTGAACTTCCAATCTTGGTACCCCACTAAACCCACCCCACCTATGGTCCTTCCAATTACTCAGGCCAAAAGTCTTGGAGTCATCCTTCACTGTTCTCTCTTTTGCACCCAACGTGGAATCTATCAGCAGCTCCCGTTGACTCTTTCTTCCAAATGTATCTGCAATCTGAATTGCCTCTCACTCCTGCTGCTGCCACCACTGGAGCTGGAAACACTCATGAATTTTTCCCTGGATTGTTATTACAGTAAGGATCTTGCTTCCATCCTTGTTCCCCTTGTGTCTATTTTCTTTTTTTTTTTTGTAGAGACAGAGTCTCACTTTATGGCCCTCGGTAGAGTGCCGTGGCGTCACACAGCTCACAGCAACCTCCAACTCCCGGGCTTAAGCGATTCTCTTGCCTCAGCCTCCCGAGTAGCTGGGACTACAGGCGCCCGCCACAACGCCCGGCTATTTTTTTGTTGCAGTTTGGCCGGGGCTGGGTTTGAACCTGCCACCCTCGGTATATGGGGCCGGCGCCTTACCGACTGAGCCACAGGCGCCGCCCCCTTGTGTTTATTTTCAACATAGCAGTAAAAGTGATCCTAAAATGTAAGTCAGATCATGTCAGTCCTCTGCGCAGAGCCTTTCAATGGTTCTCTTTTTCATTTCTACTTAAAACCAAATACCCTTGTGGAGTCCTTATATAACCTGGCCTCCCTTTCCTGCCCCGTGCTTCAACCACACTGGTCTCCTTGCTTTTCTTCCTACTTAGATCCTTTGTAGTGGAAGCTCTTCCCTTAGGGATCTGTGTGGCCAGGTTCCTCTCTTCCTTTGAGTTTTCATGCAAATGTTGTTATCTCAAAGAAACCTTTCTGACCACCCCTTACAACTGCAGGCCACATCCTCCATCCCCACATTTCCAAGACTTGCCCCCTGTTACTCTGTGCTGATTTAAAATCAGCCATTTGTCACCTACCATCTTTTAGTAGACTATATAACTAGCATAGTAAATGTGTTTAATATCTGTCTTCTTGATCAGAATGTAGGCCAAGAAGAGATGTTTTTTGTTCCCTTTGTTGCTTAACATTTCTCAAGAACCTGCAACAGTGCTTACCCTCATAGTAGACAATCAATATTTAATGAATGAATGAATTTGGAGGATAAATGAAATGGAATTAGGAGAGTTACGGGTCTTCAAAGTGTTTCTTTCTTTTTTCTTTTCTTTTTTTGACAGAGTCTCACTCTGTTGCCTAGGCTAAAGTGCCATAGTGTCACCCTAGCTCATAGTAACCTCAGACTCCTGGGTTCAAATAATCCTCCTACTTCAGCCTCATGAGTAGCTGGAACTACGGGCAAGGTCCACCATACCTGGCTAATTTTTTCTGTTTTTAGTAGAGGCACAATCTCACTTTTGCTCAGACTGGTTTCAAACTCCTGAGCTCAAGCAGTCTACCCACCACAGCTTCCCAGAGTGCTAAGATTACAGGTAGGAGGCACCACACCTGGCTGCGATGTTCTATTTCTTAAACTGGTGGTTCACACCTGTGCCCTTATTTTTTTTTTAATTTTAAATACATATATTTTGTGTGTTTATTGGTTTATGACCAACTTTTAACTTTTATTTATTTTGAAATTTATTTTAAGAGATTTAGGGGGTACAAATTGTTTTTTGTTACATGGGTGAGTTTTACAGTGGGAGAAGTTTAGGCTTTTAGCATACCTGTCATCTTAGAGTCAACGTCTAATAAAACAGAAAAAAAATAAAAACCCCAAAACAAAAAAACAAAGGCTGTTGACCCAAGAAACAAAACTCCATTGCCTATCCAAAGGGACTCACGTCCTCCAAGCTCTAGACACTGGGTTTTTACAGAACCTGGTGTATTATTATGTGTGGGTGGAGGATATCAATGATTCCCTTGACTCTTTTTCCTTCTGGAGACAAGACGCCCAAGGCAATCCAATGGGGGTGGGGAGTAGGGGAGTGACAGCTCAGGAGAAAGATATACTTTGAAGTCTTAAAAGAACATTCTCGAGTTAAGGAATAAAACAGTGTAGAGTACCATTTCCTCTCCTCTTCCCCCGGTTTCTTGCAAAGATGATCTTGCCAAAATGTCTCAGGTGAAGATATGGACAGGACCCTGGGGCCGTATTTCTCTGTAGAAACATCCACAGACAGGGTGGGCCAACCGAGGAAGCGCCCACCGCTGGGAAAGTGCCTCTTACCTTCGATCCCCGCCAGGCATTTCTCATGGGCCAGGACTTCAAAAACAAAGACTAAAAACCGCGGACTACGTTTTTTCTAACATTTATTTGCTTTTTGTCTTTTACTTGGGAATTCATTGACTTCACCACAAAAAATATTTTCAAGGGGGAAAAATGTACGTAAAAAAGTAGCAAATACTTTTAAGATGCAGCTTTATGCTACAGGCTAAAAGATTTCTGGGCCTTTCTTCTCCAGAACTGACACTCTGAGTTCCTTTCCACCGCCACTCATGAGGCTGAGGCAGGAGGATAATTTGAACCCAGGAGTTTGAGGTTGCTGTGAGCTAGGCTGACACCATGGCACTCTAGCCTGGGCAAAAAAAAAGGACGAAAGGAGGGAGGGAAGGAGAAATAGAGCATTATTTGTTTCTATGGGATGCATGCTGCCATCCAAACTAAGAGACAGTCTGGAATCAACGCCTGTGGCCAGAGATTCTGGTCTCCGAAATCTAACAAGATGCGGTTGTCCCGCCCACTCAGTGTGTCTGATCTACAGACTCAGAGACTTCGGGTTTGTTCCCCGGGAGAACTGGGTCAGACTGAATAGGCGAGCGGGCCTGTTCCTTTGCCATAAATAAAAACGAGTTAGGGTGATTACAGCGCGTGTTCAGAATTTAGGTGTTTTTGCTTTACAAAGAGGAGAAAAGGTGCAAACCACACAGCCTTTTTCCACTGATGATGCAGCCTCCCCTACCCCTGTGTTTCCAGGAATTGCACAACAGAGGGGTTAGCGACAAGGAGTCCCACGCGAGGTCAGTGCCCTGAGGCCACCCCTCCGGGTTTCCGGTTAACGACCTCCAGAGGAAGAACAGAAAAGCAGGCCAAGAGCTGAGTGTTGTTTATTGAAATTCTCTTCGCTTCGCCTTCTAGTAGCTGGGACAGCAACAGCTGGGGACTTGGGGGCCGGGCAGCTCACCGCTCAGACCCGTTCCAGGCGGGCGCAGAGCGCGGCCAATGGGAGCCGGCTGGGCCTGGAGCGCGGCCAATGGCAGCGGCCGGCGGACAAGAGCGCTCTTTAAGAGGAGGTGGGGCGCAGGCCCGGGAGCTGGTGCGCCGAGGGCAGGCTCGCCGACCGGTCGCTATGTCCTTGCAGGTAACACGGGCTCGGGAGGCCGCGCGGGACTGCGGGGAATGCTTCGCGAGGGAGGCGCTCACTCGAGTGGGGCGTGAGGGCCCCCAGGAGCGCTCTGCGGCGACCCTGAGGACACTTTAACTCCTTTCAGAGCGCCCCCCGATTGCAATGTAGACCAAACCCGTGCAGTCTGTTGACACCGAGCCGGGGCTCCCCATGGCAACCCGTCGGGTGGTTAAACCATCGGGAACGGAAAGGCGGGCACCGCGCCCGGGAGCTCACAACGGACCCTGCTCCGCCCCCCTTGCCATCTCCCAGAGGGAGACGAGGGCGTCTGGGGTTTCACCCTGCACCCCCTTGCTCGGTGCGCCCTCTGGAGATCTGGTAGGCAGGTGTCTTTCTGCACAGATCTTTGAAGGTCCGGTTTTTTTTTTTTTATTGTTGGGGATTCATTGAGGGTACAATAAGCCAGGTTACACTGGTTGCATTTGTTAGGTAAAGTCCCTCTTGCAATCATGTCTTGCCCCCAGAAGGTGTGGCACACACCAAGGCCCCACCCCCTCCCTCCTTCCCTCTCTCTGCTTTTCCTCCCCCCCCCCCACGAAGGTCCGGTTTTAAAATACTGTTTTACTGGTATGTGAAAAAAAAAAAAAAAATACAGGGAATGCCAAAAAATGTAGATACATTTTAAGAAAGGAAAAAATTGTCATTGTAATTCTCAATAACTTTGAGAATAACTTTGACTTCTGCAATTATAAGAGGTGCTCAACGGGACTTGTATTCATCTTTTGTTATCTGCATATATATTATAATTTTAATAGTTTTTTCCTTTCTTAAAATGTGTCTACATTTTTTGGCACCATCTGTATATATGTTAAGGGTGAAAACTTTGAAAAAGAGAACAAATATAAAGTAAAAATCATTAGGAACTCCTCCCCCCAGGTGATAACCACTGCTAACATGGTGGGTTCCTAGTAAGTCCTTTTGCACATGTGTATGTGTGAATGAGTAAATGTACATATGTCTACGCACATCTATTATTTATTTATTTATTTTAAAAGCCTAGTACTTTGTTTTTTGTTGTTTGCTTTCAACATGTTTTTGATCGAAGAACATCCCAGGAAAGCAGCATGCTAAGATATATTAATTTTGACTGTGATGATGATATCTACCAACAATCCATTTGAGCATTAAAAATATTGGAGGAAAATAACTTAGTTTTTTTTTGTTTGTTTGTTTGTTTTTGAGACAGAGTCTCACTATGTTGCCCTCGGTAGAGTGCCATGGCTTCACAGCTCACAGCAACCTCCATCTCTTGGGCTTAAGCGATTCTCTTTCCTCAGCCTCCCAAGTAGCTGGGACTACAGGTGCCGGCCACAAGGCCCAGCTATTTTTTGTTGCAGTTGATTAACTGGCCCTGGCTGAGCTCGAACCCGCCACCCTCCGTGTATGTGGCTGGCACGGTAACCACTGTGCTATGGGCGCAGAGCTGAAAATAACTTTTTAAAAAGACACCCAGCAGCTGGCTGACGTATTTAAACCTCCCCCTCCTTTATAATTTAACTGCTTTGTGCAGGCGTCACACAGGGACTGGTGTCCTGCCAAGATGCTACCGATGGCCCAGTTAGAGGAAGCAAGGGGAAAGATGGCAAGCAGAAGTCACCTGCTTCTTTCTACTGGAATAAGTAGTCCTTCCTGGTGGACTTTCACGGAAGCAGCAAAATAAATGGAATTTCTAATTCATCAGTAGCTCCCCAATTTTATTTACTTACTTAGTTTGAGACAGAGCCTCGCTCTGTCACCCTGGATAGAGTGCTGTAGCGTCATAGCACACAGAAACCTCAAACTCCTGGGCTCGAGCAATCCTCTTGCTTCCACCTCCTGAGAAGCAGGGACTACTGTCCTGCACCACCATGCCAGGCTAGTTATTTATTTTTTTATTTTCTCTTTTTAGTGAAGACAGGTCTCATTCCTGCTCAGGCTGGTCTTGAACTCCTGAGCTCAAGCAGTCCACTTGCCCCAGCCTCCCAGAGTGCTAGGATGACAGGTGTGAGACACCATGCCTGGCCCCAGTTATATTTTAAAACTACAATATGTTTCCGTCCTCACCACAGCTTTAAGGAGAGCTGATGGTTATCTTAGTCAAATTTCTCTTTTAGATGATGAAGCTAAACGATTCTCCTAAGAAGATGCATCTATTCAAGTCTAGAGGACTCATGATTTTACAATTGGCAAATAACTAACTCCCATCTCCCAAACCCTTTCCCTACCCACCCCCCCGACTTTGGGGTGACCTCAGAACTGTGCAATTCCTTGAGTGTGAGAGCTTTTGATCTTCCTCATTCAGTTCCTCAATGGGAAAGAATTGCTCAAAAAGACCTTTGGCAACCCCATGTGTGGGATGACCATGTGCTTTGTCCACAGAAATTTAGATTAGGTGAGAGTCACATCAGAAACTGTCTTCAGCTGGGGTGAGATGTGCAAGGAAGCCTGGGCGCAGTGGCTCAGGCCTGTAATTCCAGCACTCTTGGGAGGCTGAGGCAGGAGGATCTCTTGAGGTCAGGAGTTCAAGACCGGCCTGAGCAAGAATGAGACCCTGGTGCTATTAAAATAGAAAAATTATCTGGGCATTGTGGTGGCAGCCTATAGTTTCAGCTACTTAGGAGGCTGATGCAGGAGGATTGCCCGAGCCCAGGACCTGGAGGTTGCAGTGAACTAAGATGGTGCAACTCTAGCCTGGGCAACAGAATGAGACTCTGTCTCAAAAAAAAGAGTGAAAGAAAATTTACCCAAAGGGTGGAGTAGTCAGCACACAAGGCATGATGTATCCAATGTCAAGGACACTGGCATAACTGCTGACACCAAAGGTGGAGTCAGGGGGGCCTTGTGCTGAAAGCATGAACAGGACAGGGGTCAGGGAGAACCTTAGTAGCCTTAAGGCAGTTCGCATCTCAGTAGGAAGGTTGTGTGCTTAATGTTCCACTAGGTGCTGAGAACCCAGGTCCAAGGGGATCAGCTCAGCAGAAGCTGAAGTTCCTTCCCGAGCAGCAAGCCGAGCTCCACAGTAGCACAGGAATATTACAAAGCTGATTCCCTTTGTCCAGAATGCTTGGGAATTGAATATCAACAGTGGTACCTTTAAAGCTGTGTCTCACCTATGCTAACTTTCTGATCCTCCTAAGATTCACTCCCTCATTAATCCATCCAACAAGGATGTTCTTACAAGGCTCAGAGCAGGCTTGCACCACCTGCCAGCAGTTTGTAAGGCTCTGCTATTGCTCCCAAGGTGAATATTTATACCCGCTTCTATTATGGATATGTAGGGAAGCAAACAAAAGCCTCCCAGCCAGCCTGTACATTGGCCCCTAGTCTGTCCACACTGCCTGCTGCCCTGTGCACCCAGCAAACACTGGGTCAGTGCAAGCACCATCTCCTAGGAAAGGCTTCTTCCACGTCCATCCCCTTGGTGCTGCCTTCTCTGTGTTCCCAGAGCAACGGCTGCTTCTCCCTGGCAGCAAGTCTCCCAGGTTCAGTATTGACCTGCTCATCTCCCACTGAGCTCCCTCCAGCCCCCTGCTCCAGGCCCCCTGCTCATCCCTGTCCACCACGCACAGGCCTGGCCCATCACAGGCGCTCCGCATGTTTGTGAATTAGTATGACATGTGTGATGAGCTCTGGAAGGGTGCAGTCCCCAGAACCATATCAAGGACATTTTACATGCTTAATTGTGTTTAGCCCTAACACCTTCTTGCTGAGACTTGATATGATCTTTCTGTGGCTGAAGCTGCGTCTCCGAGGAGAGAGTACCAGGGCAGTGCATGTGAAAGCTGGGAGTCACTGAGCATTGAGAAACAGCCAATGTTCTTTCTGCTACACAGCTCATCATGGTGGGTGGGAAAGGCCTCCTGGAGGATGGTCCATCAGAACAACACCTTAAAGCAGGAATGTATTGGCTTGGCTCCTGTAGCTCAGCGGCTAGGGCGCCAGCCACATACACCAGAGCTGGTGGGTTCGAATCCAGCCCAGGCCCGCCAAACAACAATGACAAGTACAACCGAAAAATAGCCAGGCGTTGTGGGGGGTACCTGTAGTCCCAGCTACTTGGGAGGCTGAGGCAAGAGAATCACTTAAGCCCAAGAGATGGAGGTTGCTGTGAGCTGTGATGCCATGGCACTCTACCGAGGGTGACGTAGTAAGACTCTGACTCAAAAAAAACAAACAAAACCAGGAACTATTGAGTTGAGGGCTGGGCACAGTTCTACAGCTGGGCTCCACCCCCGGAGAGGGAGGGAAGAGAGGGGTCCTTGCAATGGTGTGGGAAACTGTTGGGGTTTAGCTCTTCTGTGCCAAGGGTCCAACGCTTTTATTAGATTTTTATTTCTTGAGATGGGGTCTTGCAGTGGTGTCATCATAGCTCACTGCAGCCTCAAACTCCTAGGCTGAAGTGATCCTCCCACCTCTGCCTCCAGAAGAGCTGGGACGAGAGGTGCACACCATTATGCTTGGCTAATTTTTTAATTTTTGGTAGAGGGTCTCACAAAGTTGCTCAGGCTGATCCCAAACTCCTGGCCTCACTTGATCCTCCCACCCTGTCCTCCCAAAGTGCTGGGATTACAGTACCATGCTGAGCCCGAGCCACCAAGCTCAGCCTCATTAGATCTTTGTAAGGTTCAGCACCACACAAAGGACGAAGAATAATTCTTCAGAAACTCATTCCTGGAAGGCAGAGGCCTCATATGGTTTTTTAGAAGGCTTAGAATTCTAATCAGGGATTGGCTTACCGAAAAACAAATTGAGTTGCTGTCAGTGGAGAAATGACCTGAGACTTGATAGCAAACAGCATATCTGAGATGGATAAGAAACCTGCAGAGGGGCCGGGCGCCGTGGCTCACACCTGTAAGCCTGGCACTCTGGGAGGCCGAGGCAGGTGGACTGCTTGAGCTCAGGATTTGGAGACCACCCTGAACAAGAGCAAAACCCTGTCTCTATTAAAAATAGAAAAACCACCTAAGAGTTGTGGCAGCTGCCTAGAGTCCCAGCTACTCAGGAGGCTGAAGCAAGAAGATCACTTGAGCCCAAGAGTTTGAGGTTGCTGTGGGCTAGGACGCCACAGGGCACTCAACTCTAGGGTAACAGAGTGAAACTGTCCCTCCCCCCCAAAAAATAAAGCTGTTCTGAATAGCCTTGGCCTTGCCTTGCCCTTAGGAAGCCCTAACTACTCATGTTGCATTTGAATTTTGTTCTTACTATAAGCACACTATGTGCACATTATAGAAAATTTAGGGAGTATAGAAAATATTATATAAAACCAGAAGACTTACCAATAATCAGAGGCAATTACTATTTATGTCTTTTAGTATATTTCTTTCTAGTCTCTACTCTTCTACCCAAGTTAGAAAGCTGAGTATATAAAAACAACTTTGTTCTTTGTCACACTCTTAGGTATTTCTCATGTCTTGCGTCCTTACAGATCTGTTTTCAGTATTTTCCTAGATCTAATTTTCCCCCAAAAAGGTTATAATAAAAGTAATAGCTAACATTTATTGAACACTCACAATATGCACTATTCTAAGTGCTTTACACCCTTTCCTTATTTAAAATACTTCTCACAAGTTTGTGCATAGGTGCTATTATTGCCTCATCTGCCAGATGAAGAAACAGACACAGAGAGGTTGAGTAACTGGCCCACGGTCACACAGCCTGTGTGTCTTAACCGTTATATATAAAGCTGCTGACAGTTTCCTAGAAAGACACTTAGAAAGACAAGGCTCTGCTTGTCACATGTTAAGAAAATGGGCCATTTTTTAAGTTATTTAGGTTGGAGAGCCTGGTCTCCAATTTAGAGGTGATCTTTGTTCTTCACAAAACAAATGTTCTAATTGTGCAACTGTGTCCTGTTTGGGAGGACTGAGTGGAAACTTGACCCAGCAACTCTGCTGAGCTCACAGGGGTTCTGAGGTTACAGTGGAGCGATCCACTTTCTTCCTAGGCCTTTGAACCAAAAGAGAAGAAATGTGGGGGCTGGGGACTAGCACGATTCATTCAGCTTCCCTTGTTTGCTCCCCAGGCTACTGACAGTTCCTGCTTCTGCCCAACTTAAAACCAATAATAAAAGGTGAAATGCAGTTTATAGCCTTAAAAATGGTATTAAGGAAAATTATCATCAAACCCCTTTGCGTATGTATAGTATAAACTAAGAGGTTCTAAAAGAGCAAAAGGGTAAACTATCTGGGACCACGTGGGCTCCAGGGGAGGCAAAGCTGAACTTCTTCCCTGTGTAGAACAGGCCAAGGAGGTGGTTACTGGCCCCGGCCTGGTCTGAGAGCCCTGGGCCAGCGTGGGGGGAGTAAGGAAGGTCAAAGGTTTCCCGAGTGCAGGTGTATAAAAAGTTTCCAGGAAATATATAAATGTACTTACTCCTTGAGTATGTTAATATAGATAACTTCCTTAATCAAATCTAAGTTAGCTAAATCAGCACTCCTCAGTCTTTTTGGCACCAGGGTCCGGATTCATGGAAGACAGGTTTTCTACAGTTGGGAGGTAGTGGGCATTAAATTCTCATAGAGAGCACACAAGCTAACTTCCTCACATCTGCAGTGTACAGTAGGGTTCACACTCCGGTGAGGATCTAATGCTGCAGCTGATCTGACAGGAGGCGGAGCGCAGGCGGTGATGCGCGTGATGGGGAGCGGCTAGAAATACAGGTAAAGGTTCGCTCACTTGCCTGCCGCTCACCTTCTGCTGTGTAGCTTTGTTCCTGGTTTGGGGACCATAGGATTAGAGATCAGTAAAAATATAAGCCTTATAATTTTTGGTTTCAGCGTTGAAAGGAGTATGGAGAAGCAATTCAACTATATCAGGAATACTGATTGCCCTCAGAAACTCCCAGGCCACTAAGTAGGTATAAACAACAGTGATGTCGAAGGACCTGGGCCCAAGGGCACTGGGGGAGAAATGCCCTGGCCAAGGTGTTATTGTCAGCAAACCGCTCCGTGTGGTAAAACAGGGGAAGGTCCTGCTCATGAGGTGATTAGGACAGCTGCGTACAGGGGAATGCTTTTTTGTTTTTTTTAAGAGAAATTGAATATTTTCAGTTTTAAGAATTTTATTTTAGACTCAGTGCCCATAGCTCAGCAGTTAGGGCACCAGCTACATACCCTGGAGGCGGTGGGTTCAAACCCAGCCCAGGCTGGCGAAACAACAATGACAACTACAATAAAAAAATAGCCAGGCGTTGTGGCGGGCACCTGTAGTTCCTGCTACTTGGGAGGTTGAGGCAAGAGAATTGCTTAAAGCCTAAGAGTTTGAGGTTGCTGTGAGCTGTGACGCCATGACACTCTACCAAGGGCCACATAGTGAGTCTCTGTCTCAACAAAAAAAAACCTAAATAAATAAATTAGAATTTTATTTTACTCTCCATATTTTATCTATATATCAGGTAAGTACTAGGAAAGATAAACCAAGGAGAGTGCAAATAAGTTAGGGTGACTCTGGTGGGATCAAGTAGGAATAGTTACCCTTCAAGCTCCCCCACTTTGGTCGTCCATGCCTTCCACTGGTACCAGCCCTGTCTAAAGTTAGCAAATGGGCTGGGCACGGTGGTTCACACCTGTAATCCTAGCACTCTGGGAGGCTGAGGCAGGTGGATTGCTTAAGCTCAGGGGTTCAAGACCAGCCTGAGCAAGAGCGAGACCCAGTCTCTGAAAAATAGCCAGGCATTGTAGTAGGTGCTGTAGTCCCAGCTACTTGGGAGACTGAGGCGAGAAGATCACTTGAGCCCGAGAGTTTGAGGGTGCTGTGAGCTATGATGCCATGGCACTCTACCAAGGGCAACAAAGTGAGACTCTGTCTCAAAAAGAAAAATAAAAATAGAAAAACTAGCTGGTGTGCTGGCATGCACCTATAGTTAGCTACTCAGGAGGCTGCGGTAAGAGGATCACTTGAACCCAAGAGACTGAGGTTGCTGTGAGCTATGATGATGCCACTTCACTCTAATCCAGGTGACAGAGTGAGACCCTGTCTCAAAAAAAAAAAGAAATAATAATAAAGTTAGCAAATGCACTGTGTGTGTGGCTTTTTTTTTTCTTTAGGCTGATTTTGACAGAGCTGCAGAAGATGTCAGGAAGCTGAAATCAAGGCCAGATGACGACGAACTGAAGGAACTATACGGGCTTTACAAACAAGCTATACTTGGAGACATTAATATTGGTATCAGATCATCCTTTAAAAAATAGTCCATTTCATTGGTACAGTGTTTATACAAGTAAACAGTACAAAGTAAACTTGAGAATATTTCTCCTTCCTTTGGCAGAGTGTCCAGCCATGTTAGATTTAAAGGGCAAGGCTAAATGGGAAGCGTGGAACCTCCAAAAAGGTTTGTAATTTGTTAATAAGTTTAAAACAAACTTTCTTGATGTCCCAATACAGTAATCAGAGAGAGAACCTGTTTGTATCTTTCTAGGGTTGTCGAAGGAAGATGCGATGAGTGCCTATATTTCTACAGCGAAAGAACTGATAGAAAAATACGGCATTTAAAATTCAGCATGAGAAATTTTTCTTTTTTGAAGCTTTCATAATGGTATCGTGTCCTCACGTTTATGGGGAAGATGCACTGTTAACTCTATGCAGCGTGGATATTTTTGCTATTATCATGAATTAGAATACTTAATTAGGAGTATGCTGGAGCTACTTAGTTCGCGAAATTCTTCTTTAAGTAGGTGACTATAAACATTCTTTCAGGAAGGTATTCCTTGGGTAGTGTGTATACAAAGATTTAGCGATTATTTGTTCTCGTGGCTTATCTGATTGTCTACACCAACACAGTCAGGTAGTATTATTGGCTTAATAAAATCAGGTTATTAAGGATCAATAACAAGACCACTCCTTTGTTACTGACGCAGAGAGTGGAGTCACAGACATGCCTAGTTCTAGTCCTCACTCTGTGACCAACTTGCTGGGTGCCCTGGGTCAAGTCAGTTCACCTTACTAAGCCCCCACTGTAGAGGGAAAATAACATCACTCTTACAGAACTGCAGGAGAAAACCTTCTAATAGGAAGGTAATAACCCTACCTTCCTATTACAGCAAATGCTACATAAAACACAACAAATCGGGGGGTGCCTGTGGCTCAGTCGGTAAGGCGCTGGCCCCATATACCGAGGGTGGCGGGTTCAAACCTGGCCCCAGCCAAACTGCAACGAAAAAATAGCCGGGCATTGTGGCGGGCGCCTGTAGTCCCAGCTACTTGGGAGGCCGAAGCAAGAGAATCGCTTAAGCCCAGGAGTTGGAGGTTGCTGTGAGCTGTGTGAGGCCCCAGCACTCTACCGAGGGCCATAAAGTGAGACTGTCTCTACAAAAAAAAAAAAAAAAACAACAAATCAGCTGAACATGTTTTTTTTTTTTTTTTTTTTTTAATTTTGTAAGTCCATCTATAGTGCCTGTGGCTCAAAGGAGTAGGGCCCCATATGCTGGAGGTGGTGGGTTCAAACCTAGCCCAGGCCAAAAACTGCAAAAAAAAAAAACAAGAAAAAAAAGAAAGAAAGAAAAAAACACCCAAGGAAATATCTACTGGTTTTCTTTAAGTTTTTATGTTTAAGACAAATAAAAAAACAACTAAAATGTGTCTAGCGTTAAACATTACGACTGCTGCGCCCTGTGCGTTCAGTTTTATCAGAGCGAATATGTAAAATCTGGAATATAATATTGACTTACGACTCAGTCTTTCTTGTTGTACACAGGGTGTTTGAAGGAAGATAGTCTCATTTTTACAGCCCCCAAACCTGCTTGAGAGCCCACAGGATAAATATCCCCTAAAACAGTGTCCTTCTACTCCCTGCATAAAAATTTGGGTTGTCTATGGTATGGCCAGGGGATAAACTGACTACATGATACTTAAAACAAAAGCAAAAACCCTCTGATCTGCTAGATGAATTTCCAGGGAATCTCGCTGAGTGGGATAAACCAATCCCAAAACTTTACAAGCTGTTTGATTCTAATTATGTTACATTCTTGAAAGGGTAACATTATGGACTTAGAGAACAGAACAGTGATTGCCAGGGAGGAGGAAGGTGGTGGGGCCACACCAGGGCAGCAGGGGGATCCCACAGTGGTGGAATGTCCTGTGGTTGAAAAATTACACTATAATTTCTCACAGTGGTTACCAGGAAGAGAAATTAGCTTAAAAAATGACACAGATTTATCTCTCTGCATTATGTCTTATAACTTTAAGGGAATCATAGTTATCTTGAAAATGTAGTTTAAAAAAATCAAAGTTGATTTTTTTTTTTTTTTAATCTGGACTTTTTTTTTTAAGAGGAAGAGCTTTATTCTAGCTGGCGGAGCAATGGCACAGACAAATTCAAAATGGCTGTGCTGCTCGACTGGCTCAGTCTTCTCTTTTTTTTTTAATTCAGTCATTTGTACATAGATCATAAATACATTTATGCCATTATGGGATTCGGTGTGTTGATTATTTGTACAAATTGAAGTGCTTACATCCTACTAATCAACATAGCTTTCACCTCATTTACCCAATTACAGCATTAAGACATTTGTGTTCTACACCTGGTAGATCCAACTTGTACTTGCAATGTGCTCCATAGGTGTGGTCCCCCTACTATCCTTCCATCAACTCACCCCCTTCCTTCCCCTCTCCCTCCTTTTCTCTCCTTCATCCTAGGCTATTAATCTGGAAATTTTTGACAGTAAAGATGAGGGTCTTTACTAGCTTTAGGCTAAAGGTAGTCAGAAGTCTTCCACATGAAGCCAAGGCCCAAGTCTCTCAAAGAGAAAATATCATCCATGACTGGCCTGGTTTCTTGCGATCAAGGGCTTTGAAACTCTTAGAGTTATTCTTTTTTTTTTTTCTTTTAGAAACAGAGTCTTATTTTGTCACCCTCGGTAGAGTGCTGTGGCATCACAGCTCACGGCAACCTCCAGCTCTTGGGCTTAGGTGATTCTCTTGCCTCAGCCTCCCAACTAGCTGGGACTACAGGTGCCCACCACAAGGCCTGGCTATTTTTTTGTGGCAGTTTGGTCGGGGCAGGTTTTAACCCGCCACCCTCAGTATATAGGGCCAGCACCCTAGTCACTGAGCCACAGGTGCCGTCCCTCTTAGGGCTATTCTTACGTGGACTCCATCCACCCCCCAAGCCCAGCCTCAGCCACCTAGCCAGAATCCCATCTGCAGGCTATATTGACAGATATTTTAAAGCAATAGTCACAGATCCAAATTGCTTTTGTACCAATCCTTTGGTAAAGGGGGCTCTAGGGACAGTATCTAAGAGGTAAAGGACATCACATACTAAACATTCAACACAATTTGCCTGAGACTATTTTATAGTCCAAATTTATAACATGAATTCTAACTCAAAGCCACCCCCCATCATTAATTTTATATTATTTGAACTTGAAGAAAAGAATGATAAGGGCGGCGCCTGTGGCTCAGTCGGTAAGGCGCCGGCCCCGTATACCGAGGATGGCGGGTTCAAACCCGGCCCCGGCCAAACTGCAACCAAAAAATAGCCGGGCGTTGTGGCAGGCGCCTGTAGTCCCAGCTACTTGGGAGGCTGAGGCAAGAGAATCGCTTAAGCCCAGGAGTTGGAGGTTGCTGTGAGCTGTGTGAGGCCACGGCACTCTACCGAGGGCCATAAAGTGAGACTCTGTCTCTACAAAAAAAAAAAGAAAAGAATGATAAATAATGAAAAATTCCTCCTGTATGCGTTTTCCTTAGTTTTATTCACTGAGATCTTACGTCCGTTATGTAAAATTAGTAACAAAATACATAAGCCCACATTTTATGGTCATAAACATGGTACATTAAGCGTATGGGCTGTAAGGAAGAGACATCAGTCACATTAAGTAGCGGAGTTTATTGTGACAATCGGAAGGAAATAAAGAAATCCAGGGTCTGATTGTAGAGTCAGGCCTTGAAGAAACAAACACAGTTTGGGAATGGACAGAGTTCAGAGCAGAAGCAGCCTCTGGGGCCCAGAAAGCCTTCACCCCCTTGCTTAGGCATGTACCCATCCCATTTGCCGTGTTCCACCATTATTGTGACTTAGCTGATCTTCCCTATTTTTGCTTTTCTTGTTCTCTTGGTTCTGGTTTGTTTCTCCCTATGTCAAGGTTA
The DNA here is from genome assembly GCF_027406575.1 of Nycticebus coucang. Lineage (NCBI taxonomy): Eukaryota > Metazoa > Chordata > Mammalia > Primates > Lorisidae > Nycticebus > Nycticebus coucang. The sequence goes on from NC_069799.1 coordinate 57,930,251, forward strand.
AGGCAGGCAGGGTGAAGCTTTGGCAGCCCATTAGGCCTGACATTTGTGCTTGACTCTGGATTGGTTGTGGGAGGGCTGACCCCAGGTCCCAGCAAATCATTGCCAGGGTTCCAGGGCCACAAAGAGCCAACCAGCAATTGGGAGGGGAGCAAGTCCTTAGAAAAGGGGCCAGGGACTTGCTGGTACAGGCAACAGTAATTATTTAAGGCCATCTTCTTTTAATGAAACATTTCATGTTCTTATAAATGGAACTCTGCTACATTTCAACAGATTCGATGGAGCTTTGAGTTGCGGTATGTTGGTGAAACAATAATTATAAGCATTTCCCCTGGTTAATCATTTTCGCCATTAAAATAACTGAAGAAAAATGGATAATTTACTAAGCATAAAAAGTTCATTGACAAACCTCCCACAGATGAGAATCATGTAAGATTTGAATAGCAAGATAAAAGACTCTGCCAGGAGTATTCTTAACCTGTGTGTCTTTCATTCCTCAATACGTAAATCCTCCTCGGAGAAATACATTTATAGACCACAAATCACCCTGAGAAGTAAAAACTATCATTCCCACTCTAACTAATGAAGTACATCTGAATAGCTGAGGAGAGGACCATATCACTTGGACTTTTTTAAGATCAAAAGGGAAATAAATTAACAATCAGCAAGCGACGCTATTTCTAGACACTTGGTTATGTAGTTTTTGATGAATTTCTCATTATCAGGTTTCATAAGATGAAAGTGATCTCCTGGAAGCCCGAGAACGTTGAAACTTCCACTGGTTAGATCTTTCCAGGCTAGAAACAAACAAAATTACATTTAATAACGAATGACTTCCTTACCAACCATAACCAAAGGTTTATTTCAAGATATGATTTCTCAAAGACCTGACACCCAGTGGTAGAGGGACTTCTAAGGTCTTTTGTTCTATGTACCCTTTATTTTTAAATTTTTACCTGACTTCTTGTTTTACACAAGACTAACATATCTTCTTTTATGCTAAATAAAATGTAAACCCATTTTCCATTCATTGCAGTAACTGCTTGTTCACATTAACCAAAACCTATCAAATTCATATTTCAATAAAACCGCCAAGAATATTAAAATAATTTCACCTTCCATATCTTTTATTATGTCTTCGGATCCAATAAAACACGTTAAGTCACAAGAAAGAACAGCCTCGGAGGGTTTATCAAAGCTATAAACATAAAAAAAAAAGGTTAGTCATTTTTCACAATACCAGAATTGTTTCCTGTTAATAACCTCAATGAGGGAATCCCCCTAGTGCTCTGGGAGGTCAAGGCAAGTGGATAGATTGCTTGAGCTCAGGAGTTGGAGACCAGCCTGAGCAAGAGCAACATGCCATCACTACTAAAATGAGAAAAATCAGCAGCGCCTGTTGTCCCAGCTTCTGGGAGGCTGAATCAGGAGGATCGCTTGAGCCCACGAGTTTGAGGTTGCTGTGAGCTATGATGCCACAGCACTGTACCCAGGGTGACACAGTGAGACTCTGTCTCAAAAAAAAGAAACAGAACCAAAACCAAAAAAAAACCTCAGTGAAACTTGGGGTCCACTCACTTCTTCCCCTTTGGCTACCTCTAGCAATGCAAACGGGTCCCCTCCCCTGGCAGCACTTAAACCTCTCAGAACCTGCCTGAGACACACTGGGAAGGTCATTTTCTAATTTCGTAACTTCTAAAATATGGCAAGTGGCAGAAGACAACACAGGGGCTCCCCGTCTGACTCAGGGTGAGGCCGGTTACACTCAGTACTAATGTCATCCCTAGAAATGACAACCTTTCTGGTTAAGTAACTCCCAGCTCTCCGTGGAGAGGGTGGCATGCTCAGAACAAGGGTGGTGGGTTCAAGCCAGCAGACCCCTCTATTGGTTCCATCTCTTCCCAGTTCCCTCAAAACAGCAACGCCTATTTACTGAGCTAGACACGAGGTGCTGGGCTGGACACCAGGACCCGCCGGATAAGCAGTCCCTACCCTCCTGTAGCCGAGATTAGCTGGGAGAGAGACACTAATGAAACCAGAGAGATGGAAAGAGCTGGGAGTCCAAGGTGATCTGAGAACATGGAACAGGAGGGTTGGGGTGAGACGGAGTCAAGGCATCTTCCCAAGAGAAAGAGGGGGTAGCTCTTCAGAACGTGAACAGGAAGGAACTGGGCGAAGGGGACAGCCAGCAGGGAAAGAGGGAAGAGAAAGCACAGAAATTAATGGGCATTGCTCAGAGGACAAGTGGGAAGGAGCATCGGGACAAATCAAAATAAAAGAGGCAAGCAAGGCCAAGTCTAGGCCACATATAAAGGATTTTGGTCATCCTAAGAGATAGGAAGTCACCAGAAGGATTTAGGGCAAGGAACACCATAATCAAACTCACATCCCTCAGGGGGAGCGTGGGATGGATGGGAGGGAACTGAGTGCATGTGGCAAGGCCAATCCAGTGGCTCTCCCAGTGGTCCAGACAGGGCAGCTTCTCCTGCCCAGGATGGGGAAAACAAGCTGGCCCTCTCCCTGATCCCCACAATCAGAAAAAAAACTCTAGAGAAACCACAGCATTGTAACTTTTCTTCAACTCATCAGAGAGAGTGTTTGCAAGGCAAGCTAAAACTGAATTTCAAGGAAGGGCTAGGCTCAGGAGGGAGCCGTGGGGCAGATGGACAGCTCAGGTGGCAAAGCGAGGGAGAGTCAAATCAGCTGGAATTTTAACAGAGTGTTGAGAGCCAGATGGAATCACTCAGCTTCCCAGGTTCTTTTCCATGGGCCTCTGTTTGGGTGTCATGAGAAAGCCTGGGGCCAAGGCAGGAGGCCAGAGAGAGCCACCTCTGCAGGGCAGGTAGGCCGCAGGGAATCAGCTGTGGCAATGGGGCAGGCCCTGCTCTCATTCTCTGCAGAAGCCTTAAGCTGCTGGAGCAGGGGCATCACACCCCAAGATTTAAGGAGAGAGAAAGAGGCTCCGGGAAAGCCACCTCTGTGGCTGCTGGGGGAAGGACAGAAGTATGAACCTCTGCCCCTGGTGAAGGACTAGGAAATAATCCTACACCAAAACCAAGCAGGGGTCTGCTACCTGTGGGAAGGGGCAAGATTCCACCCAAGCCAACCACAGACACATGGCAAGATTTGTTTGCAACAAAGAGAAGGGACAGATGCTTAGAAAGTCCCACCCACCTGCAGGCCTACCTAGGATTGACACCTCAGGCTGACTAGGGCATGCAGGAACTCCCTGTGTCATCCCACAGGCAAACGTGTGTGGAGTAACAAGCAAGAGAAGGGGAGATGGCAAGGAGACATCCGCCCGAAGTCAGCAGTTTCTACTGTTTGGTACATGATAACTGGCTTTCAACTAAAAAACAAGGACACCCAAGCAAGCAACCCATTGTTAAGAGGCAAAACAAGCAAAAGAATCAGTCACGGGTAAGGTCCAAATGTCAGAACTGAAAGATAAGGACTTTAAAATATCGCTGATTAATTTGTCAAAGGATTTGGCAGAGAAGGTGGTTAACAAGCTCTGACAAGTTCTTCAAAGAAAACGACAAGAGAGAGGCCAGTGGAACTTCTAGAAATAAACAGTAACGGAAATGAAGAATTCCTTTGACAGGTTCATTCATTGATTTGACACAGCTGAAGAAAGAATCAGTGACCTTGAAGACAGTCAGTAGAAATTATCCACACTGAAACACAAGGAAAAAAGTTAAAAAATGACAAGAGACACTCAAGCTCTGTGGGACAATATCAATTATGAAATGAAGCACAATAGTCCAGGTAAGAGATGGGGACAGCTTCGGTGAGTTGGAGTAGTCACAGTTTCCGGCATGTGACCCCTCCCATCCAACACGGATTTTCATTTTGGAAATGGTGACAGGCAAGAAGATTGAGAGGCGTGCTGTAGACCTGGTTTTATTTACACTGGGAGATGCTGGGACATAGGCAGGGTGAAGGGAGATGAGATTGAGTAAGAGAAGTAAGATCAGACGGAGAAAGGAAAGGAGCAGGCCGAATGACAGAAGAATCCAGAGAGCAGATTTGGGGTGAGGTTTTGGGATTTGAAAAATCCAGGAAATTAATAGCTATGAGTAGCTATTGTAATTTGATTCAGTGAGAAACGATTAACTGTATGAGTGGAATATCCCTGTAAGTGATTTATGTTTTATTTTTGGTGTTTGGAGAGTTTATTTGGAGTGAAAAAACTCTGCAGTATTTTTTGTCTTTTTTTTTTTGCAGTTGTTGGCTGGGGCAGGGTTTGAACCCACCACCTCTGGTATATGGGGCCGGTGCCCTACTCTTTTGAGCCACAGGCACACAGTACTAAATCTTATAATGAAACAAAATATGTTTTGTTTTTAAAAATGACTTGTGAGGCCTGGCGTGCTGACTTGGCCTATCATCCCAGCACCCAGGCAAAAGGATTGCTTGAGCTCAGGATTTTGAGACCAGCTAGAGCAAGAGTTAGACCCTGTCTCTAAAACTAGCCCGGTGTTGTGGCAGGCACCAGTAGTCCCAGGTTCCTGGGAGGCTGAGGCAAAAGGATTGCTTGAGCCCAGGAGTTTAAGGTTGCTATGAGCTATGACATCACAGCACTCTACTGTGGGTGACAAAATGGGACTCTGTCTCCAAAATAAAATAAATAAAATAAAATGGCTTGTGGTCTGTTATGTGTCAAACCCTCTATTAAGCATGATCTCATTTAATCCTCACCGCAGCACCTGGAAAGGTGCTAGTATTACCCCTTCTTTGACAGATGAGACACAAATGTTAAAGAAAACTGCTCAGAACCTTGCATCCAGCAAGACCCACTGTCAGTCTGGTAAGAAGACTCTAAAGATGATGTGTTTAATCTTTGTACAAAGCATAATTATTAAAACCTAGCTTTTGCCCATGTGTTATATTGCATTGAATGTCCTTAGTGATTTTGATTACTTTTTTAGAATTTCATTTTTGATTGACAAATAATAACGATATATATTAATTGGGTACTTCCATATAGATGCATCATGGAAGCTAATTAATATATCCATCACCTCAAGTCATCTTTGCCTTCCACCATTGCAAGGGATACCAGAAACAGGATGATGAACATCATCATATACATTGAGCATTACAATTTTAATACAGTTTTTCCTTTCTTAAAATGTTTATACATTTTTTTGAACCTTGTGTGTGTGTTTTTTTAAAGAAAAATACGTTCTCGTTATCTTTTATAGATACTTTCTGAGCCCAGGTGCTAGTCTAAGCCAATACAAATATCGCACAGGTGGCCTCACAGGAAATGAAACCAAAGTTTTTTTATTTTCTTTTTAAAAGTTTTTTCAAGGTCAAAGCTTGGAAGATAGGAACTAAACATTTAAAATGTAAGCAGCCTCAGAACTACCAATCTACCTTTTTCTATATATATCCCCCCAAAACATTATCTCGGTTACTTACATCCAAGTCCTTATAATGTGTATGTCTGCCTTCAGAAGGGGGATATATTGTTGCAAAAGTTCCTTATCCTCAATAAAATTCTTGGGAGTGCCTCCAAAAGCCATAAGGTAATGGACAATTTGCTCTTCAGACAGTTCGCCTTCTTTGGGAATGGAAACCTGGGCCTTGGACTTGAAACATGAAAAACACAGGCCTGATATTTCATATCACGTACTTGTTCATAAACTGAAAACTGTATCGAAGGGAAACATCATTAAATCAAGGCTGGGAAATGGACTGCTCTATCCACAGAATTGTGGTGGGGGGAATGATTTCTTTCTAAAAGCAGGGAGAAGCAAGTTCATCAGTGATGCCGTAGTAAGTCAAGGACCCCAGACCAACATCTTTCTCCATATGAGGTGGGGGAAAGGCAGGGGATAGGAGGAAGTGCTGCAGAAACTTCTTAATCCCTGTTTAAAAAGCCACAGCATAATGTACACAGCTATGATTTAACAATAAAAGAAAGAAAAAAAAAGCCACAGCAGTTTTAAAAATGTGACATCACTGTCCCCATTTGAAATTTCAAGTATTCTTTCCTGCCTCTGCTCCAGTAACTTTACTGAAAGCAAAGTTACTGATTTAGTGCCCAGCTGACCCAGAATGAAGTGCAGGGAAATGGAGAGACAAGACTATTGGAAGAGATTGGAGGGACAGTTCAACTGAAAATAGTATTCCTGCCATTATCCCCATACTACACAAACATTCGCCAGATAGGGAATTAATGGCTTCATTTCCCCACCCCACCCCCACCCTGTTTCCCTCTTCTCCACTGCTCTTCCTTCAAAAAAAGCTAAATTACTTACATGGGGAGGAGTTATACTTGATACAAAGAAATGCATTGGTTCCAGCTGATACTTCTCTTTCAAATGTAGTGCAGTCATAAAAGCAATGTAGGATCCCATACTAAAACCGGAAAACACAAACGTGATCCTCCCTCAAAAGTCAGTGGGAGCAGGTATCATAAACACAGCGAGGATTATGTTATAGTCAAAAGAAAAATGTAAGTTAGTTGAGCAATGACCCTATCTGATTTGTAAAAGGTGTATTTTCTTTATTTTTTCTTACTAAATGTTTTATAATATTTTATCTACATATAAGCATACATCTATACAAGTGTCATTGATCACAATGTTAGGACACACGTAGAATTTTCGTGCGTAAACACTTCAGATAACAACATACACTCAGTTCCTTGGCTCGGCACCTGTAGCTCAGTGGCTAGGGCTCCAGCCATGTACACCAGAGCTGGCAGGTTGGAATTCAGCCCGGGCCTGCCAAACAACAATGACATCTACAACCAAAAAATAGCTGGGCGTGTGGTGGGCGCCCGTAGTCCTAGGTACTTGGGAGGCTGAGGCAAGAGAATCACTTAAGCCCGAGGCTTTGAGGTTGCTGTGAGCTGTGATGCCACAGCACTCTACCGAGAGCAACATAGTGAGACTGTCTCAAAAAAAAAAAAAACCAACCCAATATACACTTAGTTCTGAATATAAACCATAGGTGCTATTATAAAAATATAGACATACTAAAGAATTTGGGTAAGTTAGGAAAGTGGGGAGACTATTTGAAAAACATTCTGATGTATATACATTTTGCTGTGGAGCTTTGAGCATAGAACAGAGGAAAGGGGAAAGCTCACGAGTGCTGGCCGTGAAAGGTATATTTTCAATGATTTTTGTCAGCATAAAAAATGCCTCAGGGACAGCCTAGAAAATTCATTATAAGATTTAATACAGTTTCCCATAACACGGAAATTATTCTAAATTTTCTTTCCTACCTTAAAGATGTGTGTCACTATGCCTTAGATCAGTGGTTTTCAAACTGTGGGTCGCAACCCCTTTGTAACAATGAAAATGCGTCGAGGCGTTAGGAAGGTTGAGAACCACTGCCTTAGATAGAATTTATCAGCACTTCTCAAAGTATAGTCTGGGCACCCCGGGAATTTCTCACACCCTAACAGGTCCCAAAGGGCAAAGCTATTTTTAGGATTAAATACTAAAATGATATTTGCCTTTTTTAACTCTCATTCTCTCAGGAGTGCTCAGTGGAGTTTTCCAGAAACTATAAGACATGGGATGGGATATTGCAATAATTCAACTTCTTTCTATGATGTCTGACATTAAATGGATTTGCAAAAGTATAAAATAAGGCCATTCTTCTTACTACATTTTTTTTTGGGGGAAATGTAGTCTTTTCCATAAAAATATACTATTATTGGCTCGGCACCTGTGGCTCAAGCAGTTAAGGTGCCAGCCACATACACCTGAGCTGGTGGGTTCGAATCCAGCCTGGGCCTGCCAAACAACAATGATGGCTGCAACCAAAAAAAAAATAACCGGGCATTGTAGCAGGCGCCTATAGTCCCAGCTACTTGGGAGGCAGAGGGAGGAGAATTGCTTGAGCCCAGGAGGTAGTTGGAGGTTGCTGTGAGCTGTGATGCCACGGCACTCTAACTAGGGTGACAGCTTGAGGCTCTGTCTCAAAATATATATATATATATATAATTTATGTCAACATATAATAAATTTGTTAATGTTTTTAGACAAGTTGATAATTCAATATCTTTGAAATGTTTTAGTTTTACTTTCTAATATGGTAAATATTGAAATTTTGGTAAATATATCATATTGAAGTATTGATACATGACACATAAACAAAAACTTTTTGAGGTGCATCTTGAAAGCAAAAAAGGTCACTGGGACCACAGAGTTGGTGAACTGCTGTAGATATTATCTAGATATATTTTGTAGACAAATTGCCAGAGGTTATTCATTTGTAAATTATAAATTGACATATTTTATGAAAGAAATGGAAATACAGTCCCCCGTTCATTGCTGATGGAGTATAAAGTGCAGGTAGTTTGGAAATACGGCTAATGGGCATATTATTTAACCATTTCTGGGAATTTATCCTGAGAAACTGATAGGAGACGCATGCTAAATTTTCTATAAGAATGCTCAACGAAGTATTGTTTATAACAGAGAGAGATAGCAAGAAATCATATCCACAAAAGGATACTAATAAAATGTCTCAGGAATCAATGGATACTTGGGGGCTGTGAAAGATGTTCATAGCAGTAAGTGAAAAAGGTCAAGTAAAGATTTTAAAAAGGTCCCCACTATGTTAAAATACTAAGAAAACACAGCCAGATTTTATTTTATTTATTTATTTATTTATTCATTTTAGAGACAGAGACTCACTTTGTCGCCCTTGGTAGAGTGCCGTGGCATCACAGCTCACAGCAACCTCCAGCTCTTGGCCTTAGGCGATTCTCTTGCCTCAGCCTCCTGAGTAGCTGGGACTACAGGTTACCGCCACAATGCCTGGCTATTTTTTTGTTGCAGTTTGGCTGGGGCCGGCTTTGGATCCACCACCCTTGGTGTATGGGGCCAGCACCCTACTCACTGAGCCACAGTGCCGCCCATAACCAGATTTTAAAGCATCATTATCTGGGTGGTAGAATGATGGGCACTTTTTATTTTTCAAGTTTGGTTAAACCAGATCTATACATATTGATACAGTAGCCAAAATGTGTGGAGTCCTTACTATACGCCAATTTATTTATCATCATTGTTCCCTTAATCCTCACAAATCGGGACTATTATTACTCCAGCTTCATAGAGGAGGAAACTAATTCAACTTTCCTAATGCCACAAACCTTTAATACAGTCCAAAGGGGTCGCCACCCACAGGTTGAGAACCGCTGGCCTAAGGAATTGCCCAAGAAGCAGCCAGAACCCCAGGGTCTCTGACCTGACCTCACAGTTACACAATCTAGCTTAAGAAACATATACCATTTATATCGTCATTAACTTTCAAAATAAATGGAATATGAGTTGCTGTTAGAATCTTGATTTGACAAGTGTTGATTTTTTGCCAAAAAGGAAAAAAGGTATTCTTACTCTGCAAACGGGCGAATTGTAAAAGTTGTGATTGGTCATAATTACCCCACATGCTCTCTAATCAACAGAAAAGGTATGCATTCCACAAGGCATGGACAACGTTAACCGCAGACTCATGAGTGGATGAACTCCCCCAATGTCTTGGAAAACAGATTCTGAATACCTGTGGCCAAAAAACGCAAACGGTTTATCCTGGATGACTGGCAGCATAGCACAGACAATTTCATCAACCACCTGGTGGATGTCCTTTGCAAAAGGTTCTTCAAATCGACTTTCTCTTCCAGCAAGCCTTACGGAGTGCACTGGGGATTGAAAAACAGAAGTTAGGCCAGGCATGGTGGCTCATGCCTATAATCCCAGCACTCTGGGAGGCTGAGACAGGATTCCTTGATCTCAGGAGTTTAAGACCAGCCTGAGTAAGAGCAAGACCCCATCTCTACTAAAGATAGAAAAACTAGCTGGGCATGGTGGTGGGCACTTGTAGTCCCAGCTACTTGGGAGGCTGAGGCAAGAAGATCAATTGAGCCCAAGAGTTTGAGGTTGCTGTGAACTCTGATGATGTCATGGTACTCTACCAAGGACAACAGAGGGAGACTCTGTCTCAAAAACAAAACAAACAAAAACACCACAAGTTATTACACACAAACTATGAATGAGATACTGCGATGTTGTTAAAGGGCTAACATTTACGTGATGTGAACAATTTCGAAGAGACATAATAATGCTTAAGTCCAGTGAGGGAAAAGTTTTACAATTTGCTAAGAAAACCCAGAGCATAAAACAGCAGGCTAGAAATCTGAAAAGGACACTCTAACTAAAAATACCTAGAAATGCTAGTTGAAACGTGTTAATTCGATGCATAGTTTAGCTCACAAAGTAAAGGGGAAATCTAGAAATTAAAAGAAGGAACTGGAAATTCTAGTGGTGAGCATGTGTGATGAAAGGGTTATCTGATGGCCATGCCCTATGTGGAAAGCAACCTAGCAGGTCTCAAGGGTGACCTAGAAAAGGTCAGGAGACAGGCATTGATATGCCTTAACTTTGAGAGTTAGAACTAAGTCCTTTACATAAATCTAGGAAACTCTAAAGTCTAAATGCTCTGTGAAAAGGTAGACTAGAAAAATAGATGTTAATATATCATCCTGCTGGCGAAAGAGAAAACAAGAACTTTCTGGGTTTGCCTTGGTTTAGACTGGGGTGGGGGTGGGCAGAAGACACAAGAAGCCCATAGGAAAGAAAAAGAAAACATACGTAGCCAATACGTACCTGAAATGATGCCCACTCTCACTTATAATAAGGATTATTCAATTTAAAGTCAGAATAATTTCATACACAAGATGGTAAAAAATTGGAACGGTATTATCTAAGACATAGAGCAATAAGAATTTGTGTATATGCTTTATAAATCACTGTAATTCCTTTAGAGAATAATTTGACAATCTTTTATGTAGCTCAGGGGTGTAGTGGACATGATTATGCTTGTGGGGTACATTTTTATATATCAGCTATTGAACAACTTGTTTACAGGAGGAGCCTTTTAATGGTGAACATGACCCATCAGTTGATTAAAAACCTCATCTGAAAGTACTTCCTATAATTTCTATGTACTTCCCACTTAGACATGCATTTCAGGTCTCTCTTCTTCCAGCCAATGGAGTGTTTTGTTTGAGACCTGATATCAGAGTACAGGCTCCCTGCGTTTTGCAAGGAGGGGACCTGGAAAGCTAGCGGGAGAGAGAGGAGAGAGCTGGAACCGTAGCACTTGCAGGGAGAGAGAGGCACCTTGAGAAAGGAAAATGTCTCATGGAGGCCTTTTAGCAAAAGAAGGAAGGAGCTGAAGAATAGGGTGACAGAAACATGAAAGTATCAGAACATTACAGAAAATATTAGAAGGCACAACTTCATTGACACCAACAAGGTGTTATGATTTTAAAGACAGCACTTGTCTATGGTAACAGAAGAGGGCGCCCTTGAACTAGAGTAAACTGAGTCAGCAACGAGCCACCTCCCACCCGGCGGGATGACCTGTGTCCCTGCTGGTCTTCGTAAAAGGAAGTAAATGTATCAGGCAGAATACAGAAAGGATAAATCAAACTTATCCAACTAATAACAACACTTGTTTTTAAAAACGCACCAAGCAGAAGAAAAACGACATTCCCACATGGAAGAAATTCAACCAAAAGAATGGCAGGAGTGAAAAAGCACTAGGACTCAGAGATTTAAAGTTCTGCCTGGAAAGAGACAGTTGCACAAAGAACCGACAGAAGACTGGGAAGACATTGAATAACGAGACAGAAATTCCTTCAGAATGACTGAACGGGGTTGCGCCTGATGTTACAAATGCAAAGTGCTGTATTTAAACGGATACAGAGGACAGGAAAGAGGGCTAGGAGAGGACAGCTAAAGGAAGGAAGCTGGGCGAGATTACAAAAGAGAGTCATAGTCATTGAAGGCAAAAGAATTTCCAGCATGGGGACCCAGAAAAAAACTAAACAAAATCAAACACTGGACCAGGACAAATACCCGAAACTCTTATTCATGTAAACTCTGAAATAAGACAGGGACTACAGATGAAAGAACCCAGTCTATGCTTGAGAAAAAATGACCCCCAGTAGCTGAGTGAGTTAGAATTTGAAGATGTAAAGGAAACAAAAAGCCCTTCTGACAAATTACCAAAGTCATTCATAAAGGAAAGCGAATCAGGATGGTGTTAGACAATCAGATAACGAAATATGAAGCAAGATCGTAAAGCAAAAATTTTCAAGGAACTCAAGGAAGTGAGTACTTTATAATTTATCTCCAGTATCAAAGTTCCCTAGATGCGTGGGAATTTAGGAAATATTGTACTCATGAGGCTGCTTCAGGCATCTTCTAAAACAGGAATCACCAACTTGAAGCCAGCTACCACCTGTTTTTGTAAGTTTTATTGGAACACAGCCAATGTTTATTTTGTATATGTCTGCTTTTGTGAGACAACACAGACTGAATAGTTGCCACAAGGATTATATGGCCCAGAAATTTGAAAATATTTACAACTGTGCCCTTTGCAGAAAAAGTTTGCCAATTCCTGTGCTGGAAGATGACTTCTCTCAAACAAGAGATGATTGGAGAAAGTTTGGCAAAAGGACTGATGGTGAGATTTGAATACGTTTCAATATGTTTTCTTCCTTTCTTAAAATGTGTATACATTCTTTTGGCACCCTCTGTATATCAAGAAATTAAGGAAACATAAACAAAAATTTACCAAGAGGAAGAGTAACATTTTCTTTAGTTTCACAGTACTATAAGAAAAACATTCAGGTTTATGATTCACTAACACAGAAGATCCTGGGAAGGGGTAACAGATTCAATTGGAAGCACAGAGAGAAAGGAGCCTTAAAAAATTGAACAGCATCTCAGTGACCTGTGAGACAATATCAAATGGTATAACATATATTTAATTAGAACCCAAGAAACAGAGGAAGGAGAACAGCAGAAAGAAATATTTAAAGATATAATGATCGAAAATTTTCCAAATTTAACAAAAATTAGAAACCCTCAGATCCAAGAAACTCAATGAACCCCAAGCATGATAATCACACCAAGGCCCAACAAAAAATTTTTAAAAAGTCTTAAAATCATTCAGAGAAAATCAGCAATTATACAAGTTATTCATCATTGCTGACTTCTCATCATAAACAAGTCAGCAGACAATAGGATATCATCTGCAGTGAGGAAAAATATGTCAACCTAGAATTGTATAACCACATGATATGTCTTTCAAAAGTAAGGTCAAAATAGAAATAATTTCAGTCTTTTGAGAGATTTGCTGCCAGCAGACACACACTATAAAAATGTCTCCTTAGGCCAGTGTTTTTCAACCTTTTTTTAATCTCATGCTATTTATAATTAAGCTTCCATGGCACACTTAAATTACGTTGATCAAAAGATAGAGTACAAAAAGCAAAAAGTATATACTTACTTTTGTTTTTCTTTTCTTTTTTTTGGAGACAAAGTCTCATTCAGTTGCCCGGAGGGTGAGTGCCGTGGCTTCACAGGCTCACAGCACCTCAAACTGTTGAGCTCAAGCGAACCTCTTGCCACAGCCTCCCAAGTAGCCAAGACTACAGGCACCTGCCACAATGCCTGGCTCTTCTTTAGAGATGGGGTCTCACTCTTCCTCAGGCTGATCTCGAACTCTTGAGCTCAAGCAATTCGCCCGCCTTGGGCTCCCAGCGTGCTGGGATTATAGGCGTGAGCCACCGCGCTCAGCCCTATATACTTATTTTTGGATATGAACTTTTGTTTTTTGTGCTTACTTTTGTGCTTTGAACTTCTTTTGAAAATGATTTAATTGGTGATGGTTAAAAATTTTCGTAGCACACCTCAGATCCTCTCAGGGCACACTGGTTGAAAATCACTGCTTAGGCCAGGTGCAGTGGCCCAGGCCTATAATCCTAGCACTTGGGAGGCCGAGGCAAGTGGACTGCCTGAGCTCATGGGTTTGAGACCAGCCTGAGCCAGAACGAGACCTCATTTCTAAAAAATAGCTGTGTGTTGGGCAGTGCCTGTGGCTCAAAGGAGTAGGGCCCATATACTTGAGGGTTCAAACCCAGCCCTGCCACCCCCCCCAAAAAAAAAAACCTGCAAAAAAAAAGTAGGGTGCCTGTAGTCCCAGCTGCTCAGGAGGCTGAGCCAAGAGAATCACTTGAGCCCAAGAGTTTGAGGTTGCTGTGAGCTATGATGCTACAGCACTTTACTGAGGGCAACAGAATGAGACTTTGTCTCAAAAAAAAAAAAAAAAAGGAAAGAAAATCACTGCCTTAGGCTGAAGAAAAATGATTCTAAATAGAAACTCAAGACTACACAAAGGAAGAGAGTGTTAAAAATAATGAAAGTGTGGTTAAATAGAAAAAGTGTTTTTTCTTATTTAAAAAATTAAAATATGGGCAGTGCCTGTGGCTCAAAGGAGTAGGGTGCTGGCCCCATATGCTGGAGGTGGTGGGTTCAAACCCAGCCCGGGCCAAAAACTGAAAAAAAAAAAAAATTAAAATATAATTATCTGTTCAAAGAAAAAATAATAAAAATGCACTGTAAAAGTAAAATGTATGACAATAGCAAAGAGACGGGAGGGGGAAGGGATGTATCTGCTGTAAGGGTCTTAATTTGAAGATAGATTATGATAATCCCTCATCATTCACTGCTACTAGACAGTAAAGCACTCTAGCTAATAAAACAATATTAGAGATACACAGAATCGTTTTTAAAATACTCTATCCATTCAAGAAAAGCAGAAAACAGGGAAAATTGAACAATTCACAACACAATTTGAAAACAAATGCAGGATGATTGATTCATTTCAATCATATCAATAATTACATTAAAAGATGCAGTATTAGCACGCCATCCCCTTCTAGCTCCAACAAGAAAACAAAGTAAAGACAACTGACTTCAGAATATAAAAACCATCCTACAGAAGTGCAGTCTTGAATGTCTATTATTAATTACCTGCCAAGGAGGAGAATCTTTACGAAGCTTCAAATTCCTATGAGTGCAGATTTTCTGACCTTACAAATTGCTTACATGGTAATAAAAATTAACATACCTTCCAGTGAATCGTGAATCTTTTGACCCCACTTGGCAAAATAAACAGAGCCACCTCCTGCCCAGGGAAAGCAGATCAGTTTAAAAACAGCATCAGGATTTTGGTATAAGCAGTTCAAAACTTTTTCATTCCTAGGGAGAAAATTCAAATGTATTTAACATGACATATATCAATGAAGGTCTCCATACTGAAGTAGGTGTGTTTAATAGAAATCCTTATTAATTATAAAGAACATATGTTCAAATGTAAAGTGATTGCCTTTTTTTAAAATTAAGAAAGGGCAACAAAGGTTTTTAGGGTCTGTGTTGACAATTTTAATGGGTGAACTTTTGGGGATGGAGGTGAGATAGTCAAATATCCATGCATTACATTTCGTAAGTGCATTTCTGGGCACATTTAAAAATGATATAAATGTGAATTTAGAAATCGCCTTTTTCACAATTTGGGGAATAGTTTTATCCAAATGGTTTTTAGGCAGCTTCAATCTCAGTGTCTCTATGGGCGCCAGAGCTTCTTTTCAAGCCATGTAAAAGTTTTCCAGAGCATATAATTTTCACTTCCTCCTGAGTGTTGGATAAATGCTTAAATCTGCATATAGAGGGTCTTTTATCCCAAAACCCAAGTACCCAATCAGCCAGTAGTGGGAACATTTTTTTTTATTAAGCCAAATACACATAGATCATGAATATATTCATGCATATGTGGGGTACAATGTGCTGATTTTTATTTTAGACAATCTGTCATGGTTAGATGAAAGCAATCCACACAGCTTTTAACTCATTTACTTAATTATTGTGCCACGACATCTATGTTCTACCTTTGACAGATTTGACTTGTGCCCTTGTCATACGCTCCATGGTGTGGTCCCGCCTTTTACCCTCCCTCTGTCAAACCTCCCCCCTCCCCTCCCTTCCCACTCCATTTCTCTCCTTCATCCTGGGCTCTAGCTGCGTTCTATCTTTCATAAGAAAGTGGGAGTAAATAGAAGTAGGTTCCATAGAAGTACTGAGCACCTTGGATACTTTTTCCTCCATTCTTGAGACACTTTACTCAGGAGACTATGTTCCAGATCCCTCCAACAAAAATTGACTCTCACTGAATAAAAGACTTAAATCTAAGACATGAAACCATAAAGATTCTTGGAAAGAGTGCAGGGGAAACACATGAAGAAATGGGTCTGGGAGAAAACTTTATGAGGAAGACCCCCAGGGCAGTTGAAGCAATACCAAAAATACATTACTGGGATCTGATCAAACTAAAAATCTTCTGCACTGCCAAGAACACACTAAGTAAAGCAAGTAGACAGCCCTCGGAATGGGAGAGGATATTTGCAGGTTACGTTTCCCACAAAGGTCTGATAACCAGAATCCACAGAGAACTCAAACTTATTAGTAAAAAAAGAACAAGTGATCCTATTTCACTTTAGGCAAGAGACCTGAACAGAAGCTTCTCTGAAGAAGACAGGCGCATGGCCTATAGACACATGAAAAAATGCTTGTCTTCTTTAATCATCAGAGAAATGCAAATCAAAACCACTATGAGATACCATCTAACTCCAGTACCAATAGCCCACATAACAAAATCCCCAAACTACGGATGTTGGCGTGGATGTGGAGAAAAGGGAACACTTCTGCACAGCTGGTGGGAATGCAAATTAATACATTCCTTTTGGAAAGAAGTCTGGAGAACACTCAGGGATCTAAAAATTGACCTGCAGTGGGATCCTGAATTCCTCTACTAGGAGTATATTCAAAAGACCAAAAATCACTTTGCAAAAAAGATATTTGCACCAGATTGTTCACTGCAGCTCAAATCATAATAGCCAAGTCATGGAAGAAGCCCAAGTGCCCATAGACCCATGAATGGATTAATAAATTGTATTAATAAATTGTATACCATGGTATATGAATACCATGGAATACTATACAGCCTTAAAAAATTCTTTTCAAAAATGTCATCCTGTATGTTTCCATTTGTGTTCTCCACAATTTAAGCCCTTTCTATAAAGTTTCTAAGTTGATCAATAAATTCCTTACAAATCTATATAATCTTCCCAAATGAGAGGTCATAAATCTTAGTATCATGATTAAATCTCTTTCGCCTCTCTCTCTCTCTCTTTTTTCTTTTTTCCGAGACAGAGTCTCAAGCTGTCACCCTGGGTAGAGTGCTGTGGTGTCACAGCTCACAGCAGCCTCAAACTCTTGGGCTTAAGTGATCCTCTTGCCTCAACCTCCCAAGTAGCTGTGACTACAGGCACCTGCTACAACGCCCAGCTATTTTTTTGTTGCAGTTTTCACTGTTCAGCTGGCCTGGGCTGAGTTCTAACCTGTCGGCCTCAGTGTATACGGTCGGCGCCGTAACCACTGAGTACAGGCAACACCAGCTTCTCTCTCTTTTTTAAGTGTCAGTTTTTGCCAGTTATTTCCTATAAGCATCTAAATTGAACACAACTGAGATCCTTTCAGGCTAACTGGTGTTCCCCAAAGAGGGCTTTGTTCTTCCTGGTAAAGTAATTCAGAGAACCCTCATACAATGAGAGACTTTGTACAGACTCAGGCACAAGGGAAGATTTTACAGGGGGGGAGATAACTTTTGAAGCAAAACTCCTTGGTTTTTTGGGGGAGGGCACTTATGTTAATAATTGGTAATGTAAAGACAGAAGCAGAAAGGACTACATTTTAATTATTTTCTTTTAAAAATGTGTATTTTGAAAAAAAAAAAAGTTTGTACATGAAGCTGTGTTCCCACTAGCCAACCAACCCCCCATCTTCAGCCAACTGATTGACATGAACTTGAGGACCAGAGAACTCATTTAGCCCACTATCTCAACATAGGGACTCAGGGCTGCAGAAACAGAGAGACCCAGATACACACCTTCTTGGGTGATATCAGGCACGTTACACAAGTGCTTTAAATTCTCATTGTCCTCATCTATAAAGTGAGAACAATAACACAGTCTTCTGTACAAGATAGTCATGATGATTAAAAGTATCAGCAATTCTTTCTTAGCCTTTCGGCCAGAGACGCCATCTCCCAGTAATTCACAAAATGACGAACACCAAGGGAAAGAGGGGTGGGGCCTGATACATGTTCTCTGGGCCTTTTAGAAAACATGGAGTTGTTCCTTTGGCCACATACCTGCAAATCTACAAGGTGATAGTGTAAATATCAAGGGAATGGGCACTATTCAAAAAGGTGTGCCACACAGATGTCATCATGGCAAAACTGGAAGAGTCCACGTGTCGCCCAGCAATGGGCTGGCATGATTTTAACTAAACAGGTTAAGGGCAAGATTCTTGCCAGGAGGACTAATGTTTATATTGAGACTATCAAGCACTCTAAGAGCTGAGATAGCTTCCTAAGACACGTGAAGGAAAATGATCAGAACAAGGAGGAAGCCAAAGAGAAAGGTACCTGGGTTCAACTGAAGCGCCAGCCTGCTCCCCCCGGAGAAGCCACTTTGTGAGAACCAGCGGAAAGGAGCCTGAGCTGTTGGAACCCGTTCCCTATGAATTCATGGCATAGTAGGCTCACAGCGTGTAGCACACAGGAGAACCACGAGAACCAGTGGAACAGGAGCACAAGGTGCTGGGACCTATGTCCATGAACTCATGGCATAATAGGCGTTCGGTGTACCACACATGAAAACCAGAACAGTTGAATAGGAGCACAAGGTGCTGGGACCTATGTCCATGAACTCATGGCATAATAGGCGTTCGGTGTAGCACACATGAAAACCAGAACAGTTGAATAGGAGCACAAGGTGCTGGGACCTATGTCCATGAACTCATGGCATAATAGGCGTTCGGTGTAGCACACATGAAAACCAGAACAGTTGAATAGGAGCACAAGGTGCTGGGACCTATGTCCATGAACTCATGGCATAATAGGCGTTCGGTGTAGCACACATGAAAACCAGAACAGTTGAATAGGAGCACAAGGTGCTGGGACCTATGTCCATGAACTCATGGCATAATAGGCGTTCGGTGTAGCACACATGAAAACCAGAACAGTTGAATAGGAGCACAAGGTGCTGGGACCTATGTCCATGAACTCATGGCATAATAGGCGTTCGGTGTAGCACACATGAAAACCAGAACAGTTGAATAGGAGCACAAGGTGCTGGGACCTATGTCCATGAACTCATGGCATAATAGGCGTTCGGTGTAGCACACATGAAAACCAGAACAGTTGAATAGGAGCACAAGGTGCTGGGACCTATGTCCATGAACTCATGGCATAATAGGCGTTCGGTGTAGCACACATGAAAACCAGAACAGTTGAATAGGAGCACAAGGTGCTGGGACCTATGTCCATGAATTCATAGCCTAATAGGCACAGCAAGCTGTGTCACATTCAATAGATAGACCCCTGAGCTGCTGGAACCTTTTCCCTATGAATTCATGGCACAATAGGTGTAAAAAATAAAAGCTACTGTAAAAAGAAACAGTCTTACTATGTTGCCCTCTGGAGAGTGCCGGGCGTCACAGCTCACAGCAACCTCAAACTCCTGAGCTTAAGCAATTCTCTTGCCTCAGCCTCCCAGGTAGCTGGGACTACAGGCACCCGCCACAACGCCCGGGTATTTTTTTGTTGTTGTTGCAGTTGCCATTTTTGTTTTTTAGCTGGCCCAGGCTGGTTAGAACCCACCAGCCCAGTGTATGTGGCTGGTGCCCTAACCACTAAGCTATGGGCATCAAGCCAAAAAAAAGGTTACTTCCATAAAATAGTTTTAGGCACATCCAAAGGAATCAGAAGTGTCATCTATTACTGTTTATTTAACAGTGGTTGAAAGTGACACTCATAGATATTAAATCACTCAGCCAGTTATTGACAAACAGGAATTAGAACACAAATCCTGTTTTTCTTAAAAGTCAGTTTCCTGCTTAACCAGTTTCCTACGCTCTTGGCATCAACATGCAAGCGGGCCTCTAAGTGACAGGTGGAGAACAGATCTGAGATGTTTGGTTTCAAGAATCGGGATCGGAAACCCTTCTTCACTTTGGCTCATGTACATAGAGCCTTGCCTTCAACTTTCCTAATCCACACAAGTACTTTAGCCAAGACAGGGATTTACAACCTTGCTTTCAAAGCATCACCAAGTGATTATCACTGGGCATAGTAACCACCTAGTACCACTGACAATACAGTAGTCCCCCCTTATACATGGGGGCTATCTTCCAAGACCCAGTGGATGCCTGAAACTGCAGATTGTACCAAGTCCTCTATGTACTCTGTCTTTCCTATACATATATTACCTATGATAAAATTTAATTTATGAGTTAGGCACAGTATGAAATTAACAACAACAATAATAAAATAGACCAATTATAATAGATTGCAATAAAACTTAGGAGAATATGGTCTCTGTCTCTCAAAGTATCTTACTGCGCTGTACTCAACCTATTTTTAGACCATGGATTGGGGCGGGGGGGATAGTGTACCTTGCACTAGCGCCAATGACCAGCAAATTAGGCTTCACTGAGAGGCCTCTTCCAGTCTAAAAGAGCCATCTTAACAATGAGAGGGCATTGGAGCACTTGGGACGGGGAGAGAGCCAGGATGTTCAAAGCGTAGCCTACCTGCTGCTCCCAGGCTGTTCTCTTCTCTCCATGCTGTGAAGGGGTGGCGTGAAATTGGTGGTCTCAGCAATCTGTTGGAGGTTCAATCGTGCTAAATCCCTTTCTGGGTGTAAAATCTCCGCTCGGCCCTTATGCACGACTAGATTTCTTTTTAAAAGTGGTGACTCTGTTTCCTTCAAAAAACAAGGAAAGAGGAAAAGGAAGACGAGGAATAGAAGAGAAGAAGAAGAAAAGATGACAACAAAGAAAAAAAAATGGGTTAGAAGAACACAGCTGATGTTATCCGAGGTAAGGAGTGGCCACTTTCAGTTCATATTCAGCTACCAGTAAGTTCCTCCATGAACAGGACTTTCAGCTGATTACAGTAGCAAAGATGCGGTCTTTCTAAACTCCAAAACAACCCTACAGGTAAAGAAAAATACATGTAATACCTAGGAGAAAACTGGGGTGGGGATATTTATCTTGAAAAGAGCAATGTCTTACCTTTCTAGATATTTATCAAAGTGTGTTCTTTTAACTCTTAAGAGTTAAGGATCCTAAGAACATCTTCACAACTGTGCTATACTTTCAATTTTGCAAGCTTCAAACATTCAGAAAAAAGAGAAGAAAAATACCCACATTTCTGTCATTCATCAAGGTTGTTATCTTCGTACTTCCTAAGGACTCCTTACATCCCAAGCATTCATTTTAAGGCAACTATTGGCTTCACAGCCTCAGTGGTGAATCTCAGAACTGTTCCTGATTTCCCAGCTAACCTCTCAGCCTGCAAATCTTAGAGGGCAGTGCAGGGCACTTGGAGGAAAAGAAAGACTTAAATAAGGGAAGTTCACAGAATGTGGGAACTCCATGTGTTTGTCTTTCAGAGGCTTAAAAAAAAAAAATACTGGCCCAGAGCCATCATAAAGTTGCAGAAGAATCACTGGGAGGACTCACAGGGTTTCACTGACTTTGTGTGGGAGAAGTTTCTTCTTGGGTAATAATATAAAATGCAGAAAAAGATAGCTGCTTCAACCAAGGAGAATAGGCATTCGATACCCATTTTTGGTGTTGACAATTGAACGTTGTTATTGAGCACTGCAAAGTTTTAATAAAATTAGTTTAAGTTAAAATACCAGGCAAAAATAATATATATGAGTAAGTCTGGAGCAGGTAAAGAAAGATCCTTATGTTGTCTGTGAGCTCTTATTAAATT
Source organism: Nycticebus coucang (assembly GCF_027406575.1). Taxonomy (NCBI): domain Eukaryota; kingdom Metazoa; phylum Chordata; class Mammalia; order Primates; family Lorisidae; genus Nycticebus; species Nycticebus coucang. The sequence goes on from NC_069799.1 coordinate 57,951,974, forward strand.
TAGAGTTTGATAAATATGCATATATTAATCTCTAAGGCAAGCCATTAAAAAAAAAAAGGATTGGACAGTAAGTCATCCAAACTGAAAAGTGAGGAAAGAGAAACATTATGAATAAATGAAACAAATAAAAAGCACAAAATGGTGAGTTTAAACTCCAAATATCAGTGATTGTATTATATATAAATGGATTAAATTCTCTAGTTACAAAGCAAAATTATCAGAGTATAATTATTTAAATTTAAAAAATGTTATATATAAAGTGCTCACTCACTAGGCTTTCCTTGGGGTTAACCTGGAAGAAACACTCTTGGAAAGATGACAAGCCGCTGGATTGCAAAAGAAGAGAGGCCGACTGCAAGTAGGGCGACCTGAAGACCAGGCAGAAAGAATAACATGGGCCACAGGCCGGAGGAGACGCAGTGCACCATCTTGTTAGGAAACTGCGAGGAGTTAAATATGACTGGTGGGCAGCATGTGGGCAAGGAACTGATGAAAGCAAACATGGGAAAGCAGCTAGGAGAAAATGATTTTAAGGCATTCAGACTGGATCTTAAAGAGGAGAATCCACCGGAAAGGTGAAATGAGGCAAATCGCCTTTCAGATGTCGGGTCTGCCCCCCCCCAGGCAGAGATAAGTTAAGAGGCTGGTGCAGTGATTCAGGAGACAAACGGCCTTATAACATTAGCAAATATGTGAGGTTAGACAATTAAGTTTGTGTACTCATCCTAGAGAAAGTGCTCATATAACACTCACTAAGGGCCAGGCACCCTTCTAAGTCTTCAATGAGTAGTAAGTCTTTTAACTTTCACCATTATGTAGGCACTATTTGCAAAAATAATTAAGGTATGCTTATGTCCTTCGTTTTCAAGATGAACAAAATCTAAGACACAGAGAGGCAAGTAAACTGCCTAAAAGACACATGTAGATAGGGAACAGACCCAAAGGCAAACCCAAGTAGTCTGGTTCAAAAGACGTGGTCTTAACTCCTGATGTAGACCACCACTGTGCTCCAGTGGAGGTGCTGAGATGAAAGGAAGGGCTGGATTCCACAGCTGCTTTAGACCATGGAGTAAGGGGGATTTGGTGATTTACCAGATATGGGGGATGTGGGAGAGGGAGGAAGTTAAGCATGACTCCCAGTTTTGTGGGTTTGGGCAACTGGATGTGTGGGAAATAGGGTTAGAGGCAGGGCGCACAGGCAAAGGTGATGTCTGAGTTTTGTATGTGAGTTTGAAGTATCTGTGAGGCCTCCACAAGGAGATTTCCAAAGAGTATTTGGCCATAGGGATCTGGGTCTCTGGAGAGTGTTTGAGAATAGATTTGGGGGTTATCTGAATAGAAGGGAGGTTGAAGCCAAAGGGGGGATGTGATGGCTTGGGATAAGTACAGAGAACAGAGGTCTTTCTAGAAAAATTCTATGTGTGTTTGTTCCCAGTGGCATTTCAGGGGCTGGAGCTGTGAACACTCTTCCCCCCTAATCCACTTATGGGCTTATGGAAAGTCTGTGGATTTCAGGTTAAGAGTAAAAATGGGCTATGATAGACCCCTGACAATCACTAGTATTTAAATGCTGGGTAGAAAAAGGAGAAGCTGAAAGAAGACTCAGCTGGGGAGACCAGGGAACTGGGCAGAAATCTAGGCAGGTGGGCTTGTGAGACAGAGCCCGGGCTCTGAAGGACACTGGTGGGTCAACAGTGTTGGATGCCACTAAGGAGTCAAAGAAGACAGCCCTGAGAGTGTGCCTTGGGGCTGGTGATAAGAAGAACCTGGGAAAAAGAGGTTCTGGGTACTTCTCTATTCTTACAGGCAAAGCTCTAGTAGCCTGGGAGAGATTCAGGGTCTGGCTGTTGAAATCAGACGGTGGCACCACCCCAATCTCACTTAGGAACAATTGAAAGGGCCAAGCAGGGATTTGGGCAGAACTCCAACATTGTTCACTCCCTCTAGTAAAAGGGAAACTTTGGGAGTCTAATGAGAGCAGGCAGATACCACCTGGCTAGGTCCAATGATAACATGAGTAATTTGACAGCCCAGAGAAGAAGAGGGAGACAAGATTAAGGAAAGCTACAAAGAGAGAAATGGATAGTTTGAGGCCAGGAAGAATGAATGGATGGAGAAAAGCCCCAGGGAAGAAAGAAAGGACTTTTGTAATCTTCCTGCCTAATTTTCCTCCCTGCTACACAGTAAGCTCTCTGAGTGAGAGGTCTTGGTGGTCCAGTTCACTGTTGCCCTGAGTGAGAGGTCTTGGTGGTCCAGTTCACAGTTGCTCTGAGTGAGGATGTCTTGGTGGTCTAGTTCACAGTTGTTCTGAGTGAGAGGTCTTGGTGGTCTAGTTCACTGTTGCCCTGATTGAGAGGTCTTGGTGGTCCAGTTCACTGTTGCCCTGAGTGAGAGGTCTTGGTGGTCCAGTTCACTGTTGCTCTGAGTGAGAGGTCTTGGTGGTCTAGTTCACTGTTGCCCTGAGTGAGAGGTCTTGGTGGTCCAGTTCACTATTGCTCTGAGTGAGAGGTCTTGGTGGTCTAGTTCACTGTTGCTCTGAGTGAGGAGATCTTGGTGGTCTAGTTCACTGTTGCCCTGATTGAGAGGTCTTGGTGGTCTAGTTCACTGTTGCCCTGAGTGAGAGGTCTTGGTGGTCCAGTTCACTGTTGCTCTGAGTGAGAGGTCTTGGTGGTCTAGTTCACTGTTGCCCTGATTGAGAGGTCTTGGTGGTCCAGTTCACTGTTGCCCTGAGTGAGAGGTCTTGGTGGTCCAGTTCACTGTTGCTCTGAGTGAGAGGTCTTGGTGGTCTAGTTCACTGTTGCCCTGAGTGAGAGGTCTTGGTGGTCCAGTTCACTATTGCTCTGAGTGAGAGGTCTTGGTGGTCTAGTTCACTGTTGCTCTGAGTGAGGAGATCTTGGTGGTCTAGTTCACTGTTGCCCTGATTGAGAGGTCTTGGTGGTCTAGTTCACTGTTGCCCTGATTGAGAGGTCTTGGTGGTCTAGTTCACTGTTGCACCCCCATGGCTCTCTACCGCACAAGTGTGTGATGAATCAAATGAATGAATACGTGGGAGACAGGTGCAGTTGTTATTCCTGGCAAAGCCTGGTGAGACTGCTTCCTCTAGGACAGGAGGGAAAGGACAGAAGGAAATTGGAATGGCCTGGAGATATTTTGAGGCTGAAATAGAAGAAGTGAGGGTTTATAATTCAGGAGTTCTCAAACTTTTTAAACAGGGGCCGGTTAACTGTCCCTCAGACCGTTGGTGGGGTAGACTATAGTTAAAAAAAAAAAAAAAAACTATGAACAAATTCCTATGCACACTGCACATATCTTATTTTGAAGTAAAAAAACAAATCTGGAACAAATAGAATCACACTGCCTCATGTGGCCCGCGGGCCGTAGTTTGAGGACCCCTGGACTATAAATGGATGGCCTCTTTCCCCAGGGAAATAGAGAAGTTGGGTAATTATGAGATAATTGGTAATTTGGATAAACTGGAAATGGGCATGAGCGGGAGTGATTAAAAGGGTGGAGTCTATAGTTATCAACAAGTGGAGCTGAAAGCCTGCATCCTTCACCACTGGCACCACCCAGCATCCTTGACCTTCTGTAACGATGAGTATCATTAGCTCAGAAGCAAAGAACTGGGCAGGTGGGTTGGCCCAAGCATGCAGACTGGCAGGTGGAAAGATAGAAACCAAGGGAAAGAGAGCTAAGGGTGTCTGTGATGAGAAAGGGCACCCTAGGGTTCCAACTGGAGAGTGCCAAGTAGACAGCAAGAGAGGGTTCCTCTCCTGGGGAAAGAAACCTCAGGACTGGCTGTTGAGAATGGAGCAAAGAGTGAGCTCCACTGCACTGAAGGAAGGAAGGAGGCATGGGGAAAATATTAGATGTGTTTGGAAGGTAAAATTTCAGAGTCTGCCACCTGCAGGACCACCAAGCCCTCATGGGGGCTGCGGGCATCAGGGGTAAATCACAGTGAGCCAGAGATGGCCTTAAGTGTACCATGGCATGGACCTCTTTGGTTCCCCAGGAGCTAAAGATAAATTTTGCTAAGCAAATCATTGTGAATGATGCCCCCCCCCCACCTTTTTTCCCATAGGGTCTCACTCTGCAGCCTAGAGCATAATGGTTTCATCATAGCTCATTGCAGCTTCTAACTCCTGTGCTCAAGCAATCCTCCTGCCTTAGCCTCCTGGATAGCTGGGACTACAGGTGTAATTTTTTGTAGAGCTGGGGTCTTTGTCATGTTGTCCAGGCTGCTCGGAAGTACCCAGCTTCAAGCAATCCTCCCGCCTTGGCCTGCCCAAGTGGTAGTTTTCTAGGCTGAGCCACTGTGCCTGGCCTGATGCCTTTCTTTTTAACTCTATGGACCCTGCTGACCCATACCAATTGAACCTCATCCCCAAACTCCCCAGCAATTTTTGGACCATTTCACTTGCTCATCATTATTTACCATTAATCTAAAAATATCTCTTCAACAATACTCTATGTCAGCAACTAAGAAGTAAGTGAAGCAGTTTACTGGTTTACTTGGCTCTTGGGATTAAGCCACTGTTAATGAATATAGGAAATTAGGAATATAGGAAAAGAAGGTCAAGATGGTATTCTGGGTTCTGGGGATATGGGAAAAGACCACCAAACCCATTTTCCATGTTCTTGGGTCCAAAGGGTTAAGACCTGATATAATCTGAGCTTTGAGGCTACAATGACTGTGGAGTGGTGCACAGTGAGCACTTTGGGGTGGTGTCTTCTGGACTGGCTGCTGTGTGCGGCACAGCCATTGGCCAGCTCCTAATATTGCCCTTCACCCTGGGGCCCCCTAGACACCCCAGACTCTTTGCTGTCTGGTGAGTGAAGACATGGTCACAGGAGAAGAGGGCTAGTTCATTTTCTCAAAAGTCACCTACAAATGCAATCTTCCAAGGAGTATTTTTTTAAACTTCAACTTTTCTATGAGTTGCGATCCCTTAATTAAGATACAGAAAATTTTCATTAAGAGTTCAGGGTGACAGTGGTACTAATGGCCTCAATGACTGGCTCAGGCTCTGAGAATCTGTATTTCATTGACACCGGCCATGACCACACACCCTCCCTGTGAGTTTGACACATCTCTGGTCACTCTCCTGAAGTCTGCTCTCCACTACTACTCAAGGGGCCCAGGACTGGTGAGGGCCTGCAGTCTGCCCTGAAGGCTGGGGCAAGGCCTCTCCTGGTTCCTTCTGGCAGAGCTCCTGGCCTGTGGCTGGCTGGCTGCCTCAGTGGTAGAGATGAAAACACTCACGTGTCCTTGTTCCTTACTGCCAACTATGTAAAGAACAGCACGTACCATGACGAGGCCATTTAAATTTAATACCCAGCCAAATGCACTGAATTCAGGTCAAAGTGCAACCAGGAATTTAAGATCTCCCAGACCATCTCCCTTCCCCCAGTCAGACGCTGTGCTGCCTGTATTGCCTAGGAGGCTGTCAGCCTGTCAATGTAGCCCATGTTTGTGTCGCTGTTCCCACAGTTACAATGACAGCTAAGAACCTGTAGTTTTGGTTTTTTTTTCTTATTTTTTTGTAGAGACAGAGTCTCACTGTACTGCCCTTGGTAGAGTGCCGTGGCGTCACACGGCTCACAGCAACCTCCAAGTCTTGGGCCTACGCGATTCTCCTGCCTCAGCCTCCCGAGCAGCTGGGACTACAGGCCACAACGCCCGGCTATTTTTTTGTTGCGGTTTGGCCGGGGCTGGGTTTGAACCCACCACCCTCGGTATATGGGGCCGGCGCCCTACTCACCGAGCCACAGGCGCCGCCCTTTTTTTTTGGAGACAAAGTCTTACTCTATTGCCCGGTCTAGAGTGCTATGGTGTCAGCCTAGCTCACAGCAACCTCAAATTTTTGGTCTCAAGAGATCCTCCTGCCTCACCCTCCCAAGGAGCTGGGACTTCAGGCACTGGCCACAATGCCTGGCTAATTTTTTCTGTTTTTGGTAGAGGCAGGGCCTTGCTCTTACTCAGTCTGGTTTCAAATTCTTGAGCTCAAGGGATCCCCAGCCTCCCAGAGTGCTGGGATTATAGATGTGAGCCACTACACCCCGTCTTTTTTTTTTTTTCTTTTTTGACAGAGTTTTACTCTGTCACCCCAGGTAGAGTACAGCGACGTCATTTTAGCTCACTGTAACCTCCAACTCCTGGACTCCAATAATCCTCCTACCCCAGCCTCCTGAGTAGCTGGGACTACCAGCATGTACCTGCATATCCCTGGTCACTCTCCTAAAGTCTGCTCTCTACTACTACTCAAGGGGCCCAGGCCCCTAACCATGCTCAGCTAGTTTTTCTCTTTTTAGTAAATATGAGGTCTCGCTCTTGTTCAGACTGGTCCTGAACGCTAACCTCAAGCAATTCTCCCACCTCAGTCTCCCAGACTACTAGGATTCCAGGCATGAGCCTCCATGCCCAGCCTAACCTGTAGTCTTGCTATTAAAATTTTTTTTTTTTTTTTGTAGAGACAGAGTCTCACTTTATGGCCCTCGGTAGAGTGCCGTGGCCTCACACGGCTCACAGCAACCTCTGACTCCTGGGCTTGGCTTAAGCGATTCTCTTGCCTCAGCCTCCGGAGTAGCTGGGACTACAGGCGCCCGCCACAACGCCCGGCTATTTTTTGGTTGCAGTTCAGCCAGGGCCGGGTTTGAACCTGCCACCCTCGGTATATGGGGCCGGCGCCTTACCGACTGAGCCACAGGCGCCGCCCGCTATTAAAAATCTTTATAGGATTTGACATCCAGGACATGGCTGTAACCATAAGTAAACATAAAGACAATAATGTGACTTAAATGTTGGAGGTTCAGAAGCACTTGTCTCTTGGCGGATTTCTCATCACAGGCAGCCCTACTGTGTGGTGCTGGACTAACTTCTAGAATCATTCGGCCCCTGCAAGGCCCTGGGAAAACCATTCCCCTCTCTGGGCTTGGATTCCTCCAGCTGCCTGTTGGGACTGGTGTGAGATCAGATGAGAACGTGGGAAATGAGAGAGCGTGGGGACCACAACACCCCCAAGAGTTTCAGTTCAAACATTCTGCACTTTAGTGACTTTCCAAGGTGGAAAAAGGGTGACCCGTATGTCTGTGTTCCTGCCTCCCCCAGGGCCGGCTCCACCTCTGCAGATCCTCATGGTGGCCCAACATTTTCACCAAAAGAAAATGTGACCTGCTTTGGACCAGGATGGGAGGAGGAGGAAACTGGAACAGGGGATCTGGTGCTGTTGCGTAATTCCCAGGACTTGGAAGGAAGGTCACAGCCCTGAATATGCCATCCTTTCCCATTTCTAGGGAGTTTTAATCAACAAGCTCAGCCTGTTAACTCTCGGGGCCTCACTTTCAGGAACCAGCCCTACTGGCTGATGCTTCCTCTGACATCAACAGAAGCCGCAGTGGAGCCCAGAGTGGGCTCCTAAGGTCATAACTCATCTGTTCATCACTGAGGATACCTACAAAGAACAAACGTCTAGGCCACAGGTCACTTCTAGCCTCAGGACACCCTGCCAGGGGCTGGTCTCCCCTCCTCCTCATCTGGCCCTGCTGTGAAGGCCAACTCCCCACGGGGGCCTCGTCCTGCCCCTTTGGCTGCATTTCATTTTTGGAGCTGCTTCTTGCCCTTTCTTGCCCATCAAAGACGTTCTAACAACGCTCAACTTCAGAAGGTTGGAGTCTGCCCCTTCTTCCTATGAGGTTCCCTGGCATCTATAAAAATAACCCCCACCTCTTTCTCTACTGGCAGTTGCCGCGTCCACCTGGGAGATCGCTGTTTTTGCCAAAGTTCCACCTATCAGGCTGTCTCTCCTCCTGCCCTCTCTCCCTTCCTACATCCTGCCCCACCTGCTATGCTTTGAATGTTTGTCCCCATGTTGAAATTTCATCGCCATTGTGACAGTATGAAGAGGTGGGACCTTTAAGAAGTGATTAGACCATCAGGGCTCCGCCCTCTTGAGTGGCATTAATGTTGTCATAAAAGGGCAATGTAGTTACCCTCTTCCCTTCTCTTTTCTTGCCCTTCCACCTTCCACCATGTAAAGCTGAAGCATTCTTCCCTTCAGAGGACACAGTGTTCAAGGCACTTGAATAACAATAACCAAGCCTGCAGGCATCTTGACCTTGGACTTCCCAGCCTCCAGAGCTGTGAGCCAATGCACTGTGTTTGTTATAAATTACCCAGTCTTAGGTAGTCTGTTACAGTAGCACAAGCAGACTGAGGGACCACTCTTCTTTCTCCCCTCTGTCCCCCTCTCCTTGTAGCTCTCTCTCCCCTTTTCTCCCTCTCCCTCACTCTCTTCCTTTCTCTTATTTTTATGTAGTATATGTGCTAAACTGATAAAGGAATTCATCATGCTGAAATACGTAGATTTTAAGTCATTAAAGGATTTGTCCTTTATAGTTACCTGTTATCATTTTTCTTTTTCTTTTTTTTTCTTTTTTAGAGACAGAGTCTTACTTTGTCACCCTCAGTAGGGTGCTGTGGCATCACAGTTCACAGCAACCTCCAGCTCTTGGGCTTAGGTGATTCTTGCCTCAACCTCCCCAGTGGCTGTGACCACAGGCGCCCACCATAACATCTGACTATTTTTGTTGTTGTTGTTTGCAGTTTGACCGGGGCCTGGTTTGAATCCGCCACCCTCGGTATATGGGGCCAGTGCCCTACTCACTGAGCTATAGGCGCCGCTCATCATTTTTCTTTTTCCTTTCCATATTTTTTTTTTTTTGAGACAGTGTCTCACTTTGTCACCCTGGACAGAGTGCCAGTGCCATGGTGTCATAGTTCACAATAACCTCAAACTCTTGGATCGAAGTGATCCTTTTGCCTCAGCCTCCCAAGTAGCTGGGACTAGAGGTGGCTGCCACAATACCCAGCTAGTTTTAGAGGCCAGATCTTGCTCTGGCTCCCAGAATGCTGGGATTACAGGTGTGAGCCACTGGGCCCAGCCTTTAGTTATGCATTATCTTGATTAACTATACCCAGAAATCCAAATTTCTGAGCCTTAAAAATAAGGGAACCACTGATTTCTACTAATCATGCCTATTAACTATAAAATCCACAATTAGTAGAATTGCTGAATGAGCTCATACTGTTCTTCATTGGTAAATATCAGAATTAACCCTGTTCAATCCAATTTTTCTTCCACCCACATACTCCCCAGCTCTTATTTGGAGCAAGAAAGAGGTTGGTGGATTGCTTGAAATTCTCCTACAGCTTTAAAAGAGAAAAACGTAAATATAAACTCACCTGATGATTTTACTATCTCTTTTAGGTTATATACAATAATTAAAGTGTTTTTGTTTATTTTTGTTTACAAAAAAAATTATTCTGTCAGATGAGGTCCGACATAGGATTAGAAAGGGTTAAGGAAGTTGTTTTCATTAGAGGTAGAACTTTAGAGTCAGAATTAGTTACCACTTCCCTGAATTTGAGAACACGCTGATTTCGATGCCTTCTAAGAACCACTTCCGAAATTACCTCCCGGGCTAGGAGCAGCACTGTTGAGAAACTTATGCATCCAGCACTTTGAACAGCAAGTCACAAAATTCTATGTGGGACGTTTTGCATTTTGCGTGGTTTATTTGTGTTCCGGGCAAAAAATTCTCCCTTTAAGACACTGATTAGCTACATGATTGCCTTTGAACCATAAAGCTGTAGAGCAAAGATTCCGTCGTGGCCAAGAATGGGTAATCAGAAGGCCCTGATGGTGGTTTTCATGATTTTAAATGTTTTACTTTTTGTCATTCTTGTTTTATATGTTATGTGTAACAGTGAAAAGTACTTACATGGTGAACCACTAAAAATCATTCTGTGAAATAGATAAAAGAAAAAATTAAGAATAATGAAAAAATATTTTTCCTCAATGAAAAAGTCTGTGAAACTATGGTTTAGAATCCATAGAAAACGCAGAATGTGGGCTTTCAAGCCAGCTTGTCTGGGTCCCTATCCTGGCTCTATGATTTAGCCAGCTGTGTGACCTGGAACAGTTATGGCACTCTCTGAGCCATATTAGGTCACTGTGACAATTTGTGAGACTCGAATGTTAGCTATAATCCTTTCGGAAGGATATGCTATAATCCTTTAGGAAGAGATATGCTAATATTGTGATATATTTTGTGTCTGGGCGTGGAACCAGACACATGAAGCAAGTTATAGCACTCTCTGTGTTGTATTGGGTCACTGTGACAATCAGTGAGACTCAAATGTTAGTTATAATCTTTTGTTTTTTTTTTTTTTTGAGACAGAGTCTCACTATGTCACCCTCGGTAGAGTGCTGTGGCATCACAGCTCACAGCAACCTCAAACTCTTGGGCTTAAGCCATTCTCTTGCCTCAGCCTCTCAAGTAGCTGGGATTACAGGCACCCGACACATGCCCAGCTATTTTTTTGGTTGTAGTTGTCATTGTTGTTGGCTGACTCACCAACTCCAGTGTATGTGGCTGGTGCCCTAGCCGCTGAGTTACAGGCGCCGAGCCAGCTATAATCCTTTTTTTTTTTTTTGCAGTTTCTGGCCAGGGCTGGGTTTGAACCCGCCACCTCTGGCATATGGGGCCAGCGCCCTACTCCTTTGAACCACAGGTGCCGCCCTATAATCCTTTTGAATAGAAAGAGATATGCTAATATTGTGATATATTTTGTGTCTGGGCGTGGAACCATGTATGACTTTTAATTTTCCTGCTTAGGTCAATTTCTTAAACATTCTTTTAATTCAACAGGGTCAGCTCCAAATGAAAAAAGAAAAAAATATATCCATTTTTCCCCCCAGTTCATTCTGGTAATAAATTGATCTTTCCTTTGTATAATAGGGCCCTGTTAAAGTTTTGAGAACAGAATTGTATTTTGTTAGTAATGAGTGGAACCTAACAATTATTCATCTGCCCATTTGCCATGTGTGCTAGAACCGTGCGCTAAGGAAGAGAAAGGTGCACATTGTAGGTTTCTGCCTCTTTAAGTTGATAGGCTGGAGGAAGGGGTAAGAAACAGTGTGAAAAATGCAGAAGTAAAAGTGCTGTGAAAACACGTCATGGAAAGACATCTAACCCAGACAGGGTGAGTGGAAAGACTAGGGCCAGGCCATAAGAAGGATGGGGGGAGTTGGCTTCAGGGTGTTGTGTGCGGAGGCCGCCAGCCCTAAGGCCAGAGGCTGTGGGAATTGGGACACAGGCTGGAGGGAGGGGTTTAGGGAGGAAGGAGGTTCCCAGAGAAGCAGCCCATTACCATTGTTTCCCGGTCAGAATGGCTATGATTAAAAAAACCCAAAAAAATAACACAAATGGAATGCCTATATATGTTTTTGGTAGGAATGCAGATTAGTATAACCTCTATGGAAAACAGCATGGAAATTTCTCAAAGAAGTAAAACATCTCTGGTTAGGTGCGGTGGCTCACGCCTATAATCCTAGCACTCTGGGAGGCCGATCCAGGAGGATTGCTTGAACTCAGGAGTTCAAGACCAGGCTGAGTAAAAGCAAGACCCCATCTTTCCTAAAAATAGAAAATATTCAGTGCAACCTGGCTTATTGTACCCTCAATGAATCCCCAACAATAAAAATATATATAGAGAGAAAATTTTAGCCAGGCTTCAGGAAAATATTACTACAGGTACATACCTGTAGTCCCAGCTACTCAAAAGGCTGAGGCAGGAGGATTGCTTGACGCCTGCAGTTTGAGATTGCTGTGAACTAGGGTGATACCACAGCACTCTAGCCTGGGCAACAGAGTGAGACTCTCAAAAAAGAAAAAAAGAAAAAGAAAAACTCAAAATTGATCAGAACTGTCATATGCTGCCATGTGATTCAGCAACCTCACTACTGGGGTTCTACTAAAGGGGAAAACATTGGCATGACATACCTACATGCAAACATTCATTGCAACACTATTCACAATAACAAAGATGAGGAATCAACCTTAGTGCCGGTAAAGCAGTGACTGGATACACACTACGCAGTTGTGCAAAAGAATGAAGTCATGTTTTCAGTAGCAGCAGGGATGGAGATGGAGCTCATTATCTCAAGTGAAACAGCTCCCAGGGAGAAAGACAAGTATCACATGTTCTCGCTCCTGACGAGGTGATGACAATGCGCCCATATGGCCCAGACTGGATGATGGACAGTGGCCTTAGCAGGGTAAGAGGGTGGGTCATGAGAAACGATTTCCTTGTCTTGGCACCCATAGCTCAGTGGTTAGGGTACTGGCCACACACACACTGGGGCTGGTGGGTTGGAACCCGGCCTGGGGCCTGCTAAACAACAACGACAGCAACAATAACAACAAATAGCTGGGCACTGTGGCAGGCGCCTGTAGTCCCAGCTACTTGGGAGGCTGAGGCAAGAGAATCGCTAGAGTCCAAGAGTTCGAGGTTGCTGTGAGCAGTGATGAAGGGGCACAGTCCACTGCACCCTTGTAAGGTGAATCAATCTCATTTGTGCTCCTTGAGGTCATGAGGCTCTGAGAAGGAACATTTCCAGTATTGGGCTGCAGTCATGCCTTAAAGGAAAGAATGTACTGGAGACCCTCGCCAAGTTGTAGCTGGAGACAGATCATTTGCCTGGGACAATGGACTGTGGCACTTAATCCCCTACCTCTATTTACACAAAAACTTTCAGTTAGTCATATAGAGAAGTAGGCAAACAGAACAGACAACCCAGACCTTTGTTGTTCATCTCCATTGTTTTATTTCATCTCCATTGTTGTTTATCACCAAACAAGATATTCTTGGTTTAGAAAGGTATGTACGTTCTCTGCTGTGTTAATGCTGAGAAGGCATCTTTACCTTTTGTCTCCCTTGTTCTTGGGTTATTTTTATCTGATGAGTTTGGGTATGTAAGAAAGTGAGTAAAGACGGCTGATTGCTGCTGTGCCTGAGCGAGCACCAGCCATCCCTTAATAAATCATTCCTTTCATCTGCAGTGCTTGCCTCCGTGTCTCTGACTAGGCCAGTGGACAGCAACACTGTGATGCAACGGCACTCTATCAGGCAACATAGTGAGACTCTGTCTCAAAAAAAAAAATGAAAGAAAGAAAAGAAAAGAAAACTACAGCTGTAATGTGTAAGGGTGATCTGTAGCCATGGAGCAGGTAGATTGTTCTCTGGCCCATGACCTCAACTGGCATCTAAGATTCGGGGTCGGAAAAGCAATGAGGCCCACTGTCCCCACTTCCCCTGGGGTCACTGGCAGTGGAGGTGAAGTACTAGTTTCCCAGGGCCACTGCAACAAATATCACAAACTGGGTGGCTTCAACAACAGAACACCCCCTCGCAGTTCGAGGGGCTAGATGTCCAAAGTCAAGGTGTCTGTCGGGCCACTCTGTCTCAGATTGTCTAGGAAAGAATCCTTCCTTGCCTCTTCCCATCTACTGTGGTTGCTAGCAGTCCTCCATGTTCCTTACAACCCCATCACTTCAGTCCCTGCTCCCTTTGTCACGTGGCCTTCTCCTGGGTCTCCTCATTAAATCCTGTGAGGATACCAACCAGGGGACTAGGCCCACCTAATCCAGTGTATACGCCCCTTGATTTCATCTGCAAGGACCCTATTTCTAAATCCAGTCATATTCACAGGTACTGGAGTTTATGATCTCAACCTATCATTTTTAGGGGACACAATTCCACCTTCAGCAGATGATGTCAGGGTATTCACTAGGCACAGAGTTTGAGACCTAGTTGCTTTCCAAGGACATATGAAAATGCCCTAGACCTGAAAAAAAAAACAAAGTTAAAAAAACTATAGACTCCAAGGGACAGATAGAAAACTGCAAATATGAATTAATGTTGAATTAAATGTCTATAAATCCATTTCATGAAGGGTTCATTTTTTTGTATTTTCATGAAAGTATTTATAAAATAATGTGTTTGCGGCACCTGTGGCTTAGTGGTAAGGGTGCTGGCCACATGCACTGGGACTGGAGGTTCAAACCCAGCCCAGCCTGCTAAAAAAACAAGCAAGCAAACAAACAAACAAAAATAGCCTAGTGTGTGGCGGGTGCTTGTAGTCCCAGCTACTTGAGAAGCTGAGACAAGAGAATCACTTTAGCCCAAGAGTTTGAGGTTGCTGTGAGCTGTGATGCCACAGCACTCTACCTAGGGTGATGAAGGGAGACTCTGTCTCAAAAGATAAATAAAAGAAAATAAAATAAAATGTGCAGGCTAGATTTTTCTCACTTCTTAAGTATTCCCTAGTATGCACGATGCCAGGAAATATTTGAACTGTTTTTACTCTGCTCTCACACCACAATTAACACAGAAGACTTCTGTGACCAAATATGGGTGATTTCTTCCCCCCAACCCCACTTGCAATCAAACAGTCCTGCTATGGACTCCCTCTAAGGGTCCTCTAATTTGACACTATCTAGAGAGAGCGTCAGATCCCATGGGGCGAGGGCTCAGTCCCCAAGACTGCCCACCTCCCTTTAGACACCAGTTGTAAGTCTAGGCCTTCAGAACTTCTGATCAGCGACTTCAAGCTGGGGTCCCAGGACACCCTTTTTGGCTTTGATTAACTTGCTAGAGCAGCTTGCAGGACTCAGAGAAACATTGACTTACCTTTCTCAGTCTATTACTGAGGATATTTAAAGGATACAAATAAACAGCCAGATGAATAGGGACATAAGGCAAAATCTGGGTCTTGAGTGCAGAAGCTTCTGTCCCCATGGAGTTTGGGGGAATGTCACCTTCCCCAGCACAGGGATGAATTCTTGTTCCCCTTCCTGCGACTGGTGTAGTTATCTGGAAGCTCCCCCAAACCCTGTTCTCTTGGGCCTTGTATAGAGATGTGTTTGGATAGGCACGAGAGAGGCACTGGCAGCTGTGTTGAAATGTGCCTGTGCCCTGTGTGTCTCTGTGCATAGTGTCCCTCTCTCCACACTATGGGGCAGAACCCTCTCTTGAATGAAGGCCTTAATAGCCTACAATCAGAAGATCAGGAGGAGAGTCAATCCCTGCCTCAGGCTGGTGAGAGAAGGGCAGGAGAAGATCAGAAAGAGAGATCAGGTTTTCTGGGCCTGGCTTCTGAGGTCTAAAGCTCTCCAACCTTGTAAAAAAAAGACTCTAAGTTATCAGCTTGGAATGAAAACCAACATATGCATATAATATTACACATGAAGTATCTCAGGAGATATAATCAATGTCCACAAGTCAGTAGCCTTTGTATATGCCAATAACAGCCAAGATGAGAAGCAAATTAAGGACATAACTCCCTTCACCATAGCTTCAAACAAAATGAAATACCTAGGAATACACCGAACAAAGGAGGTGAAGGACCTCTATAAAGAAAAATATGAAACCTAAAAAAAGAAATAGCAGAGGATATTAACAAATGGAAGAACATACCATGCTCATGGCTGGGAAGAATCAACAAAAATGTCCACACTTCCCAAAGTAATCTACAGATTCAATTCCGTCCCTTTTAAAATAGCAACATCATACTTTCAAGACTTGGAAAAAATAATGCTCCATTTTGTATGGAACCAGGAAAAAAACCGTATAGCTAAGGCAGGTCTTAGCAATAAAAACAAAGCCAGGGGCATCAGCATACCAGACTTTAGGCTGTACTACAAAGCCACAGTGGTCAAAACAGCATGGTACTGGCACAAAAATAGAGACACAGACATTTAGAATCGAATAGAAAACCAGAAAATGAAGCTAACATCTTACAGCCACTCAATCTTTGATAAACCCAATAAGAACACACACTGGGGGAAAGAATACCTATTCAATAAATGGTGCTGAGAGAACTGGATATCCACATGTAAAAGACTAAAACTGGACCCGCACCTTTCTCCACTCACAAAAATTGATTCAAAAGGATAAAAGACCTAAATTTAAGGCATAAAATGATAAAAATCCTCAAAGAAAGCATAGGAAAAACCCTTGATGATATTGGCCTGGGAAAAGACTTTATGAAAAAGACTTTCATGGCTATCGTAACATCAACAAAAATAAACAAATGGGACTTCATTAAACTGAAAAGCTTCTGTACAGCTAAGGAGACAATAACCAAAGCAAACAGACAACATACACGATGGGAAAGGATATTTGCATATTTTGAATCAGACAAAAGCTTGATAATTAGGATCTGTAGAGAACTCAAATTAATCCACATGAAAAAAGCCAACAATCCCATATATCAATGGGCAAGAGAGATGAATAGAACCTTATCTAAAGAAGACAGATGAGATGTTGCTGTCTCCTGGCCTAGTCAGAGACACGGAGGCAGACACTGCAGACAAAATGAATGATTTATTAAGGGAGGGCTGGTGCTCGCTCAGGCACAGCAGCAATTGGCCACTTATTCACTTTTTTTTTTATTCTTATTCATTTTCTTATATACCCAAAATCATCAGATAGAAATAATCCAAGAACAAGGGATACAAAAGGTAAAGGTTCCTTATCAGAGTTAATCCAGCAAAGTAAGTACACACCTTTCTAAACCAAGAATATCTTGTTTAGAGATAAACAACAATGGAGATGAACCCCAAAGGGCGGGGTTGTCTGTTCTGTTTGCCTACTTCTCTATATGATTAACTGAAAGTTTTCGCGTAAATAGAGGTAGGTGATTAAGTGCAATGGTTCATTGCCTGAGGCAGATGCTCTGTCTCCAGCTACGACTTGGCGAGAGCCCTCCAGGATGTTCTTTCCTTTAAGGCGTGACTGCCTGCATTTTTCAGCAAGCTGCTTATGTGAGCTGGGGGAGAATATCCCCCAAAAGTCACACCTAGCCCAAGTACTGGAAATGTCCCTTCCCAGGGTCTCATGACTTCAAGGAGCACAAATGAGATTGATTCATCTACAAGGGTGCAGTGAATTGTGTCCCTTCAACTAGGATCTACAGAGAACTCAAATTAATCCACATGAAAAAAGCCAACAATCCCATATATCAATGGGCAAGAGAGATGAATAGAACCTCGTCTAAAGAAGACAGATGAATGGCTAGCAAACATATGAAAAAATGCTCATCATCCCTAATTATTAGAGAAATGCAATTAAAAACCACCCTGAGATATCATCTAACCCCAGCAAGAATGGCCTATATCATAAAATCTCAAAACTGCAGTTGCTGGCATGGATGTGGAGAGAAAGGAACACTTTTACACTGCTGGTGGGACTGCAAACAACCTTTTTGGAAGGAAGTACGGAGAACCCTCAAAGAATTCAAGCTAGACCTCCCATTTGATCCTGCAATCCCATTACTGGGCATCTACCCAGAAGGAAAAAAATCTTTTTACCATAAGGACACTTGCACTAGACCGTATATCACAGCTTAATTTACAATCGCCAAAATGTGGAAACGGCCTAACTGTCCACCAACCCAGGAATGGATTAACAAGCTGTGGTATATGTATACCATGGAATTCTATTTGGTCATTAAAAAAGATGGAGACTTTATATCCTTTGTATTACCTGGATGGAGGTAGAACACATTATTCTTAGTAAAACATCACAAGAATGGAGACGCATGAATTCTATGTACTTAATTTTTATATGAGGACAATTAATGACCTAGTACATGGTGGGGGGTGGGGTGGGGAAGGGGAGAACAGAGAGAGGGAAAGGTAGGGGGCAGAAGGGAAGAGCAGAGAGAGGGAATGAGGGAGGGGGGTGAGGGTCTCAATGTGTGACACACCTTTTGGGGGTAAGACACAATTATAAGAGGGACTTTACCTAACAAATGCAATCAGTGCAACCTGGTTTCTTGTACCCTCAATGAATCCCCAACAATGAAAAAAAATTAAAAATTAAATATTACACATGAAGATTTGCCAAAACCTTGAAAGGAAAATGTTCGAATCCTTTAAGATATCCTATAACAACAAAATATATGTGTATATGTATATTTTATTTTTTAGAAAGTAGGCTCTCGAGACATTTTAATATCTGCATGTAATGTGAAGGATGCCTCCGAGAATAGGGGTTCCAGTTCCCTCCGAGGGTGAAACTGGCTCTCCACTGCTCATAGCTGACAACGACAGATGCTATCCAGACTTGCAGGGCTGAGAAGCTGATGTCACTGGACAAAAATCTGTGCAGAGCTTGTCATAGCAGGTTTTAGGGATGCAGGGCAGTTATTGGCCTACCACAGTAGGTTTTACCAGAAAAAAAAAAGTATTATCAGATTTAGAAGACTTCTTATGCTTGGCACCTACAATTCTGTTCTTAGTCTGTTTAGTGTTGTTGCAACAAAATGCTGAGTCTGGGTAATTTTTAAAGAAAAGAAGTTTATTTGGCTCCTGGCTCTGGGGGTTGGGAATTCCAAGAGCATAGCACTGGATCTGGGGAGGGCCTTCATGCTGCATCAGCCCACGGTGGGAGGCAGAGAGTGAGAGGGAACTGAACTCACTTTTATAACAATACCCGTTCCTCCCATGATAATGACATTAATTACCTCTTAGTAGGCCCCACCTGTCAGTACTGTTGACTTGGTGATTAAGTTCCCAGTACATGAACCTGAGGGATTACCTTCAAACTGTACTATCTGCCAAATCTGGAAGATGATGATAAAAATCATGAGCTGAGAAGTGCAAAAAAAATGACTTGAGATAAGTGGCAACATCTTATCTTCCAGGCAGCATTGGGAATGGAAAAATAAAAGAGGCTTGACAATCTACATACCCTTTCCATGATATGTGTTTTAGCCATTAAGAGTTGTTGAACAGGCACAAGTTCGAATTGGGAAAATTAATGGAGTTTCACGATGAAGACAGTGGTTCAGAAAAATGGGAGCTATATTTGAATGAATGAATGGACATGGGCCACTATCCAAAAATCTATTTAAAGGTCATAATTCACATGATCACAAACTTAACAGTGAAAAAGTAGTTAAAATTTAGAAAGATGTATTTTGTATAGTAAGTCTCAAAATATCCAAGACTTACTATTTTTGAGGAGAGGACTTTTTAAGCTTCAATGTTAATGCGACCTTCCTCACTCGTGATCAGCTGTGTCTGCCGTGATTCCAGGCAGCATTGGAATTTAGGGTGCCTTAGGTGGGGGAACCCCCAGGTGTACCCTTGGGCCACAAAATGGAGATCTAGCATTTCAAATGATCTTCTATAAAGAGGTAAAGGCAAGCCAGGTGTGGGTAGTGCGCTCACAGTATCTGCTATAAGAAAATACATTAGTACCCTGTTTCTCCGAAAATAAGACATCCTCCGAAAATAAGACCTACTTACAGGAAAGATAAAGACGTCCCCTGAAAATAAGACCTAGCGCATCTTTGGGAGCACACCTTAAAATAAGACACTGTCTTATTTTCGGGGAAACAGGTTAGCCTAAACATTAGAATGGCTTCAAAGGGGGATATCGTTCCCTCACATTCCGTGGTTATTCTACTACAACTAACATGGTCAAAAAGAGAAAAAACAAGAAAGGTACAACTTCAGTGTATATCCTTAAACAGGACAAGATGATTAATAGATACTAAATTTCATGGTTTTGTGCTACAAAGCATTCAATTGAAGACTATACTTTTAAATTATTTTTGTAAAATCACATTTACATGATAAAAAGAAATGAATTATAAAAATATAATCGACAAGTAATACACAGAAGCAAGGTTAGTAAGCATATATTTTGACTTTGTGGACCTCCTTGTCATCGCATTCCCTCTGTTTGTTGTAGTAGTAGAAAGTATTGTCCCTTCTTTGAAGTTTCTTCACATATCCTGTCTCTGGCCAACGATCTACCTGCAGGTCAAAAACCAGACACAAATATTGTAATGCTGGTTTATTTTGATCTCCTATTTTGCTATCAAACAGTTAAAAGAACAGCTCATATACAAATGTTTGAGCTCTTAAGAGTATTACACACAAAAAACATGTCTTAAGCTGCATCCCTATACTGCAGAACGACTAAATCGGCATTTCTTTCTAGAACCCAATTTCTAGACCTAAATTTTTACACTGTGGACATGATAGAGAAATCATTAACAACAATTTAAATTTCCTTCTTCTTACATTTACAAATGATTCAAACATTATAACTTTTAAAAGATCATAATCAAGGGGAAATAAGAACCCCGTTCTGAGAGCACTGCCCTGTGGTTGTTGACACCACAGTAACTGCAGAAAGCAAACACACTCCAGAGATACCTTAAGGTGTATAAGCATTTCCTCCTGCCTAAATTTCAAGTTCACTTAGAAATCCAATTTGTAATAGGAACTTGGGGTCATGAATATAGTCCTCAACAATCTTTTCCTGCTTCTCCCACCATTCCTTTCTTTGTGCCGTATGGGTGTGCTTGCTTTATCGTTAGGCCTGATCTGATTTGGATGCTAGTCTCCCTCCTTCCTCTCCAGACTCAGTGTGATGCCTTCCTGATCAGGTGACTGCACTTTCATTATTGTTAAATCTGTTCCTTGTGGATTTTGTGACATGCCCTTTATCACGATCACAAACCCATTATCCAGGTTTTTGAAAATCAAATCCTGTTCTTCAATACCTTCCACGCACACAGTCCTGCACTTTTTATATTCCCCACTTACAAATTTCAGCTTTCAACAGGAAGGAAAGATGAATACATCTATGTCTCTGTCTTTCATTTCCTAATGTGTTTCTTTCTTTTTTTCTGTTCTCATTTATGTATAGATTAGTAAAAATAGGTAGCAGCATATCTAATAAACCTTGGCAGGCCTCTGAAACACGCATTATAGAAAACCAGCAGCTCTTCCTATCACTGACGTCACATTGGCCTGTGTGCCTTCTTGACCCTCAGCAGGGGAAGGAGGTGTTCTCAAGGCTCTGTTACAGCCTCCTTCACCTTGGGGCCAAGAGTGGATTCACTTTCATTTAATATGGTTCTGAAAACCATCTCAGGACTTTTGGAGCTACTTTGTAAGAGATGATCCTGAAAACATCCTGGCAGGGCCTGTGCTCAGAGACTTTTAGATATTTTTCCTTTTTACACCCCTTTCCATCTCTGAATTTTTTCTTCTTCACTTTTAATTTGATCACTCCCATTTAATATAAGAAACCTTCATGCCTAAGGTGTAATGGAATAATACCTTCTTCTCAGGCAGGGTGGTCAGCAATTAATATTAACAACACAGAGGTGTGTGCTTCAGGTAAAGAAAAATAACTTCTACTCTGAGAGGCCGAGGTGGGAGGATCGCTTGAAATTAGGATTTTGAGAACAGCCTGAGCAAGAGTGAGACCTGGTCTGTACTAACAACAGAAAAATTAGCCGGGATGATGGTGGGTGCCTATACTCCCAGCTACTCAGGAGGCTGAGGTCGGAGGATGGTTGGAGCCCAGGAGTTGGAGGCTGCAGTGAGCTATGATGATGCCACTGCACTCTACCTAGGGCAACAGAGCAAGATCACTGTCTCTTTATTTTTATTTATTTATTTATTTTGTGGTTTTTGGCCGGGGCTGGGTTTGAACCCGCCACTTCTTGCATATGGGGCTGGCGCCCTACTCCTTTGAGCCACAGGACTTCTAAGACACTGTCTCCAAAAAAAAAAAAAAAAAAAGGACTTCATTCAAAGCAAGACTTCAGTCACTATCCTAACCATCCTTGAAGGCCCACTGTGAATCCCAATGGGGATGTGAAGCCTTTTCTGGGGATTTTGTATTCCTCTAAGTTTCTGTGTTTTTTTTGTTTTTGTAAGACACATATATTACTACTTTGTCTTGCTTACGGTCTTATGGTTCTTGTTGCGACTTGTCTTCAGCTGCAAGATAATGAGGCTAAAAGCTACTGTTCATTAAACACTTACTGTTCATTCACTCAGCAAATTAGTATTGTGTGTGCAATGTCAGGCCCTTCAAATCCATGAGTTCACTTAATCCCTGGGACCACTGGCTGAAGCGGACACTGCCACTGCTATTGTAGTTGAGGAAATGGAGGCTCCGTGAAGTTAAGAGCGTGGTTCATGATTACCCAGCTGATGCGAGGTACAGCCCAGATGTAGACCCTGAACTGACTGACCCCTTGGCCTGTTCCCTTACCACTGGCTCACAGGGCATCTTGAGGTCAAGTCCTCTCTCACCTGTACTTTTATCTCCTAAAGCGCTTGGCATAGAAATTTGTACATGGTAGATCTCCAATACACATATACTGAGTTGAAACACAAAACCTCTTTATAACTGCCAAGTCCTAAGGTGAGTAGAATTGTTCTTCCTTTCATAACACACACACACACACACACACACACACACACAAATACGCACACACGTACACACACGTGCATACCCTGCTCAGTGGCTTTTGGGACTTCCCCTTTAAGGTTGTTCTTTTTTGTTCTCTTAAATCTGGTTTTGCCTTAGTAACAAGATTATTGGGCATGAGGGTGTAGGGGCAGGGGAGATAAGGGCACAGAGTGTGTTGTGTTTCACAACACAAGTTATTCTGGGTCTTGTGCATCTTTAGGGGCAACCCAATCTTAACACAAGGTATGATGAAGCTTATTTCTGAACGGCATTGAAATGATAATGCTTATGTTTTCCCTATCTACAGGGGCCCATAGATCAGGCGTCCTCAAACTTTTTAAACAGGGGGCCAGTTCACTGTCCCTCAGACCGTTGGAGGGCCGGACTATAGTTTAAACAAAAAAACTATGAACAAATTCCTACGCACACTGCACATATCTTATTTTGAAGTAAAAAACAAAATGGGAACAAATACAATTCACACCGCTTCATGTGGCCGGCGGGCTGCAGTTTGAGGACGCCTGCCATAGATGGTGCAGTATTGAAACTATGTATTGGCAATAGGGATGGAGTAAAATGGTATTAGACATAAGGAAACAGATATAGGAAAAGCACAGTAGTCAGTCTTCTTTTCTTCTGTATTTTTAGCTTCATTCCTCAATAACCCTAATGTCTGTTAACGTCTATTAAATTAAGCAGCCTATTACGTTTAGTGCTATACAGACTCCATGCATTTTCCTCTGTACATTTTTTAGAGGAGGTTTTTGGAGACAGAGTCTTGCTTTGTCGCCCCAGTGTAGAGGCATCACTGTAGCTCACAGCCACTTGCAACTCCTGGGCTCAAGTGATCCTGCCTCAGCATCCTGAGTAGCTGGGACTACAGGGGCCCACCCAGCTAATTTTCTTTCTTTCTTTCTTTTTTTTTTTTTGTAGAGAAAAACAGGCTGGTCTTGCTCTTGCTCAGGCTGATCTTCAACTCCTGGCCTCAACTCCTGATCCTCCCTCCTCAGCTTCCTATACACTTTTAAATGAAATATTAAATAGAGGCCAAAGAGCAGAATGAAGGAATAAGAAATATTACAGAGCTCTCTAACATACACACATAATTCGTCTCTGAAAAATGATGAGTCAATACAAAAAATATAAAAATCAAGTTAACAATAAACACTGTTGTAACTCCTGTTGTAAACACTGTTGTAAAATCTTAAAATTAAAATATGTAAATGTTTATAAATATTACATCGTACTCTACAATACAGTTGATTGTCAAACACAGATTCGAATTATGTGGGTCCATTATATGCAAGTTTTCTCCATAAATATGTTGGAAAATTTTTTTTGAGATTTGTGACAATTTGAAAAACCTTGCAGACAAACCATGTAGCCTAGAAATACTTGTTTTTTAAAAAGAAAATGTAGGTATGTCATGGATGCAGAAAATAAATGTAGATACTAGTCTGTTTATGTGTTAATCAACTGTTTATGTTACTTGGGAAGGCTCTGGTCGACAGTTGGCTACTAGTTTAAGTTTTGAGGTTATATGTAGGTTTTCTACTGTAAAGGAAGTGGGGAGGGGTTGGCGCCTCTAACCCCTGCGTTGTTCAAGAGTCAACTGTATTCTTAAAAATTCTTCCTCCTAGGCTGAGGCAAGGGAGTCACTTAAGCCCAAGAGTTCAAGGTTGCTGTGAGCTGTGACGCCACAGCACTCTACCAAGGGTCACATAGTGAGACTCTGTCTCAAAAAAAAAAAAAAAAAAAAAAAGTACTCCTAGTAGCCAGTAGAATAAATGGGTTAAAAATAAACACATTATAAACTGAAGCCAAATCTAGATTTTGGTCTAGTCTTTATAAAGAAAACAAAGCTATGTCTCTATTTTCTCAGAAAAGACTGAAATGTACAACCAAAATCAAGAGTTACTCTCTAACACTTTTTTTGCCACATATAATCTCCACAAAACATAAATTATTTAACCCTTTTCTAATTTCATGGTTAAAATAAAAGAGAAATGGAGGGAAATTATACTGACACAACAAACTGAACAGCTAATAACCTCTCCCACCAGTCTGCCTAAAAAAATCACACTTCTGGTCCTTAGTATCTTCATCAATAAAATGAAGGAGTCTGTAGAAGAATAAATCTTACCATAGAAACTTGTTTCACTTGTTTATATTCAATTTCATCCCGATATCCTGCTTGTTGAAATCTGTACAGATTTTCTATCTCTTCTGACCATTTCTTGGCACGACTGATTGATTTTGGTTTCACATCAGAACTGGCCATGGCTACAGGGGCCTTATTACCAATAATTGCTGAAAGATGTGAAGACAACATTAATAGATAACATAATAAGGACAATTTTGAATGTCTCTTTAAGAATGAACAAAACCAATACATAAAAATTATATAGGAAATTGAGTCTCGTTAAATATAGTAAGTTTTTAACATTCAATTCCTAGATTGAGAAGGATTTATGGTCTATTGGGGGAGAGAAAACCCTAAAAAACAAACAAAAAAAAAACTTGAAAAATACATATATTATTTTATTATATCTTTAGCAAATGAAACTGCATTCAGAGTTGGAGTTATGGAGTGATGTCCTAAAAGTCATATGCAAATTCTGTGTTCCAGGCAATACCGCGTACATTCCTGAAAACATACTCTTACTTGTAACTGCTTAGTTTGGTGGTTCTCAACCTTCCTTATGTATTTTCATTGTTAAAAAGAGGTCGAGACCCACAGGTTGAGAACCTCTGGCTTGGTAGATTGTTAAATATCTCACCACCAGTCCAATTAATAACATCCAAAACTGCCTCTCTCTTTTCTTAAAAAGGGAATGTAAGATCAGTTGTCTCGCTCTCTTTTTTCTTGCTGAGAAGCAGTGGTTTGAACTTCCACCATTTCTTACTTGCTTGGAAATATCCCAATCACTGCAAGTCATTTACTCATGTCACCAAGGCATACTGTCCTTTGATGGACCACTGTGAGGACACAGACGGACACAAGGTCCACGTAAGCTGCATGGCTGTCACGATGCTGAGATCACTGATGTTGACACAGGGCAGGAGGTTACTAATGGTCTTGGAAATTCAAATATTCAACTTGAGTTCATGTCACTGTCTATGCACCAAACTTCTATAGCCAGTTTTTCTATTTTTTTTTTTTTTTTGAGACAGAGTCTCACTTTGTTGGCCTCAGTAGAGTACCAGGGCATCACAGCTCATAGCAACCTCAAACTCTTGGGCTCAAGAGATTCTCTTTGCCTCAGCCTCCTGAGTAGCTGGGACTATAGATGCCCACCACAACGCCCAGCTATTTTTTTTTTTTTGTAGAGACAGAGTCTCACTTTATGGCCCTCGGTAGAGTGCCATGGCATCACACAGCTCACAGCAACCTCCAACTCCTGGGCTTAAGCGATTCTCTTGCCTCAGCCTCCCAAGTAGCTGGGACTACGGGCGCCTGCCACAACGCCCTGCTATTTTTTGTTTTTTTTTTTTTGGTTTCAGTTTGGCCGGGGCCAGGTTTGAACTCGCCACCCTCGGTATATGGGGCCGGTGCCTTACTGACTCAGCCACAGGCGCCGCCCACTCCCAGCTATTTTTAGAAACAGGGTCTCACTCTTGCTGAGGCTGGTTTGGAACGCGAGCTCAGGCAATCCATCTGCTTCAGCCTCTCAGAGTGCTGGGATCACAGGTATGAACCACCATGCCTAGCCCTATAGCCAGTTTTTTCAAAGACATAATTTTGTGCTTGTTTTTGCAACTACTTATTTTATTACCAAAATAAATCCAGTCACTTAATGGAAACAAAGTGCCCAGAATTTTCGTCATGATTCCTTGAATCTACTCTTCCATTAAAATAAATTTCTAATGGCTGAAATATGTTAAAGTCAGATCCTAGGCCAGATGAGATGGCTCAAGCCTATAATCCTAGCACTCTGGGAGGCCGAGGTGGGTGGACTGCTTGAGGTTCGAAGCCAGCCTGAGCAAGAGTGAGACACTGTCTCTACTAAAAATAGAAAAATTGAGGCAAGAGGATCACTTGAGCCCAAGAGTTAGAGGTTGCTGTGAGCTATAATACCTTGGCACTGTACCCAGTGTGACAGCTTGAGACTCTGTCTCACAAATAAATAAAAAATAAACAAATAGTCAGATCTTATAAATGAATTAAGATTTTTTTGATTTTTTTCAATCATGACAACAAATGCTCATATGTTAAAAATACATTAAAGTACAAAAAGAAAAGCCAAAAAAAAAAAATCACATCAATGAGAAATATCTATCCTTTGAGCGGCACCTGTGGCTCAAAGGAGTGGGACGTTGGCCCCATATGCTGGAGGTGGCGGGTTCAAACCCAGCCCTGGCCAAAAACTGCCAATAAAGAAATAAACAAACAAACAAAAGAATAAAAAAAAGAAAGTCCATCCTTCACTTTGGGTGACTATCATCCTAAACACTCAATGAATTTTTAAACTTTTATAGAAAAGTATAAAAGTTTAAAATCTGGTATACCAAATGACTTTACAAGAGTTATAAATTTAGATTTTCCTGGATTTAACAGGCGGAAAAACAGGAAATTGAAATAAAATTGACACACTTGCTGAATTTCAGATGCATGTTTCTTCAAAAGGAAAGACATAGCCAAAAAGTTAGCTCAATGGTTAATGGAAAAAGATCATGAACACTGTTAGGAAGCCAAGAGTCTCTGTTTCAACTCCAGGTATCAATGTGACACCCAAGTACTGTCTTGACTCTTTTCTCTGACAAACATGAAAATTGTTTCCTCTTATTTCCTCTAGATTTTTGTTAAATTATTTATTTAACATTTTAAAGCATTTATAGCATTTTTACATCCTATTCTGAAACCATAATTTCCCCAGTTGGTTGGACTTAGCTCCAGACTTAAATGAATTTAAATGAAGTTATCTGAGTCACATAGTCCTTATCCTGATCAAAGGAGCAACTGCATAAGCAGATACATCATGAGCATTGTTTGCATTTTTTCCAATGTGCATACTGACATGATATTGATCAGAATAATGAAGATTAGAGTTTTTTTTTTTTGGCCGGGGCTGGGTTTGAACCCGCCACCTCCGGCATATGGGACCGGCGCCCTACTCACTGAGCCACAGGCGCCGCCCAGAAGATTAGAGTTTTGTTTGTAGGTGACATCTTAAAAACTTTGAATCCTTATCTACTGATTTGTGTTCAGGCTCAGGTTGCATTTTAAGGTAATTCATTGTTAAAGTATTATATGAACTTATGTGAAATTTTGAATACCTGACAAAACAGTAAGTAAGCCATGCTTCAGTGAAACCCTTGCCCTTTAATCCCATTCATTTAATGGGAAGTTCACTTCAGTGATGCATAGAACCAACAAGTGAATTGAATAGGAGTGGCACAGCCTAATAATCAATTCTTATATATAATTACTAATAAACTATACATAAAGGATACAAAAAATGATGCTAAGAAACACAAGAGGAAAAAAAAGTATGAATTCACTGTATTATAAATACTTTAAAAAACAAGTATGTCTTTATATGATCTTTTTTTTTTGTAGAGACAGGGTCTCACTTTATGGCCCTCAGTAAAGTGCCGTGGCCTCACACAGCTCACAGCAACCTCCAACTCCTGGGCTTAAGCGATTCTCTTGCCTCAGCCTCCCGCTGGGACTACAGGCGCCCGCCACAACGCCCGGCTAATCTTTATATGATCTTAGTGATGGTATTACTCACATTACTTTTACAAATGAAGCAGTTTCTAAAAGTAGTGGTAGGATCTAATTTCTGTTTTATCCAGGCCACTTTTGCTTTAAGGTTGGCTTCTTTTTTTTAAGACAGTGTTTCACTTTGTCCCCCTCAGTAGACTGGCCTGGTGTCATAGCTCACAGCAACCTCAAACTCTTGGGCTCTAGAGATCCTCTCGTCTCATCCTCCTAAGCAGCTAGGACTGCAAAAGCCTGCCACATCTGGCTAGTTTTTTTACTTTTAGTAGAGACAGGCTGGTCTCGAACTCCTGAGCTCAAACAACCCTGCCTCAGCCTCTCAAAGCATTAGGATTACAGGTGTGAGCCATCATGCCCAGTTAGGTTGCCTTTTTGATACATAATAAAACACTTTTATTTGCTCATCCTAGCTGAAAAAGTATTTTCCCATAGGTCATCTATGTAACCTTTTGTCACTTTCAGGTCAAACAATTATGCCAACTATACATACAAAAATACTACATTTGATAGAAGAGCACAAAATATGCTGTATCAGTTGGACTTCTGGGGAAAGAATTATTTTTCCCAGAAGAAATGGACATCTTTTAGTTATTAACAGGCATTTCAAAATTTTGTTTCCCCAGAATATTTAAAGCCAACATGAATGTAATTTTCACCATAATAGGAATCCTAGTGGCTAATATACCTAGTTTCATTTTTTGGTCTTTCTTTGTTTATTCAAAACTCAAATGAAACTAAAATAATGAAAGATCAACTTATAATTCCTCGATTAAATGTTTTAGTGATTCTAGGAAATTCAGTAGCACTAATTCTGCTAGTAACATTCAACACTTTCAAACTGAGGTATTTAACCAAATGTAACAAAAAATAAAAAAGAAATGATTAAAAAATAAATTTAATGTCTGTAATACCAAGTTGGATCTCCACAAACAGGAAATGGCAATACCTGAGTTTCTAGTTCGCAAAAACTCAATGCTATTAAACACTATCAGAGTTTATCTGGGTACAGATGGTCCCCTGACTTACAATGGTTCCGCTTTTTTGACTTTACCATGGTGTGAAAATGACACACATTTAATAGATAACTGCACTTCAAGTACCCACAAAACCATTTTGTCACTTCAGTACAGTATTCAATATTACATGAGATATTCAATACATCATTATAAAATAAGCCCAACAGTAGGCTAATGTAAGTGACCCAAGCATGTTCAAGGTAGACTGGGTATGCCATGATGTTCAGTAGGTTAGGTGTGATACATTAATTTTCAACTTAAAAATATTTTCAATTTACCAAGGGATTATTGGGACAGAATCCCAACCTAAGTAGAGGCTTGTTTGTATTTTAACACCAAATCCCCAACAATCTAAATACGGAATGTAGCTGTAAAAGGCTTTGATATAGCCAGCCGCACCAAACTCACTTCTACGCAAAATACCTTTTCATCTCCGTTTGCTCTGCGAAGTGCTTTTACTTTTGTGCCCTTAAAACTACCACAGAGTTAACCTCCCTGATCTCATGTCTTCCCCACGATTATTTCTGTTCCTAAGAGGCAGTAGGATATGGCAGGGGAGCCTTGTAACTAGCGCGTAATCTGGGCCAATACAACGAACATTCCTGGGCCCGTTTCCTGAACTCTGAAAGGTGGCTTCCGAAGTCTTGGAATTCCCTGTCCCAAGGTTGCCAAAATATGCCTTGGTGGCCCACGGTCCAGGAGTGCTAATAATTTGCATTTGTGCAGCACAAAGCCACATCTTTGCAGTTACCTGTTGCTAACATGCCTCAAATTTTTTTTCTCCCATAAATCTCCAAACGTGATTTTGATGTAAAATCTACCTAATGTAGGCTAGGATGAAAAAAGTACAGTTTTGTAAGAACTAGGGATCAAATGAATGAGCCCTCAGGCTCGCGTCTCCTAAACCTAAAGGGGACGCGGGTGGCCAGGGGGGTTCCAGGAGAATCACACTCCGAAACTCAAGAAGGGCCACGAAGAAACCACCCAAACTGGAGAGGACGCAGAGGAAGAAAACATCGGGGTGGGAAGAGCTACTGGGCGGAAGGGGCGGAGCCTAAACTTCCGGGGCGGGGCTCGGACGGGAGAGAGGAGGGGCTGGTAAAGCTCGGCCCTCAATGACGAGTCCACCCACCCCTGGGTCCGGCTTCACGTGGTTATCCTCGTTCGGCCCAGCAGGAAAGGTTGGGAGCGCCCCGCTGGAAAGCTAGAAGGCGGACGCCCAGTGCTCTTTTCTCCACTCGGGTTCCGTGGGCTGGGCTAGAGAGAGGCCAACTGTCACGGCCTCTGCGCTCCTAACGTCTCCTAGCAACGTGGAGGCGCCTCTCTAGCACCCAGTTTACTTAGGCCCCACCCAGCTCAGGTAGGCCCCGCCCCCCGGAGTGGGCTTTCTGCGCATGAGCGAGGGAAAAGCGGGTTGGCAGACTGTGTTTGTTAAGCCTCTGGAGAGCCCGGGGCGGGATCTTTGCAGTACTTAACCCTGTAACAAGGAGGAGGGCGCAATGGATTATTTGCTGCTTCTTGAATTCTAGACCATGTTCCTGGAACGGAAGACTACTGGTGTTTCTAATTCCCGATAGTAGATATCGCCTGTCTGTCCATTTTGTAGGAATTAAATAAACCAACCTATAGGATCGGTTATACTGCCTGACAATTAGTAAACCTACAATAAATGATATCTATAGGTTTAATTATTGTTCTAACATTATCTTCATTATTATATGGAAAAATACCAGCTACTTTAGTGAAAAGTGACCAGGTTCAAGATACACATTTTGAACGCAGGACCATCAGGATTTGCTAATGAATTGGAAAAAGAAAGGCAGTGACGTGCCAGAGCCAGCTCTTTACAGCTCAAGAGAATCAAAGTTTGGGGAATTTTTTATTCCAATTATTAAACACAAGCCAAATTAAAAATCAAATTATGTAAACTTATACTTGAGTCATATTGAGACAAAATAAATACTAAAAACACCCCCTCTTCCCCCCAAAAAAACCTCTCATGTATTTACTCAGCTCCCAAGTTTATTTCCTTAGCTCGTATCTTTTTCTTGGAACTATTTTTTCTTTTTTTTTTTAATTTTATTATTTTTTTTTAATTTTCACATATACATGTGTTCATTAGGTTTTCACATTTTGCCTTCACAAAATTAAAAAGGCTTAAAATTTAACAACAATAACAATGTTTACGATGGGGACCAGAAACAAAAACCTTGCAAAGAACTAATGAAGACAAATACATTCAGAAAAGAAATCAGACAATTGCTGCAACAAAGTATTGAGCAACAATAATAATAGTAATGCAAAGAAAGTAACATTCACATTGTCAAATAAGAGTATGTCTATTATAGAATGCTTTGACTCTGAGGTTCACTATGGAGTCATCAATTAACTACTTATTATTATTTTTCCCCATAGTATCAAAGAATAGACAACTAATATTTATAAATAAAGATAAAAGATAATTTCAAAAAATAGATCATGCCAAATCTTACAGACAATATAAAAAGAAGAAATACTTCAAAATCATTCTACTTAATCTGGATTCACCTGATATTAAAATTAGAAAAAATATATTATTATAAAGGGGGAAAATACAAACATAATTCACTTATAAATGAGGAAACAGTAACTTTTTTAGACTTGGATATTCAGCTTATATTCAACAGCTACTTGGTTGCCCACGACGACCTCCTCAAACACCTTCCCCCATTCTTTTCTAAGTCTTTCCCTTCAGTAGATAACACCTCTTTCTCTTACTTTTCTTGTTTATCCCTCAATACACCAACATGTGGGTTTATAGCTGCCACCCAAGTCCAAGCCACTATCATTCCCCTGCCCCCCAGGGATTGCAATAGTCCCCCCAAAGACCCCCTTTCTCCTCCATGGTCACAACAGTCAGCACAACAGTTAACTAAGCACATACTGACGCAGGGAGTCTCTGGGGATGCAGAGTATTGCCTATTTTTGCTTGGTTCTCTGGACAAAACATGGAAATTGCAGAGGGTCCCGCACCTGTTTAAATTCACAAGGGTCTCTATCCACTTTGAATTTGTACAGAAGCCTCTAACCCCGTAGATTCAGAAGGGTCTCTAATACCTACAGAGTAGCACTGGAGCCTCTATCTACCCTGTTAGATCCACAGGGCCTCTGACCCCTGTGAAATATAAAGGCCATGTCCAATTATCAGTGGTTCTGTGCTTGGAGATATTTTTCTGGATCTGCCTTCTGGCAGGTGTAGAGATCTTTGTGGATGCCACCCTTCTCTCCCCAGATCTGATGAAACACTTTTAGCCCAGACAAAATGGTTAAAAGGGGTGGGGTTTTTGTGCCTGAAAGGCTTTTCTCTTGCTTTCCATGTAAAGTTTCCATCAAGTTTGTTTGTCTCTATATTCTTAATTCCAATAGGGAATCCAGGGTCCCAGAGCAGTTCCCCTGTACGGCTGACCGACCAGCTTCAAGGTCCAAGGTCTTATTCTTCCCCTTTGCTCTGTCTCTGCTGATAGTTCCTTCCCTGGAATAGACAAGAAAAAGCAAGCAGGAAGACGGCTGCAAGAGCAAGCCTGCCGCTAAAAGCGACAGATTAAATCACAAACATCGTTTCCCCACACGTGATAAAGAAATACTTTGAAATAAGAGTGGAGTGTAGCAGCACCGGGAGGCTGTAAAGAGAGGGTTATGGGCTTCTGCGTGGCATGAGAAAGTCCCCTGCTAGTTCCCTGGATAGAGCAGGTAGTCACCTACGTATGAGCAAGGGAGGAGGGAACGCAAAAGTCAGGCAACTGGCTGGAACAGACAGCCCTGAGAGGGCTGGAGTCAGCCTGTGGCAAACGGCTTGGATGTGAATGGCCTGAGGAGTGCCCATCTGCCACCTGGTTGGGAGGAACCTCAGTCAGCCATGTGGAGTGAAGTCATGCACCTGTCACTCACGGGAAAGCCTGCAGAAGGGAAAGAGGAAAAAAAACCCTCCAATCCAGTTCCCAAGATGACAGCGATTCTCACCAGGAGTAATTCAGGGATGGAATAATCTTCAGGCTGGCTCACCATGAAGGAACATGTCACCAGTCTAAAGGTTCTTGTCAATGTGCGGAAGGGAATTTCAAGACTTGCACACAACCAACAGTGGCAAGTTTATTAAGTGAGAACCGACAGGCTTAGGAAAGTTTTGTGCAGAAGCGAAAGTCGGAAAAGAACAACCCCCCAAACCCCATGTGGTTGCTGTTTTTGTTTGTTTGAAGTCATAGCAGGCTGGGCGGTCAGTGTTCATTCTGTTCTCACTCATACATACATGATGAGGGGAAGGTCACTTTGTATAGTGTAACGCTGGAAAATTAATAGCTCTTTTCTTCTCAGGGCTGTCTGTTCCAGCCAGTTGCCTGACTTTTCCGTTCCCTCCTCCCTTGCTCATACGTAGGTGACTACCTGCTCTATCCAGGGGAACTAATAGTTATTGAATCTATCGTGAATCAGATGCAATTTTCTCATACAGTCCTCACGGTCATCTCATAGACATCGGGAAAAGAAGAGACAGACGGGCACCCGGACTCCCAGGCCAGCAGGAGGCAAAGAGGAAGCAAAAAATGACCGCAAAAAGCAGCTGGGGAGCCCATCAGCTTCCTTGGGTGGGGCCTCTTGCTACGGCTGTTTCTGTTTCCCTTGGCCCGATTGCAGCTGCACAGACACCTGCAACGCTTTACCGCAACGCCACCTGCGTTTTGTCGATTTGCGGAAGTGACGAGATACCCCGCGGACCGCCCCCGCGCGAGTCGGAGCGCTCCCTGCTCAGGCGGGTCTCTGCCCCAACTTTTAAACCCAAGCTCCTGGGCTCCGTCCCTGGCTTGCTCTGATTGGACGTGGCTGCGCTCGGCCTGCCAATGGCGAGGAGGCGCGCAAGTTCCCGGAAGTGGCAGTGCGGGACGCGCCGGCTCGGGGTCCCCTGCGCCAGGGTTGCAGCGCTATGAGTTCCTTCGGGGGACAGATGGCGGAGTATCCGACCATCTCGATAGACCGCTTTGACAGGGAGAACCTGAAGGCCCACGCATACTTCCTGTCCCACTGCCACAAGGGTGAGTGAGCGCTGCGTGCTGCCCTCTCCCGGGGCGCGGGGGGTTGGAGAGAGAGGACAGGAAGGGACAGGCTGTCGGAGGCCGGCGAGGGGCTGGTCAGGACCCGTTGTCTTAGTCGGGGTCTTAAGCGTCTCGCAGGCTTTATTTCTGGATCTTACAACCTGGCGCTTTGGGCATTTGGACACCGACTCTGGTCACTTTGGGCAGGCGCTGCTAGTAGATTCTTCTGGTAAGCGCTTCAAGTGGCCCATAGAAGTTGCCGAAGATTCTCAAGTTGTCCCCCATAGCCTCGCTACCAGGTATAAAGAAAAAAAAAAATTCAGATTAATTTTGGACAAGCAGGCGCAACCATGCACACACTGTCATTTCATACAGCCCGTGTGTGAGCTCCAGAAGGTGCTTGCGCCGCCTCTTTTGGGTATTCGAGGTCTGCAGCCGAGAGGAATGCTTCCTTCTGGTCTGGAATGGCTGTGTGTTTACCTTATCGATGGCTTTAGGCAATCAGAGTACACTACTAGGATTTCACAGCTGGACTTGTTTAGGGATTAAGTTTAGAGAGTCACTTTTAAGATATAGGTTTAGATGCCCCAGGCAAGACTGGAGCTAATCCCCAGAGTTTAAGTACTGCTAATTTCACCTCCATTGTCCACTTTTGACATCTATTATGCTGACAAACAAGTCCCTAACTTTACCAATGAAACTGGCCTTGATCCGAGATGAAGATAAACGGTTGCAATAGAGTAGCTGCCTCTGGCCACCTGGCCTTGCAGAGAAGCTTGAGTAGCTCCCTGATCCTATGAGTCAGTATAACAAACCCATGTGCAAATACACAGAGCTTTAGTGCAGAGTATTTTAAAGGGAATTGCGCTTTTCAGAACACCACCTTCCCTCAACTGTGCTGGGGTGGTGGTGTGGGTAGAATCAACCCCATGTGCTGTAAATATAAAAGTTCAAGTTACTACTTCTAGGAAATACTTCTGCTTTTTCTGCTCAAAGCCACCCATAATTTTAATGAGAAAAATCTGGACCGCTTCTCATGCTTTACCAAACAGCGAAAAGTTTTTGGAGATCTTTCTGCTTATTTTTGGGAATAACATTAATGATTTTGTTTTTCTTCGAGAGTCTACTTCTGGATGTGAATGCCCAACCCTTTCGGTGTTAAGTCTTTAAAATTTGGTAGCCACGGTTGAAGTATGGTTGGGAATCTTGCCCTCCATGTTTAGGAGTAGTGAGTTTGGAGAAATAATTCATCGAAAGGAATTTGCGACATCCTCATCAGTTTGTACATTAAGCGAGAAATCGACTCTTCCTAACATTGAGCAGTTTTTCTGTTCTCTAATCACACGTGTTTACTCAAGCAGGATGTAAACTTGTCAAGGGCAAAAATTCAGCTTTTGGAGATGTCCTTATTGCCTCCTGTTGGATTTTTAACCTTTTGGGGACACAGACTCTTTGACTATGCTGTAGACTAGACTATCTCCCCAATATTTGCATGTTGAAATCCTAAACCCCGTAGTGACTGTTTTGGAGCTAGGGGCTTTTCTGGGGTTGTTAAGGTTACACGAGGTCATGTGAGTCGGCTCCTACCCTGATAGGGTTAGTAGCTCTAACCCTTGAGAGGCTTCACTCTTTTCATGCACACACGCTGAGGAAGGACCTTGTGAGAAGGTGGCTGTCATAGACCAGGAAGGGAGCCCTTACCAGAAACCAGATGCATCCACACCTTGATCTTGGATTTCTCAGGTTCCCTATAGGGAACTGTTTTATTTATTTATTTTTTTTTTTGTAGAGACAGAGTGTCACTGTACCGCCCTCGGTAGAGTGCCGTGGCGTCACACGGCTCACAGCAACCTCTAACTCTTGGGCTTACGCGATTCTCTTGCCTCAGCCTCCCAAGCAGCTGGGACTACAGGAGCCTGCCACAACGCCCAGCTATTTTTTTTTTTTTTGCTGTTGCAGTTTGGCCGGGGCTGGGTTTGAACCCGCCACCCTCGGCATATGGGGCCGGTGCCCTACTCATTGAGCCACAGGCGCCACCCTAAATACATTCCCATGATCACTGCACAGATACTTTCTTTTTTTTTTTTTTTGCAATTTTTGGTTGAGGCTGGGTTTGAACCCACCACCTCCGGCATATGGGGCTGGCGCCCTACTCCTTTGAGCCCCAGGTGCCGCCCCTAGGGAACTGTTTTAAAATATAAATTTGTATTGTTTAAGCCACTCAGTCTATGGCAGTTAAAGTAGACTAATTAAGAATATCTGAAAATCTCTGTGGCTATAAAAATGCACATAAACACATTATCACATTTTGATAAAATTTGGAGTGGGCAATGGGCCTACCTGACATCCATTTTGTGGACCATCTAGAACCCAGTGCTGGGTTCAGAGTCTGTGCGAAACACTGTTGGTCAGGTTCAGAGGGTAGTGAGACCTGTGACCTGAGATAGCAGCCCAAAGTTGGGGAAGACTTCTTGAGGGGGTAATTTTTTTTTTTTTTTTGAGACAGAGCCTCAAGCTGGTCACCCTGGGTAGAGTGCTGTGGCATCACAGCTCACAGAAACCTCCAACTCCTGGGCTCAAGGGATTCTCTTGCCTCAGCCTCCCGAGTAGCTGGGACTACAGGTGCCCACCACAATGCCTGGCTATTTTTTGGTTGCAGCTATCATTGTTGTTTGGCGGGCCGGGCTGGATTTGAACCCACCAGCAGGTGTATGTGGCTGGTGCATTAGTCACTTGAGCCACAGGTGCCAAGCCAGGGGGTGGTAAATTAATATGATTTATTCTAGTCAAGGGAAAGGAAAAATGGCCTGGACCTTGACTTTAGTTCCAGCAGCACAAAGTCAGCTCACTCAGGTTCTCCTGAGCATCAGTTAGGAAGGGGTCTGCGGCAGTGGGAATGGGGGCAGTCACAGGCTAGAGGGTGCTGCTTGCATAGTTTGGCAGCCTGGTGCAGAGTCCTGACTCAGTTTCCTTTTGGCCTCTTTGGAAACCCCAATTATGGAAAGTCCAGCCCTGGGTTTACCTATAGGCTCTGAAAGGCTAGACCAGGTATAACCTGAGGGGGTTTACCCTCTGGGGGACAGGTGGCCTATCCTAGGTGGGGGTGTGGCATGTATCCAGTCAAGGGCAGCCAGGGGATGTGTGGTGACTGCCCTGTTTTCCCTGAGTTTAAGCACCATCATATATAGATGAGAGAGAGAAAGTGTGTGTGTGTGGTGGTGATTAGAATTGGTTTGATTTAGCTAAATAATTTAGCAGTGTTTGGTCCTTGTTGTCTCCTCCTTTACATGCTAAAGATTCAGAATATATTAGATTGCACTATATATCTAGCATACTATATTTTTTTTTTTTTTTGAGACAGAGTCTCACTATGTTGCCCTCGGGAGAGGGCTGTGGTGTCACAGCTCACAGCAACCTCAAACTCTTGGGCTTAAGCAATTCTCTTGTCCCAGCCTCCCAAGTAGCTGGAACTATAGGTGGTGGCCACAAGGCCCGGCTATTTTATTGTTGTAATTGTCGTTGTTGTTTTAGCTGGCCCAGACCGGATTCGAACCTGCCAGCGTGGGTGTATGTGGCCGGCGCCCTACCTACTGAGCTATAGGCACCGCCATGTACTATTTGTTTTAATTGTTACCTTTCTGTGTTCATTTTCTCAAGTCTATTAATTTGGGGGGCTATGGGCAGGTCTCTTGAATAGTCAAATTGTGCTGTTCAACCCAGTAGTCACAGTAAGCCAAGAAGATTATGAACCCCTTCTTATTCTGGCCTCAGCCTGAGGGATTTCCTAGCAGACTGCATGGACGCAAGCTTGAACTTCTAGATGAACTAACTTCAGTGGCAGGAAGTGAATGGGTCACTCAGAGCGAGGCTGGAAGGATGTTGGGTTGATAATGACAAAAGAGAGTAAAAGGATTGGAAGCCTTTCTCATTCTTCTGTGGCTTCTCAGGGTGACTTAAACTCTGCCCCACGTTGCAGGGTATCACTCTCCTTTGGTGGCTCAGGGATGGGCAACCTGTCCTGTTCTCTAAGAAATTCTTCACCTGTAGAAGAGTCAACAGCCCATGTGAGTTATTTGTTGTATAAAGGAGCTCTCAGGTGTTTCTCTTGAAAGGAAGCTGTAAAAGAAGATAGTTAGGTTTTGTGGGGCTAAGGAATCCTCTGAAAAAAAAGTTTATGATTTTCTGTTCTTTTGTTTTTAGATCACATGAAAGGATTAAGAGCCCCTACCTTGAAAAGAAGGTTGGAGTGCAGGTAATTGATTTTACTCTGTCTTTGTCTGTGTGTTTAAGTGAAGGTTTTCTTGGAGCGATGGAAAGTCCATCCTTCATAAGGGCACCATCTGACGAACTTTTACAAAGTGAACACATCCTTGAAGCTGCTACCCAGACCAAGAGCTAAAACAGTAACAATATCCCAGGCCCCTGCTTCCTCCAAAGGTAACCTCTGCTCTGGCTTTTGTTACCATGGGATAGCATTGGCTGTTTTTGAACTTTGTATAAATAGCATCATACCAAATAGACTTTTACACGTATGCAATTCATCTATGATGAAATAGGCAGTATTAACTCATTCATTTTTATTTCTGTAAAAGTGTATGTGAGAATAATTGTCCCATTATAAAGAAATCATACAGTTTAAGACTTTTTTTTTTTTTTAATTTTTTTATTAAATCATAACTGTATACAATGATATGATTATGGGGCATCATACACTCACTTCATAAACCATTTGACACATTTTTATCACAGTGGTTAACATAGCCTTTCCGGCGTTATCTCAGTTACTGTGCCAAAACATTTATATTCTACATTTACCAAGAGTTTAAGACTTTTTTCATAAACCTGAACTTTTGGGTCCCTGCGGCCATTGCCTAAATCTAAATTCCAAATTCTCAAGACACATAACCAGTGGTTGTCAGGCTTTTCTGCTGATCAGTAGCAATTTTTCTGCTGATCAGTAGCAATAGTCCGTGCTCTTGACAATGATGACTGGTGTTTATTGAACACTTACCCTAATTCTGGGCACTATGTACTTATAGTTCAGCACTTTTTCTGGGTGCCTATGATGGGTCAGGCTTTGTACTGTAGGTTGACAATACATTAGTGAGCCACACAGGTGAAAGCCCTGTTCTCTTGGACCTGACATTATCATTACAGTCCCTTGACCATCTTTTGAATAGATACCCTTATTATTAATAGTTTACAGATGAGGAAACTAAGGAACTGGAGACGTTTAATTAGTTGCTTAATATCACCCAGCCAGTAAGAGGCAGGGCCAGGATTTTAACCAGGTCTGGCTTTAGAGCCGAGGTATCAGTTACCCATTGCTGTGTAAGCAATTCATCGCTGAGTGACTTAAAGCAGCCCTGGTTGGGTGTCATCTCTCAGTTTCTGTGAGTCAAGAATTGTGGTAGGGTAGAGAGGGGTGGTTGGCTCGTGCCTGGCTGGGCATGAGATGGGGCTGAGGTGATCTGAGGATTCACTAATGTCTGATACCTGTCTGGGAAGATGGGTAAGGGCTGGAACCTTTGGAGCTCCTTGGGCATTTTTGTCTATTCTAAAAAGTCTTCGTGGTATGGTGTTTTCAGGCTAGCCAGACCCGATAAATGGAGGTTCAGAGTTAAAAAAGCCTGTGTCCCAAGGCAGCCAGTTACATTGCCTGCAGGTTGGATCTCTAAAGGCTCCCCCTACATTTGATTAAGGCATTTACAAAGGACTGCTCTGATTCAACGGGAGGGAGCACAGACTGCTCCAGTTGGTAGAGGAATTCTGATACTTACTTTATAAGAAGAGTGTGTAGGGCAGCACCTGTGGCTCAAAGGAGTAGGGCCCCGGCCCCATATACCAGAGGTGGTGGGTTCAAACCCAGCCCTGGCCAAAAACTGCAAAAAAAAAAAAAAAGAAAGAAAGAAAAAAGTGACCACCTTTGGAAAATACACTCTGCCACTGACTATATTCCTAACCTCTAAACCAGTGCTTTTCAACTCTTTTTATCTCACAACACACTTGAACCTGTAGTTAAACCTCCGTGGCACATTTAAATTATGTTGATTTCCCCCCCCCCAAAAAAAAAGTAGAAGAAAGAAAATACTGTGCTTTGAACTTCTTTTGGAGTGGGTGGCACCTGTGGCTCGAGGAGTAGGGTGCCAGCCCCACATATCAGAGGTGGTGGGTTCAAATCCAGCCCTGGCCAAAAAATTGAACTACTTTTGGAAATAATTTAATTAGTCTTTAAAAATTTTCGAGGCACACCTAAGAGATCCTCACCCAGCACAACAGTTGAAACTCTGTGCTCTAAACTATACTATTGAATTTTTAAAGTCTATTACACGGTTTGTTCATTAACAAAAGTAAATAGCATAGATTTATGTGAAGGAAAAAGCTGAAGTCTCTGCTCCCAGCTCCTCTTTCTCAGTCTCCAAAGGCAGGTTAATGTCTGGCGGCATTTTTTCAGACAGACGCGCCTGATCAGGTACAAGCCTGTGTCTTTCACCATAGCAATGGTGAGGGACACCTTTCTGAGGAGGTCAGTGGACATGGTAATCCCCCCTCCCTTATGCTTTTGATGGGACTGAACTAGTGGGCGTGTGCATGTTTTGGGAACCACCTTTGCACTTCCTGTGCCAGGGATCTGTGTTATTAGAGAAAACTGACATATAATGAAAAATAATTCGTAGTCACAGGATAGCTTATTTTGGATAGTCCTGAAATAGCTTTTTCTTTTTCCTTTTGTTTTCAGCTTGAAGGTTTATTTGTACTGTTCACCTGTTACTAAGGAGTTATTGTTAACCAGCCCAAAATACAGATTTTGGGAGAAACGAATTGTAAGTTTTATTTTTCGAATAACATTCTTTTTTTTTTAAAGTGGGAAATATTTTGCGAGGCAGATTGCAAAAGCACTGGAATTATGCAAAACTCAATTCAGAAAAGGGGAACCACAGTGAGCGGATAGAATTAGGGTTTATTGTGTGGATTAGACCATATATTAATATACTAGCATATTTGATAATTTAGACAAAGTAGATAAATATTTGGGAAAATTGAAAAATACCGAGGCAAGGAAAGTGAGAAACTTGAATACATCAGTAACCATCAAATAAATTCAGTTATCAAAGATGTCTTCTTCAACAAAAAGCCCTGGGCCCAGATATTTTGAAGGTGCATTCTACCAATTGTTCAAAGAATAAATAATCCCTATATTAGATGAGTCATTGTGGGTAATAATAAAAAGGTTAGTGGCTCAACTTTGCTAGCAAAGTAGATGATAGTATACTGGGAAAAAGCCATTTCATATGTGAAAATATGTAAACATCTTAGTTAA
The DNA here is from genome assembly GCF_027406575.1 of Nycticebus coucang. Taxonomy (NCBI): domain Eukaryota; kingdom Metazoa; phylum Chordata; class Mammalia; order Primates; family Lorisidae; genus Nycticebus; species Nycticebus coucang. The sequence goes on from NC_069799.1 coordinate 57,993,234, forward strand.
GATCGTAACTCACTGAACCTATCAGTAATAAATAGTGGATCATGAATAGGATGTTTGATTCCAGAAATGTAAGGATATTTTAACATCTTAACCTTAGTCACTGTAAGTTTTATGACATTAGTGAACTGAAGAGATGAACAGTTAGGCTCATCCATTCATCAGATACTGCAGTTAGAGAACGGGGCCTGCACATCATGGTCTGATCTGGCCTGTGTTCTATTGCACAAAACCGAACAGCTAGTACACATGGTTACATGGTTCACAAAGGCTCAAATTCAAAGGGAGAGGGGAGTGGGATGGTAGGCATGGGGAGACAGAGGAACATTGAATTCATGGAAATGGGATTGTTGTGTCAAAGGAAGTATATACCTTACAAGGCATTTAATACATTTTGCAAAATCTCCACAGGAAAGGTATTTTTCCTTTATCATTTTTTTCAAAATGTTAAAATATTTATTATAATGAAATCAGAAATTATTATACAGAAAAGTCTATAACTTCACTTGTCTTTGTGTTTGAAATGGCAAAGACATACAAAACTGTGAAAAACTGACTTATTCATGATCTCTTATGTTGTTTTTATAGGTATCAATTGAAATCGAAACTCCTACCCAGATATCTTTAGTTGATGAAGCATCGGGGAAGGTAACGAAATATTAAATATCATGTGATTTTTAAAACATTTAGTGCTAAAATGATTATCTTTCTTAATTTTGAATATTCATTTAACCATAAATAAAAATTTAGTAATTGGTGGATTTTTGGGGTGAAAACCCTCAAAGCATTTGTGATCGTCTTCATCCACTTTTGGAATGCTGTTACAAAAGAACTATAGACGAGTGGCTTATATGACAGTTTCTGTCTCAGTTCTGACCTTGAGTGTTCAAGGTCAAGGCTTTAGCAAATTGGTGTCTAGGGGCTGGGGCTGGTTCTGGTTCTTTTCCCTACTACTTGGTTCTTTTCTCACATGATGCAAGTGGCACACGTGCTCCTGTGGGCCTATTTTATAAGGGCACTAATTCCATTCATGAGGGCCCCACCTTCGAGAACTAATCACCTCCCAATGACCCCACCTCCCATTATCCTCATCTTAAGGATTAAGATTTCAATTTATGAATTTTGGGGAGACACAAATGTTCAGTCCATAATAGTGATTTGTTTACTTCAGGATGGGACATGACTTTTTTTAAGTCAAAGTTATTCCTTTTTATTATCACATGCTAATGATGGGAACTCTAGTTATTACTACATGGTGTCATCGTCATATTAGGTTTGTTATAATAATGTTCAGGATATAAAATGGTGGGTAATATATTTGCAACAGATTTATATGTATTTAATTTTTTTCTTAATCATTTTCTTATTCCAAAAAAGTTACTGCCCAAGGGGGTTAAAATTTATCCTTAAAATTTTTTTTTTTTTTTTTTTTTTTGAGACATAGTCTCACTTTGTTGCCCTTGGTAGAGTGTTGTGGCATCATAGCTCACAGCAACCTCAAACTCTTGGGCTCCAGTGATTCTCTTGCACTTAGCCTTCCCCAGTAGCTGGAACTACAGGGGCCTGCCACAACGTCCAGCTAGTTTTTTTTAAGAGACGTGCTCTCGCTCCTAGTCAGGCTGATTTTGAATTCCTGAGCTCAGGCCTCCCAGAGTGCTAAGATTATAGGCGTGAGCCACTACACCTGGCCTTCATCCTTAAATTTAGAGGTAGTACTGTTATGAGTGTGTTGTTTTAATAGGAAGCAGGACAATGGGCCTGCTTTTTTTCTGCACACACCCCCCATACCCAGGGCTAATAGGTATTTTCCTATTTTATCTAAGTAATATTTGTTCTATAGTGTGATAATAACACATTGCTTTGATATGTTTAACTCTGAGGGTGGCTTATGTTGTATGATTGTGGTCAGAACAGAGACTCATTTTTTTCTGACATTTCTGCATTGGAGAAGATGAGACAGTGGAAGTTGAAACATTGCTCTCTGCAGATCATCCTGAGGGAAGACCCCAGAGCTAGCTTAGGGCGGGTTGAAACAGGCTGGGAGGAAAAGATGGCATCAGCTTTCCTAGATGCCAGCCCCATCCCAGATACCTGCTTTTCTGGGGAGTATGGTAATTGATTTGTGGCCTTGTCACACACAGGGACCGGGGGAGGGGCCTTCCCCAGGCAGAGCAGCCAGCAGAGGACAGGCTCTGGCCAGTCCTGCTGCCCCTCTGTGGCCCTGCTTGTCTCTTCCTGTGCCCGTGACTTTCATGCTTTGTTCGTCCAGCATCAGCTGGCGGCGTGGCCTTCAGAATAAATATGTTAAGACCTGTATGAGGGTTGCTGTCACCAAGCACTGTGAGGGTGTGCAGGGCCCTCCGCACTTCTGCTGGTTGGAGAGGCGCTCGAGGGACGTGCAGTGACAGTGTGACATGCAGTGACAGGCTACACGCAGTCTTGTTTCTTAAAAATGGCTTTATCGAGATAAAAGTCTGAGTCACAGAGTTGTATACTGGTCACCACCATCAACTGGAGATTATTTTCATCATCCCAAAGAGAAAGCCTGTCCCTACTTCAATCCCTTCTAGGCCCCCTCCCCAAGCTCCTGACAACTACCACTGTGTTCTACACTCTGTCCCGTATCTCCTGTCACTGGATCGTACAGCGTGCCATGTGTCCTGTTCCCGTCTGGTTCCTTCTGTGGAGCAGTGTTTTCCGGGGCTGTTGGCACTTCAGAGCTTCTCACAGCCAAATGCTGTTCCATTGTAGGGAACATCACATCACATTTTGTTTTGTTCATCAGTCAATGGGCGTTTGGGCTGTTCCTACCTGTTGGCTAGGAGGAATAATTCTGCTGTGAATTTTCACATACAAGTTTTTGTGAGGACTTAGGTTTGCGTTTTTCTCGGTTCTACAACTAGCCATGGAAAAGGTCAGTTTAATCATGTATTGAGTGGACCAGGATTCTACTTGTTTCCAGGAATTGGAGAGTGAGAAAATTGGGGAAGAAAAGGCACATTCTTGAGAAGTACTTGAATATGTTCTCCTAAGGAGGGCATATTTCTCATTTAGCCGGGTCCTGATGATAACATCTATCATTTTTTTTCTTTATTTTCTTTATAGAAGGAAGAGATTGTTGTGACTCTCTTACCAGCTGGTCACTGCCCAGGATCAGTTATGTAAGGGGGCTCATCTATTTTGTAGGGGGGCTCATTTTATTATTGTAGATCTATATTATATTTGTAGAAATGAGTTTTTAGGGTCTGAAAATTAAAACACAGAGGGAGATTTGATGATTTCTCTGGCTATTTCTTTAATCATTGCAAATTGAACTTGGGGGATGGAGGTGAAGATCAAAATTGAAACGTGGCTTTCTTATGATGGAAGTCTTCAACTGCTATTTCTCCAATGATGTGCATTTTCCTATCACATGGAGTTTTCTCTCTGTGAATCGGAATGACGATGTTTGAGAGTGCTAACATTATCACATCTATACAAATGCAGTGCTGTCTCCCATGAAATCTGCTATTTCTTTCTACCCCAGGGAAGAGGCAACAGTTCAGTGCCTGGTGTGGTTTTAGAGCTGTGGGAATTCCATTAACTCTGTGTCATAAGAGAAATGTTCAGCAGGAAGAGTTGGCTACAGATTGGGGGTGTGCTGCTTTATTAGGATTTTGCCTGACACTTAGAAGTTACTGAGGCGTGTATCCTTTTCAGGTTTTTATTTCAGGGCAATAACGGAACTGTCTTGTACACAGGAGACTTCAGATTGGGGAAAGGAGAAGCTGCCAGAATGGAGCTTCTGCACTCTGGGGGCAGGTACCGAGTCTCACACGGTTCTCAAATGTAGGGCCATAGTTTAATAAGCTGTATTGCTCTTTCCCCACTAAACACAAGCTTTTGTTTCTGTTAGAAATCAAACTTGATTGTGATCTTTATAATAGTAGAGCAGAATTTCCCCCATGAAATGGGTTATTTAAATATGTGCTCTCTATTTGATTAAGGCAGTAACATGAATTTGTCAAAATTCACTGGATCATTTATGGGAAACCTTTGTATTATTGTATGAAAATCAAAACATTCCGAATGGAATGGAATGCCCTGTAAAATGACTAAGAATTTAAATTTTATGTAGAATTTGTATCCCATTAGATGGCTAACACCAGTTTTTATTATTTTTTTTCCTTTCTTTTCAGAGTAAAAGACATCCAAAGTGTATATTTAGATACTACTTTCTGCGATCCAAGATTTTATCAAATTCCAAGTCGGGTAATTCGGCCTGGAGGGACGGTGATGACTGGGGCACGGCCGTGTTTCTTTAAGGAAGTTTTTAGGGTGGCAGATCAGATCACAGTTGTCCCTGTTGGCATGAGTACCTGTGATTGTCAGGAGCGAAAGAGTAGGCAAGGCTTTTCATAGACATCTTACAAATCCCATCTAGGGGGAGTGTTTGAGTGGAATCTTAGAGCTGGTTCGAAGCTGGATCACGCGGAGTCCGTACCATGTCGTGTGGCTGAACTGCAAAGCAGCTTACGGCTATGAATATTTGTTTACCAACCTGAGTGAAGAGTTTGGAGTCCAGGTATGGTGACTGTTCTTTTCTCTCTCTTCCTTCCATCCTCCCAATCTCTACTTGCCTTCCTCTCCCTACTCCTCAAATAACTGACAAAAGTAGCAGACGGAAGCATCTATCAGGACGTGACTACGACTCGGGCCCTCCCTGGTGACGTCATCTTTGCTACTCACATCCTCATGGGAGGAAATTGCCCGGACCCTGTTTGACTTAGAACACTGGGCCCAGCCTTTTTAGGGACTGGGTTCCTGGAAGACAATTTTTCTACAGGTGGGGCATGGGAAATGAGTTTGGTTCTAGATGATTCAAGCGCATTGCCTCTCCCCATCAGCTCACTGGGCATTAGATTCTCAGAAGGGGAGCGCAGCCTAGATCTCTCACGTGCCCAGGTTACAGTAGGCTTCACGCTTCTATGAGAATCTAATGCTGCCACTAATGTGGCAGGAGGCGGAGCTCAGGTGGTGATGAGAGTGACGGGGAGCGGCTGTAAACACGGAGGAAGCTCCACTGCTCCCCTCCTGCCGTGTGGCCTGGCTCCTAAGAGGCCAAGGACTTCTACTGGTCAGCAGCTGTGGGGGTTGAAGATAGCAGGCTTCAGTGAAATGCCCCACAGAGGGGAAGAATTTTTTCCAAACTTTGTCATGACATAAATTTAGTGATCGTAACCACCACTGAAAATAAAGTTGAACTAGGAGGTATCAGCGTGTACTGTTTGCTATCAGGGTAATTATCATTTTGGGAACACGTGCTTAGGAAACCAGACACAGATGAATACATGTGCCTGTGTACAGGTATACTGGGTTGTGTGAACATTGTGTTTCCCACTGTGGGTCAAGGGGCACAGTGCCCTGATGAGTGTGTAGCTGGGAGGGAGCTTTCACCTGCTCTTTCCAGTAGTTTCTTCCCAGCCTCTCAGGCCCTGAGCAGGGAGCCCCTTCCCGCAGCACTCACACCAAGAGTGTGACTTGTGTTTTTTCCCTAAGAGAAGATGGATTTCTGATAACGAGTCTGAATAAGATGAACCACTTATTGGCCATTTAAGTGATACTTTGTTTTGTCCCTGTTAATTTAGATTCCTTTAGCTAATAAACTCGTGCCAAGAACTCAACAATCATCATAATGCACATTTGGTAAAGTTGAAATGGGCTGGTTTTCCTGTATTGGAAATTGCAAACGTTCCTGCCTTCTCCCTCACTCCCTCCCCTCGCCGTTCCTACTTCCCACGTCCTTTCTTAGTTTCTTGCTCCCTCCTCCTTCCTTCAGACGTGTTGGTGTAGAGTTGCCAGCTCTCCATTCTGGGAAGGATGTCCTTTCATTCTGAGATTGTCCTAGGTTTTGTAGGTGTTCAATGGTCTTTTAAATTAAAACCACAGTGATAGTGGGTTGTGTGTGCATACACACATACGCCTGTCTACACGGTCTGCTGTTTTTCCCTGTGCCTTCTCTTTGCAAATTTATCAGCCCCAGATTTGTCTTGCGGCCGTTAGTGGCCTCTAGACTGGAGGGAGGAGACTGGAAGCTCTTGTTGTGTAGGAGGGAGCCAGAGGAGGGCAGAGGAGGGCCTGGGGCGGTGGGAGAGAGGCCTGAGGGGCTGACCTCAGCATTTCCTCTGAACAAATTGCCCCTGGGGTGAGCCCTGTCTTACATCTCTTCTTTGCAGGGGACAGAACAATCTTAGATAAGGAATCGAAAATGGGAAAACCGAGGTTTTTCACCGACAGACTTCAATGATGATCTATGACAACTTTTTCAGCTTTCTTCATGTTTGTGAGCATGAAAGTTGCCATACTTCTCTTTATACACCTTAGAATCTCCCTTGTTTCCCTCCTCCTTAGAGACCCAGAACATCAAATTCCTTTTTACTTTTTTTTTTTTTTTTTGAGAGGAGTCTTACTCTGTTGCCTGGGGTTGAGTGTTGTGAGATTATAGCTCACAGCAACCACAAACTCCTGGGCTCAAGGGATCCTCTTGCCTCTGCCTCCCAAGTAGCTGGGACTAAAGATGCCCGCCACAACTCCTGGCTATTTTTTTTTTTTTTTAAAGATGGGGCCTGAGTCTGGCTCAGGCTGGTCTCGAACATCTGAACTCAGGTGATCAACCCCCTTCGGCCTCCCAAAGTTCTAGGATTATAGGCATGAGCAACTGCGTCTGGCCTCCTTTTTGCTTTTTATCAGTTATTAGTCAACTGATGGGGAAGCAAGGGGCATGTGCTACAGGATAAAACAAGCAATTAGACAGTTGCTCTGTATGCTTTTTACACCTGTCTTGGTATCAGATACCACAGCAATCTGGCAATATTCTAGCCTGTTTGTTATTCAGATGCTAAAGCAAGAATTTTTTTTTTTTTTTTAAGAGACATCATGCTATTGTACAGGATAGTGGGCAGTGGTGTGATCATAACTCACTGTAGCCTCAAATTCCTGGGCTCAAGAGATTCTCTCGCCCTGGCCTCCCTAGTAGCTGGGACTACAGGCATGTGCCACCGACTAATTTTATGTTTTTAGAGATGGGGTTTTGCTATGTTGCCCAGGGTGGAACTCCTGGCCTCAAACAGTCCTCCTGCCTCAGCCTCCTAAGCAGCTGGGATTATAGGCACAAGCCACCACGCCTGGCTGAGAATACTACTTTTTTGAAATTTTATAATCCTACTGGTAGGTTAAGTACTTGTCATATACTTGGAAATACCCAGAAGATGAGCTTGAAGAAAAACTGACACATTGGGTTTAATGCTTTAAGACATAGTAGCCTTAACCTTCTGGAGGTGGCCAGGGTTTGCACACCTGCCTTCCTGCTCTGAGCGCAGTGGAGTGGAGTGTGGGAAGGGGACTGGGCCTTACGCCTCCGTGTCCAGCTTTCCACCCTCTCCCAGCTGCTCCCCTGGGGTATGCTGTTTGTGTATCTTTAACGAGCTGATTCCTGACTATTTTTGTCTGCTTTGATCACTGCTGTCTACCCAGCACTGACAGCCAAGTGGGACATACAATAGGCGCACAATAAATATTAATTGAATTCCTTTTGAAGAACTAAAGGACAGTCTTAGCAGGATTGAATGAAATGCATGGGCTGAGTCTCTGTAACATTTTATTTCCGCAGTGATAGGCAGTGACCCTGACCAGTGGGACGCATGACTGATGATCCTGGCAGAATACTAATGTGCGTGGAAATAGCCAAACGCTAGGTTTTAAGAACGAACACAGGGTTCGTTTATGGGCTGGACGTTTTGCTTTGACTAATGACCCTTGAACAATTCAGTTCTAGGAAGTACATTTCGACTAATTTGCTTGTGTATATTATTTCCTGGAGGTTCATGTGGATAAGCTAGACATGTTTAGAAACATGCCTGACATCCTTCACCATCTCACGACGGACCGCAACACCCAGATCCATGCGTGTCGACACCCAAAGGTATGTGTGCAGATCGTTTGTCTTGTACAGGTTGTGTGATCCATAAAAAAGGATGTCTAGGTTGAGAAGAAACTTCAGAAATGCCATTTTTAGACTACGTTACTGGAGTCCATTACCTTACCTTTCAAAGTTGGCAAATAGACACAGATCCTTATAGTTTTCTGATGAAATCTATTCATGCATATTTGAGAATATAAATTTCTTGTAATGAAATTGGTAATATGTTATAGCTTATAATTTATGGAAACACTGCTATTTATTTTGAGATTTATGACATGAGCATACTTTATAAATATTTTCCTTCTATGCATTCGAGATAAATATTTAGGTATAGGCAGGGCATGGTGGCTCATGCCTGGCATCCTAGCACTCTGGGAGGCCGAGACAAGCAGATTGCTTGAGTTCAGGAGTTTAAGACCAGCCTCAGCAAGAGTGGGACCCTGTCTTTACTAAAAAGAGAAAAACTAACCAGGCGTTGTGGAGAGTGCCTGTAGTCCCAGCTACTCCAGAGGCTGAGACAAAAGGATCACTTGAGCCCAAGAGTTTGAGGTTGCTGTGAGCTATGACACCACAACCCTCTACCCAAACTGACAAAGTGAGACTGGTGTCTGACAAAAAAAAAAAAAAAAAATTTAGGATTTAGGTATAACTTTCCTTCATGGTTTGAAATAGTTACACATATTTATGGTCCTATTTCAAATAAGTGTTTCCAGTGTCTCTGTAAGTTGTGTCACTTGGGGTTGTTTTCTAATGCCACCTTAGACCCCCTTCTGTTATCAAATGTCAGGTGTAAGACTTCCTGTACGATTTTTATTCAATTAAAAATAAAATTTTAGTTTTTCAAATTTAAATTTCTAGGACTAAATTAATGGTCTTCAAATCCAGTGAGATGAGTTAATATAATTTTCCTTTAAATCTTAAAGTAGCCTAACCATTCAAATGCTGAGGAATTTTTTTAGCAAATACCATATTTATGCCTTTAGATCACTATCGTGGCAGTATTACTGGTTCCGTCAGCCAGAAGTCTAAAGTAAAGTTGGTTGGCCCTTACAATCAAGCATAATTTGAAGCAAAAAAGAATTCTTATCCATAGTGTGGACTGTTCTTCTTTAGGCTGTTGTAAGCGAGCTGCAAGCCAGGTTGGTAAGGTTGATAATTGGTAAGCTGCGTATTCCAACTTGCATTCGTGAATTTATTTCACCATTTTTTGGTGTGTTCCTACATAAATAACACATAATATTCACATAAATACACATGTCCAGTGTATTCTTGGATGGCTAAAAATGTGCATGTTAAATATAAATGATTTTGTTCTGTTTTTCTATTAGACTTATGTTCTTTGGTCCCTTGCATTATACATCTTTATTTATTTATTTATTTTTGAGACAGAGTCTCAAACTGTTGGCCTGGGTAGAGTGCCGAGGCATCACAGCTCACAGCAACCTCCAACTCAGGCTCAGGCAATCTTGCCCCAGTTTTTCTATTTTTAGTAGAGTTGTGGGGGGGTCTCGCTTTTTGCTCAGGCTGGTCTCAAACCTGTGACCTCAAGCAATCCACTGGCCTCAGCCTCCCAGGGTGCTAGGATTACAGGCATGAGCCACCACGCCCGGCCCCACATTATACTTCTTTTAATCAGCATATTTCTCTTTGCTTTGAATTTGCTCACATCCCACAAAGTAATTTGTAATGCTACTATCACGGCTGCTTTCCTGGGACGCTGCTTTCCTGGGACTCTGCTTCTAGCAGCTCAAGGTATTCTTTAGATCGCACAGCCTTTACCAGCACTGACTGGGAGGTCGGCACTGTCTTGGCTTTCTTCCTGAGCTTCCTGAGAACAGCAGCAGGGGCCCTGGAAGTATCTGATTGGGATGGAGGGCTAATGGTTTTAGGGGACCCAAAGTAAAAATAATGCTTTGGAAAAGTCATCCTATTATTTTTCAGCCTTTCAAAAACACTCTTGTTCCTTTTTTCCTCCAACTGTTTTTTTTTTTTTTGCAGTTTTTGGCCGGGGCCAGGTTTGAACCCGCCACCTCTGGTATATGGGGCCAGCGCCCCCTCCAACATTTCTAACAGTAGAGTTGTAAGGCAAGCTAGGATAAAGAATGCCGTATTCCCTTCATCTGGGTTCACCAGTTCAACGTTGCCACGTTTCCTCTGTCTCTTTTTCTCCATGTATGTGTAACCAGCTATCTCCCCACACCGCTTGGGAGTATGTTGCAGAGTTCATGACACTTGACCTTCAATCCTTCAGGATGTATCTATTAAGAAAAAGAGCATTCTCCTGTGTAACCACAGTACTATTGGTCCCTTCCTGCAGGCAATGGAGCGTTCCTACAGTCCCATTAGCTAGTGTACAGTCTATACTCAGATTTCCCCAGGGGTCCCAGTAATGCCTGTATAGCTTGGAGTGCAGGCAGAAGGGGCACTAGGGTGTAATTATGGGTCACACATTGCGTTCGGTCAGGCCTGAAGGGTGCGGTGATGTAGGTCTTACCTCTAGCCTTTTGCCTCTCTGTCCTCAGGGTGACGGTTCTGAAGAGTCTAGGTCAGTTGTTTTGCAGAACTTTTCTCAATTTGGAATTACCTGATTGTTTCCTCAGTTCTACATTTTTTCATGCATGTCTGAAAACTAATCTGCCTTTGCTTTTGAGACCCTTCTTTTTTTTTTTTTTTAAAACTTTTTTATTTTTTTTATTTTTTATTTTTTATTTTTTTGGCCGGGGCTGGGTCTGAACCTGCCACCTCCGGCGCCCTACCCCTTGAGCCACAGGCGCCACCCTGAGACCCTTCTTATAAACCAGTTTGTTGCACATGCACAACTGTTTTTCTATGTTTTTTATCTTTTTTAGGCAGAGGAATATTTTCAGTGGAATAGATTACCTTGTGGAATTATTTCCAAAAACAGGATTCCACTCCACACAATCAGCATTAAGCCATCTACCATGTGGTTTGGAGAAAGAACCAGAAAAACAGATGTCATAGTGAGGTAAGAAAGCAATGCCAGAGTTGTCTTTGAGGTACATTGTCTAATTTAATTTAATTTATTTTATTTTATTTTTTTTGCCAGAGCTGGGTTTGAACTCACCACCTCTGGTATATGCGGCCGGCGCCTTACTCCTTGAGCAACAGGTGCCACCGAGTCTGATTTAATTTAGTTTAAATGCAGTGTAGTCAAAGCCCAAGAAATGATTTCATGAATTTAAACTTTAATCCAAGGATATGCTGCTTCTAAACCCATCTTAAGAGTATTGGGCAGGTGATCCTGAGCGCTACTCTAGTTAGCCGGGTGAGGCGGTTGGAAACGAAGGGTCTCTGGGTCTTCACCTAGAAGTCATGAACTGATGTCACAGAGAATGATCTAGTATCTTAGCAACACTTCCTTAACTTCGGCTGTTCAGGATGTAGACACGTACAACAGAGTTCCATTTCTGAAGGAGGTTCACTCCTATCCGGAGAAGAAGTTCCTGAGTCAGGGTGATTTCATACTGAAATAGCCTAAATGGGAAGGGTCAAGATTTAGAACTCACGTAGTTTTGCCCAGTGACCTTTTCATTTTCCTTTAGGACTGGCGAGAGCTCGTACAGAGCGTGCTTCTCTTTCCACTCTTCCTACAGCGAGGTAAGAGGACCCCACATGCTCATAGCCCTCACTGCCGCCCGGCCGCAGCCTTCATAGTTGACCGCAGTGCCCTTGACTTTCAGACGCATCTTTTTATTTAAATCTCATTTCCTTTCTTTTTTTTTCTTTGAAAGATAGCCAATCCTTATTTTTCACAGATTCCTTATTTCTGTGTTTTCCTACTCACCGAAACAAATCTGTAACTCCAATACCAATGTTTAAGTGCTTTTGTGATCATTTGTGGACACTGAGTGGGGAAAAATTTGAGTCCCCCGAGGTGCACCCTCCTGGCTTAGACCACACAAGGCTGTACTCGGCCTGTGCGTTTCCCTCTCGTGCTCTGCGCAGGGTCCTTTGTGGGTTTATTGAGTGGTATGTTTTCATATTTTCCAGCTTCGTGTTGGTGATAACACTGTTGTAAATGGTGAACAATCATAGAACTGAAGTTCTGTCTAGTGTTCCTAAGGGCAAGAAGGCTGTGAGGTGCCTTATGGAGGGAAAACATGAGATGAACTTTATTCAGACACGAGTTATAGTTCTGTGGTCCACGAGTTCAATGTTAATGAGTGCACTAAATATATTAAATGTGATGTCTTTAAACAGAAACACAAAAAATGAAGTTATGTATTGACTGATGGATGAAAATGGTGTCATCCAGGCTCACAGAAAACCTACCGTGTATTTCTCCTAGGAACAACGGTTCAGCATTTGCTAATGTGGTTATTTGTGGTGACTTTATAGAACGTAACTACTGTGGATAAAGAGAATCAGCTGTGTTACCGTATTGTTTTAAGGCAGGCATTTGGTGACAGTCAATTTGTGCAAGGGAGAGAGGGTGTCCTCTCCTGGGTGTCTCTCTTCTCCCTAAGGCTACTTCGTCCCTGCGAACAGGTTGTGAATTGTTTCTAGTACAGACTTGACCCTGCTGTCTTTATCCACATTCCTTTAAGGGGTCTTAGATTTCTACTAGCCTCAACTTGGATTGATTGTGCAAGTCACGTAGGTAATGGGCGGGCAAGTAATGTTTTCTCTTTTCATGCCTACTTTGGAGGTACACAAGAAATTGTTTATGAAAAATAAAGAAGAGATCTCGCCTTGGCTTAAAGTAGCCATCTTATTTTTATATAGAGTTAACAATAATTCTTGGCTTCCTGCCTCTTTTGATTTGGTCTTATCTTTGGGAAGTTGGATACTTACAATAGTCATTTTGTGACCTAGTCTATCGTTCCTTTTGCAGAAGGCAATAAAAATCTCTGTGTTCTCATTGTCAACTTTCTAATGTCTCACCACTTACCAGGTACCGGGCTGAGCACTTTACACGGTATCTCATTTATGCTTTTAGGTGAAGAATCCGAGATGTAGAGATGTTAGGTAACTTGGCTGAGATAACAATCTTGCCAAGATCTAGTAAGTGACAAAGTTCGCCTGGGTTGTAGAGATGTTTTGAGGATTAGTGGCAGAGTTTGTCTGTTCATTCTCATAAATTCAAGGTATTTGTGAATTTTTTTTTGCATGTAATTGTGCTTGTTTAGAATTAAGTGTTGGGAAAGGCAGGCCCATGTGCACAACCTTCCAATCTGCATTGGCCACAGAAGAATGGGCCTTGGGCCGGGAACACTTCTTTCCAAGAGATAAAGAGCACACACAGCTTGTACCAACTTACTGCCTGTGTGGAAACACCTTCTCTGTTTTGGACTCAGGGAGGGTTCCTTCCTTCTGCTTAAGACTGTGTGTCAACAGCCCTCAGGCAGACCCCGGCTTCCATTATTTGAGAAACTAGGAGGGAGGCAGATGGTCCTTCCTGCATGGCAGGAGAGGGTGCTAGGCAGCCTGCCCCAGCTGATCAGTGTTTTCCTGGGAGACTCACGAGACCAGGATGTAAAGGGAAGGAGTGTTGGAGTCCTTCCCTGGGACTGGTAACTGGTGCATAGTGCTCTGCTTTATGTCAGAACAAATCACATAATCCTGAAGATGCAGTTCTTTTTACTAATTATTTGTAGGAGGAAAGGAATGCTTTTTTTTTTTTTTTATATAGAAAAGATGTATGTTGCCCAGACCGGCCCCGAATGCCTGGGTTCAAGCGATCCTTCCACCTCAGCCTCCCAGAGTGCTGGGATGACACGTGTGCGCCACTGTGCCTGGCTAAGAAAGGCAAAGCTAAGACTTAGTTTTCTTGTGTGCATAACAGTCAATATTCAGCTAAATTCTAACTAACCAAGATTTGTTGAACACGGGCTATTGACTATTGACCTTCTTGGACAAGGAAATGGTATTTAAAAATAAAGAATCTCATTTCCTCAGTGATTCTCAGCTCTTGCTGTGGAGCAGAATCACCCCGGGACACTGAAACGTACTGATTCCCAGGCCCACATTCACTCAGTGTACCAAGGATCTTTGGGGGTGAGGCCTGGGCTTCGGCTGTTGCTTTTTCCCAAGAGGTCCCCAGTTGACTCCCAGTGCAGCCAGTGTTGAGAGCCACAGCCCTGGGAGATTTCTGCTCCTCTCACACCCTGCTTTTCATCATAGAGATATGATAGTTGATCTATTTTATCTTCTTTCTCTTAGATTAAAGATTTCTTGAGCTACATCTGTCCTGTGAATGTGTATCCAAACGTCATTCCGGTAGGGACGACTATGGATAAAGTGATAGAAATGTGAGTAGTTACCACGTGTGGAACCCGTGTGCCTCCCCGTTGTGGCTCGTGGCTTATAGCTGGGTGACAAAGGATAGTTTTGCCTATTTACAAATCTAAAACTTTCTGTTTGTGATATTTCTCATCTCATGCTCATTTCCATTATTTCCTGGAGTGTTTCCTTTAGTCCACAGTGGGCAGAAGGCACAGGTAATGTCATCCCCCCATCATCTGCTAGCTCTGTGATCTTGGTCACATTACTTCTCTGAGCTAGTCATTTGTTGTTGTTGAGACAGAGTTTCACTATGTCACCTTTGGTAGAGTGCCGTGGCGTCACAGCTCACAGCAACCCCAAACTCTTGGGGTTAAGCGATTCTGTTGCCTCAGCCTCTCAAGTACCCTGTTTCCCCTAAAATAAGACATCCTCCGAAAATAAGAACTACTTACAGGAAAGATAAGATGTCCCCTGAAAATAAGACCTAGCGCATCTTTGGGAGCACACCATAAAATAAGACACTGTCTTATTTTCGGGGAAACAGGGCAGCTGGGACTACAGGTGCCCGCCACAACACCCAGCTAGTTTTTGTTGCAGATGTCATTGTTATTTAGCTGGGCCAGACTGGGTTTGAACCCACCAGCCTCGGTGTATGTGGCTGATGCCGTAACCGCTGTGCTATGGGCGCCGAGCAGAGCTAGTCATTTCTTTTTTTTATTCTTTTTTTTTGTAGAGACAGAGTCTCACTTTATAGCCCTGGGCAGAGTGCTGTGGCATCACACAGCTCACAGCAACCTCCAACTCCTGGGCTTAAGCGATTCTCTTGCCTCAGCCTCCCGAGTAGCTGGGACTACAGGCGCCCGCCACAACGCCCGGCTATTTTTTGGTTGCAGTTTGGCCAGGGCTGGGCTTGAACCCGCCACCCTCGGTATATGGGGCCGGTGCCCCACCGACTGACCCACAGGCGCCGCCCCCGAGCTAGTCATTTCTAATTAGAACAATAGGGATACTCCTGACTTCTGATTGGGTTTCTTAGCAATTTAGAGATAATACATGAAATGCACCCGGCACGGACGGTGCCAAGCAGGTAGTAAAGGGTTATCTGTTGAATGGATAAACGGAAGGCAAGGCGAGGTGAAACAGTATAATGGTATCTTTTACTATGTCTTACCTTTTTTCACCTTTTCCTTGAGTTTCATTTACACAAATTCATTAAAAGTATCTTCAGTGCCAGCTATATGGTGGGCACTGTGATTGGGACCCAGTCGGGATCCTCCTGACTGGGGTTCAGCGCACCCTGGCAGAGCCCCAGTGTCCCATGGAGGCCGGGAATGCAGGAGGGCACGCTACCTGCCATACACACACTGCTCTGGGGCAGAGGGAACCAGGCCTGGTGTCAGGGACTCCGCCCCAGAGACCCTGGTGAGGACACATGGACCAAACTTGCTAAAGTAGATGGAAAAGAGGATTCAGGAGGCCTGGGTGCAGGTCTCAGTGGGACACAGATTTGGAGTTGGCATTACAGGTGACAACTGACACCTTAAGGACATAGGAAGTCACCAGGAGGGTGTGAGGAGGCTCACAAAGCTGCAGCCAGAGCCCTGGGCAGCACCTCTGAGGGGAGCTGGAGACAGTGGCCCAGAGCAGGAGCAGGGTGAGGGGAAGGGAGTAGTGGGTGTCAAGGTCGGACTCGTGAGAAGTCAAAGAATATAGAGATGACCTCGTGTCCTGTTACATGTGAGTTCAGTGAGAGCAATTTCAGTAGACCTGTGAGTTGGAAGCCAGATTTCAGCAGTTTGAGAAAGGGAGTCTAGTGAGTTAGGGACAAGATGGTAACTGGAGGCAGCAAAGTTAGAGGCTTGCTCTTAAAATAGCTGAGACTTCAGTGTGCCTCATGGAGCTGAACTTGAATACACATAAACTTGAATGTGCTCAAGCATCACTTGGGGTGCTTGTTAAAAGCATCTCCCCCATCTTGCATTTCCATCAGGAGATGCTGTTGTAGGTAGGTGGAGGACACCCCCACTGTGAACAGGTCCCCAAGGAAAACTGCTGAAATGGCTGCAGAGAGATGCAGTGACACTCAGAGGTCCTGAGGTGGGGCTGGGGGCTCAAGGGAAGTCCAGAAAACGTGGTGGACCTGAGGACAGAGGTGGGATGTCTGGTGAGGGTGGCTGTGCACATGTCTCAGGTTGGGAGCTTAATGGCTCTGTTCAGGACGTGTGTTGGAGATCATCCTAATGGCTTCTGGGAATCTGAAGGGAGGCAGTTAGCAAGGAGACCCCGGGAAAGGGGTGGGATACCTTCCAATCTTATTTCTGTGCCCTTTTGTGTTTTCTCTCTCCCGTGTCTTAGCTTTCGGTCTAAGGATCCAGAACAAAGAGATCAAACGAGTGAGATTCTTGTAAGATACAAATAAATCTCATTAAACAGGGAAAGGGAAGCAACTAGCTTACTGTACACCCTGAATGCCAGATGCCACTGTGTCACTTATTAGGTCTTTAGGATAGGGACCTGCCTTTGTTGTACTGTGTGAGCAAAGATGGAAGTTTTGCTCTAGTCTGCTGAAGGTGCAGGCTGGATTTAAGTGCTTATAATCACTAGTATACTGAAGTGATTTTTAAATATTAAACATTGCTTTTCAGTGCTACAAAGTATTATGTGATTTCCCCTATGGCCATGTTTTTGTAGTCTTTATCAATGATGCTTACCTCCCAGCAGCTTTCCCAGAAGGAAAAAATGAAATATTCTGATTCATTTTAGCTTAAAGCCTTTATGCCGATCTTCCCAGAGAACTGAACTGAAGTATAAACCACTGGGAAAATTGAAGAGAGCTAGAACACTCCACCGAGACTCAGGTAAGAACGGTCCTGGATTCAGAGATGTGGGCTTCCGGGAGAGACGGCTTTCCAGGGTTCTCTGGTCTGGTGGGAGTGGCCTCGGTCCCCATGGAGCTCAGCCTTGTCCCATGATCTTGGGACGTACTTTGCCTTCCTGTCTTCAGCCCGTAAAATCAGGAGACAGCTGTCCTTCATAGGTTTAAAACAAGTGGTGAATGGGGCGACACCTGTGGCTCAGTCAGTAGGGCGCTGGCCCCATATACCGAAGGTGGCGGGTTCAAACCCAGCCCCTGCCAAACTGCAACCAAAAAAATAGCCGGGCGTTGTGGCGGGCGCCTGTAGTCCCAGCTACTCAGGAGGCTGAGCCAAGAGAATCGCTTAAGCCCAGGAGTTGGAGGTTGCTGTGAGCTGTGTGATGCCACACTACCCACTCTACCGAGGGCCATAAAGTGAGACTCTGTCTCTACAAAAAAAAAAAAAAAAGTGGTGAAAACTGGGCTGCACCATGTGGTGGTCTCAGCTTTCTAGACATAGGCCCTAAGACCTTCATGGTCCATGAAGAGAAACCAGGTTGTTATCCTTGAATGCCTCTTTAAGATACTAGTAAATACTAAGAACAGAGACTTTTTTAGTTATCATTTCTAGTCTGATTGATCAGTAGTGTTTATACAAATAGATTTTCTCTATAGTTTTCTACCTTCTTTCATTGCTACTTTCGTTGTGCAGCTAAGGACAGAGGTAAGCTCTGAAGTACAGCAGCCAGATTTAGTGGCGAGTTCTCAATTTCCGTTCCTTGGTGGAGGGCCAGTGATCATGCTGCATGGGGAATGTGTGACCAAACGTACTGGCTAATGATGCTATTTATTGAACCCCTGCTATGTGGCAGGTATTGTGCTAAATACATATGTTATAGCCTGACCTCTGAACAAATAAATCTAGGAGGGGGTACCATCCGAATTTTACCCATGAGGAAACTGAAGTTTATTGAGTTAAGGTCTAGTAGGAAGTAAGTGATGGGTTGAGACTCCAGTCTAGGTCTGTCTCTCCCATCTCTGCATCTTCGCATTTTTGCTATTTAGGATCTAATTTGAAAACACTTAGATGCCAAGTCCAAGACTGATACAGTAAGCCTATGACTGTGTCCGAAAGAAAACACCTTTGTCTTTTCTCTAAAAAGACTTCTAGAAAACAGTTCCATTCATTTCCCGTGTTAACCCCATCCTCTAATCTTTACTAATTTAGTTCTGTTTTATAAGAACAGCTTTACTGAGGTATCGACGTGTTATAAATTGCACGATTCAGGTGTACGTTGTGCTCCATTTTTACACATGCACACCCTTCAAAACCATGACTGTAATTAAGAGCCTGAAAACACCCATCCCCTGCAAGTTTCCTTCGGCCACTTGGTAATTCCTCCCTGTCCTCGCCCCTGCCACGGCAACCCTGATCGGCCTTCTGTCACTACAGATTAGTTTGCATTTTCTAGAATTTTATATAAACAGAATCATAGAGTTTCATTTATTTCACTCAGCATGCTGGAGATTCATTGTTTATCGATGAGCAGTTGTCCCCTGCATGGCGATACCAAAATTGCTTGCTTCACCGGTTGGTGTACATTAGGTCTTGCATAATTTTGGATTCCTAAAGTTATTCTTTATTGTCCTCAGGTATAGGGCTAAAAAATTTTTTTTAAAGTAATGATAAACTTTTTTTGAGCTTTGTTTTGGCATGTGATGAGCATGCTTACAGTTCTGTCCTCTTGTGTCTTTGTAGCTTTGTGTGGCAGGACCCAGCAGAATTTAGTCTGTGGGTAACTTTCCCCACTCCAGAGGCAAGGCCCTTTGGTTCTCTTACAAATGCCCGTGGATTATGAGGTTTCTCACTGTGGCTGTTGGGAAGTCACCGTTCCTGGCACTCCCTGTGTGAGGTCTGGATGCTGTTCCCGTTTCTTTTGGGTGATTCTTTCCTCGGCTCCCGGTGGTTTCCTTACAAGCACGTGCTGCTCGGGCCCTTGGCAGCTCTTCTGCCTCCTCTCGTGCCAGCCTCTCCTCCGGCTTTCTGTTCTACACACTCCAGCCACCTCGATGTCCGCAGACTCCCAGGTCCACCTCACGTAGGATGTTACAGGCTGTATCTGGATGTGCCCTCTCTGACTGGAATCAGCCACCAAGCAGGAGCTGGACCATCTCAGGGCTGCTCTACTCCCCATTTCTCTTGTTCTTTGTTGCCTGGTGACGGTGGCTTGAGTGCCACTGTTGTTAGTTTGGTTTTGAGTTGCTTCAGGTGGGAGGTTGAATCTAGTTCCGCTGCTCCATCCTATTTGCAGGCAGGTAAACTTTCAGACTCTGCGTATCTGCCCAGTCCACACTGGTTTTTGATGATAAATCTTGTTTTTTTTTTTTGGCAGTCTCACTGTGTCACCCTCGGTAGTGTGCCATGCCGTCACAGCTCACAGCAGACTCAAACACTTGGGCTTAAGCAATTCTCTCGCCTCAGCCTCCCAAGTGGCTGGGACTACAGGTGCCCACCACAACATCCGGCTATTTTTTGTTGCAGTTGTCATTGTTTAGCTGGCCAGGGCTAGTTTCGAACCCATCAGCTTTGGTGTATGTGGCTAGTGCCATAACCACTGTGCTATGGGTGCCGACCTGATGATGAATGTCTTTTTTTTTTTTGTAGAGACAGAGTCTCACTGTACCGCCCTCGGGTAGAGTGCCGTGGCCTCACACGGCTCACAGCAACCTCTAACTTTTGGGCTTACGCGATTCTCTTGCCTCAGCCTCCCGAGTAGCTGGGACTACAGGCGCCCGCCACAACGCCCGGCTATTTTTTTGTTGCAGTTTGGCCAGGGCTGGGTTTGAACCCGCCACCCTCGGCATATGGGGCCGGCGCCCTACTCACTGAGCCACAGGCACAATTAGGCCACTGGTTTAAGTTTTTTTGAACGGATGGTCATTTCCATTTTTCTCTTTTGTCAGCTTTGATTTTGTTCTTTTTTGATTCCTTAGGCTTTTCGTTCCTTACTAATATGTGTATTACAGCAATAATCTTTGTAGCTTTTCTTACATGTGTACAAGTGCAGATCTGTAAACAGCGCTTTAATGTTACTTTCTTTAGATGTGTTCTGTAAGCAACAGGGGCCGTCATACTTTATTCCAGGTATGTCATTAACTTTACAATTACCATTCTGTCCTGTGAGTATGCTTTGAAATCTCTGGTGATCTCCACAGATTTGTTGACCAGTCGTTCAGGTCGTTTAGTACTTAAAATGGCCTCTTGATCCGAGTCAGTGCTAACATACAAGTCATGTTGAATCAGCTGTTTTAAGATTTGTGCTCGTCTGAGCATCTGGGGGCCAAATTCTGAAAGCATTCTTCTTAGCCTCTTTTAAAAAGCTTTTTGTATGCTGATGCTTTATATTTACATAATTAAATAATTTATCACTATTAAATTATCCCTAGGGACCACTTCTATAAAATTACTGTTTTTGTTCCTCTTTCACAGAGTATATAGTAGGTAACTAAGAAAACAAAGTTATGTAGGACCACACAAATCTAAATTATTTTGATTGGCATTTTAATGTATTTCCTTTGCTTTCTATTCATTTATATAAATAGTCACAAAACTCAGAAGTGATGTTGAAAATGTTCCCAAAGCAGCATTACACAGGCACTGGGCCCCGAGAACACTTGTGATGAGTGCTGGGCTGATGTCCTGGAGCTCTGTGGGCACCGGGGAGGTGGACTGGAGGGTGGGGCCAGGGTGGCGGAGACAGAAGGACACTTGGTGCAAGGCGAGGGGGAAGGTGTTGCAGGAATGTCACAATTACAAGACTACACAGGGGCACACAGGCTGAAAAGCAGCTTTAGACCATTTTTATATATGCACACACATTTAAACTTGTATTTTTTTCACTTCAGACATTTAGTGGAAAGTTTTTCTTGTGTAATTCTTCAAAAATGTCAGTTTAATGGTTCCATATTGTTATGATGTCTATATAATGGTACATTTAATGTCTGTCATATGTTTAGGTTATTTAGAACTACTTAGTTTTATAAATAACATGAACAACATCGTACATAAGTTTATTTCACGTCAGTTGGGTTATAATGTAGAAGTTAAGGTGCTTAATACATATGGCCAAATTGCTTTTCCGTATGATTTTTATAATCAATAATGCATGATGGTGGAAAGCATCTATGAACTGTTTGACATTTATCCCTTTTTTTTTTATTGAGTTTAGGTGGTTTTAGTGTCAGTTTGTGTAAACTCTCAAGGATTCTGACAAGTTTTGTATTTATTGCGACATTTTCTATGTTACATGAAAATTCTCTGTTGTCCTAACAAAAAGTACATAATGTTAGGGTAAGTTTTTAAGAATATAGAGACTTGTTTTTCTAGTATACACAGGAGATGATGTGAAAACGGGCAGAGGAAAGATTGTTCAGTTGAAATGTACCATGATACTGGTAGTCACTATCCAGTTTCTAAAAACATTTTATAAGAAGATATACTAGGTATACCCGTGGAGGAGTTACAACAAAGATATCCATGGCTTGAGCCTGTGGTCCCTCACCCCTAGGCCAGTACGGGTCTGTGGCCTGCTCTGCAGGAAGTGAGCAGCGGGTAAGTTACAGAAGGGTCATCGGCATTTCCAGCTGCTCCCCAACGGCACCGCCTGTGCTCCCCGTCCTGTGGGCTAAGTGCAGCACTCCTTGTGAGACTCGAATGCCTGATGATCAGAAGTGGAGATAGGATGTGCTTGAATCATCTCAAATCTGCCCCCCTATCTCGGTCCCATGGAAAAATTTTCTTCTATGAAACATCCAAAATGGTTGGGGACCACTGGGTTAAGCCATATCCTGGAGACTGGGATGACTCTAAATACAGTAAGCAGACATCTCAGCCACCTTAAGCCCTGTAGAAATGAAGGGCCAGACCAGTTACGATGAGGTTGGGGCTGTGACTGGCACACTGCCTGTCTGGCCTGTCTCCTCATCAGTTAAGTGGGAGCTGGATGGTGGTATCTGGGGTCCGTTAGTTTAGCCCCTTTGTAGTGTTCAGCCACACCCTTCATCTCTGGGAAGGTAGTTATCTTTCTAAGAAGTAGGTTGTTGTAAGTTAACACCAGATTCATCAGTAGAACAAGAAGCTGCCGTATGTAGCAGTTTCCTGGGCATTTAATTTCCTTCCTTAGATTAGGTGCCATTACAAGGCAGGAAAATACTTGTTTTTTCCCCAGTCCCGTGGCTTTGCAGTTTACTTTATGGAAAATTTATGTATTCATTTATGAGAATTTCATTCTCCAAGTAAGGATTTCATCATTTTAAAAAATTTAAGCGGACTGGGATTACTGTTTATTGATATTGCATGTTTAAAAATCAGGAAAATGACTTTTGTTGGCTTTTAGTTCTTGACACTTTATGGCTATTAGCATTTTGGATAACGTTGACTTAACCTGGATGTATTCCCCCGGCATCTATCCTGATGAACAGAATCAGCTGCAGAACTTTAAAAAATAAAATCTTTTCACCCTACCTTTTTTTTAGGGATTCAGTAGGTCTAGAATGACATAGAGAAAAGCTGTATTTTTAAAAAAGCTCTCCCTGTGATTGTAATGGCTAGCCTGCTTGCTGAGAGAATAGGACTGACCTATATCCTCAACTGATAGTCTGACGTTATCAAAAGTTGAAGGAGGATGGTAGTTAAATTATTCAGAATATCCCAAGAATAAAGAAACTTACTCTTTGGAGAAGAGTGACCTCTGTATTCTTTGCGATTCTAGGAATAGAGGCTGTAGGTAAATTATACAAATTAGATTTTTATGGAAAGTACAAAGCGGCTCCCCTTGCTTGTTTCCTGTAACTACTTTTGTTTGCCCCACAGAGGAAGAAGAGGATGATCTCTTTGATGAGCCTCTGCCAGCACCTCTAAGGCACAAGGTTCCACACCAGCAAACTGTTCACCCTGAGGTCTTTTCAGTGACTGCGATGTCAGAAAACCAGCCTGAAAAACTGAGACAAAGCACAGGGTGCTACAAAGCAGAGGGTCTGCAAAACTCTCTTTTGGCAAACTTTTTAGATTGTGAAGAATCCAACAGTGAAAGTGAAGAAGAATCAGAGATCCCAGCTTCACTGCACGGAGATCTGAGCCCTGAACCACTTCCCCAGCAAAAGGCTGCTGGGGATGTGCCGCAGTGGGAGGTATTCTTTAAAAGAACTGACGAAGTCACAGATGAGAGTGTGGAAAACTGCCCTTCCTCTACAGAGGCAGGGGGATCTCAGTCACCAAAGCTTTTTAGTGACTCTGATGGAGAATCTACCCACATCTCTTCCCAGAATTCATCTCAGTCAACACACATAACAGAACAAGGAAGTCAAGGCTGGGACAGTCAATCTGATACTGTTTTGTTATCTTCCCAAGAGAAAATTGGTGGGGATGTTAGTTCCTTGAACAAAGTTGGCTGTAGACCTAGAATCAAAGAGAATATTCCTGCGTCTCACATGGAACAAAATGTACTTTGCCCAAAAGATACTGACTCTGATTTGAAAAGTAGAGATCAAGATTTAACTGTAGTGTCTAGTGTTGGAGAACCAACTACTGTCAGTGGTAGAGAACATACATCTGATGAAAAGAGTCTGCTGAATCTTAGCACAAATGTGGATTCACAGAGCTCCTCTGAGTTTGAAATTCCCTCAACTCCAGAAGCTGAGCTACCTAAACAAGAGCATTTACAATATTTATACGAGAAGTTGGCAACAGGTGAGAGTATAGTAGTTGAAAAAAGAAGATACTCACTGTTAGATATTTAAGAATTAAAACACTTCATCCTAGAGCAATCACTAAAAAATCTCTGCAAAAGAGAGATTATCTACTTATCTATTGATAATAGTCAATAGATAAAATGGAATACCTAATGTTCAAATAACCTAAAAGAAGGCAGTAAAAAGGAAACAGGAACAAAAAATGGGGGAAAAAACCAGAAAGCAAATAAGGTGGTAGAACTAAATCCAAGCACATCAATAATTACATCATTGAAAATGGGCTAGACCAGGCGTCCTCAAACTGCGGCCCGTGGGCCACATGAGGCGGTGTGATTGTATTTGTTCCCGTTTTGTTTTTTACTTCAAAATAAGGTATTGGCAGTGTGCATAGGAATTTATTCATAGTTTATTTTTTTAAACTATAGTCCGGCCCTCCAACGGTCTGAGGGACAGTGAATTGGCCCCCTGTTTAAAAAGTTTGAGGATGCCTGGTATAGACCATTGAAAAGACAGACTGAGAGCTGAGTGTATGAATCACACCTGTAATCCCAGTATTTTGGGAGGCTGAGGTGGGAGGATTGTTTGAGCCCAGGACTTCAAGGCCCTAGTGAGCTATGATCTTGCCACTATATTCCAGCTTACAGCAAAAGAGAGATCATGTCTCAAAAAAAAAATCAAGATTAAAAAACAACCCAATTATATGCTGTCTATAAGAAATTCAATTCATGGCTCGGGGTACCTGTGGCTCAAGTGGCTAAGGCGCCAGCCATATACACCTGAGCTGGTGGGTTTGAATCCAGCCCGGGACCGCCAAACAACAATGATGGCTGCAACCAAAAAATAGCAGGGCATTTTGGCGGGCGCCTGTTGTCCCAGCTACTTGGGAGGTGGAGGCAGGAGAATTGCTCAAGCCCAGGAGTTGGAGGTTGCTGTGAGCTGTTATGTCATGGCACTCTACCCAAGGTGACATCTTGAGGCTCTGTCTCAAAAAAAAAAAAAAAAAAAAAAAAAAAAAATTCAAATGAAATAGGTAGGCTAACAGTGAAAAAATGGAAAAAAGACCATGTAAAACTATTAAATGAAAGCTGGAGTGGATGTAGTAGTAACAATTTCCTTGATAAAAGGTCAGGTTCACCAAGAAGACATGAGTACTAAAAGTGTACGCCGCTGACAGTGCCTTCAACAAGAACTGATTCAGACAGACGAGTAATACAGTTATAGTTCAGAGACTTTCCCATCCTGTCAATGCTAGAACTAATACACAGCAAATCTGAATGTCGTCATTTTATAGAACACGCCTCCCGCAAACAGTACAGTTACGTGCACGTGGAGCATTTATTTACCAACAGTGACTTCCTCTTGGCCCACTGAAAGTTTATTTACAATAAACTAATGGCTACAGAAAAAATAGGCACCTTATTTCAAAAGACGTTCCATTGCTTAAGAACCTTGATGTGAATGCAGTGGTGTGTGTAAAATTAAAACTAGACAATCAGGATCTAAAGGAAAACGCTTTAGAATTTAATGGGTAAAGTATGAGTGTGTGTCATGCCATTCACTGTTCTCAGGGTCAACCAATAGGTTATGCTTTTGTTATGCATGAGGATTTAATAAAGTCTTAACTATATTCATAAACACGTTGGTAAGCTGACATTTCATAGAGTGAAGAAGCAGAAATCTCAGAACAAGTTTAAATGGAGTCTCTAAAACACAATTTGCAGATTAAACTGACACATAATGAGCATTTACCATGTGCTGCATGATAATTTGACCAAAAAGTATTGGACCCACTACACTATTATTAGGGTAACAGGACTCTGAGTCAATGTATATGTAACTACATGCTAGTATATATCTACTGATATTTAAGACTGACTGTTACCAGTGTACGATCCTGGGTGGGTGTTCAAAAATGCCTGCAAACATATTCCTAGCATTTTATAATCATACCATCAATTTAATGTACACACTGCCACATTATAGCCAGAACAAACTTTGATCAACTAACTTGTAGTGATCACCAGAAATTTTCAGGCAAAGGTTCAGATACAGAGTGCTGACAGCTAATATTTACATGTGGTCCTCCCTCTAGTCATGCTCTTGGCTTTTCCTACACTGTTACTCCGTTGCCCTCATAGCCACCCTTGGAGGTAGATACGTTTCCTCTTCCCAAGTGCACTTGAGGAGGCTGAGGCACAGAAAGCTCGTACAGAACAAAGTGAGGACTCGAACACAGGCCATTTGGCTTCAGAGTCCATGTTCTTTACCACTGTGTTATGCCTCTCAAAAGGCCAGGATTAACTGTCGTGGCTACTTGATTTTTACTTCAAGACCTATAAATTATAGGTCAAGTGCAGTAGGTCAGGACTATAATCCTACCACTTTGGGAAGCCAAAGCAGCGGGCCTGCTTGAGGCCAGGACTTTGAGACCCTGTCTCTACAAAATAAGAAAAATTAGCCAGACCTGGTGATGCACACCTGTCTGGCATTTGGGAGGGTGAGGCAGGAGGACTGCTCAAGTCCAGGAGTCAGGCTACAGTGAGTTGTAATCATGCCACTGTGCTCCAACCTAGATGACAGAGCAAGACCCTGTCTCAAAAAAATTAAGCCCCTATAAATTTAAAAGGAAATGTGATAAAAATAGTTTCAAAATGCCTAGATACAGCATAGAAGAAACCCAGTGCCCAGCCACATGTGCCTCAGAGGAGTTCCAGAAACTGAGTTTTTAAAAAGTCTGCCCAAAGTTGAAGAGTATATATTTTTACAGTAATTATCGTTTACAGCCTATTAGCTGGGTGATCTTGAGCACATGTTAACATTACCTAACCAGTCTAAGCCTAATCTTAGACATAATATAGGGACTATAGCACCAACCTCCCAGAATTATAAGTACATGATAGAGTACAAAGGCCTTGCTCAATGAGTATTAGCTCTGTATTAAAAAATCCCTTTCAATTTCCACGCAGTACTTAGCACAGGATATTTAAGTACCTGATGACCAGTGGTGCTCCAACTTCAGACGTGTCCATCCACAATACGCTGACAAAATGCATGACGGTACTTTATATTCGAATGTGTAAACAATGACGACAAGCTTTCTTAAAAGGAAAGTGGCATTTGAAAGAAATGCATTCACATCTTCAGTTAACCTGGTCAGGACTCAGGAATACATCCGTGCTCTGCTGCCCTTTATGCAGCTTTACTGGAAATGGCTGTACAATTAGGCAAATAAAGATAAGCCACGGGAGCATCAAACGACAAACTAAATTTATTTTGCTAAGGAGAAAGTGTTGAACTAAAAGAGAAGTAAGTGCAGTCTAGATTTTAAATATGTGAAGAAAAACCCTGAGAGTACTAATTGTGTATCACAATACTGAAAATGATGGTATTAATACCACTTGTAGAGTGGGTTTACATTTTAAACTTGATCTGTTATTACCTTTTGAATATTTGCTTCGTATCAAGAGAACAAATTCTCATATCTTCAGAAAACTAACTTGAATAAGCCAAATGTTGACTTAAAATAGTTAAACCCTTAACAGCTTCATTTAAATAATCTCTATTAATAGTTTAATCCCTAAATTCAGCTTTTTTTGGTTTTTTAGGAAAATGTTCAGCTTCACCAAAGTTCAGATTTTTAATAACAAAGGTAACATAAGCACTTAAGATCCCAAAAGCCCATTCAATTTCTATTAATGAGGACCAAACTACAAGTTTACTGAAAATAGTCTTTTTCCCTTTGCCCTCCAGTTTTACATTTTTAACAAAAGTCAACAAGTTCAAATAACTAGACAGTAAAACACTGATTTTAAAATATAACATCTTTAAACCCACGAGAATAATTCAAAGCAAGCTCAGTCACTGGGGCAACATGTAAACCTGTGACCCTTTTTTACCCCACCACTGACACTAATTTTTCATGAAGAAAACACAAGAATGCCATTAAAAAGTGTATTTTTCCTTGACACATTCTGCAAATTTTGGTTAGCAGATACACTCTAAGGCTCCAGACATGTAAACAATTTATCTTCTCTTATGAAAGAGCAAAGTCATGTGATGGCAAGATAATGAATAAAAGAATCGCTTCTCCCCAAAAAGGGGTTAAGGAATAAGATGATTTAGAAGTGCCACATTCATGAAGTCAGCTCAATTTTACCTAAGCTTATTTTTGGCCATCAAAGCCCAGAGCAGTGAGCTTAGGTAGAACTTAATTAGGAACACTGAAAGCTAGATTTATTTGCTTCATTTACCTTCACGCTGAACACCATGACTTGGAATCCCAGAATTAGAAAGAGATGACAACACAGTTTTTTCTGATTGAAGTCTTGTACTATGCAGGGGGGAAAGAAAAGCACAACACCCCAAAAACTAATATTTCCATTTCGGCCTTCATAGGTCAACAAATAAAAGGTCTCATAATTCAGGCACATGCTTTGGCCAGTATAGCTTTATCACATTTAAAAAATTCATGTATAAAACAAGTATCAGTTCAAAATATAGATTACTTTTTAGGAAAAGCCTACAGGAAATACAAAAATAATTAAATTTGGTGGAAAGGAAATGTTAAAACTGCCTGAAATTGAAAAGATGTACTGTTAATGTACATTACATTATATCTAGTTTTACTGTTTATACCAGAGGTACTCAACATGGTTCTCCAAATTCATGCTACTAAGAGGCACCCTAAGTGCTTCATTTTCCCCTGGCTCGTCCTCCAAAAAACCCTCCTGGTCTCAATGTCCTGTCCTTCCAAAGAACATTAACGGCCATTAAGTCCATTCTGGACTTGTAGAGAGAAGTTTTTGGAGATTTTTCTTCTACAGGAATTACAAGTTCACATATACACCCCTTATAATGGTGTAGACTGCTTCAAAATATGAGATCAAGATGAAATTAAATTTTTTTACATTTAATTTTAAATCTTAAACTTCTGTATCATTAAGATGCCAATATTTTAATGAAGTAGAAAATAGAGTATAAAATTCAGTATCACCTATTTGTCTCAAATACAAGTACAGTGAGTATTAAACAGGAATTATACTGTGATAAAAAATGGAATTTGCATATTTGCTCAAATTGAATCAACTCTTTCTGCAAATTTGAGGTAAATGGCAAGTTGAATGTCTGACCTTAGTAATTATGACATCATCAGTTTAACACTTTTCAAATACTGAAGGAGGCATTTCTCTATTGAGACTCGTGAAATATGCATATGCTGACCCGTAAATAGTCTGCCTGCCACGTTTGGTCACTAAGCACTAAATATCAGTCTATGTGGCCCAGTGGCCCTGTCTTCAGAAGCATCAGTAATACATTTGGCAAATGTCTTGAGACATGACTTGTAAATTAACATAGGTATAATCTTGCTGATATGAAAATAAAAAAGAGTCCCAAATACTTATTTTTTTTTTTTTTTTACATGTTAACATTAGAAAAACTACAATTATCATCAGCTCTGTTTCCTGACACTTCAGTTGAGGTAACCTCTGCAAGTCAGAGCTCCGCACTTGCATACAGTTCTGACCCTCTTCTTGGCTGGGCTGTGGTCAATAGAGTCTGAAGATATATCTCCAGAACCTGAATACACAGAAAAAGAAATGAAGGAGAAAGCGTTAACACAATGTAGACTGAATTCTGAATTCTCTGTAAATAGCCAACAAGGGTACCTACATATTCAAAATTGTTAGAGTAAGTTAACTCCTAAGGAGATATAAATTACCTGTCTTTATAAATAAATGTGAATATCAGAGACAAATCATGATGAATTATCTTGAAAGGATAGTATCCAGGGCCGTCCAAGCTGGGGGTGGTGGCTCCCAATGGCCACATTTTGTGAGGACTTTACTGTCTTATCTGTGGTATTAGATACTACGAAAAGTATGCATGAACCTTTTTTTATTTTTCCCTAATCAACCTTTGGTAGTGTTTGTGTATTTAATATATGGCTCAATACAACTCTTACTTTTCCAATGTTTGGCACAGGAAAAGAAAGGTTGAACACCCCTAGGGGCTAATAATACTATGCAGGTAAAGTTTATGTTATTAGCCTGTATTTGTGAATATGGATTCTAAAATGATTAAACTTACTAGGAAAGTCCATTTCAAGCATTACATAAAAGGACATGTAGTTGGCACACTGGAGTCTCGGGCTGTTGCCCTGGGTAGAGTGCTGTGGAGTCACAGCTCATAGCAACCTCAAACTCCTGGGCTTGGTGCCGCCCGGACCTCCATAACAGCTGTGCCACAACCCTCAACCCGTGACCCACACCCGCTGGGCCTCTGCATGCCCTGACCAGGAACTGCAGGAGCCGCACAACCCTGCGTCCTCCCTCCTGTACCCTCCCTGCCTCCACACCGACCTGCTCGTCTGGCCAGGGACTCTGGTAGCCGCGTGCCCTCTGGAGCCCTCCCTGCCTCTGTGCAGAGCCCTTCTTCTGGCCAGAGACTGCTGGAGCCTTGGGCTCTCTGTGCCAAAGTCACTGAGCGTCAGGCACTCCCAAAACAGTGGGCACCACCTCCCGCCCTGTTGCTGGATCTGGGTGTGTCACACTCCGGAGCTGCTTCCACAACCAGAACTCCCTGGCTGGGGCAGCCCCAGAGGAACTACACAGGGTCACTCCCTACAAAGATCCAGGAACAATAGAGTGATCCTGCTGGGGTTTAATCTTGAAGAGACACCTCCCCAACTCTGAGGATGGCCAGAGGCAATGGCAAAAAACAATCATGAAGTGAAATCAACAGAAAAACTCTGGAAATATGAATAATCAGAGCAGATCAACTCCCCCAAGGATCAATGGGGCAGACACAGCACAAGATCCCATGCACAAACAAATAGCTGAGATGTCAGAAATCGAATTCAGAATCTGGATAGCAAATAAGATCGAATTAGAATTCCAAGCAGTAACCCAAAAGATATCTCAAGAATTCAACCAATTCAAAGACCAAATAACCAAAGATTTTGACACATTGAGACAAGAAGTTGCAGCCCTCAAAGATCTGAGAAACACAGTAGAATCCCTCAGTAACAGAATGGAGCAACCAGAAGAAAGGATTTCTGACATTGAAGACAAAGCTTTTGAATACTCCCAAACTCTCAAAGAGGAAGAGAAATGGAGGGTAAAAACAGATCACTCTCTCAGACAGCTCTGGGATAATTCGAAGAAAACCAATATTCATTCTATAGGGATCCCCAAAAGCAACGAAGTGGCTTCACAAGGCACAGAGTCTCTTCTCCATGAAATTATGAAGGAGAACTTTCCAGACATGCCAAGAGACTCTGAAATTCAGACAGCAGACACTTTCAGAATTCCAGCACAACTCAACCCAAATAAGACATCCCCCAGACACATCATAATCAATTTCACTAAAGTTAACATGAAGTAGAAAATTCTGAAAGCAGCCAGACAAAAGAAAACTATCACCTACAAGGGGAAGAATATTAGAATACCTGCAGATCTCTCTGCTGAAACCTTTCAAGCTAGAAGAGGATGGTCATCGACTTTTAATCTCGTAAAACAAAATAACTTTCAACCCAGGATCCTGTACCCAGATAAACTGAGTTTCATTTATGACAGAGAAATTAAATACTTCAATGACATTCACATGTTGAAGAAATTTGCCATAACTAAACCAGCTCTCCAGGATATTCTCAAACTTATCCTCCATAAAGACCAGCGTAACCCTCCACCACAAAAGTAAACCCACCCAGAAAATTCTGATCAAATTCCAACTTCCACAACGCACAAGGATTAAAAATGTCCACTGGACTCTCGAAAGGCTTATCAATATTCTCAATTAATGTGAATGGTTTAAATTGTCCTCTAAAGAGGCACAGGTTGGCTGACTGGATACAAAAACTCAAGCCAGATATCTACTGCATACAAGAATCGCATCTTACATTAAAAGACAAATATAGACTGAAGGTGAAGGGATGGTCATCTATACTCCAGGCAAATGGAAAGCAGAAAAAAGCAGGCGTTGCAATCCTATTCGCAGATGCAATAACCTTTAAACCAACTGAAATAAGGAAGGATAAGGATGGACACTTCATATTTGTTAAAGGTAATACTCAATATGATGAGATTTCAATTATTAACATTTATGCACCCAACCAGAACGCACCTCAATTTACAAGAGAAACTTTAACAGACATGAGCTACTTGATTTCCTCCAGTTCCATAGTAGTTGGAGATTTTAACACTCCTTTAGCAGTGCTGGATAGATCCTCCAAAAAGAAGGTAAGCAAAGAAATTTTAGATTTAAACTTAACCATTCACCATCTGGACTTAACAGACATCTACAGAACATTTCATCCCAACAAAACTGAATACACATTCTTCTCTCAGCCCACAGAACATACTCCAAAATTGACCACATTCTAGGCCACAAATCTAACCTCAGCAAATTTAAAAAAATAGAAATTATTCCTTGCATCTTCTCAGACCATCATGGAATAAAAGTTGAACTCAATAACAACTGGAACGTGCATACCCATACAAAAACATGGAAGCTAAACAACCTTATGCTGAAGGATAGACGGGTTATAGACCAGAATAAGAAGGAAATCACCAAACTTTTGGAACAAAACAACAATCAAGACACGAATTACCAGATCCTCTGGGATACTGCAAATGCAGTCCTAAGAAGGAAATTTCTAGCACTGCAAGCCTTCCTCAAGAAAATAGAAAGAGAGGACATTAATAACTTAATGGGACATCTCAAGCAACTGGAGAAGGAAGAACACTCCAACCTCAAACCCAGCAAAAGAAAACAAACAAAATCAGAGCAGAATTAAATGAAATTAAAAACAAAAGAATTATACAACAGATCAATAAATCCAAAAGTTGGTTTTTTGAAAAGATCAATAAAATAGATAAACCTTTGGCCAACCTAACCAGGAAAAAAAAAAAGAGTAAAATCTCTAATTTCATCAATCAGAAATGCTAACGATGAATAACAGACCCCTCAGAAATTCAAAAAACCCTTAACGAATACTGCAAGAAACTCTACTCTCAGAAATATGAAAATCTGAAAGAAATCGACCAATACCTGAAAGTACACCATCTAAAAAGACTTAGCCAGAATGAAGTGGAAATGTTGAACAGGCCTATGTCATGTTCTGAAATGGCATCAACTATACAAAATCTCCCTACAAAGAAAAGCCCAGGACCAGATGGCTTTACGTTGGAATTCTACCAAACCTTTAAAGAAGAACTAGTACCTATATTACTAAACCTCTTCCAAAATAGAGAAAAAGGAATATTACCCAACACATTCTACGAAGCAAACATCACCTTGATCCCCAAACCAGGGAAAGACCCAACAAGAAAAGAAAATTATAGACCAATATCACTAATGAATATTGATGCTAAAATACTCAATAAGATTTTAATGAACAGAATCCAGCAACACATCCAAGAAATTATACACCATGACCAAGTGGGATTTATCCCAGGCTCTCAAGGCTGGTTCAATATATGTAAATCTATAAATGTAATTCAGCACATAAACAGACTAAAAAATAAGGACCATATGATTCTTTCAATTGATGCAGAAAAAGCTTTTGATAATATCCAGCATCACTTCATGATCAGAACACTTAAGAAAATTGGTATAGAAGGGACATTTCTTATACTAATAGAGGCCATCTACAGCAAACCCACAGCCAGTATCGTATTGAATGGAGTTAAATTGAAATCATTTCCACTTAGATCAGGAACCAGGCAAGGTTGCCCATTGTCTCCATTGCTCTTTAATATTGTAATGGAAGTTTTAGCCATTACAATTAGGGAAGAAAAGGCGATCAAGGGTATCCACATAGGGTCAGAAGAGATCAAACTTTCACTCCTCACAGATGATATGAATGTCTATCTGGAAAACACTAGGGATTCTACTACAAAACTTTTAGAAGTGATCAAGAAATACAGCAATGTCTCAGGCTACAAAATCAACCCCCATAAATCTGTAGCCTTTATATATACCAACAATAACCAAGCCGAAAATCAGTCAAAGACTCTATTCCTTTCACAGTAGTGCCAAAGAAGATGAAATATTTGGGAGTATACCTAACAAAGGACGTGAAAGAGCTCTACAAAGAGAACTATGAAACTTTAAGAAAATAAATAGTGAAGATGTTAACAAATGGAAAAACATACCACGTTCATGGCTGGGAAGAATCAACATTGTTAAAAAGTCTATAGTACCCAAAGCAATATATAATTTTATTTTATTTCCAGGAACACATTTATTCATCATAATCTCTTCAGGGGAAGGACAAATTGGAGCACTGGGTAGTGAATACAATTTGCAAATAGGCAATATAAGTAGAGAGAAAAATTAATATGTATTCCTCAGCACTCTAAAAGGACAGGAAGAACATTAATAGCCATTTCCTTGCAGATATAACTTTGAAAATGTTATTTCGGATCCATCAGTGTGGGGCTCCACATAAGGAAAATGGTTACAACGTGACAAGAAGCGATGGAAACAGCATCTTTCAGGTACTCCTACCAGCCTCCTCATCCTGTCTTTATTAAGTCCTGTTTTCTTTTCTGGTCTGGGGTCACAGGTTCATTTGCTGGGTGATCTTGGGCAAGTCCCTTCTTCTTACTAGGCCTCAGTTTCACCATTCAGTAGTTGTGGTAGGTTATTCTAGAGCAGTGAGTTTTGAATGATCATCATTCATCAACTTGGTGGGGATCTGAGAAAGATACAGACGCTAGGGTACCACCTTACTGACCTGACTGCCACATTCTGTATATTTTAATTGAGGGTGGGGGAAGCCCTCTCCAAGCAGAACCTCTCCAAGTCAAGTTGAAACTCTAGAAGGGTGGCCCCCACTGGAAAGGTACAGTAGGGCGGGTTCCCTATGAGCCTCTCCTCTGCTACTCAGAGATGACTTGACCTGAGCAATATATAATTTTAATGTAATTCCTATTAAAGCTCCATTGTCATATTTTAAAGATCTTGAAAAAATAATACTTCGTTTTATATGGAATCAGAAAAAACCTCGAATAGCCAAAACATTACTCAGCAATAAAAACACAGCAGGAGGAATCACGCTACCAGACCTGAGACTGTACTATAAATCGGTAGTGATCAAAACAGCATGGTGTTGGCACAAAAACAGAGAAGTAGATGTCTGGAACAGAATAGAGAACCAAGAGATGAATCCAGCTACTTACTGCTTTTTGATCTTTGACAAGGTAATTAAAAACATTCAGTGGGGAAAAGATTCCCTATTTAACAAATGGTGCTGGGTGAACTGGCTGGCAACCTGAAGAAGATTGAAACTGGACCCACACCTTTCACCATTAACTAAGACTCTCACTGGATAAAAGATTTAAACTTAAGACATGAAACTATAAAAATACTTGAAGAAAGTGCAGGGAAAACTCTTGAAGGAATTAGCCTGGGTGAATATTTTATGAGGAGGACTCCCCAGGCAATTGAAGCAGTACCAAAAATACACTACTGGGACCTGATCAAACCAAAAAGCTTCTGCACAGCCAAGAACATAGTGAGTAAAGCAAGCAGACAGCCCTCAGAATGGGAGAAAATATTCGCAGGTCATACCACCGATAAAGATCTAATAACCAGAATCCACAGAGAACTCAAATGTATTAGGAAGAAGAGAACACATGATCCCATCTCAGGTTGGGCAAGGGACTTGAAGAGAAACTTTTCTAAAGAAGACAGACGCACGATCTACAAACACATGAAAAAAAGCTCATCATCCTTAATCATCAGAGAAATGCAAATCAAAACTACTTTGAGATATCACCTAACCCCAGTAAGAGTAGCCCACATCACAAAATCCCAAAACCAGAGATGTTGGCGTGGATGTAGAGAAAAGGGCACACTTCTACACTGCTGGTGGGAATGCACACTAATATGTTCCTTCTGGAAGGATGTTTGGAGAGTACTTAGAGACCTAAAAATAGACCTATAGGACCCATTCGATCCTATAATTCCTTTACTAGGTTTATACCCAGAAGACCAAAAATTACAACATAACAAAGACATCTGTACCAGAATGTTTATTGCAGCCCAATTCATAATTGCTAAGTCATGGAAGAAACCCAAGTGCCCATCGACCCACAAATGGACTAGCAAATTGTGGTACATGTATACCATGGAATACTATGCAGCCTTAAAGAAAGATGGAGACTTTACCTCTTTCATGTTTACATGGATGGAGCTGGAACATATTCTTCTTAGCAAAGTATCTCAGGAATGGAAGAAAAAGTATCTAATGTACTCAGCCCTACTATGTAGCTAAATTACAGCTTTCACATGAAGGCTATAACCCAACTATAGCACAAGAATATGGGTAAAGGGCCAAGGAAGGGTAAGGTGGAGGGAGCGTAATGGGTGGGGCCACACCGGTGCATCTTAGAATGGGTACAGGCGAAACTTACTAAAGGCAGAATACAAATGTCTACATACACTAACTAAGAAAATGCCATGACGGCTACGTTGAACAGTTTGATGAGAATATTTCAGATTGTATATGAAACCAGCACATTGTACCCCTTGATTGCACTAATGTACACAGCTATGATTTAACAACAACAAAAAAAAAACACAAAGAAAAAACGGGTATAAAGTGAGGTCAATCAATAACAGTAAAGGGCATCATTCTTAGAAAAACAAAAGAAAGAAAACATCTATATTGGGACAATAAAGCAAATAGAATTAAATGTTTTTAAAAGTCAGACTCAAGTAGGAATAGGATTTATGTGATTTAAATCATCTTTTCAATCTTTTGAATAAATATCTTAGTACATACTCAGAAATGTAAGCTTATAATTGTTTTAAAATGTAAGTAGTAGTGAGAAAAAACGTAATAAATCAACTTTCAAAATGGAAGTTCTGAAAAAAAATCAGGAGGCAATGTGATGTCGACAAGGGACCACTTCTCAGCTCAAGGTCAAGCAGACTTGAGTTTTAGCATTAGCTGCCAGATGAGCTTCAGACCTTAAGAAGACAAACTTATAGATGCAATTTTTCTTGTCTTTTTTTAATTTTTTTATTTTTTGTAGAGACAGAGTCTCACTTTATCACCCTCAGTAGAGTGCTGTGGCGTCACAGCTCACAGCAACCTCCAACTCCTGGGCTTAGGCGATTCTCTTGCCTCAGCCTCCCGAGTAGCTGGGATTACAGGCACCTGCCACAGTGCCCGGCTGTTTTTTGTTTTTTTTTTTTTGTAGAGACAGAGTCTCACTGTACCGCCCTCGGGTAGAGTGCCGTGGCATCACACAGCTCACAGCAACCTCTAACTCTTGGGCTTACGCGATTCTCTTGCCTCGGCCTCCCGAGTAGCTGGGGTCGGCTGTGTTTTTGTCGAGGTTTGGCCGGGGCCAGGTTTGAACCTGCCGCCCTCAGTATATGGGGCTGGCACCATATGCACTGAGCCACAGGTGCTGCCCAATTTTTCTCATCTTTAATGTAAGTTTGATTCAGATGATCTAAGGCCTTTTCCTGTCTGATTTGATTTTTCATATTGAAACGAACAGCAATGAATCTGCACTTGAAAGCCATACCTTTCATTTGATAATCAAAAGTCAGTTCTTCTCCAGCATTTATGGTTCTCGTAGAAAACAATGCTATTCGGGGAAGGCGAGTATCGAGGTTATCAATGAAAACATTGAACACCTGAAGATTTGGGTCACACTAAAAAGGAACATCAGAACCCATTTAAATAAAAAATGATGTGAACAAGCTCTTCTAACCTTACCTGCCATATAAATTTTACTTTCCTAAGTATTTTAAGTTCTGGTTGTTATTTAAGTTGTTTGTTATTCAAAGGTCTTTGAAGCATGCACTTTTTTTACTTAAAAAATTTTTTTAGACATGCAAGAGAAAATGACCTAATAAATTCATATGTATCTACTATGTAGCTTCCACAATTACAAGTTTTCCCATCTGAACTTTTTGTTCCTCCAGATAATTTTAATGCAAATCCCAGATAACATTATCACTTTTACTTGTGTTTCAGCACATCATATACTTAATGTATGTATTTTGAGAGTATCTCAAATTTACTAGTAAGAAAAAAATTACTTAAGGGGAAATTTTCTGTAAATCAGAAAATTAACAAGGGAGTCAGGAAGTGTCTGCCATTTCACTGCTAATTGTACACTAATTTCTTGGTATGAAATCCATCAGAAGTTTAACATGGAGTATTTCCTTATATGGTCATCTAAATAACTCTCTGAAACACATTTTCCTTGTTATCTTTCAAATCTCTATGAAGTAGAGATAATGTCAATCTCATAAGCCTAGTGTTATATTATCTACCTAGTAATCGGTAGGAACATCAAAATTAACTTCCTTACTTTTGGAAATAGTTTTTATAGAGTCTAAGATTCTGAAGGTAAACCAGTCGTATTCTAAGTTTTCTCAAACACTAATTAACAATATTAATTTATAATTTAGAAAAACAGCCCCAATTACTTCAATACTCTATAAATCTTCACATTTTATAAAAAAGTTAACGTATCTTAAGAAAATACATTTACTTTTAGTTGTATGTCCTAAAATTTAGTAAGATACCTATGTAGTTGCATGTGATTCTTAAACATTTTACCTCTTAACTTCTGTTCTTACCAATGTCTTCCTCTGATACGAAGATAATACCTATCTTATAAAGTTACTGGAAAGTTTAAATGAAGTAACACATGTAAAGACTCTTGCAAACTGCATGGTATTGGACAGGTGCCTCCAGATACCAGCAACACCACCGTGACTTTACAGGGGGGCCTACATATTAAAAGATGTACTTCCGTAATATTAAAGCACTGGTTTTCAACATTCCTAATGCTGCGGCCCTTTAATACAGTTCCTGTGGGCTGAGAACCGCTGTGTTAAAGGCATGTGTCGTTTAAAGATAATTATTTTTCATCTATGGAAAATCATTAAAGCCAGTACTGAACTGAATGATTGATTAGTCTTATCTATGGTTTATGTATTTCTTCTTACACTGTGATTCACAAAATGAGACACATTTCCATATCGAGCTGCATCCACTGTGAATTCATCAGATTCATAGTCCAGATCAAAGAGGTATGTGATTCCTTTGTTGTCATATAACTGCCCCCGTCTTTCAGCTTCTTCACTTGTGATTACCTAAACAGAGAAAACTGTAGTATATTATGTAGCTATTGCTGAACCGAAGAAACATTCATCCATAAATCTTATTAATATATCAATGCCTACAAGTGTTTAAAAAGTAAGAGATTCAAGTGTCATCACAACCATCATTCACACAAACTAAGAGCCAGATGTTAAGTGGGAAAATGGAGGGAGGAAAAATGATGCAAAAGATTTATGACTTATTAAATAGGATTTGAGATAGTAAGCTGAAATACTACACTACTTTTGTTATAATTAGGATGTTCAAAAAGCTATACAACTGGAGCTCTCTCTACAGGCAAAACTAAACGTTAAGGACCACATTTGCATGTATATGTGCTCTAAATAGACTTGAAAGGCATATCTTCCCTACAATTAATGTATGTAGTTACAAATGGAAATGTTAAAAATAGGGGTATTGGTTCACTCCTGTAATCCTAGTACTCTGGGAGGCTGAGGCGGGTGGATTGCTTGAGCTCAGGAGTTCAAGACCAAACTGAGCAAGACTGAGACCCCCCCCCCATCTCTAAAAATAACAGGGAATTGGGCGGTGCCTGTGGCTCAACGAGTAGGGCGCCGGCCCCATATGCTGGAGGTGCTGGGTTCAAACCCAGCCCCAGCCAAAAACTGCAACAAAAAAACAAAAACAAAAACAAACAAACAAAAAAAAAACCAGGGAATTATGATGGATGCTTGTAGTCATAGCTACTTTGGAGGCTGAGGCAAGAGGATTGCTTGAGCCCAAGAGATTGAGGCTGCTGTGAGCTAAGATACCACAGCACTCTACTGAGTGAGACTATTTTGCAATCAGTTTAACCTAATTCTTTATGCCCTAAATGAATCCCAAACAGTAAAAAAATAAAAATCACACATACACACGAAAGTTAAAAAAATACAGGGGAGATTCTATGTTAAATCTGTAGTCAACTGTGCATCAAGTTTTGTTTTGTAGAATAGGCTGTTTTCATGAAATTCTATTAGTTTAAAACCATCATGTACAGTTTCTACACTTAAGAACACAGCTTTAGGTGGCACCTGTGGCTCAAAGAAGTAGGGCGCTGGCCCCATATGCCAGAGGTGGTGGGTTCAAACCCAGCCTCGGCCAAAAACAGCAAAAAAAACAAACAAACAAACAAAAAAAAAAAACACAGCTTTATCACATGCTCAGCTTAAGAAACCAACAATGTCTATAGTGATTCATGTTACCAAACTTGGCTGCTGTACTCATTAAGAATTAAATAAAAAAGTATTTGATTAACCAAAAAAAGTGACTGCACAAGATCTAGTATCCTGAATAGTGATTTATAACAATCTGCCATTGTGTGAAAGTGTAAGGATCAAACAGGATCTCATTTAATTTCAGAATTCTAGATGAATACAGGTAATTTAGGTAATCCAATTTCAACTAATTTAAAAAAAAAATCAGATTTTAACAACCCCAGATATGCAGCCACACTCCTTCTTTGTAGTCATAGCTTAATCCACCCTCCAAGTGTGAGGCAGTGTGATGCAGTGTGAAGAACACAATTTTGGAGTTTTGAATGTTGACTCTTCCTCACTCCTGTGTGACAACATTTCATTGTGCCTCAGTTTCTTCATCTATAACGATGGAGATAATATTAATACATGGTAGTATCACTTCGCAGAATTGTGGAGAGCATTAGCGAGTTAATACATAAATACTTAAAACGCTCTGTGGCACATTACGTGGTAAATACTATTTTTTACATTTTTATATATATGATTTGTATAAAGTTACTAGTATTTGTATAGTCATTTAGCGAATGGTCTTTACAGTTCAAAGTATCTGAGTTAGAAAGTCTGGTTTTCTTTCTTTTTTTTTTTTTTTGTAGAGACAGAGTCTCACTTTATGGCCCTCAGTAGAGTGCCGTGGCGTCACACAGCTCACAGCAACCTCCAACTCCTGGGCTTAAGCGATTCTTTGCCTCAGCCTCCCGAGTAGCTGGGACTACAGGCGCCTGCCACAACGCCCGGCTATTTTTTGGTTGCAGTTTGGCCGGGGCTGGGTTTGAACCCACCACCCTCGGTATATGGGGCCAGCGCCTTACCGACTGAGCCACAGGCGCTGCCCCCAGTCTGGTTTTCTTATAATGCTTTTGTGTATATTTTATAATATTTGCTCATAGAATATTGGGCAGGTAGGTCCTACCCTATAAAATCTTTTATGTTTATATGAAATAGGGTTTTGGCAACTCCTTTTTAACCACATTGGGCCAAATGGATGAGTTAAAATTTCAAGGTCAGCATGTGATCTGATTTTCTTCTTAGGATTTTTATATAAAAACTGTTGTCATATTTTAAAACTTATAAATGATATAATTTAATTTGCCATTATATATATTTTTGTTCATAAGTATTTTATTTCTATCTATGCCAGTGAACCTATCTCCTAAGTGTAAAAATGAATTTCTATGTACCTGCAGCTGATATTATCAAAATCTACTAAGTATTTATGTTATTCAGGTAAAAAGGTAACTTTTCAAAAGTATAAACCTTACATACACATTATTTGCTATATGATAAGTTAAATGTACCTCTCCGACATATTCCATGACAAAACTCATTCTTTTAATCTTCACAAGGGTTTTTACGCCCCAGCCACGGCCATTGCTAGTTCGAAAGATGCAAAGGGAATATTGTGTGCCTTTTTGTACAATCCTATTAGGACAATCAGGTCCACACTGACACCTTGAGTTGCATTCATAGATGGGGGTGCCAGGTGGTATTTTAATTTGTTGGTTTTTATTATAAGCCAAAAGAACTCCAGCTTCAGCAGGACAACATTTGTCAAAGAAACAATCCGTGCATGAACAACCAAACGTAGCTTCGTTAACTAAGCTGATTCCAGGAGCTGGTTTGTATTCATTAATGTAGTAGAAGTCTGAAGGTGGGCCCTGTAAGTCAACAGTATTTTCAACAAGTATCATTCCTTTATGATTCTTTTTTCTGTTCAGTTCATCTTGCCATCTCTGCAGAGCTATCCTCTGTTTAGCCTTCTTCACAATGTACTCAGCAACTGCAGGTTTCAGAGTTTTGTTATTGTCTTTTGGAGTTATTGCTTTGCCTTTCTTTACCTGAGATAAATAATTATGCTTGTCATTAGAGAATTGCCGAAGCAGTAACGGGCACTTGAGATTTTGCAAAGGTTCCCAAGTATTTGTAGAATCTGGCCATCCTTTCCATTTTACAAGATAATATTCCATATCCTTAAAATATAAAAGAAAATACAAATCAGATTACGATAGTCCCAGTTATTGAAAATTATCAAATATCGTAAAAGAATAAGGTATCCATTATCATTTTTCTTTAATAGCGGTTCAGAATATGTAAAGAGTCTCAGATTCCTAACAGATGAAGTCCAGAGTACGTAAGTAAAGGTAGATGTGTCATAATGTGTTGGGCAATAGGCTAAAGAGTCTTCTGGATAAAGATAAAGGTATTAACATTCACAAATATTTTACTAACAGTGATTAAGTTAAAAAATGGACATGGAGATAGGTGGTCCCAGAGTTGTTTATGACCCAGGTTAGTGGCCTGCTTGGCCAGCATCAAGGCATTCTCTAAAGTCCGTAACTTAGTATCATACACTGGGCACGAGGGAACTTTTCTCAGTGTCATAGACACACATCCACTACGTTCTAGAGATACAGGTATTACTAGCCACAGTTAGCTACTAAGAACTTAACATGTGGCTGAATTGAATTGGTATGTACTTTAAGTATAATACACACTAAATTTCGAAGACTTTATACAAAAAAAAAAAAAATACAAATATCTGGGAGGTTTTTGTTCATTTGTTTTTGAG
The DNA here is from genome assembly GCF_027406575.1 of Nycticebus coucang. Taxonomy (NCBI): domain Eukaryota; kingdom Metazoa; phylum Chordata; class Mammalia; order Primates; family Lorisidae; genus Nycticebus; species Nycticebus coucang. The sequence goes on from NC_069799.1 coordinate 58,036,002, forward strand.
AGTCTTACTTTGTTGCCCTCAGTAGAGTGCCATAACATCATAGCTCATAGTAACCTCAAACGCTTGGGCTCAAGTGATTCTCTTGCCACAGCCTCCTGAGTAGCTGGGACTACAGGTGCCCCCCACAACACCTGGCTATTTTTAGAGATGGGGGTCTCGCTCTTGCTCAGGCTAGTCTCAAACCTTAGAGTTCAGGCAATCCACCCGCCTTGGTCTCTCAGAGTGTTAGGATTATAGGCGTGAGTCACTGTGCTTGGCCAAAAATATCTCTTAACTATTTAAAATTACTGATTACAAGTTGAAGTAATATTTTGGACATATTAGATTAAATACATTGTTGAAAGCAGTTTCACGTGTTTTTCTTTTTTTTACTTTAAGGTGGTTACTTGAACATTTAAAATGACATCTGCAGCTTGCATTCATTTTTTTTGGACAGCTCTCGCAGTGGTCCTCAAACTACGGCCCGCGGGCCACATGAGGTGGTGTGATTGTATTTGTTTCCGTTTTGTTTTTTTACTTCATAATAAGATATGTGCAATGTGCATAGGAATTTGTTCATTTTTTTTTTTTTTAAACTATAGTCCAGCACTCCAACAGTCCTGAGGGGCAGTGAACTGGCTCCCTGTTTAAAAGTTTGAGGACCCCTGGTAGAGAATGCTAACCTTACTCAGACTCACCTGTTGACTGGATGAGGCAACAGGTCTTCAAACTACCAAAGATAAAATATTGTGATTATCTCTCAGACCACTGTTGGCCTCCCTGGTTCCCAGAACCCTGTTCTTTCCACCTCAGGGACCTGACAATGTTTTCTTCCCTTAAAATCAGGCAATTACAAGTTCATTAAGTTTAACTTTGAAATTAGGCAGTTCCATGTGCATAACAACAAATTCTGAGTCTCACAGGAATGGTTCTGTTTTGTCCTCTGGATAATTAACATATATCCACATGTCCAGGGGCAAAATTAGCCTCATAAAATGACTTCTGAAATAGGAAAGGGATTAAATTGCATTTGACCGCTTTAATTATCATTTTCATTCATAGATATAGAAAAAACTGGTTAATTATGATACATTTGCTTTCCCCTGAAAATTTTAATAAAGGGTTTATTATAAAGTAAGGATGTCCATGACAGTTGTTTTAAAATATTCATAATTCATTAATGACAAGGAGCCTGGAAGGTCTAAGGCTCGTGGTCTGACATGTTGCTGAGAACCAAACCGGCAGTTGCAGGAGCAAGTTGCCCAGCCACGAGCAAGCCTATTTTATCCTATTACCTACGTCTTCAAGTTTTGTTTTACTGTATTCTATTCAACAAGAAGTAATCCTTATGAATTAAAATAACTTGCTTCCTTTTTCCCTGTTAAAAAATGTGATTAAGTTAGGGTGTGATGATATGTGCAAAAACTGTACTTCGGTTGAAATATATATTATGGTTCCAAATATAAAAAGCCTAGATGTACATTTGCATATGTGTCAAACTGAGCCTCCCTAAGGTTTCAGGACTTCTCCTTCCTATTAGGGAACTATTATACTACAATCTGGGAGTACTGTTAGCAGATATGTGCTTACCCAAGCTGATAAGAGAGCCAACTGACAGAAACTAATGTATCTACTGCCTTAAATTCTAAAATTATTAATTTTTTGGATGCTAGGATAAAGCAAAGCCTGGTCCTCTGTTTTTTTTTTCTGCTACAGTTTTCCATATATTGTGGTTACCTGTTTATGCTAAATATTGCTAGCAAACAATGAAAGAAAAAGATACAGATGATTAAATTACTATCCGGCAAAACTAAAAGCCCCTGCTGCTGAAGTTTATTTCCAAAATAATTGTATTGTTTAATCTTGCATTTTAAATGATTAAGTTTTGTCTGTTAATCACATAACATACAAATTTACAGACATAATTTATGGGCAGTAAATAAGCTCATAAAGCACCAGTGCCACTGGAAAAATAGTATATAAATATTGGTAATATTTTATTTCTACCCTATAGTCTTTTACTTTGTAAGCATATCATATTTTTAAAATCCAAAGATGTTCCATTTTGAAAAGTAAGATAATGTACACATAAAAATCACATTTAATTAAGAACAAATTAATTCGATAATCTAAAATGCCAAAGTTTATTAAACTTAAGTGCTATATGAATATCTTATTCTGACATGTAATCAACTCTTGATTACCTACAGAAATGGAATACAAGTGGTAGATACGTTATCAACTCTTGATTACCTATAGAAATGAAATATAAATGAAAAAATTATCCATAAATCCCTCCTGTATAATTTGGAACACAACATGAATTTTTTTCTTAAAGACATTTCCCCCTACTATGGTTGGCTTAAGTTAAATTCCATTCAGAATTATAGTATCAGTAAGTGCATGAAAGTTTGGGGTGTGATGAAAATATATTACTAGCATTTAGGAGTAAAATCTCACTGGGAAAAGAAGGCAATAGTATGTGAAATATGTAGCAGTGTAAGACAATACCATGGGAATATAAAGAGGAAAATCACTGTAGGTAGCTGAGACAACCAGAAAATGGAACAGAGGAGCAGGAAAAACTACACTGTGAAGAATGGACAGTTTGTTTAATGGCAACGTGGCAGGCAGGATGACAAACATGAGCAAAAGCTGGGAGCTAAGATTCCCAAGAAGTGTCCAGAAAACAGCAAAGAGATGAGTCTATCTAGCTTTAAAGTCCGTTTCTTACAATTCCCAGAAAGCACGGTGTTTCTGTGGGGAGCGTCATTAAATATACATTCATTTCACTCCACCTTGTTAGAAACAAGTTTACAGATCTAACTGCCAGGGCCATCAACTCGCAGCCCTACTGTAACTGCGGGACGTCCTCTGGGCTCCAGGACCACCACTCTGTGTCCTCGTTCCTTTGCTACTTTCTTTGAGGAGACTGCTCCTCTTCGCCCCCTGTTCCTACGAAACAAGCGTTTTTCCCTATTGAGAATCTGATGAAATGACTGAACTTCCCATAACAAAAGCAGATAACATTTTGGCAATTTCAGGATATTTGGATTCCAGGTTAAGAATTTCTGCTGGCAAGCTCATCACTCCAGTGTTTTTAACTATTAATTATATGCTGATGATTCCCCAAATTTTATCACAGCCCGATATATCCCATATCCTACTGGCTGTCCAACAGTTTCCTGGATAATTTACTCAGATGGAGCTCACACTGTCCTTCCTAGACTGATTCTTTCTACATTCTTTATCATGTTGGATTTTACCTGTCCACCTGTTCACACAAGCTACAGACCAGGGAGTCAATCTCAATTCCTTCTCCTCAATCCAGTTCATCACCATGTATCCCTAGATGAATTCCTTCCTGTCCATCACTATTAATACAGCTTTAGTTACTTCCGGCCCTCGATTCTTGCTGATTTTTTACATTAATCTTCCAACCACTCTCCTTTCTCCAAACTGACAATACTCCAACACTCCATCCTTTTGTATGATACAGTTTTTTCATAAAACAAAAAATCTACATAACCAGTTATTCTGTTGTTTTCTTGCTTATAAACTGTTACTGGCCCTGTTCTGCCACTAACAGAATAAAATTAAACTTCCTATTATGACAAAGCCACTCTTGAATTGTCCCCAATGCCTCTTTGGCTCAATTTCCCATTAAGGTCCCATTTGTAAAGTCCTCTACATTCTCAACGCCCCCTCCAGCGGTAGGGAACCTCCTGGACATGTCAGGACTCTTCACACTTTGTGCCGCAGCTGCCTGGTCCACTGAGTGCCCCTAATCAGGATGGCCTCTCCCATTCCCATTTGCCTTACCAACAAGTCCTTTCTTGGAGCTCTCTTTCCCCAAATCTCTAAAGTTCAGGTGATAGTCTAATGCTTTCTATGTTATTCTAGATCTTTAAAAAAAAAAAAAAAAAAAACACTCTAGGTGCAATGAGACCTTTAGGATTATTAATCTACTCTGTTGTCTATGCCAGGCAGTGGTGGTCCTAGAGACACAGAGTACCTGTGTGCTTTAAGGAGGTGAAGCTATTTATTGCTTAGCTTCCTAAGAGAGAAACTCCATGGATGTGCATGGAGACTCTTCTTCACTGCTAAACTAACTTTGTTAAATACCCATACTTTTATTCTGCATGAGGGGTGATGTGGCAGGAACACTGCTGCAGAAAAATCACAACGCACCAAGATAAAGTACCACTACAATTACATCCTTCAATCAGCTGCAGAGGGGAGGGATCAGGGACATGCAAGCTCCCCCAATAGTAGGTGACTGTTTTAAGCTCAACTAGACTCAATAGAATTCAGAATAGTAACCGCCCTTTTGTTCCTCCAGATGGCATTCTTTCCATTGCCCAAGCTGGCTATTTCAGACTCCCTCTATTTTGCTCAAAGTCCCTATTCCCCTGTATTCTCTATTGCTGTCACTGGCACAAGAACTCTGTTCCTATTGCAGAGAGAGAGAACAGAAGCCACCAGGCAAAAACTGCCTTAATTTACAGCCTTCCACAGACATCTGACTAGAGAAAAGGGGGAAATACAGCAGAAGAGACACACTTCCTCCGTCGACTACTCCTCTTCTCTATGGTACTCACCAGCATTTAAATCTCCCTCATCTTTTAAAAGTAAATGAAACTAAACCTTGAGATACAGACACTTCTATATGTAAGGAATCTCTAACAGCGAGAGACTGGAACTAGGTCAAGGGATAAAAGATATCATTGTCTGGGGTGGCGCCTGTGGCTCAGTCGGTAGGGCGCCAACCCCATATACCGAGGGTGGTGGGTTCAAACCCAGCCCCGGCCAAACTGCAACCAAAAAATAGCCGGGCGTTGTGGCGGGCGCCTGTAGTCCCAGCTACTCGGGAGGCTGAGGCAAGAGAATCGCTTAAGCCCAGGAGTTGGAGGTTGCTGTGAGCTGTGTGAGGCCACGGCACTCTACCAAGGGCCATAAAGTGAGACTCTGTCTCTACAGAAAAAAAGAAAAAAAAAAAAAGATATCATTGTCTGGCCTTTTATAACACTCAACTTCTTAAATCACATGCATATATTACCTCTCCAGAAAAAAAAATTTTTTTTTTTTTTTTTTTTGAGACAGAGTCTCACTCTGTTGTACGCAAGCGTGCTGTGGCATCATAGCACACAGCAACCTCAAACTCCTGGGTTCAAGCAATTCTCCTGCCTCAGCCTCCAGAGTAGCTGTGACTGCAGGTGCCCGCCATGAAGCCCAGCAAATTTTTCTATTTTTAGTAGATATGGGGTCTTGCTCTTGCTCAGGCTGGTCTCCAACTCCCGACCTCACAAAATCCTTCCACCTTGGCCTCCCAGAGTGCTAGGATTACTGAGCCATGCACCCGGCCAAAAATTTTAAAATTATAAACATCCTTTTATGCTCACAGCTCTCTTTTCTTAAAAGCTAGGAGTTAGGGTAGCATTGTCCTCTACTTTCTCACCTCCAACTTATTCTTTAGTACATTCTTCGGGCTCTTCGGTCTGTGCCACGGAAGCTGCTCTGGGGCATCGACGCGCTCTCGGCAGCTCTTCTCTGACCCACTGTTTAACAGGCTCTTTTGTTGACGCTACCCCTCCCCTCAGGTTTCCATAATTTTTACTCTTCCACTTTTCTCACCAGCTTTCTTGCCAGTCTGTCTGTCTTCCTGCCAGGCCTTGCTGTGAGGACCCCGAACCCCCCGGCAAGGGCTCATCATCAGCCCTTGTCCTTCCCTAAGTGTTTTGTCTAGACTGCTGCAGTAGCCTCTTAACACCATTCAGGGCACAACAGCCAGAGTAATGCATTCGACATGGACATATCATGCCACTCCCTGAAGACAAAATCCAAAATCCTTTTCTTGACTTCTAAGGAGCTATACTTTTGGGGCCCGCCCACCCTTCCAGCCTCATCTTGCCCTCCCTTGCTGGTTACAATCCACTCACATGCTCTACTCCTTGAAGGCCTCTTCCTATTCCTTGAAGAAGGTAAGCTGTCTTCTTCCTCAAAACCCTCCCATGTTTATTTTTTCATTCTTCAGTACTAAGTCAAAGCATGCTTCCTCAGGGACACCTGTCTAGTCTCTCCAGGCTACGTTCAATCCTCCTGTTAAAAGAGCATTCACCTCAGCTATAATTAGTGCTTTGTACAATTGTATGTAAGGTATTTTTATCCTCACTACAAGATAAACCCTGTGATATCAGAGACCGTGGCCCCATGTCACTCACTGCTGAGATTCCCGGTTCCTAGCACAGGCCATGGTAGACGGCCAGTAAGTACATGTTGAATTAATGAATGGGAAACTGCATCTCCCCCCAAAGCTTCAATCACTATCATTTTACCAATTACTTCAAGATCTATGCTCCCAGTTAGATCCCACTCTTGCTTTGGAGCCATACTTCCAGTTGGTTTAAGTTTTACTTAAAATGTACTCAACTTTCTTGCCCACACGGACCTAGTTCCTCCTCCTTTACTCCTGGAAGCTGGTGAACAGTATCTACACCACTGCCCAAGCAGAAACCCATTATTTTCCTAGATGTGGCTCCTTCACATCTAGGGGAAGGGTTTGTCCTGACAAACCCTTACCCAGATCTCTGACCACAAACCAGAAACATACATTTTAAATCCTCATTTAAAAAAAAATCACCAACTTCTCTTCCTCACCACTATTAATACTTCGGCTGCAGCGCCACCATTTCCTGGCTGATGATCATGACAGCCGTTCAGAACGTGGAGCTGTGCACACGTCATTCCCGTCCTTGCCAACCCAGTTTCCTTCTTACATAAACACAATCCCCTCAGTTACGAATGTCATGTGTCACTCTCTACAGAAACTCTCAATTCATTCCCAGTGCTTTAGGATGGCTGAAAGATCCTTCACTCTTCTCTCATCTTTTCCACATCCATCTGCCTCCTCATTCTCTGCCCAGGGTGTCCCACCTTTTTGCTTCTCTGTGCCACATTAGAAGAAGAGTTGCCTTGAGCCACATATTAAATACACAAATACTAACAAAAGTTGATGAGAAAAAAAAGGGCCCCCATGCATCATTTTTACAACACCTGCTACCGCAGATAAGCAAGAAAGTTCTCATATAATCCACATGCAGCCTGTGGGGTGTAGCTTGGATACCCCTGCGGGCAGAAGCCAGACCCACTTGGACATCACCTCTTCCAGAAAGCTTTCTGTGACCTCTCCCAGGCCTAGGTGTACTTCCCACATATCTTATATGATGTTTGCCATAGCATTTATTTATTTATTTTTTTTATGAAGGATATACATGTATCTCCTGCAATGGATTATTTATTTGTCAGACTTTCTCACTAGGCTGTGAGTTCTTTAAAGTAGAGGATTCTTTCCTACTAACCTTACATTCTCAGTGCCTAATGTAGTACCTGACACTCAGGAGAAACAAAAATGTTTGCTGAGTGAAGATACGGGAAGGAGGAGGAGGTATGAATCAGTAGCGTACTGCTATAACCTACGCATGAAGCCAGGAAGGGCTCGTCTACTCTTGGTTGTGGGTACCGCAGAAATGACTGAAGCAAAAGACAACCCAACTCACTCACCACGACTGAGCCCCTCCCCACCACGCAAGAGACTGCAGAGTCCTGGCCCTCAAGCGGTGAACAATTTAGCAGGGAAGGCACAAGTTCTAGAACAGTGGTTCTCAACCTTCCTAATGCTGCGACCCTTTAATATAGTTAAAGTGCTAAGAGCAATGAAAATAATTTCATGGTTGGGGGTCACCACAACATGAAGGTCACGGCATTAGGAAAGTCATGAACCACTGTTCTAGAATAATGACAAGAACAGTGCTTTCTAAGTCCCGAACATAAAGCCACTAGTTGTGCTGGAGGCAAGGAAGAGAGGGCAGCTCTATAGGAGTAGAGCCCAGTAGGACGCTGCCAAGCAGAGAAGGGGAAAGGCAGCATTCCCAGGAGGAAACTGGATGAGAGAAGCAAGCGGGCACAAGGGGCGTGATGTGCTCGGGGCATTACGACATAAGCTGTGTCTGCAGTTTCCAGCGCTCAGAACAGTGAGTGTCTGGTTTATAGTATGTGCTCAGTAAATCTAAGCTAAAGTACACATCTACTCGTAGTTCAATGTGGACAGAAAGCAGGAAATGTGACAAGAGATGAAGCTAGAAACACAGTGGATGGTCAGACGACAAAGAACTCAGTCCCATGCTAAATGACTCAGATTAGACTGTTAAACAACAGAGAACCATTAAAAGGTCTAATGCAAGGCCCGGATGCAATCAGAGCTAGAGTTAAAAAACAACTGCAATGGCAGTGTGCAAGATGGTACTGAGACCACGTCTTTCAGGAGTTAAGTAGAGGGGCCAACCAGGAAAGGGACAGAGTCATAAGACGTTCTCCCTACCCTGAATATGTGAAAGAAAATGAAGCAAAGAAAACAGGTGGAGATGCGTTGAAGTAGCATCGGCTATGGATTAAATATTTGTGCCAGGGAGAAGAAGAAATGGGGGATAGATATGTATGTGGGAATTGAGGACCTAACTGAGCAAAGTGAGGTTCCTTATTCCAAAGCAAGAAACCATGATTGATGAGAAAGACTCAGGAGACACCAAACAGCAAAACTATCTGAAACTGAATTACAACACTCAGGATTCTGAAAAACAAATCTTGGCAGCTCTCTCAATGTAAGCACAGACCTGTAGGTAACTAATTGTTTCTGAAAACATAGCAGAAACGAATAGGAAAAGACAGATAGATATAGATAACACAATCTGTTCACTTGCCATTTTGAGAGGGGAAGAAGGAAGAATTTAAAATGCATGAAATTATAAGGTATCTGAGAGAATTCTGTTAATACTGGGAGGAGAATTTAGGGAGGAAAATAGGTAGGGTTTTGAATGTGGTAAACTCAGTTGGGTACCTGCAGGGGATCCAGCTCAAAATGAAGCCCAGAAAGGAGAGGTCAGGGTCTCGGAAATATTTGAGAGTCAGGAGCTAAATAGATATAAGTAGAAGCCACTGAGTAAGAGGTAACCCAGAGAGCAACTTCAAGGTGAGAAGAGGGCCAAGTACTGAGGCTTGGAGATGATCCGGATTTCAGAGGGCGGATAGATAAGGGACAGTAAAGGAGATTCACAAACAAGAAAAAAGAAGTGGGGATGGAGGTGAGTAACAATAATGACAGTAACACCAGTACAGTGTTATACAATTACAAGCATCAGCCTCTGTTCTAATGTAGACAAGTTGTTCTATCTCTACCAACTCATTAATGCCACTAGTAGACTATGAGATCAGTTCTATAATTGTCTCTATTTCATAGACGAAGAAACTGAAGGACAGAAAGACTAAGCAGGGTCCTCAAACTGCGGCCTGCGCGCCACATGAGGTGGTGTGATTGTATTTGTTCCCGTTTTTTTTTTTTTTTTACTTCAAAATAAGATATGTGCAGTGTGCATAGGAATTTCTTCATAGTTTTTTTTTTTAAACTACAGTCCAGCCCGCCAATGGTCTGAGGGACAGTGAACTGGCCCCCTGTTTAAAAAGTTTGAGGACCCCTGAACTAAGGAAACCGCTGAAGGTCTCACAACTAATAAACGATAAGAGGCAGAATTTGAATCTGGACAGTCTCTCCATGGACAAGAGAGTTTCAAAGAAGAAAAGGTAGCCAACAGTGTTAAATGTGGCAAAGTAGTAGAGTAAGATGTGAGGTTTTCAAATTGGGCGGTCAGAATAAAGTGGGTTAGAAAGTTAATGGGAAGTGATTTCACAATGACAACCCACATCGCGAAGAGGTTTGCAAATCGTATGTCTGATAAGGGATTTGTATCCAGAACATAAAGAACCATTCCAACTCAATAATAAAATGACCAACAACCTAGTTTTAAAAAATTGGCAAAGGATATAAACAGCTCCCCAAAGATTTACAAATGGCCAATATACACATGAAAAGATGCTCAGCATCATGAGTCATCAGAGAACTGCAAATCAAACCACAGTGAAAATCACTTCACACCCACTCAGATGGCTGTCATCAGTCAGACAAGAACAAGTATTGTCTAGGATATAATCTTAGACATAGCAGGTGGGAAAATAAAATAGTGCAGTGCTTTGGAGGACAGTTCCCCAAATGGCTGAACACCGAGTAACTACAAGACCCAGCAAATATTTAACTCCTAGGCATATACTCAGGAGAAATGAAAACTTTCACCCACAGAGGAACTTGTACATGAATATTCATAACAGCATTATTTATAATAGCCCCCAAATGGAAAAAACCCAAATATCTATAAAAAGATAAATAGATGAATTAAATGTAATTATGTCCATGCAACGAAATATTTGGCAATAAAAAGGAAGTATGATACATGCTACGATATGGATGAACCTTAAAAACACACTAAGTGAAGGAAGCCAATCACAAAGGACCACGTACTGTATGATTCCTTTTGTATAAAATGTCCATACAGCAAATCTACAGATAGAAAGTAGATTTGGTGGTTGCCTAAGACTGGAGTTGGAAGGGTGAGTGAGGAGTTTTGGAGGGTAATGGCTAAGAGGTTTGGGGTTTCTTTTTGAGGTGATGAAAAACATTTTAAAATTACGAGTGTTATAACCCAACTATAGCCCAAGAAGAAGGGGAAAGAGGAGAGGGAGGAGAGAGTAGGACGGAAGATGGGTGGATGGGTGGAGGGAGGGTAATTGGTGGGAACACACCGATGGTGCATTTTACAAGGGTACATGTTAAATTTACTAAGTGTAGAGTATAAATGTCTTAACACAATAACTAAGAAAATGCGGTGAAGGCTATGTTAACCAGTTTGATGAAAATATTTCAAATGGTATATAAAACCAGCACACTGTACCCCATGATTGCATTAATGTACACAGCTATGATTTAATAAAAAAAAAAATAAATAAAATTATGAGTGTACTAAAGGATTTGATTTATATCCTTTAAATGGGTGAACTGTATAATGGTATGTGAATTATATCTTTTCAACAAAGCTGTTTAAAAAGTTAATGGGAAATGAAACAGAAGGAAAAAACAGGAAATACTTGCATGAGTGGGGAGGCAAGGTTAAAGAAAGATTTTTGAAGGTTAGGGAAGACCCCTTGGTATGTTTCCTGATTTGAGATAAATAAGTGAAAAAAGAGAGACTGATATAAAAAAGATATCACAGATTAAGTAAAGTCCCAGATAGGAAGAAAAAAGAGAGATGGTAACACCTTCAAGTAAGCATGAGGGAAGATACAGATACCTTGTGGTGAAGGTAAATGAAGAGGTCTTCAGCTGACTATGAGCAAGTAGATTCAGAAAGTAAGTTGGGAAAACTGCTGACAAGAAAGCAACAGATGAAAAGCTTATCAAGTAGAACAGAGCAGTATGAGAATAGAAATGTTTTAATGGGGCTGATAAACATGATTATGTAATATTTGCTGCTAGACTGGTCAGTCCGGAGCCAGTAAACTGAGATGGCAGGTGACTGGGCTGTTTCAGGGGTTGAAGGATGCTGAGAGTGTAAGTAAAATGCTTACTCCTAGGATCCCACTGAGAGGGAAAGGCAGTGATACCAAAAGATACGGACATTTCAAAGGAAGATGTGGATTTAGTGACTGGTTCAATATAGAAAATGAGGGAGAAAGAGAATAAAGAATGAAACAGTTCCTCATTCACTTATCTGGAAGAAATGGTAGGTTAATGACCAAAACAGTTGTTAGAGGGGGAGGTAGGCTACAGACAGATGAATTACTCTAAAATAATTATAAGATTTAGATTAAAAAAAAAAAAAAAAAAGCTCAGATGAACAACTATGTCATTTTTAAGAGAAATAAAGGGAGGCCCAGAGACATTAAATGAGTCTGCAGAAGCCATAAGATACTAAACAGAGGCTGGAAATGACTTTGAAATCCAGGCCAATCTATTGTACTCTAGAGTCACTAGAGTTTGACATGATGGCAGAAATACAAATGGTGAGCTTCAGTAACACTAAAATTGGTTTGAAAGTCTACGTTCATTTTCGGTGATGGGGGGAAATATGATCAAGGAAAAAAATGAGTGACAGGAGAAGCCAATCTGAGATCAAACATTTGCTCTGGTAATCCACACAGAGATAATCAAGAGTTGGAATTAGAGTGATACAAGCACCTTAAAATATTCTATTGTAAGAACGTGTTAATGGTTCAAAATCCTCTCAATGTTATTTGGCAATATGGATGATAGGACATATAACTTTATCATGGCTTAGAATTTCAAACATTAAGAAGAACTTTGCTTACTTTTCAATTTTTCATATATTACAGAAATATTTAATACTGAAGTCTGATTAGGTCTCTTTTAAGGGGCTAGATATTTGCCTTACCTTTACTACCTTGTAGTCACACAAGTACTCCACCTCATAATTGTTTAGATTCCTTTTGGTGATTCCAATCGATTTACATGTGAGCTTTTCTTTTCTACATAATTCCTGAAGAGTATCAAGTGAAACTAGGCAAGGCACACACCAAGCTACAATAAGAAAATAGAATTCTTTACTAATGCAACAGCTACTCAGTTAAAACAAAAAAGAGAAACTTAAAACCTCTATATCCCCACCCTTTAAATGGCAATTTCACAGGACTAAAAATTCATATGACAAGAAATCAATTATATCTTCAAGAAAAAAAAATTAAGCATTAAAGAACTATTTTCAGAAATTGGTCTTCTTGGGTTTTTCCATGGATTTTGATCCTACTATGCTTAACTGACATCAGTTAATTTCTACTACACGAACAAAAGGTTGCATGTCTATAAGCTTTTTAAAGATTGTACATCAACAGAGGTAATGTTTTTGACTTACGTGTACAAAGACTATAATTGCTATTTTAATAAAACATAGCTTATCTAGGACATTCTTACTATATATCATACATATCTAAAATACACAGGGTGTTCATAAAGTTCATGTGCAATTAAAATAGTTGGCTATTTATGGACACCCTGTACCTTAAAACACAATTGTATAATTAAAGTCACTTTTTCGTTTCTTTTAATTGGACAATAAGAAATGAACTCTAATTGAAATACAGTTCTATGGTTACAAACTCAAATCATTACGTCCTAGTTTTCCCACTTTAGAATGCTGCATGAAATTTTAACTCCACTTATTATCTTGCTCATGTTGCAATGTTATTATCAAAGTGAATAAACCCAAGAGTTGTAATTTAAAAATGGAGAATATATTGATTTTGGTAATACTTATTGCCTGTATTGTTTGTTTTTAAAGCCAAGAGTTATAAAGCAGTGTTCAATTTACTATATCCACAGTGAACTTGAAGAAAATCAGACATATTCATAACCAACCTTTTGGAAACCAGAAACTACTTGTGCTACACAAGATTTTACCTCCAAGTTTCTGCCAACAGTTTGCTACCATACTGAACTTAAAGTATAAATTAAACCCATGTTTACAAATATGTAATTAATGAACTTGGTTTTCTGGGTATGGGTACTGTCAATTAAGCATCAAGAATCCTCCGTTCTCTACCCCTTGCCTGGCCACCTAGTTACATGATTTCAGTGGGGTCTCAATCTTTCTGGGGTATCAGTTTCACTGAAAAAATTTGGGGGGTGGAGAAAATGGGGGGTATCAAACAAAGTATCAGTAAACTCAAGCTTGGTAGCTCTCCAAGGTAGTAGCAATACCTGGTGTTTTGAGGTAGTTTCCAGGGAAGAGAGAACAATGCTAGCTGCTCTAACTTCACCACATCCTTTACTCACCCTCTCCAACTCACACAGAGACTTTATTGTCACAAACTCTTAAGCACAATTTCCACCACCCTACTGGCTGTAGACAATTCTTAATTCTAAATCAAGAAAGCAAAAGGTAAAACGGGGGGTGGGGGAGGGGGACGCAGGATTGACTGCTTTGGAGTGGTTTGGAGGTAGGGCAGGATGAAAGAGGAATGATCCTACAAACCCCTTCCTGCAAAGGGGTTTCCTGCAGTTAATTCATTATGCGGATCACATGCAAAGGCGGTTCCTCATGGGTATCTACCCAAGGTGTATTGCTCTGCTGTTCCTAACATTTTTTTTTTTTTATCTAGCTGAGGATTCAAAACACAACTCCTCGATGAAAATACTACTTTTGAGAACAATTTTGAACATAAAAAAAAAAAAACCCGCAAACTCTTGGTTAAAAAAAAAAATCAAGACAGTCTATATACCATAATGTAGAAAAGGATTTCACGGACAAAAATCAAGTTAACTTCCTTATCACCGCAAAATACCTTTCACTAGATCACACGTTAACCACTGCCATTCTTGAAAGAAAGGTTGGGGAATAAGGAGGTCATACTCTCCATGGAGGGGGCACAGCTAGAAAACACCTTTGAATTCCAGAATGCACTGAAAGTTCCAGGCTTTCAAAGCGCGCTCCACACAACCCGCCACGAGCGCGCCCGGCGTCCGATTCTTCAGCGCCCGCACAAATAACACTCAAGTTCCTGGTGGGTACAAAAGTGACTGCACACCAGAGGCTGCGCCCTCAGACACGCACTTTCTGGAGGTTCCCGGAGAGGCGCTGAGCCCCCCAGTGTGTCTGCACCAGGGGGGGCGGGGGGCTCGCGCTCACTCCCACTCTCAACACTCCTCGGCCCTCATTTCTTCCTCCCCCTGGACTTAAGGTCACGTTCGCACCCGCGGCTCCCGCTTCCCAGGTAGAAGGCCCAAGCGCACACCTCACGCCCCGCTCAAACCACCACAAAGGAGTCAAGCCGAAGCCGCGTCCGCGAGACCGCGGGCCAGGAGGCGGTCGGCGGCCCGGCGGCCCGGGGGCAGGGTAGGAGCCCGCGGCGCGCATCCCGGGCTCCGGGGCTCCGCCGGGCAGCGTCCCGCCCTGTCGCCGTCCGGCTGGCTCGCGGGACGGCCCCGCTGCCCGGGCCTCGGGAGCGTGCCTGGGGACGGGTAGGGCGACGGGGCAGCGCTCCAGCCTCACCTCCTCGCGCCTCCGCCTCGGCCGTCGCCATCTTGACAAGCTTTCATTCAAACTGGCGCGGTCTGACGGGATAGCTCAGCTGGCCCGACGCCCCGCCCCTGCCCGGCCCGCGCGGGACTCGGGGGGCCGGGGCTGGGGGCTGGAACCCGCGAAGCGTCCTGACGTCAGCGGAGGCCGACCCCAGCCGCGGCGGCCAGCGCGCCTGCGCCCCACGGCACAGCCCGGCGTGGGCCGGGAGGTGGCGTGGCCTGGCGCGGGGGCGGGCCCACTCGCGGGTGGGAGCGGCGTCGGGAGCCCTTCTCTGGTTGGCGGTCACCTCCCCGCGCGCCTTCGCTCGGGAGGGCTTTTGCCGGGCCTTCCCACGCTTCTTTCACCAGCTTGACGCCGGCACCCAGCGGGCACTGCGAGCCCCCAGCGTGTAGCGGGGGCACAGGGTACAGGGGAGCTTCCCGCGCGTCCCTTTCCCTCGGCCACCCGAGCCCAGCAGAACCACTGTGACGTTTCCTTTTACGCTGCTGTCCTAGAACAGGGCTTCCAAAGGTTGGCCGCACGTCGGGATCCCTGGGGAGGTTTGGTTTGTTTGGTCAGTTACAGCTGCACAGGTGACTCCTGTGCTGCGCGTATCGAAACCGCGGTCGCCTTCCGTGCTTCCCACGCTTTAAGGGGAATAGCAACCGTTTGGGGGCTTGATTTTAGGCAGATTTGAATTTGACAGGTCCGTGACGGGACCTGAGCTTCTGCGGTCTGACTCTGGGGCTTTGCCTGGTGGCAAGGCCGTGGCACAGCCCAGACTCGTCCGCAGGAGGGCTGGGGGCCTCCCTGCCGTCTCCTTCCCTCCCTCACGCATTTTTCACGCGGCGTCCACGGTGATTGTGCTCAACATCATAACGCTGAAATCTCAGACGGGCAAATTGCGAAATGTAGAAACCATTTGACATCAACGGAGGACTTTTAAAAGATTCATATAAGAAAAAAACTTGGGAGGCTGAGCCAAGAGGATAGCTTGAGCTTTTGAGATCGCAGTGAGCTATGACACCACGGCACTATCAGGCCAGGGCGACAAAGTGACTCTCTTCTGTATGGGAAAAAAAAACAAGGAAAAACAATATGTGTTTCAAAGTGGCATGTGTAAATTTGAAATACTGGAATTCTGTGTAGCTATCTAAAAAGCTTTTAGTACATGGGGCTGTTCCATATGTTGATCAAAGACCAAACAAATCTCCCAAACACTATGTAAGAAAAAAAATTTATGAGAAGATACCAAAATAGTCTTTCTGGGGTGATTTTTCTTTTCAAGTTCTTGTTTTTATATATTTGACCATTTTTTATGAGCATTTCACTACCTTGCTAGTAAGGAAGAAAGGTCATATTCATCCCTCTCACATGGACGGACGCCAGTTGGGATTCCGCCTCCCCTCTAGGGGTTGAGTCTTCCCTCCCCAGGCTTCTCTTTCCCTATTCGGTATGTCCACATGGCGCACTGTGAACGTCTGTGACTACTCTTTTCTTATTTTTCCTTATATCTCACTGGCCACTTTTGGGCTCCTTTTCCTCTATCCAACCTAAATACTGGGGTTCCTCAGGGCTTGGCCTTGGGACCACATCTTTTACGCTCTCCCTATATGACTGCCTCAGTTCCCATGGATTTAAATACTACCTTTACACTTAAGATTCCTAACTTTTTGTCTCCAGCCCTGACCTCTTATGTACAGAATGTTTATGTCCCCCCAAATCTCTATGTTAAAATCCTAACCCTCAATATGATGGTATTAGGAAACAGGACCTTTGGGAGGTGATTAGGTCCTTAGGTCCTGAAAGGGCCCCTACAGAGCTCTATACATCTCTGTCTTCTCTGAGGATACAGATGATTAAGTCTATAGCCCAGAAGACAGCCCTCACTGAAACCTAACTGATGGCACCTTGATCCCAAACTTCCAAACTCCAGAACTGTGAGAAATAAATTTCCATGTTTATAAGCCACTCAGTCTGAGTTTGTTATAGCAGCCCAAACTAAGATACTCCCTGAGACTTTCTTCCCATTTTTACTTTTGGTTCTGTTCTTTAGACAATGTCAGACATGTAAACAGGCAAAATTATAATTTGACATAATCTTTTGCTGGTAAACATTCACGTTCCAAAATATGGATATATGACACAGCAAAGATAATTGGCTAAGTGCATGGAAAGATTATCAAGCTGTTCTCCAAAAGTATTTCAACAGTTACTCTAGTTGGTAGAATACAGACTGTTTTATATTTTTTTTTTTTGAATTTAAATTTTATAATGAACATGTTAACAGTCTTAGAGAAAATTAGTAAGCCTCTCATTAGGCAATAGAGCACTTACTGAAGAAAATGTCAAATTTGATGTCTGAGTGAAAAAAACATGCAAAGCTGACCAGTTAAGTCAGAGGTAGGTATTTCCTTCTTTATTGTGTTTCTAAACAATACGAAATGCAAAAGATGTACAGTAGAACCTCTGTAAACTGACCTGCTTAAGGGGCTACAACAAACCTGTTGGCATAAGGAGGTGGTCGACATAAGGAACTAGGCCTACTATACTGACAACACACATGTGGTGCATGTCCGGTCTATGAACATTAGGTCAGCTCGAGGTGGTCATTGAAGGAGGTGGTCAGCTATGGAGGTTCTATTTTATTGGCCATTATTCTGTAGGATGACAAAGATAACATCATTATTTTTCTTCCACGTCATTCATTTATTAGATAAAGTTAGGAATCCCTACTATGTTTGTGTAGTGTTCAGGGACTGAGACAAAATGCTGACTTACGACTGAGTCTCTGCTCTCATAATGCTTATAATCTCGCGGAGAAAGCACTCAAATTAGTAAATTATTACATAAATATGAGAGAAAATAAACTGTTGAGTAAATGTTATAGTATTTTATTTTACAAATTTCTCTTGGGAGTACAACCTAGATCTGCTCATCATCCAACTCTTCCCCCAATTTGAACAGATCAGTTTTCTGGATTAACTTAGAGAATAAGCTTTCTCACTGGGAACCCCATGTTCTCTGATGAACAGAGTATGGCTAGACTCTGAAAATAAAACAAAATTCTTTTAATTTTAAAAGAAAAACATGTTTGTTGGAGGGGAAAGAAAATCAAACTTAACAAAACTGTAAAAAAAGTAAAAGCCCCTCTCCTGATTAAATTTATGAGTTCCCTTTTTTTTCTTAAAGTTATCTTATTTGGCATATGGTTCTGACACTTTTTTCAATTAATACCAAGGATTTTTTAATTGGTCTCTTAGTTAATTATCTAACAAGAATCAATAAAAGATTTTCTAAAATTGGAAATTATAGAAGCAGAAAACTTAAAAAGAACATGCAAAATTTCCTGTAAAATTAGTCAACTCTATTTTTATTTTTTATTTCTATTTATTTATTTCTTTTGAGATAGAGTCTCACTCAGTCACCTTGGGATAGAGTGCTGTGGTGTCATAGTTAACAGCAGCCTCAAACTCTTGGGCTCAGCCTCCCAAGTCAGCTGGGACTGTAGGCTCCCACCACAATGCCCGGCTATTTTTAGAGATGGGGTCTCACCCTTGCTCAGGCAGGTCTCAAACTCCTAAGCTCAAGCAGTCTGCCCACTTTAGCCTCCCAGAGTGCTAGGATTACAGGCATGAGCCACTATGCCCAGCCTAAGCCCATTCAATTCTGAACAGCGTCCTGACAAAACTCCTTATACTTCTCTTTGGTAATTGTTCATCTTATATGAAAAACACACACAAAAAAGGCTGCAACATTTACTGATATATAGCAGTTTAATAGAAATGTAGCTTATACTATTCATTGAAAAAGTATTTGAATATAAACACCATTATACACAAAACCAAATAATATTGATATTCTCATTTAAAAAAAAAAAAATCCTTGGTTTCTCTAAAACACTAAGATGCCACCTCAATAGTGATAGCTTCACATTTTCCAGTGTCTTGATCTGTGCATGTCACATGTAAAGATCCATCCCTAAAGAAACAAAAAACAAGTAATATTTTATATACTTATTTTATAGAAACACGAAGTCCACAACAAATTACTTAAGTACTCTTGAGTAAACGCTGGTTAATTTTAATTTAAAAAAAAGAACATTAAGATAAAGAATAAACACCAATCACAGTGTCTTTAAATTTAGAATCACATGCTATATTTAGATAGTCCTTAAAAATCTCTTCCCAGACCACTAAGACAGTAGCTATATTCCTTGAAGCAAGCTTAAGATGCCATCATGCCATTTTCAAGCCCAGGCCAAGGTAAACCCATCTTGATGAATTCAACATTCTTGCTAAGTATGATTTATAGAATAAGATGCCCCAGATTAAGCTGTTAATCTGGAAAGGATTTACTTGCAATATATAGTTTGGGTAGCCTGTTGTTAAGGATGTAGTAATTGCTGAATTTAGATAGCTATTTATTTCTTAGAGATTTTCTGTAGCAATAATAAATTTATCCTTTCACAGGACAAATAGTATCAATTATATAAACTTTAGAAAATTATATTGAAAATTGATAACGTTACATCTCAAATTGGCACAGACCAGTTTTTTAGGTTTTCTATAGCCAAAATAAAGAGTTCATAAAATACTCAATGCAAACATTATAATTTGAGATATGCTTTTCTTTGTACAGCATAATTTTGGCACGTTAAAAATATAATTCACCAAGAAAATCTTGTAGGTTTTCAACAAATTATTTGTTTAGAATGACAATGGGTAAAAAAATCAACTCACAAAAGAGTGAAGTTTCAAAGTAAAATTCTCTTAACATCAGAAGTAGTTTAATTGTGTACCTTTTCATCGTAAGAACAGCTAATATATCACGTAATCCATTTTCTTTTTTATCTAAATCCTGGAGTACAACCTGTTTATGCAAAAAAAAAATACAAAGACAATTCATACTTTGACATCCTAATGAACTGATGCATCAGTTATAGCAAAGGACCAAATCATACTTATTACTGAAACAAAGCTTCTAAAATAGGGCTGTTTTCAATTCTGCTACAATTTAAACAGAATTCAGAGAATAGGAGTAGAGCTTTTGTTAATTGGAAATGCCTCTTCCAGAAGGACAGCATGTAAGGTAACAAATGTATTTGTCCCTCTTAAATGTCATGTCCTAGATTAAAATGATTGTTTCTAAGAAGCACTGTTTGTCTCAGAAAATAAAGACTACTATTTTTGGTAATTAAGTTATCGCTAGTAACATGTAAATCATACTTTGGCAAGTCTCTGATAAATACTTTTAAAAAATCAAAAATTAAATTCACTTGGAAAACCCCCTTTTGAAAGAAATGTGGCAAATGTTTTTCGTACAAAGATTGTATTTATAAGTAAGAGATGCTAATGAATTTACTATAAAATGTTCCAGCTTCCTGAAGAATGGTTTACGAAGAAACCAAAGTTGGAGTTTACCAGTGACTTTTCAGACTCTGCCAAGATCAAAGTTAATGAACTTAAGGTAGATCACCAAGTACCTTTGTTTTACTCATTTATAAAATGAGGTTAGAACAGACTGGAACTCTGAAAGATTCCCTTCCAAATTCAGTGTTATGTGACTGGCTAACTCTTCTGGAATCTTTAAGTTAGGATATGTGGGTATCACTAGGATCTGAAGACGAAAGTAATGCAGGTGTGCGAGCGAGCAGGTGAAGGAATACTAACACCGCCATCTGAGTTTAGAAATCTGGCACACGGGGAAGTTCTTACATATACACAGCAGAATCATCTAGAGGAACTTTTAAACTTCACCAATGGATACCAAGTCGGTAAGTCCGAGCTGCAGCCCGGGCAGGCTGTGTGTGTATGTACATGCACACCTGTGCTGTCAGTATTCTGTCATTGGAATATGAAAATAAATATGTAAGCTAAAGATATATATCATGTATGTGTGTATACAGTATCACTCATCAACAAGAAACACCCCCTTCTCTCAAAAACAATTAGACAAGTTAGTCTGGTTCCAGGCTTTTCTCGTTGTGTATGTATCTTTAGAAAACAATACTCTTTTCGTCATTTTCTTGTGTTACCTACATTTTAATTTTACTATAAAAGTAACTCATGCTTATGTCCTGTGCTGTTTGTAAAAATTTCAGTATAAAGTATAAAAAGCAAATTAAAAAAAGCAAACCCTTTTGGATCACTCAAATCTATCTACCCACTATGACGTTTCTGGAATATGGTTTAAATACCTATATGCATACATGTACGGATACCAAAAACTGCACACCCACTTTTTCCCCCTCACACACACACATTCACCACTCTCCATCTTTTTACAAATGACATGTTGTGCACTGCAGTCCTCGTGTGACTGTATTCCCTGGACATAGTTCTGAGGAAATAGTACAGCTCCACCTCACTCTTAGAAAAGGATACAGAGGATTATATAGTGTGAAATCTGAGTGTGATATTTTGAAAAAGTACATCTAAAGTCATGGACTCAGGAGTAAAACCAAGCTGGGCATAATCATGTTCATTTAGCAAACACAGAATGATATTTTCCCCTTCTTACCCTAAAGTGGACCAAGAGCACTGCAGGGAAGCAGTATAAATGCAGTGTGTTTGGTTTTTATTTTCCCAAAACACGTTCAGATTAAAATTGCCTATTTTCCTCCCTCTTTCAAAAATGAGTATTTTGTATTGAGATATTAAATAGAATCTAATCCCGAAAAAAAAAATGAACAGTTTCAGATGACTAAGACTATCCAAGCCTCCCCATTTTATGTATTCACCTGTGCAAACTTGGTTTCCTCTCTGGCCGAGTTTTTCCCCTCAGACTCATAGAGTTCAAGGCACACTGAAGAAATACCTCCAGGGGCTTTGAACGTGTGTTGCCTTCGAGCTGGCAGAGGAGTCCCCGATGGAAACAATACTGTGAATCTGTTGGCTCCTGACTCATCCACTCCCTAGTAAGCAGGGAAAAAAGATGCATCTCCTCTAACATTTACCTTTACAATTAAAGTATTCTTATTATAAATGACATATATATTTCTTGTTGATAATCTAGAAACCAGGTAGAGAGAAGAAAAGTGCAAACATCCTTCATCCCACCTCTATTTAAAAACACATTGAAACATCTCTCTCTATATATTAGTTACTTATGATTAAAATTATAGGTTTATTTTCCCAGGAAATTAACAAGTTAGATGTATATGAGCTAAAAGAAGTCAAGGAACTCATTAAAAGATTATAAACCTAAATTTAAAATCTTCACCAGGATAAAAGTTTTATTATAAAATCATGGCAGGTATGAAAACTTACTGCAATTAATTTGTACTATTTCTATGGAAAAGTATAGAAAAGCTAAACAAACCTTAACTAAAATATCTTTGGCTGAACACTCTATCATGAGGGTGTCTTCTACTAACAGGTTTTCTTTCCCAATAAGAATTCCTGCTTCTATAGCTGCACCAATAGGAATGACCTCATCAGGAGGGATAGAATTGAGAAGCTCGCCGGCTGGGAAAAGATCTTTAATCAGCTGCTGTAGCCTTGGAATTCTAGAAGACCCTCCACAAAGGACGACCTAGAAAATGAAAATAATTTTCAGTCATTTACGTTCTGAAAAATGGTTATTCCTCAAAGTATAATAGGCTGTTATCATCTTCATATATAATGGTAAGCCACAAAAAACACCTATATATCAAGATTATGTTATACTTTATATAAATATATATACATATGTATTTAATAGATTATAGAGAATATATTCTTTACTTATAACAAATTTAAAATCAGGAAATCTCACCATATTATTAGAAAATAAAAAAAATAAAAAATAAAAAAATAAAAGAAAATAAAGCAGAGCTATATGTGTGGTTCATGATTAATAGGCTTATCCACAAAGGGTCACCTGACTAGAAAACATCAATATTTTGTATTGTTCCAATACAAAACATTTCTTTTAAAAGAAATGTTTAAGTATATCTTACAGCATTTTTGTGATAAAACAAAAATGGCCAATCTGTTTATGTGAAAACTATACCACAGATTTTTTGCCTTCACTATGAAGAAAGTTTGAGAAAAAAAAAAAATATCACATAAAACTATATTTTAAGCTCTGACGTATTAAATCTTTTGTCTCTGTAGAACTTCATATAAAATTGCTCTCTTAAATTGTAAGTTCCTCCTTGATTCATCTGTTTAGCACTATGACTCTGTGGGCATTCAGAATACCGATTAAATACATAGTCCAAGAAAAGATCAATAACCACTTCTTATTTCACAGTCTTTTAATGGATGTTTTCAAGCTCAATGTGGCAAAGAAGATGACTAAGTGAGGAAAATGAGGCCTGTCCGTGTGAACTGAGGAGGAACGCCACATTCATGTTCAGATAAAGAACATGAAGAACACCAGCTGAAGGAGGTATGCATTTCCATATATACAGAGGGTGCCAAAAAATGTATATACACTTTAAGAAAGGAAAAGAGAAGATGGCTTAGGTCCAGGAGTTCAAGGTTGCCATGAGACACGCCGCCACTGTACTCTGGCCCATGCAATAGAACAAGATATCGTCTCAGAAAAAAAAAGCCTAGCTCATGTCCAAAGATGGGCCTGATTCTGAAAGAGTATGTTCAATAAATAGAAATAATTTTGAGGAAAAAAGAAAACATTAAACAATTCTAACATTTTTTAAAGTCTGAAAATACTTAAGTAGAGAGAAGTGGTATGGTATATTGTTAAGAGCAGACTCAGCAAATGACACTGAGCTAAATCTTGGCTCTGTTACTTACAATCACGTGACCTTCGGGAGTTACTTAATCTCTGCACTTTGGTGCTTTTACTTATAAAACACGGATAAATAACAGGGCCTACCTCGCGAAGTTGGCGAGTATTCAATGAGTTAATCCATGTAAAGCACTTAGAAGCTGTGTCTGACATAGTAAGCATTCAGATATCTGCCTGTCTTTGCTCATATTTAAATAATATACTGGAAAGGAATTATTATTTTTTGGTAGGAAACCAAAAAAACACGTACATATAAGTTTACAGAGCCATTAACCAAAATTTAATCAATTTTCCTTATTCATTAACACAAGTTCAGAGAATACTTAAGTGTATAAAAATATTCTTTCAGTACCAAGAGCTGTTTCTCCTAAATTCCAAGTCTGAAACTATTCCTAAATTAAGAAAAATATAAAAGCATTACCTTGTTGATATCATCTGCTGTAAATCCACTTTGATCTAAGAGTTTTCTGATTGCTTCTATGCATTTATTAAAAAGTGGAGAACAAAGAAGTTCGAATCTTGCTCTATATACACGCACACAGGAAAAGACAGAAAAAAAGCTTAGTACACTTAAACAGAATTCTTGTTTTTGTGACAAGTAATGCACCTAAAGCGATAGTTATCTGACTGACTGACGATCAAAGTATTAAATACCAGCAAAGCAATAGTGCAGGGAGATGGAGTCTAAGTTATTCATCTTCGTATGCATAAAGATATTTAATATCAAATTCAGGTAAAAGTGCATCTTGCCCAAGTTTTCCAAAAAAATTCTAACAATATATAACATTCCCAACAATAACCTTATTAACCCCAATCATTTCAAAGTTTGCTATTTTTACATGTTAAAGCTTTAAAGATTATTTCTAATTATTTCTCTTGATAGTCAAGGTTACAGTAAGTTTAGTCCTTTTATATTACCTAAAAAGGTTGAATATTGGCATATAATAAAATTTAATGAAAAATGTATGTTCATGTAAAATGTACTTCCCAATTTAATGCTGAACTTCTAACTGCAGGTGGGTGATTTTAAAATGTCTTATCTATATATATTAAAACACTTTTATGGTTTAAATCTTTGTGATAAAGGCAAAATTTCCTTAATGAAAAATTATACATTTCATTTCTTTACTGGTATTAATAAGTAAACATATTAAGTACTTGGACAAACAACCCTAAGAAATTCTGGAAATAGAAAAATAGAAAAATACTCTGCCTACAATGAGATTTCAATTCAATTTAACATCTGTTTCTAATCTTTTGAGTTGTAGCTTAAAATCTTCACAAAGATGTAGAGAACCGTGCCGTCCAACAGACCTTTCTGCTAGTTGCTAGCCATATAAAACAATTGCACTGTAGCTAGTGCTACTGAGGAACTAAAGTTTTAGTGTGACCAGCCACAGGCGAATAGCTGCTATTGTACTGAGCAGCACAGATCTAGTCTTTAGGAAAACGCAGGGAAAGTGAAGAAGCAAGATTTAATAGAGAAAAAGATAACAATCAAATACAGTCCCTAGAATCCTAAAACTAATACTGCAATTCTGGAAATTTTTACTATGTTTCAAAGTTATTTATTAAGATGTTGGGGGGTTTGAATAGGCAAACTTATGGTCGCTATCGTTAGTGTTAGCAAATATGCAACACCAAAAGGCTAGGGCAGGCTCATCCATTTGGGCTTTCCAGGCAAAGGCACCATCACTAGGACTTAGGATGAAGGTCTAGGATGCCTGCCTTTTAACACGGTGCTAACTGTAGCCATAAGATGGGGCAAGCAGTTGCAGCTGTTATAATTACTTTAGGAACAGCTATTTAGTCTGACGAAAGTTGGCTTTCACTTTCAACCAATGTCTTGATTACATAAAAGACATGGATATTAAAAACTATTTTATGCATATTAAACCTGTGCTTATTAAATGCCATAAAAGCTATGAAAATGTAAAATATATGATGATGGATGACAAAGAAAACAAAAACAAGACAGACTTTAATCTTTAGTATATCAATGCTCCTTGACTGATCATAGGGCTCTGTTCTGATAAACCCGAAATTGAAAATTTCCTAAGTCAAAAATGCACTGGCTGCACCTAACCCACTGTGCACCACTGCTTAACCCAAGTCTACCTTGGGTGTGCTCAGAACACTTATATGTTCTGAGTCAGCAAAATCATTGAAAACAAAGTCTATTTTATAATAACATATTGAATAGCTCATATACTTTATTGAATAATGTACTGAAAGTGAAAAAGAGAATGATTTTATGGGTCCTCAATTTTATGATTTCTACAAAATGCTTACTGCTTCTGCACCATGGTAAAGATGAAAAATTGAAAGCTGAACCATCTATAAGTTGGGGACTGTCTACAGTGAAACAGGTAAAAAGAGGATGAACTTGGGAGTCAAACTGCCTGGGTTGACTGCCAGGTCCATCACTCACTAGCTGTGTGACTTTGGGAAAGTAACAAAATCTCCCTGGTTTCAGCTTCTTCACATGTACAATTAAGATAATATAGTACCTACCCACCTCATAGAGCTGTTATGAGGATTTGATGACTTAATATTAATAAAGTACTAGAACACAGCATGCCACATAGCACTATTAAGTCATACTGAAATACGACAAATCCCACATCAAAGTTAAGCAACAAAGCACTAGGGACGATACAGGTGGAACTGCAATTTAGAAAGAAAAATCTGGAAGTCTCAAATCGCAAATCCCATCCCACCTTTCTTTGAAAGATCGAGAATGCCTTTTTCACACACTACTAATTGTAGCCATAAAATAACAGGGCAAGCAGTCACAACTGCTGTAATTACTTTGGCAACAGTTATTCAGTCTGACAAAAACTGGACACCAAAAGTAAAGATAGTAAAATTCTTCTTTTATAGATGGCTAATAAATCTCAAACAAATCAAAAGACCAAGGTGAGAACATTAAATAAGAATGTTTCTGGAATTTTCTTTTTTTTAAGTTTTTTCATTGTACCCTTACACAACATAAGGGTATATGGCACACCTCTTGGGGGCGGGACACAACTACAAGTGGGACTCTGCCTAACAAATGCAAACATTGTAACCTAGTTGTCTGTACCCTCACATTAATCTGAAATTTAAAAAAAAAGTTTTTTCAACTTTAGTTTTACCTGGACACATTGCAATCAAAATCTTGACCTTCATATAATGAGTCAAGGAAACAGTTGGCACTTCCCAAGGTTGACAAAGAATGTTTTGCAACTTCCGCACTGTTCATCAATTTCATCATGGCTCGGGCATTTCCTCTCACATCATGTTTGAAGGATCTAAATTAAAAACACAGCTTTTCAAGTTTAAAATTGTTGGGCTTTTTAGAATTTATTGTAATTGAAATCTGGGTAATCCCTATTAGAATAATAATAAACTCATAAATCAATAATACATTCCAGATTTTAGAATTCTGCTCCTAATTACTCTCAATTTTCTTAAGAACATTCTCTGTAATTACAAAAAAGATCACCTTAAGAAAAATAACCAATTTACTTAATATATTTTGAATTGCTGCATTATATAACCAGAACAGTAGATTATACTTTAAAACAAGCAAAGTAGACAATATCCTTCTTCAAGTAAGACAACCAGAGGTTAAAGGAAATTTATGTAACTGAGTCAAAGTCTCCTATGTTATGCTTTATAAAAACAGCACTATCGTTGTTAAATGGCATTAAATTATCTCTTGAAGATTAAAAAAAAAAACCTAAAAATGCTTCTTCAAAGAAATTTGACACATAAAATATGTAAACTACAGATCCTCTACCTCCAATTAGTTATTTTTTAAAACTACTGCTAAGTAGTGATCAATGGTTTTGCTTAAATAACTTTACAACAAAAAGCAGTATAGGTCTTTATTAAACAAGTAAGAATTTACCATTTTTTCACCAAGGAGTTTAATCAAACTGGTGAAAATACTGTTGCAATTATGTTTTCTTTTACAGCGATAATACCCAAAGTATAACCTTTATATATTTGATTCTCAAACCCGCCAACTCAGGTGTATGTGGCTGGTGCCTTAGCCGCTTGAGCCACAGGCGCCAAGCCTATGTTTGTCTCTCAATATATCCAATCAGGGTAAGAATCTTGAATGAAGTAACTACATCCAGTAACAAGACTAAAATATTCCTTGTGGTAGACTAGTAATTAAAACAGACACTCCATAAAACATTAATTCACTCAGATATGATAACAAAATGCAATAATCTTCACCAGAAAAATGACCATCTACACCAGGTCTAAACTTTTAAAAAACCTCAGCAGGCATTGAGGCCTCAGTGCCTCTACCTTCTTTTATCCAGACGAGAGTAGCACATGAAGAATTAGGAAAATCTTGAGATCCATGCTCATGGAGGTCAATGTCTAGTGGTCCCTTTAACTCTAACAGAAAAATCCAAGCACACTGCACTGGGCATAGCCTCACTTCCTTGCTATTGCCTAGATAGGATACTATAACTCCAGCTTTGAAAATATCCAGTTTTCAAACATTTAAAAACCAAACAAACAAACAAAAAAAAACACCATCCTTTGCAGCTGAATAATTCAAAATAAATTAGGAAAAAAAAAAGAAACTGGAAAATAAACCTCTATCAAAATGTATTCTCCAGGCCATTAATGCTTACCTTTGGAACTCAGACGCCAAATACTGTGCTAAGGTTTCTGTGAAATGTGCACCACCGATGTTATCATCAGTGTTTGTTGAAAGAACCCGATATATTCCACTGTTAACTTCCATGACACTGAGAGATAAGGACGTTCCTCCAAGTTTAAACACCAAAATATTGCTTCAAGAGAAAGAATAAATCACATTTTAAAGACAAGTTGAACGTTAGGAATGACTTTGTTTAATCACTTTAAATTACAAATGAGGAAACTGAAAATCTCAAGATGAGTGATTAAGTTGTCCATAGTCACTCAGTGATGAATTCAGTCTCAAAACCACATCTTTGGAACCAAGTCAAAGTTCTTTTTCATTTAGTCATGTGGGCACAACTGTACTACTCTGAGTAACCAGAGTTCAAAACCCTAACTTTTCAAAGAAATCTGTGATGACAGTGAATTTTAAGAGAATTGAATATAGAAATTCTATGTGTTAATACTATGTAAACTACTTACTCCAATAATGTTCTGCCAATAGAAAACATATGCAAAATCAGGTGCTAATTCCCCGTTTCGCAAGCATAAGAGTTCACATTTGGCATTTCCTCTACATTTATTTAGTCTACCTAAAAATAATTACATATTAATTTCTTTCCCTGTGAGATATGAATGAGGTGAAATAATTAGAGAAAGTGAATACTGTATCTGAATTAATTTCTCTAAAGTTGTATGACCTTTGGGTCCACTAAGATGTGTTGACAACTAAATTAGGAATAAGTACATCTCACTATTTCACCATCAAAAGGAGTCTCAAATCCTGATGTTGGGTTTCCCCCATCTCCTGTCAAGTCAAATGTATATAAAAGCACCAGCTGTTTCTAAACATGTCTAATAATTAAAATTGGTAGCAAAATCAGCAATGCCCTAGCTGAGTTGGAATTTGGATAGGAGTGCAATTCCAAATCTTCCTCCAATAAATGGATAAAATGAAGGCAATAAAGGGCAGAAAACCTAAATCTTCCCTCCTGTTATGTCCTTTCTGTTTGTCCTGGGACCTCTTTCTTAACTATTTTAAAAACTGTAGGTAAGCATTTCAGTCCATGAAGGTTGGGCACCACTACACATCCTAATAATCCATATTGATATAATTGCTATGATCTAAAATGTTCTCTGCAGTAAAAAATCTTAAAACTGCAAATATAGTTTTTACCTTTTTCCAGTAGGAGAGTCTTGTCCAATTCCATAAGCAAGAAGAGCTGCAGATGGTTCATGGATCAATCGCAAAACATTAAATCCAGCAGCTCCAGCTGCTTCTCTGTGAACAATTTGCTTTCAATGAATTTAGTATCACAACATGTTCAATTCTACATTTTTAGAAATGCTCGGCTAAAGATTTTATGCAATAGCAAATAAGATTTCACAAGTAGAATATGAAGTCCAATGATCTTTAGAAGCAAGAAAATAGAACACAAGAAATGGGTGTAACTTATTGTAAGAGTTCACTTTCTGTTTAAAATTATGCTCAGAGCCCATTTTCTTGACAGAAAATAGTATGCACTTATATAGAAAAAATAAAATAAAGCTCTCAAAAATGTCCATGCTAAAAAGAGAAATTCGCTTTCTCTCAGCAATTCTTTTTGGGCTTTCAAAGACTTCATGCCATCCGTTCAAGATACTATCACACTTTATCACAGTGACTTTATTAATTCTATGAGGTTAGAAATAATGTCATATTTATATCTACATATTCAACCCTGAATACAATGTGGCTTAAATAGTAATATTAGTGAGTGAAAAATAAAATGCCTATGCTTACAAACTTTAGAAAAACAGCAAGACAAATTCATAAAAAATTTAAACTTTTTCAATTTCTTTAATGTAGGGTCACAGTTTTTAAAATAAGGTAACTCTCTGCCACATAAGCAACTTCCATATTTGCCAAGGCCCTGTATAAAGCTCTATCCAGCAAAGAAATGCTTGTTCACCAATGATATTTGCATAATGACCTGTAAAAATGATACGCAACTTTTTTGTTCAGATATTAAGACCTACAAAGACCTAAGATGAAGAAATAATCATAAATATTTTCTAAAATTGCATATTCTTCTATAATTCCCATACCAACATTAATTACAGGGAAACTAAGGCTTCAACTAATAAATTTAGTTTAGGAAACTAAGTTTCAACTAATTTATTAATTTACCGTGGTAATTAAAAATGTTTCCCATCAAAACAGCTATATAAGTTTATGTTCCCTCGGCCTTTCATAAAAGGAAATATTATAATGATTATTACCTTGCTAAGCTATTTACAAATGTAACTTAATTGCCTAAGATATTTTCAAATACAATCTTACTATATAGCACTATTGTGAAATTTGTATTTCCCTTAAGTCAGACAGAAAGATAAACTCCATATTATACTTACCCAAGAGCATGTTTTTGCTTTTCTCCAAAATCAAATGGGACAGTAATAACTACATCATTTATATCTGAGCCCAAGACAGAATGTGCCGTTTCTGTATATTAAAAAAAATAAGATTAATTCTGATCATAGAAAAAAAGTGATACTTTTCTGAGGTTTATTAACTTATGACAAAAATCTTCTTACTAAAAAAATTGCCTTACCCTGTCAATTTGCAATCTTAAATCATACAGTACTCTTGTGGTTTTGGTGATAGCTTATAGATACAGAAGTAGGTACTTTCCAAAAAGCCTGGCTCTTGGGCTTCTAAGTTTCAATCATCTTCCAAATTAGACTGGTTCCATAAACAGTGATGCTTTAATGCATCAATGTGAAGACACAACATCATGATAATGTTAGTTCCATCCATTGAAAGGCTGCCTTCCATCCCACGAGTTTATGACATCATTCTAGAGCTGAACTGAGCCTTATAAACAATCTACTCCAGAATTTCCCATTGTTCAACAGAATACTGCTCAGCTCAGAGCCTTTGTCTGAAGTGGTGATGAAATCAGACCTACTTAATCTATCTAAATTACTGTTTTAGAGTATACAACTTTGATGAGTGATATAATATACACTATTTACACCAAGTTTATTCGGCCAGTGAATCTTAAGAAGTTTTGAAAATGCCAATCTGAAAATGCCCAAGCCATTTATATTACTTCTAGGGCAATTAAAGTCAGGGAAGGTAAGTCACTTAATCAAGGTCACAGCCAATTAGTGTCCAAACTAGGTCTACAGTTTATGTCTTACTACAAATCTGCTCAATCACTCTGCCTCTCCTGAGATCTAGAAATACCTTCAACATTTTTTAAGGTCAACTTTCAAAAGATCATTGAAAGTAACTTATCTGTTTTGTTCAATACCTTTCATTTTACTAAATATCAGTCGGGCAACATCTTCTGGGTTAACAAATTTTGTTTCTTCTCCAGTAGCTATTTCATATCGTAATTTCCCATTTTTTTCAATGACCTATAAAAGAAATTAATAATTGTGCTAAAAAACAATTTTAATAAAAATCGCAAAGTTTCAAATTGACATTCTATGCCATGGCCTTGGCAATTACTTTGTGTAAAAGGGAAGCAATGATAGAACCATACTCACTAAACATTTACTTTCTGTGATGTATTTCTGGGCTTGTGGATCATCAGAACTGTCCATAAAGAAAGATAAAGACAGCGAAGTATTAAAATCAGTACTGTAGATATATAAGGTTGAAAGACTGTACTTTTTTTTTTTTTTTTTTTAATTTGGCCGGGGCTGGGTTTGAACCCGCCACCTCCGGCATATGGGACCGGCGCCCTACCCGCTGAGCCACAGGCGCCGCCCAAGACTGTACTTTTTAATACCACTGGAATATTAAAATATAAACAAAAGTATTAAGATGCATAATACTAACGTAGTCTTAAAATATAAAAGGTTATAGGAGTATTTACATTGAGAAATGGAGAATTACATGATAGTAATTCCACTAAAGTACTAATCTTTGAATCTGAAAGTAAATAGTTCTTACTTGTTCTGACACTGCTATTAGCAGATGCTATGCATTTGGGGTGGCTTTTCGTATTATGATTTTTTGTCAGATTCTTTCATACCTATGATTCTCAAGAGCCACCATTGGGATGAAAAGGACAAAAAGAGAGGATAGCAAATCAAGGGCAAACCACTATATCTGAGACCATTTTTTTACTTAGTTTCTGAACATAAATCAACACCACAAATCAAAAGATAGAATGAAAGTATGACTGTTGCGTATGGCAATGTGCAGAATCCTACAGATATGCAAATATGTGGACAGATTTATAATAATGTCCCAAAGTAATAAATGTCATATGGCAATGGAAAAATTAAAACACCATGTACTATGTTGCTCAAAACAGTAATACCCACTTATGAAGACTACAAAATATTTTCACTTACATTACTTCACTTTATCCTCAAACACCTGAACAGGGCATGTTTTGGCAGGTACTTATTATACATAAACAGGTTCAGAGGACAGCAATGACTTATAAGAGGCAGAGCCAGTACTTGCACCCACGTCTTCTCTAGTAGGCTACTATTGTTTACACTTTACCACACTGCCTCCCACTAATACTGTCC
This sequence comes from Nycticebus coucang, assembly GCF_027406575.1. Lineage (NCBI taxonomy): Eukaryota > Metazoa > Chordata > Mammalia > Primates > Lorisidae > Nycticebus > Nycticebus coucang. Next base: position 58,068,860 of record NC_069799.1, read on the forward strand.
ATGGTCTGATCGCAGTACTCCTGTCCCTTGAGCAGGAATAGAAATCTGATCCTTGGCTTAATTTCATCTAGAAATTAATAAGATGAAGTAGATCAGTACCCTTCCACTAAACTGTTCTTCCAAGGAGCTATGACTATTCTACTTGGAGACCACCGTTAAGTGTTCAGTAAGAAACATCTGAGGACCCTAACCTGTGTAGAGGCAGACAGAAAGACTAATGGACTAATTTGGCTTAGAACTCTGGAGTGTTTGCACGTTCCTCACGCTTCCTTCTCTATCACCTACAAAATTAATTAATAGAACAGGTTAAGTATCTTGCCTGAAGTCACACAGATAATGACAAAATGCTGGCATCCAAATCTTCAATGCCGAGTTTAATGTTCTTTTCACTAAACCTTCTGCTTCCTTTTTCTAAACTCAGTATGAACACTAGATCGCAATTATTTTAAGAGTAGGAAAATCTGACGTGTGCCTATAGTGAGTTGTGCAATTTATATTTTAATTTCAGCATGACACTTAACTAGTTGTTTCTTTAAAGTAGAATTTAAGCCAACCAGGATTATTTATCCTATTATGTGTAGGCTATCTACTACTCAGACAAGAGAACTTGCCAGGAAGGAGAAGTCATGGAATTCATACAACTATTAAAAATGGCAAACTATTTCTCACCTGCCCTGCAAGGCTCTCCCATCTGAGAACAGATAGCACAGGTAGCTCTGAGGGTCCTACGAAGGCAAGACCCTGGAGACTAGTTATTAGACAAGGAGAAAGAAGAGAATGCAGGCGACAGAGGAGTACAGCTATCAAGAGAAAGCAGTGGACTCGACCCACAACTACATACAAGTAGAAACTTTATTTGTCCACACCAGGATTAGATTACTGAACATAAAAACAAAGGCAGTGGGGGTTGGTATACATAGCACCTCATTTACATCAACGGTCTTTGGGAGGAAGAGTTAATCCTACCACTTTATCACCTTTATCAGCAGCCCGTGGGGTCAGCACAGCCCAGGACTCACATGCTCTCACATACTCCCGTTACATGACGGTGCCCTTACATTCAGCTGCTCCTTTGGTCCTCACAACACCCCTGTGAGGTAGGTACAACAATTAACGAGTTTCCCACTTCATAGATGCGGAACCTGAGGTACAGAATGGTGGAAAGGCTAGTCTAAGATGCGGATGGTAATGGTCAGGCCCTGGTGCCCCGGCAGATACCCGCTTGTCTTCTTGAACGCTGTCTCCCTTCATCCTTTTAGCCTATTTTTCTGTTTACTTCCTCAGGACCTTTCCCTTGAGTTTTACTCCCACATTTAGGTCGCTTTACTCACTAGATTTTCACAATGCTATCTTCAAACTTGAACTCTACTTCCATGCTTCAGCATTTCACTCAGCTCCAAGAAATTCCTGCCTAAGTACTTGGCTACCACTAACAGGTTTATAGGTCTAACTCTCCTTCAAGTACTTCCCTGTTTTTGCAGAAAAGTCTACCTATCTACAATAGGGTTAAGTCCAGTTATAACTGACCCATATCCTTCCATGTAATGACTTAGGTATACATCTGTATCCATTTCAAGGCCTGAATATATACCCTTTTTAAGAAGTAAGGAATCTGTAGGTCCGGTGTGGTGCTTAGAAGTTGAAGAATATATTAATAAACACTAGTGCCACAGAATGCTACCTTACAATTGTTAGTTACTAGTATTTCCAACATACACTAATATGCTGCCTGACTGAAAGCATTACAATTAAATTCACTTCACTTTCACTTGTTTTTATTATGCTATTTAAAACATTTTTAGAACTGGAAGGTACTAGAAAAAAATCACCTAGTACAAGTCCCTCAATTTAGAGATGAAGAAATCGAGGCATGAAAAGGGCAAGCGGCTTGATGAAACAGAGAGAGAACAGAGATCCAGGGGTTCTAACTAGATTCCAGTATACTCTACCACACCAGCTGCCTAGCCTGCCATCTATTCGCGGTTCCAAGTATGGTCCCACTGTTGTGTTGACCATTTCTTACACTTAACTGAGCACCCAAGCAAAATTCAAAACAAAACCTCTCCCAACATGCCCACTTCCCCCCCACCCCCACCAGCTTCTAGAGACAGCAGGAAGCTTTTTAAATCCCAAAGATTCCTATTTGTATTTCCTGAAAGCACCAAGAAAACCCTAACAGCTTTAAGTTAGCTCAGTGATAGCCAGTAATGGCTTCCATTCTAAGGTAAATTGGAAGTTTGGCTTATCACCTTCATCTCTTCCAAATAAGTGGTGTGGGGGTGATGTACTTGTTGAGGGTTTGTGCTTTAAAGGAGCCATCTACTACAGGCAGAACTGATCCATCCAACCCTTTAGTGTTTCCAAAGCAAAAAGGGCAACAAAGCTGTTCTCCACCATATGCCATTAAGGACATGAACTTCTGTCCACAACACTTAAGAAAAAGTATCCTTAAGTTTCTTAGCAGGAAAGTTGTCTAGTTGTTTGTTCTCTACAACGTACTAGACAAAAAAACAGCAGAAAATGAAATTAGCTAAAAGCAAATTGGAAACATACCCGGAATGGTTTCCACAATGTTCAAATGGTAACCAAAATTTAAAGATGTAATTTGTGCATCCACAGGGACCCAAATAATAAGGGCTGTAAAGAATTTGCTTACATTTAAAACAGCCAGTATTTCACAGAGATTACCAATATGAACCATAACATACTATTGTGGCTCCCTGTTGGTTCCTAATCACATCCTTTTATTGATAGGCGACTAAGAACTAGTAAAACAAAGGAGAGAAAGATGGTCTGTTGAGAGTACTGCGTAGTACGTACATAGGAGACACAGCAATGAACATGAAGAGATAAAGGTACAAATACATGTTGTACCAATACTAGTCTAATGAGCCACCGAGGGATTTAAAAAATTAAGATCTCAAACTCCATGAAGCATTCAAGTTAAACTAGTAAAGATTCAAGCAACGAGGTCATCGTATACAGCCATACTCCTCTATCTTGTAAACTAATGTGCCTCACCCTAGCCTTACCGCAGCTAAGGTCGTGTGCATTAATAACTTAAATGTGTACAGTGTTTTTAAACTTTTAAAATCTTTCACATCTATCAGCCATTGGACCCTCACAACAACCCTGTGAGGTAGGCAGGGCAGGAGTTATTATCAAGCCCATTTTACAGTTGAGGAAAATGTTGTCGAGAGGTAAACTAAATTGCCTTACATGAGAGAAAAAGCCAGGACAAACTAGCTCTCTTGGACTCGGACCCCATCCATTTTCTACTAGGCCACCCCTCACATTTCTGAAAGCTCTTACAATTAGTGGAGAATCTTAGGGAAAGGAACTAGCAAGTATATCCCTAGTACTCTCCGTATTAATGGTTCATCCACCTTTTTTTTGAGGACAAAGAAAAGGAGCCCGGGTTCTAGAAGGTAAATGTTGGAACCAGACTTCTCCCAGTTTAGGAAATGGGCCCTTTTATAATCGGTTCCTAGCTTTTGGTATTCGAAATCAACCTCTGAAGCAATTTTTCAAGCCCTAGCTGAAGAGCACCAGTTGCTTCTTCCACTGCTGTCGCCAAACGTCTGACTGCGATGACAGCGTCCCTGCGGAGCTCATTGGCAGTGTCTTGCTGAGCACTGGCCTCCTCACCAATAGCAATCAGCCTGTCCAATTTTTCTTCCTCACGCTTTGAAAGTTCTCGTGCCAATCTCCTGTTTTCTGCCAACTCAGCTGCAATAGTTCTGGCCACTGACCGCCTTCTTCGCCTTGCCCACTTTGGAGGGGGCTCACTGGTTTTAACAAAGCCAACTCTGGGAGAGGAGACTGGAGGCCGCGGTGTGGAGGCTGCACCAGGAGGGTGGCAGCTGGTGCTGGCGCAGGGACTGGGCTCCCCCGACATGCCCAGTCTGGTCATGGGGCTGCTCTGACAGGGAGCCAGTGAACCTCTGAAAAGGTTGTGGGAGCTGCTGTAGCTGGGGGTCCCTTGAGAACACCCTGAAAAACAAAGCAACAATGTTGCAAACAGGACATTCCTGCTAAGGGAATGCTTGGAGCCAGCAGCAGAGTTGAGAGACAATTACAAAACTATGGTAGTTCTTGGGAAGGCCCCTTTCCACCAGGGATTGGGAAGAATGTATTTCTTTAATGTGGACATTTTGGTCTGTTTAATACTACCTCCCAAACTTCCCCCTTGCCTTTCTCACTCCCTTTCCAAGTAGCTATCCAACCCACACTGTATGTAGAAATTCCTAAATATCCTTTACAAATAATGCCAGAACTATAATAGTTTGCTTCTAACGGGCACATCTAGGTTTAAAGAGTTCTAACACCTTATGTACTTAGGGCCAGAGCTATTTAATACTTGGAGGTTTTATCTTACTATTAGCTTTGAAAAGGGGGGCACTGGGGGAGCAGAAGAAGGGAATATGCTCAAGAGGGCACTCTCCACACACACCCTGCTATTTAGAACCAAGTGACTCCAGGACCCCAATCCTTCACATGCTTGGGAGTTACCTGCACCCGAGGATTCATCCCAGGAGTCCTCAAGGTCACTGGTTTCTCGCATCTGGTCACTGACTGTCAGCTGACAATCCTCATCTGATTCCTTAACTGTTTTTAAGAAAGGCTGATGATCAGCTGTCCGAGTCCTTTTTGCTTTCAGGGTGCTGGTTCCCTCGTCCCCTGGGTTGTCAGAGGCCACTAAATTCTGATCACAGTGCTTGGCCCAAGCAGCGTCCTCCATTAAGTTGTCTGGGTCAGTCACTATCTGATTTCGGAGAAGCTGATCCAATGTATCATAAAATGGACAGTGTGGTGGGTCGCCCATACTGGTGGCGTGGGCCACATAGGCCTTTAAATATAACGCCTTCAGAACTTTAAACTTGGAGCGGCACTGACGTTCGGTGCGGCGGAAGCCTTCCTGCTGCATTCGCTTAGACACAGCCTGATAGACATCTGCATTGTGATGCACAGTCTGGAGGCGCTGGATATACTCTGCCTCGCCTAGTATGGAGAGAAGAGTTCGTGTCTCCTGTCTGGACCAACGGATGCCCGCACTGCTATTGGCACTGGCCATAGTGGGCTGGGAAGGAAGGTTGGAAAGGTCCCTCCTGAGCAGCAAGGTGCAAATCTGAAGGTGTGGGGAAGCTCTGTGGGTTCTCAGCACATTTCCAGGAGCCAGCCGAGTCTTCCCCCTCAGGGATAACTGCTGAGAAGCCAGGTCCAAGGCCTGAATTTCTGGCTGGAAGGCCACAGGGGAATGAGAGTTACAGGGAGGGTGTAAGGATAATTTTGGCAGCAAGTTAAGTGGTGCTACCTATGAGTAGGCCAAGACTGAGAAATCCCATACTGGGAGTTCGCCCAGGGTGGATACTATACCAGGGGCTTAATGGCTTGGTCTGGCTCCTCACACAAAGGGCCAACAAAAGGACTGGCTCTTCCACAAAGGGCCAAGGCTTCCAAGGCTGAGACCTGGTACAACTATGAAATCTGTAAAAACTGCCATGGTCTGGTGAGTAGACCAGAGGGAAAAAATAACATGGACCATGAGGCAGTTAACTCTGGGGAAGCACTAGACAGACCATGGTGTAGGAATAATTTGAAAGGTGCTCATGCTTTACTGACCTTGACCTAAGTAGCATGCTGTGGCTGTTACCCAAGTGACTGTCACTGTTCTTAACTCCTTTCCTAAAAGGTTACTTTTAAGGCTAGAAAAGTGTGCTTAAGTTGTTCTGCTAATGTAAAAAAACTTTCTGCACCACATGGCAAAGGACAGTCACATCATTACTCTAAATATCTGCCCCCAAATAGCGGCGTAAAACAAAAACATATTACTATGGAAATGTTCTGTATCTGGATTATATCAACATCAGCATCTTGGTTGTAATACTACAGTTTGCAAGAAGTAACCACTGGGAAGTAGTAAGTCCAGTAACACACCAGATGTCTCTGTATTATTTCTTACAGGAACATGTAAAACTATAATTATGTCAGAATAAAAGTTTAATTTAAAAACAGACACACTGTTGGCTACTCAATGATTTCAGCTTACTTTTGTCTAGACTCCAGATTTTATGATTTAAAAATATTTGACCAACTTTTTGTTTTAGACAAAGTCTCACTCAGATGCCCAGCCTAGAGTGCACTGTGATCATAGCTCACTGTAGCCTCATACTCCTGGGCTCAAGTGATCTTCTTGCCCTAGCTTCCTAAGTACCTGGGATAGAGGCACCTGTCCTGCCTACTAACTTATTTTTAATGTGCTTAGTATAAGTTTTGTTAACAGGTAAAAGGATAAGGGATATGTTTATTGTCACAAAATACTGAATTCTAAAATATTAATTTTTGGCTTAGAGCATAAACATCCTAAGAAAAAAGTTAATATCAAGCTCAACTTAGCCTAGGTTAAGAAATAATAAAAATATCTGTATGTATAAAAGTAACAAATATTAATCTATAATCTCCAAATCTGAAAATTAATATGAAGAAATTTCTATTTAAATTTCTCACTAAAGTAGAAAAGAAAGAAAACGGGGGCTGAAGGTTAGGAGAACTGAACTGCAATCTTACCTAGTTCACGCCTCCCAGCTAATTTAGAAATGCCACCTTTCTCTGTGCCTTGATTTTCTCATCTATAAATGGGGAGAGAGTGTAGCTGTCCTACCAATTTTACAGGGATGTTGAGGAGATTAAATAAAATAATAGATGTAAAAGCACTCTGAAAATTTAAAAACACTGTCAAAAGTATTACTACTGTAGTGAAAATGAAAACCCTTAATTACTATAATCTATAATTTGAGGAGACAGAAGTCTGGGGAGGCAAGCCTCTTTAATCTTCTAATTAAAGTTATAGCAGATGATTAAACTGATTCTTACATAAGATGTTAATTAAGCCGTTTCTCTAATGAGTAAGTTTGTAAGCCAACTGAAAAAGTTAGTTCCCATAAAGTGTCACCAAGAGCTCCTGAGGAAAATCAATAGTGTCTACACAAAATTATAACCAACTGTAATAGATTTTACAAAATTTCAACACCACCACAAAGAACTCTTCAAATTCCCACAGAATCTTTTCATTTCCTTCAATTAAAAAAATAAAAAAGTGAAAAGTCCAAATTACCACCTATGAATGACACAAATTATCAAAATTAAATTAACGTTGGCATTTATCAATATTAACAGACCTGTCAGCAAGAAACGTCTGAGTGAATTCCATCCTTTGGAAGATCCAACAGTAATAATCAAAAGACAGCCTACTTTCTGAAATGACTTAGTCATAAAAAGCGACAAAAAACCCTCCCAAACTATAGTGTTTCCAAATTTCAATTCACATTATTCTTAGAATTAATGAACGTGTTTTTACTACCATATTTAAAAGAATCATTTTAGTTCATACCTTCTGCCAAGGATCTGCTTTACTTTCATTACTGTATTTGAAATATTTCTTATTCTACTTTGTTTTGCTGCCAGTCCAACAATCTGAAAAAGAGCAATGTATTACAATGCATGTAATGTTTAATTATTTCAAAGTATAAAAATAAGAATAATACAGTACCTCTTCATTTTCTGAGTAAGCAACAACTGCTGGAGTAACTCTATCGCCTGCATCATTTGCAACCACACCAGCCCGGCCATCCTAAAGAGAAAAACGCACAGCAAACGACATTAATTATTTTTAAATAAAATATACAGCCTCATTAGACATATTCTGACATATGCAGGCCAGTATTACTTTGCCATCGATGTGTAAAGAAAAATGGCTGTATGGATATCTTAAAAGTTGTAAATTTAATTATCGTTATTTACTTTCTAGTTTTTACAGTAGGTGTGCATTCCCTGAGAAATGGTCTCATTTTTTTCTGTCTGCTCTGCAGAGTCAACATAATAACAACTTTTCTCTACCCAATAAGAAGCCCATTATTCCATCACCCTTCTACTTCCCGCTCATCCTTCTCCCACAATTAATATCTTTCTTCCCTTTTCTACAAATAAAGTAGCACTAATCCCTTTGGCTTTTCTTTACAAATCACAGGGCATTTAAACGCGGGACTAATAGCAGCGGAGTTCTTTATTACCGTTCCTTCCACTTCCCCACGATAAGGTCTCTCACCTGCAGAAAGTCCCAGTCGGGTGAGCGTGCTCAGTCAACCGGCTTCACAGCCAAACAAGCTCGGCAGGATCAAGAGCTCCAGTCCTAGACTGTGGCCACCCCGGCTCTCTAGGTCCTAGAGTTTACGGCCCAGCTCTGCGAGTCCTTCGGCCCACACGTCCCTGAGACCACCAGCATTTGGCTATCTTGAGGTCACTACGTCCCCAGGATCGCCAGCCCACAGGAATCCTGAGGCCGGGACGTCTGAAAGACTCCTCCAGGCATCCCAAGGCCAGACGTCCCTGGGATTCTGGGGGCATCCTAGCAGCCCGGACGTCCTCTGGACCCCCCGACATCACGTGGCCCAGCAGTCCCCGGGATCCCCTCCGGGACTGCTCCTCTCCTGCGACCCTTACAATCCCCCGAATCCCCTCCGGGCGTCCTGCGGTCCTATTGCCCCCAGACCTCCTCTGAGTATCCTGCGGCCTCGCCGTCTCCGGGAGCCCTCTGGACATCAAGGCCCTGCTGTCCCCGGACCCCTCCGGGTATCCTGCCTCCACGACGTCCCCCGAACCCCGCGTGCCCGCGGTCACGAGCTTCCATCAGGAAGCCGCGGGCTTTCCGGAGGAGCCGCGGGGGATGAGGTTGGATCTGCTCTGCCCTTCGCCTCTACACGTCCCCGCAGCAACGCCACTCTGCGCGACACGCCATCCTCAAGCCTGTAAACCCCGCGCCCAGAGAACCTGGCGGCCGACACGAAGCCCGCAACCGGGGGCCCCCGCTCTCACCTTGTAGACGGCCACACAGGCTGAAGTGCAGCCCAGGTGAACTCCGATGGCCGCCATGAGGCGGCAGAAACGGCGGTAGCTGCAACTAGGGGTCCGGCAATCGCAACAGCTACCAAACGCCACACGGCCCCAGCAGGCAACGCGGAGACTTCACGTTGACGCCCACCCACTGCGTCCGGTCCACCGCGTCGGCCTCCACGTCTCCGCCAATCAGCGTGAAGATCCCGCCTTTCTTCAAGAGCAGTGGGCGAATAGCTTCAGTGCGTCTCTGCGCTCTCCGCCGGAGCCGCGCCGCGCGTGTGATATAGTACGCACGCGCCAGCCGGGGAGGGGAGAGGAAGAGTGGCCTAAACCCCGCCCCTTCCGTGGCCCCTTCGTGAGAGCCAATGGAAGCTCTCGGTTGAATGGCGTCATTTGTCCTAGCAACTGCAAGCAGTTTTTTCCTCTTTCGCGGAGCTGTAGCAGCATGCGTTGGCGTGAGTGTCGGAGGCGAACAGAGTTGTGCGGGCTCAGCGTGAGGTGCGCTAGCCCAGTTGCAGTGGTGGCCTTTTGTGCCGGGCTCTTGGTCTCTAACCCGGTGCCCGCGCTGAGCCAGGAGGCCAAGGCCGGGGGGCAGCCGGGGGCAGACTGCGAAGGTGAGCCGTGTGAGACCTGCTTGCATGGCGGCGGCACGTTGCGGCAGCGCAGCTGTTGTCTGCTTTGGCTGCTCCCGGCCCTGCCTATAAATAACATCTCACCCAGGAATGTGCCTAGTTTCACATCGCCCACAAAGCCTAGGCAAAAAAGCTGGAGCCGGGCCCGGTGACATCTCGAAGCCACCTTCTGTTTTTGCTGTGACTATTAAACGGCCTCAATAAAAGCTGGGGGGAGGGGGGGTTACGATTTGGATTAGACTTTGTGCATACGCTGCTAGATTCGGCTGACCCTGGCGCCAAACTGCTGCTTCTAACCGGCGAGACTTGCCTCTCCTTGCACAGAAGACGTCTTTCAAGTCCCAGCTAGTTTGTGACTCTCAAAAGAAAAATAAAACATGACACGGAGTTGGGGTGGCTTACATCAGAGGACATAGGAGACATTTGTAAAGCTGCTTTACAAAGGAGGACGTTAACTTCTTAGGAGAGGAAAAGGAAAGAACCATTCCTTTTCTTGTTTTTCCCAGTGTCTCAGCTGTGGGCCGCAGGCAGAACACGTGGATCTGTGTCTCCCTAGCCCTCTCGCTCTGCGGCTGTTGTTCTTGCAAAATCAGTGTACTTCACTTTAGAGAGCTGTTTGGGGAAAAGAAGATAAATAGCTATGTTTGGCCTTTCCTCTTGGACTACTGCAGCACTCCATCTTTCCTTGAAAATAGTTTAAATGTGTGTCCCCTAATTTGACAAATTATCCCTACTGAACAGGAAATTGTAGGCTCACGATATATAGTATGTTGAATGAATAGGGTGAGTATGGTCTTACTATAGTCTTAGTAATTGGAATCCAGCTTTCTAACAGCCCTGCAATAATTAAACTTTTTTCTCCAGAAATTTAAAATAGCTACATAATACAGTAGAACCTCTATAGCTGATCACCTCCTTAAGTTGACCTAATTTTCATAGACCAGACATACACCGCATGTAGATGTAAGTAGCGTAGGCATAGTTCCTTATGTTGACCACCTCCGTGTGTTGACCAGTTTGTTACAGTCCCTTGGGTGATCAACTTATAGAGGTTCTACTGTATTTTAAACATGCTACTTGTTCAGCTAAGTTATAATTTGGCTTAAAGATACCATACAATTGTATCCTATACAATTAAGGTCAAATTTGTGAGGCATAGATGGGAGTCATCAGTAATTTAATTTCTGGAGCTTTTACCTAAAAGTTTCAGAAGAGACAGCATCTTGATTAACTCAATGTGAAGCTTATGCCATCTTTCCTAAATTTATTACAGCATGTTGTGATTATTAACTTGCATGTCTGAAATAACCTGTGTTTATATTTCATTTGCTAGGTAAAGAGACTGTATAATCACCAGGGAAGGAAATACTGGTTTTGAGACAAAGAGAATTAGATTCTAGATATGGCTCTATTACTGTTTATAAGCCTTTCTTAGTTTCTCCTCAAGGTGTAAGATTAAATGCTGTAGTATATATATGTTCTAGAGCAAAAGTAAAGAAGGGATGGTTTGTGAGCTGCCTTGGAACTATTTATGTGTTAAGTTTGCAGTATTTTGAAAAAGAAATTATTCAGGTACATTTTAAAATTGGGAGATTTCATATAAAAATTTAGATTTCTTGGCTTCTTTTGAAAAACCAGATGACCCAGCAAGACTGGTGCATATGGCCATGTAGTAGGAATTGGCTTTTCCTGTTCTTTTTATTTTATTTCATTTATTTATTTTTTTTGGAAACAGACTCTTGCTTTGTTGCCCTCAGTAGAGTGCTGTGGCATCATAGCTCACAGCAACCTCAAACCCTTGGGCACAAGTGATCCTTTTGCCTTAACTGCCCAAGAGGCTGGGACTGCAGGTGCCTGCCACAACACCCAGCTAGTTTTTAAGAGACGGGTTCTCAAGCTTGCTCAGGCTAGTCTTGAACTCCTAAATTCGGGCAATCCACCCGCTTGGCCTCCCCACAAGTGCTAGGATTACAGGTGTGAGCTACTGTGCCCAGCTTCCTGTTCTTTTTAGAAAGAACATGTATTCCCCAGGTCTTGAGTTGTGTTTTTTTTTTTTTTTTTTAATTTAGACTCTTAATTATTTAACTCATTCATTGTCCTGATACCTGTGGATATGTAAGTTTGTGAGCCCTGTGTAAGGTAATGTGAGGCTTACTGGAAAAATGTAAATGTTTCTAGATCTCTTTAAAAGGATTATATTGTTATGGCACTACTTAAAAAACTTAAATTTGAAATAATTATAGATTGCCAGATATCACGAAGCACTCCCCTTGGGAAGCTATGAACCAGTGCTAGCAAGTAATCCACCCTTCAAAGCATCTTTTCTAGGATAAGTTCGTGAACTTCATTGTCAGACCTCTTACGATGACAGCTCTAATGGCCATTCCCGAAAAAGAGCTCCAAAGTTACTTTGAAGGATGTACTAGGCGCTGGCATCAGTGCATAGCTTCCCAAGGAGAGTACTTCGAAGGTGTCTGTAGTGATTCTCAGTCATAAGGTAGGTAGCACTTTTTCTAGGCTGAATTCATGTAATTACTCCTAGTCCGAGTGACATGGAAAACCACAAGAAGCTTTTGCTCAGATGAAGTAGCACCATCTGACTTTTGTTTTAAAAGAATCCCGCTGGGCTGGCTGAGGAATACTAATCATAAAGACAACTTAGAGTTATTTTGTCTTGAGTGAATTTGCCAGTCAGTGTAAAGGTGAGAATTGTGAGGATGGGGGTGGAGGGGATAGTCAAGCCCAGGATTTGCTTTAAGTGTGGGAATCTCTTTTTAATCTGAGATTCCCAAAAGTTCACTCCCTCAGAATAAGGTGGAACATGCCCTATACCTAACCCATTTAGGTGGATAAGGAAATTTGCCTGGACACCAAGCAGGGTGGAAAAAAGAAAAAAAAAATACATCTCTGAGGGATTATAACCATAAAATGTCCCTCCCTTGTATTTTCAGCCAAAATTCACATCAAGAGTCCCAAAACTTCAAACTATTGATAACTTTAAAACGTCTCTGGCTAGTAGCCCCTAAACCTCCCTGGTGTACAGACACAAATCCTTTGTGGACATAAGGCACCTTCATCTTAGGTCTCAAAAAATCTTCCCAAATAAGTTTCAGGGACTTATTAAACATGACACAGCACAACATAAGCAAGCACACAAGGAAATTAGTACCATGGGCAACAACCTGTAGAAACGATAGCAACTAGAAACATACTCCTAAAGACTTTAGATATTGGAACTAACAGACACAGATCATAAAACAATTGTTTTAGTGTGTTTAAAGGCATAAAAGACATGTTTAAAAAGATCTGCAGGAAATAAGAAATGACCTGGAGGATTTGAAAAAGAACTAAAAAGAGCTTGTGGAATAAAAAAAAAAGTAAAAAATTGAAATTTAATGAGTGGATTTAATAGTAGAATGTAGAGAGCTGATGATGGGGTGGGTGAACCAGAACCTTACTCCTTAAAGCTTCGTCCTTATATAAGCAGCAATTCAAATACAGAATTGGCTGGAGTCAGTGGCCTACACTTTTAATTCCAGCATTTTGGGAGGCCAAGGTGGAAGGATTGAAGCCAGGAGCTCCAGTTCAGCCTGGACAACATGGCAAGATCCCATCTCTTTAAAAAAAAAAAAAAAAAAATCAGTTGAGTATGGTGGCACATGCCTGTAGCTATTTGGGAAGCTGAGGCAGGAGAATTGCTTGAGCCTACAGTTTGAGGCTACAGTGAGCTCTGATGAAACTACTATGGTCTAGTCCAGGCAACAACACAGAACTTTTCTCAAAAAACAAAAAAAGAAAGAAGTAATATTGATACCTAATTAGGTGTACTCTGCCAAAACTACTTCAAACATTTCTTGGTTTTTATTTGCTTTTGGTTTTTCATAAATGTGTTTTTGGATTATTTTGTATGTACGCATGCTTTAAATAAGAAAACCGGATTTTATAAAATACGTATCTATTGAGATTACCATATAATACATTATATTAGTAGCTTTTCTAATTTTAAGCCATCATCACATCAGCTCTGTTGCTTATTTGATTATGATTTTTTTAACAAGGCCCTCTTTTTTCTAGCAAATTTTTAATTACTGCTTCAATTTAGGTTATGTTTAGCTTTTTATTTCTGTTTGAGTGTATTTTTGTTTGTTAGGATTTTTAGGATATTTTCCACATTACCTGTTTTTTCATTCATTAAAATATAATTTTCATAGTGCTTTCTTATAATTTTCAAAGTCTTTGCCTCCCCTTTTTATTTAGAGATGTGGTTCTGCTACCTTTTTATTAACAGTTTTCCAATAACTTTTTAAAAATCAAAAGTCACACGTACTTAATACATTTAAAATATAAATATTTTTCTGTGTCTATTTGGAAAATGTTAGAGCCCTCTCCTTTGCTTCCTTGGGCAGCTGCTTCCAAATATTTAAGTTATTTCATGTGATACACTCTTTTTTTTGTTTGTTTCTATCTTTCTATTTATTTTTTTTCTTTTTCTTCTTTTTTTAATTTACTATTAAATCATAGCTGTGTACATTAATGCAATCATGGGGCACCATATACTGGTTTTATAGACCATTTGGCATATTTTCATCATACTGGTTAATGTAGCCTTCCTGGCATTTTCTTACTTACTGTGTTAAGACATTTATATTCTACATTTAGTAAGTTTCACATGTACCCTTATAAGATGCACCGTAGGTGTGATCCCACCAATCACCCTCCCTCCACCCATCCTCCCCTCCCCCTCCCTCTCCCCCTTCCCCATATTCTTAGGTTATAACTGGGTTATAGCTTTCATATGAAAGCCATAAATTAGTTTGCATGTGATACACTCTTTACTCACCTAAACCAATGGCTTAACATGCTGTTTCTTGATTTTCCACTTTTAGATGTTTATTACCTTTCTACTATGGAAAATGAAACTTTAGTTCTGTTGTGTCCACTTGCATACACCTCCTCCACAGCAATTTCCCATTTTATGTATTTATAGCATGCTTTTTGATAAAAATCAATTTCAGGATTTATACTGTAATCAGGTGTATCTCACCCAAAGGCGAGGTGTCCAGCGCACCAAGATTCCATCTTTCATGACTGTCTTCTTGGCTCTATCTCCTCCACTGGCTCTGGACGTGGGGGCTGAATACAGTTGTTCTAATTGGGGCTTCACTTAAGGGTCATGATGATGGAATGGGAAGGCATATGTGAACTACCGGATGCTTTCTTCAAGATAATCATTCAGGTTTTACTCCGTGCTTAAAACTAAGCTATCTCAAGAGCACATCCTTTGGAAATTTTTTCTTTTAAGGTTAACTCAATTTTGTGGCAAAGTTCTCATTTTAGGTGGAACTTGATTCCCCAGGTTGATTGATTAATTGATTTAATAAGCTTTTGTTAAGCAGCAACAGGCCTGAAACCATTCTTGGGGTTTGAATCCATTGTCAGGGTACATTGACCCATGCCTACTATTTTTTTTTTTTTTTTTTTTTGCGGTTTCTGGCTGGGGCTAGGTTTGAACCCGCCACCTCCGGCATATGGGGCCGGTGCCCTACTCCTTTGAGCCACAGGCGCCGCCCCATGCCTACTTTTATTATGTGGTGAATGGGTCATAAACACAGGTGTGGTGGTGGTGAAGTTGTGCGTACCGACCTGTCTCTGTGTTCCTTCTAGTATGTAAAGAATTCTTGAACCGATTCTACAACTCCTTAATAGACAGAGGAATTAACTTTTCACTGGACATCATAGAGAAAGAATTGATCAGCTTTTGTTTGGATGCCAAAGGAAAAGAAAACCGCCTGGTATGGTACATTTTCACCTTTCATTTTTCCCGTGTGTTTGAATAAAACAGTTTCATTTTTCATCTTGCACTTGATGTCCTTCTACTTCATTTTAGATTTCAGCAAGCAGAAATCGTTTTCCAGTGAAATGTAGTCTGAATATTTTCATCCAGAATGTACCTAGTTTTCTTGTATTTTCTTTTTTGTGTGTGTGGTTTTTGGCCGGGGCTGGGTTTGAACCTGCCACCTCCGGCATATGGGACCGTGTATTTTCTAAGTACACCATGGGCAACCTTTTCTACATTTTCTGAACTGAAATCATATAACTGAATTCCTGATGAGAATTTACTATCCTGAGTTAAGAGTGGGTAGAATTTCCATTTGTCACTGAAACAATTAGTCAAATCTATCCAAACATTTTTAGTATTTATACATAACAAATGATCTATTTCTGTTTTGTTATTAGGCAATTTATATGGTGTTTCCTGGGTATACACATAGGGCTTGTTTCAATATACAGTTCTACACCACTTTAGACAATTTCAGGCTGGTCCCTTTTTGCCTAAAACCATCATGGTGTTGAATTTGTCAGTTAAATCTGCATCGTTGATTGTTCACCATGGACATGTTGTGAAATTTACATCATTTCTTTGTAACATTAAGTTTTACATCTTTAAATATAAAATTCTTAAGTTCGGGAGTTTGAAAAGCAGTATTGTATGATGGAAAAGAGCCCAAATGCTGGATTTTATAATTCTGTCTCTTCTGCTTGTTAGCCAGGTGACCTTCAGTGGGGTTGGGTAGAAATTGGGGATAATAACAGCACTTACATCACAGGATTGTTGTGTGATGTAAATAAGTTAATACCTTGAAAGCACTGGAGCTACACCTGGTGCAGAGAAAACAGTAAGTGTGGCTATCCTAGTTGTCTCTTGACACCACGTGCACAGCAGGGTGCTGCTAATTAGTATGATCACGAGAACAGAGTCACCTGTTTCCTCGGGTTAAAATTTAATAACGGGACCATAACTAGGTTGACCTCTTTCTCGCTTCTCCATGGCTTTGTGTCTTGCTGTGTTCATTTTCTGGGACGCCAACTCCTCTTCCTTTTCCTTCAGTGCTATTATCTAGGAGCCACAAAAGATGCAGCCACGAAAATCCTAAGTGAGGTCACACGCCCCATGAGTGTGCATATGCCTGCCGTGAAGATCTGTGACAAGCTGAAGAAGATGGACAGCCAGATCTGTGAGCTGAAATATGGTACGCCAGAGGCTGGGGTTCTTCCCAGGACGTCAGTGGATTGCCAAACCTCTGCACTCAGCACCACAGTTTCTGAAGAGTCAGTGTTAGAAGAAGAATTCTCCACTCACCGGTTAGGTTGCTGGGCTGATGAATGGTGCCTAATGCCATTGAGTTTCTTCGAGGAAAGAGAAATGAATAATAGGACTGACATAATCAGCCTTAGGTCAATGCTGCCAACCCAAAACTACAAATTTGAAATTCATAGCATAATAAAGCAAGGAAAATTTGAAGTATAAAGACAGCAGCTACTCTTGGTGATTTAGCTCTTGGTAACCTAGTAAGACAAAAGTTGTGTCTATTCAAAGATGATGCAAGGCCTGTGAAGTTTTAAACGTGATTGCATCTTTCTTCCTCACATCCACCATTCTGCCAACTTTAGATTTTAGGAAATAGGTTATTCACATGAAATCAGGTTTTGCCTGATGAATAGCTTATCAGAAGGTGCCTAAAATAAAGAGCAAGGAAAGGAAGGAGATGTTCTATTTCAAACTCTTATCCTTGGCCTTGTAAATTTCAGATGGCTAGAACTAGTCTGGGCCAGACTTTGGGATAGATTGAGGAGGTGTGATACAAGGATGGGGAATTCCTCCCTCACCCTGTCCTTGAACCTAAAATTCTACCAGGAGACAGTCATTTAAATAACCTAAAAAAAAAATAAAAAATAACCTAAGTAATTAGCATCCAACTTTTTTTTTTCTCCTTTTTTTTGTTATTGTTAAATCATAGCTGTGTACATTAGTGCAATCGCCTGTACCCATTCTAAGATGCACCATAGATGTGGCCCCACCCCTTACCCTCCCTCCACCAAAACCTCCCCCCTCCCTTCCCCTTCCTTGGCCCTTTCCCCATAGTCTTGTGCTATAGTTGGGTTATAGTCTTCATGTGAAAGCTATAATTTAGCTTCATAGTAGGGCCGAGTACATTGGATACTTTTTCTTCCATTCCTGAGATACTTTGCTAAGAAGAACATGTTTCAGCTCCATCCATGTAAACATGAAAGAGGTAAAGTCTCCATCTTTCTCTAAGGCTGCATAATATTCCATGGTATACATGTATCACAATTTGCTAGTCTATTCGTGGGTCGATGGGCACTTGGGCTTCTTCCATGACTTAGCAATTATGAATTGGGCTGCAATAAACATTCTGGTACAGCTGTCTTTGTTATATTGTGACTTTTGGTCTTCTGGATATAAACCTAGTAAAGGAATTATAGGATCGAATGGCAGGTCTATTTTTAGGTCTGTAAGTATTCTCCAAACATCCTTCCAGAAGGAACGTATTAGTGGGCATTCCCACCAGCAGTGTAGAAGTGTGCCCTTTCCTCCACATCCACACCAACATTTCTGGTTTTGGGATTTTGTTATGTGGGCCACTCTTACTGGGGTTAGGAGATATCTCAGAGTAGTTCTGATTTGCATTTCTCTGATGATTAAGGATGATGAGCTTTTTTTCATGTGTTTGTAGATCTTGCGTCAGTCTTCTTTAGAGAAGTTTCTCTTCAAGTCCCTTGCCCACCCTGAGATGGGGTCACATGTTCTTTTCTTGTTAGTACATTTGAGTTCTCTGTGGATTCTGGTTATTAGACCTTTATCGGAGGTATAACCTGCAAATATTTTCTCCCATTCTGAGGGCTGTCTGCTTGCTTTACTTACTACGTTCTTGGCTGTTCAGAAGCTTTTTAGTTTGATCAGGTCCCAGTAGTGTATTTTTGATACTGCTTCAATTCTGGGGAGTCCTCATAAAATATTCACCCAGGCCGATTCCTTCAAGAGTTTTCCCTGCACTTTCTTCAAATATTTTTATAGTTTCATGTCTTAAGTTTAAATCTTTTATCCAGTGAGAGTCTATCTTAGTTAATGGTGAAAGATGTGGGTCCAGTTTCAATCTTCATCAGGTTGCCAGCCAGTTCACCCAGCACCATTTGTTAAAAAGGGAATCTTTTCCCCACTGAATGTTTTTAATTGGCTTGTCAAAGATCAAATAACGGTAAGTAGCTAGATCCATCTCTTGGTTCTCTATTCTGTTCCAGACATCTACTTCTCTGCTTTTGTGCCAGTACCATGCTGTTTTGATCACTATGGATTTATAGTACAGTCTTAGGTCTGGTAGCGTGATTCCTCCTGCTTTGTTTTTATTGCTCAGTAATGTTTTGGCTATTCAAGGTTTTTTCTGATTCCATATAAAATGAAGTATTTTTTCAAGATCTTTAAAATATGACAATGGAGCTTTAATAGGAATTGCATTAAAGTTATATATTGCTTTGAGTAGTATGGACATTTTAAAAATGTTGATTCTTCCCAGCCATGAGCATGGTATGTTTTTCCATCTGTTAACATCTTTGGCTATTTATTTCCTTAGGGTTTCATAGTTCTCTTTGTAGAGATCTTTCACGTCCTTTGTTAGGTATACTCTGAAATATTTCATCTTCTTTGGCACTACTGTGAAAGGAATAGAGTCCTTGACTGTTTGTTCGGCTTGGTTATTGTTGGTATATATAAAGGCTACAGATTTATGGGTGTTGATTTTGTAGCCTGAGACATTACTATATTCCTTGATCACTTCTAAAAATTTTGTAGTAGAATCCCTAGTGTTTTCCAGATATACGATCATATCATCTGCGAAGAATGAAAGTTTGATCTCTTCTGACCCTATGTGGATACCCTTGACCGCCTTTTCTTCCCTAATTGCAATGGCTAAAACTTCCATTACAATGTTAAAGAGCAATGGAGACAATGGGCAACCTTGCCTGGTTCCTGATCTAAGTGGAAATGATTTCAATTTAACTCCATTCAATACGATATTGGCTGTGGGTTTGCTGTAGATGGCCTCTATTAGTTTAAGAAATGTCCCTTCTATACTAATTTTCTTAAGTGCTCTGATCATGAAGGGATGCTGGATATTATAAAAGCTTTTTCTGCATCAATTGAAAGAATCATACGGTCCTTATTTTTTAGTTTGTTTATGTGCTGAATTACATTTATAGATTTATGTATATTGAACCAGCCTTGAGACCCTGGGATAAATCTGACTTGGTCATGGTATGTAATTTTTTTGATGTGTTGTTGGATTCTGTTTGTTAGGATCTTATTGAGTATTTTAGCATCTATATTCATTAGTGATATTGGTCTTTAATTTTCTTTTCTTGTTGGGTCTTTCCCTGGTTTCGGGATCAAGGTGATGTTTGCTTCGTAGAATGTGCTGGGTAATATTCCTTCTTTTTCTATATTTTGGAAGAGGTTTAGTAGTATAGGTACTAGTTCTTCTTTAAATGTTTGGTAGAATTCTGCTGTAAAGCCATCTGGTCCTGGGCTTTTCTTTTTAGGGAGATTTTGTATAGTTGATGCTATTTCAGAACTTGATATAGGCCTGTTCAACATTTCCACTTCGTTCTGGCTAAGTCTTGGTAGGTGGCGTGCTTCCAGGTACTGGTCGATTTCTTGCAGATTTTCATATTTGTGAGAGTAGAGTTTCTTGTAGTATTCGTTAAGGATTTTTTGAATTTCTGAGGGATCTGTTGTTATTTCATCACTACCATTTCTGATTGATGAAATCAGAGATTTTACTCTTTTTTTTCCTGGTTAGGTTGGCCAAAGGTTTATCTATTTTATTGATCTTTTCAAAAAACCAACTTTTGGATTTATTGATCTGTTGTATAATTCTTTTGTTTTCAATTTCATTTAATTCTGCTCTGATTTTGGTTATTTCTTTTCTTCTGCTGCGTTTGGGGTTGAAGTGTTCTTCTTTCTCCAGTTGCTTAAGATGTTCCATTAAGTTGTTGACTTCCTCTCTTTCCGTTTTCTTGAGGAAGGCTTGCAGAGCTATAAATTTCCCTCTTAGGACTGCCTTTGCAGTATCCCAGAGGTTCTGGTAATTTGTGTCTTGATTGTTGTTTTGTTCCAAAAATATGGTGATTTCCTTCTTAATCTCGTCTATAACCCATGTATCCTTCAGCATAAGGTTGTTTAGCTTCCATGTTTTTATATGGGTATGCAGGTTCCTGTTATTATTGAGTTCAACTTTTATTCCATGATGGTCTGAGAAGATGCAAGGAATAATTTCTATTTTTTTAAATTTGCTGAGGTTAGATTTGTGGCCTAGGATGTGGTCGATTTTGGAGTATGTTCCATGTGCTGATGAGAAGAATGTGTATTCAGTTTTTTTGGGATGAAATGTTCTGTAGATGTCTGTTAAGTCCAGATGTTGAATGGTTGAGTTTAAATCTAAAATTTCTTTGCTTAGCTTCGTTTTGGAGGGTCTCTCCAGCACTGCTAAAGGGGTGTTAAAATCTCCAACTACTATGGAAGTGGAGGAAATCGAGTTGCTCATGTCTGTTAGAGTTTCTCTTATAAATTGAGATGCGCTGTGGTTGGTTGCATAAATATTAATAATTGAGGTCACATCATGTTGAGTATTACCTTTAACAAATATGAAGTGTCCATTCTTATCCTTAATTATTTTGGTTGGTTTAAAGCCTATTGCATCTGCGAACAGGATTACAACGCCTGCTTTTTTCTGCTTTCCATTTGCCTGGAGTATAGATGACCATCCCTTCACCTTGAGTCTATATCTGTCTTTTAATGTAAGATGCGATTCTTGGATGTAGCAGATACCTGGCTTGAGTTTTTGTATCCAGTCAGCCAACCTATGCCTCTTTAGAGGACAGTTTAAACCATTCACATTAATTGAGAATATTGATAAGCCTTTCGAGAGACCGGTGGACATTTTTAATCCTTTTGCGGCTGTGGAAGTTGGAATTTGATAAAAAATTTTTTGGGTGAGTTTACTTTTGTGGTGGAGAGTTATGCTGGTCTCTATGGAGGATATGGTTTAGTTATGGCAAATTTCTTCAACATGTGAATGTCGTTGAAGTATTTAATTTCTCCGTCATAAATGAAGCTCAGTTTAGCTGGGTACAGGATCCTGGGTTGAAAGTTATTTTGTTTTAGGAGATTAAAAGTCGATGACCATCCTCTTCTAGCTTGAAAGGTTTCAGCAGAGAGATCTGCAGTTATTCTGATGTTCTTCCCCTTGTAGGGTAATGGTTTTCTTTCATCTGGCAGCTTTCAGAATTTTCTCCTTCATATAAACTTTAGTGAAATTGATTATGATGTGTCTGGGGGATGTCTTATTTGGTTGAGTCGTGCTGGAGTTCTGAAACTGTCTGCTATCTGAATTTCGGAATCTCTTGGCATGTCTGGAAAGTTCTTCATAATCTTAATGGAGAAGAGACTCTGTGCCTTGTGAAGCCACTTTGTCACTTTCGGGGATCCCTATAAGACAAATATTAGTTTTTTTCAAATTATCCCAGAGCTCTCTGAGAGAGTGGTCTGTTTTTGGTCTCCATTTCTCTTCTTCTTTGAGGGTTTGGGAGCATTCGAAAGCTTTGTCTTCAATGTCAGAAATCCTTTCTTCTGCTTGCTCCATTCTGTTACTGAGGGATTCTACTGTGTTTCTCAGATCTTTGAGGGCTGCAACTTCTTGTCTCAATGTGTCGAAATCTTTGGTCATTTGGTCTTTGAATCTGTTGAATTCTTGAGATAACTTTTGGAATTCTAATTCGATCTTATTTGCTATCCAGATCCTGAATTCAATTTCTGACATCTCAGCTATTTGTTTGTGCATGGGATCTTGTGTTGTTTCTGCCCCATTGATCCTTGGGGGAGTTGATCTACTCTGATTATTCATATTGCCAGAGTTTTTCTATTGATTTCGCCTCATGATTGTTTTTCACCGTTGCCTCTATCCGTCCTCAGAGTTGGGGAGGTGTCTCTCCAAGATTAGACCCCAGCGGGATCACTCTATTGTTGCTGGATCTTTGTAGGGAGTGACCCTGTGTAGTTCCTCTGGGGCTGCTCTAGCTAGGGAGTTCTGGTTGTGGAAGCAGCTCTGGTTTGTGACGCACCCGGATCCAGCAACAGGGCTGGGGGTGGTGCTCACGGTTCTCGGAGTGCCAGGTGCCCAGTGACTTTGGCACAGAGAGCCCAAGGCTCCAACAGTCTCTGGCCAGGAGAAGAGCTCTGTGCAGAGGCAGGGAGGGCTCCAAAGGGCACGCAGCTACCAGAGTCCCTGTCCAGATGAACGGGCTAGTGTGGAAGCTGGGAGGGCACAGGAGGGAGGACACAGGGTTGCGTGGCTCCTGCAGTTCCTGGTCAGGGAATGTGGAGGCCCAGTGGGTGCATGTCATCGGTCAGGGGTCGCTGCACAGCTCTTATGGAGGTCTGGGCAGTGCCAAGCCCAGGAGTTTGAGGTTGCTATGAGCTGTGATGTCATGGCACTCTACCCAGGGCAATAGCCCAAGGCTCCAGTGCGCCAAAACTATCTCACTCTGCCCCTAAGGATTAAGGCTGTAAGGCAGCTCAGTCCCCGCCTTTAGGCTGCACAGTCAGTAGGTTACTTTGACCCGCCCAATCCTTGCTCTGAGACCCTGAGTGCGGAGCTTGCCAGGGCAGTTCTTTCACAATGGCTTCCTGCACCCAGCTCAGTGGCTCAGTCTGGGGCCCCAGACAATGCCCAAAGTTCTCCACACTCCTGCTTAAGCTCTCCCCACTCCTGCTTAAGCTCTCCCCAAGGCAGTTCAACTGAGTGCCAAGTCCAAGAATACCGAAACAGTTCACAGGTAAGGCCTTTCCGGTTTGCAGTCTCACTGCTGCTTGTACTTACAGTTGCTGGCGTGATTAGGTCTATTGAACACACGCAACCACTTGCCAGTTTTCCACTGTTTTTGTCCACCTCTTGGGGTCCAGAAGTCCCTTGCTGGATCCCTGTATCCTCAAAGGGATGATTATAGGCAGATCCCACCGGCCAGAGATGCCTGGAGTCTTGTCTCCCCAGACTCGCTGTTCCTAGTTGCAGGGAGGCTGTTACTCGGTTGCCATCTTTAATCTCCCAACTCTTTTTTTTTATTAAGTCTTTTGTGCATAGATCATAAATACATTTATGCCATTTTCAATGTGTCGATTCTTTGTACAAATTGGAGTGCTTACATCATCTAATCAACATAGCTTTCACCTCATTTACCCAATTATAGCATTAGGACATTTGTGTTCTACACATGATAGATGCAACTTGTACTTGCAATGTGCTCCATAGGTGTGGTCCCCCTACTATCTCCTACTTTCCCTTCCACCCCATTCCCTCTCCTTCCCTCCCCTTCCCTCCTTCATCCCAGGCTAAAGTTGTGTTTCATTTTTCATATGCAAGTGTGAGTGATTATAAATTGGTTTCACAGTAGTACTGAGTACATTGGATACCTTTTTTTCCATTCCTGAGATACTTTACTAAGAAGAATATTTTCCAGCTCCATCCATGTAAACATAAAAGAGGTAAAGTCTCCATTTTTTTTTACTGCTGCATAGTATTCCATGGTATACATATACCACAATTTATTAATCCATTCATGGGTCAGTGGGCACTTGGGCGTCTTCCACGACTTGGCAATTATGAATTGAGCTGCAGTGAACAATCTGGTTAGCATCCAACTCTTAAGTTTTCATAGTCTTATTTGCCAACATAGCTGTGTAATATACCTATGCATCATAGCTACATAGCAAGCTTTAAATAGGTGTTAAGGTTGGAACTTACCAAAGACAATCTATTTCTCAATTTGCCAAGCCCAAGACCTAACTCCCAGGGTGATTATTATGGGTGTAGTTATCTTTTTATTGGCTTCAAAAGTAATGAAGCAGAGGCAGAAATCACTGAGTCCACATAAACAATATTCACAAAAGGGACAAACCTATGCAGATTTATTCATTCAACAAATTTATTTTGAATGACTTCTCTTATATGCAAGGGATCTTAACAGGGTTCCTTAATAGAAAACTAATCAGGTATTAAGAAGAAATGAATCCTTAATGTTTTGGCAACACAGGCCACTAGAGGCCCTTGGGGAGCTGTGAGCTAGTTTTACTTTTTGTATGTGTGGTTTTTTTTTTTTTTTTAGTTTTAGGACATCACAGAGGGTTTCCCCCTTTTAAAATTAATGCCAGATGCCAAGTTCTCTAGGACTCAAACAACAGGCACTTGCACAGAAGAATTTTTCTCCTTCAGCTTCTTGAGTAGATCAATAGTTTTAAATTATCCATAGCTTATTATTGCAAGAAAGATGAGCTTGAATAAGGGGCCTTTGTGCTGCGGGATATTCATAATTTGGGCTGTCAAAGTTTCTGCATTTAAAGGTATTTTGTTGTCAGCCCTGAGATTAACAAATCAGGTAAGTACAAAGTTGGAGTATGTTTTCAATCAGGAAGGTGTCATTTGGTTTTTGACCTGAAAGGTGGTTTTTGTTTGCTTGCTTTGTTATTTAAAAGTATGAGGAATCACTTTAGAAATGTAAGGGTTCTTTGGAGTACTGTGTATAGCTCACCCTCCAAATTAAAAAAAGGCTTTAAATTAAAATGCACTTAATTAGAAATTTTTGATAAATCACTTGACAACTATTACTTTTTAATGTCTTTAAATGTTACGCTCTATTACTTTGGAAAAAAAGGGAGAGTTTTTAAAGGGAGAAAGTCCTGGGCTGCTACTACTGGTTTAATAAGTAAACTTAAATGTTGCATTTCTGTTCAAAACAATCACCAGGCAGGCGGTCAAGGGGCAAAGAAGACTTTGCTTTGAAAGGTCAAGGGGCAAAGAAGACTTTGCTTTGAAAGAGAAGTTTAGGGCAGCGCCTGTGGCTCAGTGAGCAGGGCACCGGCCTCATATACCGAGGGTGGCGGGTTCAAACCCAGCCCCGGCCAAACTGCAACCAAAAAATAGCCGGGCGTTGTGGCAGGCGCCTGTAGTCCCAGCTACTCAGGAGGCTGAGGCAGGAGAATCGCCTAAGCTCATGAGTTGGAGGTTGCTGTGAGCTGTGTGATGCCACAGCACTCTACTGAGGGCCATAAAGTGAGACTCTGTCTCTACAAAAAAAAAAAAAAGAAAGAGAAGTTTAACCCTTTCTGATAGATAAATTATTAGTAGTAGTATATTACAGATGAGCTGTTTTTTTCTATATTGGGCTTGGCAATGGAGAGGTAGCCAAGTTCTTGGTTTTTTCTGCACATAATCTGTGAACAAGGAAACAGTAATGTTGCTAGTGGAGTTAGATGTTGATTACAAGTATTATTGGCAAGAATTGTAGGAGGGAGCCTCGTTGGATAGCACTGAAGCGCTAGCATTGGAGAAGTGGGGTATACCAAGGGCGGTAAATGAATGCTTGATAATTTAGTCATCCTGCTGGGGAAGGGCATCAAGTGAGTTTAAACAGAGATCCAAAACAATTAAGGGTCAATGAGAATGCTTTGTTCACGTGTTTGGGTTTCTTTACATTTTCCTTTAAAATTTGATAGTGCTTTGTAACCTTTTTGCCTTAAGGAAACCCATATCTTTGTAGAAAAAGTAAACCAGAACTTGGCTGGTTAATTATGGTTAGGGCTTTCATTTAGCCACAAACAAGGCCATCCCAAAGGCACTGACTGCCTTTTACGGCTTTCTTTCTTGTTACCTTTTGTTGTTGTTGTTTAATTATTATTAAATCATAGCTGTGTACATTAGTGCAATCAAGGGGTACAATGTGCTGGTTTCATATATAATCTGAAACATTCCCATCAAACTGTTCAACGCAGCCTTCATGGTATTTTCCTAGTTATTGTATGTAGACATTTGTATTCTGACTTTAGTAAGTTTCGCCTGTACCCATTCCAAGATGCACCACAGGTGTGGCCCCACGCATTACCCTCCCTCTAACCTAACCTCCCCACTCCCTTCCCCTTCCTTGGCTCCTTCCCCATGGTCTTGTGCCATAGTTGGGCTATAGCCTTCATGTGAAAGCCACATTTTAGCTTCATAGTAGGGCTGAGTACATTGGATACTTTTTCTTCCATTCCTGAGATACTTTGCTAAGAAGAATATGTTCCAGCTCCATCCATGTAAACAGAAAAGAGGTAAAGTCTCCATTTTTCTTTAAGGCTGCATAATATTCCATGGTATACATGTACCACAATTTGCTAGTCCATTCATGGGTCGATGGGCACTTGGGCTTCTTCCATGACTTAGCAATTATGAATTGGGCTGCAATAAACATTCTGGTACAGATGTCTTTGTTATATTGTGATTTTGGGTCTTCTGGATATAAACCTAGTAAAGGAATTATAGGATCGAATGGCAGGTCTGTAAGTATTCTCCAAAAATCCTTCCAGAAGGAACGTATTAGTGTGCATTCCCACCAGCAGTGTAGAAGTGTGCCCTTTTCTCCACAACCACGCCAACATCTCTGGTTTTGGGATTTTGTTATGTGGGCTACTCTTACTGGTGTTAGGTGATATCTCAAAGTAGTTTTGATTTGCATTTCTCCGATGATTAAGGATGATGAGTTTTTTTCATGTGTTTGTAGATCGTGCATCTGTCTTCTTTAGAGAAGTTCCTCTTCAAGTCCCTTGCCCACCCTGAGATGGGATCACGTGTTCTTTTCTTGCTAATACATTTGAGTTCTCTGTGGATTCTGGTTATTAGACCTTTATCGGAGATATAACCTGCAAATATTTTCTCCCATTCTGAGGGTTGTCTGCTTGCTTTACTTACTATGTTCTTGGCTGTGCAGAAGCTTTTTAATTTGATCAGGTCCAAGTAGTGTATTTTTGATACTGCTTCAATTGCCAGCGGAGTCCTCCTCATAAAATATTCACCCAGGCTGATTCCTTCAAGAGTTTTCCCTGCACTTTCTTCAAGTATTTTTATAATTTCATGTCTTAAGTTTAAATCTTTTATCCAGTGAGAGTCTATCTTAGTTAATGGTGAAAGATGTGGGTCCAGTTTCAATCTTCTACAGGTTGCCAGCCAGTTCACCCAGCACCATTTGTTAAATAGGGAATCTTTTCCCCACTGAATGTTTTTTTTTTTTTTTTTTTTGTAGAGACAGAGTTTCACTTTATTGCCCTTGGTAGAGTGCCGTGGCATCACACAGCTCACAGCAACCTCCAACTCCTGGGCTTAGGCGATTCTCCTGCCTCAGCCTCCCGAGTAGCTGGGACTACAGGCGCCTGCCACAATGGCCAGCTATTTTTTTGTTGCAGTTTGGCCGGGGCTGGGTTTGAACCCTCCACCCTTGGCATATGGGGCCGGCGCCCTGCTCACTGAGCCACAGGCGCCGCCCCCCACTGAATGTTTTTAATTGGCTTGTCAAAGATCAAAAAGCGGTAAGTAGCTGGATTCATCTCTTGATTCTCTATTCTGTTCCAGACATCTACTTCTCTGTTTTTGTGCCAACACCATGCTGTTTTGATCACTGTGGATTTATAGTACAGTCTCAGGTCTGGTAGCGTGATTCCTCCTGCTTTGTTTTTATTGCTCAGTAATGTTTTGGCTATTCGAGGTTTTTTTCTGATTCCATATAAAATGAAGTATTATTTTTTCAAGATCTTTAAAATATGACAATGGAGCTTTAATAGGAATTGCATTAAAATTATATATTGCTTTGGGTAGTATAGACATTTTAACAATGTTGCTTCTTCCCAGCCATGAGCATAGTATGTTTTTCCATGTGTTAACATCTTCAGCTATTTCTTTTCTTAGTTTCATAGTTCTCTTTGTAGAGATCTTTCACGTCCTTTGTTAGGTATACTCCCAAATATTTCATCTTCTTTGGCACTACTGTGAAAGGAATAGAGTCCTTGACTGTGTTTTTGGCTTGGTTATTGTTGGTATATATAAAGGCTACAGATTTATAGGTGTTGATTTTGTAGCCTGAGACATTGCTGTATTCCTTGATCACTTCTAAAAGTTTTGTAGTAGAATCCCTAGTGTTTTCCAGATATACGATCATATCATCTGCGAAGAATGAAAGTTTGATCTCTTCTGACCCTATGTGGATACCCTTGACCGCCTTTTCTTCCCTAATTGCAATGGCTGAAACTTCCATTACAATGTTAAAGAGCAATGGAGACAATGGGCAACCTTGCCTGGTTCCTGATCTAAGTGGAAATGATTTCAGTTTAACTCCATTCAATATGATATTGGCTGTGGGTTTGCTGTAGATGGCCTCTATTAGTTTAAGAAATGTCCCTTCCATACCAATTTTCTTAAGTGCTCTGATCATGAAGGGATGCTGGATATTATCAAAAGCTTTTTCTGCATCAATTGAAAGAATCATACGGTCCTTATTTTTTAGTTTGTTTATGTGCTGAATTACATTTATAGATTTATGTATATTGAACCAGCCTTGAGACCCTGGGATAAATCCCACTTGGTCGTGGTGTATAATTTTTTTGATGTGTTGTTGGATTCTGTTTGTTAGGATCTTACTGAGTATTTTAGCATCAATATTCATTAGTGATATTGGTCTATAATTTTCTTTTCTTGTTGGGTCTTTCCCTGGTTTCGGGATCAAGGTGATGTTTGCTTTGTAGAATGTGTTGGGTAATATTCCTTCTTTTTCTATATTTTGGAAGAGGTTTAGTAATATAGGTACTAGTTCTTTTTTAAAGGTTTGGTAGAATTCTGACGTAAAGCCATCTGGTCCTGAGCTTTTCTTTTTAGGGAGATTTTGTATAGTTGATGCTATTTCAGAACTTGATATAGGCCTGTTCAACATTTCCACTTCATTCTGGCTAAGTCTTGTTAGATGGCGTACTTTCAGGTATTGGTCGATTTCTTTCAGATTTTCATATTTGTGAGAGTAGAGTTTCGTGTAGTATTCATTAAGGGTTTTTTTGAATTTCTGAGGGGTCTGTTGTTATTTCATCGGTAGCATTTCTGATTGATGAAATTAGAGATTTTATTCTTTTTTTTTTTTCCTGGTTAGGTTTATCTATTTTATTGATCTTTTCAAAAAACCAACTTTTGGATTTATTGATCTGTTGTATAATTCTTTTGTTTTCAATTTCATTTAATTCTGCTCTGATTTTGGTTATTTGTTTTCTTCTGCTGGGTTTGGGATTGGAGCGTTCTTCCTTCTCCAGTTGCTTGAGATGTCCCATTAAGTTATTAACTTCTTCTCTTCCATTTTCTTCAGGAAGGCTTGCAGAACTATAAATTTCCCTCTTAGGACTGCCTTTGCAGTATCCCAGAGATTCTGATAACTCGTGTCTTCATTGTTGTTTTGTTCCAAAAATTTGGTGATTTCCTTCTCAATCTCGTCTATAACCCATCTATCCTTCAGCATAAGGTTGTTTAGCTTCCATGTTTTTGTATGGGTATGCAGGTTCCTGTTGTTAATTGAGCTCAACTTTTATTCCATGATGGTCTGAGAAGATGCAAGGAATAATTTCTATTTTTTTAAATTTGCTGAGGTTAGATTTGTGGCGTAGGATGTGGTCGATTTTGGAGTATGTTCCATGGGCTGATGAGAAGAATGTGTATTCGGTTTTTTGGGGATGAAGTGTTCTGTAGATGTCTGTTAAGTCCAGATGTTGAATGGTTAAGTTTAAATCTAAAATTTCTTTGCTTAGCTTCTTTTAGGAGGATCTATCCAGCACTGCTAAAGGGGTGTTAAAATCTCCAACTACTATGGAACTGGAGGAAATCGAGTTGCTCATGTCTGTTAGAGTTTCTCTTATAAATTGAGGTGCATACTGGTTGGGTGCATAAATATTAATAATTGAAATCTCATATTGAGTATTACTTTAACAAATATGAAGTGTCCATCATTATCCTTCCTTATTTCGGTTGGTTTAAAGCCTATTGCTTCTGCGAATAGGATTGCAACGCCTTCTTTTTTCTGCTTTCCATTTTCCTGGAGTATAGATGACCATCCCTTCACCTTGAGTCTATATTTGTCTTTTAATGTAAGACGTGATTCTTGTATGCAGTAGATATCTGGCTTGAGTTTTTGTATCCAGTCAGCCAACCTGTGCCTCTTTAGAGGACAATTTAAACCTTTCACATTAATTGAGAATATTGATAAGCCTTTTGAGAGTCCGGTGGACATTTTTAATCCTTTTGCGGCTGTGGAAGTTGGAATTTGATCAAAATTTTCTGGGTGGGTTTACTTTTGTGGTGGAGGATTACACTGCTCTTTATGGAGGATAGGTCTGAGAATATCCTGGAGAGCTGGTTTAGTTATGGCAAATTTCTTCAACATGTGATTGTCATTGAAGTATTTAATTTCTCCATCATAAATGAACTCAG
The DNA here is from genome assembly GCF_027406575.1 of Nycticebus coucang. NCBI lineage: Eukaryota > Metazoa > Chordata > Mammalia > Primates > Lorisidae > Nycticebus > Nycticebus coucang. The sequence continues at coordinate 58,099,560 of NC_069799.1, forward strand.
TTTAACTGGGTACAGGATCCTGGGTTGAAAGTTATTTTGTTTTACGAGATTAAAAGTCGATGACCATCCTCTTCTAGCTTGATAGGTTTCAGCAGAGAGATCTGCAGTTATTCTAATATTCTTGCCCTTGTAGGTGATGGTTTTCTTTCATCTGGCAGCTTTCAGAATTTTCTCCTTCATATAAACTTTAGTGAAATTGATTATGATGTGTCTAGGGGATGTCTTATTTGCGTTGAGTCGTGCTGGAGTTCTGAAAGTGTCTGCTATCTGAATTTCAGAATCTCTTGGCATGTCTGGAAAGTTCTCCTTCATAATCTCATGGAGAAGAGACTCTGTGCCTTGTGAAGCCACTTCGTTGACTCAGGGATCCCTATAAGACGAATATTGGTTTTTTTCAAATTATCCCAGAGCTCTCTGAGAGAGTGATCTGTTTTTATCCTCCATTTTTCTTCCTCTTTGAGAGTTTGGGAGCACTCAAAAGCTTTGTCTTCAATGTCAGAAATCCTTTCTTTTGCTTGCTCCATTCTGTTACTGAGGGATTCTACTGTGTTTCTCAGATCTTTGAGGGCTGCAACTTCTTGTCTCAATGTGTCAAAATCTTTGGTCATTTGGTCATTGAATTGGTTGAATTCTTGAGATATCGTTTGGGTTACTGCTTGGAATTCTGATTCAATTTTATTTGCTATCCAGATTCTGAATTTGATTTCTGACATCTCAGCTATTTGTTTGTGCATGGGATCTTGTGCTGTGTCTGCCCCATTGATCCTTGGAGGAGTTGATCTACTCTGATTATTCATATTGCCAGAGTTTTTCTGTTGATTTCGTCTCATGATTGTCTTTCTCCGTTGCCTCTGGCCGTCCTCAGAGTTGGGGAGGCGTCTCTTCAAGATTAGACCCCAGCGGGATCACTCTATTGTTGCTGGATCTTTGTAGGGAGTGACCCTGTGTAGTTCCTCTGGGGCTGCCCCAGCCAGGGAGTTCCGGTTGTTGAAGCAGCTCCGGCGTGTGACACACTCAAATCCAGGAACATGGCGGGAGGTGGTGCGCACGGTTCTGGGAGTGCCTGGTGCCCAGTGACTTTGGCACGGAGAGCCCAAGGCTCCAGCCGTCTCTGGCCAGGAGAAGGGCTCTGCACAGAGGCAGGGAGTGCTCCGGAGGGCACGCAGCTACCAGAGTCCCTGGCCAGACTAGCGGGATGGTGTGGAGGCAGGGAAGGTGCACGAGGGAGGACGCAGGGTTGTGCAGCTCCCGCAGTTCCTGGTCAGGGCATGTGGAGGCCCAGCGGGCATGAGTGGCAAGTTGGGGGTTGTGGCACATCTCTTATGGAGGTCTGGGTGGTGCCAAGCCCAGGAGTTTGAGGTTGCTATGAGCTGTGATGCCAGGACACTCTATCCAGGGCTACAGCCTGAGGCTCCAGTTTGCCAAAACCGGTCTCACTCTGCCTCTGAGGGTTAAGGCTGTAAGGCAGCTCAATCCCTGCCTTTTGGCTGCTCAGTCACTAGGTTACTAGCTCCTGCTGATCCTTGCTCTGTGACCCTGAGGGAAGAGCTTGCTGGGGCAGTTCTCTCACAATGGCTCCTTGCAGACCATAGCCGAACACTATTAGCTCCATCCGGCTCAGCGGCTCAGTCTGGGGCCCTAGACAATGCCCAAAGTTCTCCACACTTCTGCTCAAGCTCTCCCCAAGACAGTTCAACTGAGTGCCAAGTCCAGAAACACTGAAACAGTTCACAGGTAAGGCCTTTCCGGTTTGCAGTCTCACTGGTGCTTGTACTTACGGTTGCCAGTGGGATTAGGTTGATCAAACACACGCAACCACTTGCCTGTTTTCCACTGTTTTTGTCCACCTCTTGGGGTCCAGAAGTCCCTTGCTGACTCCCTGTATCCTCAAAGGGATGATTATAGGCAGATCCCACCAGCCAGAGCAGAGATGCCTGGAGTCTTATTTCCCCAGACTCACTGTGCCCAGTTTATTACCTTGTTTTGATGCAAGGATGATCTCTTGGACAGAAAGACAGGTAAAAACACAAATTATTTCAATAGCTTTGTATATAGCTCTTTGTATATAGCTTTGTATTTGTCCCTGAGTACCAAGGGGGTGCTGGTCTAGGACTGCATTTGGATACTAAAATCCTTTGCACATCCTCTCATATACTTTAACTCACTTCTAAATTTCTTATAAGGCCTGTGCAGTGTAAATGCTATGTTAATAGTTGTTATACTATACTATTTTTATTTATATATTTTTAAATTGCTGTATTGTTATTTTTATTTATTTCCCGAATCCTTCTTGGGGGAAACTTTGTTCTAAAATATTTTTTCAGAATAATATGAAATACATATTCATTTCATAAGTTTATGAAATACGCTTATTTTCATACTTTGTTTCTGTACAGATGGAGTTAAAGTTATAAGTGTGCCCTTCACCAGATAGTGGGCACTGTACCCCACAGGTGTGAATTTACCCATCCCTTCCTCTGCCCTCCCCCTCTTCATTTTCATTGAGATTTACTCCCATATGCAGTTAAGTGTTGATTAATTAGTTCCAATTTGGTATTGAGTACATGGTTTGTTTCTCCATTCTTGTGTGGTTTCCAGTTCCATCCAGGTTGGCACAAAAGATAAAAGATTGCCATTTTTTTTATGGCCGAGGACTCCATAGTATGCATATACCACATTTTATTAATTCCGCATCAGTGCTTATTCGAGTCCCTCCTGATGAGGAACCCATGGATACGAAACCTGTGGATATGAAACCCTATGACGTGAAGAGCCACTGTGGTTTGTTTTCCTTAGGTATGTCTTGGTGTCCATGGAAAATGGAATTTTTTTACTCTGATTTGGATAAGGTACTCAGCACCAAGATGAGCAACACCACCTGTAAGTGTTCCATGGAGGGTTTGGGGGGGTTTATTTTATTTATTTATTTGAGACAGTCACCCTCAGTAGACTGCTCTTGTGTCACAGCTCACAGCAATCTCAAACTCTTGGGCTTAAGCGACACTTTTGCCTCAGCCTCCCAAGTAGCTGGGACTACAGGTGCCCACCACAACGTCTGGCTATTTCTTTTCTTTCTTTTTTTTTTTGAGATGAGGTCTCGCTCTGGCTCAGGCTGGTATGGAAGCCGTGAGCTGCAGTGATCCACCACCTCGGCTTCCCCGAGTGCTGGGATTCCAGGCGTGAGCCACCGCGCCCAGCCTTGTTTTTTTTTTTTTTAATTGTGCTTCTCCTTTTCGGCATTTAGAGAAGAACTTGGACTTGGCAGCAGTCGACCTGTGGAAGATGAGAGTGGCAGAGCTGAAGCAGATCCTCAGTCGCTGGGGGGAAGAGTGCAGAGCCTGCGCGGAGAAAACCGACTACGTTGATCTGATCAGAGAACTGGCCCCCAAGCACGCAGCCACGCACCCCAAAACAGAACTCTGACCTGGAACCCGGCACACCGAAAAATGTCCAGGAAACGGACATGTTCAGTGACAACAACCAGGAACTGCGCAGCATTTGGTCTCATGCTTTTTTATGCCAATATTATACCTCAGAATTGTGTTACTTTATGTGTTTATGAGTAAAACTACTAATAGTACTGATGCCTTACATTGGCAGCACTCCAAACCCTACAAGTACGTTTCTCCTGCTTTTCTTGGAAGGCCTATGCAGGTTACCATTGCCTGTCTCCTAAAACTGGGAAAAATGAACTGTTGAAAATTGATGAAGTCAGTTGGTTCCAAGAGGGAAGAGGATGCACAAAGGTGACTCTCTGCTCGCGATTTTTATTTCATTTTATTTTATTTTAAGACAGAGTCTCAAGCTGTGGCCCTGGGTAGAGTGCTGTAGCGTCACAGCTCACAGCAACCTCAAAAATTCTTGGGCTTAAGTGATTCTCTTGCCTCAGCCTCCCAAGTAGCTACAGGCACCCACCACAACGCCTGGCTATTTTTTTGATGATGTTGTCATTGTTGTAGCAGGCCCCAGCTGGGTTCGAACCCACCAACCTAGGTGTATATGACTGGTGCCCTAACCACTGAGCTATGGGCGTCTAGCCTGCTCGCGATTTTTAAACATGTTTGACTAGGACAAAAGAAATCGATTCCCTCATCTAATGTACGATTTTAACCTCCAATAATTACCTAACATAATCAAAACATTTCTTTAAAAAGTAAAGTTTTTCTTTTCATCCGCAAATCATTCTACATTTTAGCTCTCTTTGGGATCAGAAATGGCTAGGCAGGACTATAGGAAATACTATTCCCATTTGAAGGAAACCTACTTAAAGAGAATAGATCCAGAGTCCACCTAAGTATGCCCAATGTTTTGGCAGATTGTAGCCACACTTGTATTGCTAATTAAACCAAGGTCAAGATCTTTTTTTCATTCTGTCGGGTCACATATTAAACTTTTGAGAAAGCATTAAAACCTATTAAGAGCACGTGCAGACAACATGATTTTTTATGGTTCTTAATGCTATTTTATCAGCTGTAAAACTGTAAAATCTGGCCAGACATGGTGGCTCATGCCTATAATCTCCTAGCACTCTGGTAGGCGGAGGCAGGTGGAGCACTTTAGCTCAGGAGTTTGAGACTAGCCTGAGCAAAGGGACCCTGAGTCTTCTAAAACTAGAAGTAGCGGGACATAGCATGCCTGTAGTCCCAGCTACTCAGGGAAGCTGAGACAAGAGGATCGCTGAGCCCAGGAGTTTGAGGTTGCTGTGAACTATAACGCCACGGCACTCTACCCAGGGTGACAGAGTGAGATTAAAAATACAATAAAAATTAAAACATAAATAAAAATAAAATTGTAAAGTCATTTTTGGTTCTATTCTGTGGCCATATAGGGTATGAAACCCAAGTTAGAAGTGGTTGCCTCTACATGGTAGATGGTGGGGAGAAATGACTGTAAAACATTTCCTTGGAACTTTCTGGAGTGATTGAAATGTCCTACAGCTTGATTGGGGTTGTGGTTACATGGGCAAAGGTGATGGTTAAACTCATCTGGTAGTACAGTTCAGATCTGAGCATTTTATTGTATATAAATTTTCTGAAAAAACTGCTGTTGAAAAATTATGAAAATTAACTAAAAGTAATTGATTCAAAATACCGTGTTCATTCGAAGAATTACATTTTCTGCCTGGAGTCCTTTTGGGAGTGGAAGAGAGATTTTCTAGACTGAACATATACCCTGACGGTATCGTTTTCACTCGGATTTTCAGCTGGACAGTTGAGATGTAACCGAAATTGTCAGAGAATTCATGAATCCTAAGGAGAAATGTCTATATTTATATGTAACTGAAAAATGAGAATAAAAAATGTTTGGTGTGATGAATGGCCAAAATTGATTATGTTTCTGGATTTTAGCAGCTTGATTGTGGTGTGTAAAACACCTACTTTATTTTGAATTATATTTTTTAAAAGTCCAAAGTTACTTTCTAAAAAACTCCTAACTTTTGTATTTGTTTTACTCTTTGCATTTTGAACCTATCAAGAAATGTGTTGTTTGAAAATAGTATGTTTGAACTCAAAATTGGGTCATCTTTCCGTGTCATTTTTTCAGGAAAATCTAGGTAATAGGAACTTCTTGAATTGTACATCCAAATCACCCAGAAATCTTGTTGAAATGTGAGTTCTGATTTGGTGGGTCTGAGCTAAGGCTTCAGATTTATTTTTCTTTTCTTTTCTTTTTTTTTTGAGACAGAGTCTCACTTTGTCACCCTCAGTAGAGTGCTATGGTGTCATAGCTCACAGAAAACCTCAAACTCTTGGGCTCATGTGATTCTCTTGCCTCTGCCTCCTGAGTAGCTGGGACTACAGGCATCTGCCACAATGCCCAGCTATTTTTTGGAGATGGGGTCTTGCTCTTGCTCAGTCTGGTCTTGAACTCCTGAGCTCAAGCAATACACCAGCCTTGGCCTCTCAAAGTGCTAGGATTACAGGCATGAGCCACCGGGCCTGGCCCTTGCATTTCTTTTTCTTATTTAATTTTTTTTTTTTTTTGAGACAAGCTTTCACTCTATTGCTCACAATAGAGTGCAGAGGCATTGTCATAGCTCACAGCAACCTCAAAGTTTTGGGCTTAAGTGATCCTCTTGCTTCAGCAACCTCAGTAGCTACAGGCACCTGCCACAACACCTGGCTATTTTTTTGTTTGCTTGTTTGTAGTTGTCATTGTTGTTTGGCAGGCCCGGACTGGGTTTGAACCCACCAGTTCCCATGTATGTGGCTGGCACCCTAGCTGCTGAGCTACAGGTGCTGAGCCATGCTTGAGATTTCTTAACATGTGTGCCTCCATTTTTGTTCTGATAACTTTCGCACCGCTCCCAGTTACGTTCCCGACAGAGTTGAATACAGCAATAACAGCAACAACACCCCCCGACCCCGCACGCGTCCAGAGTAAATATGGCAGCCCCGCAGTTTACAGGGACCCACTCTAGTCTTTTTGGTTCACATCCTGGTGGTAGGTTCCATTTTTAACCCAGGCTCCAGTTTGGCTGCTATGCATAGATTTTTAACTCCTGGCTCTGTGGCCCTCAACTTGGCTCTGTATCAAAGACACCTGGGCAATGTTTAAAAATCTCTTTGTCCAGGCTGCACCTGAGGCCAATTACTATAGTGAGGTAGGTAGGGGAGAGATAGTCCCAGGCATCAGTGTTTTTTAAAGGTTCCCAGGTGATTTTAATGTGGAGCCACAGTTTGAGAAACTCTATCCTAGGCCCTCTGCATACAATTCTGACAGCTGTCTCCTAGGGTGGGGGTGACTCAGCGCACAAAGCTTGTGCAGTTCTGATCTCACCAAGTTTGATGGTTGACCTTGTGAGCTAAAGTACACAGTTGGCAACTGCCATGTTCTCGGTGAACATGCACTTGCTTATTAAGATATGTGTACTATGAATTTGTTGTCTATACTGAGTAATGGATGGATTAACCCACATTAAGAACAAATAAAGAGAAAGAGCACATAGGGACAGAATCTAGGCCCGCAATCTATTACCCAAATCCTTACCCGTTCTCGGAATTAGTAATTTCTCAGATTTGAGAATGTCAGTACAGAATACATGCTAATATTACACAACCCCCTCCCTGCCCCCAGGGTCTTGGGGCAGCATCCTGGAACACCCTCCCATAAATCCAGGTCACATTTTGTCACCAGAAGAATTCAGGTTATGTAAATGAGTCACATAAAAGATGTTTTGATTTCAGAGTTTTAGGGATATCAAACTGTTGGGTTAGAGATGGTGGAACTGAAGTTTTGCGGTGACTTCAACCTAGGTGTGATCAATCACTAATTGAGGTTTGGGGCTGGCTTTTACAAAACCTGTACCACCTATCTTCCATAGAGTTCTAGAAATTGGAAAGCACCTGGGGCCTCAAAAAAACAAACAAAGCAGGATTCAAGGCGTCTTGCTTTTTCTTTTGGCCTCTTGTCTTCCCAGAGCCCAGAGCAGGTTAAGCAGGAAACACCCAGCACTCACCGTGCTGGCTGCCTTCCTCACGCAGGTGCATCAGCTGTGGGGTTTTTTTTTTCTCCAGGTTACAAATGCTGAAGCAGCTATTTCTCGTTTCTACACCCTCTATCTTCTCTCAAGCCTTCTCTCTGCTCAGATTAAAAGTCTGCCTTGTTCAAACTTTGCAACTAGTGGTCTCTGCCTGCAATGTTTATAACTGGCTGCAGGAGACATTGTGTACAGGGCTCTTGCCTTTTTTTCCTTTTAAATTTTTTAAAACCCATTTTGGAAAGAACAGATCAAATGTTGGCTCCTTAGTGACGGAACAGCTATAAATACATTCTGAGGGATCTTGGGCTGAGTAAGTTCAACTTGCTTCCTTGCTGGATAATATCCAAGAATATATGTGAATGGTCTGTGAATTTACATGTTCCCCTCACTTCTAAAAGTCTTCCTCCGTCAGCTAAATATTTTCTTATAAATCTCTATTCTTCAGTCGTAAATTAATGAGAGGTTCCTTATTTCTTTCAGAAAGGAATCTGGAGTTTTCTTCTTCCCATTGTATGCACTATAAGTTTTTTGCCTCGCCAGAAAGTTCACAGTGACACAGTACCTTGGCCTTGGACAGTAAGTACTTACTGACTCAGACTTTGAAAATGACCTTGCAGTCTGCTTTCTCTAATTTACAACTTGGTGATTTCTAACAGTTTTATTCAATTAGAAAATATTATTGTAGTAGCAGCTTGACTCTACAAAGACAGAAGTAGAAATAATAAGACAGAGGACTGAATTGGGATTGGAATCCTACTTCGCCTATGGTTAGTTGTGTTATCTGAGGCAAAGAGACATTCAATTTTTCTGGCCCTTGGTGTTTCATCATACAGTGCAGTTAATAATGTCTGTCTAGTACGATTATTGTGAGGATTAAAGGGAAAAGGATAAAGAAAATACATAATAGAGTGGCTAGCACAGAGTAGATACCTCGGTAGATATTGGTTGAATCTGAATTATCCTTTTCTTTTAAAAACTTCATCTCCCACTGAATGGGCACAATGGAGGGGTGTGTGGCACACCTTTTGGGTGCAGGACATAACTACAAGAGGGACTCTACCTAACAGATTCAAATATGGTGACTTGGTTGTTTGTACTCTCCCATTAACCTGAAACTTAAAAAAATGATAAAATTAAATAATGTAAATACCCTTATACAAAATTAAAAACAAAAAGTTAATTCTCACAGCCTTCTGCTCAAAGGCATGATGAATACTAGCCCATTTTACAGACAAGGAAGTGAGGCTGAAATGAATATTTTTAGTAAATTGCCCAGGAGATGAATTCGGGCCACTTGACTTCTGGATTGGATGTAATTTTTGTCTGAGAAATTCAGGGGTGATAGTTTGACGATTTGGAGAGCAGGACTTTATTTTTTATTTTTTCAGGTTAATTGGGGGCACAAAGAATTAGATTACAGTGTTTGCATTTGTTAGGTAAAGTCCCACTTATAATTGTGTCCCACCCCAAGAGGAGTGCCATACACCCTAACACTGTGCCCAGTAAGTGGAAGCACCCCTGTCTCTCCGCGCCCTCCTTTCCCTGCCCTCACCTTGAACTGATTTGAGTTTTTCTCTCGCGTGGCTGTGTAGTACGTCATCTTCTGGCTTCATATTAGGATTGAGTGTGTGGGATTCTTGGTTTGGATAGTAGGACTTTAAATGATCTTTGGGAAGCAATCGTATTCACACTTCAAGCTTTTGAGTCCTTAAAAGGATTGAAGAAATAGTCACATAAAAATGCCCTAAGGTGATTAGAATTTAATAAATAGTAAATATAATGTGTTCTGGAATGGCAGCTGTGATCCGTGTCCGGCTCTTTCTTTTATTTGGGGCTACTGGGTATTTCTGGAACATTCTTTAGTTCTACGCACCTCCATGATGCTCTTCAGCACGTGAGATGCAGGAGAATTTAGGACAAGTGTTTTGTCCAGCAACACAAAGACTGATGACCGTCTTCATGGTCTTTTTTATTATAATCATGTAGATCAGTTCTCTGGAAACACCTGAGGTATTTGCTCAGCAGATGTCTTCAAAAATGCCTATTAAAATTCTTGAAACTAAATAATCTAAAGAAAAGCATTTTGTGAGCTGTGCTTCTTTGGAGCTAGCTTCATGATTAGTAATTTTCCCATATCTTCCTTTTTCTATTAGGCAAAAAGTAGAATACACTAGAAGGTGATACTCTATGGTTCTCTTTTGAAGAGTTCTTTTTCACGCATTTAAATGGTTAGAAAATATGAGTTGATGTTTTCATAGTTGTATTGTTTATTTTCACCTAACCCAGTGGTTCTCAACCTTCCTAATGCCGCAACCCTTTAATACAGTTCCTGTGGGTCATGACCCACACGTTGAGAACCGCTGACCTAACCCATACTTGCACACATCCTAAATGATGTATCACTCATCTAGAGAGAGGGAAAATGTTCAATATAATAGTACTGCTTGGGAAAATCAACAAGTATCTATGCATGTAGATGTCTTTGTTTAGAAGCTTATTTTAGGCGCCTGTGGCTCAAGGAGTAGGGTGCCGGTCCCATATGCCAGAGGTGGCAGGTTCAAACCTAGCCCCAGCCAAAAAAAAAAAAAAAAATAGAAGCTTATTTTAAACATCAATTAAACGTGGGCATTCATAAGTAAATGACCCTATCGAAAAAATAAAAGGCCACTTACATGCTTTTACTAATCATCACAGTTAACACCAATGAATTTTTTTTCCTCCCCAAAGAGTGATGTTGAATTGATGACGTAGTCCGTTACCCTTGGTAACTTGAACCCAGGAGTTTGAGGTTGCTGTAAGCTAGGCTGATTCCACGGCACTCTAGTCTGGGCAACAGAGTGAGACTCTGGCTCAAAAAAAAATAATAATAATAATTTTACCTATAGAAAATTTGCAGTTTCAATGAAAGTACATAGATGTATGTCCTTCCCCGATTCACCAGTTGTTATCAGTTCACCTATTTTCCTTAGCTTTTTTCCATTTATATGCATCTTTCCTCTCAACCATTTGAGAAAAAGTCGCAAAAGGCATGATGCTCCTCTACATAGCTTTTAGTGTGTATATATATATATATTTAAGCAAGGACGCTCCTTACAGAGCTACTGGAGACCCATCAAAATCAGGAAATTAATGTTGATGCCATCCTACCTTGTAATCTAAAGATTCCTCACTCAGAATACATCGATTATCCCAGTAACAGTCTCTAAAAGTCCAGATCCAATTCAGGGTTGTGTCTTGGAGTTATGTCTCTATCATCATCTTCAATCTGGAAAAATTATTCAGTCTTTCCTTTTGTGGCCTTGACGTTTTGGAAGTACAGCTCACTGACTTTGAAGAAAGCCCTCATGAGTAGATGTAGGCATATTGCAGCAATATCACAGAAATGATGGTGTGTCTCAGCACCTAGTGTCCAATGGCAAGGATGTTGATTTAATCCACTACCGGTGATGTTAACTTTCATCATTGGTGTCTGTCATGTTTCTCCATGCAAGAGTTGATTAATAAGTATTTTTTGAAGGGATTTTAATAACCATTAAGTATTGGTAAGTGTTGATAAGCATCCATTAAGATGTTAGTAAGTATTTTATGGGGAGATAGTTTGAGACTGTAAATATCTAGCTGCTTATTAAAACTTCATCCATTAATTTTGGCACCAACAGATGCTTCCTACCTAGACCAATTATTATGGTTGCTGATAAATAATTACATAATGCTACCATGCCTTCTACGATTATAAGCTGACATTCTACTATGAGGTAGAGCATTTCTTTATTATTTATTTAAATTAGTGTGGATTCACAGATTTCTGTTTTATCGAATAGATTACAACTTAGTGTAATTACCAGCATCATTTACTTTGATGATCACACTGACCCAGATTTGACCAGTGAGAACCTTTTAAGCTGACCTCTGTTGACTTACAACAGTCTCCATCATTCTTGGAGAACTTCCTTATTTTTTGACATAAGAAGTTCCAACCTCATCTTGCATCTTCCTTGCCCCAGCCATAGAATCAGTCATTTCTCCCAGAACTTCTAGTTTCTTGTAGTTGAGAATGGTATTTAGAAACCAATATTTTAGGCATCAAAAGTGCTCAGTGCTACAAGGGTGTCTTCGATTCCATGCTCTCTCGGTGGATCGAGCTAAGTACACACCTGTACGTCCATACACACATTATTTGTATCTGTAGCTACATGTTTTGGAAAGCCTGCATTGATACCATTGCCTCCAATTACAAGCTGACTTTGCATGTTATTCTAACCTTCCTGTCTCTGTATTTGTACTTCCCTTCTTAAGAAAACCGGCTCCATTATCCCCTCTGTGTTATATTTAATTAACTCTTTTGCATGCAACCAACCTCTCATTCCTTGTGGCTGTCTTCTCAGCTCTGTAGCCTCTGACTCACATTGGCCAGGGCAGGGCAAGAGCTAAGAGACTCCCACCCCCGAGTGGTGATGGTGCTCCAGTTGAGAGAGAGTTTCACACTTAGTGTGTTTTGAATGGATCTTGACCATTTTTGGGGGGTGGGGGTGGTGGTTACTCATAGCTGAGTGCAAGGTTTCTACAGTCACAATGTCAGGTTTATACAACAGCCACGCTAGCTGCTACCTATGCAATCCTGGCAAACTGGTTCATCTCCTCTAGTCTCTAAGATTCCTCTTTTCAAAGAGAGGCCATCACAGGGAGAAGGCAGGTAATTTGCTGCTTCTTGCTGATTTGGGTCTAAATCCTAAGTCTTGGAATGAAGGACTCTGCTTTCTCCATTGAATGACAAGCAGCAACATTCCATAGGAGAGAGGGAGAGGGCTTCCGGGCAGTTACAGCTGGCCCAGCCAGAGGGGAGGTGAGTGTCCAACACTGTTTCCCTACACATCAGTCCACTGAGTATAACCATGACCCACCACAGAATAATATCAATGCGGGGCCTCAGTTTCTTTGTTGGCAAACTGAGAGTGGCCACGTAGACTTCTATACCTTAGAGAATTGTGTGAGGATTAAATGAGCTAATGTCCCCTGTAGCAGCCCATATAGCCTATGGCTAGGAGGAGTGAGAGTTATAAGAAATACCTGTATAGCTCAATAATGGAACACCTTGGTGGAAAGGGCATGGAGAGGGATTTAGCTCTCTACCAAGCACGAGAGCTCACGAGATGAGAGCAGTGGTGAATTGGCAGTCTCTACGCCTGTGATCTTGAGAGGCACGAGATCAGCCTTATATTAGGCTGGAGGGGCAGGCAGTCGAGAGCATGCGCATTCTATCACGGACTCGTTTGCTCTGACTCCGTTTCCTTTCCTGCCTGCAGAACGCCAGCACGGCATCTCTCTGCTGAAGATCACTAAGCTCTGCTAAAGGCTAAGATCTATCTTTCTAAGAAGACTGTTTTTCTCTCTCTAAGATTCTCTCTGTCCAGCTAAAGTAGACAGCCCTCAGGCACCTAAGAGACCTGAGCAAGGTAACTTAGCAGTCTGCATCTGGAACCTAGTTAAGCCAGGCAGAGACCTGGCCAGTCCTGGGCCCTGACAAGTGGTGTCAGAAGTGAGATGTGACAGTCCCCAACATGTGAGGGGGGAGATATTTATAGAGTATTTCCCACTATGCACCCCCACCTCTTTTCAAAAGTAGTACATATTCACTCTAGAAAACTTAGCAAACCTAGGTAAGCAAAAATAAGGTAATAGCCATTGCTGGTAGTGCCACTGGACAAAGCTAATAATCGTTTATATTTGGGAATAGGTCTTTCTAGTTCTGCTTCTATGCAGGTGTAAGGTATTAATACTATGGAATCCTCACTCTCTTGTTTCTGTGCAAAGTGAAGACTCCATTCTTTCCGGGGCCCACCCCCTGCGTGTCCTGAGCCTCTTGCTGTCTGGCTGCATAGTGCATCTGCCCACAGTGCAGGCCAGGGCCATGCGTGCTTCGTGTGGACAGTGCACGTTGCACTCCTTCTGGGGGGTGCATGTCTGCAGGCCCTCCTCCACACCAGGCCCTCTTCCTTCCAGGCTCAGAAGGACAGGGAACAGGTTTCCTTGGTCTTTCATCACAATGTGCCCTCTACTGCGGAAGCTGGCCAGGGCCCAGATCCCCGGGGGAATAGCAGCACAAACCTTTGTATTCAAATGCCACTTATGGAAGCATCTCCAGCAAGTATGGCTCTAGAATGGATTCAGAGGATGTGGGGGGATGTGTGAATGAGCTCCAGGGGGAGATCAACTCTAGAAGATGCCCGCACATCAGCTCATGGGCTTCCCCATCCCTCTGCCTTTCCTTTGACTCCAGGCTGCTTTGTCAGCTGGTCTGCTGACCATATGCTTGGTTATTTTTGTAAACATTTTCCCGATCCTCAAAGATGACAGAATACATATTGGTGCCCACGGGGAAAAAGAGGGGAAAGGAATGGTAAAAGATGATTTTTCTCAGGATTTTCACTGAACAATCGATGAAAGGACACTTGTCCAAGTTCAAGTTTACTTTGTTTTTTTTTCTTTGTGGTTTTTGGCTGGGGCTGGGTTTGAACCTGCCACCTCCGGCATATGGGACCGGCGCCCTCCTCCTTGAGCCACAGGTGCTGCCCCCAAATTTACTTTGTTATCTCTGAATATTGCCTCTAAGGAAGCACAGCTGTTCCCACCACTTACGTTCATCAGAACTCACTGGTTGAGGTTTCCATTCAGCTATTGTCACCGTTATATCTTCACTTATTGAATAAACATGTTGATATGTGCTAGGGATTCCGCCCCACATTTATTCCTTATTGCCTGCCAATGGTTTGAAATTTCACCCTGAGGGATTTTTGGGATCTTTTAATCTGGAGGGTTTTATTCATCAAAACAAAGTGTCTGATTAAAGCACAAATCATGCTGGAGCTTTGTCCATGAATGTGTTCCTGTGTAATAGCTGACATCGACTTAGCTTTAATGTCTAGGTGGAACAGAGGATGAGGGACATGGCAAAAGTGCCCCGGAGGAACCAAAATGGAGTAGCATCTCAGCACTGCTGTGGAGTTTGCTGGTTTCATCATTTAGCAGAATTTTGGTGGCATCATTTCTCTGTTTTATTTAGATCCATCTCCCATGTCCCCCACCTTCCACCATGTCTTCACTTCCCATCTTGCCAAGTTTATCAATGTCATGATCAGTGCTTGGCATGTATCCCCCACTCCTTCAACCCTGCCCAGCATGCTCCTGGAAAGCTCTAATAAAATTCCATCTCTGCCCTGTGCTGCCCCTGCCCATCCGCAGAGAAAAGCTCCCAACCATGAAAGTCATCCCGCATCAACGACACCTATCTCAGCCTCCGGAAGCCAGCAGTGCCCCCTGGAAGTCCTACCTCATTTCCCGTCTCAATAAACTCTTCTAGACTCAGACAAGACTGTTTCATATCTGCTGTCCTTTTCCTGAAACTCTGGCACCTCTGCAGTGGTCCTCCCTTGCAGCTGGTGACCTTGACTCCAACTGAGAAAACAGAAGCAATCATAAGAGAAAGTCCTCTACTTAGGAAATCCACCAACCTTCTTGCCTTTGGACCTGTGTCCTTTGCTTTCTCCCATGTGAAGTGAGGTTCAGTTTATGCTCATCTTCCTCACCAACTCTAGGACCTTGTTCCTGCATCCTTCTCTCTCCTGCATCCTTGGATTATTCCCATCAACACCCAAATGGTCCATCTTATTACCCACTTACAAATAAACAAAACCCTAAATCCCAGACCTCCCCCAGTCACCAGTTACTACCCTACACCTCTGCTCCCCTTTCTAACAAAATATCCTCAAAGAATTATCTCCACCCTTTTCCCTTCAATTTCCTGTGCTGTAAGATAACAATGTCTTATCTTAGTACATATTTTTAAAAAATGCAGGCAAGAAGCCTCTGCTCTATATTCCTCTTGAGCTTCCAATTCTCCGCTTTGCCCTGGAGGGCGATAGATTCTACACTTTGATCTAAAATTAGAGCTGTAAATAGCTTCAGGGAAAAGGGTTGCAGGGTCTAGAGCTTTTTACTTCTTCTGTGGCATTGCTTTGTATGCAGCTCTGTTTTCTAACTGTGTCCATCTATTGCTTTCATTAAAGTGTGTTGACAATGGTAATCTGAGCAGATAAATGATGGGCCAGTTGTGCCTGTTTGTTTTTCCTTTATATCTCTATGAATTAAAAACCTAATACATGTATTATTATTATTATTTTGTGTGTGTGTGTGGTTTTTTTGGCCGAGGCTGGGTTTGAACCCACCACCTCCAGCATATGGGACTGGCGCCCTATCCCTTTGAGCCACAGGCGCCGCCCATGTTTTATTATTTTTAATAAACTATATAACTGAAATGTTATACCTGCTGAAAAAGAGTCCCCCATTTCCCTCTGCCCCTGGTCCCAGGCATCTGCCATCATACTCTCTGCTTCTGCGAGATTATTTTAAATGTCTTATGTGAGTAGAATCACGCAGTATTTGTCCTCCTGTGACTGATTTATCTCGCTAGGCACAATGTTCTCCAAGTTGTCACATTTGGCAGGATTCCCTTTTTTTTCCTTTCTTTCTTTTTTAAATTTCAGATTAATATGAGGGTATAAATGATTAAGTTACATTGCTTACATTTGTTGGATAAAAGTCAAGTTGTAGTTGAGCCCTTCACCCAGGGGGTTGTGCTATATCCCCTTACATTGTGTCCCTTAGGGGAGAGCTTATCAATCCCCTTCTCTCCTCTCCCTCCCCTTTCCCTCCTCCTTTCTTCCCCCCACTTGAGTTTAATTGTGTTTTTCTTAGTGGGTGTGTAGTTGTTTATTGGTCTCATATTAGAATTGAGTACATTGGATATTTGCTTTTCCATTTTTGTGATACTTTACAAAGAAGAATGTGCTTCATCTCCATCCAGGTAAAATCTCCATCCTTTTTATGGCTGAATAGGATTCCATGGTATCATATACCACAGTTTACCAATCCATTTAAGTGTTGATGGGCACTTGGATTGATTCCATGTTTTAGTGATTGTGAATTGAGCTGCGATGATGAACATTTTAGTGCAAATGTCTTTATGGTAAAATGACTAAATGCAAATCAAACACCACCACCCCCCCCCGCCCCAGATGTCACCTAACACTGTAAGAATAGCCCAGGTCACAGAGTCCCTAAGCTGCAGATGCTGGTGTGGATGCGGAGAGAAGGGAACACGCCTGGTGGGACTGCAAACTAATACTGGCCCTATGGAAAGAAGGATGGAGAGCTAAAAGCAGGATTTCTATTTGATCCTGCAGTCTCATTACTAGTTATCTACCCAGAAGGACCTCCTTCTTTCTAAAGGATGAATGATATCCCAATGTATGTATATACCAGATGTTTTTATCCATTTACCTCTCAGTGGACATTTGTGTTGTTTCTGCATCTTGGCTGTTGTGAATGCTGTTGCAGGACAAAGGAGTACAGATACTTCAAGATCCTGATCTCAGTTCTTTTGGATATATACCCAGAAACAGATTACAGGATCATATAGTTCCATGACAAAATTTTTTTTTGAGACAAGGTCTCTCACTCTGTTGCCTAGGCTAGAGCCCAATGGCATCAGCATAGTTCACTGCAAACTCCAATTCCTGGGCTCAAGTGATTCTCCTGACTCAGTCTCCCAAGTAGCTGGGACTACAGGTGTATGACACTACACCAGGCTGAGTTTTCTATTTTTTTGTAGAGACAAGGCTTGTATATTTCCCAGGATGATCTTGAACTCCTGGGCTCAAGCAATCCTCCCACCTAGGCCTCCCAAAGGGCTGGCATTGCAGGCATGGAGCACTGTACTGAGCCACTCTAGTTTACATTTTTTGTTTTCCATAGTAGCTGCACCAACAGTGTGTAAAGATTCTCTTTTCTTTGACAACACTTATATTTTGTCTTTTGATAATATAGATCCTAAAAATGTGAAATGATATAGTGTCTTTGAGTTATATTTCCCTGATGATTAGTGATGTCAGTCACCTTTTTATAAACCTGTTGGCAATTCGTGTATCTTCTTTGGAGAAATGTTTGTTTATATTCCTTGCTCATTTCAATTTCTTTTTGTATTGAATTATAGAAGTTCCTTATATATTTGGAGGCCTAATAAGAGAAGCAGTCCTATACCGAGATAAGATCTTCCAACCAGCAGATGGCGGTCTTTTGAGACATTTCAAATACATTTTGGGGGCCTGGTGGTGGCTCACCCCTGTAATCCCAGCACTCTGGGATGCCAAAGCAGGTGGATTGCTTGAGCTCAGGAGTTCCAAACCACCTGGAGCAAGAAGGAGAACCCATCTCTACTAAAAATAGAAAAACTAGACAGACATCACGGTGGGTACCTGTAGTCCCAGCTACTGGGGAGGCTAAGCCAAGAGGATCACTTGAACCCAAGAGCTTGAGGTTGCAGTGAGCTATGATGCCACAGCACTCTACCAAGGGTAATGGAGTGAGACTTTGTTTCAGAAAACAAAAACAAAACATTTTTGATTCCCTTCTAGATTTAGTTTGCTATTCTCCATGGGAAGAGAATGAACGCTGCCATTTCTTCAGCTCTCCCTACAAATTACTTTCTTTCAGCTACCCTATCAGGGATCATAGGACTCTAGGGATAATAAAAGTAATATCTCATGAGGTAAACAGTGAGGATAATTACGATATAATTAGGATTATTAAGAAGTTTAAACATTTTAATTTTCTGTTTTACAGTGAGTAAACATAAAAAGCTGTTCTATTCCAATCTTTGTTGCTGAAATGTTTAATACACTATCAGTCTCTTTCCTTCATTTCTCCAAAGAGCCCTGTTTTCTTTTGCTGGACAATGGTATTTAGAAACCAAGATGTGGGAATGAGGTGTGCTCATTGCTACCAGGGTGTTGCTACTTCTAATTTCTCTCAATGGTAGAACTAAGATTGAAAGAAACGCAGCATAATTTGTGAAGGATTCTGTAATTGTCTATGTCAACATTAATTCTCATTGTACAGTATTCGTGATGTGCATGCAAAATCTAGAAGATAATATGGTCTAAAAGCAAATCCTTGAAATCATTTCTTTCTTTCTTATTTTTTTTTTTTTCAAATGCTACTGTCTTAAAAGTGAAAAGTAAAGGCTGTCAGGATGATTGTGGGTTTCACTTCATCAAAATTTTTTCCACATGACAGACATTAAAATTGAAGATTTTCCCCTTGATTCATATGAGCACTGTAAAGGAAATTAAAATTCCTGTTTTCCTCCCTTATGTATGTAAACACACTCTCCATTTGTTCCCCTGGAACCATTCTCTGTGCTTGTCCTGCTGTGTACCCCAGGAGGTGGACCTCTGTGGACTCCCCCATTTCTGCCTTCTTATTGCATTTATTCATGAGATACATCAACAGGTCAGGGGGCCGAGGAGAGGGGTTGGATATTTACTTCATTCCTTGCTTTTCTCATTGATGTTTTGGCAGTGAGTGCATTTCTCTACAATGCACTGGGTCAGTTTCTGTTAGGCAACCCTGCTTCTAGGGTCCAGCCCTTTCTGGATTCCAGGTACCTTCCCTTGACCTTTCAGATCCCCGGGTTGGGATGTTTTCCCTTCCCTTTGTGGTTCTCTCCATCCCATCTACATCTCTGCACATTAAGCTCTCCTTCATTTAACACTTTGGGTGCTGTGGATAGATAAGGATATATCCCAGGAATTAATGTGCCTATGCCTCTATTTATCTATTAATTTTAGACATTATCAATTTGCCAGTAAGATAGGTGAGCATTTCGCTGCTCGTTCCTCTCATGTCCTCCCGATACTAGTCCGTTCCCATCTGCAGTTCCTCCCCTTGCCCCCTCTGCAACCTCAAACACCATATTTAAAACCCTTTGTCTATCAACCATCAGGAACATCTTTTGACTTTGAAATATAAGAATATCAGCAAACCCAACTTTCCCTTCACTTACATCACTCTCTCCACAATGAGTTTCACATCTTTCAGCATCTCTCAGCTCTCCCTTTATTTGGCCTTTGTCGAAGTTGACGACATTTTCATTCTGTTCTGTAACCATAATGAAGTCTTCTGTGCTTTGCTGGCACACGTGAGTTCAGGTAATGATGAAGATTCTTTTAGTGGCCATGACAGAAAATTGAACTCAAAGCAAATAAAGCAATAAAGGAAATTTATTTGCTCACAACCCAAACAGCAATGTGTAGGGTTAGATGCAGCCTCAGGGAAAAAGATTCATTCCAGAGTGTTACCAGAACTCCTTCTCCCTCTCTCTAGCTTTTGCGTTCTGCTTCCTGTGGGCTCAGCCTGGGTGAATGCTCCCTCAGGGGACAAGATCTTGGCAGCTGCTTCATCCTTTTCCTTTCTCAGGTTTAAACCCAGCCAATCCAGTGAGGAGAAAAAAAAAACAAAACGTTTATTCCAAGTAGTCAAAGTTTGGGATTTACTCTGGTTATTCTCTTGCCAATCCCTGAACAACTGTGGGCAGGCTGATTATCTAACCCTAGGTCCCTCTGGAATCTGACCCGGAGCTTCACCTAAAGCACAGATAGGCTTTTCCAAAAGGGAAAGTGTTATTGAGCAAGCAAAATCTATCTGGAGGCAGGATTTTTCTTAAAGCCCCCAGAATGCATCTATTGGTCTACATATTCATTCTGAAAGTTGAAAAATTGCAAATAGCATTTATCATAGCTATGTAAATAGTCTTTTAATGGGAATGTGAATTAACATTTTGAAATTCTCAAGGATCTCTGCTATGGGGCACTCAACGAGAATATTCTTTGTGTCAATAAGAATCCAAGATTCTCTCACTGATGCTCTTTGAACATCTTTGCTCATAACCAAGCGGTACTGTACTTTACTCCACAGAGCTAAAAGGGCTCTAAGTATAAGAATGAGAGGGTCTTTATTCTTTCATCCCAATTCCCACACTATCTATACTCACTAGTTTATAAGACAATTCACTTAATAGTTTTAGAGAAGACAGAGGCCCCCCCTTAATATTTATTTGTTTGTTTAGGACCTGAGGATTAATACAGGGTGGATATAAAGTTCGTGTGCAGTTTCAATAGTGCAATAAAATAGTAAACTGTTTTAAATTGCACATGACCTTTATGTCCACCCTATATAATATTGGTTTGTATGCTGTCTGCAAGGGGCAAAGGTTTAGGAAAGTTTTCTCTTCCATAATAAGAAGTGCATTTAATTCCCTGTCTTCAGACCTTATAAGTTCCATCGCTGTTGTTTTAGTCAAGAGCTTCTATGGGGTTGTGATCAGCATGCCAGCTTTCTGACTTGTTTTTTCATTAATTCATAATATTTCACCTGATTTTTTGTTCTATAGAAATTTGTTGAGTTTTCTAGTGTGCTAATGACCCTCTTCCTATTCTCTTGTGAGTCATGGATTTAAACCTTTAAAAAAATTCCATCGGTATTTTCTTCATAGTTTCTTAGGGAGGACATACCTAGATGTGCTTAACTGATATACCTTAGTAAACATGAAGTCACTACATCTGTCTTTTTAATGGCTGCATAAGATTCCATTGTTTGGATGTTTTCTTATAAATTAATTGGTTTTGTTCTTTTTCTTTTTTTTTTTTTTGAGACAGCGTCTCACTATGTTACCCTCAGTCGAGTGCCGTAGCATCACAGCTCACAGCAACCTCAAACTCCTGGGCTTCAGTGATTCTCTTGAATCAGCCACTCAAATAGCTGGAACCACAGGCGCCCGCCACAATGCTTGGCTATTTTTTGTTGTTGTTGTTGTTGTTGCAGTTGTCATTGTTGTTTAGCAGGCCCGGGCTGAATTCAAACCCACCAACCCTGGTGTATGTGGCCAGTGCCCTACTGAGCTATGGATGCTGAGCCTATAAATTAATTGTTATCTACTGATTAAAAATTGATGTTGTGATTATAAACACAAGTGCTATAAACATTCTGGGGTAGACTGCTATGCAGAGATGTATCTATAGAATAAATTCTTAGAGGTAGAGGGTTGATTGAGAGTTGGTAGAGGTAGAGACCTAGAAAGGTCCTCTTTGGAGAGAGAGAGAGTTTGGAAAGAGGCTCTGAGATCAGGCTGCCTAGGCTCATAAACCATGCTTTCTTCCTTAGGAGTGCTGTGACCTTGGGCAAATTACTTAAGTTTCTTTGTCTTGTTTTTCTAATGGGTAAACACAGGAAAAATAATAATATCACCTTTCTCCAGGGTTGTGAGGATTAAATGAATTCATTTTGCTGAGATTCATGTCTGATGTTAAACACTAAAATAACCACTGTATGTTGGTGTTATTATTCTAGGACAGAAGTAGCAACCACACTAGTCAAAAAACTGTTCTCAGCACATCAGTGCTGAGAGTCTGGTTAGCACAGACGTGCTCCTCTAAGCACCCCTCTGGAGGGAGGTGAGATGGTGCCCACAGCAGAGCAGGCAGCCTGGGGCCTCAGCAGATCTGAGGGCTCTGAGCCTTCTTATCCAGTGATCTGCGGCATTTAGCTACTTGCAAGCTGCATAGGGTTTTCTTTTTTCACTTTTTAAAAATTCATTTTCATTCATATATTTGTATATGCTTGTGAGGTACAAATGGGCTTTTGCCACGTTGATGATTGAATTGCAGTGAAGTCAGAGCCTTCAGTACATCTATCACCCAGCAAGTGACCTCCAGTCCCCATGTGCCACTCCACCCCTCCGAGCCTCCCTTGTCCGTCATTCCATGCTCTGCTTCCACGGGTATGCATTATTGGGTTCCCACTGATAAGTGACAACGTGCGGTGATTGCTCTCTATACCTGAATTGTTTCACTCAAGATAATGACTTCCAGTTCCTTCCTTGTTGCTTCAAAAGACACAATTTCATTCTTTACGTACAGCTGAATAGTACTCCGTTGTGTATATATACCACATTTTCTTATCCAATCCTCTGCTGATGGACACTTAGGCTGATTGCTTATCTCTGCTATTGTGAGTAGTGCAGGCTGTGCTGTTAACTGTTGTCTCTCCAGCTCCAGACAAGGCTTGGCATGTAGTTGAATGAGTAAGTGAATGCGTGAATGACCCTAGTTTTAAGAATTGCTTTTTCTTTAATGCCTTCTTATTATCTCCAAGCTTCCAATGATGTCTCGGTACCTGTCACAGCTTAGCTTTATTGTAAACATGCTTGGTGGGACACAGCACGTAGGGCCCTGACTGAGTGGACTGGAGCCACCAGGGTGGACAGAGACAAAATGCAGAGGTCGCCAGGAACGCGTGGTCAGGAAGCTCTACGAGAAGCTTGGGCTTCCTGTTCCCCTGTGGGTGGGAGATTTGGGGGGCTTGAGTTCTCAACCCCAGGAAGGCTGGCTCATGCAGGGCCTGCTACTCAGTAACCTCTAAACCAATGGCAGCTTTCTAATTCTATTTCTAACTTCTGATAAAAACTAAGATAAAGTGTGCATCGGATGCTATTATCCCTCTTTTTTAAAGCCATACCCACCTTCATATATTATAGATATCATTGTATTATGGATGTGGCTGCCCACATAGAACAACATTCCCAGTGTGGCTGTTAGGTATTGAATGAGACTCAGAGACCAGATAGGATAGCAGAGATCCTGGACTTCTGGCCAGCCTATCTCAGTGGCACAACTTTGCCTAAGTCACTTGAAATTTCCAAGCATCTGTTTCTGCCTCTGTAAAACAGACATTAGTGTCATAATCACTACCACCTGTCTGGGCTTAAGAACATCTTGACATTAAGTTAAAATAGAGAGCAAAAAGACACATTCCAATAGGTGAGATGCCCCGAAATCTTGACCTGAGAGTCACTCTTAATGGTAAAACCATTGTGGTGTTATGTTTCTACATGATATTCCTAGCAGATGCTTAGCTACAGAAAAACCTTGATATTGAATTGTCTTAGAATATGATTCAAATTTGTTATTATTTTTTACCACCCACATATTAATGCATTGAGAAACAGAAGATCTGTATTCAAAATGGGGTTACTGTCTGAAATTGGGTAACATATGCAAGAGACAGACCATTCCTTCCTGTAGGCCCCTTCTATTGCTGGTGTTAAAACTGATCAAGACCTTTGCATGGATAGAAAAAAAAATATTAACAGAGGACCATTTATAGTTATCAGTTGGGGCAAGACTGATTCTGAAAGCAGGAAGCTTGTGTGGGGGAAGAGTCAGGAAAATCGTCAAACTCAAGCATGGATCTCTCTAGAGGAAGGAGTCAAGTCTCCCTCCTATTTTAATAATGAAACAGCTGCTAAGGTCGTGGCCCTCTAGGGGGTCTTCATTTGTGATGGGTAGCTGGATCGGTTTTGTTTTGTTTGGGGGAATAAATATTTGAATGGGGTAACCCAAGAAGGGTTTTGCCACTCTTATGATGCTATTGATACGCAGGCTGACGCTATTATGGCGGGTGCAACATGCTACATTACCTTTATGCCTCCAGGTAACCTGAAGCACCTGTCTATGGACTTGGCACTACCTTACACTGAAGCGTCTGCCCTGCTTGGGGACAGTAACCTGAGCCAACCGCATACCTCGCAGACAGCTCGCTTTAGCCTCTGACAGCCCTAAGGAAGGGAGAGCGGGGAGTTGCCCGGGATGGAGGCTTCTGGAGGGGGCCTGGCCGGCCTGGCAGGGTGGTCTTGAATCTTCTCAACTTCTCCCTTAGATGCAACCAGTAGCAGCTCCTTCTTTCGAGACAAGGATGTAGTTTGTATGCAGGAACTGGAGGCGATTTGGACCCTTGGAACACTTCCTTTTCCCCTGGGAACTTGGTGATGCGTCCCCGCAGGCCATGTCCACGTGGAAAGCAAGGCTCACCCAAACCCTGAAAGCTCCATCCGGAAGGATGCACCTGTTCCCATGCTCAGCTCTGCTGGCTTGTTTTGGGAACACGAGGGAGAATGCACCGTTTGATCAGCCTGGCCCGGCTGACACTAGCTCTACGGTCTATGCTCAGCCTGCGGCCAAAGCGGGCAGACACCCAAGCCGCCCGAGAGTGGAAGAAGGAGCTCCAGAGAAAAGGCGAGATTCAGGCACCTGCACAGAGAGAAATGGCGGTACGAGTCGCAAGTGGAGGAACCACGCTGCCAACCGGCCAGCTGAGATACTCGAGGACCTGCCCACGTCCCCGGGTGGTGAAAGGGACCGTGAAGCCGTGGCTTTCCAGACTTCCATCCCCAGACCATCAATCGTTGATATGCCAAAGGTGAGGGAGCACAGCGCTGCTGCTGGGGCTGGGGTGGAGTTGGAAGCCGGGCTGGTCCTCTGAGGATGCTTCTGCAAACAGACCCCTTACTTCTTCAACCTTGTGTTGACTAAGACATGGTGACGAGCTCTGACTAGTGAGAGGAAGTGTGTTCTCAAAAGATATAGAAGGAAGCAGTAACATTAAGCCCTGTAGCCACAGCACTAGCCAAACTTGACCTTGAATTAACTGGCTATGGTGCCTGCGAGCTAACAGTGGCTCAGTAAAACAAACATAAGTAATAGAGTCTGGGGAAGCATTTTTTCTTTTTTAACTCCATCTGTAAATTTATGTATCCAAAAATCCACAGTAAGAAAAGTTCGATCATAGAATTTAAGAAATTGCCACTACTTAAAAGAAATCACTTAGGCTGGGTGGTGCCTGTGGCTCAAAGGAGTAGGGCGCTGGCCCCATTTGCCAGAGGTGGCAGGTTCAAACCCAGCCCCAGCCAAAAAAAAGAAAAAAGAAAAAAGAAATCATTTGGGAAAAATTTGGAAATGCAAATCAGTATACACATAGCAGAACAGAAAGGAACTGACCTGTATAAATAAAACTGTTCTCAATATAAGTTTTGGTGATCGTTTTCTGAGAGTTGAAGGCAGGAAGAGAAAGTTATTTGATTTTTTTGTTTGTTTGTTTAGCAGGGCTTGGCCAGGTTCGAACCCATCCCCACCTTGCACACAGGGCTGGTGCTTTAACCATTGAGCTCCAGGCACACAACCAAGTTATTTGAAAGCCTAATGCTTTAAAAAGCAGCATCTTGAATTATTTACTTATTTTCTTTCTTTTTCTTTTTGGCATTACTGAATTATAATCATTGAATATTCCTATTGGATTGAACTGCACAGTTATTGCAAAGTTCCTTGTAATCCCAACTTGGAGAAGCAGGGTTTCTTAAAGGATAAACTTGGAAGATGCCGCTTGAGCATTTTTTTTTCTTTTGATCATTTCCTAGCCAAGTGGCTAAGGACCAGACTTAAAAAGCTGAGAAGTTTTGGGGGATCTTGTGCTAAAATATTCTGATTAAAAAAAATAATTTTATCTCATCTACTTTAATAAGTCATTTTTTGGTCTGACTTCTTGTTTTAAATCTAAGAAACTTCATTAGTACTAAAAACTGCCAAACCAGTAAAGATAGGGTCAAAACATAATTTGAAAAATAATTTCATTGGATACTCTGTAGGTTTAATTTAAATGATTGTTTTCACAAAATCCTCTCATGTGGCCCATTTGTTGTTTGATTTTCAGTGTATACCCACCACCTCCAGATTAAGAGATTTGTAATAGTACTGTGAGTTAGCTGATTGAAATTCATAGCCAAGTTTATATTTGTTGGATAGTCAAGGGGAACTAATGATATATCATTCTAAGGAGCCAAAAGACTTTCTCTTGTGTAGAGATTCCAGCAACCCTAGATCTCCCTTATATTACTGAGGATCGCAGCAGGCAGG
The DNA here is from genome assembly GCF_027406575.1 of Nycticebus coucang. NCBI lineage: Eukaryota > Metazoa > Chordata > Mammalia > Primates > Lorisidae > Nycticebus > Nycticebus coucang. The sequence goes on from NC_069799.1 coordinate 58,125,681, forward strand.
AAGGGTTGATTTTATCTTTTCTTTTCTTCTCTCTCTTTTTTTGTTGTTGTTGTTGCAGTTTTTGGCCAGGGCTGGGTTTGCACCCGCCACCTCCTGTATGTGGGACATATACATGTCCTCCTATATCTGTCCTACTCCTTGAGCCACAGGCGCTGCCTGGTTGATTTTATCTTTGTGATTTAGAGGCATATGTGACACAGGGCTCAAGGCAAGGATGTGTGTTCACAGAGCCAGTAACTCTCATGTGGCAGCAGCCACAGTTAGGATTCACTTGGCAGGTGGACTGCAGGGTAGGATCTGTCAGAGTCAGGATGGCTGGAGTGTGGAGGCCATTGGAATAATCCCAACACAGGAAGACTAGGTGGGAGGCACCGGGTGGGGCAGCAAATGCCTCAGTTGACTGTGGGGGTTTCAAACTGGGTAGGGAGGGGTCAGAGCCCACTGGGTATGTTGGAATGAAATACTGACATCAAGTGCCTGGGTGTGCAGGAAGAGGACAGACTGTGAGTGAGTAAAGGGGCACCTCTTCTAGTTCAATGCCCAGAGCCAAACCTGTACGGAGCACCTGTAGTCCCCCAGCCATTCCTCTAAGCGCTTTCCATGCAGTATCTCATCAAAGCCTGGTCACAGTTGAGGGGCATGTTCTTATGATGCCATTTTACAAAGGAGGCCATGGACACTTAGAGAAGGTAAGACACCTGCCTAAGGCCACAAAGAAAATGTGGCAGAGACAGGATTGGAACCCAGTTTTGCTTCATTCCAAAGTCCATCCTCTGAATTATAATGTGCTCTTGTTGCTAATTAATTGTGTGGTGTTTGAGGATTTACAATTAAATATTCACATGTGATCTCACTTGATATGCAATCAGATTTAAATTCCGTATACATTGGTGCATATTTATCTCTAAGTAAGTGTATGTAGGTATATAATTATTTGTTATTGATTCATTTTCTTTTTTTCTACCATATCTTCATAGTATGGAACAACACAGAAAAGGATACGTTCCATTTTGCATCCTGCTAGGGACAAAGCTTTGTTGGCAACAGTGTGGAAGCTGCTTTGAGAGCTTCTGATTAAAAGGACTGCCCAGATTTTGCATTGCCAAGTAATTTTGCAGGGCCATGTTTCCCCTCAGAGATGATGAATGAGATGCTTTTATTACAATCTTGCCTGGAGGCAAAAATATTTCCTCTTTGGATACACTGATCTTCATCATTGAAGCTGCCTTGGTGGAGGCCACAAATAATATAAGTAATAGCTTTTTCTTTTTTTTTTTTTTTTTAGGTTTAGCCTCAGAACATAATTATAGCTAAGAAATAGGGACAAGTCCCTCTATCCATCTTTAGTTACCTGGCATTCAGATAAAGAGCAGAGCCCATTTACATTTGAAACAGCATTTGGTTGGAGAGAAAAAGCTCCAGGTCGTGAAGCCAAAGGAGTAGGGCGCTGGCCCATATGCCAGAGGTGGCAGGTTCAAGCCCAGCCCTGACCAAAAACTGCAAAAAAAAATAAATAAAATAAAATAAAGAAAGAACTAAGTAAAAATGAAACATTGTTTTGTTTTGTGCAAATGCAGGTGTATTTGTCTGTATTTAAAAGTGATACCAGTTAGTCTTCAACCTTTTTGTGGTCATCTCTTCTCTGCTTCAGGTCCGAAGTCACGGTGATAAACAATTCCACAATGGGGATGTGTTTTATAATGTTTATGATCTCTTTCCTCTGACTGAGTGGTTGTTCAAGGGAAGTGTCTAATACAGTGGAATTATAGAATCAATGGAATACAACCGTATTGCTGTTTACTGTTTTAGCCAAGAGTATTTTGTGCTCTTACTTCGCAGGGGCAGCGCTGGCCCTGGGGGAACACTGATGATGGAGACGCAGCCCCTGGGGCTGCTTACTTTCCAGTGGGAGATACAGTAGGGTAAACAGGCAGAATCAATGCAGTTTGAGAAGTCTTATGGGTTAGCGATGGATGTCATGTGAACACAGGAGACTCCTTGCTCAGCCTTCGGAAGACAGGGGAGGCTGGAACACACCCAGGAGAAGGGTTTCAACGTTATTCTTTTACCTGCACATCAGACCCAGCATCACAGCCTTCCTCGTTGAGTGGCACTGTTTTCTCTCCCCTCTCTCTTAATGATAGAGACAGTTTAAGAAAGATGAAATTCACACCCTAAGCAACTAAATAAAGGCATCAGAGTAGTTTGATAGTTTGAAAAAGTCTTTCTATAGCAGCCATTTTTATCTAGTTCTTACTCCAACTGAGAGTAGCCAGCCTAACATAGAAAGGGACAGGAATTGTAGATTGGGAAATCATCCCCAGTAGTTTTTTTCTTTTCTTTTCTTTCTTTTTCCTTTCTTTTTTTTTTTTTTTTTTTTTGAGACAGAGTCTTACTTTGTCACCCTGGGTAGAGTGTCGTGGTGTCATAGCTCACAGCAACTTCAAACTCTTGGGCTCAGGTGATCCTCTTGCCTCAGCTTCCCAAGTAACTGGGACTATAGGTGCCCACTACACCCAGCTATTTTTAGAGACAGAGTCTCACTCTAGCTCAGGCTGGCCTTGAACTCCTAAGCTCAGGCAATCTACCTGCCTTGGCCTCTCAGAGTTTTTTAACAAAATGTTATTTGTATAAAAACGAAGAGGAACAGGGCCCGTCTTGGAGTGGACAGCTACATTGCTTTTTGGAATGGGCTGGTTTTGCAGTTAAACAGAGGTGTGATATCAAGCCACCCCCAGCCCCTCACTGGTGGCCTGGATTAAGATTGACAGGCTCAGGTGGTCACTGCTTTCCAGGGCCTAGGCCTCAGCTTTACTGTCTGGAAACATGGTTTTGTCAGTCATCTTTCTCTGAGAGATGGTCTCTTGACACCCACGCTTACAAAGGCCTGGTGTGTAAGGCAGAAGGCCTATGTAGCAGAAAGCTCTGAGAATTGGCTAGAATTCTTGCCATTATAAAATCACATGTAAAGAGAAATGAAAACCAAATATTTGTTGGAAAGCATGGGCCCAGAGGAAGAAGCACCATGTATATTTTATTGCCCTAAAATATGCTTAATGCAAAATTTACCATTTTAACTCTTTTTTTTTTAGCATACAGTTCTGTGGCATTCAGCACATTCCTCCTGTCACACAACTGTCACCCCGTCCATCTCTCTCCTGAACTTTTTTATCTTTAGCTGGAATTCTGCACCCATTAAACAGTAACCCCACACAGCTGGCTCCCTCTTTCCTCCAGCCTCTGACAACCACCATTCTGCTTTCTGTCCCTAGGAATCTGACTACTCTGGGTACTCATTTATTTGGAGTCACACAGTATTTGCCCTTTTTTGTCTGACTTATCTCACTTAGCATAATGTGATTCATCCATGTTATATCATGGGTCTGAATATACCCAGAAGTGGAATTATGGGGTCATACGATAATTTTATGTTTAGTTTTTGGAGAACCTGACACACTGTCTTCCACAGTATCTTGTACCACATAATATTCCTAGTCATAGTGCTCATGGGTTTCAGTTTCTCCACATCAATGTCAACACTTGTTGTTTTCTGGGGTTTTTTGTTTGTTTATCTTTGATAATAGCGTAATGGGTGTGAAGCAGTATCTCCTTATTGTTTTGATTTGCACCTCCCTAATGATTCGTGATGCTGAGCATCTTTTCACGTGCTTGATATTTGACCATTTGTGTACCTTCTTTGGAGAAATGTCTATTCAAAACCTTTGCCCCTTTTCAAACATGATTTTTGCTGTTAAGTTGTAGGAGTTCGTTATATAGTGTGGATATTAGTCCTTTGTAAAATGTATGATTTGCAAATATTTTCTCACATTCTGTGGGCTGCCTTTTCCCTCTGGGGATAGTGTCCTTTGATTGCAGGGAAGTTTTACATTTTGATGGAGTCCTATTTATCTATTTTTTCTTTTGTTGCCTGTACTTTTGGTATCATATCTAAGAAATCTAATGTCATGAAGTTCTAAAAGTTTTGTAGGTCTTTGACCTATTTTGAGTTAATTTTTGTATACAGCATAAAGTAAGGGTCTGACTACATCTTTTGCATGTGGATATTCAATTTTCCTAGCACCATTTCTTAAAAACACTCTCTTATCCTCATTGAATAACCTTGGCACTCTTGTTAAAATAATTTGATCATGTATGTGCTTGTTTATTTTTTATTTTTATTTTTTTGTGCTTGTTTATTTTTGAGTTCCCCATTCTGTTTCAGTTTTCTGTAGGTCTGTCTTTGTACCAGTACCACATAGTTTTGATTATTGTCACTTTGTAGCATGTTTTGAAATCTGGAAATGTGAGGCCTGTAGCTTTGTTCTTTTCTTTCAAGATTGTTTTGATTATTTGGGGTTTCTTGAGATTCTATATGAATTTTAGGGTGACTTGTTCTATTTCTGTAAAAACATATTGGAATTTTGATAATAATTACAGTAATTATATAGATGGCTTTGAGTAGTACTAAGATGTAATAATATTAAGTCTTCTAATCCATAACGTGGTATGTCTTTACATTTATTTATGTCTTAAATTCTTTCAATAATGTTTTAGTTTTCAATGTACACTTCTTTTGCTCCCTAGGTTAAGCTTATTCTTGAATGTTTCATTCTTTTTGATGCTATTGTTAATGAAATTGTTTTAGTAATTTTCTTTTCAGATCATTCATTCTTAGTGTATAGAAGTGTAGCTGATTTTTGTGCAGGGGTTTTGTATCTTACAATTTTGCTTAACTCATTTGTTTTAACTTTTATGTATGTGTATGTGTAATCCTTAGGGTTGTATACATATAAGATCATGTAATCAACAAACAGATAAATTTTACTTCTTACTTTCTAATTTAAATGGCCTCTATTTCTTTTTCTTACTAACTGGTATAGCTGGAACTCCCAATCCAATGTTGAATAGAAGTGGCAAGATCAAGCATCCTTGTTTTAGGATCTTAGAGTAAAAGCTTTTACTTTTCTTATCATTGAATGCGATGCTAGCTGTGCATTTTTTTTTTTTAAATATGGCCTTTTCTGTATTGAGGTAATTTTCTTTTACTCCCATCCATATTTTTTATGATGAAAAAGTGCTGACTTTTGTCAATTTTTTTTTTTCTGCATCAGTTGAGGTAATCGTGTGTATTTTCTCCTTCATCCTGTTGATGTGGTATGTTACACTGATTGATTTTTCTATGTTGAACCATCATGGCATTCCAGAAACAAATTCTACTTGGTCATAATGTAATCTTTCTAATATTCTGTGGAATTCTGTTTGCTGGTATTTGTTGGGGATTTTTTGATTAATATACATCAGAAATATTGGTCTGTGGTTTTATTTTCTTGTTGTGTCTTCATTTAATTTTGATATCAGAGTAATGTTGTCCTTATAGAATGAACTAGGAACTGTTTCCATCTCTTCAATTCTTTAGAAGAGTTTAAAAAAGTTGTTAATTCTTCTTTACATGTTTGATGGTACAAGTTTTTTGTTCTCTTCTGGATGGTATTTAATTACAGAGCTAATCTCTTTACTAGTTGTGGGTCTATTCAGATTTTCTATATCTTCCTGATTCAGTCTTTGTAAAGAGGAGCTATTTTGATAGCATCCCTGAGCTATATTAATTGCAATCATAAATACCACTTGTGCCCAATTGATAGACAAAGCATGGTGTTACACAGATTAGGTTATTTGATTTTTCTAATCCTTTTACAATGTTATTTCCTGACAATCTCAACCACTCCTCTGCTCAAAACACTTCAATGACTCCCATTTCCCTCAGAATGAAAGTCAAATCCTCACAATTGTCGCACATCCTATATAAAGTATCTCTCATTACCTCTTTCACTCACCTTCTACTGTTCTCACTGACAGGGAAGCTAGGACTCAGAGGGGTTAATTATCTGATCCATTGCCACTCTTAAGGATAACCCTCCCAGTAGCCTGGGAAGCTTAGGTCAATAGGTCAGAATATGACTTCCACGGGCAGTACAGACATGCTACGAATAGCTAAATACACTTTATTTGCCCTCCTTGTCTAGGCTGTGTGCCCATCCTTCTTGTCATGGCACAGTCTTTGTTAACACATGGACATTCAATTAACTGAGTTTCAGCTTCCTTGGTTAGAATCAGATTCCAGCCATGCTTTCCTGAAGAGCCATATCAAGATCATGTTATTTAGAATTTGGTGTTTGAGAGACCCCTGGGATACTTACTAACAGAAGAGCTCATGCAGGTGTTTACCTCTGTTGGTAACTGATCTCATTCAGCACATTGATTTTTATTTTCAACTTCTTGAGGTCGTCTTGAAGTTAAGACTTGGGGTACCATCTGTAGTATTGCTTGGAAACTCATATGTGATCATCTATCATGCCTTGTTCCACCTGCACTCTGTGTCCCCCTTGTTTGATGGCTCTACTGTTCTACATTTCCATTTTCTGATACAAGCCAATTTTCCTGGATTTCTTTAGAATGAAATCTTCCCTTTCTTTTCCAGAAGCCCGAATAGAAGATAACAATTCTAGCCTACCTATAAAAACCAATACCCCATTGGTGAAGCTCTCTGCTGAGCAGACGATTTGACATAAATTTTTTTTAATAGAAAGCAACTTATAAATCCATGCAATCAAATGTTAGTTTTCTAGTTCTTTTTTATTCTCCTGAGCAAAATCATTAACTGTCCCTCCTGCCCCAAACCAGGAGGATATCTGAATGAGCTGGTGAGTATCCAGTCTCATTCCATTTAAGGCGTGATCATTGTTTATTCCAGGTTTCCATTTTCAGAAGACATTAAACATCATGGCATGATCGGGCATGATATACTCTGTCTCCTCAGTCAGGAAGTTTCCAATCTGGATATTCAGTTGCGCCCCAACCAGAAAAGAGAGAGGCAGCTACTTGGCTTCTCTCAGAATGAAATAAAATGAACAGCCCTCATGAAACCATGACAATTTACATTGTGCAGCTTTGGCTATTGGAAACCATCCATAAAAAGACTGCGGAGGATGGCAAAATTGCAAAGTTTTCAGACAATTTGGAGCTGAGGGGCCTATTCTATATTCCACACTAAGAAATGAAAGATGGGTGTATAAGTAATTTCTAAAGCACTATTTTTTCAAATGAGGTTACCCTTGCATTTATAACTCAGTTAAAAATGCTAAATATTCGGTAAGTAGATATTGGTATGTTGGAGGGAAAAAGGTCCAGAGGGAAGAGGTTGGCCCATACTTTTGAGTAGCATCTATTCCCAGCTCATCAGGGAGAATCTAGTAATCTGCCTGTGACCTGATTCTTCCTTTGCTCTCAATTTTCACAGACAGTGAGTTAAAAGAGCAGGGTTTACTTTATTCCTAGGCAATGGCCTAGCATGTCTACCCAATGAGCCACCAAAGAGATTCCAGTTGATTGACAAAGACCTATTTCCCCAAAATACTTGTGTTTGTATAGTTGGAATTTTAGTTGTCTTGATGAAATAACCTGTAGAGTTGTGTTTCAGTTCAAAAAGATAATTCCACTATTCCACTCGTGGGGTATGCTGGAAACATTAACATTTCTTATGTTCCAGGAACCACAGGGGCTAGATGAATGAATGTGCTATATCAATCATGGGAAATTAGAGATTTTTTTTTTCCAGCCAAGGGCATGGTTAACTTGACCTGAACTGCCTTGAGTTTTCCACTCACCGCTGCTCCTTTCCAAAGAAAATACAGCCTAGCAAGTTAACACTTTTTCCAGTATGAGGTTGACACACTTGGTTTTGTAATTCTGCACCAGGGGAGGCCACAGGCTAGAAATTGTAGGCAATTAGAGGAAGGAGAATCCTTCACAAAGGGCATAGAACCTGCTATGGGAGCTGTTTTCTTGTTCTGGAAAGTTGGTTCGTGTGTACCCCATGTTCAGTTAAGTGGAAAACAACAGGTCAGGCAACTGTTAGACCAGTGTTTGTCAACCTTTTTTTTTAATCTCACAGCATACTTCAATTATGTTGATTTTTAAAAAAGAGTTAAAAAAGAATAATATACTTGCTGTGCTTTGACTTTTTTGAAAATGATTTAATTAATGATCTTTAAAAATTTTCCCAGCACACCTAAGATCCTCTCACTGCGCACCAATTGAAAATACCCTAAGCACATTGGCATGACTTGATGACCATTGTAAAGTAAAAATTTCCCCTCAAATGAGCCATCTGCAAGGGGAGAGTCAGGTCCTATAATTTAAAATATCAACTCTTGGCTGGGCACGATGGCTCACATCTGTGATCCTAGTACTTTTGGAGGCTGAGGTGGGTGGATCATCTGAGCTCAAAAGTTTGCAACTAGCCTGGGCAAGAACAAGATCCCCATCTCTCCTAAAAATAGAAAAACAAATACACAAACTTGCTGAGCGTAGTGGTGCACACTTGTAGTCCCAGCTACTTGGGAGACCTAGGGAAGAGGATAACTCAAGCCCACGGGTAAGTGGGTTGCTGAGAGATATGATGCCACGGCACTCTACCCAGAGTGATTGAGGGAGACTCTGTCTCACACAAACAAACAAAACCCCTCTCTCGTCCAAAAAGGGTATGTAATTTATTATTGATTGTAATGAATGCAGTGAATTTGCAAATGAGCTGGCTTTGAAAACTTAAAGGTTTTATTTTTGATACATATAAAACAATGCATTGTCTTGTAAAAGATCAAATATTTTAGATGAATACTTAGAGTTGATTCAAAGTTATCCCTTTTGTAAAATCGCTCTCACCAATCTGTTCTCTGGTGTCCTACTTGGTGAGGGGAGCCAAGCAGTAGAGATGGGGAACCATGAGCACATGGTTCTGCCTGTGCTCAGTGGAGTGAGAAAATCATGGCTACACATGGATACAGAGACAGAATAAAAAGGGGGGATTCTGTCTATGGAAGCCCTTCCTGGGGCAGCAACACATACACCCCTAATCTGTAGTGATTTCTCTTTTATCTGGGAATTGTGTTCCTTTTTGACTAAGGGGGGCACCTCAGGAGGTACACACATGAAAAGAATGAAGCAAGGTGACCAGTTGAATAGACTGGTATTTAGTGAGGTGATGGAATTCCTGGATGCCTCTTATCCTGGGGTCTTTCCCAAGGGCTCCAGAAGGCCTGTCTGTAGGAGTGACAGTCCTTTTGACGGAGTGTCTGCTGGAGTCCATCTGGCCAAGATGCATAGGACTTGAGTGTTTGCAGAGAGAAATAACTTGGTGTAGTGGTGAATTGACCTGAGTTAGTCTGACCATTGGAAACTGTCCTGTAAATATCGGTAGCCTCCAACAACTGGAGGCACATGACGGCCGTGTGTCTGCCCACCCGTAGCTTGCTCTTTAGTGATATGCTGCAATAAAGAACATCTCAGGGGAATTCTGCCACAGATACAAACATCTGGTGGCAAGCACAGAAAGGGTCAGACTCTCTGGTCCTGCATACTGTAGGAAGTCCCCAGATTTTGTTGTATAAAATAGCCTCTTGCCTGAATAGATAATATATAGGAATACAACAGTATTCTAATGGCAAAATCAGCAAGCCTTCTAGTCAAATGAGGTAAAGGAGCCCTCTGTTAAATCAAAGCCCAAATGGAGTTCAAGATCCTGAAGTTCAGGATGCTTTTATAAAAGGGGTAAGACTTCTGAATTTGCCACATTCTTATACTTCATTTTGCAAAGGCAAAGATGCTAATCAGTCACGTCCCTTGAATGCCATTCATTTCACGATTGCAAAAATTATTTTACACTGACTCTTACACTAACTACCCACATCTTTTACACTAACTCACAAGTCTGCCTGGCTCATTTGAAGTACTTGCTGTCACCACCTGTGGGTGCAGACAGATGGTTAGGGGCCTTCTAACACTAACTAAGCACCTGTGAGTGCAGACACCTAAACTCTCTTTGCTCTCAAGGAGGAGCACAAGGACGAAGGTGCTCGAATTTGGCCTTTGAGGATTGTTGGGTGAGGATGAGATGCTGGATGCTGCAGTCTCCATCCTGTGAGCACGAGAACAAACTTGTGAATAAAAACTGTCTGGAAATGACGGGAGAAGGCAAGGAAGAACCTAGGTCATTGATGATGGCTCGGAACCACTTCAAGGACAGCTAACTTCCTTAGAGTATAGATGCACAAAGCATTTACACTAAAGTATTTAATTTAATTAGTTTATTTATTGGACATAGAATCTGACTTTGTCAACCTTGGTAGAGTGCCATGGCATCATAGCTCACAGCAGCCTCAAACTCCTGGGCTTAGGAAATCCTCTTGCCTCAGCCTCCCAAGTAGCTGGGACTATAGGCACCCGTCACAATGCCCGGCTATTTTTTAGAGACAGGGTATCGCTCTTGCTCAGCCTGGTGTCGAACTGGTGAACTTAAGCAATCCACCCATCTCGGCCTCCCAGAGTGCTGGGATTACACATGTGAGCCACCTCACCCAGCCATATACTGAAGTATTTCTAAAAGCTGCTAGAATATTCTAGTTTATGTTTTCCAAGGATAGATCCAGCTCCCCCTGGGAAATCTCTAGGTGATCTTGCAGCCCTCACAAATTCAATACATACAAATATGAAGTATCTTTCCACCCAGACCTCCTCTCTGTGTCTCTCAGCAGCAAGAAACAGAAAATCTCACTCAAATTTTAACAATATGCAGGTGTTTATCTCACTTAAAAAGAACCCTCAATGTCAAAAAGAAAAAAATAACTGTGTTTCATTGTATAAATGCTTTTAGCAGTAAGCCATGGAGATGAGATAAATGTGAAATGGCATTTTAGCATTTATTCCTTTGTCATGCAGCCGCTTCTGAGCCTGAATCCTGTAGCAACTCAAAGGCAAACCCAGTGCTCTGTTCTTTGTAGCATCCCAAGCAGAAAACAACACATATGAGACCCCCATCAAGGTTTGTTGACCTAAGATCTGAATTCCCACTCTAAAAGTTCAAAGTTAGACCTTGCCCTAATTACTGAGCAAGCACACAAAAAACTAACCTGCCAAACGTTTTATTTAAAGTTATGTGTTCCTCTTTAAATCAGATTACTTTTTGCTCATGAAACACGCTCTGGCTTAACTATAATAGCTAAGTCTTCGGCTTTACTTTCAAATTGAGAAAGTTACCCATTCAGCGTAAGATCAGAACCTTCGTACTTAAATCAGATGACGTAAAAACATCTTTTAGATATTGAATTCTCTGCAAACCAGGAAAAAATTCAGCCAAAAGTATTGTAAAGCCAGAGTTTTGAAAAGAGGCAAAAGCATTCCTGGCAATGGTCTTAATATAGCTAGGCGTCTCACTATGTGACCAATATCATTTATATGCTTCTCCGACTTTATGCTATTAAAGCCGCAGAGAGTAACAAGGCAAATGGTCCCCTTTGTTTTCTTCTGTTTCTCCTTTAATGGCATCATTATTCGTGTTATTAATATTTTATATTTTCTCCTGTAACACTTAAAGTTCTGCACAAGTAGTCATTCTTTCTAGTACAGTACTAGAATCATAAGAGCTATTATCTTCACTTTGCCAATAGGAAAATTGAAACACAAAGAGGTCAGTTCTTTGGCATGCGAGAAATTCCTGCGAGGGGCTAGGAAATGGATGGGGTGAAAGGAAATGCCTTCCTCTGCCTGAGTTCATTTGAAAATAAAATTTCCTAAGTCTTCTGTCTCACATATGGGTTCCTTCTTCAAGGGAAAAAAAATTTTATCTTGGACTCTCCCCCCTGGTGTGGTCTGAAATTATTTTCATAAGGTTTTAGAATGATGAATTGATCACGAAGATATTGGCCGTACTGAGCAAAGATTAAATGGTAAGAATATACGAAGGCTCTATGTCAGAAACTTCGCCCCTGATTTTGAACATCCTTTTATTTATTCAACAAACATATATTAAGTGTTTTCTCTGTGCCAGGCTTTGCTATAGGAGCTAATAGATATAAAGACAAGAAGAGCTAGTGTGAGAGTCAGACACAAAAAAATACAGCAGAGCCTCTGTAGCTGACCAGCTCCCTACACTGACCTCCTCCTTAAGTTGGCCTCATTTTCATTACCGGACATGCAGCACGTGTACATATCAGCAAGTAGATCTACTTCCTTATGTTGGCCACCTCTGTATGTTGACAGCTTTTTATAGTCCCTTGCCTCCTGCTATATATAGCAGTTGGTGCTTACCTCGGTTGACGTGCTTAAGACACTAAGTTCCAGGTGAGCCCAGGAGAGGGCACCAAATGGAATTGGAAGTTGGGGATGGGATCAGAAAAGGGTGGCAGAGCAGGGATCATGCAGTGGATCCGTAGGGACAAAGAGAGTGTGGAAATCAAAGTGTTTAAAGAACAAAGAATCTTTTAAAAATCCTTTTCAGTACCGATGGTACTGTTTGTTTTCTTTTTCCTTTCTCCTGAGAGTGTCTGTCTGTAGCCCAGACCAGACTTTTCACTTCAGATGACATTTTCTCCTTCTCTTTCCTTAGGGGCTGGCCCTCTGGCACCTACTCTAGACAGGAACCCAGGCTGGGCATCTATGGTGGTCTGGGCCACGTTCCACTCCCACCCCCTGCCAAGGTGCTCAGGCCCTGCCTTGCTCGTGGGGCTCCATAATCACTTGGGGACTTAAAAAAAAATTTACTAACACTAATGCTAACGCCCTGAAAATTGGTATGTAATTGATCAGAGATGGGACTGTGGCATCAGCGTTTTTACAAAGCTGCCTCCAGCGATTCTAATGTGCAACCAAAATTGAGAACCACTGATGGATTGCATGGAGATAGGAGAATTTGTGCAATCCAGGATCTAAGAACAGGCTCTTGGTGTGTCTGTGAAAAATCTCAGTCAACATTAGGCAACAGATTCCTTGTTGTTCTTTTATCCCCAACATTTCCTAAGATCCTTAAAGAAAACAGTTCCCATTCCCAGGTGGAGGGTTCCTGCCCATTCTGCTGTCACATCAATGGCAGAACAAAGTTAAGACAGGAAAAGGAAGTTTCCAAGAGGTACTGAGTGTTTTTAAGTGACTCTTAGAGAATCTGTAAGTCATGCCTTTCAAATCTCCTTTGGACTTAAAACGAATATGGCCCTGTGCATCAGCATGCTGGGGGGACTTATTTTTCCCTCCTACCCTGAAAATAGAATCAGTGTCATCCTTCAAATGTTAGTCTCCATGGTTATTATACAGACTTGGAGACTAACTGGAAATCTTTCAAAACTCACCTTCAAGCTTCATGACTTCGTTCTCCAGGAAAGTAGAACCCAGATGGTTTTGCGTGGAGAATAAGGAAGAGAAGAGGATTTTATCTGTTCTTTTCTGGAGTTGATTCCAGATGATTTCAACTGGAGATCTTGTTTTTTCCTTCACCATGGACGTTATTTGGAAAAGATTCCCTTGCTTTAAGGAATCCTCAAAGGGGCTGGTCACAGTGGCTCACGCCTATAATCTTTGTACTCTGGGCAGATCCCTTGAGCTCAGGAGTTTGAGGCCAGCCTGAGCAAGAGCAAAACGCATCTCTACTAAAAAAAGAAAAACTAGCTAGGCGTTGTGGTTGGCACCTGCAGTCCAGCTACTTGGGAGGCTGTGGCAGGAGGATTGCTTGAGCCCAAGAGTTTGAGGTTGCTGTGCTATGATGATGCCATGGCACTCTACCCAGGGCTAGAGGGAGGCTCTGTCTCAAAAAAAGAAAAGGAGAGGAGAGGAGAAGAAAGGAGAGGAAAAGAAAAGCCTCAAAGGTAGCATTTTTTTTCCCCTTTTGTTACTAGAGATTCTCCCTTGGGGTTCACTACATGACATTCCAGTTTTGAGGTCTCATGCACACCTTACCACCTCCTTGTAAGCAGTAGTTTCTTGCATTTCACGTCGTGCCCTCCTAATATATCAACTTTCATCACAGAAACTTTGGATTTTCCCTGAACAGATCATTGAGTCATTTATCCAGCCAGGATTCTTCCAAGAAACAGTACAGTAGAGTAGATATGTGTTGGTGTGAGCGTTGTATGTGTAGAAAGAGGGAGATTTTAAGGAATTGACTCATGTAATTGTTGGGGCTGGCAATTCCCAAATCTTCAGGACAGATCAGAAGCCTGGAAACTCAGGCAGGACTGGATGTTGCAGTCTCGAAGCAGAATTCCTTTTTCTTTGGGATACCTCAGTCTTTGCTCTTTTTTTTTTTTTTTTTTGTAGAGACAGAGTCTCACTGTACCGCCCTCGGGTAGAGTGCCGTGGCGTCACACAGCTCACAGCAACCTCCAGCTCTTGGGCTTACGCGATTCTCCTGCCTCAGCCTCCCGAGCAGCTGGGACTACAGGCGCCCGCCACAACACCCGGCTATTTTTCGGTTGCAGTTTGGCCGGGGCTGGGTCCGAACCCGCCACCCTTGGCATATGGGGCCGGCGCCCTACTCACTGAGCCACAGGCGCCGCCCTCAGTCTTTGCTCTTAAGGCCTTTGACTGATTGGATGAGGCCCACCACGTTAACAAGGGTAATCTCCTTTCCTTAAAGTCAACTGATGGTAGATGTCAATCACCTCGACAAAATACTCTCACAGCAACATCCGGTGTTTGATTAAATATCTGAGTACTTTACCCAGTGTTTCATTAAATATCTGAGTACTGTGGCCCAGCCAAATTGACACCTAAGCCTTCTTATCACAGTTTGATGAAGAGAATTAAATTATTTCCATCAATGTCTAGAATAATGACTGGACCACAAAAATATTGGCAATATTAAAGGAAGATTAAATGATAAGGATATAGGAAGACTCTATACCATAAAGCTCTCTAATTTTGATTTTATTGATTCATCCTTCAATTTATTCAATAAGCATTATTAAGTGCCTCTGTGTGCCAGGCATTGTGCTAGGTGCTAATTATAATAGATAAAAGAAAAAGAGTTCATGTTCTTTAAATTCCTCAATTGAGTAGGAAAATCAGACACGTATATAAATATATAGTATAACCTCCATAGCTGACCACCTCCCTACATTGACCACCTCCTTAAGTTGGCCTAATTTTCATTTTTTCATAGCCTGGACATACATCACATATGTATGTATCAGCACAGAAGGCCTAGTTCCTTATGTTGACCACCTACATATGTTGACCAGTTTGTTAACAGTCCTTTAGGTGGTCAACTTACACAGGTGCTACAGTATTTTTTTTTATTTCAGATTCGAAGATCTGAGCTCTACTCTCCCACCAACTTGTTAAATGGTTCTTGGGCTCATCTCTTTAACTTTGAGAGCCTAATTTTGCTCTTCTGAAAATTTAGGAATGAGCCAAAGATAAGAAGTCTCTAGGCAGAGATGTCCTGTTCAGCCTAAAATTCTGGGACTTTGAAAATAATTCAGTGTCCTCAACACTTTCCTGTATCTTAAAAATATGAACACCCTTAGGATAAACATTTGGTGCCAGAGAGTTTCAGTAAGTGAAGAGGTATTATTTAGGGAAGAATGAATGAACAAGGAGTTAACGGTGTGATTTCTAGAGACCACACTTATAAGGGAATTGGTTAAAAGTCTATAAATTGAAGATAATACTGTAGTTTAGTGATTACAGAGCCTCTGTTTGGGGTATCTGACTTACTTTTGATTCTACTGCTGGTAGTTCTACTCTTCTAGGCCCAACATTGACCTGTTACCTAGTATGACACTTGTTCATATTCAAATTTCTCTGGGAACAGTGAATCATTTTAAGCTTAATTTTGACCCAGTGTGGTGTTATGTACTCTGTAGAACCGTCCAGTCATGAAACCTGTATTTTTGCTAACTTGATTCAAATGGTTTCCTAGTTTCCATTCCTCTAAAACATGTTTCCCCCGGAAGCGGAATGTTGTCAGATACATTAGACTGTCACTGACACAGCTCTTAACTCATACCCTGGCCCTGGAAAGCGGAGACGACCTCAGCTCGGGAGTCAGGAATCAAATCCAAGCTTTGGTGTGAAGAAGCATCTTTCATTTTCTCCAGACCTATATTTTGTCTTTGGCTGGGTAACTTCAAAAGGAAGGAAGTTTGTTAGGTTTTCAGTATATAATGATTGCTATAAGAAAAATAAAATTATCTGTATGGTAATTAGTGGATGTGTTGTTTCCGGCAGGTGCATTTGTATCTTTGGGGCAGAAATCACAAGTCAAACCATTTAAGGAAAGTATAGATTTATTACTGAAAAGTCCAGAATCAGGGCAGGCTTGATACAGTGGCTTGACGGTGGCACCAAAGACCTGCCCTGCTTTCCTGGTTTCAACTCCTTACAGAAGGCTACATGGGCCACCAGTAGTTCTTAGGGCTTTGGGTCTTCACTTCCTTGTTCAGCTAGAAGAGAGAGAATTGTGACAGAGGCAGAACTTCCTTCTGACCATAAACCAATTTGTGGACTTTCTCTCATTTTCCTTATGTCCAAGGGAATGTGACTACTCTGCTTGGACTAGACGTAAGACCTAAGACTTAAGATCTTGGACTCAACGTAAGATCCTACGTTGAGTTGGAAGCAAGATGGTTCTACCCACAGTATGTTGCTTTTCAGCAGGGGAGGGACCCAGGGGATTCAGAGGGCACTACGTGACCCATTCATATGTATTCTGGAAATTAAACACTTGGATTCAGATTTTTTTTTTTTTTGTAGAGACAGAGTCTTACTTTACCGCCCTCGGTAGAGTGCCGTGGCGTCACACGGCTTATAGCAACCTCCAGCTCTTGGGCTTATGTGATTCTCTTGCCTCAGCCTCCCGAGCAGCTGGGACTACAGGCGCCCGCCACAACGCCCGGCTATTTTTTTGTTGTAGTTTGACCGGGGCCGGGTTTGAACCTGCCACCCTCGGTATAGGGCCCGGCGCCCTCCTCACTGAGCCACAGGCGCTGCCCAGATTCAGTTTTTCTTTAAAAAAAGTTTTCATCTATGATACGAAAAAAAAAATGGGTTGAATTCAAGGTAATGTTTTTTAGCTACCACATTCATTATATTTTATAGGTATGAGGATGTTGATATTTGGGAAAATGTTTATCAAAATGGGACAATTAAGCATATTATTTTTTCTTTGAGAAGCAATAAAATCTCTCTTTGGCATTGAAGAGTTGATATGAAGTAAAAAGTTAGTGTCAACAAAAAAGGTGGTCATTTCAATATTTACTCATACTTTTGAATTCCCTTCTTTTCCCTCATTTGCTCTCCACCCCTCACCAATAACAAATATAACATAGATCTGAGGAAAACCGAAAGAGAAGAACTCTGTTTCACCTTTGGAGCGTTACATAATGACATTGGGTCTCTCTAGTAAAGTTGGATTTTTTCTTTTGTATTGTGTATCTTCATTAAGTCTGAGGCAGAACTGCCCAGGATGACAGTGTGGGGAAAGTGAGGGAGAACTCATTTTTTAAAACTCTACGGCTCTAATTGAATAGTGTTTTATGCTCCTGTTCATAACTCATGGTCACCATCGCCACGCTGATTAGAAGCAAATGGTAGAGTTTGTTTTATTAGGAAGTAGGTGGTCATGCAGACTTTTAACATGTGTCTTGTGTATGTGTGTACACATGTGTTTCTGTGTGCAAATGTGCATACACTATTCCTGTGTGTGTGTGTATGTGTATCTGCGTTTGTGTCTGACATCTATTGTCACTCTTTTTACCATCTTTTTGGTAATGTCATAAATCTCTCTTGAATTAGAAACCTTGCAGGGTCAACTTTGAACTTGGGGAACACTTACACTTCATTAAAATTGCCCTTGGGCTGATAAAAATCACTCATTCTTAGCCTTTTCTCTTATACAATATGCTACTTGCATTGGTGAGTTTTCACCAGCCTTCTCCATCCATCTTGAAATTGGCGACAATCTCCCACACTTGGAGGTCCCCTTGAACTTGATGGGATTTCACCCTATGGCACAATTTACCTCTAGCAGAATTGGCTGTTCCTATCTGGTGCTAAAATTCTTCTTACAGCCAAAGTTTCCGAGACACTCTTTGCCATTTTATCTGGCCTAAGTCCTAGAGAGGAGCGAACATGGTCCCTGAGCATTTTTACTGGTGGAATAGGAAGGGAGAACTCTGAGCAAAAAGGACAGGAAAGCAGCAAGCTGGACCCCTTGTGGGTGCTCTGTCCCCCCTCCCTGGCAGGGTGACCCAGCAGTGATCACACTGCTAAGAGGATTAAAAGGTGAGAGGCTGTGACACCACGGAGATCAGCGAGTCCCCTTTTCCAGGCCTCGCTTGCCAAGCAAAGCACAACTAGGAAAGATGGAGAGTGCCTTCCAGACCACAGCGACCTGCAGCCCCCAAAGTGTGTGTTGCCTCAGCTGGGGGATCCTGGGAACTGGGCAGGCTGGGAATGACTCCAGTCTCCGTGGAAAATCCTCCCTGTCCCAGTTAACATTACAATAGGGAGGCCTGTGAGCATTTCACACACACGGGGAACACGGAGGAAGAAATCATTCATTCTTGGTGCCATCCCCTTATCTTCTCAGCCACTGGGGAAACTCACTGGTCCTGTTTGCCGCCACCTCTATACCTTCGTAGGAGGTGAGAAGGGCAGGGCCGGCCTGGCACTCAGTCTGGGCACCTGTGCCTTCTCCCACGCTGCCAGCATTCCCTGTCTGCCTGTCCCTGAAGCTTCCAAAGCCATAGAACAGGCAGAGGAGCACTCGGGGCAGCTCTGGGGGCAGATGGGCCTGGCCTGCAGGCCCCTGCACGTCCCAGGACTCCTCACACTGTTTCAAGGACTCCCATACAAGGTTGCTTCACTCTGCTCAGCCCTGTGCTTGGCCTCTCTGTTTTTCAGGCTGCCTTTGACCCTGGTGTTTTCCCAGCCTACCTGCTCAGCTCACAAAGAAATGCAGAAGCCACGCCGTGCTGCCAGAGCACGCTCAGCCCCTTGCAGGATGAGGGCCACATACTGGAAATTGTGTGTACACTGCACGTTTCCCCAAAATGTCCCCTAGTTTTAATAGCAGAGAGAGTTCCTTTGGAAATCTGTGTTTGTGGCTTTGTGTTGGAGCATTCTGTTTGGGGAGGCCAGGGAGGGGTCTCTGTGTTTGGATTCTGCCTCTCCCTGGGGGCCCTAAGAAGGAAGAGAGGGCACAGATGTGCAGAGCCCATCTGCTTTGAGGGGAGGGGGGACCCTCCTCATGACCTAGCGGATGTGGGCAGCTGATGGGGCCAGCCCCTCACAGACGTGCTGATGCTGAAACAGTGCCCAGGCTGCCCTGCTCCCCACAGTGGTGGGGCTGGAGCTGAAAAAGCCCAAGGTCGCCCATGACTCTGCCTGACACCTCAAGGGGCTTCCAGAACATACTCACGTACCCTGCAGCCTGCGGGTCCCCTCTCTGTCCCATCCTGCCCCAAAGAGTTACCCTTTGAGCCCTCTTCCTGGCTAGAGGCATGTACACCTGCTGTGGGGCCATGGGTCCATCAGGAGCATAGACGTCAGGAAGCAGGTACCACCTGGCAGCGTGGTCTACAAGGGGCAGAGATGCTGGGTGGGCATGTGCGCTGGCCCTGAGGATGCTCCAGTGGGGTTTTCTCAAGCAAAGTCCTGTGGGCAGAGGCCCTGGCTGTCTGGGTCTAAGTGCCAGGTTCAGGACACTGTAATTTCCACCGTGTCTGTGATATGATATCAATGGAATAGGTGCCGTGTTTGTACTTGTCATAGACCTGCATATTTTTCACTTAATAGCACTGCAGTGCCTTAACAATGCTTTTCCAGGGGATTCCATTGTTATATCTTCCTATTATGATGTGACTCCCTTGGTTCCCACAGATACCTGTGTCCCAAGTCTTGGTTCACACTGCAGCCAGTACTAGTCTGGGAAGGAAACCGTTAAGTGACAGGTTTCCTTGGGGGTGCTACTGACAGGTCTCATTCTGGCTTTGCCTCAGCCCAGGAGGTTTTCCCCAAGGTGTTCTCCCCACTGGAGCTGCTCACACCCTTCTCTGGAGCTCCCAAGCCTTCAGCCCTGGCTCCCAAGATGGGATCTGAGCTTTCCTTTCTTCCCTTTCCCCTATCTTAGGTTTCATCCCCTCAAGTGTATCGTATGGATGTGTTGCTGGCGGTTCATGATCTCCCGCAGGACACATTCGCACATTGGCCTAACATGGTTTTGTAATTCTGCCTTAGCTCAGAAGACATGGAAGCTGGCAATGGCAGGACGGGAGGGAGGATATTATTGGGAGGATGGTCTCTCGGCACCTCTGCTGCCCAGGATGGGAGAAGCCAACAGTGAGATGTGGTCCTCTAAAGTAATATGGCCGGTAGCAACCCCTGTCCTGCTCCCTCGCTTTGGTCTTGGTGAAGACTGTGCTGTGGCTGCGATGCAGGCTTTGGTCATGCTCGGGTCTAACACAGCTGCTATATCATTAACTTGACCTCATCTGGTGAGGGTGCTGGAGCCAGGGGAAAGGATTATATGATGAAGCGTGTGTTTTACTGAATGGATGAACTCTCATTCTATAGCTTTGATCTGCACGGTAGATTTTAATCGGGAAGAAGAACGAGGCACTGGTGGCTCAGAGCCAGGCAGACTGTGAGGGGTTGGGGGAGGAAGAACTTTGCTGGGGGTGTTGAGCCAGCAGCATGATAGAGCGGGTGGGAGGGTAAGTTCAGACACCCCCCCCAACCGCCCTCGGTGTGCCCCTCAGGCTCCCGGTTCTTTGATAAGCTGGTTTTCAAGAGCCTGGCAGATCACACGGTTGGTCTGGGCTTTTGTCTCTTCTTTGTGGTGTTGTTCCCTGGCTCACACACACAGCCATCCACCTCAGCCATTCATCCTTCCTGGAAAGGCCAGCTGCAAGCAAAGCGCAGCTCTCCAGCAGCCTCTTAATACGCCTCATCCGGTAGGTACTGAGCTCTGAGCGCACACAGGCCTGGACTCTATGGCAAACATTCTGTTTTTTTTTTTTTTTTCTTGTCTTAAAGGAAAGTTACTCTAGATCTCAAAGGTATAAGCAGATCTATTCTTATTCCCTGTTTGGAGGAAGGACGGGGTAAGATCCAGGCCAGTTGGCACTTGAGCAACCAGGCCACATGGTCCGTTTGGGACCACTCAGGCTTTGAGGGCCCTGGAATTTTACCTGGTTTTCTTTGTACTATATTTTACCTGGTTTCATTGTGTACCTTTGAAACTTCAGGGGATCGGTCAGGGCTTGTAGCTGCAAGCAACAGAAATGGAGTCACCAGGAGGCTGGGTTATTAGGTGCTGGGCTAATATCCTGGGACAACACTCAAACAGTGCTGTGGAGCTGGGCCATGGAGATGGCTCTATTGCTGCTGTGGACTCAAGCTGTAGCCGGATCCTCTGGTTCTGCCTGCTGGGGACACTAGTCCCTTTGCTGTTGCTGGCTTAGGAATGCAAATTTGGTTAACGGCCATTGTTTCCAGTTCTCTGCCTTAGGCTGCTAGCTTCCCATTCAGTGCTAGGGGGTGGCATGCCTCTGACTATGGCAAGTTAGGCTGCAGCCAGTGCCACATACATAGGACAGATATATGGGGAGAGAGGACAGATGTCTTCAACATCTACACTGGGAGGTAGGCAGTGCTTCCTCCTGAAACTTAAAGTGAGGGATTCTCTTGATATCAGAAGAAAGTCCAGATATTGGGTGGCCAAATAAGCATGACAGGTGACTACACTTTGTTAGACCTAACCTTGACCTCCATGTACCAATTCCCAACTTGGGGACATTCATTCATTCAACATACATTTATTGAGCACTTAATAAGAGCCAGGCACTGTGATTACATCTGGAAACATAGAAAAAAATACAAGTGAAACTCCATAGCTGACCCCCTCCCTACACTGACCACGTCCTTAAGTTGACCTAATTTTCATAGAGCAGACATGCACCACATGTACATATCAATGCAGTAGGCCTCATTCCTTATGTTGACCACCTGACTATGTTGACCAGTTTGTTACAGTCCCTGGGGTGGTTAACTTACAGAGATTCTACTGTATAAAGAATGACCTTCTTCTCAAGTAGCCAGCACTCTAGCTGGGAAGATAGCCAAATAAGCAGAATAAGAATGATACAGGAAGTGTTTGACGGAAGTGTGCATTGAGCTACCTCATCAGAGTAGCTGATGTGCAATTAAATCTTGAAGGATAAGTGGGAATCGCAAGTGGTGGTGGGGGAGGTGCTGGTGAGTGTGTTTCAGGAAGAAGAACTGGACTGTGGCTGTGGTTGTAAGGAAGGCTCTGGTGGGGCTTAGGGATGGAGGGATTAGGCAGAGATAAATCATAAAAGCTTTGCGTGCCTTACCAAGGAGTTAGGATTTTATATGGAAGATTGTAGAGCATCATTAGGGGAAATTTAAGGAAAATCATTTTAGAAATATCAATTTATCATGGGAAATAAATTGCATGAGATAAGACTAAAGGTAAAGAGACCAATCAGGAAGTTAACTGCAGGAATCTAGGGAAGAAGTGATGACAGAGAGATTCAACAATGATATAATTTAGATGTTTTGGAGATTGAGTTGGCAGCACATGGTAACTGATGAAATGTGGGATTTATCAGAGAGGAGAAGTTGAGGATGACTTCTAGTTTAACAGCTTGGATGAGGAAGTGGAAAGTGATGTCACAGACCGGAGGAGAGAGGATGTGTTTGATTTTGGAAATATGAAGTTTGAGGGGCCTCTATGGGATATTGGAGTAGAGACAGCTGGAGCGGAGGGACACACAGGCCTGCATTTCAGGAAAGTCTGCTAAGCTGGAGATGGAGGTTGGAGACCTCCCACATCTTAGCTGTCCTCAGAGTGACGGAAGTGGCTGGTCTCACTCAGAGGAAAGAGTCATGGACATTTATAGAGCGGTCAACGAAGCCAGTGAGGGAACTGGGAAAGATCAAACCAACGGAAGTGGGAAGAAAAGCAGAAGCATGTGCAAGCCAAGGGGAAAGAGGACTTCCAGAAGGAGGAAGGAGAGCGGTCAAGAGACACAAAGACTCAGAAGTGTGCATTTCATAGTGGTGGGAAGATGTCATTGGTGCCTCAGAGGATTACAGTGCACGGAGGAGAGAGGGCAAGTTCAACAGGGGAGGTAGAGACCATAGACCATCCTTGAGGGGGCTTGATTATGAAGGAGAAGGAATCAGACAGGGCAGCAGCTATGGGGTGATGTTGCATCCAGGGAGGAAGTGCTCAGATCTGGCCCTTACTACCTTTCCAGCATCTTGTTCCCAGGGCAGATACCCGTCCTTGAATGCATGCCATCTGCTGTCCCTCTTCTCTTTCTCTCTCCCTTCATATCAGCCAAGGAGGAAAAAAGACATAACTTCTCCAGCATTTAACAAATAGTGAACACCTGCCAAACTCTGGGTACTATTCCTCATTCATCAGTGAACAAAACAATGACGGTCGAGCTCATCCAGTTCAGATTCTCTCAAGAGATAATAAATAAATGAATTAATTATATAATTACACTTATGTAGTATGTTAGTGGCAAAATGCCAAGGAATAAAGGAGGGCGTGCAGGGACACTAGGAATACCTTTGAGGTGACACGCTATTGACATGTTAAATGGTCTGGTCAGAGGAGGTTTCATTGAAAGATGACATTTGAGCAAAGCCTTGAAGATGAATCCAGTTCCGGTCAACTTTTCTTAACTCTCACTAGACAGATAGCAGAGGTCAAGCAAAGAGTGGATTGGATGGTCATGGTACCAGCACTCCTGGGGGTTCACAGAAGGACACCATGGCCAAGGGGGAGTGTCTTTATTTCTCAATCTTTTTTTTTTTTTTTTGCAGTTTTGGGCAGGGCCAGGTTTGAACCCATCACCTCTGGTATATGGGGCCAGTGCCCTACTCCTTTGAGTCACGGGTGCCACCCTTATTCCTCAATCTTAAGAGCAACGTGTCTTTATTCATCTTGTCTTGCGCTTTTGGGAGAAGGGAGTTCATGGCTTTTTATTTTTGCTTTTTAAAGAAAATCAGGGAAATCCCCTTTTCAAAGGAAACCTTGTTGAAACTCCCATACAGAAAGCAGATCAAACAACACCATTATTAGGGCTTACTATTAGGGCTCAAAGCTCCCTACATTGTCCTCTGAACCCCCCTGGGAAGCCCCTCAGAAGCCTTGGCTCTTAAACTTGAAGAGCTCTGCCCAAGTTGTTTCTGCTCTTAAGTTATGGCTTCATAACTTTGGGCCATCCTGCCTGCATTACCATGTCCTATGGGGTACATAGAGCTTTACATTTCTTGGGCTCGGGTCTCTTTTGGAGGGAGGAGGGCATTGGTAGGCTAGTCGCCTAGCTCTCTCAACATGACCACCCGCTTATTAAACCAAAGCCAAAGAAAAGAGGGGGAGTGATTGCCTGTAGGGAGCATTCTTAATTATAAGCAAGATCAGTAATGCACTTTGTCGGCATTATAGAGTGTCAAAACAGGCATTGAGCCCAGTGCTAAATTTCGGGCTCTTTGTTTCCAGATCTTACGCTCTCTTCACTACCCTCGCCTCTTTGGAGGAACAGTTAAAACATCACCTGCAGATGACTCTATAGCACTTGTGAATGCATGGGCAAAATGTATTCAGAAAGTTGGAGGGTTACGCGGGAAAGAAGAGGAAGGATAATATCATCTTGTCATATGCAACATTGGGAAGAAGTAGTGTTGGTGACTGGGTGCGGAGGAATTGATGACTTTTCAAGAATTATATATATTATAATATATATAATTATATATCTACAAATATAAATATATAATAATTATATATTATAGTATATGTGTATAATATATTTATATTATATATTATACATATATATTTATTTATTTGATACAGTCTTACTTTGTCACCTTGGGTAGAGTGCCCTGGCATCATACCTTGCAGCAACCTCAAACTCTTGAGCTCAAGAGATCCTCTTGTCTCAGCCTCCCAAAGAGCTGGGAATAGAGGCACTTGCCACAGGGCCAGGCTAGAGACAGGGTCTCACATTTGCTCAGGCTGATCTCAAACTCCTGAACTCAAGCAATCCATCTGCCTCAGCCTCCCAGAGTGCGAGGATTATAGGCATGAGTCACTGTGCCCACCCTCAAGAATAATATTTGTAACAGACTCCCCTTAGGGCTCTGACCAGGAGTCTGGTCTGGTACCCTCCGTGCCTCCTGCAGATACAGAGATTCACACTTTACTCAGTGCCACTTTCCCTCGAGGACATCTTCGTGGGCCAGTGCAGTGGTCTCAGAGGATGCTCAGTCCAGCCTAACACATGGGCTCCTCTCCTGCCCTCCTCCCTTCTTGCTGTCAGGTGGGATGCACAATCCCATTTGCAGACTTACTCTCCCTCCACTTTCAGATGCTGGGCTGCAGGCATCACTAGTCTGACACATATTACTATTTTTTGTGATATCTGGATTTGCCTTGTTCTTGGGCCAGATTGTCTTGACAGTCTGTTCAGTATCTCAGCTCCCACTTCACTCTTTCTGTTCCCCTTTCTCTAGCCCAGAGCCCTGCCCCCACACCCACACCTGGTACCTTGAAATTCTGGCTGCCGTGTTGCCTACAGCATCTCTGATTCCCAAAGCCATGGGAAGCCCCATCCCAGTGCTGCCTGCAGGGATGATCCCTTCTGCCCTCGTCTCAGGGCTTAGTTGAGTCCTGTTACAGTCTTCCTGTGTTGTTTCCCAGCCACCAAACTCGATTTCTTCTCCAGACTTCTCAGGACATTTTTGATCACAAGTGACAGAAAAGGAACCCAGCTTTTGCTTCAGCTGAAAAGGGAATGCATTGACATGCAGCTGGATATTCCAGGAGATAGTAAACTATTTTTAGGTACAGCTGTATGATAAATGATGTCTGCAGGACTCTGTCTTGCTCTTTCTTTTAATAGACTTTTAAAGAGAGGTTTTAGAGTTACAGGAAAATAGAGTGAAAAATACAGAAAGCCTCCATATACCTCTCCCTTAACTCCCCACCCCCCCACCCCAGTCTTCCTTGTTTTGAATATCTTGCCCTGGTGTAGTATATTCGTCACAATTGAATTGTTGAGCCAATTTTTTTTTTTGAGACAGTGTCTCACTCTGTCACCCTGGGTAGAGTGCCACGGTGTCATAGCTCACAGCAACCTCAAACTCCTGGGCTTAAGCGATCCATCTGCCTCAACCTCCCAACTAGCTGGGACTACAGCTGCCTGCCACAGCACACAGCTAGTTTTTCTATTTTTAGCAGAGATGAAGGTCTCACTCTTCTTCAGTCTGGTCTTGAACTCCTGAGCTCAAGCAGTCCACCCACCTGGGCTTCCAGAGTGCTAGGATTACAGGCATGAGGCACTGGCCTGGCTTGATGAACCTGGTCTTTTAACTAAAGCCAGTAGGTTACATTAGGCTTCATTCTTTGTATTAGATAGTTGTGTGGGTTTTGATAAATGCATAATATCACCCATCTGCCATTACTGTATCCTACAGTACAGCTTCACTGCTCTAAACATCCCCTATGCTCCACCTATTTCTCCCTCCCTCCCCCTGAACTTCTGGTAACCACTGGTCATTTTATTGCCTGTATAGTTTTGCATTTTCTAAAATGTCAAATAGTTGGGATCTAACAGTATGTAGCCTTTTCAGACTGGCTTCCTTCACTTAGCAATGTGCATTTGGGGTTCCTTCATGTCTTTTTGTGCCTTGCTAGCTCATTTCTTTCTGTACCTTCCTAATAGTCCATTTTCCAGGTGTACCGCAGCACGTTTAGCTATTTACTCATTCAAAGACCAAGTTTTGGTGATTATGGATAAAGCTGCAGGGATTTGTGAGAATGTGAGTTTCCAGCTCATTTGGGTAAGTATCAAGGAACACAATTACTAGATCATATGGTGAGCCTATGTTTGGCTTTGTAAGGAACTTCCAAGCTCTGTTTCAAAGTGTTTGGACCATTTTGCATCCCCATGAGCAATGAATGACAGTTCCCATTGCTTCACATCCTCACCAACATTTGATGATATCAGTGTTTGGATTTCAGCTGTTTATCTGCATAGTGCAGGGAGTACACTCACTTTAGATGGAGGTCAAATGGTGTTGTCAGCGCTCTGACTTGATCTTGTCACCTCTCAGCATTCCTGATCCCTGGGCCAGCTCTGGTCCCTTGCAGCTTTTACCTTGTGGTGTTTTTTATCGGCTCTGGGATTACATGCCATGATTCCAAGTTTGGCTTAAGGAGAATACCTCTTTCTGGTTGTTCTAGCAAAAGTCCTGCAATTTGAATCATGTATCCATTCATGAAACATTCCCTGTGACCTAGGGGGAATGAAATATTTTTATTCATTCATGAATTACTTAATTCATTCATAGAGAACTACCTACACCTACTACCTGGTGTAGGTAGTGCCATGCACTGACGATGATTGGTTGGCCTGAACCACGTGTTCCCAGGGTAAAACTGACTTTTCCACAGGCCTATAGATTAAGAAAGTTAGGCTACCACAGGTGCTGTTGTCTAAAAAAAGCTGGGTGGTCATGGATGCTGGACAGGAAAAAACCACCTTGTCCTCCATCTACAACTACGGAGTATGCCTGTGTCTACTTCCCCTGCCCAGAGGATGGGTGCAGTTCTAGGTCCTGGGTCATTCCAAATTTCTCAGAATCCAGCAGGTTGCTGGGCCCTTTCTATCCGGATCCTGAGGCTCTGTGGCAGATTAGCACCCCTGTCACTGAGAGATGGAGTCTCCTCCCCTCCCCTTGAATCTGGGCCACTCTGTGATTGCTCAGCACAAAAGGGCACAATCAAAGTAATGCTCTTCTACTTCTGGACCTAGCCTCTAAGAGGACAGGTGGCTTTTACTGTGGTCTTTTAGATGCCACCCACCATGTTAGAAGTATAACTACCCTGAGACCGCCATACCGGGAAAGGTCTAATCCACAAGGAGGGGCCTGGGGGGAGGAAGAGCCACACAGGGAGAGGCTCCAGGTGACGGTGTAAAATGTGCTGAGAGTCTTGGACATAAGCCCTGTCTCTGGGCATTTCATTCCTCTGACAAAGCTGTAGCTAATGTCACCGCCATGGAACATTTGCCTTGGGAGGACCAATCTGCTGTATGACACACACGAAATGTACAACAACCAAGTACACATTCTACAGCTAAGAAAACTTAGATTTGCAAGGTCATAAAGGCCAGACATGGCTACGTTGGGACCTGAATCCACATCTGACTCCAGAGTAGAGGAGGAAGCCACTGGGAAAGGTCCCTTCCACCACAGCCACCCCAGCTGATGCTCATAGATCAGAGTTAAACAGCCCAGCCAAGTCCTCTCCAAATCCCTGACCCACAAATTTCAGATAAAATAAAATAATTGCTTTAAGCCACAGGTTTGAGGGTTCCTTGCTATGCAGCAACAGTATCCAGGACAGGTGGTGAATGGCATTAGGACACAGTCCCCTGGGGCTTAGCACGCCAGCGAGTGGGCTTAGTCCCTTTGTCAGTTGCAACGTCTGCACACTGGCTTTCACTGGTCCTACAGGTGGGCCCGTAGGTGCTGCTGACCTCATTTGGTGCTCACTTCCCTAACCTCCTTTTTCAAATGGCATGTGACATGCTTCAGGCCGCCCAGAAATAGGGAATCCTAAGGGAATCTCTTGAAGCTGAAACGGCCCTGAGAGACCATCTCATTTTATAGTTAAGATTTAAAGAGACCTGGGGAGGTTGAGGGATATCACGATGGTCAGAAGGAAGCCTGGCCAGCAGCTGCTCCACTTTCCATTCAATAGACGATTCTCTGTGTGATCGGACGGGCGCCCTGGGTGGTATGGAGAAGTCCAAGTTCTCTCTGAACAGTATCTTATCTTTTCTCCAACTCCCAGCCCCAACAGAGTCACTATTCTAACTACTTTCTTTTATCTCATTTAAGACTACAAGGGCAGACAATTAAGTTCGTGAACTTATCCAAGAAAAAGTGCTACATACCTCATCACTGAAACTACAGTCACTTTTAAAGTAGTGCCCTTGGGAAGCTGTGCACCGAGGCCAGTGCCTAGTCCACCCTTCAAAGCAATTTTTCTAGGACGAGCTCCAGAATTTAATGTCAGACCTCATATTTTAAGATAACCTGGGCTCCGTCTGGAGTTAGACGTGGATTCAGGTCCCAGCTTAGCCATTTACCTTTGTGACTTTGGGCAAGTTACCTTAAATTTCCTGAATTTAAGCTTTTGTAGCTGTAGAATGGGCAAATCCTCTCCCAGGGTTACTGTGCCTTTGTGTGTCATAGTGTTAAATTCCAGTGACATCTGATGGTGCCTGTAGTTTAGTGGGTAGGGCGCTGCCACATACACTCAGGCTGGTGGGTTTGAACCCGGCCTGGGCCAACTAAAAACAGCAATGACAGCTGCAAAAAAAAGAAGAAGAAAGCCAGGCATTGTGGTGGGTGCCTGTAGTCCCAGCTACTTGGGAGGCTGAGGCAAGAGAATTGCTTAAGCCCAGGAGTTGGAGGTTGCTGTGAGCTGTGACACCACAGCACTCTACCCAGGGCGACAGTTTGAGACTCGGTCTCAAAAAAAAAAAAAAAAATTCCAGTGACGTCATGTGTGCAAAGTGGTCCTCACCAGGCAAAGGTTCCATGGTGTTGGCATTAGCTACTGCTGGTCAGGGGAAAAGAAATTCCCAGAGACAGGGCTTTTATCCGTGAATGGGTTTTGTTCCAAGATACTCAGCACACTTTGTACCATCACCACCCGTCAGGTGAATAAACAGCATTTTCAGATGGAGAAAAAAAAATACTGGAGGCACGGAGCTGGTAGCTGTTCCAAGTTTAGCCAACAAGCTAGTCAAAGAGAGCAGCACCCCAGGAGATGGGTTGTCCTGTGGGCCTGGGAAGCATTTTCAGAGATAAATTTATCTCAGGGTATTTCCCTGTGGAAATACAATTCTTTTTCTGTTGAAAGGAAATGCTTTTCGTCATTCTTCTCCCCTTTCCTGTCTCTCTCCCGCTTCCCTTTTCTCCCCCTATCATCCTGGTGTGATATAAGAATGAGAAAAAAACCATACGGGCAGAACAAAAGGGCCTTCTGTGAAGCAGGAATGAATGGAGTCTCTCTGCTTCTTCTCAGAGGGTTTGACAAGATCTCAGGCCTTGGAGTTCTGAGAATCTCCCTGGCTCACTTGTTTTTCATTTCTGTTATTCCTTGTCCTGTGGCAGCTTTGCAAACCTTCACACTCTTTCCTCTTCCTCCGGCAGTGAGGTATGGTGTGTGACCTTCCCAACAAGGCCGCCTGGCATCGAGCTCTGCGGAGGACACCGTCCAGGCTCTGGTGGGTTCCTCTGCAGCTGGAAGCCACGATGCTCACCCTCTGCACATTGCACTCATTGAGAATCTATTTTTAGATAACCATTTCAGAACTCTAGCATTAACATCCTATTATGTGCTCGTGAATGGAAATAAAAGCCAGTAATATTTACCCTTGACTGGAATTAAAATAAATTTTTAGAAATGACCAGTTAATGATTTATGATGTTTGTACTTAGTGAAGGTTCATAGCATATCTTGGACTTAGAAAATAGCATTGATTTATGGAGCCAGTGAAAGCAAAATGAATGCTAATGTATTTTCGGTTTTTTGTTTTTGATTTTTGGAGGAGGTAGCAGACTGACTGCTTACATAAAGCATTATTTGCTTTAGTGTAATAGGAAGTTGAAGAATATACAAATGGATGGAGTCTTAATTGTGAGTCTATTAGAAAGCTCTTGGTTCGTCCCTCATTCATATCCTTAGAGGTTTGCTAAAAATAGGTTGCCATCACGATATTGTTTCTTTAACTTTCATGAGCACTGTGATAGAACATCAGTTTTGGATTCTACCTGTGTTTTCCTTTGGCTCTGCCTCTCTCTTGACATGTGAACTTGGCCTAATATTTTCCTTCTATGGGTTTATGTCTTTCTCTAAAAATGAGAAAATAAACTTGGTGACTCCTCGGGTCACCTTTCAGTTTGTCCATTTTAAGGCCAGCTGTCACAATAGTGTCCAGCAGCATGTGCTGTCCTAGAGCAGTGGCTCTCAACCTTCCTAATTGCCATGTTGTTACAAATTGAAAAAAAAGGGGTGGTGACCCACAGGTTGAGAACCACTGTCCTAGAGGCTTTGCCCGACAGAGGAACTTTTCCTTTGGGAACTGCCACCTTTGCCACCTGCCTTCCCCGCACCCCTGGACACCACAAATGGAACCTCTGATGGTATTTTTATTGCATTTAGCCTGTACTCACGTCCTGTCTTCCTCATAGATTTCCTATAACAACAAAATGTGACTTTCTTTCTTTCTTTATATACACACACATGTACACCCTGAGGGTGCCAAAAAAAGTATACACATTTTAAGAAATGTTATCTATGTTTTACTTTCTGAAGTTGAATTGAATGACGGTAGCAATGTGTAGTATGACAGTCAAAGGATGGCGTTCATCAAATGAATGCCAGCATCACTGTGTGACAGGCAGGACAAAGAAAATGGCGGAAACACTGTTGTAGTTGGAGGAGGGCAAGACCATCTACAAGTGGTATTTGAAATTTGAGAATGTTGTGGCTGTTCCACGACAAAGGAGGTGTGAGTATGCAACAGACCCTCCAACATGCCTAGAATCACACTTATTTATGGTAAGTTTGAGGCTTTGCGATGTTACTCAAGCAGTAGTTTGCTATGATCAGAAGCATCTGGACTCTTTGAGCACCTCTTGTAATTGCAGAAGTCAAACGACTTGTATTTATCCTTTGTTATTGGTCTATTTGAGTATTACAATTTTAATAGTCATTTACTTTCTTAAAATGTGTATGCATGTTTTTGTTACCCTCTGTGTGCATAGCACTTTGGGAAATCCTAGAGTAATACCCACATAGTAGATGCTAACATTACTACACATTCTAAAGAGGGACTGTAGAAATGTTGGTGAAGTGAGCCAATCACAGGTTCAAGGAGGTTGATGACGAGGGGCATGGCAGGCTACACACTGGTTCAGAGAAGGCTGACAGAACGTTAGTCACCCTTTTGCTTTAAATTCTCTGGGAAGAAGACTTCCTGATCTCTCTGAATAATGCCTTCCAATGCAATTGGGGAATTCTTCCTAGACTCATTCAAGCACATTGCCTTTTGTTCCAAATTTTCTCACTAATCTTTTAATGATGAATTTCAGCAAAATGAATCTGGACCTTAACCTCCTTCTCCTTTATTGGGTAGATAGACCCCCTGAGGAGTCATTTTGCTAAGGCTTACAAGCCTCACCCCAGAATGGCTCCAACAGATGAGAAACTGGCCTATCACACAAGGCCATCACACTCCTTTGGGGGATTAAACGAATTCTACTTATTTTTCCCTCCGAGATACACAAGACCTCAGAATGACTGAACCCTGAAATATAACCTGATTTTGCACTAGCAGCCTGAGACAGCAGGTGCGTGACATTTTGCTGGTCACCACCATTTGTGGCAGTCAACACACGGCTGGCTCGGGACGCCGCTGACTTGGCAGATTAGTCGGGAACAGATGGGCTTGTGTGTGCCATGGGAGGAGACTACATATATTAATTTGTTTCCTTCAAGGGATTTATACAACTGTGCCCACCGCATTTCACAACAAATGAATGATTGAAAAGCACCTAGCTGTAAGGAAATGCCCGGAGCAAGGTTCAATTTATAGACCCAAATTGTCATTCAGCCTGAGCAATGGAGACATGCACCAAGCTTTGCAGCACAGGTCCTGCTAATTCTTAGTAATACTTGAACCATCTTTCAGAGGATCTTTTTTTTTTCTTTAATTTTTTTTTTTTTTGTAGAGACAGAGTCTCACTTTATTGCCTTCAGTAGAGTGCCATGATGTCACAGGACTCACAGCAACCTCTAGCTCTTGGGCTTTCGCGATTCTCCTGCCTCAGCCTCCTGAGCAGCCAGAGGATCTTTTTAACTCTCTGTAGGTTGGGATGAGAACATTTAGGGAAGTAAAACTGGGCTGTAGCTGTGTCAGAGAGCCTCGGTGTCAGCGAGCTCACCACTCATTACCAGGCAGAATCTTTAGTGTACCTTTAAATTCCCTTTCTCCCCATGGCTGATGGGGGGACAATACAATGGCTTGATTCCGTCCGTGGCAGGACGTGTATTCTTGTTATCTTCACATTTTAATCTCATTCCAAATTGGTTAGCATTGTTTTCAGTGAAGAAGCCTCTATTGAAGGAGGCATGTGAGCGCCCAAGTTGATGTGGGTGTGGCTGACAGTCCGTTTCTCAGATTCAGCGTCTTCAGAGACGGTCACATTGGTTTGGTACTAGTCCTTCGAAAGTCCTAAGTAGCAGGAGATCAGAATCTGTCCTTAAGGACAGTCACTAAAATGACTTTCAAAGTATTTATGCCATTAAAATTAAAAATCTGTTGACGAAGAAAATACTGACAAGCAGTGTGGTTTTCTGGAAAGAAAACACGATCCCTGGAGTCAGACAGATTTGAAGTTGAATCTTGGATTGACTGCTTATTGCTGTTTGACTATGGGCAAGTTGCATAGCTTCTGTGAGCCGGAGATTTCATCTTGCTAAATGGAGATGATCAACTCACCTCTCAGAGTTGTGAGATAAGTAGGTTATATAATGGGAACAGAACTAACCGTTGTTTACCTTATTACTCTTTAATATTGTGGACGTTTCCCCAGTGCTGTGTGTATCTGTTCTAATATTCAAGAGCCAAGAATACAGTAAGTAAAGCAAGCAGACAGCCCTCAGAATGGGAGAAGATATTTATTTACAGGTTATGTCTCTGACAAAGGTTTAATAACCAGAATCCACAGAGAACTCAAAAGTATAAGCAAGAGAAGAACAAGTGATCCCATCGCAGGCTGGGCAAGGGACTTGAAGAGAAACTTCTCTGAAGACGACAGGTGCACGGCCTACAGACATATGAAAAAATGCTCATCATCCTTAATCATCATAGAAAGGCAAATCAAAACTACTTTGAGATATCATCTAACTCCAGTGAGACTAGCCCATATCACAAAATCCCAAGACCAGAGATGTTGGCGCGGATGTGGAGAAAAGGGAACACTTTTGCACTGCTGGTGGGAATGCAAATTAATACATTCCTTTTGGAAAGATGTTTGGAGAACACTTAGAGATCCAAAAATAGACCTGCCATTCAATCCTATAATTCCTCTACTAGGTATATACCCAGAAGACCAAAAATCACATCACAACAAAGATATTTGCACCAGAATGTTTATTGCAGCCCAATTCACAATTGCTAAGTCATGGAAAAAGCCCAAGTGCCCATCGATCCATGAATGGATTAATAAACTGTGGTATATGTACACCATGGAATATTATGCAGCCTTAAAGAAAGATGGAGACTTTACCTCTTTCATGTTTACATGGATAGAGCTGGAACATATTCTTCTTAGTATAAGTATCTCAAGAATGGAAGAAAAAGTATCCAATGTACTCAGCCCTACTATGAAGCTAATTTTTGGCTTTCATATAACAGCTATAACCCAGTTATGACCTAAGAATATGGGGAAGGAGGAGAGGGAGGGGAGGGAGGAGGGAGGATGGGCGGAGGGAAGGTGATAGGTGGGATTACACCTGTGGTGCATCTTACAAGGGTACATGTGAAACTTAGTAAATGTAGAATATAATTGTCTTAACACAATAACTAAGAAAATGCCAGGAAGACTATATTAACCAGTGTGATGAAAATGTGTCAAACTGTTTATAAAACCAATGTATGGTGCCCCATGATCGCATTAATGTACACAGCTATGATTTAATATTATAAAAAAAATAAAAAAATAGATCTAATATTCAAGAGTTCCATGACCTATCATTTCCCAGTGCCATTTCCTGGTCGTGACAGTACACTGTTATCACTTCACCTTGCATCGAGGATGTAGCTTGTTATCATGAGACCATCTTGCTGGGCATCATTTTCTGCTCAGTATGTAACTTTGGGCAGGCTTGCATGGAACTTGATGGTGTTTTGTTAACAAAATACCTTAGTAACCTTTGCACTATGCTAACAAAATCGAAATCCAAAAGGAGCTCTGCTGACAAAACTGAATCTGGTACAGTAGAGTGACTCTGGGCCTATTCGATTTGGCCAAGGTGGTTGAGTCCATGACCTACAGCTCATAATCTTTCCTGTTATAGAAACTACATTGATGGCCGAAAAAATTTCAAATGCTCTATATGATTTGAATAATTTATTTGGTTTCTGAATATCTAATATTTTACTATATATCGTGATATTCTATCTATTATGCACAATGTATTATATAGAATATATTATTAAATGTTATATGTTTAACAATATTAAGTAATATAGTTAATAATATAATAGTATATATATGTCCTCTAAATATTTGTACTTTACACACAGACATTATATATTTCCATCAGCAAGAATTATATTTTGAATTAACTATGTCAATTACAATATAGAATATCAAGTGTATTGTATTTTCATGTTTAGAATGCCACATATTGTATTTAGCATTTCACTAAAAATACTTTCTCGTGTATTTGCTTCTCAAAACACACCTCTACAACAGGCCAGACAGATGTAAATTATTCCCATTTGAAGACAAGGCCACTTATGGGGACACCAGTAAGTAAAATGCTATTTAGTAAATGGCCAAGCCACCCCTGAAAATAGATCTTTGGTCTCCTGGTGGCATCGGCATCTTTCCACTGGGTAGTTCAGCCTCCCTGACAGGTTAATTAATTGTCGATGTCTGGGAGAGACGGTTTTATGGCATCGGGAAGGAGAGTCGCTTCATTTCATTGCTGTCACTCGTGGGATGTTCGGAACGCAGTTGATACCTGCTGAGTGGTGATGTCTGGGCACAGAGAGCTGTTGTAAGAAAATGGACACAGAAAATCAGTGGTGTGACTGAGATAAAGTGGAGAGGGTTGTCACTGATGGGTCATTACATGCCTTGCTGTAGACACCGGGGTGCTTCTGCGTGGAAGGTGCTGTTAGGAGTAATCCCGTGGGGACAGCAGCTGTACACTGGTACTGTTTTGGGAATGTGGCTGTTTGGTCATGCTAACGCACTAGCTCAGTGCGTTTCAACCGTTGTGCCATGAGAGGGTCTTAGGTGTGCCGTGAAAAATTTTAAAAGGGATCATGAATTAAATTATTTTTGAAAGAAAATAGTGCCATGAGATAAAAAAAGGTTGAGAAATATAAATGGTAGCATGACAGGCCAACAAATGGTGAAAATAGAAATACGGTCACACATCACTTAGTGACAGGGACACATTCTGAGGCATGTGCTGTTAGTCCATCATGGGAACATCACAAACTCAGATGGTGTCCTCCTATGCCCCTAGCCATGTGGGACGGCCTTTTGCTATTAGGTTACACACCTGGACAGCGTGTTACTGTGCCGAATTTTGCAGGCAACTGCAATACAGAGGTAAGCATTTGTATATCTAAACACACAAAAGGGACAATAGCATCCTAAGAGAGCATCCTCATAGCTGTAGTTCATCATTGACCCAACTGTCAGCTATGCAGGACATGTGTTAGGAAATTAAAAAAATTCTTGTAAAATTATTGATTTAGTCCCTCTGGACTGAGAGCTCCTTAAGGGTAAGCACCTCCTCTGTCATGTTTTATCAGCCTCTGGCACCTAATAGGTGCTCAATAAATGAATCAGTGCGTTGACCCATATTTGGGTACTGCTATCTGTATTTTTGGATTTTTGCTTAGAGATACCAAGGTGAGTAGGTTCAAAACAAAGCCGTGATAGCTGCCTGTGCCCACTGAAACCCCTCTCTCTCCACTGTCCCAGGCAAAGTGATAGCACCCACCTCCTTGATCCTCTGCCTCCTCTCTCTCTCCCCTCAAGTGAGTTCTGTCCCTGACATCTCTCAAATCTGCCAGCATTGCTCCAGGCACGCCGCTTCAATGGACTCCGGGTGGGGTGTGACAAACTGCCCTGGTTTACCCAGGACCGAGGAGTCACTCAGGACGTGGGACATTTGGTACTAAAATCAGAACATTCTCAGGCACTCTGGCCAGGTTGGTCCAGCTAGGTCTCAGTATATAAGTCCTCTCCTGGTCTACTGCAGGAGCCTTTCCACAGCCAGCTTTGTCCCCAACGCTCCACTGCTGTCACTGGTGAAAATCCTTCAGTGACTCCACAGATCATCAACCTGCCACCTTGTTGATCTGACTCTCCCTTATCCCTGTGGTCTGTCCCAGGTCCCCTGCTCCTCGCACACGTCACATTCCCTGGGCCTTTGTACACACTGTGTCCCCGGGTGAATTGCCTGAGTTCTACATAGGCCTACAGCTCCTAGTTTAAACTTTTAAAACCCAGTCCAAGGATATCCCCTCTGGCAATAGTTGCTGGATCTGGGTGGTTTTACCGTAGATCATTGGAACTTTAAAAACTCATAAAACTTTTAAAAACTGCCAGACTGATTCAATTCCCATCTCTGGATATGGAACCAGCTTCATAGCTTTTAAAGCTCTGCAGGGGACTTCAGCACACAGAAAACTGAGGACCACTGGTCTGCGGAGAAGCTCACCTGACCCTGTATCCTTCCTGCTCCTGTGACTGGTGCTGATCCTTCCCACACCTGCTCCCCATCTGGGCACCCCTGACACCCATCACACTGCTGTCTCAGGGCAGAGATTCTGGTTGGTCCACATTAGCACTCCCAGTGCCCAGCACAAAGCCTGGCACATAGCACAGATTTAATAAGACTTAGTTGTGCATAGCAATGACCCTGGGCAACTTCATATCCTTTTGGACTTACTTTTCCCCCCATAAAATGGAGATAAACATGTCCAGTTGGAAGAGCTGAGGAGTGAACAATTGATGTGAAGCGCCTGCCTCATGACGCTTCACTTGCTACTCTAATAGTTCGGTGGCAGATCAGCTGGGGGGAGCTTTCCTGCCATTCCCCCTGCCAGATTCCCCTGAATCTGAGCTTGTTTTTGTCAAAAAGAGGGAAAATGTAGCAGTGTTAATGCCCACATGCTCTGGGTTACAGGCAGTGTGAGGCTGAATGAGATGATGGCTTGAAAATGTTCCGAGATGGGCTAGAGGTGAATATAAATAGTGCCGTGATCATGACCGGACA
Organism: Nycticebus coucang; assembly: GCF_027406575.1. Taxonomy (NCBI): domain Eukaryota; kingdom Metazoa; phylum Chordata; class Mammalia; order Primates; family Lorisidae; genus Nycticebus; species Nycticebus coucang. The sequence continues at coordinate 58,163,656 of NC_069799.1, forward strand.
CTTGGGAAGCGTCTGTGTCCTCGCCAGCTGACTGCTTTGCAAGCCTGTCTGTGAGTTGGAGTTTTGCAAATAAATCAGCATGCAGTAATAGGGCAAGCACATGACCTCTCAGCCCACTATCATCGCCTATAAGGAGACGTCAGGGCAGGGAGCTGTTGACAAAGAGAAAAAGCAACATATTTCTAAAGGCCCTCAGTGATGGATGGCCCCCGCCAGGCCCCCTGCTGGCCCAGTGGGGCTTCTGTGCTGCTTGGATGGATACCCTGGGGGAAGTTTTCCTCTGCTCGCCCCTTCTCCTCTGTTTAGTTTGTTCTGTCTTTATACTTCTCACTAGGTTTACTTTCAAAAATTGGGACTTCTCCCACTGGCGTTGAAAACACATAAACACACCCCACCCCCACCACCAGCAAAAGAAAAAATAATGAAGAGAGAAAGATAATTGTTGGCTGTTTTTCAAGAAAAGTTGGTGGATTAAAGTGAACTTTGATCAATGGAAGAACTTGGGCTAAAAAATGCAAATGCAGTCGATCTCAAAGATTCAAATGATGACCCCGGCCATGGCTTTGAGCCCAGATCTCAGGATGCCCATGCACTTACAAACATCGTATGGGCTGGACGTTCCAACTTATTTTTTAGGTTGCTCAATAAGCTTTTTTTAACTCCATAAATTTACGAGGGTATGGGTGGTAGTGAATGAGAGAGAGAGAAAGAGGGAGATTCTGATGATAGGTGTTACTGATCATTGGCACACTTAGGCAAGTCCTTTATCCTCTGCTTGGGATTTAAGAGTTTGCTACTAGAGTATATTTCATGTTTCTTCTTTTCTTTCTGCTTAGAGCAGTGGTTCTCAACCTTCCTAATGCCGCGGCCCTTTAATACAGTTCCTCATGTTGTGCTGACCCCCAACTATAAAATTATTTTCGTTGCTACTTCATAACTGTGATTTTGCTACTGTTATGAATCATAATGTAAATATCTGATATGCAGGATGGTCTTAGGCGACCCCTGTGAAAGGGTCGTTCAATCCCTAAAGGGGTTGCGACCCACAGGTTGAGAACCACTGGCTTAGAGCTTTTGTATTTACACTGAACTTTCTGAAATGACATTTTTAAAGTTTCTGAAGTTTTAAGAAATGTGTATGGGCAGTGCCTGTGGCTCAGTGGGTAGGGCACTGGCCCCCTATACCAAGGGTGGCGGGTTTGAACCCCATCCCAGCCAAACTGCAATAAAAAGATAGCTGGGCATTGTGGCAGGTGCCTGTAGTCCCAGCTACTTGGGAGGCGGAGGCAAGAGAATTGCCTAAGCCCAGGAGTTGGAGGTTGCTGTGAGCTGTGACGCCATGGCACTCTACCAAAGTGTAGGGAGCTGGGGCATTTATACTCCAATTTCCAAGACTCATCAGTTGAGGGCTGGCTGCTCATGGGAGATATTAAAAACACGGCACTTCCACCCTTCTGAGTCCCAGGCTACCATCCTCCCTGGCTCTAAAATAAGCCCAATGGCATGGACACACATCTGCTAGTGGCTGGGAGTCTAGGCTGGAACACTCTGCATGGTTAAGTAAGATCCAAGGGCCATGGCTCAGGCAGTGTGCCCAAAGCCCAAGCATGACTCTGCTATTTACAGGACAATACATACCTGGTTTTGAAGATTAATGTCAGAATTTAAAGAACCACTAATGGGGGAAGGCATAGGAGGGCAGCTAATAATTTGGGAAACAGGAAAAAGTCATTTCACCTGTCCTGGTAATTTTGGACAGTAAATCCTATAGGACTGAGCCATTTGCAGAAATTTGGCTGTACGAATTTAGCCATATGGCTAAACATGCTTTCTAGAGGCAATTTGACACTACCGTTGTTAATCCCAGAATATTACCCGCGAAATCAGCGGTTCTCAACCTATGGGTCACAACCCACAGGAACTGTATTAAAGGGCCACAGAATTAGGAAGGTTGAGAACCACTGTCCTAAATTTAGCCCCAGAGATCTGACAAATGCCTGTCTTTCAAGGCTGGTTCCAAGTTGCCCTAGGCCACGGCTTTGGCTCTTTCTTCTTTTAAGCCTGGTGTAGATGTCCCATCCTGCTGGATCTGTCCTGCTCTGCCCTGAAAAAGCAGGTACGCAAACTACGCCATTGTGCCCTGTTTACAACAGGAGATGATTCCCACGGTTCACTTTCTTCCAGATTTGAATGTTTTTTGTCCTTCCATAATTCACATGTTGAACTTATCACCCCCAATGTGATAACATTAGGAGGCGGCACATTTGGGAGGTCATTAGGTTTAAATGAAGTCATAAAAGTAGAAACCCCATGAGGGGATTAGTGTCATAATAAGAAGAGACACTAGAGAGGTGTCCCCAACCCTCATGTGAGGACACAATAAGAAAACAGCCACCTGCAAACCAGGAAGAGGGTCTTTGCTAGGTGCCAGATCTGACAGTGCTTTGACCTTGGACTTCCCAGCCCCCAGCACTCTGAGAAATAACAAATTATTGTTTAAGCCACCCAGCCTGTGGTCTATTTGATGTAGCAGCCCAAAATAATGAGGACAGGCACTTTGAGCATGAAATCCAGGGTAAAAGACATTCTGTGCTTCATAAGCTTTACCTTTTGAGGAGACATCTCCATCTCTTTTCTTCCCTCCTTCCCTTTTCTGCTGCCACCTCCTGCATTCTCGTTGATTTAGACACTTCACATAAATGCAATCATAGGGTGTCTTTCTAATTTGGCTTCTTTCATCTGGTATGATGTATCTAAGGTTCTTTCATGTTGTAGCATGTGTCGGAATTTCATTTTTTCTAATGGCTGAAAAATCTTATATGAATATATTAGGTCATTAAATCTGAAATGTCAGATTTTGAATCAAAAGTTTATTTACTTTTTGTTTTTTTTTAAAAGTTTACTTTATTACATGTCAAACAAGAAGTATAGTCAACGTAAGGTCCTAGTCTTAATAGTAGCTTGTGTATGCCAGCAGCGAATACCAAAATTTATCAGATTTTACCCTTAAAATGAGTGAATTTTATTTATAATGCAAGAAAAGATGTTAAAAAAAAAAGAGAGAGAGAGAGAGACCTCGACATGTTTCTGGAGTCTAGAAAACTCAGCCACGTTTCACAAACCAGCCCGATGGGCCTGACTCTGCAGGGAGATGGGAGGATGCTGAGGGTCTGCCAGGCTCAACTCCTCCTGCTGGCTTGTGGGTTTATAAATGCAAAGCCCCATCCAAAGGCATCTGGCTTTCAGGTGTTGTTTCTCATTCCCCTTTGGAGCTGGCTTTATTTTCATGGAAATCTAAATCATATGTTTCTGTTTCATTTACACCAAATTCAAAGCAATATTGTTTCCTTGCAGTCTTTTGAAGTTGCGAGAGCCTTATGGTTTGAATCCGCAAATGTTTACTTTTGAGCCTTCACTGTCAGATGCACTTTAGAAATGTCCCTGCTTCATCTTCTCACAGCCAGCGGCCCTGGAAGGGAACAGACCGGAGTCCCCTGCTTTAGGAGCTTGTGTTTGGGCCCTGGGGACCTCTCCACTCTTCCGATGGGGATGACCTGCTGTCATCTCTACCTCCAACCTTCTTCCTGACCCCGCTATTACTGGGCTCTTGGGAATTTGAGTGAAGGCTGTTTGGGGAATCATTTTTTTTTTTTCCTGTTGGGAGGGCTCTGGTCTATGCTCCTCATCCTGGAGAATTCTCTCCTCCTGAAAATGAAAATGTGAGCACATGCTCCAGAATATTACTAGTTCATCCATAAGGTTCTCAGTACAGCTGGGTTCTGGGTTGCGCTCGTGGGTAGACCGTTTGAATACTTGGGATATCTGCAAACCCAGGCTAAAAGCCGTCTGTGAGACCCTTCAAGCTAAAGATCACATCTTATTAACTTTTATATTCTGCCACATCAGAACAGCACTTACCACATAACAGGTACATGACAGACATGTGTTTAAAGAATGGACAGGAGACTACTCAGTAGGCAGGAGAGACCCACAACAGCTATATGACTCTGCATGCACTCATATGTGAAAATATTAATAGTAAGAGTATTAATCTCTCAAGTTCATCTGGCTCTGTAAGTCCAGGTTCTAAGATGAACCATGGTGTTTGGTTTTGAGGTTTTTTTCACTATCGAAAAAAGGGGACTAGGGGACTTACTCTGCAGAGTGTAAAAATAACCCTATTTATATAAATAGTCAAGGTCTGTGAAAATAAGAAAAGCTAAATTCGTTGGGTAATACTTCCTGCTGAAGCGGACCAGTGCTGAACCGGCAGATGTTTAACACAGTGGGAGTTTCTTTCTCACTCATGTAACGATGCTGGTAGGCAGAAAGGTCTGTGGGCCAGCCTCCTACTCACACTTGTTCAGGGATCCAGGGCAATAGAGGCTTTGCCATCTTTAGCATGAGGCTTCCAGGCTCTCACTGGGGGTCATGTGTATTCCATCCAAGAGGGCAAAAGAAGATGGGGGAATTTTATGAGCAGCCAGGGCAGTGGCATCACTTTTCTGGACACTCCATTGGCTCAGACTCTGTCACATGGCAGCACCCACCTACATCAAATATCGTCTTAGGCTGTATAGCCAGTTCCCAGTGACAGCTCTACCTATGGCAGGGGAGCATGAATTTTGAAGAACAACTATCTGTCTCTGCCACAAGGCCCAAAATGTCCAGCCCAAATTCCAAAAAGAGATGGTGAGGTAGGTCCCCATTTCCAGCATTAAGAAGGCAAAAAAGATAGAGGCTTGGGGCTGGATTGTCCCAGTCAGGGACAGCACACCCGAATGTCCATCAGCTGATGAATGGATAAATAGTATGTGATATTACACAATAGAATATTATTCAGCAATAAGAGAGAATGAAGTACCGATATGGTCGGACTTTGAAAATGTCATGTCAAGTGAAAGAAGCCATCCATGAAGACCATAGATGATATTATTTCATTTTTATGAACCATGCAAGATTAGCAAGTCTATAGAGACAGAAAGTGTTTGTTGTTAGGGGTTAGTGTTAGGGGTTGTGGGGGAGGGAAGGACGGGGAGTGACGGCCAATAGGGATGAGTTTCTTTGTAGGGTGATGAGAATGTTCAGGAATTAGCAGTGACATTTGCACAACTTTGCAAACACACTAAAACTGCTGAATTATACATTAAAAAAATAAAGTTTAAACAAAGTAAATTTCTTTAAAATTTTTAGATGTTCTGTAGGGGGAAGGAAAAGGTGGTGAAAATAGCATTTGTCCATGAATTCTCAGTCCTTTGGAATTTTTGTTTTGTTTTTAGAGACAGAGTCTCACTTTTTTCTCCACCCTCCAGTCCCCACCCCCCATCCCCAGGCAGGCTGTCGTGACATCACAGCTCACACCAACCTCTAACTCTTGGGCTCAAGTGATACACTTGCCTCAGCCTCCTAAGCAGCTGGGACTACAGGCGCCCGCCACAATGCCTGGCTAGTTTTAGGACAGGGTCTTGTTCTTGCTCAGGTTTGTCTTGATCTCCTGAGCTCAGATGATCTACCTGCCTCTGTCTCCCAGAGTGCTGTGATACTAGGTGTGAGCCACCACACCCAGCCTCTTTTGGAACATTTTGTTCTTTAAAACACTTGCCTAGGAACTTCTAGAATTTAAGACAATAATGTCTTGTAGAATTTTGAGGGACATGTTTCCGTTGTAATCTTTAAAAATACCCCTTTAGTTGATTGATAAATCAGAGCTGATAAAGCCCAAATACTTTTATAATTTACTTAAAACAAAGAGGCACATCCTTTTACCACAAATAGGCATGTAAGTTGGAAGGGGTTCTAACACAGCTAGGGAACAGCCTCCTTACTTAGTTACTATGAGATCGAGGGTGGGAATCATCTAGTCTACTGCTCAGAGACTGTATTAGTGAAGTTGCATCAGAGAGCCGGCTCTGAAGGGACCTGCTGGGCCTTGGTTCCCAAGTAGCCACAGCTGATGCCAGTCTGAGCTCTCAGGTCTTGAGCTCCCAGTCTACACACGGATCAGCTTCACTGCAATGGCCCCAACATCACCTCTCGTGGGGCTGGGGAGGGGCAGGGAAAGCGAGTGCTCTCATATGCCTGTTCCTGGGACCTGCCCCCCTCCACCACAGGGGAATGACAGCCAAGCTCAAATGGCAGCCTCAGTGGGACCTGTGTAAGGTGAGAGCCCCAGTTATCCTGCAGCCCAGTCCCCATGGCCCTGCATCCCACCAAAAGACTCCTAGAATCGATAAATAAACTCAGCAAAGTTTGGGTTACAAAATCAATGCATGGAGGCCTGCAGTGGTGGTGGGGACTCCCTCCCAGTGAAGTCACAATGTCTGAGCAGGGAGCATGCAGCCCTGGGACTCTCTCCTTTATCCTTTCTCCATGTATGGGGCCCTCCCCACCAGGTAACTTCAGATCTTGGGGAGTGGCATTCCTTGTCCCCATCTTCCATTGATTCTCTGATGATCTGCAATGCTGTCTTTAAGAGAACCCATCCGGGGGCGGGCACATATCTGCAGTTTTGATCCTTTGGTAGAGAACAGTGTGTGCAGGCTGCTTCTAGTCTGCTGTTTTGGCCTCATTCTCTAATTTAATTTAAAAATATTTATCTCTTCCCTGAGGATGGCCCAATGAAGTAGGCCAGGCTTCTTATTTTAGAGGCAAGAAAACAGGGCCAAGAGAGAATGTATCTCTGGCTGAAACTCTGAAGCCTGAGTGTGTATCACTTGGGTGGGCTTAGTCTGGTGAACCCCATATATATGGACCACAGATCTTGCTCTGACCCCCTCATGGGACAGCTAAAGCGCATGTGACTGTGAAGTCTCATTTCTTCATACTGTTATCTAAATATATTTGATGGGCTGGTAATGGAGTAGGCCAAGACCCTGAGAAGTCCTGAACTCTGGTCTTCTTTCTGCACAAACAAGTATGATCTCAGCACTTCATCTGAATCTCCAGTTTCCTCATCTGTAAAAGTAGGAATAAAAATTTTGACTCTTTCTGCCTGTCTGGGTCATTGAGGATCAAAACCAATAATGGCCATGAACAATGGGGAGGCAACACGCAAACCCAGGTTAACTTGTTAATAACCTTGACCATCTACTGTGATAATTAGGACAACGTTGCCACAAAAAGCTGTACTGTTTCCCCATCTCTTGCATGGATTATTTCATAAAAGCCAGGGGTGCACTTCTTAGAAGCTGATTAGAAGACCAATTAGCTTCTATTTAACCCTGCCAGTCTTATTGGGGAAGTTTTGACTTCAGTATGGTTGTTGCCTTCTTCCTACTACTCATTAACTCATGCTGTCATTGATTCTGCTGTGAGTTTGAAGATTCAAATATATTTCTTCTCCTGGACATCGCAAGGACTATTATGAAAACCAAAACATGACTTTTTGTTCAATGGAAATGTTTCCTCTAAATCCATAAAACCAATATTCTAGAAGACTTCTCTGGGCTGTAAGCAGAATCCCTGTCATTACTCAGAAATGATAGAGCAACACGTTCCCATTGATTAACTCTCTGTTTCTGACATTGTTCATCAGGGAATTTTTTGGGTTTTCTGAGTTCTGGTTTGGGCTTTTTCCAGGACTTCAGAGTAGACCACATACTCTCTATCTTACCCAATGAAATCTAACTATTAACAATAATAACTTTGCTTTCCTGGGTACTTACCATGTACAGGTCACTTTAAATAGTTTCCTCACAACAAAACTCTGCACAATGGGAATATCATCCCCATTTCACAGATGAGGAAACCAAGGTAAGGTTAAATGATTTGCTTGCCAAGATTCAAAGCCATGACCATTTGACATCAGATCCTGTTTTCTTTCCACCTCACCACCACTGCCCACCACCCCTGTGGGTCACCTCATTAGTGTTAATCCGTTCTAGCTCTCTGTCCTTGAGCCATACTTTGGGACTCACTTCTAACAAATAGACAGTGTTGGAAGTATCAGCATGTTACTTCAGAAAAGCATGACCTCCTCATCTTCCTCTTCCCCTGCTCTTCTCCCTTCTTCTTCTTTTTCCCTTCCCTTTCCTTCCTTTCCCTTTGCTTTCTTTCTTTCTTTTCTTCTTTCTCTTTTTCCTTTTCTTCCTCTTCTTTTCCTCCTCCTCCTCCTCCTTCTTCTTCTTTTCTCTCTCTCCACTTGCTCTTGGGAAGCCAGCAGCCACGTCATGGGTATGCTCAAGCAGTCTTGTGGAAAGGTCTGCATGGCTAGGAACTGGGCCTCCTGCCACAGTCAGTGAGAAACTGCCCTAGGAAGGAGCCATCTTGGAAATGGATCCCACAACCCTGTGCAGCCTTCAGCTGAGTCCTGGCCACATCTTGACCACAACTTCAGGCAGACCCTGAGTGAAAAGCACCCAGCTCAATGCTGGGTAAACTACAAAAGCTACATGGAATAATAAATGTTTCTTGGTTTAAGCCACTGTATTAGGGTTCTCCAGAGAAACACATATATGTTGGATATATCTATATAAGCGTACAGATATATAAGAGGAGATTTATCATGGGAATTGGTTCATATGATTGTGGAGGACAAGAAATCCCATCATCTACCACCTTCAAACTTAATAACCAGGAAAGATGATGGTGTAATTGAGTCTGAGTCCAAAGGTCTGGCAGCCAGAGAAGCTGATGGTGGAACCCACAGCACAAAGTCAAAGACTAAGAACCAGAAGGCAGGGAGGTGCTGGTGTAAGTCCTGGATTACAAATGCCCAAGGACCAGGGTGCAAGGGCAGGAGCAAATGGATGTCCCAGCTCCAAAAGAGTAAATGAATTTCCTCTTCCTCCATACTTTTTTCTGTGTGAGCCCTCAGCGGACTGGATGCCCACGCTGGTGAGAATGCATCTGCTTGACTGAGCCCACTGACCCAAATTCTAATCTCTTCTAGAACACCCTCACAGACACCCAGAAATAATGTTTTACCAGCTGTGTGGACACCCCTTAGCCCAGTTAAGTTGACACATAAAATTAACCATTAAATTAAGCCACTAAGTTTTGAGGCCATTTGTTACAGAGCAGTCAACAACTAATACAAACTCCTAGTTTTCTTATAATTTTCTGTCTTGCTGATCTTTCTCTGTCTTTTTGTTTTATTTCTTGGGGAACATTCTTGATTTTGTCTTCTATCCTCTTCTAATTTCAGCTATCATACTTTTCTTTCTAAAGGATCTCTCTTAAGCTTTGATGGATTCTCTTTATTTGTCTTTTTTTTTTTTTTACTTTTTTTGACCAGCCAGGGTGATATAGCAGATGGAATTCTTTTTGGCACATCATCTGTCCTTGTTTTTTTTTTTTTTGAAACAAAGTCTAATTATGTCCCCATGGATAGAGTGTTATGGCATCGCAGCTCACAGTAACCTCATACTCTTGGAATCAAGCAGTCTTCCTGCCTCAGCCTCCTAAGTAACTGGGACTATAGGGATCACCATGATGCCCAGCTAATTTTTCTATTTTTAGTAGAGATGGGGGTCTCCCTCTTGCCCAGGCTGGTCTCACACTCCTGAGCAATCCACCCACCTCAGCCTCCCAGAATGTGAGGATTACAGGTGTAAGCCCCTGCACACGACCATGTGTGCTTTTTTTAAGGATCTTCTTCCTCCCTGAAGATGCTATTTAAAAAAATATTTCCCCACCACTTTTGTGGTCTGCTTCTTCTTAGTGCCTTTTTTTTACTTTTTCTCCCTCATGTTAGGAGCTCTTCTCAGATATCTACTGATCCCTACCTTGTCCATTCACATTTGGAAGAAAGGGGGTTGGAAACTCTGGCTGTGCAAGCTGGAGTTAGCCAATTAGTGATTTCACTGCAGGACGATGGGTGGACTATAGCTTCTTATTGCAACACCCAACATCAATATTTGGTGGTCTTTTCTCTGGTCTGTGAAGGAAGGTCCTCCCTTAAGGATGAAATTGGCTGTATGTAGTGGGTGTGAAAATTTAACATGGCACTTTAACACATGAACCCAGAAACATAATTTATCTTTCACCGTTGATCTAATCCTGCCTCCCTGGCTGCCATCACTATTTTAAGAAGAAAATAAAAAATTTCTTAGTTTTTTCCTAAGAGAGGTAGTCCCTTAAGGATTAGTTTCCTTAGACAAACATTTAGTTTTTCCCGGTCCCCAACCCTCAGCTCCTTCCTAAGATTGAATCTGGATGTGTAGGGCAGTGGTGTTGATTAAACAATTTGATCTGTGTGCTACCACCCATGCCCTCATCACCCTCTAATGAAGAGTTCAGGTCTAGGTTTGTCCTGGGGCCTGCTGTTTGCTGAGGTGCAGTAGTCTCTTAGGACATTTTGAACCCCATATGTGGCCCCTACTACTGCATGTCATCGCTCTAGCCATTTGCATCTTGTTTTGAGTCCCAGCACACTGATGCCTCCATGTCCTGAGCCAAGGCCTCCACCAGTTCACCATCCTCTGGGCCTCTACTGTTGCTAATGGAGACCTATAAAGTCCTTGAGACAACAGAGTCTGTGGGAACCCTGGAACATGGCTTTGGGGTCCTCTGCCCAGCTCTCTCCTCCTGCCAATGCTACCCCAGCCCCATGTTGGAGGAGGCTAAATAAGAACCCTCTCCCAGGTGTTTGCAGAATTCCCCCAAACTGGAAAACCATGAAGCCTGATGTTCTCTTTCCTCTCAAATCATTTAACATCCTCTGTTTCAGAATTTTAGTGCAGCATAGGGAAAAAGAGAACATTAGCATCTAACTATTCCCAGTCGCCTCCCCCCAGCTGAGTTCTCCACACTCTTCACCCTCCTCAAGAAATGGCAAGAGATTTATACTATTTCTTCCTGGTCAGAGGCTGTCTCTGGGTCACAGATTCCTCCATGTCTTGTTGAGGAGACAAGCTTCCTTCTCTCATCTTAGAGCCATAATGGAGAATCATTACAGGGAGCTTTTTATCTGAGGACTAGTCACCTGTCAAATATTTTTCAAATATTTTCTTTGTAACAGTATCCAAGCATCCTTATAGATAAAGCTTGGCTGACATTTATGGAATTGCTAGGTCAAAGGATATGAGCAATATGGAGGCTTTTGATGCATATTGTCAATTATCAAGGGAGGTAACCCAATGACCCATTATCCACGGTTGCAACAGTGTGGTCTATTTAATCTGATTAAATCTGATTAGCCAGAAGAGAGCATGGATTTGAGTGAGATTCTAAACCCTACAGTAGAACAAACCCTGGCAGGGAGTCAGTCCTGGGAGAAGAGAGGGGGGAAGGCTCAGAAACCAAGGACTTGGCTGCAGCAGAAACCTGGAGTGCAGAGGGAAAAGTTGCAGAAAGAGATGAGGGGCCCTAATGTGAAAAGTGTGCACACTCGTAGTTCCAGTCACCATCATGAAAATTGCTAGAAACTAGAGCCAAAGGTAAATATGAATTTTGGACTCATGTCCTAAAACAAAGCCTTTGCTGGGTAGTACCAAGAAAAGGAAATTAAAGAAAGGAAAAAAAAAAAAGAAACAGAACATTTCATCCAAATCTCTGACAACTTCATTTCATTTTTTTTAATTGTTTCAGGTTAATTTGAGGGTACAAAGAATTAGGCTACAATGTTTGCATTTGTTTGGTAGAGTCCTTCTTATAATTGCGTCCCACCTCCAAAAGGTGTGCCATACGCCCTAACATTATGCCAGTTTTGTTTTCTTAAACCCTTTTCCCAGCAATGGTTTTGAAACTTATTAAGACTTAGACTCACTGCACCAATGATCTTGGCTTTCATCCATTTATCCCAACTTCTGTACCTTCCTGAAGTTTCATGCTGTCTAGTTAGTTAGGGTTGAAAGTGCCGTCTTGTTGATTTTGTAAAACCTGGGAAATTTCTTGGTCTTTGGCAAGAACCTGTGGATTTCAGCCTCAGACTATTGCATAGGAGCACATGTGCACCACTGAACATTACTTACAGTCATGCGTCACTTAACTAAGGGGATATATTCTGAGAAATGAGTCACCAGGTGATTTTGTGGTATACTTACACAACTTCTACACACTTTGGCTCTATGCCTCTGGCTCTTAGGATACACATCTGTACAGCATGTAACCATACTGAATACTGTAGGCAGTTATAACACAATGGTAAGTATTTGTGCATCAAAAAATAGAAAAGGTACAGTAAAAATATGGCAAAAAAGGTAACAAATGTTACACCTGCATAGGTCGCTTATCACGAATGGAGCTTGCATGATAGGGAGTTTCTCTGGGTGAGTCAGTGAGTGAGTGGCTGGTGAATGTGAAGGCCTAGCGTACTCCTGTACACTGCTGCAGACTTTATAAACCTCATAGGTCACAATATATTTTTCCTTCTTTAATAATAAATTAAACTTAGCTTATCATAACTCTTTATAGTTTATAAACTTTAAAATTTTTTTAAAACTGATTTTGTCGTAATAACAGATTAATACATATTGTTTATCATTCACCTGTCAAAGGACATCCTGGTTGCTACTGCATTTTAGCAGTTATGAATAAAGTTTCTATAAACATCCCTGTGTGGGTTTTTGTGTGGACATATGTTTCCACTGAGTTGTGTAAATACCAAAGATCAAGATTGCTGGGTCATGTGAGAAAGTGTCAAACTGTCTTCTAAGTAGCTGCACCATTTTGCATTCCCCTGGTAATGGCTGAGAGTTCCTGTTTCTCCGTGAGCTGGACAGCATTTGATGGTGTCAGTGTCTTGGATTTCACCCTTTCTGATAGTCATCATGGGTATCTAACTGTTACTTTAATTTGCAATTCCCCGATGATATCTGATGCTGAGAATCTTTTCAAATGTTTATTTGCTATCTGTACATTTTCTCCTTTTGTAGAGATAGGGTTATCTAGGCTTGAGTACAGTGATGCAATCATAACTCACTGCAGCCTCAAACTCCTGGGATTAAGAGATCCACCTGCTTCAACCTCCCAAATAGCTGGGATGACAGATGCAAACAACTGTGCCCAGGCACAATCTGTACACTTTGTTCAATGAAGCACCTGTTCAGGTTTTTTGCCCATTTTTAACACATTGACTGTCATACTAGTAAAAAATTTTTTTCTTTCAGGCCATAGTGTTTTATTATATAAATAGATTGAAAACTTTGAAAACCAAATTATCCTTTCTAATTAATGGAAAAAAGTATTACTTTTTACAGCTTTCTGTGCATGAGTTATATTTTTCAATTCATAGGGAAAACATGAGCAGAGGTTTCTCAGCCCACAAGCACACTATGGATCTTCCTGCCTGTCCACCAGTTCCATATGCTTTGCAAAAACCAGAGTGAGTCAAATACAACTCACGAGGCCATTAATGCATTAAATCGGGTAGTTTGTTTTCTCATTGTTGACTTTCACAAAGAACTTTATCAGCTATTGTTTTTCAAATATTTTCTTCCACTTTGTGAATTGTCTTTTTATTCTATAATAGTGTCTTTTGCAGATCAGAAGTTTTTTGTTTTAATGAAATCCAACTTATCAATTTTTTTTTTGTCTTCAAATATACTACTGAATAGAAATCAAATGCTTAACAAAAGAGGAAATCTGGCCTGGCTGCACATTGCTCTACTATTGATCTCAAAGTGTTTGGGAAATTTAACTTCCTGGACCCTAGGGGGAAACACCCTACTATATCCTCATTGTTAATGTCTGTCCGAAATGCATGTGAAGTCTTGAGAAAGGGAGATGGTCAGATTGATCTGGGGCATAAACTTCCTAAGGTGAAGGGCAGGGCTGGAAACAGAAGGGTGGGACAGAGCTGGAGTACAAGTGTTTATCAGCACAGACAGCCCTGGAACGGACGCCTGGACTATTTGTAGCTATTTTAGCCCGTGCTGTGCCTCCTACAGCCTGGTATGAATTTGTATTTTTTTCCCACTTATAAGCCTTCTGTCTCCTCCACAAGCTGGGATTCATTGAGAGACTCATGACTTCTATTTAAATCACTTGTTGAAACTTTCAAAACATATGCATGTTTTACTAGCATGATAAGAGTGGGAGTAGGGTGCTATATTTATGGATGGAAACAGTAAAGTCATTTTAACAGAATGAAAAATGAAAAAGAAAAAGGGAATATATACTTGGGCCCTCCCATGGAAGGCAGTCCTGTGACACCTTAATCTATCCCAGCTGTCAAGTCTGGAGGGGTGTGGAGTATTTGTCCCTGTGAGACCAATGTGAGTCACTACAGATGCCCACAGAGATCTCTCCGTGGGAGAAGAACCATTCTCCTCTGCAGTCCTGAGTTCACCTGTCTTCCATTGCAGAACAACCTGCCAAGTGATCATTTTGTTTGTTTGTTTGTTTGTTCTGATGACTCAGTCCCTGTTAGAACTCTCTGGGAGGTAACCGGAGGTACAACCTCTCTGAGCTTCTAGGAGTAATAGTCCAGATCTCCCAGGTCTTTGAGGGTCTTTGAGGGGAATCTTATTGTAGGAACACAATTGGTATGAAGTAGAAGAAAGAAGGTATGAACTCCCTAAGGAGGTGGCCATGATTGAAATCAGAGCTAGCACAGACCATGTAAAATCATCTTGACTGTTTAGTTGTAGTGGTGGTAAAATATGCAGAACATCACAATCACTTTTTTAAAGACAGGGTCTCACTTTCGCATGCTCACTAGAGTGGAGAAGGTGATCTTTCTCATGGACTGCTGGTGTTCTCTTCAAAGGGAAAAGACAGGTTGGGTTTTATGCCTCACATGGTCTGTTTTCGTAATAGAGTCACTCATATTCTGCAGGTTGGGGGAAATTGTATGTATGAGTGGGCTGAGAGCATGGGTGGTGAGTAAGCATATATGTAACATACACCTGTGTTCATGTCAGGGCAGAGTTTTAGCATTAAAATGAAGCAGAATTTGGGTGTTTACATCAAAAGGTAACAAAGATAATTTGTGTGCTTGCTGAAATGGGCTTGAGATCTGCAGTTATTATCAGCAAAGAACATGTATAAGGCCAGTCCTCTGTCCATCAGAGTTGTAGTGTTCTGCATTGTCACTCAGCTTTAAAAGAGGTGTGATGATTTGCCTGATAGCTCTCATTTAGTTGATGAGTTTAGCAAGAGTGTGGCCTAAAAAAATTCAGAAATTGTCATGCCAGCCATACCAACTGGGCCCTTACCCCTCAAAGTTAGGGTCTATCTTAGTTGACAAATGGGCATTGCTTTGGTCTCTCAGATCACAAGTAGTATCAAGTACATTCAAAGTGGGGTACAACTATCACCACCATCCAGAACTTTCTCATTTTGCAAAAGTGAAACTCCATATACAATAAACCCTAACTTCCAATCCCCTCATGCCAGCTTCTGGCAACCAGGATTCTATTTTTTGTCTCTGTGAATCTGATGACACTAGGGACCTTATAGGAGTTAAATCATGTAGTATTTGTCTTTTTGTGACCAAAAGCTTATTTCACTTGTCATAGTGTCATCAAGGTTTATGCATGTGGTAGCATGTGTCAGAATTTCATTTTAAAGCTGAATGACATTTCATTTTACGTGTATACCATGTTTTGTTTATTCCCATCAATGGAAATTTGGATTGTTCCTACTGCTTGGCTATTGTGAATGATGTGCTACAAACATGGATGTGCGTATATCTGTTCTAGACCCTGCTTTCGGTTCTTTTGGGAAAATACACACAGGTAAATGTACAATTGTTGGACCATATGATAGTTTTTTGTTTAATATTTTTGAATAATGCCATACTATTTTCTATGGCACCTGTACCGTTTTACATTTCTACAAGCAATGTACAAGAGTTTCAAATTCTCTACATCATCACCAATACTTGTTATTATTGTCTTTCTTTTTTTTAATAGTAGTCGTTCTAATGAATGTGGTGTCTCATTGTGGTTTGGATTTGCTTTTCCCTTATGATTAGTGATGTGAAGCATCTTTTTATATGTTTATCAGCCATTTGTATATCTTCTTTGGAAAAATGTTTATTCAAGTCCTTTACCTATTTTGAATTCCAATGTTTTGTTGTTGTAGAGTTGTAGGTATTCAGTATATATTCTATAAATTAATCCCATATCACATAGTGATTTGCAAATATTTTCTCACATTGTGTGGGTTGTCCTATTTTGATTTTACATCAGACACATGCAGTTTAATTTATAACCGTACCACCCTTTGGAGGCTTCCCAGTCTGGACCAGGTGTTCCCTCTTTATTTTGCTGATTTTGTGAGGGACCTTTCTGGATAGATCCACATTTCTAAAGATGGGCTGTAACCTCTCAACATTTTTGGAGTAAATAGTTGGAAACCATTTCTTATTGGATTCTCCTGTGACTTTTAGTACTTTGTGTACTATCCATTAAAACCTGTTCCTTTGTGTTTGGATGATTCACTTACTGTCTTCATTTTGCATGTAGCAATTTACCTAAACCTTTATGATCAGCCTCTTAGACTAGTTACAACTCTTTATGAGAAAGTAATAAAGTTATTGTACTTCTCTTCTTAAAATCTCCAAAGTCATTTAACATCCTTTGAGGATAGAGATGGGCCATGTGATGTGTTGTCACTGAGCATAGAAAGGGCGACCATCTGCAGAATGGGAATCATATTTGCTGCTCCTCTCATAAGGTTTATGCAAAATCCACAAGGGTCACTTAGCACCAACTGGGAAGAGAACTTAATTATTTATTTCCCCCAAGCATTTTTGCATGTTTCTTCTTATTTGTCTCTCCCTATTTTATTTTATTATTTATTTTTATTAAATCATAGCTGTGTACATTGATGTGATCATGGGGCATCATTCACTAGCTTCACAGACCGTTTACCAAGTTTCACAAATACCCTTGTAAGATGCACCGCTGGGTCTCTCCCTATTTTAAAAATTTTGTCTAAAATCATCATGTCTGGTCTTCTACCCGACCATTTCAGTTGCTGTGGAACCCGGGGAAGAACAGGAATTAAGTTTTTTTAAATCATGCTCAGCTATTGTTCATAAATGGCAGCCTTAAAGAGAATTGAGGGAGCCATTTCAGAAGATTTTCAGACCAGACTTGACTTCAAGTCCTGATGTAAGTGTGACACCTGCACAATTGATTATTACATTTCATTTCAACTCAAAGAAGACTTAGAAATGAGTCTGTCATTTTTAAAAGACTAGTTTTTGTTTTGTGTTTTGTTCAAACTCAGAAAGGCCCTGCAGGGACAAGGGGAAAACATTCCCCATTCACTCTGGGGAAGTTCACTGAAAAATCAACTGACAAAGGCAGATTAACAGGAGAAATGGTATAAAAAGTTACTAATGTGGATTAATTTGAGTTCTCTATAGATCCTAGTTATCAAGCTTTTGTCTGATTGAAAATATGCAAATATCGGGAGGGTGGAGCAAGATGGCAGCCGAGTAACAGCTTCCTTGCATCTGGGCACCGTGAGTCTGGGGATATAGGACTCCAGGCATCTCTGGCTGGTGGGATCAGCCTATCATCACCCCTGAGAGGATACAGGGAGTCAGCGAGAGACTTCTGGACCCCAAGAGGAGGACTAAAACAGTGGAAAAACGGCAAGTGGTCGCGTGTGTTCAATCCGCCTAAACCCGCCCGCAACTGTAAGTTCAGTAGCAGCGAGACTGCAAACCAGAAAGGCCTTACCTGTGAACTGTTTTGGTGTCTTTGGACTTGGCACTCAGCTGAACTGCCTTGGGGAGAGCCTGAGCGGGAGTGCGGAGAACTTTGGCCTTTGTCTAGGGCCCCAGTCTGAGCCGCTGAGCCAGAGGGAGCTAATAGAGTTTGGCTCTGGGTCACAGGCAGACATTGTGAGCGATCTGCCCTGGCAAGCTCCGCCCTCAGGGTCGCAGAGCTGGAATTGGGTGGGAGCTGGTAACCCAGCGACCAAGTAGCCTAAGGGCGGGGTCTGAGCCACCTTGCAGCCCTAACCCTCGGGGGCAGAGGGAGACCAGTTTTGACACACAGGGTAAGTGGATAGCCACTTCAGCAGTGATTCCAGCAACAAGCACTTCCCTGAGAAAGCTTCTGCTCAGTAAGTGAACAAGTTCAAAGTGCCTTTTAAGTGGGCTGAAGAGAGATTTAGGGTGTCTACCTGCTGGGGTTCGAGAAACTAGCAGCCTCCAGTCGTATCAGAACTGTGATTAACATCTCATACCCCAGAAGACCACGTGTTGCCCAGACAATATTCAATTCCATATACATACTGCTTTGTTTTTGGTTGCGTGTGTGTTTTTTTTTGTTTGTTGGTTTAGTTTTTTTTTTTG
This sequence comes from Nycticebus coucang, assembly GCF_027406575.1. Lineage (NCBI taxonomy): Eukaryota > Metazoa > Chordata > Mammalia > Primates > Lorisidae > Nycticebus > Nycticebus coucang. Next base: position 58,181,855 of record NC_069799.1, read on the forward strand.
GTTTCGTTGTTTTTTTTGTTTATTTTGACGTTCTAGATTGTTGTTTTGTTTTTTAAGTTCAACCTTTTCCATACAGATCCTTTTTCTTTCTCAATTTTTCTAGTTTAATTATAATTTCCCATTGCTGCCTATTTCAATAATCAGAACTTCATTTTTGTTAGTGTTTCTACCACTATTATTTGGTTTTTCCAGCCAATTTTATCCCGTAAGGTTTTCTGTTTGCTTGTTTTGGTTTGATTTATAGCATTTTTGTCTTTCCTCTCTACTTGGTGGAGGTGGGGTACTGTGTCTGATCAGGTTAGCAAAGAGCTGCTGACCTCAAGGGAACCACCCCACTTGGCACCCCCAGAAGGTGTTTTTTTTTTTTAAGGTTGTATCAAAGTACCCTACTGTACACCTATATTGCTCTGTCTCCCTCTTTCTGTGCCTCTCTTCTTTTTGTCAATATTCCTTTCACCCAACCACTCTCCTTTCTCTATTTTTCTTTTTTTTCATTTTTTTCTTTTTTTCTTATCACTCGGTCCTCATTTCTTTCATCGCTTTTTTGCTCTTAAACCTTCTCACCCTTCTGGTCCTGTAACCCTTAGTCCACAGGCACAAGAACTTAAAGAGCAAGAGGAATTGAAAGGAAAATTAGGGCAAGTAAACAGATAAAAGAAATCACCCATGAGGAAGAATCAGCAGAAAACTCCAGGCAACATGAAGAACCAGTCCAGAACTACCCCGCCAAGGGACCATGAGGTAGCTACTGCAGAGGATTCCACCTATACAGAAATGTTAGGAATGACAGAAAGGGAATTTAGAATACACATGTTGAAAACAATGAAGGAAATGATGGAAACAATGAAGGAAACTGTTAATAAAGTGGAAAATAACCAAAAGGAAATCCAAAAACAGAATCAAATAAGAGATGAACGATATGAAGAATATAAAAAGGATATAGCAGAGCTGAAGGAAATGAAACAGTCAATCAGGGAACTTAAAGATGCAATGGAAAGTATCAGCAACAGGTTAGACCATGCAGAAGAAAGAATTTCAGAGGTAGAAGACAAAGTTTTTGAGATAACTCAGATAGTAAAAGAGGCAGAAAAGAAGAGAGAGAAAGCAGAACGTTCACTGTCAGAATTATGGGACTTTATGAAGCGTTCCAACATACGAGTTATAGGAATTCCAGAAGGGGAAGAAGAATGCCCCAGAGGAATGGAAGCCATACTAGAGAATATTATAAAAGAAAATTTCCCAAATATCACCAAAGATTCTGACACACTGCTTTCAGAGGGATATCGGACCCCAGGTCGCCTCAACTCTAACTGAGCTTCTCCAAGACACATTGTGATGAACCTGTCCAAAGTCAAGACAAAAGAAAAGATTCTGCAAGCTGCCAGGAGTAAGCGCCAGTTGACCTACAGGGGAAAATCCATCAGAGTGACCGCAGACTTCTCTAATGAAACTTTCCAAGCAAGAAGACAATGGTCATCTACCTTTAATCTACTTAAACAGAACAATTTTCAGCCCTGAATTCTGTACCCTTCTAAGCTAAGCTTCAAAATTGATGGAGAAATCAAATCATTTACGGATATACAAACATTGAGGAAATTCGCCACAACAAGACCAGCTCTACAGGAAATACTTCAACCTGTTCTGCACACTGACCACCACAATGGATCAGCAGCAAAGTAAGAACTCAGAAATTAAAGGACAGAACCTAACCTCCACACTGATGCAAAAGATAAAACTAAGCAATGGACTCTCACAAAATAAGACGAATAGAATACTACCACACTTGTCAATTATCTCAATAAATGTTAATGGCTTGAATTCCCCACTGAAGAGACATAGATTGGTTGACTGGATTAAAAAACACAAGCCATCCATTTGCTGTCTGCAAGAAACACACCTGGCTTCAAAAGACAAATTAAAGCTCCGAGTCAAGGGTTGGAAGACAATTTTTCAGGCAAATGGAATTCAGAAGAAAAGAGGAGTTGCAATCTTATTTTCAGACACATGTGGATTTAAAGCAACTGAAGTCAAAAAAGACAAAGATGGTCACTTTATATTGGTCAAGGGAAAAATACAACAAGAAGACATTTCAATTCTAAATATTTATGCACCCAATTTAAATGCTCCCAGATTCTTGAAGCAGACCTTACTCAGTCTGAGCAATATGATATCTGATAATACCATCATAACAGGGGACTTTAACACTCCTCTTACAGAGCTGGACAGATCCTCTAAACAGAAATTAAACAAGGATATAAGAGACTTAAATGAGACTCTAGAACAACTGTGCTTGATAGACGCATGTAGAACACGCCACCCCAAAGATAAAGAATATACATTCTTCTCATCACCCCATGGAACATTCTCCAAAATTGATCATATCCTGGGACACAAAACAAATATCAACAGAATCAAAAGAATTGAAATTTTACCTTGTATCTTCTCAGACCATAAGGCACTAAAGGTGGAACTCAACTCTAACAAAAATGCTCGACCCCACCCAAAGGCATGGAAACTAAACAATCTTCTGTTGAATAACAGATGGGTGCAGGAAGAAATAAAACAGGAAATCATTAACTTCCTTGAGCATAACAACAATGAAGACACAAGCTACCAAAACCTGTGGGATACTGCAAAAGCAGTTTTGAGAGGAAAATTCATTGCTTTAGATGCCTACATTTGAAAAACTGAAAGAGAGCACATCAACAATCTCACAAGAGATCTTATGGAATTGGAAAAAGAAGAACAATCTAAGCCTAAACTCAGTAGAAGAAAAGAAATATCCAAAATCAAATCAGAGATCAATGAAATTGAAAACAAAAGAATCATTCAGAAAATTAATGAATCAAGGAGTTGGTTTTTTGAAAAAATAAATAAAATAGATAAACCATTGGCCAGACTAACGAGGAATAGAAAAGTAAAATCTCTAGTAACCTCAATCAGAAATGATAAAGGGGAAATAACAACTGATCCCACAGAGATACAAGAGATCATCTCTGAATACTACCAGAAACTCTATGCCCAGAAATTTGACAATGTGAAAGAAATGGATCAATATTTGGAATCACACCCTCTCCCTAGACTCAGCCAGGAAGAAATAGAGCTCCTGAACAGACCAATTTCAAGCACTGAGATCAAAGAAACAATAAAAAAGCTTCCAACCAAAAAATGCCCTGGTCCAGATGGCTTCACTCCAGAATTCTATCAAACCTTCAAGGAAGAGCTTATTCCTGTACTGCAGAAATTATTCCAGAAAATTGAGGAAGAAGGAATCTTCCCCAACACATTCTATGAAGCAAACATCACCCTGATACCAAAACCAGGAAAAGACCCAAACAAAAAGGAGAATTTCAGACCAATCTCACTCATGAACATAGACGCAAAAATTCTCAACAAAATCCTAGCCAATAGATTACAGCTTATCATCAAAAAAGTCATTCATCAAGATCAAGTAGGCTTCATCCCAGGGATGCAAGGCTGGTTTAACATACGCAAGTCTATAAACGTTATCCACCATATTAACAGAGGCAAAAATAAAGATCACATGATCCTCTCAATAGATGCAGAAAAAGCATTTGATAAAATCCAGCATCCTTTTCTAATTAGAACTCTGAAGAGTATAGGCATAGGTGGCACATTTCTAAAACTGATTGAAGCTATCTATGACAAACCCACAGCCAATATTTTACTGAATGGAGTAAAACTGAAAGCTTTTCCTCTTAGAACTGGAACCAGACAAGGTTGTCCTCTGTCACCTTTACTATTCAACATAGTGCTGGAAGTTCTAGCCAATACAATTAGGCAAGACAAGGAAATAAAGGGAATCCAAATGGGAGCAGAGGAGGTCAAACTCTCCCTCTTTGCTGACGACATGATCTTATACTTAGAGAACCCCAAAGACTCAACCACAAGACTCCTAGAAGTCATCAAAAAATACAGTAATGTTTCAGGATATAAAATCAATGTCCACAAGTCAGTAGCCTTTGTGTACACCAATAACAGTCAAGATGAGAAGCTAATTAAGGACACAACTCCCTTCACCATAGTCTCAAAGAAAATGAAATACCTAGGAATATACCTAATGAAGGAGGTGAAGGACCTGTATAAAGAAAACTATGAAATCCTCAGAAAGGAAATAGCAGAGGATATTAACAAATGGAAGAACATACCATGCTCATGGATGGGAAGAATCAACATTGTTAAAATGTCCATACTTCCCAAAGCAATCTACCTATTCAATGCCATTCCTATCAAAATACCAACATCATACTTTCAAGATTTGGAAAAAATGATTTTGCGTTTTGTATGGAACTGGAAAAAACCCCGTATAGCTAAGGCAGTTCTCTGTAATAAAAATAAAGCTGGGGGCATCAGCATACCAGATTTTAGTCTGTACTACAAAGCCATAGTGCTCAAGACAGCATGGTACTGACAAAAAAAAGAGACATAGACACTTGGAATCGAATGGAAAACCAAGAAATGAAACTAACATCTTACAACCACCTAATCTTTGATAAACCAAACAAGAACATACCTTGGGGGAAAGACTCCCTATTCAATAAATGGTGTTGGGAGAACTGGATGTCTACATGTAAAAGACTGAAACTGGAACCACACCTTTCCCCACTCACAAAAATTGATTCAAGATGGATAAAGGACTTAAACTTAAGGCATGAAACAATAAAAACCCTCCAAGAAAGCATAGGAAAAACACTGGAAGATATTGGCCTGGGGAAAGACTTCATGAAGAAGACTGCCATGGCAATTGCAACAACAACAAAAATAAACAAATGGGACTTCATTAAACTGAAAAGCTTCTGTACAGCTAAGGAGACAATAACCAAAGCAAAGAGACAACCTACACAATGGGAAAGGATATTTGCATATTTTCAATCAGACAAAAGCTTGATAACTAGGATCTATAGAGAACTCAAATTAATCCACATGAAAAAAGCCAACAATCCCTTATATCAATGGGCAAGAGACATGAATAGAACTTTCTCTAAAGACGACAGACGAATGGCTAACAAACACATGAAAAAATGTTCATCATCTCTATATATTAGAGAAATGCAAATCAAAACAACCCTGAGATATCATCTAACCCCAGTGAGAATGGCCCACATCACAAAATCTCAAAACTGCAGATGCTGCAGTGGATGTGGAGAGAAGGGAACACTTTTACACTGCTGGTGGGACTGCAAACTAGTACAACCTTTCTGGAAGGAAGTATGGAGAAACCTCAAAGCACTCAAGCTAGACCTCCCATTTGATCCTGCAATCCCATTACTGGGCATCTACCCAGAAGGAAAGAAATCCTTTTATCATAAGGACACTTGTACTAGACTGTTTATTGCAGCTCAATTTACAGTCGCCAAAATGTGGAAACAGCCTAAATGCCCACCAACCCAGGAATGGATTAACAAGCTGTGGTATATGTATACCATGGAATACTATTCAGCCATTAAAAAAAATGGAGACTTTACATCCTTCGTATTAACCTGGATGGACGTGGAAGATATTATTCTTAGTAAAGCATCACAAGAATGGAGAAGCATGAATCCTATGTACTCAATTTTGATATGAGGACAATTAATGACAATTATGGTTATGGGGGGGGAACAGAAAGAGGGAAGGAGGGAGGTGGGTGGGGCCTTGGTGTGTGTCACACTTTATGGGGGCAAGACATGATTGCAAGAGGGCCTTTACCTAACAATTGCAATCAGTGTAACCTGGCTTATTGTACCCTCAATGAATCCCCAACAATAAAAAAAAAACAAAACAAAAACCAAGATGCAAAAAAAAAAAAAAAAAAAATTCTAAGGAGCTGTAAAAAAAAAAAAAAAAAAAAGAAAATATGCAAATATCCTTTCCCATTGTGTAGGTTGTCTCTTTGCTTTGGTTATTGTCTCCTTAGCTGTACAGAAGCTTTTCAGTTTAATGAAGTCCCATTTGTTTATTTTTGTTGTTGTTGCAATTGCCATGGCAGTCTTCTTCATGAAGTCTTTCCCCAGGCCAATATCTTCCAGTGTTTTTCCTATGCTTTCTTGGAGGATTTTTATTGTTTCATGCCTTAAGTTTAAGTCCTTTATCCATCTTGAATCAATTTTTGTGAGTGGGGAAAGGTGTGGGTCCAGTTTCAGTCTTTTACATGTAGACATCCAGTTCTCCCAACACCATTTATTGAACAGGGAGTCTTTCCCCCAAGGTATGTTCTTGTTTGGTTTATGGAAGATATTATTCTTAGTAAAGCATCGCAAGAATGGAGAAGCATGAATCCTATGTACTCAATTTTGATATGAGGACAATTAATGACAATTATGGTTATGGGGGGGGGAACAGAAAGAGGGAAGGAGGGAGGTGGGTGGGGCCTTGGTGTGTGTCATACTTTATGGGGGCAAGACATGATTGCAAGAGGGACTTTACCTAACAATTGCAATCAGTGTAACCTGGCTTATTGTACCCTCAATGAATCCCCAACAATAAAAAAAAAAAAAAAAAAAAAGTTACTAATGTGTGCATGGGGAAGGAGAACATATTTATATCTTCTTATTTCAGAGAAGAGAGGGGAGATGGGGAATGTAGGTAATTCTGTTGAGGAGCCATAAATAATTGATAGGGAGAACAAGTAGATATTTGGGAGGATGAGTGGATGGGGGAACAGAGATGAAATTGCAAATGGTTCTCTTTAGAAATTGAATGAGCCTGAGACACAGACGTTATTTTGTAAAAGAGTCCAATGAGGTCTGGTTATGTTCTTGGTCTTTTCTGCAATAGATAATGAAAAAACAGAGAGGGGAAGGAAAACAGAATTATCCTCCTTGGTGAGTTCATCTAGACTTTATAAAGATAGAGAAAATGTTTCTTCCAGCATCTGCTGATCTCTGAGAGCTTTTAACTCAAAATAATCATTATACCATGTTCCAGGAGGGTGAAATTCTCTGAGTTCCTTCAACCTCAACTTTACTTTATTATCACAGGGCTGGTCTTCCTGCTGTGAAGCACCAAATGTGTAGCTTTCTACTTCCATTTTAAAAAAGATAATACATTTGATTATTAAGTCAAAAACTTTGTGGAAAGGAGCAACAACCTTTAATGCCAATAAAAGGTTAACTAAATCACATCTGTCCTAGGAAAAAGCTTAGCATAACACAAAGTCCTTAGATAGACATGTATACACATTACGCCTACAAGTAATATTGTGTATGAGCATGAATAAGCCATGTATTTCTCTGTTCCTTGAGGATATTTCATGAAATTGTTAATGGAAAAAACAAACTCTGTAAAAAAAAAAAAAGTAAAGAAGTTTATTCTGAGCTCATATGAATGACCATGGCCCATGGATACGTAAGCCCAAGAAGTCTTAAGTAAGGTAGGTCCTGAGGTGGTTCAGTTACAGCTTGGTTTTATGCATTTTAGGGAAATAGGAATTGCAGATAAAGTCATAAATCAATTCATGGAAGGTATGTATTGATTTGGCCTGAAAAGGCAAGGCTTCTCCAAGCAGGACCTTACAGGTTCTAGGTGGGTTCAGAGATTGATTTGTAATTGGCTAAAAAAATAAAGCTTAGTTTAAATGCTTGGAGTCAGTAGAAAGGAATGTCTAAATTAAGATAAGGTAGTCTGCTAATCACAGAGCAAGCTGCAACATAAGACTCAAGGTGATCTGTTAAGTAAATTGATAGGCTTGTTGGTGTGACTTAACCTTTGCCTTGCATGGCATTTGGTCTTGTTTATAATTTAGTATCTTATTTCCATGAAGAGTCTGCTTTGCCAATCTTATGGTCTCTGTTTTAACATTAATGTTGGTTGTGTTGTGTCTAAGCTCCAAAAGAGAGGGGTGTAAGGAGGTGTGTCTGACTTCCCTTTTTTTCATGGCTGGGAACTCAGTTTTAAGGTTCTTCTGGGTTCCCTTTGGCTAAAAGGAGGTCTGTTCAAGTGATGCAGGGAGATTAGGATTTTGTTTTTAGTTTAAACAATGCTCTTGGTCACAAAATAAATTAATTGTTGTAGTTTCTGTAATTACCTGTCAGTGTATTTCCTGTTCTTCATCTAAAAAGAAGAAATACAAGAATTTTTATTTCTGTGATGTACCTTTGGGGTGGGCAGCTATTGCCTAGCAGCTGGACTCCTGAACCTCTGAAGGTTTGTTTTCAAACATTGCTAACCTTGCAGCCATTGTTTTATTATCCTTGTCATATAAGAAGTAAATTTGAGTGTGCTTAACTTCTCTGCTATTTCAAAGGTCAGAAGAAAGAGAGAAAATCTTTGTAATGAGTTAGTGTTCCCAAAGGTTACCACTCTGACACCACACAATTTCTATTTCCGTTATTATTTTTCTTGGGAAAAAAAAAATCTTTGCCCAGGGCCAGTCATTTCATCTTTCTGGCCTCTGTTTCCTGATGTATACTGTGAGACAGTTGCTTTTGATGACTTCTTTCTTGCATTGTTTTGTACATTATTTCTTGTTCCCACATTCCATGACTGCGTGAGAGAGAGAGGTACATATTCTTGGAGCTGTTGTGACTATTTAAAATTGACTATTTAAAATTGAAGCTGTAAAAAGCTTCTGCACAGCCAAGAATACAGTAAGTAAAGCAAGCAGACAGCCTTCAGAATGGGAGAAGATATTTGCAGGTTATGTCTCTGACAAAAGTTTAATAACCAGAACCCACAGAGAACTCAAATGTATTAGCAAGAAAAGAACAAGTGATCCCATCTCAGGGTGGGCAAGGGATTTGAAGAGAAACTTCTCTGAGGAAGACAGGCGCACGGCCTACAGACATATGAAAAAATGCTCATCATCCTTAATCATCAGAGAAAGGCAAATCAAAACTACTTTGAGATATCATCTAACTCCAGTAAGATTAGCCCATATCACAAAATCCCAAGACCAGAGATGTTGGCATGGATGTGGAGAAAAGGGAACACTTCTACACTGCTGTGCAAATTAATACATTCCTTTTGGAAAGATGTTTGGAGAACACTTAGAGATCTAAAAATAGACCTGCCATTCAATCCTATAATTCCTCTACTAGGTATATACCCAGAAGACCAAAAATCACATTATAACAAAGATATTTGTACCAAAATGTTTATTGCAGCCCAATTCATAATTTCTAAGTCATGGAAGAATCCCAAGTGCCCATCAATCCACGAATGGATCAATAAATTGTGGTATATGTACACCATGGAATATTATGCAGCCTTAAAGAAAGATGGAGACTTTACCTCTTTCATATTTACATGGATGGAGCTGGAACATATTCTTCTTAGTATAAGTATCTCAAGAATGGAAGAAAAAGTATCCAATGTACTCAGCCCTACTATGAAACTAATTTATAGCTTTCATAAAAATTATGGTTATGAAAGCTATAACCCAGTTATAGCCTAAGAATATGGGGGAAGGGGAAAGGGAGGGGAGGTGAGGACAGGGGAGGAGGGAGAATGGATGGAGGAAGGGTAATTGGTGGGACCACACCTACGGTGCATCTTACAAGGGTACATGTGAAATTTACTAAATGTAGAATATAAATGTCTTAACACAGTAACTAAGAAAATGCCAGGAAGGCTATGTTAACCAGGGTGATGAAAATATTTCAAATGGTCTATAAAACCAGCGCATGGTACCCCATGATTGTATTAATGTATACAGCTATGATTTAATAAAAAATAAAATAAAGTTGAAGGGGTTTGCTTGGCATGAAGCTTTTCAAAAATAAATTTGTTAGAGGGAATTAAATGAGATTAGCTTTGTCCCCATCAGTGTCAGGGAACAGGAGGTGAAATTACGACATTGAGGAATGCCTTAATAAAAGTGGCTTAAAATCAGATGAACTCAAGGTCTCTGTAAGGAAGCAGCAGTAGAGAGAGTATTTTCCAAGGAAAACATGACCAGACTTCACTTCTGGTCTTTGTCCTGGCATCAGGAAAAAGCTCTTGCTGGTTACAGCACCCCAGGGGCCATGTCAGGAGCAGGCTGTGATGTGTGTGTGCCCCACGTGTTGGTCACTGTCCTGCTCTCTGCCAGAAAGGCCAGCTAAGGTCATGAGTGAGCACAGCTCAACTTTTGTGCTCACCTCCACTGCTATTTCTTCCCTCCAGCAGTCAGCATCCAAGTGGCCAGGCCTAGTGCAATTTTAAATAACTCCGGCTGTCAGAGTTGCCAGTGGAAAGTGGTTATTTAGTCTATTTCAACATCTTGGAAGGAAAGCATCATTGTTGTTTATGGCAGAAAATGGATGCCCTGGGAATGGCAGCAGGGTATACACTGTGGGTCTAGCTCAGGACACAGAGAGGAAAACAGATTGCATTTTTTTAACTCCCACCCTCCTGCCTCAATTTTACTGTCATTTCTGAATCAGGACATTCATCTTTTTATTAGATCTCATCTGACATTGGCCTACTAATTACTCTCCCTGTGCGAACACCAAACACCCTCAAGGTTTCCATATGAAAGTAAACCACCCATTGCATTTTTCTTGAGTTCTGAAAGTTACGAGTTGGGGAACCAGGGGCTCTCTCAACCCCCAAAATGCACTAGAAGATGCCAGGCTCAATGGCCCTTCATTGTGACTATGTTTTCCTCCAGCTCCATAAATTACCCAGAGAAATGGCTCACATTCAAGCCTTTCTGCTTCAGGTTATTTCATAACTCTCTGCTGATCTTTTCCTGGCTTGCGCTTGTCCTTATTTAGCCGGCTACTCCCTGCATCACAATTGTCATTACTGCTTTTTCTTAAGAGACTCCTTCCTCAATTCCCTTTGCACTCTCAGGTTCTCCACTCACCATTCCAGGCTTCACACTGTTGCCAGACCAACCTTCAGGATGAGTAATCTTTTTACCCCATTGCAGGCTCCTCACCGCCATTATATTAAGTTAAAACCTTCACCATGATGCTCAAACACTGTACGATGTGTGTGATGTTTAATTTTAGGAGTCAACTTGACTGGACTAAGGGATGCCCAGATGGCTGGCAAAACATTATTTTTCTGGGAGTGTCTACGAAGGTGTTTCCAGATGGGATTAGCATTTAAGTAGGAGCCTGGGCACAGTAGACCGCTGTCCCCAACATGGGAAGGCATTGTCCAATCCATTGAAGACTGGATGGATGAAATAGTAGAGGAAAAGCAATTTTCTCTCTGCTTGAGCTGAGCTTTCACCTGTCCTTGGGCATTGCTGCTCCTGGTCCTCAGAGTTTCCAACTTGGCCCAGGACTGCACCATTGGACTTCCACTTCCCATTCTACCTTTCCTAGGCCTCCTACTTTTAGATGGCAGATTGTGGGACTTCTCAGCCTCCATAATTATGTGATCCAATCCCTTATAATAAATCTTTCTCTACTTCTGTATCAATATATCTCTATCTCTATATATCTTATTGATTGCATTCCTCTGGAGAGCCTGGACTAATACAGTGTCATTCAGCCTGTTTATCCCAACACTACAAATGCCCTCTCTACCACCAGAACCTGTCGCTTATTATTTTCGTCTGGCACCAGATTATTCTTGCCTTGGCTTGCACCGTCCCCTCAGTCGACCATCCTGCTTCCCATCTCTCTGACCTATTTTGGTCATCAAGATTTTCCTTGTGTCTCAGAGAGACATGGTTGTATCCTTCTCAGAACCCCTATGGCATGTGGCACATGCTTATGCACTGTTTATGATACACACCTGCTTGGTGCTACAAGTTGTTTGTATGCCTGTAAGCCTGAAAGAGGGCAAGGTGATGCTCTCTCGTTGTAACTCCCTGAAAAGCTGGCATCTAGTGTGTGTAAGGTAAGCCTGAGCAAGTTAGTAGGGAGACAGTAGAATGGACGCTGGGCTAAAGATCAGGCAGGTCTGAAGCTGATTATTATCTACATGACCTTGGCCAAGTTCACATGCACTTTTGAACCCTAGTATGCACAAGTGTAAAATGAGAATGACAGTATTTTTCTCAAAGGGTTGCTCAGCACCCCATGTCAGACAATATCAGTGAAATATCTTTTCAAATTATGAAGAATAATACACCTATACCTGTGAACAGTCAGTATCTGGGGAATTCAATTTTAAAGTTTGCAAATAGTTTCCAGATGTCTCCAGGGCACAGGTATTCAGATACCCCTCCCTGCCCCCCACTGCCAGTGTTATGTGAGTTCTGCTCACACTTATGCATTTCTTTCTCTTTGTGCTCAAATAACTCTTTCAATTATGCCTTTGATCCCTGAACTAAGATGACAAAAGAAGCAGCCCTCAGCAGATCTCTACTTTCCTTCTAGTAAAGCCACCATGATTTAAGTTGGCTTAGGGTACTGCTGCATGAATGATTTGTTTTTGTACATTTTAAAATTACTGAGGACATATATTACTTTTAATTTTGGCATTTGTGTTCCAAGATGGAAAGTTGAATTGGGGCTGGGCCAATGCGTAGAAAGTGGTCCCATAGCAGTAAAGGTACAAAATTGGAGACATGGTCTAGGCAGAGAGGTACTGAGACCTGGGATGTCAGGAACTCTGCATACACAAGGAGATAGACTGTCACTGAGATAGCGGGGAGGTAACGAAGGTGCAGGTGTAAGCACCCCAGGCAATGCATTTTGCAGAGGCACAAAATAGCTTCCAAGGGTGCCTTATATATCTCCTAAAACTGAAGTCTTCAGAAGGTGGTTATTGTTATTTGTCCCATCCCTGTTCCTCTCAGACTGCTGTAAGAGGAAGAAAAACAGTTTCTGGAACACAGTAGTTTACACGTTGTTGCAGCCAGATTCAAATTTGGCCTGAGATTAATTCCTGGGCTAGTGCAACAAACTTTCCAATTACACAAACCCAAAGCCCTGCATTATTTCAAAAACACATGGCCCTTGCTCTGGAAATGATTCCAGATTCTAGGCCATGGCAAATCTGAGGGAACTGCCCACTGCCAGGTTTGGAGAATGCTAGGCTGCGTGGGGGGTCTAAGGAGTTGAGAAGAGGAAGAAAGAAGAGTTGGCCACAAGCTGATGAAGGAGCAGACAGAATCTTTTAAGGAGATGCAGTAATTACATCTTTCAGTCCGTAGCCTCAGTCAGAGGCCCAACACAGGACTGGCTTCCGGTCCAGGGTTTGGACCAAATACCATCTACTTTGGTGACTCTTTCTCCTGTGCCTCCCCACCCTTTTCTCTCTCCAATGGTCCCCAATCTTTTGGGCACCAGGGACCGGTTTCATTGAAGATAATTTTTCCACCAACTGGGGGGAAGAGCATTAGGTTTTCATAAGGAGCATACAACTTAGATCCCTCCCATGCACAGTGTACAGTAGGGTTTGTGCTCCTATGAGAATCTAATGCTGCTGCTGAGCTGACAGAAGGTGGGGCTCAGGTGGTGATGTGAGCAATGGGAAGTGGCTGTAAATACAGATGAGGCTTTGCTCACTCAACAGCCACTCACCTCCTACTGTGCAGCTTGGTTCCTGATAGACCATGGACTGGTACTGGTCTGTGGTCCAGGGGTTGGGGACCACAGCTCTAGACAGTTATGTTTTCAGACATCATCTGAATAAAATTGGTAGACCTGGTTGAGTAGCAGAGACTGGGGACACAGTTGACTCAGGCCAAGAGTAAACAGAACAGAGAAGGACAGACTTTTGACGCTATTCAGAGACACTAGACTAGAAGAACAAATCACTGAAATCCAACCACAGTGTCCCTGTGTACAGCCAGTGGTCCCTTGGGGTCTGCTCCCCACATCTCATCCTTCTCTACAAAGTCAGATTGATGAGTTGGCAAATGCAATCCACATTCATAAGCATCTGCTGAATCTAAGTCAGATGCTTTATTGAGATTTGTTAACAGGGGACTGAGATCACTGGGTATTTTGTTATTGTAAGCACATGCAAACACCAAAAATGTAATAAAAAATCTTCCAAGAAAAAAAGCCTAGGACCAGATGGCGTCATGGCTGGATTCTACCAAACATTCAAAGGAGAATTAATAACAATACTTCTTAAACTCTTCCAAAAAAAAAAGAGTTATGAAGAAGGAGTACTTCCAAACATACTTTATGAGACCATCATTACCTTGGTACTTAAGCCAGACAAAGACATCACAAGAACAGAACACTACAGGCCAGTATCACTGATGAAGACGGGTACAAAAATCCTCAACAAAATAACTAGCAAACTAAATCCAACAACACATAAAACAGATTTTACATCATGACCAAGTGAGATTTATCCATGGCAGGCAAGCCTGGTTTAACACATGCAAATCAATGTGATACATCAATCACATTAACAGAATGAAACATTGCAAACCACATGATCATCCCAACTGATGCAGGAAGAGCATTAGACAAAGTTAACATTCTTTCTTGATAAAATTTCTCAGCCGTTTAAGCGTAGAAGGAATGTTCTTCAACATAATAAAGTCCAAAAATGCATAGCTAATAATATAATCAATGGGGAACAACAGAAAGCTTTTCACTAAGATTTGGTATAAGACCAGGATGCCCATTCTCGCCACTTCTATTCCACACAGCACTGGAAGTGCTACTAAGAGCAATCACACAAGCCACAGCAAGAAAAGGCATCCAGATTGGGAGGGAAGAAGTCAAATTATCTCTCTTTCCAGATGACTAGATGTTGTGTGTGGAAAGCCTCAAAGATTCCACAAAAAACTGTTTAAACTTATAAATGAATTCAGTAAAGTTACAGGATACAAAAATCAATGAAAAAAAAAACAATGGCATTTCTTTTTTTTCTTCTTCTTCTTTTTTTTACAGTTTTTGGCTGGGGCTGGGTTTGAACTCACCACCTCTGGCATATGGGGCCGGCGCCCTACTCCTTTGAGCCACAGGTGCCACCCAGCAGTGGTATTTCTATACACACATAACAACTTAGCTGAAAAATAAATCAAGAAAACAGTTCCACCCATGATAGCATAAAAAAATACTTAGGAATAAATGTAATCAAGGAGGTGAGAAATCTTAAACTATAGAACTGATGAAAGAAGTTGAAGAAGACATGGATAAATGGAGAGCTGTCCCATGCTCATGGATTAGAAGAGTAAAGCAATATATAGGTTCAATGTAATTCCCATCAAACACCAAATGTCATTCTTCATAGAAATATAAAAAAGCTCTAAAATGTGTATAGAATCACAAATGACACTAAATAGATAAAGAAATCTTGAGAAAAAAGAACTGGAGGCATAATACTTCCTGATTCAAAATTATATTACAAAGGTACAATAGTTAAAACAACATGGCACCTGTGGAACAGAATAAAGAGCCCAGACATAAATCAAAACATATATAGTCAACTAATTTTGAAAAGGACATCCAGAAGACTCAATGGGGAAAGAACAATCTCTTCAATAAATGGTGCTGGGAAAACTGGATTTTCATATGCCCAAGAATGCAAATGTAGCCTTACCTTACACCATACATAGACATCAACTCGAATTGGATAGGAGATCTAACTGTAAATCCTGATAAAATTCTTGAAAGAGACCACAGGGGAAAAACTCCTTCCACTGGCTATGGGTTTTGGATATTATTCGACCGAAAGCTTGGGCTGCAAAAATATAAATAAGCAACAGCACATTAAACTAAAAAGCTTCTGTTCAGCAAAGGAAACAATCAACAAGATGAAACAATAACGTAGGAATTGGGGAAAATATTTGCAAAGTACCTGATAAGGGATTAATATCCAAAATATATAAGAGAATAACCTGATTTTTAAAATGGACAGTGTTTTTTTTTGTCCTGAATAAACATTTCTCCAAAGAAGACATAAAACTGGCCAACATGTGTATGAGAGGGGGCTCAACATCCCTAATCACCAGGGAAATGCACATCAAAACCACGGAGATGGCAGCTCACACCTGTTAGGATGGCTATTACCAAAAAGACAAGACATAATAAAACGGGCAGTGCCTGTAGCTCAAGGAGTAGGGCGCTGGCCTCATATACCGGGGGTGACAGGTTCAAACCTGGCCCTGGCCAAAAACTGCAATAAAAAAAAAAAAAAGACAACATGCTGGTGATAGTGTGGCGAAATGAGAACATTGTGTAGTGTTGAAAGGAATGTAGATTAATACAGCCATTATGGAAAATAGAATGGAGGTTCCTAAAGAAATTAAAAATAGAACTGCCATATGACCCAGCAATCTCTATTCTGGGCATATACCCAGAAAAAATGAAATCACCACCTGATAAAGATACCTGCACTCCCACATTCATTGCATTTTTCACAATAGCCAAGATAGGGAAACAACCTGAGTGTTTATTGATGGATGGATGGATAAAGAAACTGTGGTATATGTGTATATATATACCATGGAATATTATTCAGCTGTAACAAGGAAGGTCCTGGGCTGGTATGGTGGCTCACACCTGTAATCCTAGCATTCTGGAAGGCTGAGGCAGGTGGATTGCCTGAGCTCTTGAGTTCAAGACTAGCCTGAGCAAAAGCAAGACCCCATCTCTACTAAAAAAAAAAAAAAAAAAAAAGAAAAGAAAATACAACTGAGACAAGAGGATTGCTTAAGCCCAAGAATTGGGGGTTACTGTGCGCTATGATGCTACGGCACTCTACTCAGGGCGACAGGTTGAGGCTCTGTCTCAAACAAAAAAAAAAGAGAAAAAGAAGGTCATGTTATTTGCTGCACGTGGAAACCCAGAGGACATTATGCTAAGTGAAATAAGCTAGACTCAAAGAAAAATATTGCACGATCTCATCTATATGTGGAATCTAAAATAATAAAACAAAAGTCAAATACTGTGTACGTAGATCAGAGACTATAACCCAACTATAGCACAAGAATATGGGGAAAAGGCCAAGGGAGGGGAAAGGAAGGGGGAAGTCAGAGTGGAGGGAAGGCAATGGGTGGGGCCACACCTACAGTGCATCTTAGAATGGGTACAGGTGAAACTTACTAAATGCAGAATACAAATGTCTACATACAATAACTAAGAAAATGCCATGAAGGCTACGTTGAACAGTTTGATGAGAATATTTCAGATTGTATATGAAACCCGCACATTGTACCCCTTGATTGCACTAATGTACACAGCTAGGATTTAACAATAAAAAAAGTATAGAAAACCCAAAAACAAACAAACAAACAAAAAACACAGTGGTCACCAGCTGTGACCGGGTTGAGGCGGAAGGAAATGAGAGGAAGTCAGTGGCTGATATGTACGCTGAGCGAACAACACGAGGACTGTAGTTAAGAGTGTGATCTTGGCTCTAAAAAAGGCAGGTATTATGGCGGCCACCTGTAGTCCCAGCTACTCAGGAGGCTGAGGCAAGAGGATCACTTGAGCCCAAGAGTTTGAGGTTGCTGTGAGCTGTGACGCCATGGCACTGTACTGAGGGCTATAATGAGACTCTGTCTCAAAAAAAAAAAGAAAGAAAGAAAATTGTACCTGTGCTAGGGATTTCTGCTAAAGGAGTGAGTTTTAGCTGCTCTTGCCACAAAAAGCATCAAACCTAACCAAAAATCCACAAAAAAGGGTAACTATGTGAGACGATAGCCTTGTTGATTTGCTTTACTATTGTAAACTAAATTTTAATATCTATGTGCATTCCATAACATCCTGTTGTATACCTTACATAGTCACCATAAAATTTACATTTAAACACACAAACAGACGTGGACTACTGGGAAGTTAGAATTCTACTTGATAAAAAGATGATAAAGCCTTAAAAAAAAAAAAGCCATCACGTCTCTATCATGTGGTTCACAGCAGATGGGTTGATTCATAAGATTTCTCTAAAACAGCAGAAGACCCAGTGATGATCAACAACACTGCTGGGATTTCTGCCTGGCTCTTCAGAGGGCTAGGCAGTAAACAATCTCTAGAGGTTGCTTCTAGCTACTCCCTGTATCCGTTATGGCTCATAAAAGTCACTGGCCACGTATTTTACTCCCACTTGGCATGTAAGGAATCAGAGAGGTTAATCGAATAATCCAGCAACAAGACAATATTCATTCCAAAACCAGACTCAGGCCATTTGAAGCTCACCGATCTCTCACTGCCTCACCTTCCTTTGTTGATCAATTCTATACAGCATCGGAAGAGTGATCATTTATCTTCCAAATTGGCACTTTGGAGAGTAAACGGGGGCACCATTAATATTCATGCTGAAGTGACAGGCATAAACCATGGCATATGGGTACTTAGGCATAGTGGGGGAGAGTAAGGTAGTTTTTTTATGAGGGTATCAACGGGTCTTAAATTTGAATTCTATAGGATTTATGGGGTACTTTAAATCTACAATCATTTGTATTCCTTGCCACTCATAAAAACCCTCCTGTGTGATTAGGTTGGCTGCTCTGGTGCCCAAAGAAAGCCTATGGTGCATCACAAGTTTGGACGGTCTGATTCCAAATGTGTTTAATGCCCTTCTTAATCCCGATCTCGAAGCAATAATCATTAGATAGTTCAAAGGGAAAGACTCTGCACAGAGGCTGATCTTTGGTGTGCTCCTGGGATACATCTTCTTTTCCTTGCCCCTCCATCTTCTTTCTCATCCCAGAGCAAATTTTTAGCTGAACTCTGATTCTACTATGCAGACTCTGAAGGGGAAATCCTATCAGATTGTTTCCCCAGCCTGTTTCTTTCTGTGTGGATATAATGACAGAGATTAAACCAAAATTGCAGGATAGCCCTTTGCTTCCAAACCTATAATTGTCTCTTATTCTCCAACCACCCTTTGGTCTTGGCCAAGCATTGTCTATCCCTGGGAGAGAGGATGCTGTGGGGTAGTATAGAGTGGGGGCCTGGTTTCAGACTCCCGCACCAGTCCAGATGCTGCCTACTCCTAGCTGTTGAATGTTTTAAGCCTCCATTTTCTCCTCTGCAAAATGAGGAAGACAATGTCTGTTGCATAGGGTTGTTGTGAAGACTAGATTAAACATTGAGGGTGAAGGTTTCAGCTCATCTCCTGACTCATACTGAGCTGTTGTCATTATAGAAGGTTAGATCCCAAAGCATCAGTCTTATTACTAAGCAGGAGAGGGAGCCTGACCCTCTATCCCCACTGTGGAACATGCGGAGTGCAGAACTGGTGCTCATCAGGTCATAGACTTTCTCCCCTTGCTCTTTTAGGGATGGGACTTTAGAGGCCTGAGCTAGGTAAGTGTGTTCCCTGTGAGAGTACAATTCCATCTCTCTCATTGTCTCCTACCAATAGCAACTGAGATCCTATTTTCTGAACCTCAAATTAGAATTTATACTGTGTCTCTAAAATGTTGTAACAAACACTGTCACATGAAATCCAGGAAGTGTGGTTTCCTTACCCAGTGTCCTTTTCACATCGTTGGCCATTGGTCAAAAAATACCTGTGGAACAAATGAATGGGTCAACCAGTCATCACGGCTGCCGTCACTGGCGCATGAGCATTTACTGCCTGCTGTTCTACTTGTTGTGTTTACTGGATCAGTCAAGGTCCCATCTGGAAGCAGATGGTCCTCAAATTGGAATGATTCAATGAGAGCTTAATAAAGGGACTATTTATGAGTATGTGGGCAGGGCGTAAAGATGCCATGAGAGATACTAGTAACAGAGGAAGAGCTGCTATCACTCCTAGGTCTGAAGGGATGAGAGGAGGAAGCAGAAACAGGAACCTGGAACAAAGAGCCTTTCACGAAGAAGACAGCCTTGCTGGGAGCTTTGGCCATCAGGGGCTTGAAGGTGTAAGCCAGTGGAATAAGCACCCTGACCTTCCTCTCTGCCATCCTGCCTTGGATCTGCTCATGATTTCCACTGACTAAACCCAATGAGAAGCCAGAGGGCAGGGGAACCATGAAGTCATTCATCCACAGGCAGGAGCAGAAGGATAGGGCACGTGAAGGCAGTGGGTACACCTGCTGTGAGAGGCAATGTGTATTTCTTCAAAAAGGAATTAAAAGTGAAAAATATTATCAGAGGATTTGTCTCCTTAAGCAGGTCCCTGTCTAGAGTTAGGCAAGGATAAGGAAGACTTCTCAGGGAAGGTGGCATGTGCCACCACTTCCTCCTTCCTGGCACATGCCACCTTCCCTGCAACATCTTTCATGTGCTTACCTCCCATCACCTTCAGATGAGTAGGTGTCCCCACCTTGGTGCTCCTGAGCACCCTACCTACCCTAACACTTTCCAGTTTGTAAGGATCGGTTTCCTTTGCTGGGAACTTCTTGAGGCCAAAGCCCATGTGCCGGTCCCCTGGTCTCTCTCACACTGGACCAGTGGCGCTCATATAACTCAGTCACTGCCTCTGAACGGATGATATTTCTCATGAAATGAAGGAGTATGCTGCCCTTCCTTCACAATAAGACCCTCCTTCAGTTTTCTAGATTAAACCCATAATTCACCTCCTCCCCCAGGAAGTCTCTCTCTTCTCCCTCAGAGGAGTAGGCATGTTCAGACTAACAGAAAGAGGTCAAGGGGCATGGGTGGGTTTGGACATCTGGATCATGTTAGCAGTGGCTGTGGGAAGCAGGAAGGTGTGGGTGGAAAGGGTGGTCAGACCATGGAATGATGTCTGGAAAAAGGAACCTCTGTTTATTAATTCCTTGTAAAGGAACTTTGGGCAGGACTTAAATTCACACTGGAGTTCCCGGTCAACATCCCTTCCCTTTCTGGAAGCTCTGAGAAAAGAGATATTAAAACAAATGGCATGTAGCATGCTAGAAAGATCAGAGGTGTGGAGAGGCTGGGCAATTGAAAACAAAAGAAAAAACAAACTCTTTATCAGACTTTCTGTTTGTTACCATTTTGTTCACTTTTGGCCGGTCGTGTGCACTTGTATTTGGGAGTATACATGCATGCGTGTGTGCTCGTGCGTGTATGCATATTTGCGTGTTTTTGTGGGTATGCATGTTTGTGGGTGTGTGTTTATGGGCATGTGTTTGTGAATGTGAGTTACCCCAATCTTTATAGTCTAGAAGTCCTTCTATCAGGCTCTATCGCAGAGCGAGAATTGAGCAGAGAGGGAGAAGGGGAGAAATAATAATCCATTCACTTATTTATAGGCAGAAAGGGAGTGAAAATGGAAGAAAATAACTCTTGGAAGTACTTTTCATTCAAACCTACACTTTCTCACCCCCACTTTCTCCTTCCCTTGCTGAATTTTCCTGGGCACCCCAAGCAGGTTTGAAGTGGTCTGTAAGGTGAGGCTGGTCCACAAACAATAACTATTTGTTGAGTGATCTCTGTGTGCAAGGCGACAGAAGTCTATTCATCATGTTGATTCTGTATTTGCACGAAAGTGCCTGTTGAAGCCAAAAGATAAACATTGACCTTTATAATTATCTCTTTCCAAATAACAAGAATGTTGAAACTTTCTTTGTTCCAAAGAGCTCAGGACACTTTCAGTGTTTCTCTCCTATTTGATCTTTAGGTGTATTTGACTATGAGGTGGCAAAGAGCCATTGTTCTCTCCATTTTGTTAAGGAGAAAATGAAGCCCAAGAAAGCATGAACTTGGTCAGCGTCATGTAATTATGTTTGACTGGAAGGTGGGTCTCCTGACTCTCATTTTCCATTGAATAACATTGCTTTTCCAAAATGAGGTCAGCTGTGCAGAAGCTTTTTAGTTTGATCAAGTCCCAATAGTGTATTTTTGAAGCAGCTTCAATTGCCCGGGGGGTCCTTCTCATAAAAAACTCGCCCAACCCAATTTCTTCAAGGGTTTTCCCTGCACTCTCTTCTAGTATTTTTATAGTTTCATGTCTTAGGTTTAAATCTTTAATTCAGTGAGAGTCTATCTTGGTTAATGGCGAAAGGTGTGGGTCCAGTTTCAGTCTTCTACAGGATGCCAGCCAGTTTACCCAGCACCATTTGTTAAATAGGGAATCTTTTCTCCATTGAAAGTTTTTAATTGGCTTGTCAAAGATTAAATAATGGTAAGTAGCTGGATTCATCTCTTGGTTCTCTATTCTGTTCCAGACATCTACTTCTCTGTTTTTGTGCCAGTATCATGCTGTTTTGAGGGGGGAGGTAGGTGGAGGGAGGGGGATTAATGGGATTACACCTGCGGTGCATCTTACAAGGGTATATGTGAATCTTAGTAAATGTGGACTGTAAAGGTCTTAGCAAAATAACTAAGAAAATGCCAGGAAGGCTATGTTAACTAGTGTGATGAAAATGTGTCAAACGGTCTATGAACCAAGTGTATGGTGCCCCATGATCATACTAATGTACACAGCTATGATTTAATAAAAAAAAAAAAGTTGAGGTCAGCGAGGATTCATGGGAACAATATTTTTTAAAATTATTTCATTGCTGATAGCCTGCAAGATGAGAACTATATACTGATCCTTAATCTTCTCTATGAGATTTTTGCAGGTTTCTTGAACATACAGTTTCTTGAAATCCCTAAAAAGCAATGAGCTATGAGTGTAACTAAAAGAGCTGATACAATTAAATTTAATAATGATGTTGGTTTGAAAGTTGCATTAAGAGATATACTTAATGAGGGCCTGTAGATTGATGGTCTCTCCCTCTCTCTCTCTCCCCCCAGTTCTTTAGATGGCTTGAGCAACCCTAGTTTAGCATTTCTTCCCGGGATGAATTCTGACCATATTTTAAGTTCATTTGGGCAACTTATAAATAGTACTTTGTGCTGACTCAAGCTTCAAGAAAAGAATTTGGGTGTCGGCCCTAAATTGTAAACTTCTTCACTACAGCTTCAGCTTTAGCAAGGACTAGAAAAATGTAGGTTTACCACCCCCCCCCAAAAAAAAAAATCACCACCAAGTTTCCATTTATTCTGGAAGTTTCTACAGGAAACCAAAAGAGTTGTTGGGTGTCACTGCCTAGGGCTATGACTTCAGCTCACAGACATAATTACAGCTTCTACAAATGCCAGGACTTAGAATAATTTCTGAGAGGAAAAGTGCTTAGGATATGAAACCCGGAACTCAGAAATAATCTCCAGGATTCTTATAAAGGCTGCAAGGAATTGTTCATCCTGGGGCAGTTTGAAGCTTATGGTAGCATCTCTCCTCCTTCCCTTCTGCCTGAACTTTGAGGGAGCAACAGGACCCCTTTGGAAACTGCCCTACTGTGCTCCTTCCATGACCTGTGAGCAAAAGATCTGGTCTTGCCTTTCTTTATAGTTCTGTGGTGATGAGGCTCAAATTCTTCCTGTGGATAGTGGGGGGCATCTGCTCTTCCCACCACACTAAGTTAATAAAGGAGTCAAAGGAAATCATATATCAAGTAATATCTTCTAAATATCAGGTATCAGATAGATATGAAATAACACTAATTCTGTGAACCAATATGGAGACAGAATAAAAAATGGTGCTGCAATTTCCAACAACAAAAAAACCCCTTCATTCTCTCATGCTCATTGTTTTTATAAAATCCTTTTGGCACAGTACTGTAGTCTGAATGTTTTTGTACCCCCAAATTCATATGCTGAGATTCTAACACCCATGCTGATGGTCTTAGGAGGAGGGACTTTCAGGAGGTGATGAGGTCATGAGGGTGGAGCCTCCACAAATGCGATTAGTGCCCTTTTAAAGGAGGCCCAAGGGAGATTGTTCACCCCTTCTGCCCTTGACAATGCAACTGAGAAGTTACTGTCTGTGAACAAGGAAGCACGTTCTCACCAGACACTGAATCTACTGCTGCCTTGATCTTCTTGGACGTCCCAGCCTCCAGAACTGTGAGAGATGTTTCTGCTGTTTATAAGTCACCCAGTCCATAGTGTTTCATTAGTAGCCCAAATCAACTACAACAGACATCTCTCAAATTGTGCATGTTTCTTCAGGGATATGAAGCAGTGTGACCTGAAGTACTTGAGGCCAGAAGTACCAGAAGTACTAGAACTTCTGTTTTACACAAAAAGATTTTTGGAAGAAAAATTTTTCTTTAAAATAAACATAATCCATTCACTTATTTAACCGTTCATTCAGTAAGTGTTTACAGAGTGCCTGTGGAGCAGAATTAGATGCTTCAAGAAGCTAAAAGTCATGATTCTCACTTGTCACTTATGATCTATAACACAACCTCCATACTATATATTATATAAATAAAATTTCGGCTCACAAGAACAGGCACTCAGTCTCACTCCTTCTATCCTCCAGTAATTTGAGAGAGTTTACTTTAATTCAGATATTATTTGCAATCATTGTGTAACTTTGGACTTTGAACTAGTAAGTTGAATTATAGCCAAAAGATTGTGTCCAACTTCCCTGCGCAACTGGTTCTGAAGTTTCCACCCTGTGATAAATATTGTTTTGTTCTTGTGGGTTTCTTGGCATGAGGCTTTCTACACCTCAAACATACAACAGCGTCTGTCTTTTTTTTTTTTTTTATTGTTGGGGATTCATTGAGGGTACAATAAGCCTGGTTACACTGATTGCAATTGTTAGGTAAAGTCCCTCTTAGCGTCTGTCTTTTTAAGGGCCTTTCTTACAGGGAGGAACAGTCGCTCATTCTAGACCTGGGCCACCTACACACTCTTCCTTACCTTAAAGTTCTGTCCAGTTAATCCCTTCACTAAGGACAGCTTTTCAACAACTAGCTGTTCTTCCCTTGAAGGTTAAATTTTTCCAAAATCAAAATAAGTGGGCAGTATCTGTGGCTCAAAGGAGTAAGGCGCTGGCCCCATATGCCAGAGGTGGCGGGTTCAAACCTAGTCCTGGCCAAAAACCACAAAATCAAAATAAGTAAGGAGCTAATGTTGAGGAATGCAGTATGATATTGCTCAAGAGCAGGTGCCCTGAGCCAGGAAGATGGTGTGAATTCCTGCTCCATTTCAAAGTGTGTGCCCTTAGACAAAGTCTTCCTCCCTCTGGCCCTTCTTCTGTATAAAGGCTACACAAATCAATGTCTACACTGCAGTTGCTCTGACAGTGCTTTTTAATCTTCACTACATGGGTACTCCTTGTTTCAGGGATCCCATGTCCAAACTTCCTTGACATTTCACATTCATCCTACATATTTGTGTTTATTGTCTATACCCTTCTGCACTGTAGTCAAATTGGTTTCAATAGTTAGTTTTCCCTCCTAAATCTTTGTGTAAAATTGATGCTCCAATAAGATGCCTTCCATAACTCCAGCATACTACAACATACCTCTAATATATGTCGTACTTTTCTGTGGATAATGAGCACTTTTTGCCCAGATTTTTGAGGGAAAATAAGGATGTGCTTTATACTACCTGGGTAGTACTATTTTGTTAATGGCAAATAAAATTTCTTGTACCTTGTATCTGTCTTTGTGTTTTGTAATTGTTTGTTACATAAAATTTCTTGTACCATAACTGTTAAAAAATAAATGCTAAAATTCTTTTATACTACAAAAGATAAGTACCTAAACATAAACAAGTAACAATTTGAATTAAAAAATTAAAATGAAATTTTTTTTTAACTGAAAGTTTGGGCTAAAAATGTGGATGCCCATTATACACAGTAAATATGGCATCTATATTCTAGAAGTATGGTTATTAAGTGATGCTCAAGGCTAAAAATTCTCAACAGGTATGCGTCTGTAAGGACATTTTGGCTATTAAAATATTAAAATCCATTTGTTTCCACTAGCACATAGATGCTCCCCAGGGTCTGGCGTGGTGCCCATTTCCCGTATAACCTCCCCCACCCCAGTGGGGTCCTGAAATTAATGAGTTAAGGCCTATACCCCAGGGACTCTGGGAGCCACCCCATTCTCACTAGCTGGAGCCCATGCCATTCATGCTGTTAAATGTTTTGAGTGCTGTCCCATGTCACATGCGGTATATGTAAAGCCCTTGGCACAAGCAAGCACTCAATACACAGAAGGTATCTTTAACCCCATGGTGGTGATTAGAGTTTGGTCTCTTTGGGAGGAGAACATTGTGTTGTGCATAATTTGAATAGCATCATGACCTGTGGCCAGCATCTCTTACTCCTCTGCTTTGGGAGACAGTCTTTCTTTCCCTTAGGGAACTTTGCCTTCCTCTATTCCATGAGGTTCTAGGGATCTTCCAATCACAACACCCACTCTCTCCCTACAGTGGCTCTTGGAACAGGTAGTGATTCAGATCTGGAAGATCAAAGCTCCCATCAACTCCCCTGGGAGCAGTAGAAGGCGTGTGCCTGTGACTCAGGGTAAGTGTGTGACCCAAGATGGATCAGCCAGAGATTTGGTCTGGAACTCTGTCTATGAATGTAGGGACTGAGAAGCTCCTTGTCCCCCTTTGAAATATGAGCTGAAATAATCTGACCATGCTTTGACCATGTGATGAAGGAAGAGCCTTCTTGGAGGAACTGCTGCCTTATCTGTGCTACCCAGAGGGATGTGTGTGAATATTTATTGCAGGATGTGTTTCTATGTTGGGCATTAAACAAAGATATCAAGTAGGTGAACAAGTGAATCCACCCAGCAGTAGTAAGCACCTGTTAAGAGACAGGGTAGACCCTGAATGAAGCCTGGAAAAGGAAGCACAGCCTCTGCTTTGGAAGAGCCTATAATTTAGTGAGATAGACAGAGCTTGCGGGATTCTACGGAAAATTAAACATTTTTATTAGTAGTAATGCAACACAGTCTGAGAGACTCGGAGGACTAGAATGGCGGGTGTTGGATACTAATTTCTAAAATGACTTCTAGTAAGAGGCTCTTCACATCCATCAAAATGTGGAATTAGACACTACTAGAGGTTGTAATGAGACTGTCACACTTTAACACATGAACTTGCTGAAACGTTTTTAGGGGTAATTCTGAATCTGCATCAAAATCCTCAAAGACAATCATGGCCTTTGATTCACAATAGTACCCTTCAAACACTAACCCAGAAGTATTTGAAATAAGAAAAATATTAAAAGCTACATATTGCAAAATGTTGTTTGTACTATAGCTCATACTAGGGAGAACTTGAAGATTCCTTAAATGGTCGGTGATGGGAAATGATTATTTAAAATTAAAATTCAATCTTTCTAGAAAGGGATGAGTCATATTTGGGACCCATATTCCAAATGGAAGAAGTTGAAACCAAGAATCTGTTAGTTACAAATTTGTTATAATGAGTGGAGATGAACAGAACCAGGTGACGTCAGGAGTAGAAAGACATAAGAAGCTCCTGATTCTTCTCCACCCATGAGCGTCCCAAATAAGCATCTTCCCACAGGTCAGTTCCCTCTGAGAGGAAGTCAGAGACCAGTTGAGAGGCTACCAAAGACATTCTCATTGAATGGATAGAAAAACATTCTCATTGAATAGATAGGAAAAGCTGAGCTCCCACGCTCAGCACTGTGCCATAACATTGGGAAAGGAATCCCAACACCCAGCTTTTGGGTGAAGATCTGGGCCCCACATACAGGGCCCTAACCTTAAGTTTCGCCATGGCTTGACACTGAATTTAATAACCTTGAAAGTAGAAGAGATTAGATATTGTGTGTGTGTGTCTCTACTAGACTGTACAGGGGAAAATGGCAGTTGAATATAGATACATAGGCACTCTCAGGGACTTCATACCCTTGGGATCAGTGCAGAGATGGAGCTGGCCTCTCTCTCTCTCTCTCTCTCTCTCTCTTTCTTTCTTTTTCTTTCTTTCAATAAAACACACCTCCAGTGGCTATCTGGTGGCCTGGCTTTTAATCAGATTATTTGGGGGAGTTTGCTGTTGAGTTGTTTGATTTAGAAGAACTAACATGCAGGGAGGAGTTAAAGAAACAGTCAATTATTAACTCACCACCAGTGGGGAGGAATTTGCTCTCACAGCAAGAGCTCTACCACTTACACATCTACCTAAGAGACGCCATCCTAAATCTCCTAGTTCAGGGAGCAGAAAGGACTAGCAAACACTTGTCTCTGCAGACTGCAGAGGAAAAAAGCAGTGGTTTTACGTACCAGTGCACTAGCTCTTTAAAAGAACTCCATTCCTCAGGATGTGCTACCTAGAAAGGCCTTAAAAAATACAGCCCCGTGCAGCACCTGTGGCTCAAAGGAGTAAGGCGCCGGCCCCATTTGCCAGAGGTGGTGGGTTCAAACCCAGCCCAGGCCAAAAACTGCAAAAACAAACAAACAAAAAAAACAGATACAGCCCCTTGTATATTCTAGATATCACCCCCCTGTTGAATGAATAGCTTAAAATATTTTCTCCTGTTCTGTAGATCATCACTTTACTTAGTTGATTGTTTCCTTGGCTGTGAAGAAGCTTTTTGGTTTAATATCATTCCATTTGTCTATTTTCACTTTTATTCCCTGTGCTTTTGAAGTACTATCCAAAAATCTTTGTCCAGACAAATGTCCTAAAACATTTCTCTTATGTTTTCTTCCTGTAGTTTCACAGTTTGAGTCTTAACACTTAAGTCTTTAATCCATTCTGAGTTGATTATTGTATATGGTGAGAGATTAGAGTCAAGTTTCCCTCTTCTGCACATGGATAGCCAGTTTTCCTGGCACAGCACCATTTATTTAATAAAGAATCCTGGAATTTGCACACCTCTGCGCACCCCACCCCCCAAACAAACAAACAAAAAAAAAAACCAAGTAATTTGATTAAAAAATGGGCAAATGATCTGGATAGACATTTGTGAAGAAAAGACATACAAATGGCTATCATGTATAAGAAAACATTCTCAACATCATTCATCACCAGAGATATGCAAATCAAACCACAATGAGCCAGTTAGAATGGCCATTATCAAAAGGACAAAAAATACCAAGTGCTGGTGAGGATGAGGAGAAAGGGAAACTGTTATACGCCATTGGTGGGAATGCACATTAGTATAGCCAGTATGAAAAACAGTATAGATATTCCTCATAAAACTAAAAACAGAAATACCACAGGATCCAGCAACCCCACAACTGGGTATATATCTAAAGGAAAAGAAATCAGTGTGTCAAAGAGATGTCTCCACCCCCACATTCATTGCAGCACCATTCACAATAGCCAGGATGTAAAGTCAACTGAAGTGCCCATCACCAAAAAAAATGTGGCATGCCTGCACCATGGAATACCACTCAGATGTAACAAAGAATGAAATCCCATCATTTGCAGCTATATGGATGGAAGGGGAGGCCATTATGTTAAGTGAAATAAGCCAGGCTCAAAAAGACAAATATCCCATGTTCTGACTCACATGGAATAGAATAGTCATTACCAGAGGCTGGCGAAGGGGGAGGGGAAAGGAGAGGAAGAGGTTGATTAATGGATATAAAATTATAATGAGACAGGAGAAGTTTCCTTGTTGTATAGCACAGTAGAGTGATTGATGGTAGTTAACAATATTTTGTTTCAAAATAATGAGATGAGAGGATTTTGAATGTTCCCACCTCAAAGAAATGATGTTTTACTTGATAAATAAGCCAGTTTTCCTGATTTACCCACTTATATATGCATTAAAATGCCACATGTTCCCTATACTTATGTATAATTATTATGCATCTGTTTAAAAATATAGAACTATGCTTCTTTAATCCTGTCAGGATTTTTCTCTCTTTCTCATACAAACTACCTCCTTGCTTTTAAACATGGAATGAAATGCTGATTGTCAGTTGCCAAACTCTGAGGCAAATGTTGTCATTATTGATTTATGTTAGTGTGTTATTTTCTTCATGTTTTTAAAACTTTTTTCTGTTTTCTTTTTTTTAACATCATGTTCAACCAGGTGAATCATAGGAAAAGAAACTAATGTGTATCAAAGTCATACTTTGAACTCACTAAGTATAAACTCCTTTGAGAACTCCTTTGTGGTTTTCATTGGCTTTTCAATAAAACACCTTGAAATGAGTTCTCAAAGGAGATGCAAGTCACGTACCACATAACATTTTGGTCAATGATGGACCCCAATGCAGCGATGGACCCCAGAACAGCACTAGAGAGAGATGCTGGTTTATAAGACTATAATGCTATGTTTTCACTGTGCCTTTTCTATATTTAGATATGTTGAGAGACATGATATCCCACTGTTTTACAATCACCTCTCTAGGTTTTAGTTCAGTAACATCCTCTACAGGTTTCTAGCCTAGGTGTGCACTAGGCTGTATCACAAGACTTATGTATTGACACCCAAGGATGTTCACACAATGACAAAATTGCCTCATGATGTGTTTCTTGGAATATATCCCTATTGTTAAGGGATACATGGTAGTAGATGAAAAAAGTTAATAGTACCCTCTTGGTACCTCATATGGTTGCATCCAATTTAAATGCATTACAAAGGATGATGATGTGTGAGGTACAGAACCAGAGACCAGCACACCTGATCTTAATGCTTTCAGCACGACGGCTCTTATATCTGTGTATCAGCTAGGACTTATTCTGTCAGATAGGACAGAAAAACTGATAGAAATTAGTTTGATTAAAAAAGAAATATGTATACACATATATTTTTTAAGTAAAAGGAATATATTAGTTGACTTATGCAGATAAAACCTAGAGTTGAGCTTGCATCAAGCATGGCTGAATTGGGGGCTCAATGGGTATTATCAAGCAAAGCATTAATCCATCTCTTCCATCCTGTGGGCTTCAGTCTGAGCCCCAGGTAATAGCAAGGTGGTGGCAACAGCAGCACCTTCAAGCTCTACCATCCTCTCTGGTGTCAGGGCCAGTATAAAACTAGGAGTCATAGTCCCAGAAATGTGGGTCACATGACTGCTCAGAACCAATCAGAGCGAGATGCACCAGACAGGTGGGCAAAGGCCTGGGTCATGTGTTCCGCCTCTGGAGTGTGGGGCAGGGAGCATGGAGCCAGCTTCGTGAAGCCTGGGAAACCACAGAAGACCACAGTTCCTTAAGAGCGGGATGAGATGGCCTTAAAGAGGAAACCAGGACACACTTCCTAGATAGAGAGGGAGTGAATGGCCGGCAGCGAAATCAACAGATGTCCATTACAGTTGGACTGTTGTCATTTTATTCTAGCCTTGCTGGGAAAAAAGCCACTAAGAACAAATTCAGCAAATCATGGCCTCTCACTGAAGGGAAGGGACACAAGGAACTCGGGAGCTCAGCCTCTTTTCTCTAAATAGGGCATAGTTTATACTGCTGGAGACACAGACGCTGGTTTATTCTGTGCTGAGAGCTCTCCAGCCAAGAGGGTTCCAAACACCCTTCCCTCTGCAGAGCGTTGTGGGGCTTTGCAGCTCTTCCTAGTTAAAGAGAAACCTTCGGAAGAGGCTCTTTGAAATAGAGCAATACATATGTTTGGAGGAAAGGGTTGTTATTCACTATTCTGGAATTCAGAGCAATAAAAAAGTAAACAGTCTTATTGGCTCAAAGGGGAGAATCTTTTCATCTCTGAAACAACTTTATTTGAATTGTTTTGGCATCTCAGGAGATTTTCCCTGTGGCTGTATTATAAAATAACTCCTTGCATTTTCATAATACACTGCTCTGTTGGGCCTTGTGAAATAAGAAATTACTTGACACCTTTAGTTGCTATGTGATGAAGCTTTTCTATAATTTATGTGTCCTTTGGTGTACTATTTAATTCATATCCTTTTAAACTATGTAACTTTAGAAGCAATTTTCACTGGAATCTCTTATACCAAATAAATTTGAGATAATTGGATGGAAGCTTTGTTGACCCAAATTGCCCGTGCCAACACTATTTCATGTATTGGGTTTTAAAAGTAGGACACATTTCTGGAACTGGTCTTTTATGATGACCATTTGGACGTGATTTTTGGTTTCTGGAAAAATGTTTGTTCCCAACCCAGTAAAATCAATTCCCTTCTGAGTTGATTCTGATAATGTTTAATGAAACTACTCTTTATAAATTGCAAGTGACAGTTCTTTTTTAAAAAATGTTAATTGATGGGCAGCGCCTGTGGCTCAGTGAGTAGGGCGCTGGCCCCCTATGCCGAGGGTGGCAGGTTCAAACCCAGCCCCGGCCAAACTGCAACAAAAAAAAAAAAAAAAAAGAGCCGGGCGTTGTGGTGGGTGCCTGTAGTCCCAGCTACTTGGGAGGCTGAGGCAGGAGAATCGCGTAAGCCCAAGAGTTAGAGGTTGCTGTGAGCCGTGTGACGCCACGGCACTCTACCCGAGGGCGGTACAGTAAGACTCTGTCTCTACAAAAAAAAAAAAAAAAAAAGTTAATTGATACATGATATTTGTACTATTGATGGGGTATATGTTTGTATTTTGTTATATGCATCAGATGTGTAATGTTAGAGTCTGAGGATCTGGGGTGTCCATGACTTTGATTATTTGTCATTACTAAGTGTTGGGAACATTTCGGGTCCTCTCTTTAGCTATTTCGAAATATGCACTACTGTGTTGTTAACTATAGTCACCCTATTCTGTCCAACTTAACAACTTATTCCTTTTATCTGTGTACTCATTAACCAAACTTGCCCCATCTCCCTCCAACCCTTCTCAGCCTCTGTTGTCTATCATTCATTCTCTACCTCCACAACATCAATTAGTTCCCACAGAGGAGTGAGAACATGCAATATTTGTCATTCCATGCCTGGCTTATCACATAAACCCAGTGACCATTGTTCCATCCAGTTGCTGCAAATGACAGAATTTCATTCTTACTTATGTCTGAATAGTTTTCCAGTCTGTGTCTACACCACATGTTCTCCATTCACATGTGACAGACGCGGTCGGTTGATTTCATAGCTTTGCTATTGTGAGTAGGTCTGCATTAAACATGGGAGGACAGTTATCCTTTGATAGATCGGTTTCCTTTGAAATAGACATTTTTTAAAAATCGTATTAAATGAACTCAAGAGTCTGGTGGATTCTGATCCAGATGACATATAACCTAAGACCTGGCAAACTTTGAGCAAATTTGGGAGTGTTCTTTTTTTTTTTTTTTTTTTTTTGCAGTTTTTGGCCAGGGCTGGGTTTGAACCCACCACCTCTAGCATATGGGGCTGACGCCCTGCCTTTGAGCCACAGGCGCCGCCCTGGGAGTGTTCTTATAATAGAAAATATCAGTTTTTTTTTTTTTGAGATAGAGTCTCACTCCATTCCATCACCCTAGGTAGAGTGCTGTGGCATCATAGCTCACAACAACCTCAAACTCCTGGGCTCCAGTGATCCTCTTGCCTCAGCCTCCCGAGTAGCTGGGACTGCACATGCCTGCCATAACACCTGGCTGGTTTTTCTATTCTTGGTAGAGACAGGATCACACTCTTGCTCAGGCTGGTCTCAAACTCCTGAGCTCAATCAATCCACCTGCCTCAGCCTCCCAACTGCTAGGATTACAGGTGTGAGCCACCCCGTCTGGCCTTAAAATATCAGTTTTTGAGTTCCATGGTCCCATTGTGGTTACAGAATAGCACCAGTTTTTATTTATGGAACCCCACAGCCATGTGCTTTATTATGGTCTAGAATATCTTCTATTGAGTTAATTTCTTTTCTTTTTTTTTTTTTTTTTGGCAGTTTTTGGACGGGGCTGGGTGTGAATCTGCCACCTCTGGTATAGAGAGCTTTTGAGCCACAGGCGTTGCCCTGAGTTAATTTCTTAAAAACAACAAAGTATGTACAGAAAGTATGTTAGGCTAGGAAGGAAGCTGAATAGGCAACTGTCTGCAGTGTGATTCAGGAGTCATCAGACAGAGCCTGCTTAAGATTAAGATCCCATAGAGATAGTTCACAACAGGCACTTGACAAAGATTAAGAAGATAAGTAGAGATAGTTCAGAACAGGCACTTGACAAATACCTGTTCAATGAAGGGAAAAAGAAATGAATGGATTGGCATGAAGTCATCTTGCAGAAAAATTAGAAAAGTATCATTTAGACATTCCTCTTAATTTACCTCCCTCACTTTCAGCAGGGTCCACTTTTATCAGTGTTTTAGCAATGACAATTGTCATTCAAGAATATCACACCAGGACTCAGAGAAGAATGTGTACACCCACGTTCCCAGAGATAAAAATAACTGAATGGCGAGAGAGTTTTCAAAAGTACATGACTCACTCTGCTCCTTGAATTGAGAAAAGTAAAGCTTTCTTTGTGGCAGAATTTCTATCCTATGGAGAAAGCCATCACCATCACACTAAGTCATGAGTGTCCCCAAATGTATTTGTCACAAGGGGACCTGAATTGTTCTACCCCAAGGACACTATTCATAGATGCCGCCATGTGAATGGCGCCCTGGAGTTGGGTCACCTGACATCTCCACCTGGTTATTCTACTTGAAATCTATTGTTGAATTTGTAGCTTGTCTAAAACTTCAGTACTCTAAGACTTGGTCTAATGTTTTCAGGTCTTGATCTTATTAGGAATTAAGAAGTTTACAAAAAGTGTTGCTTCACATTAATGCATTATTTTTCACTTTCTCCCTGCTTTTCTGACTTGTGGGGCTGGAACCTAGGAAGAAGGATTTCAAGAAGAACTCAGATGCCTCAAGTCGGATGAGAAGATGGCGTCAGGTAGGGTAACTGTGTGATTCCTCCTTTTCTGGGCGATCGGTGCTGACAGCAGGTCTCAGAGCCTCCCAAAGCCTTGCGGATTGCAAAAGAAAATCTGTATGTTCCAAATGATTGGAAACACGACGAGAAACACCACATGTGATGTATTCCAGGAGCAACATCTGGCTGATCTGGTCACGATGCAGATGGCTTTGTCTTCTTTCTTTTATTGATTACAGTTCTTCATGAACAAATACTTACACAGAAGCAGATGATGATGGAGAAATTTCAACTTGAATAATACTAAAATGAGGAGTGTGGTTATTTCTGGAAATATGATCATTACAGAAAACATTATTTAGATAAGTTTGCTGGGAGGGTTTTTTTTTTTTTTATGTTAGTAGCTGAAGTATGCAGCTTTGCCAAAGTGATTTACTCCATAATAGGACTGCCTACAAGATAATGTGGAAATACACAAATAGTGAGTGAGTTTATAACTTAGATGTATGATTAAGATCAGTAGTGATAATGAGATGTAATGGGCATAAAAATAAACATCAGTAGAATGGACCTAATAGTAATGAAAGCTCGGAAATCTTAATACTCTCAGCCTCTGTTTTCCAGTGTAAGAGGATGACTCCAGATGTGTCTACTGTGCTTATAATGTGTCAGGTGCTTATAATTTAATGAAAATGGGGGAGCAGGATTAAGAAAATGGAAACAGTAATGAAAAGCTTGTGCAAACAGAGTCACCTGCTATAAGAAATGTGGCACCTGCTCCGGTGTGGATGGGTTGAGTTAAGGTTCTTGGGGCTGTTGAGATGGAGCAAAGGTATTTCATGTGTGGAAAGGATAGAAATGTTGTGGGGCAGGGTGGAATGCTATGGACTGAATTGTGTCTCCCCTGCCCCCAAATTCCAATTCATGTGCTGAAGCTCTAATCCTCCAGGTGGTGGTATTTGGAGGTGGGGCCTTTGGGAGATAATTAGGTTTAGATGAGCCCAGGTGATGGGATTAGTGCCTTAAAATAAGAGACATCAGAGATCATATTTTATCTCTCTCTCTCTCTCTCTGCCATATGCAGATACAATAAGAAGTGGCTATCTACAAGCTAGGAAGAGAGAGAATTAGCGATTAGCCAGCCCTGCCATTTCTTTCCACCCTGCCCCCGCCCAAGTTGCCTGCACTCCCTTAAACATGGGAAACCTGCAGCCTCAGGGCCATGTGTGGCCTTCTGGATTCCCGAGTGCAGCCTTTTGACTGAATCCAAATTTTACAGAACAAATCTTTTAATAAAGGGATTTGTTCTGTTAAGTTTGGATTCAATCGAAGGGTCGTATTTGGGGATCTAGAGGGCTACATGTGGCCTTGAGGCCACAGGATCCCCACCCTCCAATCCTCGCACAATTCATCCACAGGTTTCAGCTCAGACCTCCCTGACCATCTCCGCATTCTTCCCAAGCACTCTTCCTCCCATTTTTTCATTTTGTTCCATTGTGGTTATTCCAATCCAAAAGCATCTTTCTGTTGGTCTGTGGTTTATTAACTTATTGTCTCCTAGAGAGCAGGGATGATGCTGGTCTTGTTTAAGGGTGTCCCTAGCACCCTGGACAGTGCCCGGCACATAGTGGTCATTCAGTAAATTCTGAAGTGGCTCACTGGATCCACTACATGCACGCGGTCTTTTCCTCTCGGTAATGGGGACGCAGCTGGGGTGGGTCTTATAGGGGTCCAACTCGATGCCTATTTTAGATTTCTGAGATATATAAAATAATAAGGCATGGAACTTGCCCTCGAGACAACAAATTATGTTTGCAACAGGAAGAATTAAATGGAAAAGTTTGATATAATCAAAGTGCTGCCAGTAGCCCTGAGGAAGGGGCAGTTTAATTTGTGCTGGGAAGGAGGATCAAAGCAGGTGCCGTGGGGCTGATAGTGCTGGTAATGAAGTTTGGAGTTTGAAGCAAGAGGCCTGGGCAGAGTTGGAACTTGCAAATCATGCCTTTACAAAGGGTTCTGGATACCCCTTTTGCACACTCATCTTTGATTTTCAATTCCTCAGCATGGCAAGAAGGCTGGCGGGGGGTGCTTACTGTGTCAATGCAAATGTGGCCGAGCCTGAGACTTTCTCAGCTGCTGTTATAAATGATTTTATTTCCCCTCTTGGCATAGTGTCTGCCATGGAGCAGAATATAGAATGTGCTGGAAGAGAGACAAAAGTAAGGGGCTTGGGAGCACCAGAGAGGTGAGAGAAACCCAGTTTGGGGGATCTAGGATGCCTTCCAGGAGAATGTAGCATATGAGCTGGACCTTGAAGGATAGGGATGAAATTTGTTTGCAAAGAGAGACACATTATCCAGGGTATTTATAAGGTGAAAAGCAAACGTTGTAAATTGAATCCAAAGTGATACCTGTTTGGAGGTCAGCCCATGTTGTCAGGAGGGCAGCACTGCTCACCAAGGATTTTCTAAGATATGACTTGACCCCGCTGAATTCCCCCATGACATGTCAGGGTGAGAGATTAGCCATCCCCTTTTCAAAAATCTTCCAGGCTGCCCAATCTTTAGACCCTCAGCGCACATTATTGAAAATTCAGCAAAGCAGTCTAGATTTCCCTCAGCAAATACATTTGGAGTAGGGCATCCATGTGTAAAGAAATTATGCAGAAAAGGGCCTGGTGAGGTGGCTCATGCCTGTAATCATAGCACTCTGGGAAGTTGAGGTGGGTGGATTGCTTGAGCTCAGGAGTTCAAGACCAGCCTGAGAAAGACTAAGACCCTGTGTCTACTAAAAATAGAAAGACTAGGGCGGCGCCTGTGGCTCAGCGGGTAGGGTGCCGGCCTCATATGCCGAGGGTGGTGGGTTCAAACCCAGCCCCGGCCAAATTGCAACAAAAAAATAGCCGGGCATTGTGGCGGGCGCCTGTAGTCCCAGCTACTCGGGAGGCTGAGGCAAGAGAATTGCCTGGGCCCAGGAGTTGGAGGTTGCTGTGAGCTGTGTGATGCCACGGCACTCTACCAAGGGCAATAAAGTGAGACACTGTCTCTACAAAAAAAAAATTAAAAAAAAAAAATAGAAAGACTAGCGAGGCGTGGTGAGGGGCATGTATAGTTCCAGCTACTTGGGAGGCTGAGGCAAGAGGATCTGCTCAACACAAGAGTTTGAAGTTGGTATTAGGTGTGATGTCACAGCACTGTAGTGGGGGGCAACAGGTGAGACTCTGTCTCAAAAAAAAAAAAGAAAAGAAAAACTATGGAGAAAAGAAGGAACAAAGCTTAGTCAGAAATAAGAATCCTGATTTCTTTGTGATCAGCTGGTATGGTTTTAGATTTTGACATGTGAATAAAGGGCTTATTTCTCTGATTTCTGAAAAAAATATATAGTAATCCTCTAAGTGGAAATTTCAAGCAGAAAATGTAGAGTTTCTCACAATTTCTTTCTCTTTTTTTTGGTCACCGTGGTATAGTGGTGTGGCATCATAGCTCACAGCAACCTCAAGCTTTTGGGCTCACTGATCCTCTTGCCTCAGCCTCCCAAGTAGCTGGGACTACAGGTGCCTGCCACAATGCCTGGCTATTTTTAGAGATGGGGTCTTGCTCTGGCTCAGGTTGGTCTTGAACCTATGAGCTCAGTCAATTCACCTGCTTCAGCCTCCCAGGTGCTGAGATTACAGGCAGGAGCCATGGTGCCTGCCCCCCATTTCTCACAATTTCTAAAAAATGCTGGGATCCACTCATGTGGGGGGCTTGCTATAGGGTCCCTCTTCCTTACCCAGGGCTTATTCCCCTGTGCAGACTTTTGCAGTGTGTCTTTCTTGAAAGCACTTTTGTCTCTAGTTTTAGTCATTTGATTCCGCTCTCCCTTCTATAGCAACTATTCTTTGAAATCCTGTTAGGTGTAAGTTGTGTCTACTAAATTATTTGAAAAGTATGGACATATATTCATGCAAGAAAAAATTTTTGGAGTATCTCTTATGAGCTAGGTATATTGGTAGGAATTATACTAATAGCCACACACTGCTTGATAACAGGGACATGCTCTGAGAAACACATCATTAGGTGATACTGTCATTGTACTAACATCAGAATGAACTTACCCAAGCCTAGATGGCACAGCCAGCCACACATGTAGGCTACAAACCTGGCCAGCATGTCACAGCACTGCGTACTGCAGGCAGTTGCAATTATAAGAATCTGCGTATCTAAACATATCTCAACATAGAAAAGGTGCAGCGAAAAGCCAGGATTATAATCTTACGGTTCCACCATTGTGTATGTGGTCTGTTGTTGACCAGCACGTCATCAGGTGACACATGACGGTATATACGGCAGTAAATACGACAGATCCGAGTCCTCTTCTTAGAGCTTAAGGAAGCCATTAAACAAATAAAAGAACATGTAAGTCATAGAGAAACGTCAGCCTTCGAACAGGTGTAATGTAATGTGAATTTTAGAGGCAGCAGGATGCTGGGGTTGTCTCGCTCACGGAGTTTATATTAATCGTCAAATGCGGCCTGGAAAATGTGAGCGCAGAAGGCTGAGGGGAAAAGCAGGACACAGGACATGCTGAAGCAGAGATGGGAGCAGGAAACTTGGGGGCATCAGGGAGCTGAAAGGAAACCCAATCTGGGGGGTGCAGGAAGTTTTCTGAGAGAAGGCAACAGGGGAGCTGGGCCCTGGAGAATAGATTTGAACTTCATTTGTGCAGAGAGATGCTAGCTGGGGTATTCATAAAGTGGACACCAAACACTGTCCACTGAATCCGAAGTGATACCTCTTTGGAGTTCAGCCCATTGTTTTCTGGCTGGTGACCTAATCCTTAGGCATCTGCCACTTTATCCCGAGGTCTATAATTTATACTTACAGGGGCCACGTGGCGGGGCAAGGACAGACTAATTAGGAGTGTGTGTAATCTTTACCACCACCACCACCACCTGCCTCCCGCCCTTGGGTAATTCCGTCTAGGTCGCTTTGCGGGTTTTCTTAGTAAGTGACTTGTCTGTAACAGGTAGAACCCTGGTGCCCGCTCAGACTTGGGTTACATTCCCCCTCGACTCTGCAGATATATTAGCCCATTTATAACGATTCCCCCTTAATGTGACACAGCCTTGGTGGCTGTCAGTGGGTGTCCCATTTCAGCAAGAGAAGCACTGGGCAGCGCCTGCAGGTAGATGATGCTGACCTTTGACCCCGCCTGCCATTTCTGAGCCCTGCTTCTCCTCAGTGGGGCTCTCCCCTCACCACCCGCAGTTCCAGTTTCTCCCCCAGCAGAGGGGCGTGACTCAGGCACGCACACTTTGGTACACTGAATCCCCTCTCGTCATCCTATTGGTATTTTAAGCCCAGATCTGTCTAAGGAATAGAAAAATGTGTTGGTTGTTAAAGAGATTTGAGGTATCAGCAAACAGGTGGAAGCAGAAGGTGCTTGCAGCAACGCTTACGCCATGTTGTCCGATAGCATAGGCAGCTCCTGGTCAGGAACACGCATAAAAGAGTCCCTTAGACTATGAGTACCCTAAGAGCAGGGTTTGAATCGTTCAAAGGTGACGTGAGATCCTTTATTGAAATGTGCCTTTCTTTTTTTAGAGACAGAGTCTCACTTTGTCACCCTCAGTAGAGTGCTGTGGCATTATAGCTCATAGCAACCTTAAACTCTTGGACTCAAGCAATCCTCTTGCCTCAGTCTCTGAAGTAGCTGGGACTACAGATGCCCACCACAACACTTGGCTGTTTTTAGAGACGGATTCTCACCCTTGCTCAGGCTGGTCTCGAACTCCTAAGCTCAGGTGATCCACATGCTTTAGCCTTCAAGAGAGCTAGGATTACAGGCATGAGGCACTGTGCCCAGCCCTAAATGTGCCATTTTAAAGATACATCACAGCCAGGCACAGTGGCTCATCCTGTAATGCCAGGACTTTGTGGGGCTGAGGCAGGAGGATCACTTGCAGCCAGGAGTTTGAGGCTACAGTTAGCTGTGATCATGCCACTGCACTCCAGCCTGGGTACAGAGTGAGACCGTGTTATCTACAAATAGATAAATAAATAAGAAACATGCATTGCAATCCTTTGATATAATATGTGCATTCAGTGCAAAAATAAAGAAAAGTATAAAAAACTGAACCTAAGCTTTGCTTATTACTGTGCACGGGGGAGAGGAGGTTTCAAGGGCCTGAAAAATGATCATCATTTGGATGGAAACTTTGTAGAGGAAAATTTTCCTGTACTTAAGCATTCCTTTGATGTAATCAGGTGTGTTGTCCAGATAATGAAGAATAAACCAGCTGGGCACAGTGGCTCATGTAATCCCAGCATTTTGGCAGGTTGAGGTAGAAAGATCACTTGAAGCCAGAAGTTCAAGACCAGCCTGGGCATTGTGTTGAGAGCCAGTCTCTACAAAAGAAAAATAGAAAAATTAGCTGAATATGGCGGTACTCTCCTATAGTCCCAGCTACACAGGAGGCTGAGGCAGGAGGATGGCTTGAGCCCAGGAGTTCAAGATTACAGTGAGCTCTGATGACACCACTGTGTTCTAGCCTGGGCAACAGATTGAGACCTTGTCTCTCAAATAAACTTAAATTAAACAAAGATGCTTTACTAATAGTGACAAGGAGGAGGCTATGGATACAATGCTGAACAGAGGGAAGTATGTGTCAGTGAAAAGGCATCATTCGAAGCCTTGCATCATGACTCTGAGGATAAGCCAGTTACTGGAAGTAGCTGAGGACAGGGAATGGCAGTGGTCTACCTGTTCTCACCTGGGCTTTTGTTTCATTCCTCAGCAGTTGCTAAATCAAAAGCCCTCTTTACTTCTGCATTAGTCAAAGTTCTCCAGAGAAACAGAACCACTAGGCTATAGATAGAGAAAGAGATGTATTATGAGGAATTGGTTCACATGGGGCTGTGAAGTCTCATGATTTGCTGCCTGCAAGCTGATGGCCAGGAAACCTGGATACTTTTTTAGTGATGCAATTCTAGCCCAAGGCCTGAGAACTGAGAACTCAATGGTGTAACTAAGTCTTAGACCAAGGTCAGGGGAAACTGATGTTCCCAGCTCAGCAGTCTGAGGGCCAATTTCCCCTTCTTTCACCTGTTAATCCTTCAGGCCTTTGACAATTCGGGTTCTGCCACTTACACAGGGGAAGGAATCATCTTTACTGAGCCCCCTGACTCCAATGCTAATCTCATCCAGAAACATGCTCACAGACACACTCAGAAATAACGTTTAATCTGGGCACCCAATGGCCCAGTCACGTTGACACATAGAATTAACCATCATACTCTTCCCCAAGTGGCTTCTCTCTCTCCTTTTCACCTCCCCATTGAATGTGCTTGTTTGCCAGAACCTTCCGTGGTTACTCTGCCTTTTTATTTCAGAGAGAACATTTTTAAGATGAGACTTCATGTAATCTCTTCTTATTCCCCTGAAATGATCTTGAAACAACAGGCCAACCATTATGTCTGTGGACAGCAGCTTACAAAATCAAAAAAGATCAAAATTGAACATTTCTTTTTTAGTACAGAGACTCGAGTTTATCGCTAACACCTGCAGACAATAGAGTCTGCCCTTACTAATTTTATCTGTAGCTAAATGTGTAGAAATCAAAGAGCACCATTTTTCTAGAAAGAGGGAGATTAGCAGTCTTCTGGAGGTGGCACATAACATCTTCTCCCTCAAGTTCCTTCCCTTGTGGGCAGGGAGATAGATGAATGAGCCAACTATGTCTTCTTATGTCTTCTTGAGAGAATTCTTTTTGAAAATGAGTTGCATCCTTTCTGGTGGCTCTGTTGGAAAAAAAGAGAAAAATTAAAATGTGTTTGAAATATGTGGACTCCATCCTGCCATCCTTTTAGCCCAGACATTGCTTTAGAAATGGGCCAAGTATTTTTGAGTGCTGAAGTAACTTTCAAGTGTGTGTAAAAGTCAAGAAGATCTTCTGGAATCTTTACTATCTTTTAGGTTGCACTCACCCTGGCGCTGCCAGGGCCCCAAGATACCCAAGATTACTACACAAGGTCCCATGAAAGGAGAACCCTGCAAGTTGGAGCCATTTGAAGACGGTCAGGGTTTCATGAGCAAACCCTTCTCCCCCACCACTTTTTTTGCTAAAGGTCACCCAGAGCCCAGTGGGGCCCAACACATTTTCA
This sequence comes from Nycticebus coucang, assembly GCF_027406575.1. Taxonomy (NCBI): domain Eukaryota; kingdom Metazoa; phylum Chordata; class Mammalia; order Primates; family Lorisidae; genus Nycticebus; species Nycticebus coucang. Next base: position 58,224,243 of record NC_069799.1, read on the forward strand.
GAGTTGGCTGTCTGTGTCAACTGCATTTAGTTTCACTTCCTGTGGTTGATAGGTTTCTTAAGTGTGAAGTAACAAACCCCAAACGGTTAAAATCCTTCAGCTTAAAATGGATGCGATGTGAGGGGAAAAAGTATGTATTTTTGTAACTGCTATGGAGAAGTGAGACCCAGGTTCCCCTGAGCAGCCCCTGGGAGTGCACAACTGAGGCCAGCCTCTCTCGGGGAGGTCCACTGCCCTCAGAGGTCAACCTATTTTTTGATACAATTCAGACAAAGCGTCTGCTTTCCCTTTCACATCATGGGAGAACAGTCGAAGTGAGGTTTCTGCTGGAACCAACTCTGTTTCAATCACCCCCTCCTTTGATTTTGCAGGAAAGTTAACTTCTTTTTTTTTTTTTTTTTTTGCATTTTTTGGACAGGGCTGGGTTTGAACCCACCACCTCTGGCATATGGGGCCAGCGCCCTACCCCTTTGAGCCATAGGCACTGCCCCAGGAAAGTTAACTTCTTTTCCACACAGACTTCCAATGTACTGGCTAAAGAATGAATTAAAAACTGTTGAGGTAGGGAATTGGCAAAAACGAAGGTTAGACTTCTTTTATCCTGAGTTTATTTTTTTCCAACCCCTTAACTGTAGTACAGACAGGGCTAAGGGCTAAGGGCTCACAGGAGGCCTTTTCTTAGGGAAAACCCTATTGGGCATGGTAGATGCTTCTCAGCAAAGACCTGGTCCTTAAACTCCTTTATGGCACGTTTTGGCCCGCGTTCACTTGCTTTTAGTTGGTCTTCGCCTTCCAGAAGGTGAGCACTGTGAAGGCAGGGACGTTTGACCGTTTCATGTCCTGCTGCCCATGTAAAGAGTGGCTGGGGCAGAGCCAACCTGTAGCAGGTGTTCAGTCAATACCCATTGACTGCGGAACAGATGCTTGTTCTTTTTAAACTCTCGATGAAACAGCTCAGTGAGGTGGAGGCTGAACACTGGGATGACTTCTTTTTGGGTTTTTTTCCCCCTCCGCTCCCAGCACAATGCTTGGAATATGTAAAAACTCAAAACTAATGTTTGTTTGACTAAAGTGTAATTGGCGTGAACGCATAAGTGAACTGAGTCTGGTTGACAACCCAACTTGAGATACAAAACCCGTTGTTCATTTGGGTATTTAACAAACATGCTACAAACCATGATTTTGTGGGGAATCAAAGGTGAGTCAGACATGGGCTTACCTTCAAGAAGCTAAATTACTTTCTCTGCATTCCCTTAGCCCTAGGACAGACGGGTCTGATGGTTCGGTTCGTAGGAAGCCTTTTATTAGGGAAAATGTTACTGAAGGTTGAAGAGCACATTCAGCAAAGAGTCAATCCCTAAACTCTTTTAAGAGACTTAATTATCAAACCTGTATTTTGATCTAAAGAATCTTGCTCTTTTGTTGCTATTTCAAACAATAGTGATTGGATGTTCACTATCAGATAAATTCTTCTCCAGAAGTGAGGGTGACAACATGCTTTTTCTTGTTGGAAATTGATCTAAGGAACATAGGAAGTGTGTTCCCTAGATGGATTCCCTATTCCAAGAATATATAAAATACCAGACCAGAGGCCAGGGGCTCTAATATCACATATTTATTGAGTAAAGAGAATGTATTTCTAGAATGTTCTTATAGGTTTTGTGTTACCAAGTGTGAGTAGTAGGAGAAAGTTGGTTTTGTTTTGTTTTGTTTTGCTTTTCCTAGGTGTTTCCTACCTGTGAAATCAGTTGGAATCGCCCTAGAACCCAATGAGATGTTTCTCTGGTGAGCAGGAGTGGAGGCGATGTTTGTTTTTGCAGGAGAAAGCAGTAATGGTTATGCTTAGGGGCCAAGGCAGAAGGAGACCGCCTGGCTTGTCTGTCACAGAGGTACCAGGCGACTTCCAGCCCACTGCCATTTTGCAGTGAGAAGGTGTCAGGCTAATGAAATACAGTTTCAGTGTTCTCAGCCCTCTCCTCGGCCAAACATATTAAGGGACATTACCACCCCTGGCTCTGGACCACAGCACCTGTCCCCCTGAGGGTCATCTGGAGAGCAATCTCTGTGCTTTGCCCTCTCTCCAAGGGCGGAGAGCTAATGGTTTCCAGATTTTTTTTTTAATTCAGGAAATTCAATAGACCACTGATTGTTCAAAAATGGAAAAATACAAATACAGATACAAATGAGAGTTTGGTTTAGTTCTCTGTGTTCAGGATATGCCTGACATGCTGTGGATTGACCGGACACCTGTGCCTTGCAAGAGGGCTGGCTGCACTTGACTAGCAAGGTGCTCAGTCTTGATCTTGTGCCCACTTGCCCATGGGACTCCTGGTAGTCCATTTAGTATTTCAGACTAGTCGTCATCCAATCTTGTGTCCTCTTCACACAGTGAAGTGGAGAAACTTACTGAGGCCACAAAAAGAATTGGTTAGTAGGAATGAAATTTTCAGTTCAATGTGAAGCCAAGTTGCCTAATTTTTTTGGGGGGGAGGCGGGTTTGGGGTGTGCGTGTGTGTGTGTGTGTGTCACAAGATGTGTTTCTACGCTATTTCACGTTCTTTTATTACTATCTTATGTGTTTGTTTAAATTTAATGTTGGCCCTCACTAAAAAATTTTTAGAGAAAGAATTGCAAAGGTGATACTAACATCTAAATTTAGAAGTAAATGTGTCCACCCTGGAGGAATCTCTCCCCTTACTTCCCATTTCTCACTTCCTTTCCCCGAAGATGAATAAAAAGACAGAAGTTGTATTGCATGCCCTGAACTTGGAGAAGCAGCCAGCTCTCTCCTTGGAGTGCACCGCTCCTTCCGTCTTGGGGTCGGAGTGTGGAAGTCATGGTCTAGAAATCCCAGCTGATGCTCGTAAGAGAGAAAACCCCGGGTCTGTAGGTCTTTCCCAGATCCTTCCTGTTGTCACTGGTTTGCTGTGGACCCATGTTTCCCTGCAAAGGTTGAAACGAAGTGCAATTTTAGGCCCCAGGAATCCCCTGTGATGCAGCTTCTTTTTTCCCCAAATGCCCTAGATCTGGGTGCAGCTTAGCTGGGTGGCCCCAGACCCAAGTTCAGCTTGGCTTGGTATCCACTACACCTTGTTCTGTGCCTCCATATGCAGTCACTGCTCCAGAATTTCCATACAGGAGGGGCACAGGGCCAGCCATATGACTGAAAAGACCACGTGTCCTAAAGTCCTGAGTGTCCTAAAGTCCCCCTTGCACAGCACTTTATGTAATACCGAGAAAACGTCAGCTGTCCGTGTCAAGGATGGGGAGCTGAGGAAGCTGGGGTGTGAGGCCAACGCTCAGCACCCGCCCTGGCCCCACTTCCTGCACCTGCAAGTCTCTCCCTAAAGCCTTTCTCTTGCTTGCCCCAGAGCATGCTGTGTAGCCCCTGGGGAGCTGTCCTTGCCTGGTCCCTGATGGGACTTGGTGAGTAAACAGCAAAACCCGCTTGCCCCAGGCTAGGTAGCTATGGCACATTCTCCACACTGGCTCCCAGGCTGTCCCCAGCAGGGCAAAGCTCCAGGCCCCCACAGGAGTCACTGGCTGGGGAAGCCCTGTCCCGACCCCCAGCCCTCATCCTGCTTCCTTCACCTAACCCGTACAGGCTCCCATCACAATCCCTGTCTCAGGGTCTGCTCCTGGGGGAACCCAAACTAGGAGAGGGTTCTTTGGGACAGTTCCTTGGGACATGGAACACAACCATAAAATAATACAGTAGAGCCTCCATAGTTGACCCCCTCCCTCCACTGACCACCTCCTTAAGCTGACCTCATTTTCACAGACCGGATGTGCACCACATGTGCATATAGTACAGTGGGCCTAGCTCCTTATGTTGGCCAGTTTGGTACAGTCTCTTGATTGGTCACTTTACAGGGGTTCTACTGTATATGTAAAAGCATCAGTGAGCCCGATTGAGATCACACGTGCACACAAAACTATCAAAAAGAATTAAAACACTAAATGCAAAGTAACTTCTTTGACTACTTGCTTAATACCTCAGTAACCGGTCAAAATGGCGGCATTCCCAAGCTTCCTAAAATGTGCTGACCTTTCTCTGAATTCAGTGTTTTATCCTAGGCGTCCACTGGGGGAATGTTTCATGATTAAAGTGAACACAGTTTTTCCACCTTGAATTGACTATGGGAAGGCATATCTGCTTAGTTTTACTGCCGTGCTTCAACTCAATTCGAATGTGCTCAACTTGAGTTTAAGAGTAGATACGAATCATAAATCGTGTATCTTTGAGCTCTCAAACATGGGCCCTAAGGTTCAGCCTCATGGCTGACTGTTCTGTGTAAACTTGAACACGTAATCACATGTTCTGAGCCTGTGTTTTTGTTGTTTTTAAAAAACACCATAGAAAAGAACACCTCTGATGACTTACACTTCATCACAGAAATATGACGAAGAAAGGGAATAATAAACTAAGACAGCAAAATGTTGGTGAAGATCTTTCTCTAATGGTTTAAAGCTTTCTCATCAATGACTTTTGCTATATTTAATGATTAGGGTTAATACACAGTTCATATTCCATGAGGAAAGCAGTAAGTCATTCTGAAAACCTAAAAGTTGATTTAAACTTTTTCTGATGAATATTACAAATCGGGCAGGCTCAGCTTGTGGATGTGTTTTGTTTGGCTTTCAGGCTTAAAAAAAATTGGTTGCCCATGTTTAAAAACTGGAAAATGTCATGTAAAAAACAACCTAGGTTCTAATTTCTCTTGACAAATTGTAAGCCAAGCCAGGCCTGCATTCATAGCTAGTAAAATAATAATAATAATAATAATAATAATAATAATAAAATAAATTAGCTGGAGTTGCATCTTTGAGCTGGTGTCGCCCCATCCTGCCTGGCTTCTCTTCCTGATGGCATCTGAAATTTAAATGCCAGGCTTATGCCATGAGGAAAAATTCGAGAAAAAAGGAAGGAACACCAACCAATGATAAACTTTACAATTTTTAGGCAAGAGGAAACTCTTCTTCGTGTGTTTACAGCTTTATGGACAGTGTGGTGGTTTTGCTCTTTTATCAGAAATTTCTTCTTTGGCTGTGGTGTGAGGAGCAGTTAAGAGTGTTGGGGGGGGTGTTGCTATGGAAACGGGAGGAAACACTTAGCATCTAGCTCGTGGGTGCTTCCTTAGCGGGTGCTCTTTACACAATTCGCCGAAGTTTCCTGCAGTTACATTTTACTGTGTGTAAGAGGCTATTACCAGACTATTTAGAGGCTTTTCGTGATTTTGGCAATGAAGGATTACCAAACATTTTGCAGCTATGAAAGGTACTAACAGGAAATGGAACAATTTGATGGATGGGTGTGGCTGAACAGCTAGAATAACAGTTGCAGCTTCTACCATCATGCTGCAGGTGGTTGGAGGTCTCCAGAAAAGCTCCGAGTCATGGGCTCCTCCCCGAGGTCTTCTCCTTAAGGAAGCTCAGAGGCCCCTGTGCTCCCCAGGGGGCTGGGATAAAGGACAGCCTCTGCTGTGGCTCAGCTCGGCTGCCTGTATGCCTGGCACCTTTGAGATGGATTTCGATCAAGCATGACTCCAGTGTGTATAGTAATCATGGAAAATTTCAGCTTTCCTAACCAAGGAGAAAACAACAGGAGGGACAGAGTGAGTGCCCTTGGCTTTTTCCGAGTCACGGAAGCAAAGCAGAGCAAAGACTCAGAAAGTCAGGGCATGTTTTGCAAAGGCCCAATTCTAGCATTCTGGGGCATGGGTCCATTTGATACCAAGTTTAATATGTCCATGTGGTTCCATGACCATTTATGGAACCTCCCCCTGTGCAGGGCACTAAGATGAGGCTGCGAGTTTTGCCTGCTTGGTTTTATGTTGAACCAGACACAGTGACTGCCCTCAACCTCGATGACCAGGTTTTTCCAGAAGTTGATCCTTTACAATTTTTTCCTGGGCCTGAATTCTTGGCATGATTGCCCTGCTCTTAGTGGGTTCACTGTATGCAGTTTCCTTCAACAACTTAAAAAGGGTTAAAGAAAATGGATAATTGCATGAATTCCTTTAGGTGACTGCAACTTTCTCAGCTTCTTACCAATTTCAACCCACTGATGGGTCCTGAGTTAATCTGGTGCAGCTGCCATATTTGATTTTAGCACATTTAGGATCATGTTATCTGGTCTTTTCTCACAACTGCACACATGATGTCTGATATCTGTGCTTGCCTTGATACTATAGCAATAACAATAGCTAATATTTAATAAGTTCTGTGTTTGCAATACATGGGGCTCCACACTACATGCGTTGCATGGATTTCTTATTAATCCTCTTAATAGCATCTTGAAATAGGACTTTATTATCCCCACTCTGCGGATAAGAAAATTAAAAAGCTAATTTATCCAAGACACATAGCGAGGAAGGGTTGGAGCTAGAATTCAGCCCAGGCCTGGCTGAGTCCAAAGCCCTATACTTTTCATCACTTCAGCAGCTCTGCAGACACCAGTATGTCGGGGCCCAGTACCACGGCTCATGCTCATAATCCCAGCAGTCTGGGAAGCTGAGGTGAATGGATTGCCTGAGCTCAGGAGTTCAAGACCAGCCTGAGCAAGAGTGAGATCCCATCTCTAAACATAGCTGGGTGTTGTGGTGGGCACCTGTAGTCCCAACTACTCAGGAGGCTGAGGCAAGAGGATTTCTTGAGCCCAAGAGTTTGAAGTTGCTGTGAGTGGTGATGTAACAGCACTCTACTGAGGGTGACAAAGTGAGAGTCTGTCTCAAAAAAAAAAAAAAAAAGAAAAGAAACCAGTATGTCTCTGAGCAGAGTGGGGATTTTGGAGAAGTACCATATTGAGAGGGTTGATTTTATATCCCTCTGACTGGAGTGAGTTTATCAACAAGGATCTTAGATCTGGTGCCCTCTAAAAAGCCTAACCATCCTGGTTTCCTGATAGGAAGGATCTCTGGGCTAGGGTGAGTTTTTGGAATTTCCCCATGGCATATAAAATCATGTTTTGATTGAGATAAAGTATGGAAATGAGTCATCGCTTCAAAAAAAAATTTTTTTTTTTGGAGTTTTGGTGAAGTTGGGTAAATATTTTAAATCTGACTTCCCTTTATTAGGAAGGATGTTTGAACCTGGTAGAATCAATGACAGAATCAATCAAAATATCCCCCAAACTTGCCTTTTTTCTCTAGCTATACAACTTCTGTTCATGGTTCCACCATCCTCCTGGCTTCAAGCTTTGAGGTCATGTCAGATTCCCCCTTTCCATCTCGCCTCGATATGAATCTTATTGAGTTCTTTTGCATTCTGTCTCATGCCTATCCGAATTTCCAGTCTTGCTATCATGCTCTAGTTTATGTTATTAGTCTTTTATAACCAAATTCTTTTTTTCTTTTTTTCTTTTTTTGCAGTTTTTGGCTGAGGCTGGGCTTGAACCCACCACCTCCAGCATATGAGGTCAGCGCCCTACTCCTTTGAGCAACAGGCGCCGCCCTTATCCAAACTCTTTTTTATAGTTTCTTCACTTGTCTTCCCGTGCGTGCTTTGCCTGTTCTTATAAACCCTACACACTACTGCAGAGGACCTCTTCACCTGTTAAAAAACACACCTAGGCTTGAAGATTCAAGCCAATGTTATAGTCTCAGTGAAGTAGTGACATGCTTAGAAAGTAATCTCTCTAGCACCTCTCTTATGGCCCATAATTTCTAGTAATGTGTGGCTATGTCTTTTCTCCTGTGGCAGAGATGGCCAGTTGTTTATACAATTCTCTTCTTTAGCCACAGATGCTGATATTGTTGGGTGCAGTTTAGCCATAGCTCTAAAACTAATTTCCTAGGCCCAACCCCCACCCCCTTTTAGATAGGGTATATATCTGGCCAATAACACATAACCTTGAAGTTTTCCACAGGTGTCTTAATGTGGTTCCTACAGAAGTAGATTCTGAGATAAGGATTCTTAGTTCAGCTTGTTTATTTTGGAGTCGTCTCAGGAAGCAGAGGTAGTGCCTAAGGAAGACAGCCAGTCAAGCACCGATTCATTCAGAAAAGAATCACTTTTTTTTTTTTTTTTTGTAGAGACAGAGTCTCACTTTATGGCCCTGGGTAGAGTGCCGTGGCCTCACACAGCTCACAGCAACCTCCAGCTCCTGGGCTTAAGCGATTCTCTTGCCTCAGCCTCCCAAGTAGCTGGGACTACAAGAATCACTTTGAATGACTAGAGTTTCATCCTTCCACCGCTGTCTGTAACACTACCAACTTATCCTTAAGTTGGAGTGGTGTGCCCTGAAGGGGTGAGAGCTAGAGCATAAGGCTGTGTTTAAAAAAAAAATTTTGTATTTACTACAAACATATATTACTTGTTAAAAATTTAGTAATGTGGCTGGGGGCAGTGGCTCATGCCTATACTCTGGTTCGCCGAGGCTGGAGGATCACTTGAGCCTAGGAGTTTGAGATCAGCCTGAGCAAGAGTGATACCCTGTCTCTACAAAATATAAAAAAATTCCCCAGGTGTGGTGGTGCATGTCTGTAGTCCCGGCAACCTCTTTGGTTCTTACACCTAAGAGGTGCCTGCAGGTAGGCAGTCCAGACTCACTTGAGCCCAGGACTCAACTTGAGCTCAGGAGTTTGAGGTTGTAGTGAGCTGTGATGATGCTCCTGTATGCTAGCCTAGGTGACAAAGTGAGACTCTGTGTCAAAAAAAAAAAAAAAATTAGTAACCTAACAAAATGGGGGAAAAGATAATGATTTAATGCTATGTGGAAAAAAGTAGCAGAAGAAAGTGTTTACTGTAATTATAAATACAGGATACAGCAACTGCTGCATAGCTTTACAAAATGGAGGAAATAAATCAGCGCATAGCAGTTGCTCACCTCTGTAGCCCTGGCTCCTTCCACAATACGTAGGCAGTAAGTATCTACTGTTCTTAAGTAAATATTGGGATTAGGGATAAATTCATTTATTTTCCAAATTTGCAGTAATGAGATTCTATAACTTTCATAATGAAAAATACTTTTTTATTTTTCATAAACTATAGATAAATAACTCTAAGTTCTATAAACTCTAGACAAATAAGACCCATTTTACAACCCAAAACAACAACACAGGCAAAGAGACTTTAATGCTGTTCTAGAAAGACATCAGATGTGGCATCGACGTCGGTGGGGCTTCTGGAAAGCTCTCTCCAGGGAGCACACCCTTTCTGCTTCTTCCTGTCTGGAACATTGACAGGCGGTGACCTGGAGGATGAAACCTCTGTCAAGGACAGTGGAAGGAAAAGACAGGAGAAGGTGGGGTTTCTGATGGGCAGGGGGCAGCAATGCCAAGTGTGGGCTGCCTCCCTGCAGGCACCTCTTAGGTGTAAGAACCAAACATGTGACACCTGCCATCTTGTGTATGCCCCCGCTACTCGGGTTAGTGTCAGGTGTAGCTAACCTACCCTGCAACCTGGGTAGGTTTCTCTTATAAGACCTAGAAGCTTCTTTAGGGGTCTCTGTGTATTTGTGTCTGCTTTTGCACATGGTTCTCAGTGAATCTGTGGAAGGCAGGAGTCGAAGTCCATGAACTTGTATAGCCCCGTGTCGGCTGACACGGGATCCCAAGGTGAAGGAAGCAGGGTTTTGCTCTTAAGAAGTGATCATGAGCTTGTGTGTGTTGACGCACCTGGGTAGGGAAAGGCAGAGGGGGGTCAGTCCTCTGTGTCTCTGAGTCAAAACAAAATGCCCATTCACATCTGCTTCTGCCTTGGCACCGTTGGCTCTGTGGCGCGTGCTGGAAAATCCGGGCTCTGCCTGGTGTTACCATGACGTCTGAGCTTTGAGGCCTGTCGCTGCCCCACCCCTTGCAAAGAGAGATTATTCCAGTGATATCTGAATAGCTTGAGTTAGCTGGGTCTGAACACAGAGGAAGCCGTTCCCTAGCAACAGGGGCCTCTGAAAGCCTCTTAGTGCTCAGCACTTCTCCAGCCTTTTTGTTTTCTCGCCTCCACGTTGCTTGTCAGTAAATGGCCAGAGTGATGGCACCTGCCCTGAGCCGGGCCAGGCGGTTCAAGTCCAGCAGTTCAGTTTTGCCAAGTCAAAGGGCCCTGTTCCTTGTGGTCACTCCTTCTCATGTGGTCTGGGACCTATTTCCCACCTGGTCTGACCATAATTACCTCAAGGCATACTTCCCTCTTTGTTGTTTAGATTTTGCCTAGAAATGGAAAATTCCAAAGTAACCAAAGAACATTTTAATGGAGCTATTTAAATAATACTATTTTTTTTTTGCACATTTTGCCAATGTGCTAAATCTCCCAAGAAAACAGCCAGTATTCCTTTTTTTTTTTAATTAATTTATTTTTTTTTTTTTGTAGAGACAGAGTCTCACTTTATGGCTCTCTGTAGAGTGCCGTGGCCTCACACAGCTCACAGCAACCTCCAACTCCTGGGCTTAAGCGATTCTCTTGCCTCAGCCTCCCGAGTAGCTGGGACTACAGGTGCCCGCCTCAACGCCCAGCTATTTTTTGGTTGCAGTTTGGCTGGGGCCGGGTTTGAACCCGCCACCCTCGGTATATGGGGCCAGCGCCTTACCGACTAAGCCACAGGTGCCGCCCTATTTTTTTTTTTAATCCCTGAAAAATGGATTCTCACCCCATTCTTATCTTTCGGTTTTTCCACAGAAATCAAAATAAATTCTTCATTCCTTCAATATGTCAGTATCTCTATCTATATTTGAATATGCAAATATTCAAATATTCAAATATAAAGTTTTTTCTTAGGGTGTGTTTACTATGTGGCCTGAGGTTCTGGAGACAGGCCTTCCTGGGGGTGTTGGTCTGTTTGTGTAGAGACCATGGCATGGTCATTGTGCCATGGCCACACTATCCGTAACTGCAAATGCCTTGTCTCATTTTCAGGCAGTGATCTGTATGACAATCTCATAGGGGATGGTTATACATCTCTGCCTCCCAGTTGACTCGTATGGATTCATAGCATTAAAAATCTGGCTGAGACTGCAGCCAAATTATAACTGAGCCTAACAGCGTCCAGGATTCTTGTCATCTCTACCTCTTAAAATATGTTTGCTCATTCATTCAACCAACAGATATTTGGAGTTGAGTGTCTCCTACATGGAAGACACCATATTTTAAATTGTGGAAAAACTTGAATGGTTTGTAACCTTAGGGAGATCTCAGTTTACAAGAGGAGGGAAGATACATGCAGGTAACTAGTAACTACCAAGCAAGCTCATAGCCTAAAGAAAGATGAGCCATGCCGTACAGAGTTCTCTTTAATCCTTTCTTCCTCTGAGAGGGTGATGGTGGTGGTGTAGGAGGAACCCACCTTTCCGAGGAAGAGGAAGGACCGAAAAGGTTGTGTCTGTTCTGTAGCTAAATGGAGGGCTTGGTTTCTAAGACTATAAGACCAATTCTTTTTATTAACCTTTCATTTATCAAAGTAACACAACAGTCAAATCCCACTGCTTCATGATAGTCTGTTTCCACCCAAATGGGCTATTTTTAATCAAAGCTAAGAGCTTGACATATGTCAGCCAAAGTGACATAAAACAGAAATCAGGAAGGGAATTATCTGGAAGCTGGGAAAAGTAAGAGAAGTAAAAATAAACCTTAGTTTTAAGGGCAATTTGAACTGCTGCTGTTCATCTCATTTTCCTCCCAGGCATTATTTACCATGAGCAAATGAGAAAATACATCTCAGGAGCTGAACCCTCTGGGAGCGAAGCACTCATTCCAAAAGCCGTGCCACCCTGCGAGCAGAGGCGTCTCTCCAGGGCCGTGTGCTCAGTTCTAACTGTGGTCATGGTAAACCAGGAAAAAAGGAGTTATAAATGAATGGAGATGTGGGAGAAGAAAGGAAATAGAGAGCCACGTTGCATCTTTTCTTGGGCTTACGTAGACTAGTGGGGAGCAGAAGCCTAAAAGCCATTCTGAACGCATCCAAGTGACAAGCCTTTGGGGGGTCATTCCAGATTTACTAAAGTAGCCACTACCTTCTGTGCTGTTGACACCTCTGGAAGATTTATGAAGTGGAGAATGCAAGAGAGGCAGTAACAGGGCTTTTTGTGGCCAAATAAGTGATTTTCACCTTAGGGCAGAAAGGACAGTAAAGTCTCATCTCTGAAAAGAACCAAATTTCTCCCAAAGACGTGTCCTGAATCATGGGGTGCTAGTGCTCTGACACAGCTAAGCAGTTCCTAAGGCAAAGTTCTCTCAGCCCACCACACTCAGTATTTTCAGTTTGGAATCTAATTACTTCCAAGAAAGAACATGGCTAATTATTAGTTTTTAGATACTGCACATGGGTTCTCCATGACACTTGGTGAGCAGGTAGGTACCAGGCTCTGCCTCCCATGTCCATTCATACGCAGCGAGGCAATTAATCTTTATCAAACATGTGTTAGATCAGACATTGTACATGTAGTCTTTCTCATAAGGAAGAGGTAATTTATATCCTGCTTAGCACAGCTGGGCAGTAAGATGATGAGTTAGAGCAGTGCTTTTCAACCTTTTTAAATCTCATGGCACACTTGAGCCTATACTTAAACTCACACAGCACACTTAAATTATGTTGATTAAAAAGAAAAAAAGTAAAAAAAGAGAATATACTTACTGGGCTTTGAACTTCTTTCAAAAATAATTTAATTGTCTTTAAAAATTTTTGCAGCACTCCTAAGATCCTCTTAGAGCACACCAGTGAACCATGGCACCCTGGTTGAAAATCACTGAGTTAGAGGAAGCATGTAAGAAAGGCCTCTTCTGTCCGTCACACGGGAAGGAAGACGGTGTCTGCATTCTGCAGTATGTATATAAGCGTAATCTCACCAATACCTACATTTGTATAACATACTTCATAGCACATTCAGAATCATCTTATCTGAATCTGTCACCAAAACACCTTAGCATAGCATGAGACAGATAGAACTTTCACATTACAGGTAAAGAAATTGAGTCCCGCATAAATTAAGTACGTGCTTAAGGTCCTATGGCAGTTTAGAAGCAAAATCAAGACTAGACTCTCATACCTTCTGGCTTCTAGCATACAGGAGAATGTCAGCCATCTTTGTATTATTTATTTCTGCTAATGTAAGTGGTCCTCATGGGTCTGAGCAGGGGCAGGCAGCATGTAGGAGGGAATAGGGGCTTCCTGGTCAGCCATGCTGGATACAAATCCCAGCTCAACTTCTGGTTTGTTCTTTGACTTTGGGACATTTCCTTACCTGTAAAATAGGATAACAAAGCCTACTTCACATGTGTGAGGATAACATAACATAATATATGGAGCGTGCAATTCCAGGTTTAGTAAAGGATTCAAAGGAAAATTAAATGAGAAGATGGTCTGGAACACGGTGGACATTCAATGGATGTGAGCCATCTTTATTACTATTCCTGTATCATTGTAGAATCTCAATGTATATTGGCCTCTCCCTACCCACAAGGCTAATGTTTTACTGCAGTAACAGGATTAAGCACACAGAGGAAGAGAGAATAAAAATATAGAGAGGTAGAGGAAGCATTCATTTTTATCTTTGATCTCTCCTTCTCATTACTGATATCTTTAGGTAATTTCTACATAAATGTTATAACAACAGTTTTCTTTAAAAATCTTAAATTGGACAGTTGTTTTCTTTTGCCTTTTCCCAAGGTGACATCTTTGAATTGCCCTTTGGAATCGTTTCCTAGCAGCCTACAGTAGCTGCGGAGTGTATCTGAGAATCAGTATAATGGTTAATGTTATGTGTCAACTTGACTGGGCTATGGGGTGGCCAGACATTTCATCAAACATGATTCTAGGTATGTCTCTGAGGATGTTTCTGAATGAGATTAATCTTTGAATCAGTAGGCTGAATAATACACATTGACATTCCTCATGTGGGTCGGCCTCAACCAGCAAACTGAAGACCGAAATAGAGCAAAAAAGTTGAGTAACAGGAAACTCCCCTTGCCTGAATATTTGAGCTAGGACACTGGTATTTTACAGCCTTTAGATATAGGCCAAAACACTGGCTCTTCATGGATCTTGAGCCTGCCTGCTCAAGCTGAACTGGAAGGGCATGATCAGCCTGAGTCTCTAGATTGCTGACTGTAGATCTTGAGATTACCCTCCTTAATCACATGAACTAATTCCTTATCATCTATCTATCCATATATCTCAAATCAATTCTGATTCTTTGGAGAACCCTGACTACTACCAATTTTGAATTCATGTAATGGGATGGTGCTATAACAAATACTTAGAAATGTGGAAATGGTCTTGGAATTAGGTCATGGATCGAGACTAGAATGAGATATATATTAGAAATATGAACATTAAGGGTGATTCTGGTGAGGTCTCAGATTCTAGAAACTAGAGAAAAGATAATTCTTGTTATAAAGGGTACAAAGAACTTGGCTGAATTGTGCTGTAGTATTTTGTGGAAGATAGAAAATGTAAGTGATGAAAATGAACATTGAACCAAGGAGATTTCTAAGCAATGTTGAAGGAGTAGGTGGCTCCTCTTAACTGCTTATAGTAAAATGTGGAAAGAGAGAGATAAATTGAAGAAGGAATTGTGAAGCCAAAAGAAACTAGCACTGGAAGACTTAGAAAATTCCCAGTCTATCCATATTCCAAAACAAGATGAAAGCATGTTCTGAAGAAAATGTGGAGGGTGTAGCTGAACTACCCACTCAATAGTGAATTTACAGGATTCTGTGAGCAGAAACGCTGCCAGTTTCAACAGAAGGGGATGAAGAGGGGAGGAAGTGAAGGAAGGCTGTTTGACTTCTTAGATTTGACAGGACAGGTCAATGGGGCTCTTTGGCTGAAAATGTGTGCTATTCTTCAGGAAGAAGAAAAAATAATGCTAAAGTGATTCAGAGATCATCAGAGCCATGGCCTTGGGTTCAACAGGCTGGAAAGCCTCTACTTTGACCCTTGGGGATAAAATCTTCTTATAGGATCCAGGGCCAGAAAGAGCCACAGGGGCAGGACCCCCTGCCTGGAGCTATGGCTACTCCAGTGGGCCTGAAAGATGGGACATAGAGCCAAAGAGGATGATTTGCAAGCCTTAAGATTTGATGGAATTTGCCTTGTTAGGTTTTGGAATTGCTTGGGACCTTATCCCTTTCTTCTTTCCAATTTTTCCCTTTTGGAATAGGAATGTCTATCCTATGCCTGTCCCACCATTTTGGCAGCACATAACTTGTCTGATTTTACAGGTTCACAGTTGGAGAGGACTTTTGCCTTGGGATGAATTGTACTTCACATTTTACACATATCTAATTTAGATGTTATTTAAATGATTTTGGTGATGGAATGAGTTATGATTCTTGGGGCTGTTGATATGGAGTGAAGGTATGACATGTGCAGAAAGGATAGAAATTTTGTGGGACAGAGGTAGAATGCTATGGACTGAATTTTGTGGGACAGAGGTAGAATGCTATGGACTGAATCTTCCCTGCCCCCAAATTCAAATTCATTTGCTGAAGTTCTAATGCTCCATATTTGGTTTAGAGATAATTTTGTTTAGATGAGCCCCACATGATGGGAATAGTGCCTTCGAATAAGAGACACCAGAGAAAGTATTGTGAGGTTACAACAAGAAGGTGGCCGTCTGCAAGCCAGGAAAAGAGTCCTCACCAGAACCTAACAATGCTGGTAGCTGGATCTTAAACTTCCAGTCTCCAGAATTGTGAGAAAATAAATATCTGTTGTTTAAGCCACTCAGACTATGGGATTTTGTTATGACAGCCCAAGCTAAGATATCCAGTCACCTTAAACTGGCCAAACTGAGTTTTGCATATATTTGTCTAATTCAAGCATAGTGCTCAATGCAACAATTTACACCCCCCCCCAAACTTATATTGGCTCAAATTATTCAGAATTCTTATATGCCAGAAGACCCCAAACTTCCAAAATGTGTTTTGTGTGTTTTTCTAAAAAGTGGTAGTTATCAAAAGCTTGGTCATTGTAACCATTAGAAACGGAAAGTCCCAACTTGGTTATTTTATCTTCCTAAGAAGAAACTGCAGAGGGTAGTAGGGCTTTGTTGATGATCAATTATATTATTTAAGCAAACACATTTGGTTAAAGCACATTTCTCCTTCTGCTAACACTGCTGGTAAGGAAAGCAAAGTAGTCTCTTCATTTGTGAGACAAAAGAACACTTATCTGGTAAGATGTTATAGAACTACCATAAATCCTTTGAATCTAAGCCAACTTGGACGTGGAAGCCATAGATAATGATGTTAGGTAAAGGATGAAATAAATAACACTCCTTTCATGCAAGTTTTTTTTATTTTTTAAAAAAATGGAGGAAAATGTCAGAATTTGGCCATTCTTCTTAGAGAAAAAGGATGTGTCAATAGATTTAAGAGTATTTTTCTCTTCTCTGGACACTGGCCCAGAAATCACTCACTAGCTACATAGCCATGGACAGTATCGCACATGCTGATATGAGCCTCAGTTTCCTTGTCATTAAATATTAAGGGATTAGAACGCATCATCTGTAAAGTCCTTCCAGCTTAGAAATCTCCATAGGATTTATGCTAGGTACTGTCCTAGGAATCTAGCAAACAAAAGAAAAAACTCTGGTTTTATTTTGCTTGGAGGAAAATACTTATTTACTATCTAGTATTCACCCCTCAGCCAGGTCACACTGGGCTCATGTCAGAGCTCTGCTAATTCCAGGTTGGCCAGCCCTCTGCTTCTCTTCCAAGAGAACTAAAGCAAATAAGAACTTTCCTTGAGAGAGGTGCACCAGAGAGAGTTTTCTCTGGGTGTGCTGGGGTGAGCAATGAAGGTATATGGGGAAGAACAGTTGATCTCTTTCTACCATTTTGGAGAGATCATTTGTGTACGCAGACATTTCTTTCACCAGAACTTACTGGGAGGCAGTATAGTACGTGGTTAAATGGTTCAGGTTCTGGAAATAGGTGCTCTGGGTTCAAATCTCAATTCCACCACCCATATGTTTTGTGGATGTGACTGAACAGCAGATTTCTCAGTAGCTTCATCTCTAGTCCTCCTCTCAGAGGCTGGCTGTGAGGGTTCGATGAGCTAATATTTGTAAGACATATCTGTGAGAGTGCCCAGCACATAGGAGTGACTGTTATGTGTTACCATGGTCAAGTTCTGTGTGTATCAAGTTAGATACACACAGGAACTCTGAGAGATGTCACTATGGACACAATCACAATTGGTATACAAAGAAGGAGGTAGGTGGCAGTCAGAGGAAAACTTCAGAGAGGAGGTAATTCCCTCTGAATCCTAAACTTGGGGTTGAGGTAAGCCTTTTTCTGACAAAGAGAGCAGGTTACTCCAAGTAGTAGAAGCAGTGTTCTTATGTTCAGATAACTGTGTTGGCAATGGCTGGAGTTTAGGAGAAGGGGAAGGAGATGTGGGAGGAGAAGCTGAAAGTGTGGGTGAGTCTCTGGAGGGCTTCACAGGGTAGGGGGGCACCCTATGCCCCATGGTAGCCACTGAAGTCATTTTAAGCTGGAAAATACTGTAATAGGAAGCCCACAGGTTGGGAGCAAGGCTGAAATGGGAACAAGAAAGGAAGGACGGGGGGTTAGACTTGGATGCAGGGTCTGGTGGATCATGGAGGTAGCTTGGGGGAATAGGAAATCTTGGTAATTTTTGCATATTTCATGATTCCCAGCATTGAGTTACTTCTTTGTACTGGATTTCCTGACTCTAGTCCTGCATTTCCTGAACCAGAAATCAGAAGGCCTTTCTAATCCGAGTCATAACTTTTAAAAATGGATTGAGCGCTTACTCTATGGAAAGCACTATTCCCAGCCCAGGTACGAAGAAGCACAGCATGGCAGTACCTAACCCTAAGGTCCTGGGTCCCCACTTCACTTCAGAGGAGGAAGAGATGGCTTCAGCTTGATTAGTCAGAGAATATGTTGCTTGGAGGAAGCTGTCTTTGAGCTAGAGGTTTAAAGGTAGGTGAAATGTTGATAAGTGAAGAATAATCTAGATCAGGCGTCCTCAAACTTTTTAAACAGGAGGCCAATTCGCTGTCCCTCAGACCGCTGGAGGGCCGGACTATAATTTAAAAAAAAAACAAAACAAACTATGAACAAATTCCTATGCACACTGCACATATCTTATTTTGAAGTAAAAAAAAACAACGGGAACAAATACAATCACACCGCCTCATGTGGCCCGTGGGCCGCAGTTTGAGGACCCCTGATCTAGATGGAAGTGACCATGAGAGCAAAGTTGAGGTGATGAGAATATGTAAGAAAGAGCACCAAAGAGAAAACGATGCAGGATCTGGATGTGTGATCATGAGAGCCTGAATTGGCAGCAGCATTGTCAAGAAAGATGCCCGTGGGAGAAGAATTGTACAGAAGAGCAAAGAGCTCTCGGTTACTATCTGGATAAAGGGCAAGAGAACATCAGAAGATGATTAGGAAAGAATCCATCTGTAAACCCTGGCTGAACACAGATGGCAGGAATTTGTGGGAGTAAAGTGTTTAATGACGAGAAAACTATTTCCAAAAGTCATCTGAAAATGTTGATCAGCATTTTTTGAGGAAAAGTTGGCATTTGAGATAAAAGTTTGAGTGTGTGAAATTTAGAGGCTACATGTGAACTTCAGTAGTAGATAGATTTTTTGGAGAACAGAATATAAAAAGAGCATGATGCTTCCAGTTCGACTAGAAACTTTTAATGAGTTCTTCCATTTTTAGCAATGGAAGGATTTTATAATATGAAAACCATTCAGTCTGTCAGGGGTGGGTGGGAACGTGAAATACACCGTACAGCACTAATAAAGATTTTTGTAAATGCACAGCTAATTGCTAAAGAAAATAATAAAATTTCCAGGGACCAAAAAACAAAGAAGCGATTGAAATCCAGCACAATAGTTTATAAATTTCTGCCGTCACTGCTCTTGAAGGTAGGTCTGAGTAATCTTGGAGCTTGCAGGGTTTATGAGTATCTTAGTTGTGGGAGTGTATCAGTTATCACTAGCTGTGTAACAAGTTACCACAAATGCAGTGACTGAAACTGCAGGCATTTGTTATCTCAGTTTTTTCTTTCTTTTTTTTTTTTTTGTAGAGACAGAGTCTCACTTTATGGCCCTTCATAGAGTGCCGTGGCATCACACAGCTCACAGCAACCTCCAATTCCTGGGCTTAAGCGATTCTCTTGCCTCAGCCTCCCGAGTAGCTGAGACTACAGGCGCCCGCCATAACGCCCAGCTATTTTTTGTTGCAGTTTGGCCGGGGCTGGGCTTGAACCCGCCACCCTTGGTATATGGGGTCAGCACCCTGCTCACTGAGCCACAGGCGGTGCCCTGTTATCTCAGTTTTTGTGGGTGAAGAGGTCCAGTGCGGCTTGAGTGAGTCTTCTGTTCAGGGTGTCAAGTGGTTGCAATCAAGGCCTTGGCTGGACTAGAAGGGATCCCCTCTTGCTCTTTGCAGGTATAGGTAGGACTGAGGGCTCCAGTTTTTTCCCAGTTGTTGTCCAAGAGGCCACAATGAGTGCCAGGTGGGCTTCATATCACAGACCACCCCAACTTGTCGGCTTGCTTCTTTGTAGCTAGCAAGGGAGTGAGAGTCTCCAGCAAGAGGAGCACTAGGAGTTCATATCAAGTCAGCACAGAATCACACCCAGCCCACCACCCCGGCCACATCCCATGGGTTAGAGTTAAGTCACACATCCTGCTAATACTCAACAGGAGGGGATCAGACAAAAGGGGTGACCGCCACAGGGCAAGGCATTGTGTTGGAAATGAGACCCTCCCAAAGCTAGGACCTTGAGGAAGGAGGCTTTTAGTAAAAGAGAGACACCAAGGAGACCCACTTGTCTTGGCCTGGGCTCTAAGAGGGAAAACATGCTTCCCTAAGAATTCCCTAAGAATTCATGGCAATGACTGTGTACAAGGCATGGGTTTGAGTTTTAAGTTTATTTGCAGACTTCCCAAGTTGAAAATGAACACACAAAATATCCTCAATTGGTAAATCCTCCAGGGCATCTCCTCCCCAACCCCCACAAAACAAAAGCAAAACCCCTTTGAAAAGACAACCCCATAATCCTTTGGGAAGAAACCCACAGATGAAGCTTCATTGAAAACAAACTCACAATACTGAATTATAAACCAATACATGATGAGTTAGATGAGTTAGCCGCCATGAGCCGCAGGGGTAGCTGTCTAAGAACTTCAGTTCATAGAGAATGAAGTGTGTTGGGGCAGTGCCTGTGGCTCAACGGAGTAGGGTGCCGGCCCCATATGCCGGAGGTGGCGGGTTCAAACCCAGCCCCAGCCAAAAACTGCAAAAAAAAAAAGAGAATAAAGTGTGTCATGGGCTAAATTTTCTCCATACCCATCCCTCCTCAAATCCCTCTGTTGAAGCCCTAACCCTGCTGCCTTAGACTATGACTGTGCTTGGAGACAGGGCCTTTAAAGAGATGATGAAGTTCACATGAGGTTGTGAGGGTGGAGCGTGGGCCAGTATGGCTGGTATGCTTATAGAAGGAGTATTTGGACACACACAGAAATAGCAGGGTTTGAAGCTTTGCTTTTCTACTGAAATCTGATGCTTTAAACTTAGGCAAAAGGCTACAATCAGACTCTATGATTCTTATTTTAAAATATAACATAATTACATTGAGTTATTAAAAAGTTCATATACTTTAATCCCCCCTCCAAAGATGCTCAGAAACATGTACAGAAAAGCATAACGTACACAGTTAGTTCTGTGAGTATGTGGGAGGAAGCATTTCTCTGTCTTGTCCCCTCTCTCTAGTATAGTCCTCTGATTGATGGATTTTTTCTTCTTTTTTAAGAAAGTCATGATTGGCAATATCCTGAGTGTGTACCTACTTTATCCTAATTTTATCGTAAGTGGGCACGAGATGCTACTCTGGTGTGTGAGGGTCCAGAGGATGGGCTGATGGCTTGGTAGAGGCATTAACAGCTCTACTTGACACCAGACCAGCATCTGAGAAGCAGTTTTGTTTCCAGCACTTCAGAGCGGGTTATTTGGGACTTGGAACATCTTTTCTCATAGAAGCGATTACATTGCTAGACTGGCATACAGACATTAAACTCATCTTGTGCCTAAATCAACATTAACTATCATTCATCACAATGTTTCAGTGGGAAAATGCCTTCCAGGTTCTAACTCGGGAGGTTTAAAACTTCTTTTGAGAGCAAAGCTAAGAGTGGGTACACCTGACATTTTGAGTAGATGGCTTTGTCATCTGGGGCCATCCCACATTGCAAGAAATATGGCTTTGTCATCTGGGGCCATCCCACATTGCAAGAAATAATATCCCTGCTGCACCCCCACCCCCTGGAGGACCACTGGCAGAGAAAATTAATTTTGTTGTTGTTTTCATATGTAGTGAACAACAGCTAAAATCGCTTTTTAATTCTTTTAGCCTTAGGTGAGCTGCTTGAAGTTGAACAGTGCAATCATAGTTTGAGAGTCAGCCAGAGAGTTGGGCACAGTTCTTGCAGAGAATTTGGGGCTTCCCTGCTCTTCTTTACAAATGTCTCCTTTTCACTGTCCAGCTTTTGTAGCCCCCATGCCCATCTCTCCTTCACTCTTCAAGCGACAAAGACTGAGGTTTCTGTCCAAGTGTTAGCCACACATGCTGCCTGTGTCCATCCCACCCCACCCTACTCCACTCCATTCCATGGTGTCATCTGACTTTAGGGGCCGTGAAAATGAGAAACTCAGCTAGTGCTATTTCCATCCCAAATGTAGGCAACCACCCCTCCTCCAGTCTCTACCTGCTTTTGGTCACTTGGATACTTTGGTTTTCTTTTTTTTTTTTTTTTTTTAAGTTTTCAGTTGTTTTTGTGGAAAGTGCTAGAAAGCAGAACTCAGTCAACTTTTCTTTCTATCCATCCTCTCCTCCTGAAAAGCTACCACTTTTGTGTGAATAAACCCAGTTATGTCTGCCTATTTTCTAAAATGTGAACACTGAACATATATTTTGAAATTGTAAGAGCTATCATATTGTTTTTAAGAAATCATTAACAATGTCTTAAAAGTATAACTCAATTAAAGAAAAACACCATGAGAGTGTCATGGAAAGGTGCATACAGCGTCTCCACATTCTTTTACTTCTGGGCTTGCAAGTGGAGGCTGATTCCTTACAACTCGTTTCATCTCTTCCCTAAAATCTATGTATGCTCCGCAAAGTGACACCATGATTGATCAGAAGTGTTTGACATATCTTGCTATGAGGGAAATGAAAGAAATAGGAGATTAATTTTTGCACATCAGTTATCTATTCAGTCAGTATCTTCTCTAGCTACCTAAGAGGGAAAAATGTTAGATTTCAGATTGGAAAGTTATAATTCTGAGATTTGGGGGTTATTAAGGGATTGTTTGCATTTATCCATTTATTCACTGGCTCAACAAGTGTGTGTTAGAGCCCTATTACAAATTGTTTAATTTAGATTTTTTTAATGAAAACTAATTTAATATTCTATAGATTAAGAATAAGCTTTCCTTTGTCAATAAATGAATTTATTGTAGAAGATTAATTTATGAATGAATCAATGAAATAATTTAATTCATCATGAAATTCCTAGTGGTAATTCCAAGGTAACTGCAATGTCTTGAAACGCTTTCTGCAGTTTCAGGTTCAGTTTTGCTCAAGGGAGTTTTAGCCTTAGTTATATCTTTTTGTATTATTGTCTCGAAACCAAGAGTCTATGTGTAGTATGGATATGGATTCTCTTAAGGAATTATGTAGATTGTCTTTTTTATTAGTTTCATAATTGAAGACCTTTGTAAATTACCTATGGTCTTTCCAAAGGGGCCATCACTCAGTGAGGTGTTTTTGAGCAGCTGGGTGGTTTTTGTTTTTTGGATTTTTTGAAACATAGTCTCACTTTATCACCTCAGTAGAGTGCTATGGCATCATAGCTCACAGCAACCTCAAACTCTTTTTTTTTTTTTTTGCAGTTTTTGGCTGGGGCCGGGTTTGAACCCGCCACCTCTGATATATATGGGGCCGGTGCCCTACTCCTTTGAGCCATAAGCACCACCCGCAACCTCAAACTCTTAGGCTCAAGAGATCCTCTTTCCTCAGCCTCCCAAGTAGCTGGGACTACAGGTACCCACCACAAGGCCTGGATATTTTTTAGAGATGGGGTTTCGCTCTTGTTCAGGCTGGTCTCGAATTCCTGAGCTCAAGCAATCCACCTGCCTCAGCCTCCCAGAGTACCCAGGTTACAGATGTGAGCCACTACACCAAGCAACCGGGTGTTTTAAAGTCAGTTGCTTACTCCTGCAAATAGGCAATTCCTGGCCTGTGCCCCCTCATCTCTGTCTTCTGCTGGTCAGACTCTCCATCCCTCTGCCACCACCTGCATCTCTCTTCCCTTTGTCTACTGCAGACACTAACTTTTCTCTCCAAGTCTTTGCACTGATCCTTTCCTTGAGAAAAAGTACCTTTTGGATTCCTTTACCTAACAATTCTTACATGCGGATTCTGGACCCCTACAGAGGCTTTCAATGACCTCAGTGGCTCAGGGTCCTGCACTTCTCTCCAGGGGCTGTCACCTATGCTGTTCCATGAGGACCTGCCCTTAGAAGAGCCCTCACTTGCCTTAATCTCTGCTCACACCCTCTGGAAATAGTCATCTTTTCACAAAGGGCCACACATTTCCATTCTTGATGGGAACTCAGGAACTATGTAGCCAGTCCTGCATTAGAGACAAATCCTCATGAGGGTGTGATTCCCTCTGCAGCAAAAGGGAAGAATCAGGGCTGATGCTGAAGTCATTGGGGTGAGGATAGGGAGGGGGGAGAAGGAAGGAGGTGGGCCTCTTTCCCCTTGGAAATGACCTTAAATTGCAGGGCAAGGTTGGAGGGAGGGCACAGTGGCAGACTTCTGGTAAGTCAATCAGAGAAACATCCAGATGATCACAGTCATTTCTGATCTGCTGTTGAGGAATCGCTGCCAAATTCCCCAACCCCCCAAAAATTTTGTTTCTAAAAATAGATGCATTTCACACGTTGTACTCTGGAGTTTGTCCATTGGCCCATGTCTTCCATCTAAACAGTTAAACTCACATAACACAGGTAACCTTTTATAAAAGGGAGACAAGATTATTTTCTAGGGAAGCCATGAGCAAAAACTTGTCGTGAAATGGCACTTTTATGGATGTTGGTTATAAGAAGATTTTATCTATGTGATTTAGAGACACACCCTGGGACTGCAAACTAGAAAGAGGATTGTCATACAGACCGTCAGAGATGAGTAGGATGGTGCTCGTGCAAGACCTGGGGGAAAACATTGAGACTCATGTGTCAGAAGGAGACAAAAAGGAAGGTGCTAGATAATTACAAACTGTCCTGGGGATAAACAGTCTACGTGGATCCTAATAGGAAGGTCTTTGTAATGATCAGTACAATAAAAAGAGTCAGAGTTTAGCTTACAGATTCATGGCCTTTCTGTTGCTTTGTGTTCGTTGTTTTATGGCTCTATAATAAATGTAAAATAATAATAAAAGTCCATTAGGTAAACCAGATAGACTAGACCCCACTGTAATTCGTAGAATTCAAACAATAGCATTTGAAGGTCTTTTACTGATGTTCCTTTAAAAAAAAATACATAGAACTGACTGCTCTTAAAGAGAATTAATTTCAAAACATGGTTTTGAAAAGGGGGAGCTAAGTAATACACATAACATATGACAAACCCAGTTCTGCTGAATGCATTGCTCTCTTTCCTGTTGGGATTCTTTGGGAACAATGGACATTTGAGGGCAATTCCATATTTTGCTAATGATCACTATGGTAAATCGTTCAATTCAGCTATGTTTTCTGCAATTCTATTTCCGTTGTTTCTTTCAGCACCAAGGGAGAAGTGAAGCATAGTAAACTCAACAACCATGGCCTAAACATTGTGTATGGGACCTAAAGTGTTTGTTATAGCTAACTGCTGAAGTGAGCAAGAGAAATAGATTTTGCAAATTTTCTTGAAAATCTTGATTATTGCCCTGAGATTTAGGTATGGAGAACAAGAAATTCTTGAGTGAAGGAAACCCTTATGCATACACAGCATCTTTCTAAAGGAGGTAAAGCTGTCTTATCATGGGTGATAAATATTCTTCATTTACTGTGTAACCTCAAAGAAGATACACGCATATTCATGTATCTTAGCTGGAAAGATTGCTTGCATCTTTGCAACTTATGGTTTTTAGTATTAATACTTGATTTTAAAAAGGCTGTCATCTAAACAGTTAAACTAACGTTTAATTAACAGTTAAACTAACTCCTTACGTTTGTAAATAACATTATGCTATGTGTAATGCTAATAAACTTTAACGATGGCTTTTATGTTCTTGATGAATATTTGGTTCCACTTGTAAATTTAAACTCCTTTATTATAAATTATATTCATATTTATAAATTTTATATATTTAGCTTTTTTCTAAGTCTGTCAATTTTTTAACACCAAGACTTTGCAGACTTGTAATATAGTGTTATTATTATAGTATTATTATGTAGTAATAATATATTTGCATGAATTTGTGTAATCTTAAACCCTCCTCTGCTTTTCAAAACTATTTACAAATTTGGTTCTACTGTATCAACTTAAAAAGCATGAGTCTAAATCTATTTTTCACACCAAATTATTTTAGATAAGCCAAATATTTGAAATGTAAGGCACTTCCAAATTATTCCCTATATGAACACCAAAGTATTAATGCTATGAGTTTGATTTATTTAATTATCTTTAGACTTGCTTTTAAGCTTGTTTATAGTTAAAAATACATAATACCTACCACGAAACCAATCACAGTATCTCACATTTATTTCATTTATCTTTCCAAGAAACTTGGAAATATTCTTCCAAGGAAGTTAGGGATTCTGTTCCAGTGCATTGGGGTTACCTTCTCAGAGCCTGATCTGTACATAACCAGAGAGCAATTTAACAATTACTTTTATGGCCTTGATTAATATTTGGTCCCACTTATGAATTTAAACTATTTTATTATAAATTGAATTCATCATTATACATTTTATATATTTAGCTTTTTTCTAAGTCCTTCAATTTTTTAACACCAAGATTTTGCAGACTTGTAATATAGCACTAACACATAGTAATAATATACTTGCCTGCATTTGTATAATCATAAATTCTGTCCTCTGGCATCACTTCTCTCACCAGCAGACTGCTGTATTGGCCTTAAATCATAATGACTTACACAAACTGCTAACTCCAGGTCATTGTCCTAGGGGGTAAGGATGATTAAATTCGAGAACTCATCATAGAAAATGTGCTATGTACCTCATTGCCAAATAACACTATGGTCAACCTTCAAAGTATTCCCCTTGGGAGGCTATGCACTGAAGCCAGAGCCTATTCCGTGCTTCAAAGAAATGTTGGAACTCTTTTTCTGGAATGGCCATCAGAGCTGTCATCCCATGAAGTCTGACAATAAAGTTCATGAACTTGTCCTAGAAAAAGTGCTGTATACCTCATTGCTGAATATCACTACAGTCACCAGAGGGCCAAGGGGAGTACTTTGAAGGTGATGGTAGTGATTTTTAGCAATGAGATACATAGCAGTTTTTCTAGGATGAGTTCATGAACTTAATCGTTCTACCTCATAAATCCTAGGCCTCGGGCAGCGCCTGTGGCTCAGTCAGTAGGGCGCCGGCCCCATATACCGAGGGTGACGGGTTCAAACCCGGCCCCGGCCAAACTGCAACCAAAAAATAGCCGGGCGTTGTGGCGGGCGCCTGTAGTCCCAGCTACTTGGGAGGCTGAGGCAAGAGAATCGCTTAAGCCCAGGAATTGGAGATTGCTGTGAGCTGTGTGAGGCCACGGCACACTACCGAGGGCCATAAAGTGAGACTCTGTCTCTACAAAAAAAATAAATAAATAAAAAATAAATAAATCCTAGGCCTCCTGCATTTGTTCTTATGCTGTGATTACCCTGAAAAGAGTCCTCTGATTAGGGCACATCATATCGTGTAACTTCCCATCCAGACTCCAGTGCTTTTCTCTCTCTTTGCTGGACTTCCTGATTGGATTCAACCCATCTGTTCCATCAATTCCACTCTCAATTCTTTGTACATTCTTCCTATCTGGCAGAGCTACTATTTTCACCGAAATGTGCATGATTTTAACAGATATCTTCATGCCAGCCTCTAGATTCTGCTTATTTCCTCCTGTTCGTTCATCCTGATAGTTTCTAAAGTCCTTCTAATGATAATACTCTAAACATAACATTAACCTGATTGAGACACAGAAAATTAAGACTGTGATAAAAGTATGTTTTGGTAAAATCAGATTACAGTACTTTAGGAATTAATACACTTCATTTAGGGAATTTTCCTTTTTAATCCCATGACCACAATTTAGACTCTGCTGCTGTTCAAGCAATGGCAATTTTCCTAAATTGCCCCGTGGTCATTGGGGCCAGGAAGGGGCTCAGCCACCCGTGTTTGTCTTATAAATATCCTGTCTGAAACTCACCTTCAGGCTGTGGTCATATCTAATTAGGAGCACCCTGAGAGAGGAAAGATGTTGACAAGGACAGAGAACGTATTCAACTGATGCAGAAAAAAATCCGGAAAATAAATGAGGATTTATGAACAGACGGCCAAAGATGGAACATATGAACGGATGGCTCAGGAACAGCTAGGAAGCTAATTCACAGGCAGCTGACCACGTTTCTTAGTGGTACCTTTTGTGCACGGCCCAAAGAGCTTTGCTGAGATACACAGAGATTCTTACGGGAGCCGAGCAAAAATGCCTGACGCTATAAAATGACCCATCTCAAATTCCACTATCTGTTTCTATGAAAGTCAGGCCCTGTGATAACTGAGACCCCCCAATGAGAAACCACAAAGCAGAAATACTGAGGGAAAGGATCTTCTTTTGCTCCTAAATTCCAAGATTTCCAGCTCTTAGGCCATTGCACAATTGAAAACTCTATAGGCCATTCACATAAGAAACAGCACTGTTTTTATTGTTTATCTAATTAATTGTATATTGAAGACAGAGGAGTGGAGAGGGACCTCAGTTAATTCATGTACATGAAGAGAATCTGAGAATCTGTCAATCTGAGGTCATCCAGGGGCTGGCAGTGACCAGCAGTGACCGGCTCTCAACACAGTAGATAAAATCATAGCTTTAACAGGAGACGGCATTTTTCTTCTTTTCTGTTTTGCCAGCTTCAAAACAATCACCCTTTTAAAGGAGTCCCAAGTGTACCTTGGGGGGACCCAGTACCCTGTGCTTCCCTCAGCCCTAATGAGGGAGGAGGCCGTGCTCTTTTTTGATGTACAGCTGTATGTTTTCTAATGATGTAGGCGAGAGATCAGATTCCATTAGGACTTCTCCTTTTGAGCCTTGATTATGCAGCAGCCCTGTTGAAATTAGCTGTTCATTTGTCCATGAGCAGCTGCACGAGGGCTGGATGGTTTTGCTTGTAGTGTCAAATGCAGTGGGTCTGGGCTAAAGCCCTCTTGAATATTTACTTAATTCAATTATTCTTCTGTGCCACTTTTTTAAAATCCTTCTAAGCAATAGGGCTAGATTCTGAAAGCACTAGCATTTCATCATCAAAATGACCAAGAAATTCCATCTGGGTTGCAGTACGCAGCTCAGTTCCAATATGAGACAAATCCTTTCTACTCTTTCCGCCTGTTTCTCTTGCACGCGACATTAATACCTATTTTGGCACATCATGTCACAGCTGCAAAACAGAGCTGGTCCCTTCTGTGTCCCTGTTGTGATGAGCTCCCACAGGGCTGCCAGAACAGTCATACTCGTGACTGTTGGGTTTTGGCTGCAGCAGTTACCAAGTACTTATCTCAGAGAAAGGGCCAGGCTTCCAGCACTGGGCCAGGGAGGTCTGTGGGACGAGGTGAGGCTTAGTCAGAGAGTCAAAGAAAAAGAAATGAAGCGTGACCCTAAGACAGGGCAGAGATTTAGGGCCAGGCTGGAAAGTGGGCGGGTCTGGAAGGGATTCTCTCTCTTTCACACACACACATACACACAAGTGACATTCTGATCAGCACAACTGTTGTCATGTAGGGTGGTCTTCCAGGAGTTTTTTTGCTCTTGAATATTTACTGCGGTAAACAGAGTTTGTCTTTCTGTTTCTCAGATTATTGATTTAATATTTCCACCCACCCTGTTCTCTTATCCCTACATTCGCCAGCTGTTTTCCTTATCACATCACATTTGTTATGAGTATAGCTTGCCACACCCAAATATGGAAAACCACTCAGGGATGTTCGAGCTCCTTGGGAGTTTACCTCCAAGTTCGTGAGATGAAGCAAGGGAAACAAAGCCTTGGCCCCGGGGAAAGGGGGCTCTGCCCTTCCTTCTGTAGCTTTCTCAGCCAACCTTAGGACAGCTTCCACACGGCTCCCACCTTCTGATGGGTTTTGTCGTTTTATTTATTGCTCCTCTGACCACTACGTTCTTTGTGTTGTTAATAGATCTCTTTCAGGGCTTCTTTCCAGTGGTTTCTGAATGGCCCTCTGTGTGTTTTCTGGATCTGGCCCAGCTTCTCTCACTTGCTTCTGTATTGTCTTCGATGTGCTCGGAACCGTTTAGGGGTAAATACCGTGGGTGTTGATGACACAAGCAATCGATATTTTGGGATGCTCCATTCTTCAGAAGAAATATTTCCTAACTGATGTTAGCAAGCTCATTAAAAAAAAAAAAAAAGTCTTCACCAACGTTTAATGCGAATATTGAGAAAGACGAGCTTAACATTTTCATTGAAGGAAAATGGGCTTAAAATCCAACGATCAACTGTGAGATATTGAACTTGAAGCCTGAGCTGGTCTCCTTCCTGCTTCTCTGTTTGGCTTCTTTGCTGTCCTTCTCGTGTCTCTGCCATGGACGCTCTCCTTTGTCTGTCTATTTTCTATTGCAGATACTCCTTTCACGGATCTCCACTTTTAGCCACCAGGATGAACTGTCCCCTAAGTCCATGACCTGCTGGACTCATGGAGCTCACAGGCTGTTCTCCACACACGTCTGCTTCTGCTGATTGAGTTGTTTGCTTACAAAGAATAAGCTGTGTTTGCTTCACACTTGGTGGTGCCGGCTGTACTTGCTAGTGTAAAATACCATCATATAATGAAACCTTAAGTCGTATGAGCAAAAAAAAAAAAAGAGGGTCACGATCAGAAAAATCAAGTCAAACGCTTGGAAAAGCCTGAAGATGAGCTGCTTAAGACATACTGCTGTCAGATTAGGTGTGGACAAAAGAATTATAGAATGAGTTCTTCAGACTTATGAATGAGTATCACTCGAGAAGGATTCCGGACTCAAATTGCTTTGCAATTCTCTCCACACTCTTGGTCCCCTTTAAAGAAACAAACTGGAAATTATGTAGTTGATGCCTATGGGTAGGATTTATGCAGGAAAGAAAACAGGGGATTCCAATTAGAAGGCTTCTGCTGAAAGAAAAACGTGGAGCCTACAAAGTGGGAAACAAATGCCCAACATATTTAAATTAAATTCAGTGTTTAAGGCATACATTATGTTTATATAAATTCCTGCTCTGATTAACTAACCATCTACCCTGAACCAAAATAGCTGATTAAGAGAGTTTCTGGAGGATGGAAACTTGGATGCAGCGTGGAGAGGCAGTCTCCTTCGGAAAGCTTTCGGACTCCCTCTCCAGTCTGGGTTAAGGGGTCCCCACCCCTCGGCCGGCTCCCAGATGTTTGTCTGTGACAGCAGTTTTTTGCTTTGTCAGTGTTTGCTTGTCAGTCTCCTCCGCTGGGTTGTGAGCTTGTTGAGGGCAGTGACATCTTTTTAACATCCATAGTCTTAGTTCCTGAAACATTGCCTGTGCCCCAGGGTGGATGCCTAGATGTTTACTGAATGAATGTTGAAAGATGGACTTTACTGACATCTTTGATGGAAAAGCCAAGTTAAGAAACCAGCTCTGTTACTTGGCAGAAAGACTGTCTCTAAAAAGCTTTGTTGGTACAAGGGAGTTGTTTTTAAGATGGTATTTAAGATAGTGCGATTAGTTTAAAGGAAAAAAAGACCTAGGGTAACTAGAATATGTTTTATGGTGTCTAGGCAGATCTCTTAGCTGCAAGATATTTTTGTGCGTCCTTTTTACCCTGAAGAATGTTTCCTGCCCTTTCTTTTTCCTTTCCGTGTGTTATTTTCTGCCTCCAGCAGCTAACAGTAAGATGTGGGCTGGGGAAGGCCTCAAAAAATCTGAATTCTTGTGTTTCAAATCTTTTTAATGCTCCTTCCTCTTTCCCCCAACCTCAAATCAACAGATGCTTCTAGTCTGGGACCCTGGGGGAGTTCTCAAGGTCACGTATCCTGTTTCTTTTAATAGAGTTGTAGCCTAACTAAGGTAAGAATTAGCTTCCTTTGCGGCCTTTCTATTCTTTAATTGCTTGTTCTTAACGCTTTAATCAAATGTCTTGCTTTAATTTTTCCTTGTCCCCTAGCCTTCGGCTTATGTCTAGCCACAAAATGTTCCATTTTGTGTATGTTTTAAAAAGTGGACCGCAGGAGGAAATATTTTATCTGAAGGGAACATGATAGTTTGAACCACTTAAGATCACAGAACCAAATAGTCTGCAGTAGGAGTCAATCACAAAACACAAAGAACACAGGCCCGGCGTTAACAGAAAAATTTAAAAATGAATCCGCATAATAGAACAGAAGTTCAATGTGTTCTTTCAAGGTATTGAACTGTGGAATTGAATCTCATTCCTTTCACTGGCTTTAGGCATGCCCCCTACCTTGGAGTTCTCTGGGAGGAATGCCAAATGAAAAAAAAAAATTAGAGAATCTAAGAAAATTTATTGCGAATGGCACTATTGTCTACCTTAAAAATGACAAGAGATTATTTAAAGAACTACCGTGAACTCGTATGTGACTTTGTCAAATTCCTAAGATGCAAGTCAATCTGTGGGAATCAACTGCATTTCTATATATTAGCGATAAATAATTGGAAATGATTTTTTAAAAATGTGTCATTTCCAACAGCATCAACATCAAGAAATACTTAGGGATAACTTTAACCAAGTATGTACAAGGTGTGTATAACAGAACATGGATGAGAGAAATCTGAGAAGACCTAGACATGTGGAAAGGTTTACCATGTTTATGGATTAGAAACTAAATACGGTGAAGGCATCCGTTCTCCCCCCAAATTTATCTATACATTCAATAAAACCAATATGTTATTCTAAAATATAAGAGACAAGCAAAGGGCCTAGCTCAACAGAAATCATTTTAGAGAACAGCAAAATTGGAGGACTCACACAACCTGAGTTTCAGACTTACTGTACAGCAAGACAAATGAGACAGTGTGGTGCTGAAGAAAACAGATAGACATACGGGCAAACAGAACAGAATACAGAGTCCAGAAATAGATCCACACTTTACCCAGTCAATTGATTTCCAACAAAGCGACTGGGATAATCAATATATAAGACATAATCCTTTCAGCAAAGGGGGCTGGAACAGCTGAACAGCTCTGTGCTCAACAAAAGAAAGAAAAAGAAACAAACCCAATCCTTACTTAGCACCATAGGTAAAGATTAACTCGAAATAGATCATAGACTGAAGTGTAAAAGCAAAAAGAATAAAACTTCGAGGAGAAAACATAAGAGAAATTACAGGGTGTCCCAAAGGTCACCATATATATTTGCATAGCGAAAATGGGAAATGGGCTCCGTGCCTGTAGCTCAGTGAGTAGGGCACTGGCCACATACACCGAGGCTGGTGGGTTTGAGCCTGAACTGGGGCCTGCTGAACAACAGTGACAACTGCAACCAAAAAAACAGCTGGGCGCCTGTAGTCCCAGCTACTTGGGAGGCAGAGGAAAGAGAATCGCTTAAGCCCAAGAGTTTGAGGTTGCTGTGAGCTGTGAAGCCATGACACTCTACCCAGGGCAACATACTGAGACTCTGTCTCAAAAAAAGAAAGAAAGAACATGGAAAATGGTAGCTAAACATACCTTTATTGGAAACCTTAGCTTGGACAGAGGTTTGTTTAGCTTGGACACAAACACGAGCCATAAAAGCCATAAAAGAAAGCATAGATAAATATAAGCGTCACATTTGAAGTTTTTTCCTCCAAATTACATTGTTTGGAGACTATAAAGTCACACATGGAGAGATAATACTTGCAAAACACACGTATGATAAAAGATAAGTCTTACAATTCATTAATTAAGAAAACATACTCAACCAATCAAAACTGGGTAAAGACTTAAATGGATGCTTCACTAGTGAGCCATGGTTTACAAATAGCATACGAAAAGATGCTCAACACTATTAGCCATTAGGAAAGTAAAAGTAAAACCACTACACACCTATTAGAATAGCTAAAATCAAAAACACCGACAATACCAAGCGCTGGCAGGCTGCAGAACAAACAGAATTCCCAATGCATTGCTGGTGGAAATGTAAATACCAGCACTTTCGAAAACAGTTTGGCAGCTCCTGCTAAGTGAAATACACACTTAGCATACCAGTATTTTCCTAGGGTTGCTGTAACAATGTAGCACAAAGTGGGTGACTGAAGACAACAGAAATTTACATCACACACTTCTGATGACTCCCAAGTGTGAAATGAAGGTGGCTGTGGGGCCCTGCTTCCTCTGGAGCTTAGAGGCAAGTTCTCAGCCTTGCTCCTCCCAGTTTCTGGTGTTTGCCTGCAGTCCTGGGCTTGTGGATGCATCACCCTAATATCTGCCTCTGCTGTCACATGGCTGTATTTTTTCCATGTGTGTCTCTTCTCCCTTTCTTATGAGGACACTGGTCATACCAAGTTAAGGACTCGCCCTGCTCTAAAGGAGCTCCTCTTAATTAATTACATCTGCAATTATTTTATTTCCAAATATGGTCACATTTGAGGTATGGGGATTAGGGCTGCAACATATCCTTTTTGTAGGGGGGACAAACAGAATTTAACCCATAATACCATACAAGCCGGCAAGGTATTTACCCAAGAGAAATGAAAACATGTTCTCACAAAGACCTGATAGCAGCTTCATTTGTAGTCACCCCAAATTGGAAACAAGCCAAGCAGTCAATCTACTGTAAACGGATGAATCGGGGAACATCCATCTGATGGAATACCAGTTGGAAATAGGATAAAAAGAAGAAACTACTGCATCTATCCAAGAACGCCAATGAATCTCAAGAGCATTATGTGATGTGAAAGAAGCCATATGGGAAAGATGGTATCATTTCTTCTGCATTCTGGAAAGGGCAAAACTACGGGGCAAAAATCAGAGTGGTAGTTGAAAGGTGTAAGGCGTGGTACCCAGGGATGAAGATGAGACTGGAGCAGAGATGTTCAGATCAGGTTTATTGAAAGGGGTGGATGAGTAGCCTGGGCCATCTGACCAGCCAAAGGTGGTGTCTGCCCCTGGGAGCAGTTAGAGACCCCTTTAATATGGGGCCATAGTGGGTGGGCAAATTCCACGGCTTGCCCAGGAAGTTAGGGTCCTTTGTTGCTAACTTTAGGGGCGGGGCTAACCAGATCCTTTGTGTCTTTGTCTTAGAGGAGGAAGGGAAAGTGTTAATGTGTGGCTATGTTAGGCCCCCCAACAGTAGTTGCTGTGTGATTGACGGTAGTGAGGAGAGTATTCACCACAAAAGAAAGCCAGTCAACTTTTTCAGGGGCTGAAATATTCTCTGTCCTAATTGCAGCAACGTTTACACGACTATATTACAAAGAGTAAATTTTACTATATGTGAATTGTACCTCAAAGAAACATTCACAACAATTCTTAAATACTACAATTTTGAAAGCTAGAAGGACTTTTACAAAAAAGACCCAAGATTCTCTGAGATTCAAAGAATGAATGAATACCAAGGTTCACTCTAGGCCAGCGGTTCTCAACCTGTGGGTGGCAACCAATGAAAATACAGCCTACATATCAGATATTTACATTACGATTCATAACAGTAGCAAAATTACAGTTATGAAGTAGCAACGAAAATAATTTTATGGTTGGGGAAGGGCCCAGCATTAGGAAGGTTGAGAACCACTGCTCTAGGCAATCTATATGTGAGCTATACTAATTTGAAGAATCATAATTCCTAATAAAGATTCCATATTAGGGATAACTTAAACTAGTAAAAAAAAAAAAAAAATCAAGGAAAAGTGAAGGAAATCTCCTAAGACTTTTAGAGAATGGTGTTTTGATGACTATAGGTAGATCTAAGGACGATCTCAGGTCCAGTGAGCTGAAGTTAGGTCAAGTGCGTAACTCAGGCTGTCTTTGGCATCTACCTAAATCATTCCCTCCTTTTTATTTTTTTTCTCCTGACAGCCCTTTCCTAGACATGTCTGGGTTCTGCCTTTCCTACCAGGACAGCTGGCTCTCAGATTACATCTGTCTGTGGCTCTGGGCTCACAGTTTTACTTTTGCCTGAACTCAAACGTAGACAACTACTTCCACCTTTCAACAATGTGAAGAACCCATGAGTGGTGAAATCATGATATTATGTTAAGCTTCAAATGATAGAATATACGATTTTATATAAATCATACTCAGATTATATCTTTTTTTTTTTAGCCTAAATGGCTTAACATCTTGTGAACAAGACCATAAGAACCCCAACCCAACCTTCTCTTTGCAGATACTCTTGTCGCTAGCAAGGTGCATGACAAGAATTACACGCATGTCTCAACAGGAAGGCTGGTTTCCTGAGTCTTTAATTCACAGTGAAAACCAGGGCATGACCTTCCAAAAATACCCCAGTTCGGCCGATTTCCCGTTCCTTCTCTCCTACCCCATTCTTATCTGTGATTAGTTCTTCCTCTTCATCTTTTTTCTTCTTTTCCCCCCATTTTTGAAATTGATCCTTCTTTCCTTTCTTCTCTTCTTCATCCTGTTCTTATTTTACCCAACCGCCTGCTTTGTTGTTATTTTATTTTACTTTCTTTACTCTCATTAGCTCGCTATCATAATGGCTCATGTCTCTTTCATCATTGTTGTTCTTAATTCAAAAAAGTTTTGTGTTCTTTGATAAGCCTGAGAGAAAGTCTGCCACACACTTGCCAATAGTATGCCCACTGGGCTTTCCGCTTTTTTATACCAGGCTGACCTAGGCAATGGAACAATGCCTTTTATCAGCTTCTTGGTGCAATTCCAGTTCATGCATATTCATTTGCGACCTCATTAGCAGTCCCCCGGGCTTACTTTATGTCATTGGGAGAGTGCTGAGAATGGTGGAAATCTCAGGAAAAACAACGTGCCTTGTCATTTCATTTGCCATGGTATTTTTGAAGCATGAGTTTCTAATAGGTCCCTAGAACTGCTAATCAGATTGTTTTCCTATGTAGAAAACAGAGTTTTAAGAACAGTCGTTCCGCAAATGTGCAATGGGCCCTAAGTTCAGCTTTATTGCAATTTCCAATAAAGACACACAGTTTTGCTCACAAGCAGATCAGAATTATTTTTTTAAAAAACGCTGTCCTTAAAGATCTTTCTTTATCACAAGAATGGAAAAGCAAGTATCCAATGTACTCGATACTAATATGAAGCCAATGGATAATCTAATTCACGCCCACATAGAAGAAAAACTCGGGAGGGGAATCAAGGGAGGAGGGAGGAAGGTTTGGGGTGCTCCCACTGAATCAGCACAAATGTGGGGGTGTATGGCATACCTTTTGGGTGCAGGATATAGCTGCAAGAGGGATTCTAACTAACAAATTCTAGTATTAGGATTTGGTCATTTGTACCCCCACATTAACCTGAGATTAAAAAAAAAATCTTTTGGGCGGCGCCTATGGCTCAGTCAGTAAGGCACCGGCCCCATATACTGAGGGTGGTGGGTTCAAACCCGGCCCCGGCTGAACTGCAACCAAAAAATAGCCGGGCATTGTGGCGGGCCCCTGTAGTCCCAGCTATTCAGGAGGCTGAGGCAAGAGAATCACTTAAGCCCAGGAGTTGGAGGTTGCCGTGAGCTGTATGACGCCATGGCACTCTACCGAGGGCCATAAAGTGAAACTCTATCTCTACAAAAAAAAAAAAAAATCTTTCTTTAACACAACAAAGAAATACCTAACCTCTTTTAGAATGCTTTTAAATATATTTTTTTTTTTTTTTTTTTTTTTTTATTGTTGGGGATTCATTGAGGGTACAATAAGCCAGTTACACTGATTGCAATTAATGCTTTTAAATATTATAAAACATTTGAGGATATAAAATACTAAGCTAAGTTTTGGGGATTATTTCATGTAACCAAGAAGTATTAGAATGATGCCTTAGGTAATTCTATTATTCTGGTTTTTGTTTTTGTTTTGAGACAGAGTCTCAAGCTATCATCCTGGGTAGGGTGCTGTGGCGTCACAGCTCACAACAACCTCAAATTCTTGGGTTTAAGCGATTCTCTTGCCTCGGCCTCCCAAGTAGTTGGGACTACAGGTACCCTCCACAATGCCTAGCTATTTTTTTTTTGTGGTGGTGGTGGTGGTGATTGTCATTGTTGTTTACAGGGCTGGGTTGGATTCGAACCCACCAGCTCCAGTGTGTGTGGCTGGTGCCTTAGCCGCTGAGCTATAGGCACTGAGCCTATTATTCTGGTTTTTAATTTAATTCCATCAATATCTATCTAGCTCCAATGATGAAGCTTTTATGCTTCTAAGTGCTGAAGAAATTAAAACATGTACTCCTGCCTACCTTCAAGATTTACAGGGGAATTAGGAGGAAAAAGATATGTACAAAGAACACATGTACAAAAATTAATATATAGGGCATGTACATTTGTTAGCTCCTTGTGTGCAGATACAGTGCTATTTACTATGTCTCCCAAATCTAGTTTACTCCTTCCCACACAGAGATACTTAAAATGTACACACGTTTTAAGAAAGAAGAAACGGTATAAAAATTGTAATACTCAGTACATACTGATAACATTTGTTATCTCGTATATTGTATCTTGCATTTCTTTTAATTGCAAAAGCCAAAGGTGACTCAAGTATTACAATTTAATACAATTTTTTCATTTCTTAAAATGTGTCTACATTTTGGGGGTACCCTCTGGAAATAATTTATAAATACTGTTACAAAAAATCAAATAAAAGAAGCCCTCAGTCTAGATTACAAAAGTTAGGGAAGACTTGGCGAGGGGAGTCAGACTTTGCAGAAACTTAATTTATGGGCACGACTTTGGCTTTGCTGTTGGAGGCGCTATCAGCAACAGAGGTTCAGAGGTGGGAGGAAGCGTGTTCACACCGAACTGGGAAGACTGGCTGGAGTGGACCGTTCGCTTCAGGGAGGCCTGGGTTTAATGTTGTCTCAGTTTGGTCTTCTAACACCAGAAAGGGCATTCATTAATTCTCTCACTACAAGGTCATTTCAGCTTACTGAAAATCATTCATTTCTCCCATTTGTAAACAATAAAAACAGAACAAATGTAACCTCTCTTGGCTCCATATGTCCCTCAATCCACTACCCTTGACAAACTTGTCTCTGCTACCTGCCTTCAATTCCTCTCTTCCCATCCTTTCTTGAAACGACCCAGATTGGGACTCCCATCACCTCACCCCACCCTGTGACACTTGAGTTGGTACATACCAATTCCTGGCCCATGAGACCTGGCATGAGACTGGCCCATGCTGCCCATTTTGAAACCCTGGCCTTGCCTGGTTCCTTCTTAGTATCTTCAGCTCATTCCCAGCAGCTCCCTGACTAGTAAATGACAGGGTAGCCCAGGACACAGCACTCAGTTGCTCCCCTGGTGATAGACACAGGCTCTGGCTGTTAGCATCACACACACACCGATGGCCACTGAGTTTGGAGCTGCAGCCTGGACTTTCCCACCTAGCTCTTAACCCATATCCAACTGCTTGCTTCCTCGTTATCTTCATTTGGGTGATTCATGACATTTCACACCCATTGTCCCCCAAACTAAGCTCCTTTTCCACGGTGGCTTCCCTCCAACTTTCCCTTCTCTTAAAAAAGGAGACTTTATCCTTCCAAGCCCTCAGGCCAAAAGCATTGGAGTCACCCTTGGCTGTGTTTTTATTCCTATTGCACATACAATCCATTAGCAAATCTGCTGGCTGTCCCTCCATAATATCCATCATGTGACCATTTCTCAAGCCACCCTTCCCCCTCCTGGGTGATCACAGCAGCCTCTGGAGTCTGTTTTCAATGCAGCAGCCTGGTGATCCTCTTAAAATGTCCTGTCAAACTAGGTCCCTCCTCTGTTCAGATGCCCCCAGTGGCTTCCAATCTTGCTCAGAGTGAAAGTCAGAGTCCTAAGAGCCCCCAGGGCCCTCTGTGATCTGTGGCCCTCACCTTCCTCCAGGGCTTCCCTCCTGGTCCGGCATCCACTCCTTCTGGCTCATCCCCTCAGCCATGCTGGCTCCTCACTGTTCTTGAACTTAGCAAGTGTGCTAACCTTGAGACCCTGCACTTGCTATTGTTCTAGCTGCCTAGAAAGCCTTTCCTCCAGGCATCTGCACAGTCAACTCCTTTGCCTCCTTTAGGTGTTTGCTCAAATGCACTTTCTCAGAGAAACTGTCCCTTGCCACCTTATTTAAAATGACATTCCTCCCACTTTCTATCCCCGGAGCATCGCAGTAGGGAATGCTGTCTGACATCCCATATGCATTTCAACTTCTCTTCTTTCTGCCATCTTTTTTCCTTTCTTATTTTCCTTTTCAACTCTTTCTTCTAGAATATACATCTTATACTGGCTGGGATATCCTGATTGTTCAAGGATTGCAACAGTGCCTGGCACAATGAATTTACTCACTAATAATTAAATAAATTTAAAAAATGAATAAACACCCATTTTGCTGATGAGAAAACTCAGTCTTAGAGAAGTTGAATAACTTGACTAAGGTTACTCAACTGGTAAGGGGGAAATATGGGCTATACACTCCTGTCCTTTGGTCTGTGGATCTAACTAATCACAATAATATTCAGTCCCTCTGATAGGCAAAACAAGCATTCTTTCCTTTCTTTTTTATTTTCTATTTTATTTTAGTTTTTTTTTTTTTTTTTGTAGAGACAGAGTCTCACTTTATGGCCCTCGGTAGAGTGCCGTGGCCTCACACAGCTCACAGCAACCTCCAACTCCTGGGCTTAAGCGATTCTCTTGCCTCAGCCTCCCAAGTAGCTGGGACTACAGGCGCCCGCCACAACGCCCGGCTATTTTTTGGTTGCAGTTTGGCCGGGGCCGGGTTTGAACCCGCCACCCTCCGTATATGGGGCTGGCGCCTTACCGACTTAGTTTTTAATGACAGGGTCTCACTTTGTCACTCAGGCTGGAGTGCAGTGGCCTGATCATAGCTCACTGCAAACTCCTGGGCTCAAGTAATCCTCCTGCCTCAGCCTCCCAAGTAGCTGGGGCTACAGGTGCCCACCACCATGCCTGGCTGACTTTTTTCCCCCTTTATTTTACACAGACAAAGTGTTAATCTCCAAGGCATTTTTAATTATATTATTTGATGACTTCCTCGTGACTTGAAAAGTTTATGATTTTTTTCCCATTATTGAGAGTCACAGCATGCTCAAAAATAAATAAGGATGATAAAAGAACATATTAATTCCAAATCCAGATGTTACTTTATAGATTACTAAAGGTTTTATTTGGGGATTCATTTCCAATGTGAGAAGACAGATAAAATCAGTAAGTGTTATTATCCAATGTAGTAAAGCAAGTCAGTAAGAAAAATTTCACGAAAGAAGTCTTCAGGATCTTTCGTGACTTAGGTTATCTATTTTTATTCTAAGCATACAGAGAAAGTAGCTAATTTGGGCATAATTATCCAGACATAGGTTTTGATGATTGTTTATGAGCCCCAGGTCTTTCTAAGTCATTAAAGAAGCTACTATTTCTGAAGAAGTGTAAAGTTCTTGTTTCAAAGTCATTTTCCTGACCCATAATGGTAACTCATGAGAAAATGCATTATTCTGAGAGTGAACTTCTCCTGCTTCTTGTGTTTTGTTCATCGTCAGCACAGCTGAATTCATTTGCATTGGTTCCTTAGGACAACTATTTAGGGGAAACGAAAACCATTTATTTCTTTGTTATTTATTTTTTTATTATTTGTGTCCTTTTTTTTTACTATTTATTTTTTATTGTAGATGTTCATGGGGTACAAGTGTAATCTGGCTACACTGATATATTGCACTGTGATGAAGCCAGGGCTTTGGGTGTGTCCATCATTGAAGCAACACATATCGTAGCCACCAGGCCCCCACCAACCCCCACCTCCCCAAGTCTCCACTATCTGCTGTGCCACACTCTGCTTCCGTGTGTATACATTATTTAGCTCACAAGGGATGGAAAGCTGTTTCTTAAGAAATGAAAGAAGTAACTTTGGATTTTGTTTTGTTTTCTTTTATTTCATTTTATTTTGTTGAGACAAAGTTTCACTCTGTTGCCCCAGGCTAAAAGTGCTGTGGCATCACAGCTCACAACAACCTCCAATCCCTGGGCTCAAGCGATCCTCTTTCCTCAGCTTCCTCCTGAGTTACTTGGTACTCTAGGCGCCTACCACAATGACTGGCAAGTTTTTCTATTTTTAGTAGCGAAGGTGTCTCCCTCTTGCTCAGGCTGGTCTCAAACTCCCAAGCTTAAGTGATCCTCCCACCTTGGCCTCCCAGAGTGCTAGAATTAGAAGTGTGAGCTACTGCGCCCGGTTTTTGAGTTTTAATAAAAGAAAAGCCAATGGTCTGGCTTTGTGGGGGAAGCATTGTATAGTTTGTTTTTCTGGATTAGCCTAGCTGATGTGGCCTGTCTGGGAGATGGCTTGAGTCATGGTGCGCGCTGGGTGGGGCAGATGGAAGGAAAGCTTTGCAGTGAGGATTGCGTACGTGTGGCCAGCCGAATCTGATAGGGAGGAATGATAAAGAAAGCCATAGCTTGGCTGTATCACCAGAGCAGATGTGGGGCCTGAGAAAGGAAAGGAAGGTTATCTTGAAGTTTGTGCAGCAAAAACAACAATCAGGGGTACTCTTGATAAGGGGCTACAGGGGTAAGTAGGAGAATTGAGAGTGAAAACTCCACTAAGCTGGGCTCAGGGGCTCATGCCTGAAATCTTAGCACTTTGGGAGGCTGAGAAGGGAGGATTTCTTGAGCCCATGAGTTCAAGATGAACATGGAGAACATAGCAAGAGCCTGTATCTAAAAAATGAGAAAATTAGCTGGCATGGTGGCACATGCCTGTAGTCCCAGCTATTTTGGAAGCTGAGGCAGGAGGATCACTCGAGCCCAGGAGTTGGAGGATTGCAGTGAGATGTGAGGATTCTGCTGCACTCCAGCTTGGATGATAGAGTACCTTGCCTCAAAAAAAAAAAAAAAAAAAAAACAGAAAGTAAAAAGAGAAAAGAAAAAGAAAAGAAAGAAAGAAAAGAGTGAAAAGAGAAGTTCCGCTTTTGATTAGTCATACTGGTAAACTGTGTCTTGAAAGACAAATTCCAACCAAGCTAAGAATTGTCATGTGCAAATCGTTACTAAAATCAAGGTTTAGGCGGGGTGTGGTGGCTCGCGCCTGTAATCCTACTGCTCTGGAAGGCCAAGTGGGTGGATTGCCTGAGTTCACTGGTCCGAGACCAGAAAGAGACCTCGTGTCTAAAAAAAAAAATAGCCAGGCGTTGTGGCAGGCGCCTATAGTCCCAGCCTCCCTTGGGAGGCTGAGGAAAGAGAATCACTTGAACCCAAGAGTTTGAGGTTGCTATGAACTATGACGCCATGGCACTCTACTAAGGGTGACAAAGTGAGGCTCTGTCTCCAAAAAAATAAAATTAAATTAAAAATAAAATCAAGGTTCATAGCACTGGGCTCCTTCTATTCTGTGAGGAAATTTTAATCTCCAGTCCAGTTCATTGAAAGTTTCTGGGACTTTCTAGGTTACCTGTTTCACCCTGAGTCACTTGTAGCAAGTTGTATTTTTCTAGGAATTTTTCTAAACTTCCAAAGAAAGTTGTTCATGGTATTTCTGTGTTCTCCTTTTAGTCTGGGGTATCTACAGTCATGTCTCCATTTTCATTTCCAGTTCTTTTTTTTTTTTTAATTTTTAATTATTTATTTATTTTTTATTGTTGGGGATTCATTGAGGGTACAGTAAGCCAGGTTACACTGATTGCACTTGTTAGGTAAAGTCCCTCTTGCAATCATGTCTTGCCCCCAGAAGGTGTGGCACACACCAAGGCCCAACCCCCTCCCTCCGTCCCTCTCTCTGCTTTTCCTCCCCGCCCATGACCTTAATTGTCATTAATTGTCCTCATATCAAAATGGAGTACATAGGATTCATGCTTCTCCATTCTTGTGATGCTTTACTAAGAATAATGTCTTCCATTTTTAATGTGTTCTCCATATAACTATCTCTAAGTCTCTGTCTCTTATCATTTTGGACAGAGGTTTGTCAACTTTTCGAATCTATTGAAGATCAAGATGGTGTCTATCATATCTTTGCAAGTCTTTCTTTTATTCTTCCGAGTAGCTGTGTGTGAAGTGACGCAGAAGACAGCAAATGGCTTGCACA
Organism: Nycticebus coucang; assembly: GCF_027406575.1. NCBI lineage: Eukaryota > Metazoa > Chordata > Mammalia > Primates > Lorisidae > Nycticebus > Nycticebus coucang. The sequence continues at coordinate 58,267,642 of NC_069799.1, forward strand.
GTTGTCGTAAAGAAGAACGAGCTGGGCAAAAACAGGTGCATATTGAAGTACAGTTTCCTGCACTGTGTTCAGCTGTTGACTGAGAAAAGCGAGGTCACCAGGGCAAGCTGGAATCTGAGGACAGGGCGGGCTGTCCTGAATGCTGAGGGTGATCCTCTGAGAGGTGAACAGGGAGAGCTGGGAACCATCTCTAGAAACCTCCCTCCCCGGCCCCAGAGCACTCTGTCCTTGGATCATTCATTTTTTTTCTTTTTCTTTAGACAGTTCAAACTTTTATTAAAATTAACATTATCCAGCTGTTGCTAACATTAGTTTGCATTTTAGTTCATGTTACATTTTGTGTTCCCACTGGAAAAGCAGTTTTAAAAACGCCCAGAAATCATTAGCAGTTCTGATGTGTGGGTGGCACACTTCCCCAAGCAGAGTTAATAAGCAAACCTTCTCCGGCAAGATTTCACATGAGTTGCAGTTTGGACTTTATGTGCAAACTTAGAGTGGCCCAAACAGACCCTCTTTTCCAGCCAAGTCTGGGCAGCAACAATGCTATTGCCAAACTTTTTATACACATGAGGACTGATGAATAAATAAATAAATACGCTACAAAAGTGTTGGCCAGTAAGTCCAGAAGAAACTGAAGCTTACAGTGAATTAAATACTGTATCTGAGATCACCAGGCAAACCTCTTTGTCTTCGTACCATTACTCCATGAATTTAATTTATTGTAATGAATAAAGGGTAGATGAATATATAAAAATGGTATTCAAGTAGATATTACTCATCCAGGTGTTCCAGGGGATACTTCATGCTCATGCAAATGTGTGTATCTATAGTGAATATCAGAACGAAGAAAAAGGGGGGGTAAATTGTAGAAGGCCAAGGTGCGTTCTCAGTAAAATGGCCATTTGTACTCTGTCTGTCATTGGAATTAGGAAATACACGAGGAATCATCTTTACTGTGTTTAAACGCAGATACGTTCGTTTCCCCTTTAATATCTACTATTGAGGTATCTTCATATTTTTTGACAGGATGAGCATTTGAGTATTTTTTTTCCCTCTCTGCTTCCTAGAGATTTTAGTTTTAATGCACAGGAAGACTCTCAGGAAATCCTTTTTCCTGCTTTTGGATTTATGTAAAGAAAAAGACATAAAACTTAGATCTCTGCGTCTCATTCTATGGTTGTGACTAACAGCTGTTTCAAGAGAACCACCATTTTACAGACTCCCTTTAATTTTGAAATTGTAAAGAACAAGCGTTTTCTAAAGACCAAGTTGAGCATTTTAGGCAATACATATATTAAAGGTTTTGAAAATATTAGAAAACTCTCCTGAGTTTTAAATTCTCCACAAGTGGCAAAGCATTCTGCAACATCATGAATTACAGCTCTGGGTAGAGCTTGCAAAATGCTTCGTAGTGGGTAATGGGTAACTGCTGCAGAAGATACCCATCTGTATTATGGGCGCTATTTAATGAAATGATCCCACTACTCACAAATGCTCGTGCACAGGAACTATTTTCATGTGAATGCTTACTATCTAGTTTATAGCACATTCATTCGGATGTAAATGTATCATTTCAATCCGTTCTAAGTGCTACTAAATTTAAATGGTAGGTATGTGCTACACATACTTGGCAAACCACACAAAAATTTTCCACAAATGAGTTCTACAAGTCTCTTCACTGAAAAGCATTATCTTCCTGAGCTATGGAATATTACATTAATGTTATGCAATAAACCATGTAAACTAAGCAAAACAAATACCATTATATTCAGATTATTATGCTATTTGAGTGATAAAATTAAGGTGCCATAATCTTAACTTTGTTTTCCTTTCCCTGTTTTTTCAGTATTCAGGTTGTCAGGGTTCAGTGAAGACTTACTACCCGTTGGGCTGTGTGGGAGTTAGGTTATTACTCATTAAGAATTCCTTCTCATGCCTGGCTCCTAGCTTCCCTGAGTCCCTGCTGAGCTCTGCCTGGATGCTTCTGCATGACTTCCACCTTCCACCTGCCCTCACGTTCTACACGTTTTATCCTAAGAAGCATCTGTCTGCCTATTCATCCATCTGTTGCAGAATTCTTTTTTTTTTTTTTTTTATGATTAGGAAAAGTAATTTTTCTTGTAGATACTATCAAACTTTGCTCTGAATCAAACAGACAATAGCAACAGAAGATTACACCCATCTGTTGCAGAATTCTAAGACAGCCTCCATGATTTCGGGCCCCTGGTGTACACACACCTTCTCCAGATATTCAATCATTTTCTTTTTTTTTTTTTTTTTTCTCAATTCAGTCATTTTCTAATCTAGGTGTTGCTTTGAAGGGATTTTGCAGGTGTAACAAAGGTCTCAAATCAGTTGACAATAAGATTGGAAGATGATCTGGGTGGGGCCTGAGCTAATCACATGAATACTTGAAATCTGAGTCTAGAGGAGCTCAGAGATTAAAAGCCCAGAAGGATTTCTTGAGCTGACTTGAAGAGGGAGAGGACTACACGGCAAGGTATGTGGGCAGCCTGTGGCAGTGGACAGTGGCTCCCAGCTGATGGCTAGGAAACTGAGCCCTTAGTCCTGCAACCAGAAAGAAGTGAATTTTGCCAGCAATCTGAATGAGCTTAGAAGAGGAATTCACTTCAAACTGCAGATAAGATGAACCATGAACCCCACCAAGATCTTGATTTTGGCTTTGGAAGGGCTTCAGCAGGGAACCCAGCCGTGCCACACCTGGATTGACAAAATGATGAGCTAATACATGATGGTTATGTCAACCCTCCAAGTCAGGGGTAAGCTGTTAGCAGAGCTGCATGTCTCAGACACTGATTTAGAACCTGGCCAATCTTAGTTCCATTAGAGTCCTAAAGCCTTTCCTTCTTTCTTTCTACTTTTCTTTTTTCTTCCTCTTTTCCCTTTTCTCCTCTTACCACCTCCCCTCCTTCTCTCTCTTTCTTTCTTGACAGAGTCTCACTCTGTTGCCCTGCACAATCTCACTCTGGGTAGAGTGCTATGCCTGTCATAGTTCACAGCAACCCCAAACCCTTGGGCTTGAGCAATGCTCTTGCCTCAGCCTCCTGAGTAGCTGGGACTATAGGCTCCTGCCACACCACCCAGCTAGCTTTTATATTTTTAGTAGAGATGGGGTCTTGCTCAGGCTGGTCTTGAACTCCCGAGCTCAAGCAATCCATATGCCTTAGTCTCCCAGAGTGCTAGGATTACAGGGATGAGCCATCATGCTGGGCTAAAAGCCTTTATTGCTCTTTTCCCTCTCCCCATTCCTATTTTAAACAAAAAAAAAATAAGGAGAAATTACTTATTTTCTTTGACCTATCAATTCAGGACATGAGGCTCATACCAGTTTATCAAATCAGTTCTTATGGGTATTATGTTCAACGGCAAAGGGCTTTTGTTTTGGTTATAATCAGAAAGATTTCCCTTGAGACTATATGAGCACCTGTTGCTCATACCCTCCACTATTAGTTCCTCATGTCTGATTCAGGGGAAGATTATTTGCAAAGGGGGCCACAGCAGTTCTTCCTCTCCTAGGACTATATTCAGGTCCCTTTGCCATGTGACCTACCATCAAGGGCTGGAATCTATTTTCCAAATGTTGGATCAGGGCTGGCTTTGTGAACCATGTTTTGGAATGATAGAATGCAGCAGAATGACCTTGAAGCTAGAATCTCACCCCTCCTTTTCACCGTTGTGGACCCAGCTGCCGTCTGGGAAGGGGATCTGAGATGCCCAAGCTGATAGCTGCAGTTAACTTTTGAACTTTGAGGCCACCTAGGACAAGTCAGTCCCTGGCCAACCTCCCAAACAACTGAAAATGCAAAGCAGAGCTGGGCTAACACCACAAGGCATGGAAATGAGATATCCCATTGGAAACTTGTCCCAACTGCCAGCCCCACTGTATTGTGAGTAAATCATACACTCTTTAGGCCAGTGTTGAGATTGATTTGTTATACCATAATAGATCACGGATAATAGATACTAAATGACATGGTTTTAAAAATACAATTTTAAAATTAAAACTTTCTTTTTGAATGTATTATGACCTATTCAAATGTCCCTATACTCTGTGAAAAATTTACTATATAAAAGAGTTTGCCCATAAGAACCAATTTCTCTCCTCTACGGCACTGCTAAGCTTTTCTCATCTCTTTGGAGCTCTTCAAGATGATGCTTAGGGCTCAAAGTAACAATTTCAAGATTATGCATAGGGAAAATGACCATAGTGGGAGATATAAAGCAATGTATCTTATTCCAAATTGATTCTCTTTGCTCTGTTTTATGTCCCCAAATGTTCTTTTCGGCTTTCTTCAATTCTCCTTAGGAATGAACTTAAAAGGCCCCCAGATGTCAAAGGAAAAGGATGAGGTCAAAGCTGAGTATATGAGTGAACCTGTGGGTCAGCAGGCTAAGATGGAAAATTATGATGTAGGTTTCCCGGTAATGTGAGATTGGAGAATCTCTCACCAATGATGGGTTAAATGACTCAAACACCATTCAGAGGAGTATTTTTTTTTTTTTTTTTATTTTGAGGAAGGAAATCAGTAAATATTCTCCAGGCCACCTGATAAACTTTGTCAACCCAGGAGTAAACACTTCAGCATAGCACAGCAGAGTCCTGGGCCACCAGGTGCCCTGACCTTTCACAGCGTCCTGTCCATATTCAAAATGTGGAATCTACAGGACCTCAGACTCAGGCCAAGCATCTGGTTTTACCTGGTGTAGCCCTGGGAAAGCCAGCTGTGACCTGAAATGCCAGACTTCTTCATCAATGAACATCTATCACACATAGAGTGACGTGTTGCAGGTGCTGTGGTAGCTGTTATGGACACAATATAAATATCGCCTTGTCCATAACCTTTAAGTTCTTATTTCCAGGGTCGACCCACATGGCTCCAGAGGCCCCAAACCAAATTGGATACTTGATCTTACCTGTATCAAAATCCCCCTAAAATCCCCTAGGGAAATTGCCTCAAAGACTGGATTTAAAGAATTGGTCTTGGCCTCCTGACGTTTAATAAAGCTTAGAATTGAGAAATTCAAAGTAAATATTTGCTCTCTACTTACTTGTTTTTGGATTAAAATAAATTATGGTACGGGTATGGGGTAGGGTCATGATTTGGAGCCTGCGGGCTTTTGTCTCCAGGCTATGAAACAAGCCATGTTTCCATTTCATCCAGAGGCCAAGGGAAGGACGGTGTGGTCACTTATCACATACTCTCTACCCGTGGCTTGCCATCACAGATGTTTGTCTAGGTGGGGACAAGCCAGGGTCTCTGGTGGGTTGGCACTTTACTAAAGTTAGAATCCAGAATCCAACGCATGCTGCTTCTGTTAGTCTGCTGGGCCGGCCACAACAGAATGCCACAGGCTGGGTGGCTTAAACAGGACATTTTCTCATAGTTCTAGAATCCCAGATCAAAGTGCCACAGCAAGGTGGTTTCTGGTGAGGACTCACCTTCTGGCTTGTAGACAGCCACCTTCCTGATGTGTCCTTACCTGGCCTCTTCTCTGTGTATGTTCAGACAGATAGAGATTTGGGGTGTTTCTTCCTCTTCGGATAAGGTCATCAGACCTGTGGGAGTAGGGGCTCACCCTTATGGCATCATTTAGCCTTAATTACCTCCCTACAGATCCAGTCTTCAGAACATTAGGGGTTGGAGCTTCAATATATGAATTGCTGGTGGTGGGGGTGGGGTAATACAATTTGGTCCATAGCAGTTCTTATATGCCAGATACTATGTGAGGTATGGGGTTGTAAAGATACATATCCAGCACAAACTCTGCTCAAAGGAGCACCTACCCTGTTTCCCCGAAAATAAGACATCCTCTGAAAATAAGACCTACTTACAGGAAAGATAAGACGTCTCCTCAAAATAAGACCTAGCGCATCTTTGGGAGCACACCTTAAAATAAGACACTGTCTTATTTTCAGAGAAACAGGGTATTTACAATACAGTGCAATGATGACAGCACCATGCTGGGTACAGGAGGGGCAGAAAAGATCCATTCAGTGAGCAGGTCAGGGAAGGCTTTACAAAGAAGCCTGAGTCTTAGAGAAGAGACAGTTCCTGGCGGTGGGAGGTGGGGTGAAGGCCTCAAGTTGAGATTCTAACAAGTTGACACTGTCAGTCTGCCATCCAGTCTTTATCATCATATCACAAGGCACGACCATTTAGCAGATGTGGCACTCTGGCTGGGCAGAGCCCCTGGGTGTGTGTGTGGGGATATAGGAGGAACTCCCAGAAGCAGTCAAGGTGATACCAGTACACTAAGCTATGCTATGGGCTACCTGCGCTAAGGAGCTTGGACTTGATCACGTAGCAAGAGTTGGGCACCCATTAAAGAGTTTTTAGGGAAGAAGTGAGCAATTTGCACTCATAAAGTTCATTGGGGAAGCAGTAGGGAGGAAAAGAGTGTGAGAGATCAGAGGCTGGCGTCAGTTAGGAACCCTCTGTCACAGGGTGTTGGCAGAGCCCCACGGCAACTGTGGCAGTGCAGGTGGACAGCAGAGAGGGAATGCTGGGCATCTTGTACAGTGCACAGGACTTGGAGTTGACATCAGTGTGGGGAGGGAGAAGGAAATTCTAAATTTGATGCTTCCTTGGTTCTGGTTTGGTGGCTGCTAGAGACATTATCAAGAACACAACACAAGATGGGGAGTTAGGGAAGAATTACAGGAGACATCATGGGTAAGCTCACACATTTCAGTTTCCTGGGCTGGGAAGGAGCTTCTTTTTCTGTATCTGTGGCAGATGACTCTACCTCTCAGTGGCCTTCAGGGACATAGAGATGATCAGGTCCTTAAACAGCCATGGGACTGTGATGGGTATCCTCAGAATAAGTACTTTGTTTACAAAAATCCATAGTTGACTATATGACTACGGCCCAAGCTGTTTTAATCAGAGAAGTTTCCCAAACACTTAGTCATCTGTTGCCAAGACAATGAAAGAGCTTTTGATCTAAAATCCATGAACCTGTTGTCCTTTTTGTTGCTCTGAAAAAGATACTGTTTCAGATCCTGGTTTTGTACTGGCTGTGATTCAGGTAGATGGCAATCTTAGAGCTGTAGGGTTGGCCAGAGAAGCAACCTGCTGTAAAAGAGCTGAAGAAAATGAAAGGCAGAGAGAGAAAGAGATAAAATAAACTCTTTCTTTTTTGTGCACAAATTTGAATCTCTTATTCCCCTTTGATGAGGGAGTAAGTGGAATATGAGTAAATTTCTAGGTCACTGGGTATTGAGTCCTTCCTGGCTTGACAGTAAATCTGTCCAATTACAACAAATCTGTTTCTTTTTCTTCCCTGATTCCTTTTGCGTTTTCTTTCAAGCGCTCAGGCTCTCTGAGCACCACAGGTGTGGAGTGGGGATAGAGCACAGATACCAGGCAGCCAAAGGAGAAAAAGAGAATGTGAAAGAGAAAGAGGGAAAGAGGATGTAAGATAATGAATGAGAAAATGAGAGAGAGAATGTGTGCGAGGGAGTGAGAGAATAAGAGAATGAGAGAGAATGAGAGGATGAGAGAAAGAGAGTAAGACAAGAAGGGAGAGAGGAGAAAGAGAAAAAGGGAGAGGAGGAAGAGAGCTGAGAAAGGAGAACGAGAAAGAACAAAATGCGACGGGAGCGCGCGCGCACGTGGCCGTGAACGCGCACCTGGCACCGTGCCATTTCCCCCTCGCACCTGGAGACTTTCTTCAAACATTCCCACTTCCCTTCTGAGAGTCCCCGAGAATGTGAGAGGCCGGAGGCCAACCAGGAGAGTTGCCGACCAGGCCACGCAAGACAAGGCCGCCCCCACCACCCCGGCACTCAGTCCCGGGACCGACCCCGGGTTCCAGGCGCGATCCTCCTTCGGGGGCTCCGCGGAGCACGCGGGAGAGCCGGGCGGAAGGAAAGCGTGGGCGCGACGCGATGGGCGTGTCGTGGGCGGGGACTCTCCGTCCTCGCCCCGCCCTCGCCCCGCCCCGCCGGTTAATTCGGACGCGCGGGGCCGCGGGGTGCTAGAGCCACCCTGAGCCGGACGGGCTTGCGGGCCTGTCCGCCTCCGGAGCTGCGTTCGCGCCGCCTCGGGCCGCCGCCGGGCAGTCAGGCCGCCGGGACCGCCGCGGGCGCCGGGAGCCAGACGGAAGGAGCCGCACGCCTTTGTGCGCGCCGAGGTGGGTTCGCCTCCCGCACTTACTTTGCACACAAAGACGAGGGGCGCGGGGAGGCGGGCTGCCCGGGGGGAGGCTGCGCGGCTGCGGCCGGGCTCGACCCCGGCCCTAGGGGACCCTCCCCGCGGGCGGTCGGCGGGGCGGCATGCGGCGGTGGGGCTGGGGGTCCCTCGTGCGCGGGAGCTCGGCGGGCGTGCGGGGGGCCTGGGTCACCCCGCGCCGCGCCGGGGGAGGCGCCGGGACTCGGGGATGGCGTGCGGCGGGGCCCGGGCGGTGGCCCCGGGAGAAGGGCGCCGGGGGGCGCTGCGAGGGAAGGGAGCCCGGGCGGCCGCTCGGCTCATTGTTGCCTCCTCGGCCCTGCCGAGGGGGAGCCTCTGCCCGGAACGGGGTGCGCTGCCCGCCGGGTGCGCCGCGCGTCGCCAGATGCCCAGCCTGGGAGCCCGAGGTCGGCGGCCCGACGCCAGCCGCGGCCCGGCAGACAAAGGCGGGGCACCGGGGGGTTGTCCCCGGCTCGCAGGGTGGCCGTGACACTGATTGCAGTCTGCAAGTAACTTTTCCCCTTTCGACTCTGCTCTGTCTGCATTACTCCAGTGAACTCAGCATATGGGGTGGCGTCTGCACACCAGAAGTCCTAAAATTTTGGGTCCCATCATTTCCCTCCAGGCATCTGCTGGTCCCCGGGAGGTGGCACTGATGCCTATGGCCAAGTTTTAACATGCTGTGTAAGGGATGGTATCACCCCCTTGTGACATTTGGAGGAGGATGGTTTTATTCTCCAAAGCAAGGTACCAACGATATCGTTCCTTGCTCCAAAGGCTATTAGTCAGTGACAGAGCAAAGTTACGTGATTGGAATGGGTGAGATATTGAGGGGACATACAGCAAAGCAGAATGAGGCCTGTTAGACTTCACATTCCTGAACTTGAGATTTCCTGCCAACAGGTTCATCAGTTCTCTCCTCTGGCTACAAAATTGTAGCCGACCAAGTTGCTTTAAATTGACGTAGTGTTTGGGGTGCTTGGCTATGGAGATTTCTTCATGCTAGTAGCTTCCATTTAAAACTTCTAAATGTAGCCAGGCGTTGTGGCGGGCGCCTGTAGTCCTAGCTACTCGGGAGGCTGAGGCAAGAGAATCGCTTAAGCCCAGAAGTTGGAGGTTGCTGTGAGCTGGGTGAGGCCACGGCACTCTACTGAGGGCCATAAAAAAATTTTCTGTCTCTACAAAAAAAAAAAAAAAATAATGATAGTTTTGTGATAACGGTTTGCCACTTTATTACATGATTAATATGGACAAGTTGTTTTGAAATACATCTTCTTACAGGCTTACAAATAACCACCTGTACAGAAGAGAGAAAGAAGGTGCAGGAAAAACAATATAATTTACACTTTTGGAAGAATGGGTTGACAAAAAACTTTGCTGGAATGTATTTTTTGGGTTTCTGGAGTAATCAGGGGATTGACTTTTTTTTAATGAAAATAAATCTTTCAGCTTTTGAAATATTTAAAAAGTAAAATTGTTGGTTTCACTTTTGGTTTTCTCAAAAAACCAAAAAGGGAAAGGAACCCTTATTCTCAGATTCATGAGAAATATGTGATGAAAAAGAATTATTTTATCGTAGAACAAGGAATAGCAGTTCAGGGAGTCTCAAGTCTTCTAAAAGACTTTCCACTGTTGGAATAAGGTTTCCTTGTGAGTAGTGTTGAGTGCGTGGCGCAAACAAAAATCATTATTCAGCCACAGATTTGGCCATTGGATGCTTTTGTCATCACATACTTTTAGTTTCTCCTTGTAAAATTTGGGGACCTTGGAATTCTCTATGTGGCAAAGTAAAAAGTCTTGGAGACAGCCATTTAAAAGTAGGTTGATCGTTAGGATGATGCAGTACTTTTCCAAGTTAGAAGAGTGTGCCTGAAGGAAGTTGCGGTTGTGTGCTGGCAGGTGCATTTTTTCTCTTCCTAATACTTGGACCCTTCAATGGACATGCACGCTCAGGGTCATGTTGTAGTGTGGTAGTGACCTATCAGTGAGTGAGTCAAATGTGAGTGAGTCTGCTGTAATGATGAGCCATTCCTGCAGGGATCCTCCTACCCTTCTCTGTACAAAAGTCAAAAGGAATTCCCAAAGGTAATGTCAGAATCTCCTACCCTGGGCGGCTAGAGGGCCCTTTCCTGGAAGATTAAACGTGAACTTGGTTTGTGCTTGAGAGCAGTGAAATGAGAAAACTCTTACAGTTCCCAAATGATGGGAGGATGGATGTTCTCATCCATTCATTCCCTTGATTTTTTTTTTTTTTTATTGTTAATGACACAAGTAAAGGTGGATAAGATTTTTATTGATTTTCTTCAGGAATGGTTGAGGGGTAGAAGACTTTTCTCCTGTCTAAAAGAGGGAATGCAGAGGGAGTAATAGGGTTTAGTGTTATTACTGATGTCCCACCTGCTCCTTCCCTCCAGAGTTCTGTGTGCACGTGTTGGGAGTTTGGTTAGGTGAGATCTAGAGTTTGAGGATTTGTAGAAGTACCTGGATTTGTTGGGGAGTCATGACCCCCTAAGTCTGGAGAAAGTGGCTGTGGGCACCAGCCTGTTCTGCAGCACACTTTGGGCATACGTAGGTTGGGAGTGTGTGTGTGTCACAGGACCCAGGGTAGCCTTGGGGTGGTCTCAGGAGACCTCTCTGCATTTCCTTCTGTGTTTCTCTTGGGTGACTGTGGCCTATTTTTGCTTTTCCTTGTAGAAGCAAACTGTTTTTCTCATCTTTTCCTTTCCAGTTTAAGAAGTACTGGGCCTTGTCCATTTGAACTTCTCCTCCCTTAAGTACTTAAGGAATGCGCTGATAAGTTCACTTTTCCCATCTAATATTATTGATTCCAGTACTCCAGCAGCAAAAGAAAAGAAATGATTTGGCAAACTGGCTTGGGTTGCCATTTAGTCAAGGGCTCTTTCTGAGGCTGAAGGGAGCTTCGCTTGTCACTCCCTCTTCACTCCCCAGACGTTTATTTAGTGTCAGGCACCTGACCTTTGCTGCAGGTAACAAGATTGGTGGGGTCCTGGTCCCACAGCAGTGCAGGTGAGGAAGGTGTTTAAAGAAGTATTGTACAAAACCACATAAAAAATTATTTAATTACTACTGCTTTAAGAGCCAGGAAGGAAAAGTAGCATTTTATGCATTAAGATATCTTGGAAAGAATGACATAATTCCCAGTGAGAGGTGGGGGGTCAGGTGACTGACTGTGGAAGGTGGGGTTGGGTGGCCGGGAGTGGGATTCCTCAGGGCTGCTCAGGTAAGGAAACTTAATGGTGTGGTGTTCCAGCCTCCTTGCTGAAGGTAAATTTCAAGGCCAGTGGCCCTGGAAGCCAATTGTGGTGGGCTGTGGTGTCCCAAGCCAGCCTAGATTCCCAGGAGTAAGACCTAGGGATATCGGACTACAGCAGTGCCCACCGGGGGTTTTGTTACAGAGAAAAAAGAGGGGTTTGTAGGGAAAGAGTAAGAAAACTACTTGTTGAAGACTATTATGCATCCCTCCCTAAAAAAAAAAAAAAAAAAAGAGAGAGAGAGAAAAGGAACCCTTATTCCAACTTGGGTGAACTGTAGGAAAAAAAAAAAAAAACAGCAGGAGAAGGGCAGAAAAAGGAAGGAATGTTGCTTTGATGCCAGGTGAACTCTTGACTTTGAGATCGTCTTTTTTTTTAATGAAAATAAATCAGCTCTTAAAATATTTAAGAGATAAAATCGTGTTCTGAGATTCATGAGAAATGTGTGATGGAAGGGAATTCTTTTTGTAGAATGAGGCAGAACAGTGGCTGTACAGCCAGATCCATGCTTGTTTTTGGAAGACTTTGCACCGAGACACTGAAAGATGGTCTCCCTAGGAGCTGTGAGCAGTGTTAGGTGTGTGTGTTTGGTGGAAACAACAACAAAAAAGTCATTACAGCCATGGAGTTGGCCACTGGATGCTTTTGTCATTGAGGTTTTTTATTTTGCCCCCCTGCCAAGATCCAAGGATGGGAGTTCAGCACACTGTGTAGTAAAGCAGGCTGTTGGGTCTGTGCTGTGTAGTGGTGTTGGGGTGTGTGTCGATGTGGGTCCTGCGGTTTTGTGACAGTAATGTTCCCTCCACATAGCAAAGCCTGGGCCTTCCAGGCTGTGGCAGCAAGAGCTGAGGTGTAAGCAGAGCTCGCCTTCTGGGCCATGGGAGGGTAGGGGCCCTCTGGCCTGCTCAGGGGCTTTCTGCGTGAGAGGCTAGTGGAGAAGCCCCTAGCAGTGTGAGACTTAGGGGTCTTCATACGGGGGTACACTGAGCCTTGGAAGCCTTCTGGGTTAGGTATGTGTTGCCAAGTCTCCTCCTTGAACAAGGTTGAAAAAATGCAGGTAGCAGGCCAGCTGTCCCCGTGTGGCTCCTGTGGACACATGTGGTTGAGGTGTCTCCCTCTCCTCCTCTGTTCTTTTTTTTTTTTTTTTTTTGTAGAGACCGAATTTCACTTTATGGTCCTAGGTAGAGTGCCATGGCATCACACAACTCACAGCAACCTCCAACTCCTGGGCTTAAGCGATTCTCTTGCCTCAGCCTCCCAAGCAGCTGGGACTACAGGCGCCCGCCACAACACCCGGCTATTTTTTGGTTGCAGTTCAGCTGGGGCCGGGTTTGAACCCACCACCCTTGGTATATGGGGCCGGCACCCTACCAACTGAGCCACAGGTGCTGCCCTCCTCCTCTGTTCTTAACTGCCCTGAGTGACACGGGAGCATCCATGCGTGACAGCCCTGCTCGGCCCCAGCTCTGGGTTGCAGAATGGGCAAGGTCCCTCTTGTGGAGTAGAGCAAAGAGGTTTGAGGCTCTGAGCCGTGGGCCTCAGAGGTGGAATCCAGGCTTCCGCTTTGTGACCTCCAGCAAGTCACGTAAGACCTGTGAGCTCAACTTGGTAATATCACCTACCATGGCACGGTGAGGACAGATGCCAGGTCAGGAAGTTGCAGCGTGTGGTCCTGGAGACTTGGCGGGTGGTGGGTGTTTATGCCGCCATGTCAGTGCACAGTCTTTTAGAGAAAATGTTTCTTTAAAACATTTTAAAAATGTTATGATAAGAACACTTAATATGAGATCTGCCCTCTTGACAAATTTTTAATTTTTTTTGAGACACAGTCTCACTTTGTCACTCTTGGTAGAGTGCTGTGGCATCACAGCTCACAGCAACCTCAACTCTTGGGCTAAAGTGATTCTCCTGCCTCAGCCTCCCAAGTAGTGGGGACTACAGGCGCACCTGCCTATGTTTTTTGGTTTGTTTGCTTGGCAGGTCCAGGCTGGGCTTGAACCTACCAGCCCTGGAGCATGTGGCCAGCACTCTAAACACTGAGCTATGGGTGCCCAGCCTATTTTTTTATTATTTTTTTTTATTCCCTTGCTTATTTTTTTCTTTCAATTTCCTTGGCTTTTTTTTGGCTGAGACAGAGTCCCATCCTATGCCCTGAGCAGAGTACAGTGGCATCAAAGCTCACTGCAACCTCAGACTTGGGCTGGGGGCATCACCTCGGATTTTAGTGATGCAGTGACATCCAGCTGCTGGTGGAGGGACAATTGGGAGGGTGAGTGGCTTCCTCCCTTGTCCTCACCTGGCCCTTCAGTATCTCTTCATGCTTTCAGGAGAGTTTTAAGGGTAACCTGATTTTGATATTAGAAATAGCATGATTTGTTCTATTCTTGGACACAAGTTTTGGCATTCTTGCTAAAGTGTCCCAATGAACTATGTAGGAAGAGGGCTGTGACATTGTAAGTTCTGTGCCACTATTAATATATGAGACAGAGCATGCTTTGTGAGGGTTAAAGGTCATGCCTCAACCAGGTTTGAAGGCTTCTGGGTCTGATGAGTTTATAAGAATCATCATATTATATTATGAAGCCCTATAGAGCCATTTAATAGAGTCTAGCAGTGTAATCAGAAGTCCTTTATGAATGTCTCATATAGATGGATTAAAATCTCCATGTCCTGGGAGAAGTTCAGAAGGCCATTGTGGGTATGTGTGTGTAGAGGGACTTTGCTTATAGTATTCTTTCCCTTATAACTTGATGTCATTTGAAATAGGTAAAACTGTGATCAAGGTTCTCTTTTCTTTCTTTGGTTTTTAAGTGGATGCTAATAGTGGTCTAGTGTATGGGAAGGAGAGAGGCCTAAGACTTTTAATATTTTCAGACTCGTAAGCCTACGCTCACCAAAATTAGTACATGATCTTGGAGCAGGTCATGATTTCTGTTTTCTAACAGCCTCCTCCCTACAAACAGATCACCCTCTCTTGAGGGTGAGACGGAAGCCTGTATGCTTTATATCTGCTGTCATTAACGCCCTGGCTGCAGACCCGTGCTGGTCCCTGGCCTGGCCAGCCACACAGCAGGAGGAGGGCGGCAGGTGAGCCAGCTGAGCTGCCTCTGTATTTACAGCTGCTGCCATCGCTCACATTACCACCTGAGCTCCACCTCCTGTAAGATCAGCAGCAGCATGGATTCTCATGGGAGCGTGAACCCTACTGTAAATTGCCCGTGTGAAGGATCTGGGTTGTGCACTCCTTATGAGACTCTAAATGTCCCCCCAAATTCCCACGCCCATTTGTGGAAAAATTGTTTTCCATGAAACCAGATCTTGGTGCCAAAAAGGTTGGAGACCACTGCTTTACGTAATACCTGGTTGTCCTCCTGGGGATGCCCTGGGGTTCTGATAACATGTAGGCCACCACTCCAGCGTAGATGAGCAGAAGCAAGGCCCAGATAGAGGGGACAAGCGGCTGCATCATCTTTCAGGTCCCTGCAGTTGTGGGTCCAGCCTGTTCCCTGTGAATGGGAGGAATTGTAGGAGTGACAGGCAGTCAGACTTAATGTGACCTAGAATAGTCAGTTAACCTCCCAGGACTCCCATATTTTTTTCTTTTCTTTTTGAGATAGAGTCTCACTATGTCATCCTCGGTAGAGTGCTGTGGTGTCACAGCTCACGGCAACCTCAACTTCTTTGGGCTCAAGCAATTCTTTTGCCTTAGCCTCCCAAGTAGTTGGGACTACAGGCGCCCACCACAATGCCTGGCTATGTATTTTTTGTTGTTGCAGTTGTCATTGTTGCTTTAGCTGGCCTGGGCTGGGTTCGAACCTGCCAGCCTCTGTGCCTGTGGGTGGCGCCCTACCCATTCAGGTACAGGCCGCGCCAGGACTCCCATATTCTTACCTATATGTAAAAGGCAACAATAATAATGGCGTTATTTTCATTACCAGCTAACAGTTCTTGATTACTTCCTGGGTAGCCAGCCATTGTGTTAAGTGCTTTATGACTTCATTCATTCAGCAAATATTTAATGAATGCTACTGTATGCGAGGCACTCTTCTAGACCTTGGGGATCTGTGGCTAGGTTGGTGGCTAGGCTGGACAAAATCCCCACCCACATGGAGTTCATATGCTGGTCAGGTGACAGCCAGGGGGCTGGCGTGTGGTGGGAAAGCAGGTGGTGTTTTGAATGGGGTGAGGCCTCTCCAAAGAGGGGAATTTGAGATCTGAGTGAGGAAGGGTTGAGCCTTGTTGTGATCTATCTGGGCAGAGGCAAGTGCAGATAATAGTCCAGGGGAGGCTGGCGTGCATGGAGCCAGGTGGCTGGTCAGGAAGAGGGATATGAGGTGGGATCCGGGACTAGGTGATCAGGAAACCACGGGAAGGTTCTCATGGGGCCTGGGATAGATCAGCGCTGCATTATAAATGGCTCCCTAGATGTGGAGAGCAGCAGGCAGAGGGCCAGAATACAGGCAGGGAGATCAGTGGGGATGGAGCTGGGGGGAGGGATGAGAGCTGATATTTGAGTGCGAAAGGAAACCTGAGTGACACCAGCTGGGTGAAAGATGGTGCCTTTGCCCATGTGGGAAGTTGGTGGATTATCTGACAGTTAGCATGGTTTTATTCCCATTTTACAGATGCGGGAACCAAAAGCGAGAGTAATAAAAGGCTTGCCCTGGGAAGAAGCTGAGCCGGGATCAGGGTCTGAGTCTGATTCCGGACCAGTCTTTGTATTTTCAGCCATTTTGCTATGCTCTGTAAAAATCTGAATTTACCATCATGCCAGATGGATGTGAGCGTAGCTGGGCAGACACTTTGGAAATGCATTTTCTTTTAGGATAGCTTTATTGAGGTATAACTTAATTTTCTTACAATCACCCATTATAAGTGTACAGTTCTGTAATTGTTAGTAAATTTGTAAGGTTGGGCAGCCTTCCCTCTGTTCAGGTTTGGACTTTGTAGTCTGTTGCGCCTCTCGTTCCTAGATCTTTTTTCTGTCTTTAGAGTTTTGCCTTTTGTAGAAATTTCCTACAAATGGAATCATATGACATGGCTCTTGTGTCTACCGTCTGGTTAACATAATGTTCTTGAGGCTCAGCCCTTCTTGCACAACACAACTGCTTTTGAGGAACTTTCTTGGCCTTTGTCAGAAAGAGGTACTCTGTGCTAATGTGGAAAACCCTCCAGTGAGATGTGCCTTAGAATGATAATAAATAATAATAATAGCTAACCTTTACTGAACATTTATTATGTGCCAGGCATGGAGTTTTATGATCCTCCAAGCAATTCTATGGGTGCCATTGTCAATGTTTAGCAAACGAGGAAACTGAAGCATTGAGAGATGGAAAGACTTGCCAGGGTTGTGAGAGCTGAGATCAAACATGGGTTTTCTCTCTGCAGAAATGCCCCTCGACCTCTCCCCCATGTTCCCTTTAAACTTTGTATTTAAAGCTTGTGTGGTCGTAGCTTCAGAAAGGGGTTGGAATCTCAGTTGGAATAATGCACCTGGCCAGGTAAATCTCAAATTATAGTTTTAAGGAGAATAATTGTACTGAAGTTTTATTTTAACATTACCATATGGGGCCTGTAATTCTAGCACTGGGAGGCAGAGGCAGAGGCAGGTGCATTGCCTGAGCTCAGGAGTTGGAGACTAGCCTGAGCCAGAGCGAGACCCAGTCTCTAAAACTGGAGGGTGCTTGTAGTCCCAGTTAATCGGGAGGCTGAGGCAAGAGGGTTGTTTGAGCCCAAGAGTTTGAGGTTGCTGTGAGCTATGTCATACACTTTATTGAAGGTGACAAAGTGAGACTCTGTCACAAAAAAGAAAAAAATTACCATATGGAAATCACAGTGTCTTAAAGTGAGCCATGTATGAAGTAGTTTTCTTTTTTTGAAGTAGTTTTCTTATGTGTAATGTTAGGGTGGCACCAAATAAAACACTTAATTATGTCATTAGGCAGAAGATTGTGTGTTTGAGTTGTGTTTTAAATATTGTGTTTACTGGAAAGGCCATTTTTGTACAAAGTGTCCCAAGGCTATTACTTTATGAATAGATGGAATTTAATTAGGCATCATGCATTTTTCAAGATGTTCATATAATTATATTATATATGAATACATTTTACCCGCTCTCCAACACTTCTATAATTAAACAGTATTTTTTCCTACCCACATATAATCTATATTAGAAGACTTCATATTTTGTATTGCACAGGAATTTTTCCCAACTTTATTTTTCTTCCTAACTTTCTAAAATGCAATTATGCTGTTGTTAAACTAACTCAAGCGTTGTAGTACCCCTTGCATTTTGGAAAATTTTAATTATAATCTCAGTTTACTCGTTTAAAATAGCAAACAAAAGGGCGGTGCCTGTGGCTCAGTGAGTAGGGCGCCAGCCCCATATGCCGAGGGTGGCGGGTTCGGACCCAGCCCCTGCCAAACTGCAACCAAAAAATAGCCGGGCGTTGTGGCGGGCGCCTGTAGTCCCAGCTGCTCGGGAGGCTGAGGCAAGAGAATCGCGTAAGCCCAAGAGTTAGAGGTTGCTGTACAACCCGAGGGCGGTACAGTGAGACTCTGTCTCTACAAAAAAAGAAAAAATAGCAAACGAAAAAGCTGCTTTTTATTTTAGAAAACCTGGTTTTAAGCATAAAGAAATTAAGAATTAATCATAGATTTTGATTTCAAAGGAGTTCTATCAAATCTTTGTTAATCTTGTTATATGGTTGGAACTGCAGGAGAATCTACCATGCTTTAAAACAGTGGTTCTCAACCTTCCTAATGCTGCGACCCTTTAATACAGTTCCTCATGTTGTGTTGACCCCCAACCATAAAATTATTTTCGTTGCTGTTACTGCTTTAAAAGAAGGTGAGGCCTCTGAAACTGGTGAATGAGGACAATCATTGTTCCCCACTTGGTGGACCGTTCTGGTCAGTGGTTGGGTAAAGCTAGAAGCTTGGGGAAAAGTGGGATTTGGGGGCAGAGGTAGAAGCTTACATGGTCCAGTGAAAAAGCTGTTATCTTTCAGTTGCCGCTGGACACAGTCAGCTTTAATCTCTGTGTCCTGGCTGGACAATGTGCGTCAGCTGCTTAGGCCACCAAAACCAGCATGCGGGGTGCAGAAGTTGGAAGTGACCCCAACTCGTCTCTTTTTTCCATTCCAGACTTGTTTCTGATGGTGCGTTTATGGATGGGAGGGGGTCTGTTATGTTGCAGAACCAAACCAAATAAAACTGGAATTGCAGGGAGTGGACACTGGGCTGTGCGTGTCCATGTGTGTGATTTATGTAAGTTATACCTCCGTTATCTGCATACAGAAACGTAGACAAGAAGCAAAACACAACCACGAAACCTCCAGGGGTAGAGGAGCTGGGGTGGGGCTCGTTCAGGATGCACAGTCCAAATTCCCACGTCCATGTCGGTCATCTCCTTTTCTCCTCTCCCACTTCATAGGCACCTGGGCTTGCTGCAAACGCTGCTCTCTCTGCTCGGGGTGATTTTATGCTTTTTACATGAGTGGTTTCCCAGGGGAGCTCAGGCTGCTGCAAACCTACTGGACTTTGACCTGTAAGGTGGCTGGACATGCAGTTTGGGGAATCACATGGCTGGCGACAGGGGAAGCCCAGGTCTGTTGAGCTCTCACCTTCCCAAAGTTGATTTTGCCCCTTATTAGATTAAAAATGTCTTTCCACAGTTGATTCCTTCAAACCAGAACGCTAATGAAGTGTGTGCATTGCATTTGAATATTAGACCTCTTAAAGCTTCATAAATCTAGAATAGTCCTTCTTCCCCCACCCTTTTCTGCCCGTGCTTTTGATTTGATGAAGAAATTGGGTTGCTCCTCTAGTAGAATGGCCCCCATTCTGGATTATGCTGCCAGTTTTCTTTTAAAACTTGTCCCACTGGGACAAAGAGAGATTTTGGTAAACTGGAGGTGGGCGTCCAGCTTGATTACATTCATGATCAGCTTCATTTGGCAGGATTCCTTTGTCGGCGGTGTCACCTACTTCCTATTGGGTCAGCTCCGGAAAATTTCTGGCTGTCTCACATGCAGTGACGCTGAAATGGATCGATGGGGTCCTGTGTGGCAGCTTGATCCTTCCATTGTGAACTTCCACACTGACTTCTGCTCCTGTCGGCATCCACTGATAAGTGTTGTTATCAGTTATTTCATTAGAGATTATTAATTCTTCTCCCTTCATGAGTTGGGAGTGAGTGCGAGATGAGATTTAAGCTGGCCAGGGGTGTCAAGGACAATCGTCAACATTGATGCTACTTAGGGACATCTAAAGAATTCATAGAAAAAAGCAAGGGTTGGCTTGGTTCTTGCAGTCCTTGTGAATATTTCCTATCGTTAATGCTAATTACCATTTATACAATCTTTTGTACATGTTACCAGGTCAAGTTTATTTTGTTGTAGCTCTTTTTAATAGCAATATTAAATTCTGTGCATTTATGCTAACTTGGTTGTTTACGTTATGTGGGGGCCCGTTCATCCCCTAAATGAGGAGGTTATGACCTAGGTTTATGAGACACATTTCCACGTGATGGAAAAGTTTTTCAATCATCATTGAAAAGTTTCTCATATGTGAGGACATTCATACTTAGTCTTTTCTTAGAAAAGGTCCGTCGTTGATGAGAAGATAATGATAAATCTGAAATAATTTTGTTCCCTGCTAAAATGTAAGAGAAACAGACCTCTCTAATGGCAGCTTTCGACTTCATTGTTAAGAGGGTGTGTCAAAGTTAGATGATTGCATTGTTCCCGGTAGGAAGTAATTGGGAGTTCCTTTTCAAGGAGCATGGGCATTGCAAATGGATTTAATTTATGTATGTGCCATCCCTAGAAGACCACACTGTGAAATACTATATCAGCAGTCTGGTCGGGGATAGCCTTAGTATTTGGTGGCCTATTGGATGGACATACAGTAGAACCTCTATAAATTGGCCACCCAAGGGACTGCAACAAACTAGTCAACATACAGAGGTGGTCACCATAAGGAACTAGGCCTCCTGTGCTGACACGTACACATGGTGCATGTCCCGTCTATGAAAATGTGGTCAACTTAAGGAGGTGGTCAGTGTAGTGAGTTGGTCAGCTATGGAGGCTTTACCGTACATTGATCCCTTCTGTCACAGACAGGCCTTCCTTTTGTCACAGTGAGTTCCTTGCAACTGTACTCACTATAAAAAGGATCACAAAGTAAGTCAAGGATTTAAATGGTCATTGTCTCATAATGAGGAGTTGTGCTTTTGAGCATGTGCTTGTTATCACATAAATCATGGCTATGACCAATAAGTCATAAAGAAAAGATACAAAACCCAAAACCTAAAAGACTTTGAAATTGTAAATGATGGTGTGTCATCAGAGAGGGTTTGAGCTTGGAGAAGCCGTGGAAATGAAAAGATTATCCACTCAAGACTCTTCCTTTTGGGTGAATAAACCAACACTTAGATGTGTTAAATAGCTTGCCTCAGACCAACAGCCAATGATGGGGTTAGTGCTGGGACCAAAACCACAGTAATGACCATTAATATTTGAGTGTTTCTTATGCGCATGCTAAATGCTTTTAGCATGCATCGTTTTTTTTTTTTTTTTTTTTTTTTTTTGATCCTCCCCACAGCCTAGCGACGTAAGACCACAATGGGCTGTGTTTTCTGGGGAGGACACTGGGACACAGCACCATTCAGTAGCTTACTCAAGATCACATGGACTCACATACTTTCAGTGCAGAGAATACGCTCTTCCCGAGTCCCTGAAAGGGACTCCTTTCAGGCTCATTCATTTGTTCATTTGTGCCTTCTCTTTTATTATTATTACTTTTAAAACTTCATTATTCCTTATTAAAGGAATATGTTATTTCTCGGGGCTCATAAACATTGCCTTTCAAGGGCCTTTCATATACTCTTAAGATCTGTTTTTAAAAACCCACCAGCTCCAACTTACTTTGTAAATTGTGGTCAATGAAAATGCTGCACTAGCTGTGATAAAAGTTACTTAAGTAATTAGCAGTTTTGCTTGGCTTACAAGTGTTTGAAAGAGCTTTTGGGTGGTAGATGGTTCAGGACTCTTAAAAGATGTCTAGGTAGGTTTGAACTAACAGTTTTGATAAATGCCTCTTGCCAATCTAGAGCTTTAAGGATAATTCCTTTGATCGTTCATAAAATTAAAAAAAAAATCATTACTCATCCTTCAGATACTTGAAAACATCACCAAGGAATTGACTTTTGATGGGTCTGGAACCCTCACTGTCTCTTCTTGGGTGGCACCTTGGGCAGTCTCCAAGGCTGAGATTTCATAAAGATCAGGTGTAATTTTGGGAGGAAGTGTGTGAGGTGATGGGTGGGGAGAAGTGGGGTGAGAAGTCACCCTGTAGCCACAGGAGAGGACGTTTGATGTTGATCGGGTGTCAGCCTCTTTTGTTTTAAGGTGGTTTGGCACACTCTCCTTATTCTCTGCACTAACCGCTGAGAGCCCAGCATGGGTGCCCAGACCTGGCTACCTGGGTTAAGCCAGCACACAAGCAGGGAAGGAAGGGAGTCCTGATAAAGTCCCGAGACATGTCCACCTAGACCTGGTTTGTATTCTGATCCATTAGTGACTTTAAACAATTGGTGATAAAATAAGTACACTTGGCTTTGCAGTTATTCATACGTATGCCTGGAGTAGTTTTGTTTGTTTTGTGTTTAAATGCTTCTAAATTGTAATTCTTCATGAGCTTCCTGTTTCATACTTACAGCTAAAATATGTGATAATTGACTCTACCAAGACCAGCCCCCGCCTCCTTCCCCGCTCTTCATTTGTGCTAGAAACAAAACAGCTTGCACAAACCGTCTGGAACATGTTGCACGCATGTGCTTCTTGGTAGACCATAGCACATAGCTGACTAATTTCAAAAACTGGCTATTTATAGCCTCTTCAGAATCGTTGTCAGACATCAGGCGCGCTCTGTACTAATGAGATTAACATGGCTTTGTAAACGGAGGGGAATTATTTTTTAATTGTGGATGAGTCATTGAATAGTCTCTTTTAAATACACATCCCACCAGACCTCTAAAGTGTGTCACCCTAATAATCTGTCCTTGTTGTGGTTTTTGACAGTCCTTGTAGGATTGAATGAGGGATGAGGCCTTAGGGAGCACGAAACCTCTTAATTTGTAGGTGAAACTGCAGTCCGGGGCTGCTGAGCTCCCCAGAACACAAAGCCCCTTGGTACACATCTAGGACTCTTGCAGCCTCCCCTTGACACTCTCAACTTACCTACCCCATGCACTGGGCGCTTGCCACCACAAAAGATGAAAAACAAGGACAGGAAACAGCTTTCTCCTTCCTGGGATGATGGTGATGATTTTATTACAGAAAAAAAATAATGATGTTTAAAATTCTGACATCCTCTCTGGGAGGCCAAGGCGGGTAGATCGCCTGAACTCACAGGTTCAAGACCAGTCTGAACCAGAGTGAGACCTTGTCTCTAAAACCTAGCTGGGTGTTGTGGCAGGTGCCTGTAGTCCCAGCTACTCAGGAGGCTGCGGCAAGAGAATTGCTTGACCCAAAGAGTTTGAGGTTGCTGTGAGCTGTAACGCCATGGCACTCTACCGGGGGTGACAAAGTGAGACTCTGTCTCAAAGGAAAAAAAAAAAAAATTCTGTTATCCTAAAAGACTGTCTTTTTTTTTTTTTTTTGATGTGTTATTCATACTAATAGAAAGTCTTCAAAAGTCTTATAAACATCAGAAATAGTTATTTTTTTTGATGTGTTATTCATACTAATAGAAAGTCTTCAAAAGTCAGAAATAGTTTTTTTTTTGATGTGTTATTCATACTAATAGAAAGTCTTCAAAAGTCTTATAAACATCAGAAATAGTTATTCCTACCATTAACAAAAGCTGAGGTATTTATCTGGGTCTGAGAACTGTCTTTGCCAGCTGCTGTCTGCAGTCCATATTTCAACTCCTTGGACTAACCAACTTCTGGTGATCAGAAAAATGTACATGTGTGAGTTCTTTAAAAATAAATATGAGAGAATATAGTTCTGTAAACAAACACATGAGCATGAACATGAATTCCCTCTATGATAGGGGAAGGAGGTCTCTCACATTGCCATTACCCAGAGTCTTTTTCAGGTGTTTTGTTATCATTTATTATTACAGTTACGATATTGGTGTACCAGGAAGAAGGCCTGAGCAGCATGTTATATGTACTTTTCTTTTTTTTTTTTTTTTACCTCCTTGAGCTCAAGTTTTCTCATCCCTGCATGTTAGGCACTGTCCCTTCACGCAGGTGTTAACAGATGTTAATGTTCTTCTTGTGTGTATCCTCCAGCCCCCCCTGCCCCCTCCACCCTGCTAGGCCCCAGTTGGTGTCTTGATGTGATATCATATGTGACTGTACTCTCCCCCCATGGAGCGTGCCTATGCAGTTTCATTAGGACTTAATTAGAGTCTGCCCTAGGTTTGGGGTGAATGTCTGTTTCACCTGCACAGTCCTCACGAGCCTTCTGCACCTGCAGGGCCAGTGTTATAAGCAGCAGTAGAATGTAGACATGGGTCAGGAAGCTTGTGAGGCTCGAGGGTCCAGACTGAAGCTCGGGTCAATTGGAGAGTGGAGGGGAGACACTGGGCTCAAAGGTATGGATGGCTCTTAGGCAGCTTGGGTTGTTATGAGAAACACAATAGATGGGGGTGGCTTAAACAGCCAGTGTTTCTTTCTCAGTGTTCTGGAAGCTTGGAAGTTAAGGTGCTGGCAGATTCAGTGTCTAGTAGGTTAGGAGGGAGGCTCCTTCCTGATTTGCAAAAGGAGGCAGCTTCTGGCTGTATCCTCCTGTGATGGAGAGGTCATCTCTCTCCTGTCTATTCTTCTAAGGGCACTAATCCCATTTGTGAGGGCTGCATCCTTACGGATTAATTACCTTCCTAAAGCTCTAATTCCAGATGCCATCACGTTGGGCACTAGGACCCATGGAGTGGGGTGTGAGGGAGTGGACCAGGGTCCCATGTGCCCTCTTGGTGCTGTTTATAACTACTGTTGGGAAAGTGTTTCTTATTCCCTTTTGCTGTGAGTTCTCTACCTTTTGGGGAAGAGTTGATGTACTTAATGAATTTCCACACAAACTATTTTATTTGGGTATCATCAAATTATAAACTGTTTTGAGACTCCTTTATGGTGAAGTGGAAGGAAAGAGGCCGTGGGCTGGGGCCTGTGGGATGAGAAAGCATGGCCCTCATCCACACCTGACCTGGGACGTGCTCTTCCACCTTTGGGACGACTTTCCTCTGGTCACTTGCTAATGGCCTGCGTTTTTCCATATCTGATTGGGAACTCTGAGGACGGGGACTGTGACATCCTCATCTCTGTGTCCCCTGTAGGGTTCTGCATAGAACCAGTGCTTCTTCCTGGGTGCTGGCTGCCGCCCTGGGTCAGACACCGAGGAACCGATGGGATTCAGACCCCAAGGGTCCTTGTTTCTTTTTGTGTGCTGGGCTGGTTGTCATTAGGTCCTGTTGTGCTTGGTCACCTCGGGCAGTCTTTGTTTTGGCCTCAGGCTGTCTTGGTCTGGATCCCCAGGAGGAGCTGGGAGTTCCTGCTGAAACACAGTTCACTTCTGTGTCTGTATCACCCCAGTCCCCCATTTCCTAGGGACTTGCCTTGAAACACACACGAGAATGACAAGAACAAGTCCCTGCAGGGGGAGCGTCTTCTCCTACTTTGTATTGTGTCCCAGGCCCTGGATCTCAACAGCGGCCTTGAGATACTCAGGACAGTGTCCCCTCAGTGTGGGAATCCGGAAGATTCTTCTAGTGAGTACATGAAAGCCTTGCAGGTTTGCGAGGTGGTTTCTTTTCCCTCTGCCCCTCCAGCTTTCTGCCAGTGTGAACTTTTCCCCTTCCTGCGTAGTGGCGGGGCTTGGCATGTAAATGCCCAGGTTGGTTGGTCCAAGCCTTTTTCTTCTTCTGTCTCCACCCACCCTATCTTTATGACCTGGGTGGGGTGATGTGTCCGGCCACAACTTCCGTGACCCTGTTTTAAGAAAGGAAAACAAGTGGCGAGCAGAGCCACGTGCTCCTGGTCTCTCATGGGTGCCAGAATATATTCAAACGTAAAAGGAGGGCAGCCTCGGCGGGGGCGGGGTGTTTGCTCCAAGGAAGGTGAGCTTGTGTCCCTGGTGTGTGCTGGGCATTTGTGTCACTTGTCACTAATGAGCAGCACCCACTTCCCTCAGTATATTTAGCTGTGGGTCACACAGCTCTCCCTGCAGCGTCCTGACTCTAGAATCTTATAATGAGACACTGACTCCCTTATTAGCCAAGCGGAAAAGGATGTGCCCTTGCCTCTTCCTGGGTGACTTCTGCCAGAGGAAGAATTTTTCTCTTTCCTGTTTCTTTACATTGAGAAGTAAAATGATTTGCTCTGGGCTCTGGAATGAGATTGTTCAGGCCCCCCTCTGGGGTCTGCAGTTGACAGGCTTTCTGATGTCAGGCAAGTGAATTACCTGCCTGAGTTTCAGCTTTCTGATCAGCAAAATGGGGATAAGAATAGCACCTTCCTATGTTTTAGAGTAACAAAGAGTTTTACTGTAACAAAGTTTGTGCATTAGCAGGGGAGTGCGTGTAGCAAGTGCTTCATAAAATGTTAAGAAAAAGTGGGTGCGCTATTGGTGACTTACCCCTCGGTGATGCTCTGGTACTGGTTTTAGAGGTGTGGTTGTGGTTTATTCTCTCATCATGATCGGAGCGAATTGTTTGAGAACCATGTGTGCACTTATGGTGATGGCAAAGAACGATATTTGACATGGGAGTGTCCCAGAAAACCTAGCTCCCTTTAGTGACTCATGGCAAACGGGGAGATGATCATGTTCTTCACTGTTGGAGACGGGATATTACTCTTAGGTACTGTAACAGGGAGTATTAACTGTTGTCACAAAGACTGTGTCACTAGATGTCAAAATGGAGGCTATTAAACTGGGCAGGCATCTTGCACAGTTTTAAACAATAATGCTCAACTCCCCAGGGCTTGATTTTCTTTTCTTTTTTTTTTTTTTAGGGCTTGATTTTCAAATTAGTCCAAGGTGTAGACACTTGCAGGTGGTACCAGTCAGAATTAGACGTCCCCTGAGAACATCCTGATGGTTCGATGAGATTGTGGCCAGGACGGCCTTGGACATCTTTCAGGCCAGTTGATAACACTACATTTGTTCAGTGGCCTGCAAATTAAGACTTATATGGGCTGTGCCTTGAATCGTGGGAGTGAATGTGAGGCCCGGCTTGCTTAGCCACCTTTCTGACCTCGCCGCTGCTGCCCCACTAGCCTATTGGCTGTTTTTCCTGATTAGCCAAGCACAAGCTTGCCCGGGGCCTGGAAAGCTTGCTCTGTCCGGAAAGCTAACTGCTGAGGCCTCTGGGGCTATGCTGATGAGTACAGCCTACATCTCCCTCTTGCTCTGTTCTTTGTCCTCCTAACCCTGCACCAGCCCCACTGAAGGTCCCGTATACCCACTTGTGTCCCCTGTCTTCCTCCTCCCCTGGGCCTGCCATGGAATCGGTGTTTTGTATTGGGCGTGTCCAGCAGCAGAGACTCCCTTTAGTTCCTGCTGTAGTTTGCTGTAACTTCGGGTGTCCTTCCTTATAAGATGCTCCCCAGTCTTGCCAGAGTGACACAGAGCATGACCCCTTTGGGTCTGAATCACTGAGGACAACCGCATCATCTGTCTTCTCAGTAATCTGGCAGAAGGAAAAGATCTTGGTTAGGATTCTGGAGGCCAAGTGTGAGGATCCCCTCAGCATTTTCTTTCAACGAATTAAAATGGATTAGAGGTTGGTGGGAGGCTGTGCATAATCTTGTGCCTTTGGCCTTCATAGCAGTTTCTTTAAAACAGCCGTGTGTCCAGTGTGCTTTTATTTGTGCATAAATGAATAGAGAATGTTGTCCACATTGTTGCTCTTTGTTCTTTAAGTTTCCGTTTGGAAAGCTGCTTTTAGACTATCCTGCCATGATATTTTTTTCTTTCCCGTGAGAAGATGGATACTAGTTTTTTTTCTAATAATGAAAAAGTATATTGCTTTTGGGGGGTGGGGGCGCAGTCCTGGCTTCTAAGAAGCTAAAAACCGCATTTAATACTCAAATCTGGAAATTATATTGTCCCTAGGATGTAACACTTTTGCTGTTTCTTCTGTAAGGTGGCCTCAACTTTCTATTTATTTTATTTACCGGCTTTCATAGACGAGTTTTATTTGAAGGTACTCCCGATCTTCTTTGGAAAGAGCCAGGGAATGACAAGGTAATTTTATTCTCTCTCATCTCCTAGCATGTGGCCTTGAGTAGCTAACTTAGCTTTGAAATTCTGGTGCTTTTCAGAAAGAGGGACGGAGGGAGGAGGGTGGGGCCTTGGTGTGTGTCACACTTTATCTGGGCAAGACATGATTGCAAGAGGGACTTTACCTAACAATTGCAATCAGTGTAACCTGGCTTATTGTACCCTCAATGAATCCCCAACAATAATAAAAAAAAAAATTCTGGTGCTTTTGTGTGTTTTTACTTGGGTAATGGACTTTCTGTATTTACTTAGTAGAATTTCCATTTCTTTGGCTGGTAAGCCCATGGTAGCAATTTTACATGGTAGTTGGCAGCTAGGTGAAGAGGTGGGAAAACTTATAAATGATCAAAGTACGGTTTGGAGGTGAATCTCTCCTTAATGAAGTTTGCTGTCATTTACTTTATAGACGGGACCAGAAAGTGAACAATTTTGGCTCTCCCAGCAAGTCTGAGATGGATTCCTCTCCCACCCGAACCCACCCATGGAAGACATGTCATATTTATATACTTTATATATATATTTTATGAGGCTTCAGGGGCTCCCAATATTTAGGTCCATAGCCACTTAGGAAAAGCTTATTAAACAAAATGGTAATAACAACTTTGACTAGTGTTTTATTTCAATGGTGAGATTTGCGTTACTTTGCACTCGAAGGCTTTAAATTTGCCCTGTTTTAGGGAAACCAGATCACTTGGCTTCTGAATATTATGTCTACCGTGTCTTCAGTATTATTCTTTTTAAAGGACTTAAGTTTTTTTTTTTCTTCATTTACTAGCTTAGCACTTCCCATGTTCCAAGAATTCCATTAGTCCCTGGGATGTTTAACAAATGATGCTTGCTGGATCTGCTTTGGCGAAGATTACATTTTAATAAATTAGTTTTCAAAATTGGTATGTCAAATGGGTAACTATTTCAGAAGCAAATTAAGAAAACATCCTAGCAAATCAACTTATTATTTACCAACTTGAGCTTAATGCTTCATACAACGAGCGGGTTTTTTGTAGGCCTTTTGTCTCCAGGAGTTTTCTTGAGAGGCCTGTGCAAATTAATAGAACATGAGTGTGAGTTTTCTTCTTTATTATAATTTTGGTCAAGTCTTGAAGTGAATGCGTGAGCAAGGCTGTCATTTTTAGTCTGCATTTGAATGAAAACATTCTATTCTTTTTGGAGAGTCTGAGCAATCATTACTTGAGGTATTGATCAACCAAGGTGGAATTGAATTGCTGTGTTCTTTAATTTGTTTATGTCATTGTTACTTTCAACAGTGATGGTCTGATGTGCATTTTTCTCTTTAATCTCTTCTGAAATCATCCCGTTTTTCTCTCATTGAAGAAGAATTCCCGAGTAAATGATTCCTTCCTTTGACAAGGGCATACCTTGGGAGATTTTCTTGTGTTCTGTCTACGGGCAATACCTCCTAAATGAAGACTGTTGTTATTTACTTTGTAAACAAGACCAGATAGTGAACGATGTGGTGAGATCCTATCTCTGGGCAAGTTTGAGATGGATTTTTTTCCCCCAGTGAAGACTTGCTGTATTTATAAGTCAGTGCTATTCTTCCGGAATCTCCAAAGAGCTGTGTATCTGTGATAGGGAAGGAAATTATTCTAGGTTCCCCCCACCACTGTATTTCTAATGTTGGGAAAATTACTCAGAGAGGTTGGGCAAAGAAGGCACATGAGAAAAATTGGATTGAGGTTGTGGAAGTGGAATTGTATTAATTCCACTGGTATTTGTTAGACTCCTAATGAAGGACCCAGCATCCTGGACACAAATCAGGACCCAGGCTTATTTATCCTAAGGGAATTTACATATCATTAGGGAGGTGAGCTTGATCCTGGAGTTAACAGAAATGTTAAGACAAAGAAGTCCCTCATCCTGCTTAGAAGCAGGATGTTACTTTTGAGAAGTTGTTAACATTTTTTTTTTTTTTTTTGTAGAGACAGAGTCTCACTTTATGGCCCTCGGTAGAGTGCCGTGGCCTCACACGGCTCACAGCAACCTCCAACTCATGGGCTTAAGCGATTCTCTTGCCTCAGCCTCCCAAGTAGCTGGGACTACAGGCGCCCGCCACAACGCCCAGCTATTTTTTGGTTGCAGTTTGTTTGGCTGGGGCCGGGTTTGAACCCGCCACCCTCGGTATATGGGGCCGGTGCCTTACCGACTGAGCCACAGGCGCCGCCCTACCATTTTGTTTAATGAGCTTTCCTAATGGGCTCTGGATCTAAAGGTTGAGAGCTCGTGAAGCCTTAAGCATTAAGATAGGCCATGGCGTTAGCACTCAGCATTCAGTTCAGCCACTCGTGGGTGTTGGTGACAGAAGCTTTAATAAAACTTATTTTAACTCAGTGTATTTCCTGGTCTGCTGCAGTCACAAAAGCATTTACTCTCCAAAAATGTTTGTTTTAGAGAAGAAAATGGCTTTAATATTGGGGAGGTGTGTGGATGATAAGTATTTTTATACACATTTGAGGTTAAAAAGCTTAGCCAGGATCACCAATGTGGATGTGTTTTGTCGTGTTATAAGGAGAGGTGTGTAGATTTAAGTAGAAAGGGCTTGGCACTTGGGGAAACTGGACCCAAGATTAGGGTAAAAGAACAAGCCCTCTCCCACCATTCTCAGAACTTAAATCTAAAGACCAAGGGCAGCCACGGTTATTTATTTATTTATTTTAGAGACAGAGTCTC
Source organism: Nycticebus coucang (assembly GCF_027406575.1). Taxonomy (NCBI): domain Eukaryota; kingdom Metazoa; phylum Chordata; class Mammalia; order Primates; family Lorisidae; genus Nycticebus; species Nycticebus coucang. Next base: position 58,298,086 of record NC_069799.1, read on the forward strand.
ACTCTGTGCCCTGGGTAGAGTGCTGTGGCGTCACAGCTCACAGCAACCTCAAACTCCTGGGCTCAAGCAATCCTCCTGTCTCAGCCTTTCAAGTAGCTGGGACTACAGGCGCTTGTCACAACAGCTGGCTAATTTTTCTATTTTTAGCAGAGATGGGGTCTCACGCTTGCTCAGGCTGGTCTCAAACTCCTGGGCTCCATCCGTCCACACACCTCGGCCCCCCAGAGTGCTGGGATTATAGGTATGAGGCACCACGCCCAGCCACTTCAGCTCTTCTCAACTAGGTTTTCCTAATGTTCTCAACATGTCTATTAGCAATGCACGGATGTCTTTCTGTGTCATGATAGGAAGTATGTTTCTTCTTAGCACTTGTCAGAAAAGTTCAGAAACCACACCCTAAAGGTCCTGTAGACATTGGGCTTCCCCGGGCCCCCTTGCTGGGTGTGCCCCTCTGTGGTGTGTGGTGTCCCCTGGTGCCCAGGCTGTCACTGTGCCAAGTTTGTGTGCCTCTCGAATGAAAAGCTGCCTAACAGGTGATACCTAGCATAGGAAAGTGCGAATTACTTAAAGTAGAGATTTAAAAAAATAGATCACCCACTTCATTCAGTGCCAGAAGCCCAAGCCCTTTCATGCTTTGGATTCATGCAAATAACTTAGTTTTATGAGCTACTTAACTCAAAGGTCACCAAAGTCAGTGCTTTTATTAAAGGTCAGCATGAAAAGACCATGTTATAAGGAATGTCCTATTTCTTTTCCTAGAGTTCTCAGATGGGGTCCAGTCGAGTGTATCCGGTTGCTTACCAGCTGTGCCCAATTATACACACATTAGGAGGAGAGTCCATCATCTTTTTGCAGAATTAATAGGACGGTGTGCGGCTTGTGTTGGAGGTGAACATGCATTGGGGAAATGTGTGCTAAAATGTTATTAAAGAATTGTAATATTTGATTTCCTACACCTCATGCTGACTAAGAATGTAATTTCCTAATTCCTTCTCTATGAGTTGACTAAAATGTGCTAATAATCTGTGAGCTATCCATATGCACAGTTTTTTCCTAGTTCTTCTGTCTTGGCCAGTTTTGCTCTATTGGCTACAAACAGTAGCGTCTGGCTCCCTAGTCTGATTAGCTGCCGAGAGCTGGGCCACTGTGATCGTCTGCACCTGTGTGGTTCTCAGCTGAGCGATGGGGCTGACCCACCATTGGGAGGAGCTAAGGATGGGAACTCCCCAGTGGAGGTGGGAGCAGTTTCCCAAGTGATGTGGGTCCCAATCTGCAAAATGTCTTAATGAAAATCCTCCTTACAAATGAATAGGTTAAAGCAGCAACAACAAAAACATAGCTTACTTCTAAGATACTGGATAAATTATGCCTCCCATGCATATGTAATTTTAGTGGCTCCTGGTACAGAATTTAGAGAGTAACAGTTCATACTTAGACATTTAGTTGGGAATAACTGTGTTAGGATGCTTGTTATCCATTTATTAAATACTAACTAAAGATTTGGGGAAGGGTTTTACATATTTAGTAGCGTGTGTGTGTGTGTTTTGCTAAACCCTGTTCTCAGTGAATTGATTGGGTTTTTTTTGACCTTTTTTTTTTTTTTGCAGTTTTCGGCTGGGGCTGGGTTTGAACCCACCACCTCTGGCATATGGGGCTGGCGCCCTACTCCTTAAGCCACAAGCGCCACCCTTTTTTTACATTTTTTATAAGCCAAGAGTGGAGCCAAACTGTTCTTGTATGTACCAGGTGTTGTAAAAGTGTCACGAGCTACCCAGTGTTTCCATGTCATGGGGCAAGAAGACTATGAAAGAAGGGTAAACAGATAAAGTCTTGGGACTGGTCTTTTTGAAAAAACTATTATTATACCTATCCATAGTGATCACCTAGAAGGAATCCAAGTGAACCAAACGTGAGCCAGTCTGCAGGGTTTATGGACAGTTGTTAGTTCATTCTGCGCTGCTATGTCAGAATTCCATAGACTGGGTATTTTGGAAAGAAAGTAAGTCCAAGGTCGGGGGCTTGCATCTGAAAAGGGCTTTCTTGCTGTGTCATCTTAAGTTGCAAGGTGGGAGGGCAAGAGAGGAAGGGGGCTGAGCACGTCCTTTTTACCAGGAACCCACCCCTGGGATAACTAACCCACTCCCACTATAATGACATCAGCCCCTCCTGGCTCACTCACCTCTCAGCCCTCTCACACTGGAGATTTTCAACATGTAAACTTTGGGGGACACCCTCAACCCACAGCCGGCATTTTTGGGGCTTGCCACAGAGCTTCTCTGTCCCCACAGTGCCCTGAGTAAGCAGGACTGGATGACTAGGAGGTGGCTGGTGTCTGCCACGCTTTGGGCTTGATGTGGAGTTGGAATGTACCTTCGGACCAGATGTCAACAAACAGACATCTGTCCACGCCTCTGCAGTTGTAATTTCACACTCTTTGCTTTGATGTTTGATGTGGATTTGACATCTTGTAATAATTTAGTAATAATCTAGAAGGGAGGAAGGAAACCTTTCTGCTCTAGAGAGGATGACTTCTCAGCACAGAGGTCGTACAGGTAATTGGACAGAATTGGGACTGGAACTCAAGTCCCTTCCTCCTCCTGCTTGTGATTTTTTTTTTGTCTGCTGTGCGTAGTATTAAGTCACTGGCCCACTGCCCCTCCTCGCCCCCACCCTCCAGTAGAAAATTCTGAGTCCATTTTATAAGTGAACTACAGTGCCACGGATCACAGCCCTTGGGAGTGCAGTTCTGATTTGTGTTAAAGTCTCCATGCTATAGGTATTGTGGGGGTGTTAGAGCAAGTGTGACAACTCAGCCTTCTGTAGTTGGAAAGTTGGCTCAGGCGCGTTTCCCATGGTCAGGTCATGTGAATGTTGGGATGGGGGTGGTGCCTGTGCAGGGCTGGGGAGATCAGTGCATGTATTTACCTTTAAGTAAAGGAGCTTTTATATATATATATATGCTACATTTTACTTGTGATTCCAGCCTGTCTGGTGGGTCTGGAAGGTCAGTCACTGGCACCAGAGTTGGCTCAGTTTGTTTTTCATTATTTGCTCTTGTTTCTATGCTACGCGAGGTCATTTGGTTGCACACAGTTCCTGCCTGCTGATGTTGCTGGTGTCTTCCTTTGAACTTGAACTGTGACTTTTTTGATTTCCAGAAAGAGCTCTTGCGGGGTGGGGGCGGTGGTGGTTAATTCTTGTTTTGGTGTTTTCTTCACGGCTATAGGGAACTACTGCAGCTGGGGGGGGCGGGGGCAGTCTTCCTGTGATGTTCTTATTTGCCGCCTTGAGTGAGGAGCCTGCAGATTATCTAAAGATAATTCAGTCTTTGCAACCGTTTGTCTCTTGTGTCTTAATAGGTGGTAGGGCTGGGACCATTTCCTGGGCAAACTCTTCTTGCTAAAGAATTATTTTTCACAACCTTAAATGCTCATGATTAAAGCATAAACAAGAAAATATGGATCTGAGCTAAGAATGAACGCTGGGATCTTTCTGTGGGCTGTTGGATAATCTAGTCCTTACTAGAAAATTTGAACATAGACCTTTGAGCTGACAGAACAGCAGGCCTCTATGAGATGGAATAGAGTTATGTGTTGTTACAGTGAGTGCTGTTGGGTGTCATATCTGTGTCAGGAAGAGAGCTTTAGAAGAGGCTTTCTCTTTTGCAGGCATGAGCTGTATGTATATTTTTTTCTTAAGATGTGTTGAAATGCTCAACTGTGTCTGTCAAACTCTGAACAAGTTGCCCTTTGCTTACCTTCTTAAAAAGCCTTTTTATGTTTTGTAACTTATCTTCATTCTTTTATCTGTGCTCTGTTAAGGGTCTGGGATTCCGCGTTTACTTTGACAATATCCCTTCTGGTAAAACGTGATTATCCAATGAAGAATGTGGAACTGATGTATATTTTGGAATATTTTGTGATGGTCTGAATGTTTGTCTTCTCCCTTTCCCCCCAAATTCATACGTTGAAATTCTGACCCTAACAGGATGGTTTTAGGAGATGGAGCCTTTGGGAGGTGGTTAAGTCATGAAAGCAGAAGTCCCATGAATGGGCTTAGTGCCCTGTGACAAGGGACAGGAGAGGGTGGTCTTGCTCTCTCTCTCTGCTCTCTGCTTTCCACCATGTGAGGACACAGTGAGAAGACTGATGTCTGCAAACCAGGGCCCTCGCCAGCCACCAAATCTGCAGGCACCTTGATCTTACAGTGTCCAGATCATGAGAAATAGGGCCGGGCACGGTGCCTCATACCTGCAATCCTATCAACTTTGGAAGGCCGAAGAGGGAGGATTCCTTCGTGTCAGGAATTTTAGACCAGCCTGAACAAGAACAAGACCTTGTTTCTACAAAAAAATGGAAAAATTAGCCAAGCATGGTGGTGGGCGCCTTTAGTCCTAGCTACTCCAGAGGCTGAGACAAGACAGTGGCTTAAGCCCCAGAGTTTGAGGTTGCAGTGAGCTACGATAATGTCAGTTACGATAAGGGCAACGGAGTGAGACCCTGTCTTTAAAAAAAAAAAAAAAAAAAGTCTGAGATGTACAGTGCGATGGTAAAACTTACTCAGTTCTTGAAAATTAAAAAAAAAAAATAGCAGAATTGTGAGAAATAAAATGTTCGTTGTGTAAGCCGCCCAGTCTGTGCAGTGCATTATAGCAGGCGGAGCTGACTGAGGCATACTTTATTTTAGCAAAATAGCACTTGATTCGAAATTGCTGTGCTCGTACAAAGTAGTGGATATAAAAAAAGAAAAGCTAGACAAGCAACCACAGCAACACGGCGCTCTGCTATGGCACAAGTGTAATTTGCTGCTTATTCTTCGGTTGGGGTTATGAGAGCGAGTTTCTTGGTGTAGCCTCTGTTTGAATTTCCAGGCCCTCATCCTATCTCAGGAGGTTTCAATGCTGTCCTTCCGCTCGGTGGCCTTGGCTTGTCCTGCTACTTAACCACACTGTCCTGCTGGGCCCGCGTGGGCGCAAATATCGGGGGAGAATCTAACACTGACCCAGACAAATGGTTCACAAATGCACACATCCCCACATTTTCCTTTTTGGAGGTGAATTTGCAATGTCTTTTCTCCTGAGGAGAAGTATGGGATACTATTATATTAACATAGGGTACTCATCTACCTCGTCCATGTTCGTGATGAATGCATAGTCAATAGAATTTTCAGGGCCGGGTGTAGTACTCAGGCCTGTAATTCCAGCACTCTGGGAGGCCAAGGCAGGTAGATTGCCTGAGCTCAGAAGTTCGAAACCAGCCTGAGCAAGAGTGAGACCCTATTTGTACTACAAATAGAAAAATTAGACAAGATGTTGTGGCAGGTGCCCGTAGCCCCAGCTTCTCAGGAGGCTGAGGTAAGAGGATCTCTTGAACCCCAAGAGTTTGAGGTTGCTGTGAGCTGTGATGCCAGAGCACTCTACTGAGGGTGACAAAGTAAAACTCTGTCTCAAAAAAATAAATAATAGAATTTTCAATAGGAGCGATGAATGCCATCCTGAGTAATGTGGGGTAAACATCCTTTGAAGTATTCTCTTTTTGTAGTTGATGGGCGTGATTTCTGTGTGTCTAAGTATTGGTGACTATAGAAAGCGGACTTCGTGGGTGTTTCTGCACTCTGGGTCTGAGGAGCCTCGGGGCCTGCTCAGCACTGAGGCTGGGGAAAGTGGCTGACTCTGCCCACCTCACGGTATGCCCCAGAGCCCCTGTTCTCGTTTGGGGGAGCACAGTCTTGCACTGATGGGGAAGCAGGGGAGAGAGAGAGAACTTGAGAGTGTGAGAGAGGAGGCAGAGGGCCCTTGGTGTCCCCACCAGGTCTCCAGTATGATGTCCTGTGTGCCAACTGTTAGGGCCCTGCACCTCAGGCCTGGCCTAACCCCTTCTTTCCATCCTCTTCCAAACTTGAGAGGAAGGTTAGACTGAAGTACTTGAGTTGTTGGATATTTTTTTTTGTATATGTTTTTTTCTAAATAATGCAAAAAAGTTCCTGCTGGGGCCGGGCATGGTGGCTCACATCTGTAATCCTAGCACTCTGGGAGGCCGAGGCGGGTGGATTGCCCTGAGCTCAGAGGTTGAGACCAGCCTGAGCCATAGTGAGACCCAGTCTCTATAAAAAAAAAAAAAAAAAAAATAGCCAGGGGCTGTGGTGGGCACCTGTAGTCCCAGCTACTTAGGAGGCTGAGTGAAGAGAATTGCCTGAGCCCAAGAGTTGGAGGTTGCTGTGAGCTATGATGTCATGGCACTCTACCAAGAGCCACAAAGTGAGACACTGTCTCAATTAAAAAAATAAGTTCCGGCTGTATGTTTTATTGTTGAGTCTGTGTGGCCTCTGCAGGACTTAAATCACCAGGTGGTTTAATATTTACATAACACATGTGTGCATGTGTACGCATGGACTTGTGTGCACACACACAGACACACACCCGGCAAACACAACTCATCCACAGCACGGCACACACCGTCCCTCTCCTTCCCTGAGGATGTGATGACGTGAATCTCTTTCCTTTTGGTTTCCATTGTCAAGAAATACTTTTTACTGTGTATTTCTGTGTTGATTACTGGCAGATCCACAAGGATGTTCTGGATCTGGTTAATCAACACACATCATTAGCCAGACAGCAGGGACTTAAAGGGACTTTGGCAAAGATTTGAACGAATATCAGAGCGAGGCTGATGATTTGTGAAGCAGACACTGAGTTGCAAGAGGAAAGGACTTTTAGACAAGGACCAAAAGGAACCCCATTCTGGAGCTCAGAAAATTCTGGACTTTTTCCTTTCAGGATGAATTACAGTATATCTTTATGCCAAAGAGCAGGCCAGCGTGTTAAGACGCACCTGCGCCTTACGTCCCACAGACTCTGTTGGCCATCAGCTCCCTGCTGATGGTCTGGAGGTTTCGGAGCATGTGGGCTTTGGCTCCTTCCCGTACCCTGTGTACTTCCCTCATCCCCTCCAGGTCCTGGGACTTTGATCCCCCTCGGACTCCCCCCACTCCCCTCCCGTCTAGATTTTCCACCTTGCACTCTGCTCCTCCTCTCTGGTCAGCCTGCTCTGTACCTGGGCTCCCTCCTCCCAGTCCCGGGTGCTGTGCAGCGTGGAGGTGGGAGCTGGGGATCCTGCCCTCCTGGGCACATTCGGATTCTGACTTTTCTCCTCTCTGGCGCTTGGAGGCTCATTTCAGTCACAGCCTGTCTTTGCCCTTCAGGGCTGTCATTCACCGACTGGATGGATCTTCTGCTGCAGGCACCAGTGTTTCCTTGAACTCACGGTGACTCCAGCAGCAGTTAGAGCTGGGTGCCGGCTTAGCCTGGGACTGGAATGGCCACTTGAGCTTTCCGTGACAGGGACGTTCAATCCTGGGATTGAGGAATTTCCTGGGATATGGGAATGGATCACCTGAAAGTCTTCAGGGGTCCTCAAACTATGGCCCGTGGGCCACATGCAGCCGTGTGATTGTGTTTGTTCTCGTTTTGTTTTTTTACTTCAAAATAAGATATGCGCAGTGTGCATAGCAATTTGTTCACAGTTTTTTATTTTAAACTATAGTCCGGCCCTCCAGTGGTCGGAGGGACAGTGAACCGGCCCCCTGTTTAAAAAGTTTGAGGATCCCTGTTAGATCCCTGTTACTACCAGGACCTGCTTCTGAGCAGAAATTCAGAGATCCCACTCCCTGGCCAGAACGTTGTGTCTTCCGTTCATCTGCCGGGTTATCTCAGGGCACATCAGGTTCTTCCCCTTCTGGGTCCATTTCCAACCCTTTGCTCCTGCCTGAGCCTGTCCCTGCTCTTTGAGTCCCAGCATTTCTGCTCTGTGCTTGTCTGCCCCTGAACCTCCTTCTGTCTGGTGTCTTGGAGGACTGGGTGACCCCCATGCTGCCTGGACTTCTAGGTGGTGCCAGAGAAAGAGACACTCCTGCCTCCATAAGGCCCTGATCCCCTCACTGGGGCCTCAGCGCCACCTGGAAATGAACCGTTTTCCTCATCAGCCCTCTGCATCTCTGTGATGACTTTTCCAACCTTCCCCACGTTTCCGAAATTTCCCGTTTCGTGCTCGGCCCCATCCCTCCCTTTGATCTCTCCTTCTCCGCACATGTCTTTCTGCTGCTAATAGGACGGTCCCGGGAAGGCCGCTCTCTAATCTCCCCGCTGCCCTGTGCAGACCCGCCTGCTCCTGGCCTGCCCTCCTCGTGTTTTTACGTACAAGAAGGAGGAAACCTTCTCGCTTTCTACAAGTCAGTTTCTCCTCTGCTGTCCTCACCTACCTGCTATCCTAAGCCCCGTCCTGGTGTTTCCTTCTCGGGAGCATTCAGGAATGCTCAGGTCTGTAGCCTCTTAAGACAAAAATAAAACAGAACAGTGAACCCAAACCTTCCCTGTACCCTGTTCTTTTCATTGCCACTTTCTCTGTCCTTCCGTTGATTAAACTTCCAGGAAATAACCTTCTGGCTCATACTTGGTATCTGTGCCTGCATAGCATATGATCATAAACTTGGTAGCTTAAGTGGCACACATTAGTATCTCAGTTTCTGTGTGTTGGAAGTCCAGACACAGCATAGTGGGGTTCTGTGCTTTGGAGGCCCCCCAGCCTGCAGCCCAGGTGTGCTCCAGGGCTGTGGTCTCATCAGAGGCTCAACTTGCGCTTCCAAGTTCATGGGAGTGATTGGCAGAATTCATTTCCTCACCCTGGCGGGACCTGGGTCTCCTGCAGCCCCCTGCCACATAGCTTCTTATCTCCTCACAGCTGGCAAGGCAGGAGAGGGACTCCAGCACGGCGTCATCCCAGGAATGACATCCATCACCGTCTCCATATGCAGTTATTAGAAGCAGGTGACAGGTGAACAACAGGCAAAAAGGAGCTTGGGCCACCTTCAAGTCTGTCTGCCACCTACGTGTTTGCTCATCCCCCATTCACTCTTCAGACCCCTCTGTTCTGCTTTTGTACCTCTACCACTTTACTGAAGCTGATACCAGAGAGGCCGCATCGGCTACATCATTGGCAAGGCCCAGTGCAAAGGGAAAATATGGGCTCTTTGTTCAAAAATTAAGAAATTTCGAGATGGGGATAGCAAAGCTATGAACCAGGTGCGGGGCCACCTGAGCCCAGAGGCTTCGAAGGTCCTGCTCCCATGAAGTCACCACCCTGTAGCGCTTCTGCTGCACTCCTGCGAGACCTCTCAGCCGCGTTTGCTCCTGGGACTTCTTCCTTTCTGGAACATTCTGCTCTGAGCTTCACAGAGGCACAGACGCTCTGCTCTCCTGGGTCTTCTCCCTCTTGACAGCCCCCTTTAGTCCCCTTTTCGGGCTCTTCCTCTCCCTGCCTCTTTATGTGTGGGTGATTTGGGAGCACCTGTATCAAGCTGCTGACTCACAGCAGCTGTGTCAGTAGCTCCATTTGCTTGTGGGGTTTTGGCTTCCACATCTATGGATCCAGCCTGTACCTGACTCCTGAGCTCCAGCACCAATGTCAGCCGTTTCCCTTGTATGTTCCCTTGCATGGTCATCGGAATATAAAATGCACCAAACTCAATTCTGCCAGCCTCGCCCGGCTCTGTACACAGGGCACTTGGATTTCTACCTGTGTGCCCCTCTAGCTCTTGAACCGGCACATCTGGCTTGGGCTCGGGGTCTGTGCCTCCTAAGGGTGACTGTGTTTCATCAGGATGGTCTTCGGGACTTCTGTGGTTTGTTCTCATGGCAACCGGGTTTCCTCTGTTAAAACCTGGCACACTCCATAGCTACTCATTTGTTAAACATCTGCTTCCCTCATTGGAATATAAGTTGATACCAGGAGAACATCATATGTGGATAAGTGCGTTGCAGGTAGCATCATCTAAATTACCCTATTCTTGCTCCAGCTGTATTTGGATAATATTTGTATTTGATCTTCTTTAAGCAGTAAGTATTGAGGTGGTTGTGGTTAGAGATCTACATCTCTAATTCTCAGGGGCCCTGTTTCCCCATGAGCCTGCGAGTTCTGCTTTGAAAAAGCATTTGGACATAAAATATTGAAATATATTAAATATTTGGAAGCTTGATCATTCAGAGACTAAATGTGGGCCAGAAGAGGAAGAATTCTACCCAAGGAAGATGCTACTAAGAAGCACGGGCTTGGAGCAGCCTCATTTTAAGCAGCTGTCAGCAACAAGCAAACAAAACAGTAAATGGATTTATTCAACTATAACTTACTCAGACTTCTGATCTCAGGACTCCTGTAAGTCCTCTACCAAGGTCTCAGGACCGCAGTAAAAACTATGTGAGGATCCTAAAGAACTTTTATTGAAGTTATGCCCATTGATGTTTACTATAATAGAATTGCTTTTCGGCCTTTTGGCTAAGATCAAGTGCTGTATCAGTTCTGATCAGTTTACTGTATTAAATTAATTAGAAATTAGAAGAACCACTAAAAAATAACATATGTAACAATAAACTCGTTACACGTGAACAGAAAGATCATTTGTAATGAAAAACAACCTTTCTAAAACATAAAAAGGTATGAGACAGATGTTTTGTCATTATTTTATTGTGCACATCTCTTTAATAATTTTTTTAAAGGAAAACTATTTTCCAAGCTAAAAAAAAAAAAAAATTCTTAGAAGAGTGGCATTGTTTTTCATTTTCTCTGTTTCATAACCGGCTTTAACAGAACATAGCTGAGTCCTCTATCTGCTTCTGTGATCAATCTGTTGTATGCTTGTTCTGGTCACAGTATATGCGGAAAATCCAGCCTCACACAGAGACATGTTTGGCAAAGGTAAGGGGATTGAAATCACTTTTTCAGATAAATGTGGATATTTTTCGTTGATAACACATCCAAACTTAACAAGTGGCAGTGTCTTAAAAGCTAGCGACAGGGTGGATTCCGAAAGTATAACAATGTGATGTCACTTTGGTACATTAAAATTTCTGGGTTTGTCTTACATTTTAATTAGTGCCATAGAGGAATAGTTATATGTATTATAATGATATAATAGTTATAATATATTAGTTATAATATGTCCATATAATGGCATATTTTGCAACCATATTGAAAAAGTATTTTTATCACAGATGAAATGCTGTTACAAAGGTAATAAATTATCCATTATGATCCAAGCTTTGCTAAAAGATGAAAAGAGGTGTGTGTTTTTATTCATTGAAAGGAGTTAATATCAAATATGGGTATGTTTAATGATACATTCATGTGTGATTTTATTTTCTTTATCCTTTTCTGTATTTTCAAAATTGTGTATGATCAGCAGGACATGGCTTTTAAAATCAGAGGAGAAAATAGGTAGTTTTTTTTTTTTAAAGAGAGAAATAAGTAATATCTATTAAACTGTTACTCTTATCCATAGTTTGTCTTGTAATTGTAAAACACCAGTATTTCCAACTGATGTGATAAAAAAGATCTGTTTCACCCAAGTTTTTATCTGTTTGCTGGACTAATGTAATCTTTCTGTAAGTGTTTTATACTGCCCAGTCTTTCTTCTTTTGATAGCAATTCATGGATTTAGTAGAGAAACTTTTACAGTTATTCAAGAAAAGTTGACCTTTCCCATCTAGCAGAGACATCATTTGCTTTATCTCATTTCTGTCATAGCTCAGCCAAGCACTATTTCAAGTAAAAGGCAAAAAGATACCTTGTGTTATTAGAGGAACAACCTGGAAATTAGCATGTGGTCCACTTTGGAGCCGAGGCATCTGAGTTGTTTGCCAGGGTGTGAGCATTGCATATTTCTCTTTGTCCGTTTTATGGCTGGAAGTTGAAGTGGCTTCCGAACTGCCAAGGGCAGCTCCCATCTGGGGATGAGTTCCCTGCTTCCCCCTGGGTTTAGGGGGATGCTTGCCAGCTATTAAGGTGGCTGACGTGGTACTGACATAAAGGTCACACTTCAGGCTTTGTCCTCTGTCTGAATCCAAATTCAGTGATGGTCTGTTTTCTGGAAAATAGAGCATTTTATTATGTTTGGATTTCTTTGTTCTACGTTTCTCATGATATAATCAAGGGATTATTAAGATGTCTGCAGAAGCTACAGAGCATTCCCAAAGCAGAAAATGAGCAAGCAGCTTTGTACCTACCCTGACGCCAAAGCCGAGGCCGTTATCACTCTGGTGTTTCCGATCATGTGCGTCCTTCACGGTTTTAGTTCAAGTGGCTTTAGTTAAGGTGTTGGAGACTCTCAGGGTTTGGAATCTCTCCCAAGATTGTTCACAAAGGCTCCTCTCCCTTCACAGTGTAAACCCTGATGAAAAACTACTTCATTGCGTATTTTAGTACTGCTTTGCATTCAAAGATCATTCTGTCCCCTGCTTAAAACAATTGAGGATAGTCTCCTTGAGGGCCTCCGTCATGGTTAACAAGTCATTACCTTTGGAAATATTCAAATCTGATTTCTGTCACATTTTGTGTGTTAAACATTTTGGAAGGTAGAAAATTCCCTCCCAAGTATTTATTGTTGAAACCTCTATTTATGCTGAATTATGTCTTGGGTCTGTCAGTGTCTTACCCATCAGAAGGGGGCTGGGATGGATTTGCAGATTCTACGTAAGGAATGAGGAGCATTATTCTTAGTGTATTTCCATACCCACACCCCCAGGGGCTGGTTAGCCTCGCATTCCTGGGCTGTTGTGAATGAAATCTGGACTCCCTGCCGTAATCTGGTTCCTGACGCATCACCGATCTTCTTCCCCGGCCACCGTCTTGACCCGCCTCCTTGCTCTTCCCAACGTGGCCCACGCCTCTGTGTTCGCAGCTCCCTCTGCCCAAAGCTCTTTCCCTCTGTGGCCCTGGCTGTCTTCCTCAGCTGCCTCACATCTCTGCTCTGTGCTCACCCAGGTCTTCTCTAAATATCCAAAATAGTACAGCTTTGCCGATCCCTTTCCTCTGCTGTATTTTCCCGCTGTAGCACTGATCACTGCCTGATGTTACATTTAAGTTTCTTTGCTGTCTTCCTGCCCCCTGCACACAGGCTTCACAAGGGCAGCCGCTGGGTTTACCTTGCTGCCACGCCCGTAGTGTTTGGAACAGTGCCTGGCACGGAACAGACATCCACTAAATAGTTGATGAATTAATGAAAGGATGACTTCACCAGACTCACTCTCCTGGGTGACTGTAACCACGATGGCATTTTTTTTTGGGGTGCTAAACCTCCTACAAGTGGATGGCTTCTGTTGTAGCTTGGGTGGTGCCACACACTGTGCCTGATGCATAGTTGGGAGTCACATGTTTAGGGAACAGAATGGTAATTGGATGGCCAAATCACTGGCTGTTGATGCTGGTCTCTGTCACTGGCTCCCAAGACAGAAATTTGCTTTTAAGGTGAAGACATTGGGGGCATAGAAACCCCAAGGTGGGCTAGTTGGCAAGAAGCACATTTGTATTTCTAATTTGTAAACACTGGGACTCTGGCGCACCTTTGACAATAGAATGGGAACTAGCACACACAAACCTTGATTAGGAGCCGTGGAGAATGTCGGTGTATCAGACATTGATCAGAGGTTCAATCAGAGTTTTGTTGCTAGGTTTGTGTTTCTTTTGATTCATGTGCCTAAAAGCGTTCCCCTCCTGCCTGTGTCACTGAGGGACACGTCATGGGTGAACCACGCCTGGTTTCAGAGCCCTGCCTTACTGCTCACTTCAGCTCTTTACCCTTAACTTCCTGCACTTAAACTGGTGAGTCCTCCCGGAGTTAGCCAGGTGGTTTCTCCCTGGTTTCTTCCGCCTAGCGGCCACTGGTGCCCTGTCGTGTGTCCTGCCGGGTTTTGGCCGTGTTTGCAGACTTGCTCTGCTGGCGCTCTCACGCTCAGACTGCTGTGTTCACTCCCAAGTCAGTGTGGGACTCTAATGCTCATAGCTTGTGTATCTTGGCTAGTTTTTACAACAAGACCAAACAAATGCTCTTAAAAGTGATCTTGGAGTTCTTCTTGTATATCTTCATATTCCCTAAGTCTGTGATGGGCATTTGTTCCAAATGGAAAAAAAAATAAAAAGGAAGAAAAAGAAGAAATAAGAGCCCCAGAATGCAGATGGGGTAAACTCGTGGCCTTGGAACACTCTGGTTATCCAGACTGAGCATGTGGAGCAGGTTAGGGGCGTGCAGCGAATGCCGTTTGTCCTGATCAAGCCTCGGAAAAAAGCATGGTGTCCTGTAGTGGCTGTTGAGCCAGTTGTGATGAGATTGGGCGGGCAGGGTTTGTGCGTCCATTAATCTGGAGATCATTTGAAAAATTAAAGAATTGGAAGGAGGATGTGGAGGCTTAAGCTAGTATAATTCTCTCCACATGTAGAGAAGGCTCTTGCAAATTCATTCAACATAACACTACACAGCAAAACAAAAACATCCTCCCAGAATTGAGTGAAAAACCACCGGCCTCATAGGACTTAAGTTCCATAAGAAGACTGTGTTGAATTTCTTAGGGACCCTTTTAAATCTTGTTTTTTTTTTTTCCTTTGTAAACAGTAAGATTTAAATCTCCCTGGTATAGTTTTCCACTAGAATGGGGGCAGGTCTGCCAGGACTGTTTTCTGCCGTGTCCCTGGTATGTAGATACGTGAAGGTCGGATGCGTGAATGCATGGCTGGCTCCCTGGCGTGGTCCTGGAGACGGGGAGAGGAGATGGATGGACCAGATGGCTCTGGCGGTTCTCTCCTGACATAGTTCTGCTGTGGCACAGACTGGGTTGTAGTTGTGGCTGATCAGGGTCGATTCTCCTTCACTGCCCTGGACTGGAGCTAGACACTTGTTTTGTTTAAGGTCCACAGATGATTCTCATGTGTGTACCAGTGTACCAGCCAGACAGCATTGGAAGGAAAATGGAGGTCAGCTTAAGCCAATTGGTTCACATGTGAAGAAATCAGCATGGCGCCTTTGGCGATGGACCCTCACAATTCAGTAGTTGAAAGTGTTTTCCGCCTGTGTTTTCTTCTGCTAGTTTGGACTCCCCTGCATACTGAATACTTGGAAGCTAATTGGGCACATTTTTATTATGCCTTGCAGAATGTATTATTGGGATATTGGTGCATTTTTAAAAACCCAGCCACAACTACAGGTGGTTTCCGGCTGTACACACTAAATCTAGCAAGTCCCTTGTCCCAGTTCTATACTTGACCTCTAGTTTTTCATTTTCTTTATTGTCACCAGAAGGAGAATCAGGAGCACCCTAGACTTTTGATTTCAGAAATGCAGGAAGCCCCACAGCTAGAAAAACCAGGAGTGGGTGAGTGGTGGCCAGTTGGCCGCTGTTTAACACTTTCCTGGACACTTGTGGAGGTTTCCATCCAGTTTTGGGTGCTTCTCTGGCTGTGTAGTAACGCAGATCCTATTTTGTGATACGAACAAGTTAACCTTTTAAAAGTTCTGCATTTTAGCATCTCTAGGAAGGTCAGGAAGTTATTTCCCTCTTATACCTCAAGGCGAAATAGTTTAAGTGACTCATTTCTTTTCTGACTTCTAGAAACTGGAGAGAACAAACAGAAGTTTTAGAAGTGTGTGTGTGTGTGTGTGTGTGTGTGTATGTGTGTATATGCATGTCCAGGTAGGAAGGCATGAGTTCCAAAGCTGGTGCATTTAGGGGGGGAAGAGGTGCACACATCCAATGGAGTGTGGGGATCTACACAACTAGTAGTTGAGGAACTGGGGGGCTGAGTTTGGGCATTAGGAAGGGATTAACTGGACTCAGGGAGAGGGGGATCAAAGGTGCATTAGTTATATGCTGCAAACCTTTTAGCAATGGTTTGCCTGGCTCCACAGCAGAAGGAGACAAGGCTACCTCATCTCTGCTTCATCCTGGCCTGTAGGCCCCATTAGCAAGGGACAAAATAGTGTGGCCCCACCTCTGCCTGGCTGTGGGCTGTCTGGCCCTTCTTGCTACATAACCTTGGGCAAGTTGCAAATCTCTCATAGACCACTGTGGAGGTAAAATGAGAAGAAATACAAGTGTTTACAACAGTGTTTGGAACGTAGTAAGGACTCAAACGTTAGCCCATAGGAGCAGTAGTATTTCTGTGGATTATCTGGGGACCAAATGATCATTGCTAATATAGTTTGTATTACCAATTTCAAATGATTGAATGAACAACCCCATTTTAATCAAGAGATTGCTATAGAGAACCGCCTCAACCAGTATGTATAATCAGGGAGAAATAGATTAGAAATTAATTTTGCTTGAGAGCAGTGAACTGTTTTTGTACCATGACCAGTTTTGTACAAATAAAAATGTTCACGGACTGCATCTATTTTCCATGTAAAATTTATTGAGACTGTCTCAACACCTTTAACAAATGATAACTGAACATTTAGTATCCTCAACACCCTGGAGATAAAGTGATGCATAAAACAGAAACGTCCCTGGCCCTTGTGTAGCTAAATATCTAGAGGGGAGATGATCAAATAACATGCAGTTATACAGTGATAAATTAAACAATTGTAGATGTTGCGAGGTAGGCAGAAAGCTTGGTACCATGATTGACAGTGAAGGGATCCATGTCAGACTGGCATTGGGGAAATTGACATTTGAGTAGAAATGGAAAGGGGTGAGGATGTCTCAGTAGTCTGGAGAGTTTGGGGTGGGGGCTGCCTTGGGAGGAGCATACTCCTGGTGGGGGCATCGCCTGCCCCGAGACCCTCAGCCAAGCAGGAGTTGGGTGTGTTGCAGGGATGAAGGACGGATGGTGTGGAGGTGCAGGGAGCAAGGTGGGACAGAGACTGGCGTGGGTGTGAGAAGCAGGCCCAGGTCAGATAAGGAGTGGGGGCCGGATGCTGCCAGGGCTCTGGAGAAGCTGTTGATGTCCCTGACCCTCCCACAGCAAGAAAGACAATTCTTAATGCACCTTTCCTGTTGGGTGTTTTTCTATTCACTAGTGAAAACATGGGTACGACTTGCGTGTGCGTCATGGAACTGTTGGTATCTGTGTGTGTGTGTGTGTGTGTGTGAGTAGTGGCAGTGGCGAGGTGGCCTTCTAAATTCTTCCTTGTAGTTCCATCGCAGCCTGAGTTGTGAAGGCAGGCGTGGCCTGTGGCCCAGGGGGCATCGTGCAGATCCCACGTGAGGGGCAGTGGCGTGGAGCACACAGTAGGCCGCCAGTCAGGTCTGGAAGTTACATACAGCTTTGTTTTGTTCAGAGCAGACTGTGTGCGCATCAGGTCCCGGTTGTGACAGATGTAAATATTATAACCCTGGCCCATGTCTGGCACACCGAGTGCTGACGGGTATATTTGCTTTGCAACCACAGGATCCCGGCCAGGGCCTGAATAATCCAGAAACTCTGAGATCAGCACTTCTAGATCTGTGCGTTTGGGAAGAGTTACCGTGGGTGCCTTTATCAGTTGTAAATTTCTACCATCAAATTGCTAGCCTTCAACTCTGCTGGTTCTAAAGACACAAAGGACTAGGGCTCTTTGGAAAGTTGTTTTAATACTTGTTAGTCCCATGACTTTGTCTGTTGAGTACTGAGAAAGAACTGTGCTGCTCTGTCACTGAGCTTGCCTTCTCTTTGTGCTTGCTCGCTTCCAAGTCCTGACTGGGCGTTGCAGCCAGGGGCTTTAATGTGGCTTCCTGCGGGTCACTGATCTCTTAGGGGTCACCCTGTTATTTTGTATTATGTTAATAGCTGCAGACTGGTAAAAATACAGGTTTCTCAAGTTTCCTCTTTGGAGAATGCGTGGGTTTGTGAGGCCTGTCCCATGTGGCCTGATTGCACTGCTCAGCCCCGTGTGGTGGGTGCGTGTGTGTGTGTGTGTGTGTGTGTGTGTGTGTGAAGTCTGTTTAGAACCAGATTGTCCTGGTTACTGAGGACCTCTCAACACCTCGTCCAGGGCTCAGGTGAGGACACGTTGACCTCCAGCAGTGAAGTCACTTTCTGAAGACTGAGCCTGTGGGGTGGCAGAGTTGGGACTATGCCTGGCGTTTCTGTCCCCTCAATCTGTGCTCTTTGACAGAGCTGTGCCCATGCTGTTAATTGTAAAGAAAATGGTCCAGTGACAGATGTAATGAAACAAAAACCACCCAGTGATTCCAAGTCACTGAGCTGAATCTTTTTATTTTCTGCAGTGAGCAGTTTAAGAGAGAAAATGTGTTTCTTGCTAATGGGGTGGAAACAGAACTTATTTTTAGAAAATAAGAATGAGCAAAATAAAACTAGGTTACAGACAGAAATAAATGTTAGTCTAGGATATTTTGTGTGTTTGTTTTAAAACAGGGATTAAATTATATGTTAGTGGGAGTAGGATTTCAAATTCATAATGTCATCAGTACTTAATTTAATTAAAATAATAGATGTATTTGTAAGTCTGCTTTTGTTAGATAATATTATTTAATTTACTAGTCTGTTTTATAATCATTTTTTTTCTTGAGGTAAAAACAAACACTGTACCTCTTCAAATTATTAATTTTATAATAACAATGTTCTGTTTTCTGAACATTTATAGATTCAATTTATATCATTTAGGCTTATGGGTGCTTTTTTCCAAGTGATGATAATGATTTTGGTCATAAATTAAATCCCCCTGGTCTGAGAAAGTAGTGATTTCTTAATACTTGGAAGATAGTTTTTTGTACTAATTAGTGGTGTATATGTAACGTAAAACGAGGAGCTCACCTGCTTAATACTAACCTGAGCGGCATTGTTGTCCACTGTTGCTGTGACAAGTGACACTTTACAGAGGTGTTCTATACTTGCTTTAAAAAAGTGTTGATTCAGTCATTAGGTGCTGATGTAGTATTAGCTTATCTTTCATCTACTTGCTTAAATGAACTTGGTTAACGTACTTGGGTTAATTCCTTTTAAATTTTTTTTTTTTTTTTTTTTTGGCCAGGGCTAGGTTTGAACCCCCCACCTCTGGCATATGGGACCCGCCCTGCTCCTTGAGCCACAGGCGCCGCCCGTACTTGGGTTAATTCCACTTAACAGCCTGTCACTGCTTGTATTTACCCACTTTTTTTTTTTTGGTGAAGGATTGGAGGGGATAGCATTTGCTAACATTTATACACACAGGAAAGAAAGGGGGAATGTAACCTTGTTTTGAAAAATTCTGTCGAAACTTATTAGCTACTTGATACCAGTACTTCCTGTTTCCAAAACCAAAGTTTATGCCGTCCTGCCCTCCACTGTGAGATTGGTCATTGCCTGGGGCAGAGTTCCTGGCATATTTGAGGCTCTGCCCCTCTCTTTTCTGCCAGATCTCCAAGCCACAACTGATCCGATCTTTCTCACACCAGCAATACCTGTTTAGTGCTGTCAGTGGCAAAGACCTTGTTGGGTAAATAAGTTTAACTCTCATGGGTGTTCTGGTGCATTCCTGCTGCCCAGGCTGAGTCTCAGCCTTTATGGCTCTCTGGAGTCATTGTCTTGGCTTTGAGTTAAGCCTGCCCTCCTTGATCAATGTTAGACACCCACCTCCCTTCCTTTAGTAAAAATACGGATTAATCACGGGTATTGTATTACTCATACCCGAAGCACTGATGAACTGGTGGTATTACCCAAGGTCAGTGAAAAGTATTCATGGGGGAGGTGTGGTTGAGGGGTGGAGGGTGGAGCAGTGCAAGGTGAGGGGAAAAAGATAAAGGCTGTTCCTGATTCTGAACAGGCGAGGCCAAGTTACCTGCGATAGCTTGTGATGTGCCTATATGTTATATAATAGAAACTGAACATGTGTGATCATGAACCTTGTGTGACAGGCCAGAGGTGGCGGTCCATACAGGTGCAGCCAAGGCCCTGGGCTCAGAAGGCCATGTGAACCCACAAAATGGTTTTGAAATGAGTCAGCTGTGTTTGAATCCCAGCGCTCCCATGATTAGTTGCATAAATCTGGGCAAGTTTCTTAGCCCCTCCGGCCCTCAGAACCTACCTCGTGGGGTAATGGGGAGTCAGGACAGCACAGCCCACCGCTAATATTTATTGAGCAATTATTTTCCTTGCTTTTACTGTTGAGCTAAGGTTAGCTAATATGTGTCAGAGCCAGGCTAAGTTTCTCAGACTTTTAGGCCCCCTTTCTCCTATTTTTTATTATTACTCTTGCCCCATCTGTTTTTGTTAGGAAGAAAAATAGGTCAAGTTTCTGTGTGTCTCCTTCCTTTTCTCAGCTTGCGTCCTGTGTGACAGGGGATAACTGGATAGCATTGACTCATCAGTTCCAGGTACCTGGGCCTTAAGAACTTCCTTCTACCCAGTGTTAACTCTGGCTAAGGGGGTGGAATTTTCTTCAGCTTCTTAAAAAATTCTACAAAGAGAATGATTGTTTTGGTATTAGGAAAACCTTATTCCTTCAGTTATACTATTTTTTTTTAAATTTTGGACTATGAATTTTTTTTTATTTACACTTTTTCAGACTGTAAGTAAACAGTGACATGTTTAATGATACCATAACCTTCTCCAAAAAGTTTGACTCCTCATTTTTTAAAAAGGCAAATGCAGTGGAAGCTAATTTGAAATATTTGATTTATTATATCTATCATTTTATTTGGATAGAGAAACTCCTGAAACTGCTTTTCAAAAGGTATTTTAATACATGGGGAAAACCTCCACTATTTTAGTCATCTTCATTTTCCAGTTTCTACATAACAGGGAGAAAGAATTTATCTCATTGTGAAAACATAATTCTTAAGTAATCTTCACTTTGAATCCCCATGCTCATTCACACACAAAAGGATTTAAGGTTATTCTTTAATGATTAAAGTAGGGACAGTTTAAAGATTGGGAAGAGAAGATTTGGGATCAGTAATATGAACCCCAATAAAACTTCTTAAGTGTTTCCCATTTGGAAGGGATGATGGCAGTTGGCGTTCAGCAGCTCATCAAGTTAACATTTCATGTTGGATATTTTCATGTGCTTTTGCTTTGCTAGTCTTAAGAGATCTGCCAAGTTATCATGGCAAGTTGAAGTAAATGAATTAGGACAGGATTTCTCAAGTTGCAGATTGGTCCATTAGTAGGTCATGAAATCAGTTTAGTGGGTTTACCCACTAAAGCATTACCAAAAAGTGAAAGTGAGATAATGAACATATCAGCATGTCCGGTGCCTTGTGAAGGCTATTCGTATTGCTTCTGGAAACTTTTACTTCATCTGTTTTCATTGTGTACATACTGGAAATGTAACTCACTGTATATAAAGTGGGTTGCAGACAGAAAAGTTTTAAAGCCACTGATCTGGGATATTTTAGAACTTTTATCCAAGTTCTTTAGAGCGAGTCTAATTGTGCATAGAAGGAATGTGCTTATAACTGAATCTTAGCTGTCTTTCCATCTGAGTGGATTCACTGTGACCCTTTTAGGGTTTAGAACTTTGGTCATCACAATGGCATTGTTCTGCAACATATCCTTGACTTCTGTGGTTCCCACTCTGATCTTCCCTAGCATGGTGTCTAGATGGGAGAGGCCCACTTAGCCTGGCCTGTTGTCATAAACATAATTACACAGAGTGCCTATGACCCCACAAACTGTAATTTTCAAATTAAAAATGTGTTTTTGTATCTGTTGGGGTCATCATTTTTCTTTACTCTCTACACCATATATAATTGCTCCCATCCTTTACAGTAGAACCACACTATGTATCACAGAAGGTAAGTCTCTGAGAAGGCTAAGTGTGAGGCAGAAGTGGGCAGAAAGGGAGGCCAGTCCAACCAGGGTTGAAATAAGAGAAACTAGCTTCTCAGGCCACCAAGAGAAGAAAGACTCCCAAGCACAGGGGAGCTTTGGGAGAATTTGGCAAAGCAGAAAGAGGTAGAAATAACAACTGCTGCTGAGACTGGAGTATCAGAGGGTTAAATTGTAGAATGAGAACAAGAGATTCCCTAACAAGGGTGACAATATATTGCTATAAGGTGTAACATATTTTAGTAATGGTAATTCAGAGACACCCCCGCCCCCGAGCTAATACATTTTATAAATGGAAAATAAGGTTTATGACTTCAATGCTAAAGATTCATAGATGAAATTAGGAAAATAGTGGTCTTCCTAAATTAACATGTCTCATGTACCATTGCGTTTTTATGTATTTTTTTACTATAAACCATATTTTAAAATCTTAGATAAACTGTATTTAACAGATGCTTGGAATCTTATTCAGATTGACATTTGTAAGGTTATAAACCAAAATGTAAAGAATTTCCAGATTTTGTTCTTTGAACTCTGAGTTGCCTCGAAAAACTTTTTAAAGAATTGTCTCATTTTGGGCGGCACCTGTGGCTCAGTCGGTAAGGCGCCTGCCCCATATACCGAGGGTGGCAGGTTCAAACCCGGCCCCGGCCAAACTGCAACCAAAAAATAGCTGGGTGTTGTGGCGGGCGCCTGTAGTCCCAGCTACTCGGGAGGCTGAGGCAAGAGAATCGCCTAAGCCCAGGAGTTGGAGGTTGGTGTGAGCTGTGTGAGGCCACGGCACTCTACCGAGGGCCATAAAGTGAGACTCTGTCTCTACAAAAAAAAAAAAAAAAAGAATTGTCTCATTTTTCTGGCCCTTGTGCTACATTTTACTTAAAGTGCTTAATCCATTTAAGAAAGTAAAACTATCCTACTGTAATTAAGCTTTTCAGATTAGTTTTTTAAAAAAGGCATAAGGGAAGTAGTTAGCTGTTATGATACATCTGTAGTTTCTTCGTAGTGAATTATTTTATAATGGTTCTTCCGGAAATGGTTAATGATTTCCTTTATAACCAGCTGTCAGTAAAAGACAAGTTTTTGTTATGAATATGTAGACATGTCATTTGTCCTTGTCTTTTTCACTTAAAGTAACCAATAGCTCCCATTAGTGTGAATTTAAAAATAGGTACTGTTTAAACAAGGTTTAACCTTTGTGACAGGAGCTATGGAGAAGTCAAAGCTGATGGGAATTTGCTGGATGCCAAGTACTTGGGTAATGAATCCTCTTGCAACAAAAGAAATGAAAACATTTACAGCTTGGGTAACTTCAGAGAGAGAAGCAGAGTTCTTTCTTGTGCAACCGGTATCAGACAGAGCATTTACTTAAAGTATTTCCACCCTGTTCCACTCTTGATCATTAATTGCACTGTAGGATTAAGTCTCTTGATAATGTGTTGAGACTTTGGGAAAACATTATTTGAACATAGTATTATTAGGTAGTAACAGATTTGATTGAAATGCCTTGACCTTTGGAGTAACGGAGGTGTATGTTGGTATTTGGGGCAAAAGTCTTAATGCCTGGTAGGTGAGGACTCAGGAGCTACAGATTCAAAGTAGGTAGTTGGTGTTTTCATATACTTGCATCATGGAAGAGGTTGGAAGCTACAGAGTAAATATGAGATTACTACAGTCATCTTGATCCTTAAAAGCTTCCTGTTTGAATGAAGATGAATCAGATCACTCAACTGCTGTAAGATCTGGATTATGACTGATGTGTCTGTTCTTCATCACTAAAACTGAATATTTCTCTAAGGCCTCTTTTAACTCCAGATTATTTGAATCTTTGAAGTCTTAAATAGTCTCTAAATCCCATAAGAATAGAGGTGGTTACACTTTATAAACATTGCTATCAACCTGTTCACATGTGAATTCTTTGTTTTTAGGCTTTTCATCTTGCTTTGTTTCTTGTTTCTTCTGTCATTTTCTGCCATTCTAATTTTGAAGATTTTCTTGTGCCTGTTAAGTGTCCATATAGACAGTCCAAGCCAACTCCAAGGCTTCAGTTTAGCCCCTTGGGGAGATCACTTGCAGTTTCCAGATTTGGGGTTGCCTTGTTTTTGTTTTTTCTGTGACTCTGCAAATCAGCCTGTGGGAAAATGGTAAGGCCTGGAGTCTTAGAAGGACAAGCCTCCAGAGGGAATTGAATTAATGTGGAGAGTTGAAGTGAGAGAAAGTTGAGTTGGTGTCCTTTATTCCTTTATTCCAATGCCCACACCCACTACAAATGTGTTTATGTTTGAACTTTTGCCAAAACTCCCTTAGTTTAAAAAGGGAGGTTTTGTGTGGATGGAAAAGCTAACGCTGAAAGGGCTTCCATTAGCAAGTCTCCCATCTTGGTTACTCACTGCAGCTTTCGGTACAGATGCTGCAAGTAACTCAGCACTTCTAAGAAATCATCCTTGTTGTTTCACTTCAGCGTGGAGCTGAGATCCAGAGCGGCTAAATGAGCGGCCGATGAGCGCCTTGTCAGGAGGCTGGCCTTCCTTTGGAGTTGAATTTTGTCTCTTCAGACTGCCATGACAAAGTGCCACAGCCTGGCTTAAACATCAGATGTTTATTTCTCACCGCTCTGGGGGCAGAAAGTCCCGGATGAAGGTGCAGATTTGGTTCCTGGGGAGGGCGCGTTCCCGACTTGCAGGTGGCAGCTTTCTCCATGTGGGTCACACGGCAGGAGGTGGGTAGGGCTGGAAGATTGAGAGCCCACGAGCTCTTCCTGTGAGGACGCTAATCCCATCGTGGGGGCTCCAGCCACATGAACTCATCTCAACCCTGATTACCTTCCAAAGAACCCACCTTCGGTTTAGGACTTCTACAAACGGACATTAGGGGACACGGCAATCTGGAGGTATCCGTGGGGGGTGGGGGTTAGCGTTGACTGACACCGACAGCCGTTGCTGTTGCTACTTAACTGCCAGTGACTCCCAGCAGGCTTTGTTGTTGGGGGTGATCACGTGACATCATTCTGGCCAATGAGGTGAAAGCAAACCCCCAACCCCCTCACTTCTGAGAGTGCTTGGTCTTCCAGCTAAGGAGAACGTCTGTGGTGTCGTCCTGCCTTGTCCTCCACCTGTGTGTGTGGAGAGGGGAGCCCGGGTCCCCCGAGACACCCCCAGCTCTGACAGCAGCTGCCGACTGACCCCAGCGCTCTTGTCTAGCAGTCGGTGCCTGTGCCCCGGGCGTCCCGGCAGCCTGGTCTACCCCGGAGGACGCGCCACCTGCCGGGGCTGGAGGAGGTGCCCGCTCTGATCGTCCCTGTACCTCCTCCTGCCGTGTGTCCCTGTCACAGGGTGGTCATCCCTGGGGCATTAGTGCGTGTGTGTTCCTCCCCTCCACTGAACTGTGAGCTCCTGCACGTGGGGACCGCGTGTCACCCTCTCCTAATCATCAGGTTCTGCCCTGTCCTCACACCTAGGAGGGACACGGCGACTGGTTAAGGGAATGAGCCCCTGCCCAGCGTCCTGGTCCTGCTGACAGTGGTCCGTTTACTCTTCCTGACTCACTGTGGAGTCCGGCTGTTTGTTTTTGTGGAAAGCCCAGGCGGTAGCCTGACGGGAGGTAAGTGGGAAAACAGTCTTTAATTAAAAGTACCTGTGCTGTGTAAATAGCTGCTCCCCCGGGTTTAGTTAGAGGCAGACAATCCTCCAGTGACTTAGACGGAGACGTGCCTCACTCCTCACGCTCATTTTTTCATTGTGGAAACAGAAACCAAGTAAGAGCTGACTTATGAAACATTTGAACCGTGCAGAAAAAACACCTAATTGTTTTTGACATAAAGGTCTCTTTTTTTTCTCTTTAAGAACAGAAAACAAAGTTTTCCAGAGAAGCACTTTCAACTGTGTAGTTATTTCAAATTGAGACATAGGTTGGGATGGCCCAAATCTGATATGCAAAATACTCTGAAGCTTTTGAGCTCTGACGTGATGCTCAAAAGGAAATGTTCCAATTTCAGATTTTCTGTATTTGCAAATATTCCCAAATCTGGAAAAAATCCAAAATCTTGAAACGCTTTTGGTCCCAAGCATTTCATGGTTTATTTCCAAGTGTCCAGGGAAATGCATGGTCTCAAGCATTTCAGATAAGGAGCAGGTGAGTGGTAGGGAGTCAGAAAACATTCCCACAGGAACCAACCAGTTCAACCCACAGGATGGCTGACATTAGACGTTTGAATTGAAAAGTTGTAAAATGATAGGATTACTGGCTGTCAGTTTTCCAAGAGAGAAACAAACCCAGAGAAATGGTAAGTCAGGATTTAAGTTTCTGGAACTTTTAGTTAAAGTTCTTTCTTTGCTACCATATGTAATGTGAGAAAGACAAAAATGTTGAATTTCATCAGCAAAAACCCATCAGGAATATGAGTAGCTGTTCAGTTTATTTCGGCAGGAGCCAGTGTACCCAGAAGAACCTTGGGATTATCTCAGAAAGGCAGCTTGGGGTTGTGCTTGGACTGAGTGCTTTGAAGGCACCATTAGGGAAATGGAGCCCGATCTGGGATGGATGTGGCCCAGGATGCGGCCCAATTTAGCTGGTTGCTATCTGAGTGATTTGTATCTAGGAGGAAGGGGATTAAGGTGGAATTAGAGTGAGTAACCATTTAGAAAAGAATTAGCACATATGTTAGTGAAAGGAAGGGGGTGGTTGGTCATTCTTCTGGTAGGGCTGTGATTCTTCTAGGTCCCATTCTGAGCCTTTGTTATGCGCTGGTGGGAATACTGGGATTGAGTTGTCATTAAACTGGTCGTCTATTGTTGGTAGAGTGTATTTCTCATTTGTCAACAATATGTTTAATTTTATTCTGAATGCTGATGCTTAAGGAAGGTTACTTTTTTGTTGTTGTTAAGAGACAATGTCTCACTCTTTCCTCCAGGCTGTAGGACGGGAGTGCAGTGGCAGAGTCATAGCTTACTTTAGCTTTGAGAACTCCTGGCCTAACACCATCTTTCCATGTTGGCCTCACCAAGTGCTGGGATTACAGGTGTGAGCCACCATGCCCAGCCAGAAAGTGTAGTTTTAATAGAAAAATGAGATGGTAAGTAGAGGTTTAGAGAATGTCTGAGCAACTGTGTCTGGGTGGTCACTGTTTTTTAACATCATGGTTGCTCAGTGGTTACATCTCAAAATTTAGAAAAGACACATGGGTAGTTTTCTACCTTGAGAGGCTTTAAAAAAATCATTATAATGACTTTGTACAACCTTGAAATTTGGCAGGATATAAAAGCAAATAAAACTGTGGTGCTATTACTAAATTGTAACTTAACATTTTTAGTCTTTAAAAATGCTATTCAGTTATTGATCAAGAGGTAAAGTTAATTATAGTGTTAGTCATAGTATCAAAAATACCCCAAATCAGTAGAAAGTAAGGAAAAGCAATTTAGAAAATTAAAAGAGCAGTTGGAAGTGGGAGAGGCAGTGTGGGGTAGTGAAGAAATGACCAGAGCCAGCTCTTGTTTTACTGTCTAGGCCTTGCCACCTGTGGTCCAGAACTGGCTTTGGCTTAGTCATTTCATCTCTCTGGGCCTCAGTTTCTTCATCTGTAATAATGAGGATGTTGAACAAATGGTCTCTGTGTTCCTTCTAAAGTTTCTGTCATTAAATCCTTTTGAAGATAGAGTCTCTTCTTTTGAAAACAGGAGTTTGTTTGGTCAGTTGGGCCAGGTCATACATTTTATGGAATTATTATTCAGCTCTTAAAGACAGGAATGTTGGAGGCTTTGAAAGCTAATCCAGCAGGAAGCTTTTTCTGGTCTGTTCTGTTTCCTTCCTCTCAGGAATGACTTGGCCTAAATGAACCATCTTCCCAGTCCATCCCCTTTGTAGTTTCCTGAAATGAAACTACAATGACTGAAGGGTTTCCTCCTTAGAAAATAAGATACAAAAAAAAAACAAAAAACCCGCCAAGGCAGAACTCTATATTCAGAAATTTACAGTTTAGGAATAAAATGTGGTAATTTTATTTTGTAAATTTTAATGTTGTAAATAGAAAATTATGTAAATATTTAAGTATTGGCACTCCTTGCAAAGTTTGAAATAATGCAGAAGCCAAAAAAGTAAAAGAATTGGTCATAATTTCAGAGATTGACAGGCCACGTGGTTTGGGAATTTTTATGGGATTGCCACATGGCCAGCCCACTCTAGCAAGCCACAGAAATGCCTTATTTTTTTAGTCGGTTCAAGTCTGATGTTGTTGCTGGTATTTAATTTTCTGCGAATACGGACCTACCTATATTTAATGTGCTCTCAGACCTGTTTTTTTGTTTTTGTTTTTTGAGAGGGAGTCTCACTTTGTTGCCCCAGGCTAAAAGGGCTGTGGTGTCATAGCTCCCAGCAAGCTCACATTCCTTGGCTCAAGCAGTGATCCTCTTGGCTCAGCCTCCCTGAGTAGCTGGGACTATAGGTGTGCACCACCATGTCCGGCTATTTTTCTGCTTTTTTAGTAGAGACGGGTCTAGCTCTTGCTCAGGCCAGTCTCATCTTTTTATAACCTTCTTTTTTAGCCTTCAAAGTTGTCAGCCAGGTATTTATCAAGAGATATGTTATCAGTGTTGCTCCTGGCAGTGCAGAAACACCTCCATTCACAATAGGACTTTGTAACAGAAGTGCTGGACCACCCTCCAAAAGAGCAAACATGATCATACTAATGTACACAGCTATGATTTAATAAAAAAAAAAGAAAAGAGCAAACAACAGGTGGGACGTGTCCTGCTTTGAGTTTGGGGGAAGAGCACAGAGCACTCTTCCAAATACGAGAGTTAACATGAGAGTTAATACAGACGGGTGCTGTAGCAAAGAGGTTCAGAGGGCAGACTTGGGAGCTAGATGGTGACACTGCTTCTTATTAGCTTTGTAGACTTAGGCAAGTTACCTAGCCTCTCTGTACCTCAGTTTCCCCATCTGTACAATGTGGGTGAATTTAATATCTACCTCAAAGGTTGTGGGGCACAAAGTCATAATGAAAACAGAGATTCTCGGGCAGTATATCTCAGGTGGGCATTCGCATTTAACAGATTCCATGCTGGTGCTTATGCTGCTGGCCCTGTGACAACACCTCGGAGGTAACTGCTGTGCCTTTCTTTCTTTCTCCTTTTTAACACACAAACACGTATGTAGGCATTTGTTTTACCAAAAACAAAAAAAGTATACGGAGTTAGTATGTGATGTTTTTCTCCTACTGAATATATTGTGAATATTTTCCTTTTCTTGTTCTAATACATGATTTTAATCTGCATAATATTCATTATTATGTTTTTTGTTGTTGTTGTTTTTGGCGGGGGAGAGGGAGGAGACAGCGTTTCACCACGGTACTCTACCCAGGTACCCAAAGCAACCTCAAGTTCCCAGGCTCAAGCAATCCTCCTGCCTCAGCCTACTGAGTAGCTGGGACGACTATAAGGACTTGCCACAACACACGGCTCTTTTTTCTGTTTTTAGTAGAGATGGGGTCTTGCTCTTGCTCAGGCTAGTCTTAAAAGTCCTGAGCGCAAGGGATCGTCCTACCTTGGCCTCCCAGAGTGCTAGGATTACAGGCGTCAGCCGCCATGCCTGGCCAGAAATGAATATTCTGTACATATGCTTTTATTTACATTTCTCTTTATCTCTTGGGGTAAATTCCTGCAGGTGGTATCACGAGGTTCAAAGGTGTGTTCATGTTAAGGCTGCCCGCTGTGCACTGCCAACAAGTTCTTCAGAAGGGGAGTAGCAAAAGTTTATCGTCTTACTATATAAGTTATCTATGAGAGTAAACACAGATTTTCTAAATGTGATTAGGGGAATGAGGAGAAAAAACTTTGTCATTAACTTTTTTTATGTGTGTTTGGACTCTGGTGGATTAGGCAGAGATATGCCAGGAGAAACCAGGGGAAAAAGAATAGGACTGAACTGTGCCTCGAGTTCAGGGAGTTTCTGGGATTCAGACTTGAATTAACTTAATGATGCTGTAATACATATTTGATATGGGTGATTTTATGCAAACAATACTTTCTTTTTATTTATCATATATGACGTCTGTGATTGTTGCTAATCCAAAGGTCTTGATTTTAAAAATGTGTTTTGATGATGATATCCAGGATTTAGAGTTTGGGTTTCGTTAAGTCTACTGCCCTCTCCATCCCTGTGTGGGCCTCTCTGGCCCTAGGCTGAGCAATTGAGGCTCTTCTGGGGGACTTGGAATGAGACTGGGTGCAGCTGGGGAAATGCAGCAGCACTGCCTGACACCCCACTCACAGCCGGTTACATGGGGCGAAGTCACGATTCTTGAGTTTAGTAAGTGAAGGCCAAGGTGGGGTTTAATGTAGCATCTAAGGGGCACGCCCTCTGCAGGCCAGTCTGGCTCTCACAGAGGGGCCATAGCTCTTCAGCCTTTGGTTGTAAGATAAGCTGGACTCTCCTGCATTATCAGAACATTTAACTAGTAGGAGATCTCAAGGGTCATCTGGCCCAGCCTTCTCCTTTTACAGAAGAGGAAGTTAAATAATTTACAATTTTCTAGTAAGCTTCACCATATAAGAGTTTTTGTAAGTTCCTAGAATAACATAGCCAGCCTTGGAACAGAGTTGGATGCTTTTTATCTCCTTTTTTGGGATGAGCTGAGTGTTTGAGATTTGAAATGACTGTGTAGTGGACCAGCAGGAAGGCCTGACAGTGCTGTGAGGTGCCCTGCAGGCTTCCTGCTCAGCCTGGGGGGTGGGAGGCTCACATGGGTGCTCCTGAGGCCCAAGGCCTGCCTCACCATGCCTCTGTCCCAGTGGAGACCAGGCTCAGAGCTGCACCGTCCTTCCTGTGTGACCTCCCAAGACTTCAGGGTGACCTCCAGTGAGGAGCAGCTGTCTTCTATGCCCGTCTCACATTTCTTAGACTTCATATAATAGTTCTGTTACTGTGATTCACACATTTTCTTTTCCGTTTAATAAAGAAATACACGGGACAATTACTTCTTCTAAAAAGCAGCAGCTGCCCCGAACACAAAGTGTGCCTTTTACCACTGGATGACACTGTTAGACTACAGAACACTCTTCACTGGTAGAATCAAGTCCTTGAACTTAAGATTTCAAGCTCCTTTATGTAGGAGAGAAAGAAACTCCGAATCGCTTAATCATCTATCAAATGTTATTTGATAAGTGTAATTTATCAGTCTAAGGCAATTTTAAGGCCATCAGTTATTAAAGAAGTTCATTAATTGGATATCATTGTGATTGCTTATAGGTTTGTACAGATGAACATGCTGCATATTAAGGAACTACTAATTACTTCATGAGAATATTTACACTAATCAATGTACTGACACTCATTTCCAAGCAGACAAAAATCTGAGGCCAAAGATTCATTCATACTCAACGATTAATGGTATAGACTTTTAGGAAGGTTTTGTTGCATCATCTTATTCACGAGGGAGTATAATCTACTAGTTAGAAAAATGAGCGTTTGGCTCCTGGTACTCATCTATATCGAGAGTTGTGGGCTCCTCCAAGGTCAGATGAAAGAGAATTTGTTCAAAGCATGGGTTGACTTTGGCTTCTTCTGTAAAATCTGAGGTCTACCCTTCCCAGGGTTGACCGGGGCACAGACTGGTCAAGTTCAGGTAAATAGTTGTGACTGAGCTGTTTCTGAGGATAAAATAAGTCGGGCCTTTGGGACACAAAAGGGATAAGAAAACTTCAAATTTAATCTTAATAACAGCTGACTTTAGTATCCTAAGAGAAGCATTAACAGGGATTTTACGGAGGAACGCCGATGGGGAATCAGGACAGGTTTGCTGGTGTGAGTTTCTCCATTCTGGCTCTAATCTTTGCCGGGGTTCAAGCCACTTGTTGTATAAAGTGTCCACAGTGTGAAATGCCCCCTGGGGCTGGGGAGGGGGGACAAGACCTCAGGGGTTGTGGGGGCGTGGCTTGGTGTCTGCTAGTTCTTTTGTAACTACTAGTCACCCGGTGGCTGCTTCTGCTTCCTGTGGCTTCTGTCCAGCCTGGGCTGGAGTTAGGGGAGAAGGTGGGTGTCACTCAGCAGGCTCTTCCCTTCTGTAGGGAGGTGACACGGAAACACATGGAAAGGTAGCTCCCAGGGTGGAGGGATGCATATGTGTCAAATTCAAGGGGCCAGGGAGTGACAACTCAGACACCACAGGGCAGTGTGAACAGAGGCGATACCTGTCAAGGCGTGGGCATGGAGGAGTCGTGGAGAGGTGGCTCGAGTGACAGAGGGCTCTGCGAGGTACCTGTGGTCTCCATTGCGCTGGCGCAGGGACAAGGGGCAGAGGTGGGGTTGGGAACATGCCGGCCATGTGTACAGTGGCCTGGCTTGCCTGGTGTCAGGTTGCTACTGGGGTGCAGGAACTGGAAGCTTGAAAAGGCGGTTGAGGACCAACTGTCAAGAACCTTGAGGCCAGGGGAGGCCAACAGTGGAACATTCTGTCCTGTGTGTGTGACAGTGCTGCCGGGCCGGGTGGGCTCCTGGTCTGGTTAAATTAGGTGATGGATTGAATTAGGCAGCAGGTGCAGCTGCATGGGCCGCCGAGGGCAGGCTTCTGAGAGCGAGAGGTGAGCATGTGAACTCAGTTCCAGCAGTAGTGACAGGGGAGGGTTTTCAAGTCCACTTATGAAAAGGAATTGATGATTGATTGATTGATTATCAAGGTCAAGGGATAGGGCATTGTCAGAGATAACTTAGATTAGAAACCTGGTGGGTGATGGAAACTTTGGGAAAGAGTCGGGGGAAGGTAGTGAAGGATTCCTTTAGGGAGAGGATGGTGTGTGGTGTCTTCTCTGTTGCTTTTTGAAACACAGTAGCTTCAGCTGAAATTTGCCAGGGATGACTTGCACTATGGCGTGAGCTCTGGGGTTGGCGGGGTTTGGTCTGTTCTCCCTACCACCTGGGCAGCGCCTGTTCTCTGGAGGCCCTGGGGAAATGGGCAGGTAAGGTGGAGCTCAGTTTGGCGTGTCCTGATTCTGATGTGAACGGTCCAGGATGAAGCAGGGGTTATGGAGCCCTGAGCTCATGATACATGCTTTAGAAATGGCTCATGGAGTTGAAGGGGTAAGACCATGTGAGGTCTCCAGAGGCAAGAGACCGGGGCTGTGGGCCTATTCCTGGCACTGAGGGCCAGGCAGGAAGGAAAAAGCTTGTGCAGAACACTGTGGAGAGGACAAGGAAAGGGTGTTCCCAGAGGCTGGCCTCCAAACCAAGAAGAAGATGGACAGTAGCTTCAAATCCAGGGCGAGGCTGAGGAGGAAGAAGCCACCCTGGACGTGGGCTGTTACACAGAGAGGCACCTACTGTGGGGAACTAGGAAGAAAGGCATTTGTTTTCTGCTAATGACCAGTGGTGGCTTTGTCCTTGGCTGCCTCCGGGATCACCGCCCATGAGGACAGACCTTGAGGGCCTGAAGCACAGGAAGTATTTATCTGTTGGAACATCTGCACAGACCCGTCACACAGACAGCCTCTGGAAAGCAGTCGGTCAGGAGGATGTTTGCTCCTCCTCAGGGTGACATTTCTCTGGGTTCCTTTCAGTCTCAGCCATTTTCCTGAACCAGCCCAAATGCACTGGTTTGGTTGATAAACCATTATGTGCTTTTTGGACTTCAGATGGGCCTGCCTGGGCAGGGACGTGGAGAGCCGCAGAGCAGAGCCGGCTCTGACCCGCTGCCCTCGGGTAGCTGTGCCATGTGTCACCTCTGCATGGGGTGGGTGCCAAACCTCTGGGCACCCCGCTCACGTCGTGCTGAGGTGTGCAGCTGTTGGCCACGGCTCACAAGCATTCTTCCTCTCGTCACGCGCTACTCACAGAGTTGGGATGGTTCTGTAACCTAGCGGGGGATTCCTGAATCTGTGCCAGAGTGGAGGAACTGAGCGTGCACAATTCATTATCTTAAATCTTAGGACTTGTTTAGGTAACTGGAAAAAATCAGCAAGGATCAGCCTCTTTTTTTGCCAGGGCAAGGGGATGTGACAGTTGGCTGAGGGCCCATGAAGGATTTTAATTACCTTTTTAATCACTGTCATTTCCTCCCTTGGCCTAGCAACTTAATGAGTCTTTATTTATTTTATATTAGTTTTGTTTTATCTAGAGACTTATTTTCTCACACCTTAGAGTGTTTTTGTTTTCATTTCTCTTTATTTTGTCTTAAAATACAGTAGAACTTCTGTAAGTTGATCACCCCAGGGACTGTAACAAACTGGTCAACATAGAGAGGTGGTCAACGTCAGGAACTAGGCCTCCTGTACTGATACGCACCTGTGGTGCTTGTCTGGTCTATGAGATGAGGTCAACTTGAGGAGGTGGTCGGTAGGGAGGTGGTCAGCTATGCGGGTTCTACTGTAAGTTAGTTTGAATAACCAACTTTCTAGCAAAACTGGATCATTCAAGAGCTATACTACTTTTTGTTTTTAACATTGACTTTGATCATGATGTAATTGGGTGATCCAGAAAATGCCTCTCTCAGTAGAGTGTTGGGCTTGGAGAGCTCGAATGCAGAAGGAATGTGGCTGCAGAAACAGTTTGCTAGTTTCTATGGAAAGCAGCCCCCACGCTCATCCGTTGGCTGTCAGCCTGGCTTTCTTCTGATCAGGCAGCAGCTGGGTTTTGGGTGCCCAACTTCGGTATAACCTCTCTGAGTTCCAGCATCAGCTGTTGTACCTTCTGAACAGCCACTGTATATGTATGAGTAATTTTTTTCTTGGCTGG
Source organism: Nycticebus coucang (assembly GCF_027406575.1). Taxonomy (NCBI): domain Eukaryota; kingdom Metazoa; phylum Chordata; class Mammalia; order Primates; family Lorisidae; genus Nycticebus; species Nycticebus coucang. The sequence continues at coordinate 58,332,363 of NC_069799.1, forward strand.
GAATATAAATGCATTGTTTCTAGTACAGAAGGCCGATTTTATGTGCAGGAGTAGTAAGCTTCACCTCTGATGCCAAAAGAATTAGAAGTAAAGTAAACTGTTACATTGCCTGCTGGGACGTTTTGTTACGTGTCCCCAGCGTGTCCCCAGCATCTGTTTACTATGCCCAACATCTTATTTGTGAATTCCAGCCTTGCGGTTAGTTTTCATTGCTGCACAGTTTTCAGTTGTATTGACACTCCCCAATTGATGTAACTATCCTCTTATTAACTGGCATTGGGGTTGCTGCCAGTTTGGGGGTTACTATGAACAGTACTGCCGTGAACATTCTTACAAAGACATTTGTGTGTTTTAATGAAAATGTGTCTTTCCTGCCTCCTATCTAATGCCAGCGAGATGTTTTCAGTTTTGGATGGTAAAGTTGTGATGTTAGGATGCTTCTAAAATCTTGTTGAGGGATGAAGGAAATGGGAAAATATCAAACTCACTTTCTCATATGTTTTTTTATCCCTCCCCAAAGTATATTCTTACAAATAAGGCAGATATTTCACATTTAGAAAATGGAAAAGGAGGAAGGAAAGCCTTCTAAGAAAGGCAAGAAGCATCGGGCAGACAGAACGCAAGCCAGTATCGACGGTGAGCTGGCCCTGGGGAGGGGAGGGCCCTGCTTCCTCCCTCCGTTATCTCTGTCCATGGGAGGCTTGAGAGCTTCCCTTTGGGAACAGAGAGAAAGGTTCCTGTCTTGGTCCTGCCCTTTAGTAGCTGTGTAAACCTTGGGGACAGTGACAAAGTTAACTGTTACTGATTTGTTGTTCTTCATTTCCAGTAACTGCTGATGACAGGCATCATTTACTGAAGGTGTATTATGTTTTAGGCAATTCATTTTCTGTATTTCTTTTATTCTTCATAACCCTATGAGATCATCTGTTGCTCCTTTTTTTTTTTTTTTTGAATTGGCAAGGGTACTTTTCCAAGATTACAGTTATGGTAAGCGTCAGCCTGATCTGGAGCCTGTGCTCTTGAAGCTGTCAGCTTCTTCTGACGACTCTGGGAGTCATGACTCTGACCTCCCAGGGCCAGGTAAGGACTAATCTGATGGGAAGGAGCACACTTAACATCTAGGGCACATGTACACGGACTCCAAACTGGATTTCTCTGATCACACATCTCAGAATGGCAAAATGCTTTTGGTGTGTGCTGTGAGTGACTGTGCTGGGGTCAGGGTGCGGCGTGGCTGCTCTGCTTCAGCTGTCGGTGGGGAAGGGGACCTGGCATTCTGACTGTGGACACCACATTATTTGTGGAGCCACCGCCACCTACTGGCTGGTGCCGCCTTCCCAGGGCCAGCTCACCGTCGATACTGGCTTGCGTTCTGTCTGCCCGATGCTTCTTGCCTTTCTTAGAAGGCTTTCCTTCCTCCTTTTCCATTTTCTAAATGTGAAATATCTGCCTTATTTGTAAGAATATATTTTGGGGAGGGATAAAAAAACATATGAGAAAGTGAGTTTGATATTTTCCCAGGAATGTCACTATTTGGCATTTATACAGCAACATATTGGCAGCAAATATGTTCTGAGTTTGTTGTTGTTTTAAATGACCGGCTTGGGCAGCTGCAGAGGACTCTCCTATAGCAGCAGCAGAGCTTAGCAGACTACGAGAAGATAACGTTTCTGCGCTTACATAGACAGTTCTGGTGGGACATCATCGCTAAGTCTTGGTGTCCCAGGTTTGTGGCCCTAGAGGTTCTCTGGCCTCTTGTCTTCTGCCTTCATATCCTGGAGGATGTCACTGTCACCTGGTCTAACACTTAATTTTTAGGCTTGCCTCAGGGCCAGCAAGCCAGGAGTTTGCCAGATAGAGCCATTTGCCATTGGGACTAATTCTTACCTGAATGCACCCTCCTGCCTGTCTGGGAACTGCAGGTGCTGAGGGAGATGGGTTAGATCCAAGAAGCACTTTTCCTTTTTGAGGCTGACCCAGGTCTGGGATTCACCAGCCTGTAATCTGAAATGTCTTGGATTTCTTCGGGTATTGCTAGAGGGTAGCTAGAGGCTGTTAGAGACCACCTAGGAAATAGATCTTCTGAAAGAATATCTTGGAATTACTTTTAACTTCCTAGGAGTTGTTGGGTGGTTCACAAGTTGAATTACGCAGCATTGATGGGTTGTTGTACAACTGTAAGCTGTATACTTTGCTATGTTTTGGGTGATGATTTTAAAAAGGATTCACATATATTAGGGCTTCCAGATAGAATTAGATTTTACATATTTAGTTGCCCATGAAAATGAGCTTACTGTCTAAATTCTGATTTCTAAATCTCCTAGGATTAGGTTTTAAGTTTTATCTGTTTGATATAGAAGTATACAAATAAGAAGCCAAAATACTATGATGGGGAAAATTGGCTGTAATAAATGTCTGTTTTATTTGCCCAATTGTGAAAGTTGGGAAGTCATTCACTTGTGGAAAGCAGGCGGCACAAAAATACCTGGACAGGCATGGAGCTGGGCCCAGAGTGAACCTTTGAAAGGGAAAAAATGAAAACCAGGGACTTGAAGTCCATCTATAAGGATGAGATGTCCTTATCCTCTGGAATAGTGGGGTTTGACAGTGATTTCCATTTGTTAATTAGAAATTAAAGGCAGACATCTCATGAGTGGCATTTTCAATATGTACTGTTAATATCTGTCTAAAATGTGAGTCTCTGTTACTATTCAGCTGCCTATGATCTTGCAGAGAATCCCCTCCATGTAGAACAGCGTACACGGCCCTTATCACCAGGCCAGTCTGTATCACCCCGAACTCTCTTGGAGCCATTCAGAACTCCTTGTAGCGTCTTGACAGTGTGAGAGACCTTTGTATACTTTCTAGGAGGTCCTTATGTTTGTAGCATGAATGGGTCTAAAAGCCGCTGAACGTGATCAGAGAGAAAGTCTGTAGGCCATTCGTTTGAACTCATGTTTTTGAAGAAACCAAAGCTGTGCCCAGCCTCTCCTGAGGGCAACTCAGACCTTCTGGTCGCCCCGGCCACAAACCCGGAGTCCTCCTTTATTCCTGTGTCTTTCCCACCTCGTTCCCAGTCCTTCAGGAAATCCCCGAGGCTCTACCTTCAACCTGTGTCTCCAGTCAGGCTGCTGAGACCCAGGTGGCAGCAGGTCTGGACATCTGACCTGCTGCCACCTGACTCACCACTGCCTGCCATCATCTGTTTTAAACCTGGGGGCAGAGTTCTTCTAACACCTGTCGCTTTTCTACTCAAAACACGGACGTAGCCCCCATTCCAGGTGAACACCAAGTTCCCACGTTCTCGCCACCCCTCTCCTGCACGCTGACCTCTGTGCTGTTCTCCATCCTCCTGGCCTTTGCCCCGCCCCTACTGCAACAGTGATCTGCCCATGCACCTCGGAGATTATCTGTGGTTTAGGGCAGAGCAACAGATCCTTTTATGGAAGTATGTGGCCTCCTTGTCTACTGATTAACAGCTAGAATGAAACCGCTGTTGACTTTTGAGACATTTGCGACTGCATAGGGGTGGGTGAAGTGCAGTGAGGATTTCAGCCGAGGAGCACGTTTTTCTCTGGGGCAGGACATTGAAGCTGGCTGGCTGTGATGTGTTCTCTGGCTCACCCCGTGCGAGGTTTGTCACTCTCCATTCGGTTCAGCTCAGGTGTTGTTTTTAACAGATCAGTGCACATAGCAACTGAAGGGTATTTTGTGGAGTTTGTTCCCTATGCCTCGTAGTAGTGGTCTGGTAATGTTGAGCCTTTGTTATGCACTGATAATTGTGTTAGTTGACTTACTATTTGTATTTCAATTCTCTTTATTTACGCATTGATTTTTCAGAAAGTATTACTATAAAAATGTTAGCTATCATAGTTTGGTGGACAGAATGTAAAGCCAGGAAGTGCTGGGGTTGGGGTTTTTTTTAGCTGGGTGGCCAGGAGGTCAGGCATCTCCGCGAGAAGGTGACATTTGAGGAAAGACTAGAGAGAATGGGAACAATGAATCCTACAGGGCGCTCAGGGAGGGAGATGATGACCAGTAGCATCACAGGCTGAAGAGACAGCACTGAACTTGGGAAGTGTCTGCCACTGGCACAGTGTCGGCATTGGTGTTTTGTCCTGTACAAAGGTCTCTCACACTGTCATGTTTTGTTATTCGCTGGCTCTGAAGGATGCAATAAAGTCCCTGCATCTGGTGCTTGTCAACCTCAAAGTGAAATAACAAGCATTAGAACTTAGAGAAGTCACGGACTTATTTGTCCGTGACTTTGGGACAAGTTTGTCCCAAAGCAGGTTACGTGAGGCACAGCATCTGTGCGTTTTTCAGCAGGGAGGGAATCTGTGTGGCATAGACCGGGTGGGGAGGTCTGGGGGGGAAGCAGGGAGTGAGGCAGCGCTGCATTCCTGTGACTCTTGATTGGAGCTCAGGGACACCGCAGGGCAGATAAGGTAGTTATGCGGCTCAGAGGGAAGGCTTGGGGTCGGTGGAGACCGATTCCATCCTGTCTTTGTCCTGCATCTGATAAGCAGGTTTATAACCAGTACCTGTCGGTGAACTATTTAACAAACTCCAGTTACATAGGCAAAAGTTCAGCTTCAGTTGATGCAGGCCTAGGTTTTAGTACATACAATGCCCAACTGCAGCTATTGTTTCTTTTGAATTTTCCTTTCTCTGAACACCCATGTGCTCATCATGAGGTTGACGTTGACATGTGGTCGCAGGAAGCCTTCCGTGTGCCTGCAGCTTGGGGCCTGTGGGGTGGAGGGGCTGGGGTCATGTCACAGGGTTTCTGGGCCACAGGCGGCACAGAACCAGGCTGCTGTTCTGTCACGTCTGTTCCCAGTCACATTCCCAGTGCTGTAGAAAGTTTATCAGGGATGTCCCGAAGTGGACCTGCCAGGACAAGATGCCTTAGTGCTCTACCAAGCCCAGGCTGCATGCCTTTTGCGAGATGTCTTAGCAGAAAGACCGCAGCTCAGTATTTCTTTTCCTCTATTTCAGACGGCCCACTTGAAGATACCAACCCTAAGGACTCATATCTCATTCCAAGAAACATCATGGCTGAGCCGGACTATATAGAGGATGACAATCCTGAACTAATTAGGCCTCAGAAACTGATCAATCCTGTCAAAACCTCCAGGAACCATCAGGATCTTCACAGAGAGCTTCTTATGAATCAAAAAAGGTAAGATGGTTTCTTGAACAGATTTTTTCTTAGAGAACTTTAAGATACTGAGACTTCAGGTGTTTCTAAGGCTTCTCAGTCCTTTTCTCGCCCTTATTTAAGGCTCCTTCCTGCCATTCACACCCTAGAGCCAGGCTACCCCTCCACACAGCAAAGTCCCTGCACGCAGCTGCTCCTACAGTGGCCTCCCGTCTTTCCAGATGCCTGCAGAGCTGCGTCTCCTGCTGAAATGGATGTACATTTTAAAATTCTGATGGAGCAGAAAGTATCCTAAGTTGAAGAGAAATATATTATTTCTTAAATTTAGAATCTCTGAATTCCTCTTTCCTCCCTTTCGTTGGGGGAAGTAGAGGAATCAGACGTAAATACTGGGTACTCTAGCATTTACAAGAGGTAGGGAGAAGTCTCTAAAGCCATATCAGACTTACAAGGTAAGGATGCTCTTTCCGATGTTTTTTTTTATTAAGTACCATTTTAAGGTACTATTGACATTTTTGTTATGCTTTTGGAGGGGAGCAAAACACTTGCTACCTATCATCTTTGCAGATCGTTCGTGAGCTCTATCTGTGCCATAAATAATTTTAGATGTTGGGCTGGTGTACTTTGCTTTTTAAGTAATGTTGGATAGGTCCAGTACACAGGGTGAACTAAGGATGCAGGGTTACTTTAATCTAAAAACTGGTAAGCTTCAACTAGGTCTGTTTTCAGATTGTAGAATTGCATATTACTCATTCACCCACTCAGGGCTAAGCCCTGGCGAAGGGTCTACCATTGAACTGAAAGCCATGTGAGCCAAGTTAAGCATTAGGGTAACGTTTGGAGAGAGGCCTAGTTGAAAAAAGTTTAAATGTTTTAAAAGGGCCAAAGGGGCATTTTTGTGGCAGTTCTGCCTGAGCACAGAATGATGACTCTTGTCCCAGGAATTCTTCATAAATACATTTCTCCCTCTAAATCGTGAGAATGTGGCTTATTCTCTTTTTGTGCCCAGCATATACTAGGGACTAAATTGTTTGATTAAATTGAGTGCAAATTTGATCATCGTTTAATAAGTGTTTAGCTTCCACCCGTCTTTGTGACACTGCAGAAGAAAGAAAATAGGTTTTTCACACCCAGAGCAAAACAATGTGAGTTTCTCAATAGACCACAGAGTTTGGAAGCAATCTTGCCTGGGAAGTTATGCCTGCATTTTGGTGGAAAGATCACTGGTTTAGTATACCCCAAAAAGAGCGATAGCTGTTTCTTACTGTGTTTTTGACTGTGTTTACCTCTTGGAGCTCAGTCCCTTATGTGTGAAATGAGGGTGGGGACATAGTTAAGAATGTTTTAGCTCAAACTTTGTTTCTATGAAATCTATAAAAGGGCGCCAAAGAAGACTAGAGGCAAAATAAGGGGAGGGGAGGGAGGATACTCGGTGGGACCTCACCTGTTGTACATAGGGCAAGGGTACATGTCGAATCTATTAAGAGTAGAATATAAACATCTTAACACAACAGTTAGTAAGTGAGGTGAAGGCTATGTTAACCAATTTGATGTAAGCATTCCATATTGTATATAAAATCAGCACATTATACCCCATAAATGCATTAATGTATAGTTATGATTTAATAAAAAAAAATAAAAATAGAAAAGAATAGATGCAAAAGCAAAACCAAAATTTGCAAACTTAAATGTTCTCTGAATTATAGACTATAAATTATTCTGCAAAAATGTATTTGTAACCTACATCACGTTGCTGTAAAACGTACAGATTTGTGCAATTGAGTTTGTTTCCAAATTTTTTAGAGAATAGACCTCCCTCTTGTCTGTCCTCCTCTGGCCCATTCTTTCTTTTCCTTCTTTACACAGCTGACTTTTCAGGCAGGCCCAGCTCAACTAATTCAAGAGAATGCCGGTCTCCCCTCAAGTTCTGTGGCATAGATAGGATGTGGGCTTTGAGATCAGAGAAGACAGGGTGTGAACCCTGGTTTACTATTTAACTAGACCTACTCTGTGACCTTGGCCGAGGTCCTCCCTCTCGAGATCTGTTTCTTCATCTATAAAGTGGGGGAATAACAATAATTTTCTCATAAGAATAAATAGCATTATTAGAATGCCTACCAAGTTGCCTGGCGTCCTGTCATTCCTAGTGCTCTTTCCCCGTTTTCCTTGACGGATTCTGGTCTGGCTGGAAGGATCTGGTGAATGTATCTCCTCACAAGGCTTCAGGTTTTTTAAGGTGGTATGTTAGTTTAGTAAACACTTGTGCCAGTGTCTCAAGCAGTTTCTTCCTCTTATTCATCTTTTATTTCGTATACTTTTTCAAGACTATGGTGTTTATTTTTAAATTTTAATACCAAATATTATAATAGGAAACATCAAATCAATAATATGTGTGTTTATTTAAGGGATAATCAGACTTGATTACTATTTTGTACTTAATGAAAAGTCTCTTTACCACAATTTATAGAGGATCCTTCCTACATTTGATCTTATCCAGGGATCTTTCTAATAAGTCTCTGTGTGTATCTTGAGATTGTCCCACTTTTAACATGTGAGTAAAATTTAAGTGTAACAGTTCAAGGAATTACCTTAAGGTCACACAGTGGTTTTTGGAATAATTTTTAGAAATAGACATAGGATTTGAGGCAGTTTGTCGAGATAAATGTACTATTAGGAAGAGGAGTGAGAGAATGCAGATTGCACAAGCTTTATGCGGTCTTGGACCTTTGCTCTGCATAGCTACAAACTGGGCTCAGAGCTCTGTAGCAGCTAGTTCAAGTAGGTTTCAAGTTACATTTTAGGGTTCTTAAACGCAAGCTCAACTGCTTGGGAGAGCAAACACCCATTAGTCTTCTAACTCTGAAACCCGTGCTCTCCTGTTTGGCATGTTTTGGACCCAGCTAAGTTCTAGGTTAAAAGTCTGTAGGCCACTAGGTCAGATTGTTAAGACTCTGTGCTGGATTCTCAGCTTCCATAGGTGTTCTCAGCAGCATCAAAAAGTATCATAGAAGCATTATTTTTTGTAGTTGAAAGATCAGTATTGAACAGGTCTTTTTTTTTTTTTTTTTGTAGGGACAGAGTTTCACTTTATCACCCACGGTAGAGTGCCGTGGTGTCACACAGCTCACAGCAACCTCCAACTCCTGGGCTTAGGAGAACAGGTCTTAAAAAAACAATAAGAGGGTGGTGCCTGTGGCTGAAAGGAATGGGGCACTAGCCCCATATGCCAGAGGTGGCAGGTTCAAACCCAGCCCCGGCCATAAACTGCCAAAAAAAAAAAAAAAAGAACATTTCTAATATAATTTAGAGAGATTCTGTCTTCTATAAATAGTATTTTTAAAAGGGCCAACAGATCAATTACTTAAACATAACCTTACAATTGGTTTCTGTGGCTTGTACATTTCTAAGTCAGTGGTTTCATACTTTTTAAAATTGGCTTTGCCCACTGTGACAGTCTCAGGTAGCTCCCTGACCAGGAGGCAGCCTTGAGAATTATTGTTGGTCTTGGATGGTACTAGACTTGATGAGCTGGTGGGTCATAAAGGGATTGAAAGATCATGCAAGGGATGATGTTGTAATTAATTATGAAATTTTGAGAGGCTCATTTCTGCCTGTGGACTCTATCTCTGCCATTTGATCCATATTAGACTTAGGGAATTACATGGACAGCGCTTAGCTTTTTCCTTTCAGCACAGAAAGTTAAGTGATCCACTGTGATAAAATATTCACTGAATTTATATGACTTCTGGACTGCTGTAAGTGCAGAATATTTATCATGTGAGCACCATTTGCCTGAATTTTCTGTTACTAAATATTTTATCTTACTATCACCATTACATGAAATTTTTGAACAGAAAATGAATGTCATATAATAGTTAAGTCTGTTCATATGTGGCAATAAGTTGTTAGCCTAATTGTCATATATCAAAGTTTGTTCAGCAGCTTTTGCATAATGCAGAAGAATTTAGTAATACTTGAGGTTATTTTGCCAGTGAAATATAAGGAAGAAAAAGATCTGAAAGATAGCTAGTCTTAATCCTAAAATTTAAATCCCTTAATCCTATCTATAGTGTCATAGCAAGACAAGACTTTTTAATCATAAAAAGTCATAAATGGAGTGAGTCTTTATTCATATTATTTAAAAATAATTTTAAATTTTCCTGTAGTTAATGACACCTTTTTTCTGAACTACAGGTGAACCTGACCCCCCCCACCCCCCCAACACTGACTGTGTCCTTAGGTTGACCTGGTTTTCACAGATGGGATGTGTGCCACATGTGCGCGTCAGTACCGTAGGCCTCGTTCCTGATGTTGACACCTCTGTGCGTTGACCAGTCGTACAGTCCCGTGGGTGGTCAGCTCACCGAGCTTCTATTGTCTTAGAGTACTCATAAGCAATTTCTATAGAGCTATATCTAAAGATTTAATTTTCAGAACGTTCTGTCTGTACTTTTGTCCCCCTCAGATAGTCTTGATAATTACGAAAGCAACCATAATTAAATCACAAAAGTGACCTGCTGCTTTTGTTTCGCTGGAAATTTGGCCAAATTTAATTTTCTTCTTCTTTTTTTAAACCAGAAGTTCTGGTCATGAAAATTGGGGAAGTGGAGACATATATATTATTTGGACTGTCTTTTATCGTCAAAGATGGACCTGCGCTGGTCCTTACCCTGTAAACAACAACTTTGAAAATACTTTTTCTTGTGATTCTAAACTATACCTAGATAGGAGGGATACCAGAATTTTTAAAAATTGGACATTAACAGTGAAGCATGAAACTGAAAGGTGATGAAGTGGATTTGAAAAGGGGTTAAGGTGGGTATGCATTGACTTTGTGACCAGAGCACACTTTTCTGAAATTGTTATTTAACAGTTGTTCACATGCTTTCGGTCAATTAGTTTTGTTAATTGATTGGAGTCGTTAAGAGAGCAACCCCAGGTAGGTGTCCCTGATCTAGAGGTGACAGTCACCAGCAGCAGGACCAGGAGGTGTGTGGGAAGGTGTACCGGCCCAGGCCAGAGTCAAGGCCTAGTGCACGTGTGCACGGTGTCTGTGCGCGTGTGTGTGTGTGTGTGTGCATGCACTTTTACCCTGCCCTGTGCTTTTCCTGTTTGGGGGCTAGTCTCGTTTTTATTTCAAATGCTCTTAGTAAATTTCAGTATCATGTGGAGTTTACTTCAGAGCTGGTGGAGACTGGCTCTGGTAAAGAGCTGGGAAGACGGGCAGCGCCTATGGCTCAGTTGGTAAGGCGCCAGCCCCATATACCGAGGGTGGCAGGTTCAAACCCGGCCCCAGCCAAACTGCAACCAAAAAATAGCCGGGCGTTGTGGCAGGCGCCTGTAGTCCCAGCTACTCGGGAGGCTGAGGCAAGAGAATCACTTAAGCCCAGGAGTTGGAGGTTGCTGTGAGCTGTGTGAGGCCACGGCACTCTACCGAGGGCCATAAAGTGAGACCTTGTCTCTACAAAAAAAAAAAAAAAAAAAAAGAGCTGGGAAGACGACAGACGAGGAAGGAGTAGCTGGTTCATCCAGCATCCTGGGCAGCCCGGACAGGAGAAGCCCTGAGGAAGTGGTCAAGGAAACAGAAAGGGCAAAGGAAGCCTCCCTCACAATCAAACAGAAATCCCACCCGAGAGAGTGCTAAGCACGTCCCTCCCTTGACTTCTCTCAAAACCTGAGATGGAGGGTAGCCAGCGAGTGGCCTATTTTGATTTTGTCACTCCTGTTTGGAGAGAGGGAATCCTAATTTATCTCCCAGAAATGAAGAATTTCCTGGAAACCTGGCTTCCATGCACCATAAATACTAACCTGCATATCTGACACTGTTTAGGCGCAGGAACGCTGGACTGGGATCAGATCAGGTTCCGCGTGACATTGCCCTCGGTAGTGAGAGAATCTTGGATATGCCTTTGGATGTGTGAAGACAGTCTCTCATGGCTGACACATGAAGAGCGGGAAGGTTTCCAGGCCATTTTGCTGTCTAATTTCTGTGCCAGCCTGTCTCTGGGTTGCATTTAGTGCATTAGAGCAGGGCTGGATCTTGGGAGCCTCCCCTAAGCCTCCAGCTGGAGCCTCTCATCTCCTGGGCATCTCCATCCCCATCATGGGTCCCCACCATGCCCCTTGAATGAGCATCCCTACCCATCCTCACCCTGGTTTGCATAGCCTGTGTCTTGTTACACGGTAGGTGCTCAGTACCTTTTAATCAATTGAGTGGATTTTGCATACTCTTTGGAAGATGGTCTTGCCCTTTTCTTCATTGTGAGTTTCTGAGGTCACCAGCATTGCCTATTAGTGGTAGAGACCACAGCCACGCTAATTCCCTGGAGCTCTTTTCTGTGGTTCATCCCTTAAGTGAAAGTTCTATTCATGAAAGATGTATCCATTAGGTTAACATTTTGTGTGTTAATGCCTCTTTTGCAGGGGTCTTGCACCTCAAAATAAACCAGAATTGCAGAAGGTGATGGAAAAGAGAAAACGAGACCAAGTAATAAAGCAGAAGGAGGAAGAAGCACAAAAGAAGAAATCTGACTTGGAGATAGAACTATTGAAGCGGCAGCAGAAGCTGGAGCAGGTACGGGCCCGTGGGGGCAAGCTGGCTTTTTTGTCCTGAGGAATAAGGGTGTCAGAACAGGTAAAATTTAGCAGACCCGTCAGATGTCGGTGTCTCTATCAGGAAGGAAAAATAGGAGACAGATATTAGCCAGCGGGGTCACATACATTCAAGGCAGGTGACAAGGATTCTGCTGAGGACTCAAAAGAGATTTAGGAGGGAAAAACAAAACAGGGAAATAGTTTTGAATTCACACCGACTGTTGGAGTAAGTTAATGAAATTCACCCTCATTGAGTCTCGAGAGCACTGTGTGTTGATCTCAGGATTCACTGTGTATTGATCTCAGGATTTTTTTTTTTAGCTTATCTCTACAATTCCTGTCATCTCTTGGTGTTGTTGGCAATAATAGCCAATTCGCTGCTGCTTCTGTGTGGAATTACCCATGGACTTACATACTTATGGTTTTTTTTTCTTCAGGTGGGAGATCAGGAGAGACTTCCTTCCTTCTTTGGGAAATGAAGTTCTTAAGGACTTGGAAAAGAGGGAGGGGCCTTTTGAAAAGCCTTTCGGTTTGTGAATAATTTTCCTGTTTCTGAATTTGATTTAGCTTGAACTTGAGAAGCAGAAACTCCAAGAAGAGCAAGAGAACGCCCCAGAGTTTGTGAAGGTGAAAGGTAATCTCAGGAGAACAGGCCAAGAGGTCGCCCAAGCCCAGGAGTCCTAGGCAGAGGCCGCACCAAGACCTGTGTCCTGCCCTCCGTCACCGCACAGAGCCGTGTCTGTACCTGCCTCCTCAGCACTTACTCTCAGGGCAGAAGCCCCTGGAGAGAACTCGAGCCAGCAGAGTTTAAAGGATTTGGTTTGATTTTTCATGCAATCTGGGTGGATAAGTTGCTTTTGACAGCTGCAGCTCTTGTTCGCCAAATGAAAGGGACTGCCCAGCACGTAAGTGGTTAACAGTGGACCTGTGTTCAGAGACTTAAAACAAACAAGCAAAAAGAAAAAAGGAAGAGGACACTGGAATAAATTCTTGAGAGTTGCACTACTCGGTTTTCCTTCCATTCCAAGTTTAGTGGGGGCACAGAGCCTTTTTTCTTTAAAGAGCTTAAAAAAAAAAAAAAAAGAATTTTTTTCTTTTCTTTTTTCTTTCTTTTTTTTTTTTGTCTTTGTTAGTTAATTTTAGTTCACATAGAAATGCATTTAATCTGTTACATCCAGCATTTGTACATTTTATTTTGAGGATCTCAGATTTGCTTGTTTAATTTATACGTTCACCCATGTTAGAATTAGCACCAGAAAATGTTAGTGTTGAGCACAGCTGTGACCTTTGTTGGCACTAAAACTTAGAAGTAGGGTAAGAAAGTTTAAAAACAAGTGAACACCTGTGTTGATCTTATTTTAATTCCTTTTGGTTTTCTGTGATAGTAGTATGCTGCATATCAACATTCCAATCCCAAGAAGGTACATCACATAAATTCATTTATGGCTTTGATAACTAGCAGGGTTTTTGTTGGATTTTGTTTTTAAATTTCTTGCTGAGCTGGTTCTGTTAGGTGAAACAATCTCTCGGTCCTTTGGAGAGTGCTCAAAAGCAGAGAGGGTCCAAAATCTTTTCATTTTTGAGGGGAAGAGTTTGGAGAAAGTTCCCATTAGGAGCTGGGCAGTGAGGACTTCTGTAGGTATTTTAATGTGAAGCAAAAGTGTGTCTCACGGAGGCTTCATTGGCAGATGGTGGCATTTGAATATCTAATGATAATGAGTATCATTAGAATCCAAACTTTGAAAATTTCTGAGTTTGATCACCTATTACTCTTCCTTCTTTTAGTAGTGAAAAAGGACGATTTCACCACTATCTCCGTGACGATGCTGTTGAGAGTGATGTTGATGACTACTATATGGCTTCTCTCAGGAAAGGCTGGGAGGAAGGGAGGCCCCGCTAAGTTTCCTCACCCTAGCTCGCATGCCATTCCCAGAGAAGCCGAGTTGCAAAAACAGCCATATTCTCATGCAGAACTCATTTTATACTGCTGGCATGGGCCATGAGTTCCTTCTACTTGCGATAATAGAGAAGAATTTTTGTGGAGGTAGAGTGTTCCCCACAGAGACAGTTCAGCCACTAATTTCTACATTGGAGACTGGTACACTTTCTTTAAAGACTCACAGAAAACCAGATCCAGAGCTTTTATTTTAAATCCTTAATTAGCAGAGTAGAAATCCACTTTCTATGGGAATGCTTTAGTTTTAGCAGTTGACAATTAGGCCCCTATTCAATCCTAAAGTGAACAAAAGTAAATTCAATGATAGTATACTGCTAGTTAGAGAAACATGTGGGCTGATTACACCTGAAATGGAGTGTTTATCTCATCATCAAGTATTATTTGAATAAAATAAAGAGATGCTTAAGATAAAATGTTGCTCTATAATAGTTTGCTTTTGAAGAATGGAATAGTAACTATTTTTTTGCATCATTCTTCCTCTCGGAGAGAAGTGCGCTAACTGATCATCTTGCAAGTATATTTCTGACTGCACATTGACTTGAGTTCTTTCTTGTGTTTATGGACGAAGATGCTACTTGTAAAATGAAGATTGGGGACTGGCTCGTACCTTTTTATCTAACTAGATGTTAGATCTTCAGATCTATATCCTTGAAGCAATTCTGCCACTTGGTAAAATTCTCACGGGCCTTGACTGCTTCCTTTAGAAGGATCGATTCTATTCCTAAAACTTAACTAGAATTTGTTCTTCACTGGGAAAAAGTTAATGAAAAAGGCATTTCTTTCCTAATCTCACTGAAATTCTGCAGAATTATGTGTAGTAATATAAGATCTGGCCAAAACAAGACCTGTAAATAGTGTGAAGTGGCGTTTCCTGTTAAATTGTGGCGTGGGCAGGGACAGAAGCACCTGGAAGGCTTCGACGTCCCCTCCCACCTTAATACTCTGCAGCGTGAACCCTTAGGACTCAAACAGCTGAGCAGTTCTGTGCTTTGAGCCACTTTTTGACAAAAATGGCTCCATTTTTCCACTCCGGTTTTCTTAAAATAGTTCCGTGTTTTCTAGTCTCACAGTAGTAAAGTAGTGTTGCTTTCTAAGCTATAACAGTTGACTTTATTCTTCTACTCTGAAAAATCTTGACTTGTTGGAGTGTATATAATATATATAAAGGGAGCCTTAATGGATTTGTTTTCATAATTTAATATTTTTTGTATTTGCTCTTGTATAATTGTTTTTAATGGAAAGTATTACAGAATTGAGGGTGGAATTCTTAGAACCAAAGTTATTCTTAATAAAAATCACCACATGCTTGGACCATGCAACCGTGCTTGTCTGATCTGTTCAAGGTGAACATCTGGGATGGAAGGGGGCTGTGTTCAGTTGAAGGGTGACAAGGTGATTCTAGGGTCTCCCGTTGGGGATTGTCCTCTCTGACAGCCTTTCCCTCAAATCAGTTATGTGCTTTCCTCTTGTGTAAATCAAGACAGAGTTGTTATGTGTACCAGAGTCATGCTAAGGTAGTGATCGGGTGCTGTAAGCCACACTTTGCATAGAACATAAGGTGCTGTAGCAACAGCCATCAGTCCTCAACCCAAAGTATTCTGAATTTTTGGCAGCTTGGTAGGACAGTGGGAGGCATATTTTGGGAAGGGCCAGTTTTTAGTGCTTGTGAGTTGGTTACATGGGCATCTGGATTGTGATGATGAATTTTTTTTGTTTATTCAGCTAAACACATGTTATGCTCAAAGAAGTTACTTTGGGGAGCTCTACACATGATTGTGTGATTCCTGCTGGTTAAAACAGTTTGGAGCTTCAAGTCACTTTCTAACTTTATAATTATGCCTTTATTTTCCAACTGCAAATTATTACTCAGCTTGATCACCCAACTTTTAGCGTCTTTGGACTGTTTTTAAAAAATTGTATCTACTCAAGAGAGTAAAGGTTTGCTATCTCTAAGGTTATATACCATGAGCTCTAAAGCCAGTGCAAAAGATGGACTCCAAAAATGATTTGAATGGCAGCTACACTCTTGAAATAACGAGGCAGTTTGCTACAGTGACAGTTTGGGGGCTTTCCATCCATGTAATTGGACCACTGTGTATGTGTACAGTAGTGTAATAGATTTGAAAAAAGACAAGGCAAAGTGTTTAGCAAGATTTAAAATGCTGTAGTACAGCCAAAATAGTAATAATTATTAAAATAATACCATCAGGCTTAGAATGACTAGTATAATAAGAAATGAAATATTTTATTTCTAAGTTCTTAGGATAAGTAGTTAGCTTCACAATCACATTTCCTACTTTATTTTTTACCTCATGAGAAAATGTCTGATTATTACTTTTGAATATCTTCTCACTTGCTCCTAGATCCTCTAGCAAGATGGTAATTACCAACTTGAGCACTTGGTGATTTATGGAAAGTATGTTTGTTGCTGCTGAGGTGTTACTCTCGTCAGGCGTCCTCAAAATGTGTGTGTGTGTCTCGGGGTAAATATGTACACACGCGTGCATGGATGTTTGTTTTTGTATCTGTATTTACTGAATATCATTAAGTTCACATTAGTACCTCTAATTCCATCCAAGTCTCTTTACCATCGTTGTCACTCCCTCCTCCAGCAGTGAAAACCCCGTCTGCCAACCCTTCTTTCTGCACTGGTACATTTTCTCAGTCCCCCTGAGTGTAACCTTCCTCACCTTCTTTTGTCGCTCAGAACTGCCTTTTAGTTTTTAGACTGAATTAGCCCGGAAGAAAGGAAACATCAGTTTTCCTTGAGCATTTCAACACATATTGTGAATTAAATTAAATGCCACAATCTCAACTGCAGCCGCAGATTTAGTATACCTGGTTGTTTGAAACCTTTCAAACTCCACAAACATTACATGAACCACAGTTGACATAATGATTAATGCATTTAAAAAATAACATATGTAAACTTTATTTTTTTTAAAGTAAATTTATTTTAGGTTAACATGAGGGTACAAACAACCAGGTCAAAATATTTGATTTTGTGCAAATATTCAAGAAAACCGATTACCGTATTCTAAGGTATTATTTTGCATTTGTGGTTATGTCCCAGACACAAAAGGTGTGCCAAACACCCCCACCCTGTGCATATTCAGTGAGAGCACCCCAATCCCCTCTTTCTCCTCCTCCTGCCTTAGCCCTCCCCCCAACTCGAATTGAAATGAGTTTTTCTCCTATGTAGGCATGATCAGTTCTGTGTGGTGAATTCCTTTATTTGTCATATTTGGCTACCCATGATCTTAGATATCTGGCTGGATCTTTAATTTGTTGTCGTTTAGGATCAATGAGACTCCTTTTCTACTTGTTTATTTTGAAGTAGGATCAAGATTTTATACCAGAAGTGTCTAAAAGAGTTGCGAGCAAAAATGTCCTTATTTAGAAGTGATAGCTAAAGAACATGAAATCATCTTCTTCCCCCCATACGTGATTCTCCCTTATTTTTCTGATGGTATGAGGTCTTATTGAACGAGAAACCTTTTAATTACACTTATAAAAGTTAGTTGAGACATTTTCTTTAAAGATAAGAATTATAAAAGGAGATTGGCCTGACTTGATACCAAAACACACTTCCAAGCAATAATAATTTAATGAGTAATTTCTGAATTTATTAAAGAATCTGGCATAAAAATAAAACTGCAGAAGTATTAGAAGAAAATACAAGGGAATATTTTTATAGTTGTATGGATGGAAGGAGGTTTTCCCAAGCAAGACATCTAACCTCAAATCTATAACAGAGAACTGACAGATTTAGTAAAATTTGAACACTTTTGTACAAAAAATAATATCAAGAAGTAACAAACTAAGATATATTGTATTTTGCCATGTATAATGTACATATATGTTTTTGGCCTAAACTTTCAGGGAAAATGAGTGTTTTAATTTTTTAATTCAAATTTTTGTCTGATAAATAGTACCTGTTTTTTGTATTTTAAATTATATAAATTATAAATTAGTACTTGTTTTTGTATTATAAATATTTTTTAACATAGTATGGTACAAGACATTCTATCTAACAAATAAGTACAAGATACTAGAACAGATAGAAGGTACAAGGGATTTTCCCATAATTTTTGTAAAAATATCAGCTAGATTGCTAGCTCCCGCCTTAAATATACAAGAGAATCATGTTGATCTTCAGTGGCTGAAAGTGCTTCCTTTGAAACCTCGAGGCAAGTTCAACAAAACCGATTACCATATTCTAAGGTATTATTTTGCATTTGGGTATCATTATTGCTTTCTAGAGTTGCACTTTTAATGCATAAGCATTATTAAAAGAATTAACATTTATGTATGCAGAATTAGTGCTCCCCATGTATAATGGGCATATTTATTTTTCTCTCAAAAATTTGGACAAAAAAGTGTGCATTATATGCGCCAAATTATAGTAGTACCTGTATGCCAGTGAATGAATGATACCTAATTTTACATACAAAGTATCTGTAAATTCAATTTAGTAAAAAAATAAACTCAGTATATGAACAGGCAGTTCGTAGGAGTTGAAGTACAAATGATTCCCCAACCTGTGAAGAGGTACTCACTGTCAGTAGTACCAGAAAAATGCAAATTAAAACAACAGTGAGATGATTTTGCAGAAATATTCACAGAGCAAAAAGTTAATAGGTTGATAATAGCTATTGCTGGTAAGGATTTGGAGAAGCAGGTATTAACTATACCTTTTCACAGGGAGTGCGAGTTAGTAAAGCGAATGTAAATACGTAAGTATGTCTTCACACCCGCTGGAATGGCTATAATAAAAAATGACGGAAAATAGCAAGTAACTAGCATGTGGAGAAAGTGAACGCCTTACTGCATTGCTGGTGAGAATGCAAAATCGTGCAGCCACTTCGGAAAAGTTTGTCAGTTTCTGTCTTAAAAAGTTAATCATAGATTTATCATATAACCTAGCTAGTTCACTCCTAAGTATACATTCAGGAGAAGTGAAAACAGTCATGCACACAAACGTTTATGACAAGATTAGTCATAACTAAAAGGTGGAAGCAACTCAAGTGTCCGTCAATTGAATGGATAATTAACGTGGTAATTCATGCAGTAGAGTGCTACTCATTCATAAAAAGGAGCAAAATACTGCTGTGCTACAACACGGGTAAACGTCTGAAACAAAAACCTGTAAAAATGCACGCATCTTTTCACACATCATCTTGATTTCTAGGAATTTGTCCTTCAGAAATATTCATGTCCATAGAGATTGTTCTTCAAAGATACATATTTGCATCACTTCTTGTAATTTCTCTTGGATACAATCCACCTACCTTGTAATAGTTGACTAGATTCTGTATAATATATCCTTATTCTCTGTATGGACTATAAAGTAATAAAAATAATTAGGCTTGGCACAGCGGCTCACACCTGTCATCCTAACACTCTGTGAGGCCACGCAGGTGGATTGCTTGGGCTCACAAGTTTGAGACCAGCCTGAGCAAGAGTGAGACCTCATCTCTACTAAGAAAATAGAAAAAAACTAGGAGGGATCGTAGTGGGCACTTGTAGTTCCAGGTACTTGGGAGGTGGAAGCAAGAGGATTGCTTGAGTCCAAGAGATGGAGGTTGTTGTGAGCTGTGATGAAGCCATGGGACTCTGCCCAGGGTGACAGAGTGAGACACTGTCTCAAAAAAAAAAAATAAATAAAGTATTAAAAATAAGATTGTTAAACATATAAATAAGACCTTGTAACTATACTGTTAAAAAGCAAGCTATAGAGCAATACATGTAATATAATCTCATTTACATGAAAAAACTTCAAAAGTATACATATCCATTTATATAAGTCAAATATGTTAACGGGTTACTTCTGGGGAAGGAAAGACATTTAAAGTCAGAAATAAAGGGGGGCTTCCCTATTTAACGTGCCTATTTTTCTTATTTTTAAAATTTTGTACAATAAGGATGTGTCTTTGAATCATTAGTGTTTAAAAGGGCATAAAAGGAGATCAGGCACAATGGCTCTTACCTATAATCATAGCGTTTTCAGAGGCCGAGGAGGGAAGATCTCTTGAGGCCAGGTGTTCAAGACCAGCCTGAGCAAGAGCAAGACCCTGTCTCTACAAAAAAAAAAAAAAATAGCCAGGTGTGGTGGTGGGCACCTGTAGTCCCAACTACTTCAGAGGCTGAGGCTGGAGGATCCCTTGAGTTCAGGAGTTCGAGGTTGTAGTGAGCTGTGATGATGCCACTACACTCTAACCTGGGTGACAAAGCAAGACTCTGTCTCAAAAACAAAAAAAGCATAAAAGCAAAGAAAAACTTGTGAAATAAGTCTCCTTAATGCAAAATTATTTAACATCTGGATGTTATTGATGTCGTAATTATTAGTGTATACATGTACACAGTACAGTGAGATTACAACAGAATGGTCCAAAAGACCTACAATTGACATAGTCGTAGGAAAAAAAGGGTCCAGTGAAAAAAACGAAGAGAAGTTTAGACTCCAGAATGGCAGTGAGGAGCATAAACATTAAGAGTTTACATCCTTTGTAGACCCTGTAAGGCTGAACAGAGACCCAACCCAGGGCTCCTTGAAGGGTTCTGAGCTGGCGTAGGTTTAGCCATGGAAACAGCATTCGTCACCCTTTAACTTTTTCCTCTGCTACTGGAATTCAAAGTAGTCTGGTTTTTGCTCCTATAGTTTCTGTTGACTGGGGTTCAAGGTGATTTGGAATGTGAGGAAATGGCATCTCTGTGATAAACTGCTGACACTCTGCACACAGGGCCTCGGGAGAGCTTTGGATTGGCCAAGGAGGGTCTTCCCGGCCAATGTTCTTTCTCTCCTGAATGATGGCGAAACTTCTATTTCCCTTCTTCCTTGAATCCGGGGGGAGACTTCATCATCTGACTAAGAGCATGTTTATTACTCCTTGTGCTCCTCCTGGTTGCATACTTGAGATACAAGCATCAAAAAGGAGCTGCCTAGAGCTGAAGAAATGCTGAGTCTTGGCCCTTTAGGAAGCCTGCGAGCAGGTGAAGCAGAGGCTGGCGTAGAACAGAATTAGCAGCAGAGAAGAGCAGCTCAGCCCCTCTGTTCTGACTTCTTAATGGAAGGTTGAGGCTCAATCACCTGGGTACCTCACTGGAACCTACTGATCCATTCAGGTTGCAGGAAACAGTAGCACCTGTTAGCCAGAGGTCAGCAGAAAGGAAATGCAATGTGATTACAAACATCTACAGCTCCTCAACAGGGCAATACCTTCCATGATGGATAGGGAACTGGAGTCAGGGTTTATAGGCAGCCTCCTCAAAGTTGATAAGCACCCTAGGGACCCAATGAGGAAAACACTCCCTGTATAAATTTCAGGTGAGCAAAGGAAATTTTCTGGCCCCTGAATTTGCCTTTAAAGTGACGCATGGGGTGCTCTGTTATTTGATGGGGCTGTCCCAGTCAGCAATCTTTGTCTTCCCCTTGACGCCTCCCTTCTCGCTGATTTCCATGTTCTTCAGAGATAAGCAGCATTTCAATTAAGTACAAGTGCGTGCCGGGTACGGCTACCTTGCTGGGAGCCAGTTCCAGCTCTTGCGGTTGTTAATAATCTTGTTCAGAGATAAGACATTGCATAAGATGTAATGAAAAATAACAGGCATTAAATAAAAGGCCACATGCAAACTTAGAAGATAGGAACCATAGAAACAAATTAAGAAAAGAAAATACACAACTAAATTAAATGGTTTTATGGCTAGATAGATGCTCACTAGTAATGTTCTCCCGAGGGAAGCAGTGGGAGTTAACGGTTCAAGTGACATTTTATGTTCAAGGGGAATTTTCTTGTTTTTGATTTCCTTCTCTGCCTCTTCAAAAATACAATGGAGCAGGTTGAAAACTCTGATTCTTATGAGTAGCAGTAATAGGGCCTCAGGGAGTGGATATAGCCAGAAAGAGAAACAGCAAATAAGCCAGCAGCCACCCCCTTGAGTGACAGCTTGCAGGGTTGCTAAGTAACACCTGTCCTTTATTTCCCAAGAACTTCCTGAGGTGCTTGAGGTTAGGCCATGGGTGAGTTCTGATTTGTTTCCCAGCAGTGAAATCTGAAGCACCCATGTGGTTTGTGGTGGTGTAGTCAGTAATAACCAAATGGCAGGCTGTCCCCACACACCTGTCCTGGGGCTGTGGTCACAGGGATGAGCCGGGCTCTGGAGACTCATGCATTTCCTGTCCAGCCTCTGTGTTTGTCCATTTTTATCTCAGTGGTGGGAATATAACACCGAGCAAAATGATGTTCATTCTCTGACATTTTGGAGCTCAAGATCAAGTGGGGAGGCAAACATCATTCAAAGCATCACACAAGTGACTATAAAATGACAAGGATGGTGAGTGGTACAAAAGAGGACAGGGTGCCATGCCAGCAGTAGGCTCCCGCGCCACGGCTGTGCCCCACGTGCTTAGCGGGATCTAAAGTAGTTCCCACATTGCTGTGGGGAATTCTGTTGTCCAGGCCAGGGGACAGAAGTACCACAAAGTCGAGTACAGTTGCCCCCCACCCCTTATCTGCGGAGGATACCTTCCCAGACTCCCAGTGGATGTCTGAAACTGTGGACAGTACCAAGCCCTATGTATACAATGTTTTTTGATCCAGTAACCAAGATGGCTACTAATTGACTCATGGGAGAGAGAGCAGGGTAGACGATGTGTGTACACTGGACCCAGGTGGGCTTCACAGCCTGGACTGTGCTGACATGAGATTGCATCATGCTGCTCGAAATAGCGTGAGGTTTAAAACTTACAAATTGTCTCTCTCTGGAATTTCGTTCCCTCCAAGAAAGTGAATATCAACTCTGGGGTGCTGACTTTCTGCTAAAGGGACTTGGGAGAGAATTGTCTCTCCCCAGTGAAAAACCGATCTAGGCTTAGGTTGTTTTAACAAGCTCAAAGCAATTCAAATTAGGCACTACAGATATACAAGGGCAGACACACAACACTTAAAAGTAAAATGTATCAACTCTGGCAACTGGTAAGTGCTTGTTTTGCATTGCAAATGTACCACAAAATTTGTTACCTATGTGCTGGATGTCACCGCTCTGAGATCTTAGAATTCTCTCTATGTTCTCTGTGTGGGTGCTGTAAAGCCCAGGGAGCCTCCTCAGCTCCTCAGAGAAGCAGCAGCCCAGGTGTGAGGGTGGAGCACACAAGGCAAGTCATGCACAAATCCAGCCAACTAGAAAGCTCTAGATGGGTAAGACGATGGACAAGTGGGCAAGAGGATGGACAGGTGGGCAAGAGGATGGACGGGGGCAAGAGGATGGACAGGTGGGCAAGAGGATGGACAGGTGGGCAAGAGGATGGATGGGGCAAGAGGATGGACAGGTGGGCAAGAGGATGGACAGGTGGGCAAGAGGATGGACGGGGGCAAGAGGATGGACAGGTGGGCACGATGATGGACAGGTGGGCAAGAGGATGGACAGGTGGGCAAGAGGATGGACGGGGGCAAGAGGATGGACAGGTGGGCAAGAGGATGGACGGGGGCAAGAGGATGGACAGGTGGGCAAGAGGATGGACGGGGGCAAGAGGATGGACAGGTGGGCAAGAGGATGGACGGGGGCAAGAGGATGGACAGGTGGGCAAGAGGATGGACGGGGGCAAGAGGATAGACAGGTGGGCAAGAGGATGGACAGGGGCAAGAGGATGGACAGGTGGGCAAGAGGATGGACAGGTGGGCAAGAGGATGGATGGGGGCAAGAGGATGGACAGGTGGGCAAGAGGATGGACAGGTGGGCAAGAGGATGGACGGGGGCAAGAGGATGGACAGGTGGGCAAGAGGATGGACAGGTGGGCACGATGATGGACAGGTGGGCAAGAGCATGGACAGGTGGGCAAGAGGATGGACGGGGGCAAGAGGATGGACAGGTGGGCAAGAGGATGGACGGGGGCAAGAGGATGGACAGGTGGGCAAGAGGATGGACAGGTGGGCACGATGATGGACAGGTGGGCACGATGATGGACAGGTGGGCAAGAGGATGGACAGGTGGGCAAGAGCATGGACAGGTGGGCAAGAGGATGGACGGGGGCAAGAGGATGGACAGGTGGGCAAGAGGATGGACAGGTGGGCACGATGATGGACAGGTGGGCAAGAGCATGGACAGGTGGGCAAGAGGATGGATGGGGGCAAGAGGATGGACAGGTGGGCAAGAGGATGGACGGGGGCAAGAGGATGGACAGGTGGGCAAGAGGATGGACAGGTGGGCACGATGATGGACAGGTGGGCACGATGATGGACAGGTGGGCAAGAGGATGGACAGGTGGGCAAGAGAATGGATGGGGGCAAGAGGATGGACAGGTGGGTAAGAGGATGGACAGGTCTGGCTAGCAGAAAATGCATTTCACTGCCTTTTCTCATCCACATTTTATTTTTCAGGGAAGAGAATTTAATGTATTAGTATACTGAGGCTTGGCTGATCTCACAGGCAGGCTGTTTAGTTACTGTCATTGATAAGCCAGTAGTCTTAGGTTAAGTCCGCTCTCCTGTCATCCTCAACACAGCTCCTCCACTTTCCCTCCTTCTCTCCCTTCCTCTCTTCTTTCCTCTCCTTCTTACAGAGTAAAATGAAAGAGATGTTTTAACTGTTCATCATAAATTGCTCTTCAGCCAGGTGAGTTCTTTTCTGCAAAGCTGCATGCAACCTGGAAGCTGCTTGGGACACCTTTGTACCTTGGAGGTTACTGCTGTGATTGCTTTGTCCTGTAATGGCTTTTGCTTCTTCTGCCAGACCCTGAGGCAACTGGACAAAGCGTGACTTTAGCCTGATGGCTGTGGCTCTGGATGTGCCTTGTCACCCTTCCCTGTCACAGAGCACTGAGGCAGGACAGACCTGGAGCCCCGGGGGAAGAGCATGGGACCAGCCAGGCTGAGCAGCATGTACCCAGCTAGCACAGGAGTTGGGAGAAGACCTGCTCACACTTTATGTTGTGTCCCTGACATTATGGAGCCCCTGCCTCGGGCTAGTCAGCATGAGGACAGAGAGAGAGCAGGGGAGAGTCCCCATGTGAGGGCTCAGCACCTGGGGAAGGCCCACAGGCTAACAAGGATCCCTAACACACAGGGAGCTGCCTTGTATGTCGACCTTGACAAAAGTCGGTACAGGAAGAGTCGTTGGGTTGTGAAAGTGCAATTTGTATTTTCCTAAGAGTAGAAGGGGAATGTCAGATCCAGTTGTCACAGAAAGTACCATGATTGTGTGTATTTCACCCTGTGGACATGCCTAGACACTCTCTCACACACACACACATTTTTTTTCTTTTTAAATTAACCCCATGACAGATTAAACACATATATTAAGAGTAAAATGTAGTGAACCAAAAGCACCAGCCAGCTACTCCCGATTATCTGTGGCTTCCTTTCTCCACCTGTGGGACTAATTCTCACTAGCTATTGGCATGACGCCAGGAGGGCTGGTCTCTGTATGTGTGTGTTTGTAGGGGAGGGGGCTGCTTTCCATTGCCAAGGTCAGATGGAATTCACATTGGATGTTGGTTTGGATTTTTGGGAAACATTGAGTGAGCCACAGAGTTAGGAGCACCAGCTCTTGGGTTTGAATCTTAACCCCACCACTCTTCAGCTCTGTGACGGTGAGAATAAATTCTTTGGCCTCGATTTCTTCATCTGTAAAATGGGCACAGTGATTGTGTCTGCCTTGCTGAGTTGTTGCAAGAGTTGAAGGAGTTAATCCAGGTAAAGGACTCACTAAACGTTAGTGATCATTGTTGTTGTTCTTTTATGTATATTTGTTGTTGCTTTGTTGTATTTATGAGGTTCAAGCAAGTAAAGGCTCAGTCATCTGCACCCTGTGGGGAATAGGACACCCACATACCCAAGGCAGAGGGCCAGCATCTTTGTGGATGCAGGCCCACCACCAGGTGGTATGACTTGAAACCATGCTGTCTACCACCCCCAAATTTCTCTTCTAAAAGCCTATGCATTGACTTACATTGTGTCCCAAATACCATTGAGACCTCCTAAAGTTCCAACATGTCATTACCTGGGAAAGATGATGAATTTACCCTTTTCTACTTAGCAGAGATATCTCGATGCATTCTCAAGCCCTGGGCACAGCTGGCACAATCCCTTTTGGCTGGGGATTAGGCCATGGGAATAGACAAGATTAGGCCATGAGCAGTCAGGCAGGGAGAAGCCCTAGGAGCCTAGAATGGGAGGATAGACGGCCTTAGACTGTGGGGATGAGGCATGTGGGATTAGGAGTTAGTGTTTGGGGCATCCAGCCTGGCACATAGTAGGTGCTCAGTAAATATTTGTCATTAAATGGCAGATGTGGCCTATGACCCGTATGCCTAGAGCTGGCTTAACTCAGCTGGCTTGGGAGGCCAGCAAGGAAGGCAGATGGCCGGTATTACCAGCTTGTTCTAAGGCCCAGAGGAAGCTCATGTCCCTGCCGTAAGAACTCCCTAATTAAGAGGATTCTAGAAATCAAGGCTTCTCCAGATGGGCTTCTTTGGGGGGGGTGTAGGAGGCAGACAGAGTCTCAAACTATTGTCCAGGCTACAGTGCAGTGACCTCAGTCTAGCTCATAGCAACCTCAAACTCTTGGGCTCAAGTGATGCCCCTGACCCCCCCACCTCAGCCTCTTGAGCAGATGGGACTATAGTGCTCGTTTTTCTATTTTTAGTAGAGATGGGGTCTTGCTCTTGCTCAGACTAGTCTCAAACTTCTGAGCTAAGCTGTCCTCCTGCCTCAACCTCCCAGGGTGCTGGGATTACAGGTGTGAGCCGCAGCACCAGGCCCCTAAGGGGCTTCAGCAGCAAGGCCAGGTAGCCAGCGCCCCCTCCAAAGAGGAAAGGATGCCTCTTCCCAGGCCTGTTCCATTGATATTAGGCTTCAGCAACGTGGGATTTGATCCTTCTAGGATTTGATCTTTCTGCCAGGGTGTTTATATCTGCAGTGCTGAGCGGTTGGGAGGCGTGAAATGATAAGATCCAGCCCTGGCTTAGGGCCTGGTCTATACAGACCCTCCCCGGAGGCGAGCGGCAGCCATGCTCCCAGAACGGCGCAGGATGCTGCCATCTAGTGTTCATCAGCGGAACATTAAAAGTTTTAAATTAGCATCAAAAGTCATTTATCAATTTCTTGTTGCCGCTGTTGTTAGCATTTACTCTATTTGTCTATACCTTTACCTCCCAAGCCCTAATCTATTCCTGGCATGAGATGAACCAATTTAAACCATGGCTTGCTAGTATTATGATTGAACCTTTAGGTGTGCTATGGTAGGTTCCATCACCAAGAGTAAAAAGTCTTCTTTTCCAGTCCCCGTTCCGGGACAGTAGGAAAGTCTGGAGCCTCCTGATGTCCAGTTTTCCTCATCTGTAGAATGAACTAACCACCCTATTCCCATTCCCAGCTGAGTATTGCTGTGACGATTGCCATTTCATCCATCCATTCATCTGGCAAATGGGTACCAGGCACGAGACCCCCAGCTGAGGAGGAAAGTCAGGGCCCGGCCATTGGGAAGCTGGCCTTCTGCGGAGGAACAGATCACACTCACACACACACCTGCACACTCACACGTGTGTGCACACACACGGGACAAAGCATTAAACCATTTCTCACACTGACTAACAAAAGGCTCCCTTTCTCCATGCCCTGCTTGTAACCTCTCTTCTCTTTATAATACGCCAGTTCTCCCGGAAACACAAATCAGAGCACATTGCTGCCTTGCTCCTAAAACTTCTCCCTTGTCAACATCAAAAAGTCCAACTGATTTATCACACAGCTGGCCGGCTTCCCTGGCTACTTAAGATTTTCTGAATCAATAGGTTCAGAAATTGCTCAGTGCTTTATCTATTAATCTTTACAACTTTATGAGCTATTTCCTTTTACTACCCCCATTTATCTACAAGGAAATCAAGGCAGAGAAAGGTTAAAGGAATACACCTAACGTCACACAGCTAGTAGATGGCAACCTGGACCTCAGAGCCGGCTCTCGTGACTACATCCCCTGTGCCTTGCCCCCTGGGCCACCCACGCTGCCCAACTGCTGCCTGCTCTGGGCCCACTGCATCTGCCCTCCCCTTCCATCTGGCCTGCTGGCTGCCCTTCCCTTGTCTCTTGGTGAAATCTCACCTTTGCACACGGTCCTGCCCGCCAGACTGCTGCTGATAGCCACACAGCCCACCTGCCCTCCCACTTCCAACGCTGGGAGACTCACTCACCCTGTCATGCCTGGTAGAGGCCATGTACATGTTCATT
The DNA here is from genome assembly GCF_027406575.1 of Nycticebus coucang. NCBI lineage: Eukaryota > Metazoa > Chordata > Mammalia > Primates > Lorisidae > Nycticebus > Nycticebus coucang. The sequence continues at coordinate 58,360,297 of NC_069799.1, forward strand.
TCCCTTGACACATTGTGAGGGTCTTGGAAATGTCTGCAGCAACCTGAACTAAATAAAGGTTTGCTGAATTGTAGTAAGTGAAACAGCACAGGATAAAGTGGTCTGTCGACTGTAAACATCAGAGGAGCATGAGCTGGCGATGACTTTTAAAAATTCTTCATAAAATGTAAACGGATTTAGAATATGAAGTATGCATTTGTGCATGAGCATTTTTTACTTTTAGGTCGCCTTCCATACCAACTAAAGATTGCTTCTGCCCTATTAAGCAGGGGTCACTACATGGGAAATGTTGCTGTTATTTACTGAGAAAGAGCTTTGAAAGTATCCCTATGCAGACTTCGCACAGAAGCAAGCATGTCCGTCTGGAGAGAGCTTTAAAAAGCATCAGTTCAGTGACTCCGTTGGAGGCAAATCTCTCCAGGTGATGCCAGCTGGCCTAGGGGGTCAAGCACTCCACTCTGGCTGGGGCTCTGCCTCTTACTGTCTAACATCGACCTTCTCAGAGGAACAAAGGAGTCACAGAGCAGTGTCTGAGGTCCCCTCCAGCCCTAGGATTTCCTAGATTTGAATCTTGGCTCTGCAGGATTTGGAGCCACTTAAGTGATTCTGTAAATCAATTTCCATGCCTGTAAGTTGAGCTGGCCTAACTTAACAGAAAAATGTGGGCATTGCGGAGAAATATTAATGTAAATTTCTCATGCAAGTTAAAAATCGAATAAATGCAAGGAAGAACACAAGAGCATAGTGTTGCCCAGAAGTTAAGTTAAAAAGAATGGCTCTGCTCTCTACCTACGTGGTGGCCAAGTCTCTCTTTTTGGTAGACGAATTGGGTAGGTGGGTCTTGAAATCCTTTCTTCTTTAGGATGATAAACTGAGATGTACACAATCTATGTCCTTAGAAACCACATCCCCTAAGAAGGCTGTTTTCTTCCTTTCTCTGCTCATCACCTGTTTTCACTTCTGGGATTTCAAGAAAAAATAATTCCAATTTTATGAAAATGATCCCTGAGCACAACAAGAGAGAAAAGACTCTCGAACTCAATTGATGAGGCTTCCAAAATCTCAGTACCAAAACCTACTAAGGATAGTAGATGATAGGAAAATTGGTGATCAATAAAACAATCATGGATGTAAAAATTCCATGCAATGAGTTGGCCAACCAAATCCAGCAACATATCAAAGAGGTAATACATCATAACCAAGTCTGGTTTGTTTATTCCAGGAATGTAAGGCTGGCTTAACACTTAATGTCAATGAATATACTTTAATTATTAAGGGAGAAAATGTTAATGATTATTTCAATGGACATGGAAGAATATTTAATAAAACTCAACATCATACATGATTTTTAAAAATGCTGCTCAAACTAAGAACATTCTCTTCACATGATTTATCTAAGAAAACAAAAAAATCCTGCCACAGACATCATTCTTAATGGTGAAAGGGTGAAAACATTGCTTAGAGATAAATAATTTTGGAAAAACCCTCAGTACAATCTCATATGAGAGGTCTTAAAAAGAACTGTAAAGCAAGGAAATTAAATAAAAGAATAAGATACGTAAAGAAACAAAACCATTATTATTTGTAGATGTCATGAGGCATATATAGAAAATCTAGAGAAAATTTTTTAGGTTTAATAAAAAATTTATCAGGATGATGTTTGTAACAGCAATACAAGAACACCTATTGCCTTTTATTACCGGCAATGAAGATTTAGAAAGTGAGAGTTGTTGTTGTTGTTGTTGCTATGAACCTAAAACTGCTCTAAATAAAATAAAGTATATTAATTGTTAAAAAGATGCCGTTTGGAATAGCATTAAAAACATTTTTTTGGTAGAGTGCTGTGGCATCACAGCTCACAGCAACCTTCAATTCCAGGGCTTAGGAGCACCCTCAGTATATAGGGCCAGCGCCCTACTCACCGAGCCACAGGCGCTGCTCAGTTAAAAACATTTAAAAAGTCAAATAAATAGGGCGGCACCTGTGGCTCAACGGAGTAGGGCACCACCCTCATATGCCGGAGATGGTGGGTTCAAACCCAGCCCTGGCCAAAAACTAAAAAAAAAAAAGTCAAATAAATAGAGAGTAGAACGGGGGTTTAGGATGTTTGTACTATTTCCTTTTTAACTTGGAAAATTTTATAGACGTGAAGTAAATTAAAATATTGGGAGAAGTAGGTCAAAGGCTACAAATCTGCAGGTGGTACAATGAATATATCTGGAGATAATGTGTGGAAGGAGGACTGTAGTTAATAATATTGTCTGGTGTATGGAAAAATTGCCCAAAGACTAGATTTTAGGTGCTTTTATTACACACATTCACACACACAAAGGAATATGGAAAGATAATTTGATGACTAAGACAATTTGCTTGCCTGTAGTAATCATTTATCTCTATATGTATTTTTTTTTTTTGCAGTTTTTGACTGGGGCCAGGTTTGAACCTGCCACCTCCAGTATATGGGGCAGGTGCCCTACTCCTTTGAGCCACAGGCACGGCCCTATCTCTATATGTTTATCAAAGCACAACATTGTACTATGTATACCTTAAATGCGTGAGTATACAGTCAAAATAAATTTTAAAATACCATTAAATGGGTAATGATTGTAAATAAAGGATGGCCATAAAGTTCATTGGTTATCTATTTTAAATCACATGTGAACTTTATGGCTACTCTGTATATGAAGTTACCTTATAAATAGATAAGAAAAAGGTTTTATAAGTGCCCTAGAATTTCTCCATTCTATTGTTTCTTTCTCATGCATTAGAAAATATTTTAATTTACTTTACACATATGTAAAATTTTCCAGGCAACAATGAATAATCAAAAGTTTAAAAAATAGTACAAACATCCTAAATATTCTTTTTTTTTTTTTGAGACAGAGTCTCACTCAGTCACCCTCAGTAGAGTGCCATGGCATCATAGCTCACCGCAACCTTGAACTCTTGGGCTCAAGTGATCCTTTTTGCCTCAGTTTTTCATTTTTAGTGGAGTAGGGGGTCTCGTTATTGCTCAGACTGATCTCGAACTCCTAAGCTCAAGCAATCCACTTGGCTTGGCCTCCTAAAGTGCTATGATTACAGGCATGAGCCACCATGGCCAGCCTAACATCCTAAATATTCTTTTTCTTGTTTTTTGAGACAGAGTCTCACTATACCATCCTCGGTAGAGTGCTATGGTGTCACAGCTCACAGCAACCTCCAACTCTTGGGCTTAAGCGATTCTCTTGTCTCAGCCTCCCAAGTAGCTGGGACTACAGGTGCCCACCACAACACCTGGTCATTTTTTTGTTGCAGTTGCTATTGTTGTTTAACTGGCCCAGGCTGGGTTTGAACCTGCCAGCCTTGGTGTATGTGGCCGATGCCATAACCACTGTTATGTTATAGGTGCTGAGCCGACATCCTAAATATTCTAAATCTGAAAAAATATTAATTGACAAATGTGAAAAAAGTCATAATGGGAGAGTGTACTATGTTCATGGATTAGAAGATATTCTCTCCAAATTGACTTATATATTCAAAGAAATCCCAATAGTGTGTGTGTGTGTATATTTGTGTACGTATGTGTTGAGGGGCAGATTCTTAATTTATATAGAAATACAAAGGCTAAGCAAAGTCAAGAGAGGAGATCAGCCTAGAATTTCTAGCCCTACCAGACATTAAGCAACGATATAAAACTATAGTAGTTGAGATTCTGTGATATGCATACAGAAATTTTAAAAATAGAACAATGGAACTGAATGGGGTCTATAAAACCAGGTCTACAGTGACAGTGTTACTGGATAGACAACGTAAGTGACACTGCAAATCGGTGGGGGAACAACTGACACTTTAATTCATGCTGCTGAAATAATCAGTTATTCACATGGGAAAGGTAGAATTGAATCCTACCTCATACCATCCGCAAAAATCAATTCCAGGTGGATTAAAGGCCCTAATTACGAAAGCAAAAGTATAAGCCATTTATAATAGGATATTTTCATGACTTGAGGCTTGTAAAACATTTCTTTAGGTAATAATTGGAAGATGATATTTGCAAAATAACAACTGACAAAGGACACACATCTGTAACACTTAAAGAAATCCTACCAATTAATAAGAAAAAGGAATCCAATAGACAATTGGGTTAAAAGGCTTGAACAAATATGGTACAAAAGAAAGGAAGCTCAATGGCCACAAAAAATATGAAGAAATAGTCTCAATGGGAATGATAAACATGCAAATTAAAAGCACTTTCTCCCTCCCTCCCTTCCCTGTCCTTTCATTCATTTGTTCTTCTCTTGTTTTGATTTATAAAGACACGAGTGTTGTGACTGAAACGTCTGGAACCTTTGCACTTAATTCTACAAGCATTTGATAACTACCTCATAGCAACATAGAAAATCATCAGTCATCTTTTATGTGACATGTGCCAGGCAACTGTTCTCCTTTTACTCCCAACCAAGAGTAAAGGCTGGAATCCTTAGCCCCCCAGGTAGCTGGGACTACAAGACCAGAGGCTCCCAACCAGCTAAATAATTGGGGAGCAAAGCCCAGTGGCCATGACTCTGCAGTTGCCTTCTAGCCAAAATAATTGGAAGCTCTCGTTGGGATGTAAACGCCAGGAAAACAGAGGCTTTGTCAGCTTGTAACTGCAGGTCCACGTGTGGGGCAAATACCAAGCTCTCCATCAATATTTTTGGAGTGCTGGCCAGCTCTGATTGGTTCTTGACGAGCTGGTTAAAACTAGCCTTAGAGTCACGGCAGGTGTTTCGGGAGCTGTTATGTACAGCTGTTTTCAGCACTTTCCACAGCCTCCAGGGGTGCCACATTCTCATGGTCCTCCAGCCCACCCTCCAGCCAGCCCAAGCTGGGTTACACACACACACACACACACACTCTCTCTCTCTCTCTCTCACACACACACACACACACACTGCTGAAAAGTTCTTCCACTTCCCAGGGAGGCTCCCTGCTAGACTATGAATCACCAGCCCGGCCACCCTAATCAACTTTCCTGTCAATCCAATTCCGTCCGCATCATACCATCCAGAAATTTCAAAGAGTTTCTGGCCTGCCCGTGGCCTTTTTTGCCTTTTCCCAGCACTGTTTTCTTTTGTCTATTTTTATGCTCTTTGGTTGTTATAGTGGGAGTTGGAGAGGAAAAGGATGTACCTAGGAATCTGAAAGTGATACTAAAAGGGGAATGTCAAACGGGCAGCCTCGTTATGAGAAATGTGCTCTGATTACTTCGATGGTGAATGCCCTGGTTTGGGCAGGCCAACTCTGTGACTATACATGTGTTGGGAAATGAAGTCTATTCCTTTGAACACACCAGGGCCTTTGTATGACTCTTCCCGTGGCAGGGCTGGCTCTTTCTCTGGGATTCTCATACCCTCTTTTCACTCAGTTCTCAGCTCAGATGTCCCTTCCCGAGAGGGACCAGTCGTAAGCACCATCTACCCACGCATTACCCTCTCTCACTTTCCTTGCTTTATTTTAATTTTTCAGCCCTTGCCGCTCCTTGACATTGTATTAAGTATTTATGTTTGCTTTTTGCCTCTCTCCTCAACAAGAATAAACTCCAAGAGAGTGGAGATTTTATTTACTAACTTCTCTTTCCTGAACGCCCAGCACAGTGTCTGACACGTTTCATCGGTATCTGCTGAATGCAAGGACTTGTTCACTTTCCCCTGCCATCTGTTGACAGCGGAGAAAGGTGACTAGTTAAGCCCAATTAGTGTAACCACGGTCTTCCCTTTCACTTTCTGCTGTGCCAGATTCACAAATCAACTGCCTTCTAATTTCAGTAGTTTTCATTATTTAATAAAAACCCTGTGCATTTTATTGCATAGTACACCATCCACATTCTGGTTAACAAATCAGCCCTCTGTGAGACTGAGTTACAAAACTTGGAGATGTAACCGTGCTAGGAGCCGACACTCTGCGGTTGGTCTCCTCAGGGTGACTCACTGAGTATAACCTGTTTGTGAGCTCATGGATCCGACCGACCAGCTGGACCATCATTCAGAGGTAATAAGGCAATAAGCAGCTCCCAGTGGCTGTGTCTGGTTGGCTCTGTCCTCAGCTGACATGCTTTATTAATAACAGCAATCGCTCCTTGCCATCCTATTATTTTCTGGTGTGATTAATGGTACGCGTGTGGGTGAAGGGAGCTTTACAATAGCAAACAATCATTTTGGTTCTGCTTCGACGACCTCCAGCTGCCTGCTCCAGCAGAACTAACCACTCGAGGTGGAAAGTGATCACTGTACATAGACTGGAAGTACCAAGTCGTGTTAAGGTGGGAAGGAAGGCTTCCAGGAGGACCCGGGCCACCTGCGTGTGGAAGCACGCCCTTCCGAGAAAGCGTTTGGCCAGTATAAATGGTGAGCCGCCTCTCTAGCCTTTAGTCTGCTGATTCTACTGGTACTGAAATTCCTCCAGGGAAGAGGCATAAGCCTCAAAAAATAAAAGTTGTGAGGACGGAAGGAGAGAACAGAAGAGGGAGAGATGAAGGAGAAAAAAGGAATTTTGTTTTCGTTGGGAAGTCATAGATACCTCAACAACAGCATTTCCTCGCTGACTGCTGGACAAGGGCTTCCATTTAAGACCACTTAGTTAATAGGGCAAGAATCTGTTTTCAACTTGCCATTAACTTCTGGAGATAATGATTCAGAAGTCAACCAGGAATGGCCACAAAGTGCTTTGATGTTACCCCAGTTGCCCTGGACATTTTGCTCTTCAAGCATCATTTCAGGTCATTGAGAGGCTTCCAATTATGAAGCCAAGCTGATCCCCATGGCAGATGTAATGAACATCCTGGTTAGTGCTTTTTCCATTCAATTTGGAGTCTTGAGTTATTGTGGAAAAGAAAGAATCTGCCCTGGCTTCAGGAACGAACAAGGTATTTTACAGACTCTGGGTGCCCTGCTGCCATGTTGGAACAGATCATGGGTATGGATTAAGACTACTCAAAGGGAATGGTTCCATGAAGCCTAGGTTAAAGGGAAAAACCCTTTCTCATTGAACATTTCATAATTTCTCATTGTTTTCACATCCTCCCCTGTTGGCACCAAAACCAAAGTCTGTAAAAACTGATGGGATATTATCAGGGAAAGTAGGTGGGATATTGAAGTTCAAGTTTGGCCTCTGTTTGGCCTTATCGTTGTCCTCCTATGTTCTTCTGGTTCACGCTCAGCATATCAGAAAAGGACTCTGTGTCATAAGCACTGAACGCTTTCCAGATTTCACTTATTTGGGGAAGGAAAACGCCACTTCAATCTTTTGCTTACCCCATGTCCAGTAGTAATATCTCAGACGAATAACACAATGGCGTAAATTCTAGCAGGAATATACATCACCAACAAGGGGCTGTTTTCTGAATGGTAAGAAAACAGAAGATTGTACAGAGTTAAAGATGTGGGTTTGGTGGGGGGGTTCTAAAAAATCCACAATCTCCTACTTGGTAGCTGGATGAGTTTTGGCCAGGAAGCCCTGATTTCCTTATCTGTTAAGTGAGGAGCCTTTCTTGTGAAGGCCCCCATGCAAATCTCTTACTACCGGGGCTGGTGTATTCTAAATGCACAACAGAGATTTGCCACTTGCTGGTTATCCCCATTAGTGTTAATTCTAGAGAATAATGGGAAGACATTATAGCCCAAACAAAATTTCCTCCAGATCTTCTCTTGGGAGAATTACCCCAAACTGAATTTCAGAATCCCTCAGTGGTATATAATTCCAGTCACGACAGAGGGAATTGTTGTCCATCTTTCATACAGCGACCTGTCGGTGTTTTAAAAAGTGAAAATCTTATTATCACATTACTTCCTGACCTCTTCTCTGGAGCCCTGATGAAAGGCCTCTAGATCTCTCCATGGGGGAGCCAAAGGTCACCTCATCTTGGTCCCCCAATAAGTCTAAAGTTCTCACTCACATACAGGAAAGACCCACCCACCCCTTAGCTGGTCAGATAGAATCACTTATAGTGGGTCTCATAGGGGACAGTCTCCCCCCAGGATCCCCCCTTCCTCTCTCTTGTCAATTTTAGGAGCTGCTATTCATCTATTAAGACCGATCTTTGTTCAGACCATGCCAGCCCCTCACCCCACTGTGCTCAGACCCTAGGCGTGGCTCCTGGATGCACTTATCTCGTAGTCTTGTGGGTGGTTGCTTACCTGTACCTTTCTCCTACTAGATGGGCGAGTTTGGAGGGGTCAGACCACATCTTGCTCATCTTGGTGGCCTCTGTGCTATTCCCAGGACCTGATGACAGAAGGTACCTGGGAAGTGAGCTGAATGAATCAACTAATGATAATCAGTGCCACAGAGAAGAAACTGGCCAAAGCTCTGTGTGCGAACCTTCTTTCCCATGAATGCCCCATGGGAAACCCAACTTCAGCCAAACTGAGTGTGACCAATGCCTTCTCAGCTCCTCCTTGTTCCGACTTTTCGATTCCTGGGTCTGGGGCCTTCTTCCAACTCCTGCCCACCTTTGAAGCTTCAGATAGAAGTGATGTGTGTTTGACTGTCTCTGAGTCTTGGTAATGATGTGTCTTTTTCCTCCAGTGATCTCTGGTCCTTCAAGATGTCTGTATATCTACATCTTTCCTCTTTGCAAGGCCTAATCAAGCCTGGAATGTGGGCTTTGCCCCATCAATGTTTGTTGAGCACGTAAATGACAGGCAGACGTGGGGCATCCTCACTACTCATTTGGAACTTACTTACCACTGGTATTTTAATTGGCTTTTCAGATCTTAGACTTCTTGAAATTACCTATCCCAGGGCCAAAGATTTAATAGGATCACAATAAACATTTTTGGTTACTTAATTCTTTCCTTAACCTTGTATGTTACTGCCTATGTGTTGCTGTTAAGTTTCTTCAAGTTATCCCAGAAGTGAAAGAAAACTGCTTCCTTTAAACATTTACATCCAGGTTTTCTCAGACCAACAGTGTTGTATTAATCACACACAAAATAGTTCTGCTGGGTGGCAGAAAAGTATCTCAACACTAGAGGTCCCTCTCTCCATAGGTTCCAAGGGCTCTCTGCCCAGGGCTGTTGCCAGCTCTGGTGGCTTCTGGCTTGGAATGAAAACTCAGGAGTAAAGGAAATTTAAACTAGTGAATTCTTTGTGGCATTGCAAATTAGATCTCACACCTCAAGCCTGCACTGCTGAAGCTCTCACATGGCCACAACAAAGTACTGTTTTCTTCTCCCGGATTGTAGTTTCGGTTTAATTGTATTCTTTTTCTATTTGGTTCTTGAATTAGCCCTATGACTTTATTCAAATTCTTTCATCTCTTCTTCCTCTCAGAAGAAATCTGGTTGGGTTACTCGTTTTACACTGCAATGTGCCTTCAGAATATGGGCAAGTCTTGGAATTCCCTCCCCTCCTCCACCCTGCGGCTCCCAACCCCCCGGCCTCTCTTAGAGGGGCATAAGGGAATCTGGGGCTCATCTGTGACTTCTCCAGGCCTGGCTTCACATCTCCAGGGCCAGGGCTCCTGCCAGCCACAAGTTACCTTTCATTATTCACCTGAGCACAAGGGATGGGAACCCAGCCAGGGGGCACCATTTTCTCCACCAAGGGTCAAGAACTAGTAAGAAGAAATCAGATAAAGTTCGCTTTTGAAAGGAGACACAGAAAATGCCACTTATTCTAGAAAATAAAGAACAGAAGGATGATGAAAGCATGAAGCTTCAGCTCATCATCTTGGTGGTGACAGCCCAGGGAAAAGGAGATGTGAAGTGTGGCAGGTGCACGGGTGGCCTTCTCATGACTAAAGGTTCATCTTATCTGAATTCTAGGTGTGGCACATCAGGGCCCAGGAGACCCCCTGGCCCTCCTCCATCTGCACCACAGATGCTTTATCTCCCCACCCCTGCACGCACACCCCTGTGCACCCCCAGTGTCTCAGGAGGTGTTTTCAGGCGGTACAGACCTCTCTGCAGACCACAGAATGGGGGAGAGGCCCATGGCAGCCCTGGAAGGGGTCACCAGGAAATTTAACCAGGGAATTCTGGGAGCTAGAAGTAGTGACATAAGCTCTGGGGGTTGGAGATTTTCCCCGTGGCCTTGGAAACTCCCCTCTCCACAATGAAGGGCTCCTCTGGAGAAGGACCAGTTCAGAGCCCAGGGCAGGAATGTGGCTGCCCGGGTATGAGAGTGGAATGGGGTGTTCCCAGGTCTGTGTCCTCAGTGACTTTGTCTTCTGATTCCATGTCCCACATGCGCTCCTTGGGTTAGAGCCTTCGCAATTGAGCCATCCTGTGACTGACCCAACCAAAGTTGCTTTTCTCACATCCTGGAGGACTTGCCAAATCCACTGGCTTTGGACTTGGCCCAAGCTATGTGTAGCAAAGGAAATTTGAGCCAGCAAACACTTGGGCAACAAGACCCGACTTCTGATGACAGGTTTGGACGGAGTTTGGAAGTGGCAGAATACGGCATGTATTTTGACATTCCTCGCTGGTGCCCTGGTCCATCCTGAAGTGGATTACACAAAGAGACGAGGTCACACACCTTTTGTGGCCTTGTCTGAGAGCCTTTGAATGGGTTTTCCAATCATCAGCTAACTGATGCCAGCCACGTCCCCCCTTGCTGGGACTGTGGACAGCCCAAAGCATGAAGGCGCTGCCCCAGACACATTCTCCCACTGGGAAATTTCTGACACCTCAGTTTCAAAAGCCTTATGTCAGATTATGGACATGGTAGTTTGCCACCCTGGATTTCTGCACGAGGTTTTGGCAGAGTCTTTCAGCTGGCTGTGACATGGCCACAAATTGGAAGGAAATTAATGTGTTTCATATGTTATTGGCAACCCTGAGCCCACCCACAGCAGTGAAATAATTCAGCAAATTCCTTAGCTGACTCCTTCCTGCTTTTATTTTCCCTACAACTCACAGGGAAGTTGAATTTCCAAATCAATGAGCAGGAACACCTGTTAATTGCTAGTGGGCTGACACTTTGTAGGGAACAAAGCTCAGAACCTGACAATGGCATTCTTCTTAATTTAGGGAGAGGCAAAGTGCAGCTTTGGACTCCAGAGGAGACTGAATTTTCTGAACATCATGTTTTGTTCTGAACATGTATAATCTCCTATGAAGTGCACCCATTCTGAAATGGAATTCATTTAACCCTTAGTGGTTTCAGCTGGGAGGCGGGATGCCACATTTGTTTCTCCTAATTCTGCAGCTGTCAAGCTGCTGATAGATGATAACACACACAGGGACCTAATAGTCATTGCATTTTTATAGCCTGGCAAGTAACTTCTCCATTTTTACAGCAGCCTGGAAGGCTGGGACCTCGCACAGCTTCCCTTCCTTCTGAGCTCAGCTGTGCGTTTTTTTCTGCAGTTGCCAGCCCCACCCCAATATTCTCTCCTCCGTGGGATTATAGCAAAACAACAATTAGACATCAGGAAGAAGAAAGTAGGTTCTGAAACAGGAAGATCACTTAAAACCTCTATTGTGCCAGTAATTTTAAAAACACTGGATATATCTTTCTCGGAGATTGGTGTATTATGGTTATAAATTGCTATCTAGTAAATTACCCCCAAACTTTAGTGGCTTAAAACAACCCCATTCATTTGTCATCATTGCATTCATTTGCTACAGCTGGTATAACAAAGCACCACAGACCGGTGTGCTTACCCAACGGGAATTTATTTTCTCACAGTTCTGGGGGCTGCAAGAATTCTGAGGTGTGGGCAGGGCTGATTCTCCTGAGGCCGCCCTCTTTAGCTTCTAGATGGCTGCCTTCCCCTGCGTCTCCCTGTGGTCCTCTGGAACCTGTGCCTGTCTTTGTCCTAATCTCTTATGAGGGCAACAGTCACATCAGACTAGGACCCACTCTAATGACCTCATTTAACTTACCTGTCTCTTTAATGGCCCTATCTTCAAATACAGTTGACCCTCCATAGCTGACCACTGCCCTACACTGACCACCTCCTTAAGTTGACCTAATTTTCATAGACTGGACATGCACCACATGTGTGTATCAGTATAATAGGCCTAGTTCTTTATGTTGACCAGTTTGTTACAGTCCCTTAGGGGGTCAACTTATAGAGGTTCTCCTATATAGTGATATTCTGTTGTATGGGGGTTCAGACTTTAGTATTTAAATTTGGGGGAGGACAGAATTCTGCCCATAGCAGCCAGGGAGCTATAATTGGACAGAGGTCAGCAGGGATGCCTCATTTTTGCTCCACAATTTCTGGGACCCTAGCTAGAGCAATTAGAACAGCTGGAGGATGGGACTGGTGGGGCCACCCCGGGCATCTCTGGCTGTCTCCTGTGGCCTCTCTGTGGTCCCCGCAGGTGCCAGGTCTAGCATTGACGGCCGCAGGGCAGGCAGACCTTTCAGTGCTGGGTCAGGGACCTGAGAGACTTGGGCAGAGGCTGTAAAACGTTGTGTGATCCAGCCTTAGAAGCCATTCTTGTCTCTGCTTTATTCCATGGGTCATCCCGGGCCAGCCCCCATGCAACATGTGAGAGATGTAGCAAGTGTGAATACAGGGAGGTCTGGATCCTTGCAGCCCACCAGGGAAAGCAGCTGTCACAGAGCGGAACAGGAGCCTGCCACACCAGGCTGAGAGGGGACATGTTTGCGCCTCGTGCTGATTCCAAGCTGCTCTGTGATATGGAATGGCGAGGCCCCAAGGGCTCCTCAGCTCACATGTCTCTGCGGGCCACCGCCCCTTCTCCAGAGATGCTCCTCTCACCGTCAGAGTTTCCTGGCTGTGGAAGAAGGACCACAATGCACCAACACCTGGACAGGGTGATTAGGACAGGGGACCAAAGCAGTGACACGCTCTGAAGCTGCTGTGCCCAGTCCAGATGTGTCCAGAAGCTGAGACTAAGGGCTCAGGGTAGTTTAGAGATATTGAACTTAATATTTTACAAAGTGAGGTTCTTTTTATACATATTTGGTTTTTTTTCTAACATTCTTAGCCACAGCCCCCTACCCCCCTCCGGCTTCCCTTTTTTACTTTATTGAGTTGTTTCTGCTCCAGAATCCACCACGACCTTCCGCCTTCCCGTCTCGGCCTTTTCACCTTATCTGGACTCTCCTCACATGCCTGAGTCTCAAGTCTCACTCCTCGAGACTGGCCCCAGGGCACTACATTCCTCAGAGCAATTCCACCTGTTCAGCCAATTCAGCTGACATTTCTAGAACAACCATCACAGGCCAGGTAAGGTGCTAGGCGCCAGGGATGTACAGATGGTTTCTGTTTTTGAGAGCTCAGGGGCCAGCCGCAATGACGAGATGGACCCGTGGGACAGAGAGTTTTGGCAGGACTAGTGAACAGCCCTGGTGCATGGGGCTGGGGCGGAGGAACCCAGGGATGGTTCTACAGATGAGATCCTAGGGCTGGGAGGCATCAGCATAGGGAAGAGCTTTCCCAGAGTGATGCAGTGCAGACATGTAGGAGTTGACAGCTGTTGGGATGCTGGACGGCGAGGTGGCAGATGTCCAGCCTGCAGAGGACTCAGAGGTCAGCACGGCAGCAGTGAGAGCTGTCTGAGGACGCACAGCCAGTGAGGCATTTTTGGAAGCACACCGGGGATTGAGAGGGAGCCTAGAGGCAGGGCAACCCTTGTAAGAGTCTAGGTGCAGGGGTGGGGAACCTGCAGCTTCAAGGCCACATGTGTCTCTCCAGCTCCCCAAGTGTGGCCCATCTACTGAATCTAAACTTCACAGAACAAATCCCTTTATCGGATCCTAAGAGGTGGAGCTAGGGCAGCGGTCCTAGCAACGCGTTGGAGGGAAGGATTTGAGGAACTGGCAAAGCTCGGCTTCTGGCTTTGGGGTGAGATGTGCGTGCTGCTGTTTTCTAGCACGCTGCTATTTTCCCTGCATCCAGCTGCTGCTCTCTTCTTGAGCTCACTGTTTCTGGTAGGTCCTCTCTGGCCTAGGCTGCCACCCTCTCCCTCTCTGCTGAAACCTCCCCTCTGCAGGACACCTGTCCCAAAGCAACCGAGAACTGAGGCAGATCCCCTCAATGCAGAGTCTCTCTTCACCCAAGGTTCCCATTAGTTTAACCATTGGATGGATTTAATTTACAATTTTATGTGTGTGTGAATAACAGGCTTTTTGTGTGTGTGTGAGAAAAAATTCATTCCATGTTTTACTTTTCTCTTTGGAGGGTGGGAGTGTTTCTTTCTGCCTTTTTTTTTTAATAACCTTTTTGTTTTGGAACCTTTGTAGATTGACAGCAAAGTTCCAAAGCCAGTGCAGAGCGTGCCTGTAGACCCTCACCCATTTCCAGGTCCCTCTGTGGGATGCTACAGTATGTGGTAGCACATTTTTCAAAGCCAAGACATCAACGCGGCCACATTACTTCTGACTCAGCTCCCGGCCTTCTTTGGATCTCACCTCTTTTGCCTTTTCTGAGCCAGTGTCCGATCCCAGCTGCTCACCGGGCCCAGTTGTCATAACTCTTAGTCTCTTCCTGCCTGTGACTGTTTCTTGGTCTTTTCTTGTTCCTCGTGACTTGACAGTTTTGAGGAGTACGGGTCAGTGTGTATTTTGTAGAAGGTCCCTTAATTCTGAGCTGTCTGCTGTTTTTCCTGCTGAGCTGGGGTTGGGGCTCTCTGGGAGGAAGGCTGTGGAGGTGAAGCATCTGTCCCATCCCGTCCCGTCGTGTCAGACCAGCTGGCATCTGCAGAGCACAGAGCAGCACTGACAATGTGGCCACTTTATTCCTTTATTCCGTGAGGTGTTCGCAAGGTGTTTCCACTGTATACTTTTCTTTTCCCCTTGCCTTACTCCAGTGATTTTCAACCGGTGTGCTGTGAAAATTTTTAAAGATCATTAATTAAATTATTTTCAAAAGAAAGTCCAAAGCACAGTCACTATACTCTTTTTTTTACTCTTCTTTTTGATTAACAAAATTTAAGTGTGCTGTGGAAGTGTAACTATAGGTTCAAGTGTGTCATGAGATAAGAAAAGGTTTAAAAACACTGCCTGACTATTTATTTTGGAAGGGACATAACGGTGTTTAATGTATGAATTTTAAAAATGCAGGATTTATATTCTTCCTTCTGTCCGTGGGACTTCTGTGCTGAAATTGGTGGCAATTGTCACTTTAGCAGTCACATTGTTGAAGTCTTAAGTGGATCAAGGGCAGTTCCAACATCTGTTGAGCCCAAGTTGTTGATAGTCAGACACAAAGTCAAGAGTGGCCACCTACCTGGTGGCGATTGTGCATGGAAAATGATTCTTGCAGTCAAACCTGGCTTCCAATCCCAGCTTTCTCATCAGTGGCTGTGTGATCTAGGCCTAATTACTTGACCTCTCTGGTCAGTTTTCTTCTCTTTGAAATGGGATGATCTTAACCCTTGAGTGTGTGTGAATTGGGGCATCACATCTAAATTGGGGGAACATTCTCATTCCCCATCACTAGGGGAAGCAATAGCCTTTTTCCTGAATATTATTTCCCTATTGCTGTCTGGATGCCTGCAACTTTTATCTTTACAATAGACACTCCGTGACAACCTGTAATACATCTATCTTTGCATATTTTGCTTTCATGTTCCCCTTGAGTGACATAAAGGATCTCTATGTTTTTGGTACCTTCCTCTGATTGGGAAAGCAAAAAAGAATCACAGTGACTGACTGTCTGAATGTGGTCTAATGACAGGAGGCCTCAGGAGGAAATAGAAGGAATCTTCTAGAAGTGATGCCTCTCAGTTGAGGGGAGGTTCCAAAGAAAGCTCATGTGTCCCTAATTTCCCTGATCATGTTCTCCAACCCTGGGGCACATGGGATCTGGGCTGTCCATGTCAGGGTAGGGTTGAGACCAGGAGAGGATTGTGAAATGAGAGAGGGGTTGCTTTTTCTTGGACAAGTCTTGGTCAGAATGTCCAGGGGATATAGCTGTTCATGCTACTGTTCCCATGATGTCTAGTTGGCATCATAGCTACAAATTCCTGGGAACAATGGGACCCAGAACAGTTTTAATCTCTAAGTAACCCTGGGACCCTCGAGGTCTCAAGCAATGTTGAAAAGAGTCTTGGTATCTTGGTATTTGAGCGTTTTCAGGAAGATTCGATGGGGCTTGTTATATTTATATGAAGGGCCTGGTTTATGCTTTTTTGTTTATGGTTTTAAAAAATTGTTTCTTAAGAAAGTAAGATTTTAAAATAGTAACTTCACTGCCCTAGCAATTTCAGACAGTTAATTTCAGGTATAGGCACAGTTCATAACTCTATATTACAGGTGAACCAGGGAACTCCGTTAAGCAGGGGGTTATGCCAACACAATCAGCCCAAAGGTATTTGAAAATTGACTTGTGAAAATCCTTTTCATGATTACACCAACTGTATTTTTTGAGTTGGGTGGAAAACAAGTTATAAGCAAGTGAGCAAAAGGGTTCCCAGAGAGACGATAAAATCCGTAAGGAAGGACGTCAAGGGACAATTCTTCTGACTGCCAACCAAAAAGAATAAACACCACCGTCTGCCCCGAATCCAAAGCTTTTGGAAAATAAAGATTTATGATCTGGGTTCCAGTGGTGATGAATCACTTGGCGATACGTGTTTTCTGGCCCAACTTGTCAAAAGTAACGAGCCGTGGTCTGCTCCAGAGTTCATCGGGTTGTAAGTGCTCCCTGTAAAATACAGAATACAGTGGAATATAATTTGTCTGTGTCTCTGCACAACTCTCCTCCAATTACTGAGCTTCTGCCCCTGTCACCAGTGAAAACAAATGGGCTGATAATTACAGCCTCAGAGCCTGTATTTCTCCCAAGCCTCGCCCGCCTGTGCACCTAATGGGGTCACGTTATGATTATAACTCAACTTTTATTGTCTCTTACCAGTGACCCTTTGACTCTTGTTATCCTCCAATGATCTCATTTCATTGCATCTCAGAATCTCTCCCAGGGGTGCCCCTCCAGCCCTTGAGCACATTGGCTCCTTGGCCGTGAGCAGGGCATTGGATATGCCCAACAGTCTTTGGTTGGGCCTTGTGGTCTTCCAATGGCACCATCACATCTTTCTGTGGGCGTCACCCCTAATTCCCTGGGGTCCTTGTGGTGCTAACCCCATGCAGTGGTCTGTGGTAGGTTGGAAGAGAACCAGCACCCCTCTTTTTGTGTCCCTCTACACTGTGAGCCTGGGCGCATATTACGTGTGTGCATATGCGACCTGCCCCAGGAAGCCTCAACATCTTTTAATGAAACAGCCTTTCTACTTTAACCTGTAGCCTTCTTTCTGTCTGAGACCCGAGTAAGAATCCATGTATCTGCTTCTGCCCCCGCAAAGATTTTTCTCCTAGGAAACGCCTCTGTCCCTAGTGCAAATAGTGAAACCGTCCCACCCATTCTCATCAGACAAGTTCAACAAATATAAAGCCCAGCTGCTGCCCAAGCTGAGACCCATGTTACATTTTCCTTTTAATGAAAGATTTGCAGACTTTTGCCACAGGTTTGCATGGTTACGCATGAATCTGTTCTTGGAAGGTGGGGAAATGAGCGAGTGGTGACTGTGGCATTACTGCACTTTCCCTTGGTCTCACCCCCCTGTAATACCTAACTATTCCTGTGAGGCCTTGACCCTGGCTGTGTTGACCCAGGCTGTCCAGCAGATAGCTGACCCCTGCCTGACCGCCTCCAGCTGGCTCTGTTAGAAATGGTGTCTGTTTCTTGGGAAAAGCCGCTATGAACTTTCATGGATGTAACATTCCTTCAGGGAGTTCTGAGGAAATGTGAGGGTGGAACCTCTATTTCACATTTTCTGATTTACATTGCTTTTCAACCAACTTTATTTATGTGTCTAACTTCAGTGGACAGTCTTTTAAAAAATATATATATGAATAGTGAAATTGAGAAAAGAAAATTCAGGAAGTCTAAAATTCTGAGCCACATGCCCGGGTACTTGGCTTACCTCTTCAGTAACTCTCCTTAGAAATCAAATCATTAACAGAGGTTGAAAATGAAGAAAACATTAACATCGAACTAAGCGATGCCTGTTTCCTTCTGAAGTTTGGGCCCCATTCCAGGGTGTCAGCACCCACGGTCTGTTTGCTTCCAAAATGACTTCACGTCACACCACTGGTTTTCACGAGCCGTGAAGGACACCAATCCAAGTCACAGATGGCTGGTCACCATGAGTAATGCTTCCAAGTTCCAAGATCTCACTCTGTGAGGGTGATTGATAGATGGTTAGGGAAGACTGCACTTAACCTTTGCAGAAGTTACCAGGGAGCCAGCTAAACCAAGCCAAGCTTTAAGAAAAACAACATGGAGTTACAGTGGGATAGCAGTAAGAGTGACTGGTTTGTTGTTTTTTTTATTTTAAGGCACCCAGAATCCCAAAAGCTACATAAATATTTTGTTTTTTCTATGTTAACGTATAGCATAAGAAATAAAAACAACGGAGAAAGTAAAGGGACTTGAGACTTTGCGATAATAGCCATACTAAATTGACCAGCTGAACAACACACCTAAGTCGAGCTACTTGAGTGAAAAGCTGGAGTTGCTATCCTAGACTCCTAATTTACTCAAAGAGATTTTAAAAAACTGATGTAAGAAACAAATCTGTATTTTCCCCCATCTGACTGAGTTTCTTTTTGTTGAAGAGGAAGAGGTATCTTAATTCCTTTCATTTTTAAGCTTTTACATCCCACCTAGAGCACACGCTTACTTCCCTATCTTCTAAACACCCATTGCCTGGGAACCTGCTGACCCCTGGCATCTGTTTCCAACGCTTCCTTGAAATTATATTCTGTAAGGTGACCACGGACTCAGTTGTTCAGAGGTTTCTTCCAGGTGCATGTCTAAAATAGAAGGACATGACTATATGGAATATTTGTACATACTTGTCATTATGCAGCATTTATGTAAAAGTTGGTGTTTCTTTTTTTTTATTTTTCACGTCTGCACCTCAACTTGTGGTTTCGTCATGTAAATAGCACTCTGCCAGTGACCACTGCTGCCCTGTACATGGTATGTTTTAATAGTGAAGGGAATTCCAGTTGGAAAAAAAAAGGGCAGATTATTCCGGTAATGAACACCAACTATTGTAAATCAAATTCATTCTGGCGATGGTATTCAACACTTTAAATAAAACATTTTCTTTACCAAAAAACCCCACAAAACTTGACATCACCCGCCATCCCTTCTTCATCTCTTTCCTTTCTTTGCTTTAATGAGTACAAAATTCTTCTCTGCTGGTCAGTCTTACTCCTTCTTTAGATACTTCTATCCTTCAACATTTTATTTGTGTGTCTCTTTGGTGTTCCTTTTAGCAAGGCCCAGTTGTTGATTTTCTCAACTTCTTCCTTATATATCAAAGCTTAAAAAAATATATATGTTTTTTTCTTTTTGGGTGGGGTTGCAGAATAGTCATATATTTTTATGAATGTAATGGATTCTCTTTTCAGACAAAGACAGCATTTTGCCCATTGGTTCAAAGGGCTCCAAGCTGTTTTGAAGGATCCCCCAGTTAGAGGCCAGAGCGTCGTCTGTCCCACCACAGCTGGGACAGACGAGGTGTGCCCAGCTCTGCCAGCTGCAGGTGCGGGGTGGGGGCCCCACTGCCTCCCAGAACAGCACCTGGGGAAACGCTGCAGACACGCCAACAGGTCCCATCCTCAGGCCAACACCAAGACCAAAAATGTATTTTACTGCCTTACCTGAAATTATTTCTCTACCTATATCTTGAATGCCAACTTTTATTGTTTTTCTCCTGCCTTAAAACCACACCTACTGAAATATCATTTTTGATAATAATACCTTGCTCTCTGTTATCTGCTTTATGTGGTGGGCAAGATTTCTGGCTGGGTCCCTTCCCAGTCTCCTATTTATTTTAGGAAAGAGTATCAGGCAGCAGCCTAGGGTGACTAAAAGGGGAAAGCGTGCGGCCCACGCTGCAGCTTCCATTATCAAAGCCAGCCGTGGACCTGTGGCTCTTAGTTCTGATGTGTTCCAGGTCCTTAAAATACTCCTGCTTTATTTTGCTCCAGTTCCACCAGCCAAGTCCGACCTTCAGAATGACAAAGCAGCCTGCCCTTGAGAAAGGAACGACGCATCTCGGGTCTCTGTTGCTTTTTATCCCTGGGGGCAGCATGTGACATTTCCCAGAAAACCATGTTGGTGATATCTTCGCCATGGTGTCCCAAGAATTTCCCAAATATTAGGGCCCTAGAATACATAACTGCCCTCAGATGTAAGGGAGACCTCGCCTGACGTCTGCCCTTACTTCTGCTTGATGAAATATTAGGCTGACAACTGGCAATAGAAATGAAAGGAAGACAAGACAAGTTAGAGTGATTGAATTTTTTTTCTCTGATTCCTTATTATTATTATTTTACACACTATATACCCAACAGCTAGAAATGACAAGTGGAGGGTGGGTGGAGAGGCCCAGCCATGCCCGAGGTGTGTCTGCGGAATTGCACGGGCCCCACCCTCTGTTCCCTGTGCAGTCTGGCACATTCTCCCCCGTGGGCCTGCCTGGAGCGGAGTTTTCAGTGTGGGGCACACTCGGGAGGGTGAAGCCAGCCCTAATCACATAGTGAGGGAAATAGAGGCTGATGTCCTTCCACATCCAGGCCTGGGACTTTGGTCCTGGCTTCTGTCGTGTGCTCCATTGGTCCCTAACTGATTGTTACTGGGCTTAAGTGTAATCTGCACCTGGGACAGATGTACTGCCAACGTCATCTTCTGTCTAGTCCCCATTCCACTATCTGCCCTGCAGCCAGGCACAGCCTCACACCAGGTGTGGGGACCAAATGTTCCTTTCTTCCTCTCTTCTTTTGACAAACATCCAGGAGCACCTGCTATGCATAACCCTACATGTTGGAGCTACAGAAGTGTGCAGAGGACCCAGGCTGCAGGGACTCTACCTTCCCCGGGAGAGGTATCTCTCTTGTAAGTGCTATTATAGCAGACTCACACTGGAGAGGGAGCCACGGGGATCTGGGGTTCATACAGGGTGCTGAGCAGGGGCCACAGGGGAGGGAGGGAGGGAGGCAGCTGCAGGTGTAGGAGCAGGTTGTTGTCCCAGTGGGGCTGAGGCAGGGCCGTGCTTGGAGACAGCAGGGCCCTGCTAGGTAGCTGGTGGGACTTCAGAAAGATGAGGGGCAGACAGGAGGGCACAGGCTTAGGGGAACGGAACCAGAGCACAGTATCAAAATTGTAAATAAAAATAAGATCGAACTGTGTTGTGTCAAGGCAGTTAGATATCTGGCAAAAGGTTTACAATTGCCGTGTTTTACTTGTTTGTACATATATTTTAATGAATTTTTTTCAGAACATTGAAGTAATCGAAATGGGAAAGTAGGTATATTAAAACTCAAGGGATTATTTTAAGTATAAATATTCAGGAAATGTACCCCTATTTCTTCTGAAGTTTAATACTCATCAAACACTTTCAAAGTTACTTTCTCCTCACAGTCTGAGCTATTTGATCAGGGAAATAAAATAAAAAACTTACTTTCTCCCCGGTGTTGTAACTTAACATTCTCCCCTGAAAAGAACATCAGCAATGAAGCGATTTTATTTTTTTTATTTTGAAAATATTATTGATGTGTTTGCTTCTATGATAACCAGGAAGGTAAAATTCTAATAAATCCTGATTGGGGTATAACTATACCAATTAAACGTAATATTTAAATAGTATATAAATATACCATTTAAACATACATTTTGACTGTTTCAGTTTTCAATAGTTTGAACTGCTTTTATGTTGTTTTGGGAAAAAGTTACCATTAAAAAATTCACATAAAAACCTGTATAGAGAGGTGCAGTTACCCTTTAGCCTCGGGCCCAATTATAACACGGCACTATTACGTCCTGTCTTTATACAAAATTTTGATGTTTGGTGTGTTTGCATTAAAATATTATTTGTCTTGTCTCAGAACACTTATAGTTTGCATCCAGGGTGAGCATCTCACAAGCTCCAGCCAGTGGGGGTCCGGGGGACACTATTGTAACAGACCAGGTGGGTGAGACGGTGGCTTGGGAGAGAACACATGGGAAAGGGTAAATTAGTGTCACCACGTAGGGTGTGGCGTTAGAGTTATTTCTTGCTGTGAGGATATTACTGGCTCTTCCTCTGCTTTCTTTGGCAACACGGAGTCAGGATACAGTCCGGTGTTAGGACATGTGTTAGAACAGTGATTTCCAACCAGTGTGCTGCTGTCGAAAATTTTTTAATTATAATTATTTTTGAAAGACGTTCAAACCGCAGTAAGCATACCCTTTTCTCGTTGTTTTTACTCCTCTTTGTGATCAACGTAATTTAAGTGGGCCACAGAAGTTTAACTATAGGTTCAAGTGTGCTGTGAGCTAAAAAAGGTTGAAAACACCATGTTAGAATTTTGTGAAAGCTGAACTTGGCTATCCTGTATTAATTTTTTTTTTTTTTCCAGTTTTTGTCCGGGGCTGGGTTTGAACCTGCCACCTCTGGCATATGGGGCCACCGCCCTCCCGTTTTCATTTTTCACTGAGGCCTGCTCCTCCCGTCCACACATTGGCAGCACTTTCTGAGTTCTGGATGTTGGCCTGGGAAGGCCACGCCTTCTCCAGGTGATTCTCCTTGACAGTTGATACAGACCAAATAAACATGGCGTCAAAGGCAGCTGATCGCAGTCACAGCATCAAAACGCCTCGAGCTGTAAATAAACCACCATGCTCTGCAGCCTTGGGGATTGTTCCCCACCTGAGACACAAAAGCGGTATAAACACAGCCTGCAGGGATGACTATGAGTGCATGATGAGTGACTTTTATTAAATCTTCTAAAACTAAAACTGGGACAGGCGAGGGGTACATGATAATGATCCCTGCACAGCCTACTATGGATAATTCTTCTAAATGTTTCATTGCTATTTTTTCCTTTCATTTTCCCTTTTCATTTTTTTAAGGAAGCTTATTCTAGTTGAAATAACTTGCTCCCGCGGAAAGAGCATGTGCAAATTATTTTTTGTTAGACGTGAAAGGGCAGGTCAACCACACGTTTCCACTGTTGGGTTTCAGAGAATCCATTTGCTCTTCTGGGCAGAGAAAGAACTGGCTTTCAATTAGCTGGGCACTGAAGATTAAAATTAATTTTTAGAGCCAGGGTCCTTTGGGCTCCTTACCTTTCAGACACAGGTGGGTCAGGGTTGCCAGTGTCCCTGCTCTGTTCCGGTGCTGCTGTTGGCCTGGGACACTGACAGCATCCTGACATTGTGCATCAAATGTCAGGCTCCCTGCAAGGCAGTTTTCAAATCAATGGTAACTTGATCACTGGCTACTTCCACTCTGCTTTGGAATTCAGTTTTAGAGTTAAGGACTATAAATTCCCCAAGGCCACTGTGTCTCGGGATAACTGGTGACATGAAACTCTTGTCTTTTTTTTATTAAATTTTTTAAAATTCAAGAGACATTTGCCACATGCCTATGACATGCCATGCTGAGTGCTAAGGCTGCAGGTGCCAGACTTACCTAAAGGACTGTTTTGTGAAACACGTGTGGATTTAAAAATCTAAGGGTGTATTTTTCGAGCACATCTATCCGATTGTGCCTTTAGAGAGAATCTTGATGTCTCAGGCAGGTGACTCCAATTGCTTTAAGTCTGAGTGGGTTCTTGGCTTCTTGCAAGAATTCAGGAGCGAATTTTATTTGGAAGATCTACTCCACAGACAGAGAAGAGACTAATTCTCACCGCTGAGGAAAATAGTCCTTAATTGTAGACTACACGAAGGGAGGATTATTCATATTATTTCTTGGAAAGGGATGGCGATTGCCTGGAATTAGGGTGAATTCTTTTGACTAAGTATGGTGCTTGGTGGGAGGTGGAGGGTTCCGCAGAAAGCTTTATGGTAGGGGGTCCTCAAACTATGACCAGCAGGCCACATGTGGCAGTGTGATCATATTTGTTCCTGTTTTGTTTTTTTACTTCAAAGTAAGATATATGCAGTGTGCATAGGAATTTGTTCATAGTTTTTTTTTTTTTTAAACTATAGTCCAGCCCTCCAATGGTCTGAAGGACAGTGAACTGGCCCCCTGTTTAAAAAGTTTGCGGACCCCTGCTTTATGGAGTCAAGGGTATAAGGAAGCTTTGAGGTCAAGGAGACATGGCTTCTTGGTTCTAACCCTTTGCTTGCCCTGCCTTTCATCCTGTTTTAATCAGTGCAGTTCAGAACTTTGCTGGAGACTTCCTCACTCAGTCGAACAATGCAGGGCCGTCCAGTTCTCTGTCACCTGGTATTCTGGAGGAAGAACCAGAACTCAGAAAAATGCTTCTCGTGGACAGGCATGTTTGTTTTTTTTTGCCTCGACTCAGAGGAACCTAAAGAAGCAAAGGAAAATTGCTCCGTGATCAAACTTCCTCCTTCCTCTGCTTCTTGGACTCCCCACTCTGTAGCAGGGCAGCTGGCAATGGAGTCTCTGTGTCTGCACGGACACAGCTGAGGTAATTTGTCTGGGGCATGCCCTATGTCTACAGCCTTCTCTCCACCTGTGTCCTGAGCTGCAGCATATTAGCCACTCAGTAATTTCTCAGAACTTCCACTCAATTCCAAATTATAAAAGAACTGGGTCTTTTTATGTCTCTTTCAGCTGTATTTCTAAAATGGAAAAGCTAACCTATTACTTGTTACAAGGAAGAAGCCCTTGTAGAAATGAAGCTACCGTGTCAGTCATTTGCAGGGCATCTAATGAGAAATGTCTGTTCAGGTCCTTTATCCACTCTTTAATCGGATTATTATTTATTTTCTGACTTGCACGAATTTCTTACAAACACATATTTTGGATATTAACCCCTTATCAAATATGTGGTTTGCAAATATTTCCTCCCATTCTATGGGTTGCCTTTTCACTCTACTGATTGTATCTTTTCCCTGTGCAGAAGTTCTCCGTTTCACATAGCCCCGTTGGTCTAATTGTGCTGTGGTTGCTTGTGCTTTTGATGTCATATCCAAAAACAAATCATTTTTTTTTGTTTTTGAATACAAGAACAATGATTGAAAAGTCAAGAGGCTTTTCTCTCTGTTTTCTTCTAGTGGTTTTAGGTCTTATATTTAAGTCATTAATTCATTTTGAGTTCATTTTTGTCTACGGCAGGTATGGTCCAATTTCATTCTTCTGTGGATATACAGTTTTCCCAACACAACTTTGAAGAGACTATCCTTTCCCCATTGTGTGTTCTTAATACCTTTTTCTTTCTTTCTTTTTTTATTATTAAATCATAGCTGTGTACATTAGTGCAGTCAAAGGGTCTTAGTACCTTTCTTAAAGTTCAGTTGACTGTAAATTTGTAGATTTCTTTCTGGGCTCTCTGTTCTGGTCTGCATATCTGTTTTTGTGTCAGTACCACACTGTTTTGATCACTGTAGGTTTGTAGTATGTTTTGAAATCAGATAGGGTGATGCCTCCAGCTTTGTTCTTTTTGTTGAAGATCGTGCAATTTGAGGACTTCTGGGGATCCATATGAATTTTTAGGACTGATTTTTCTACATCTCTAAAGAGAAAAGGTGCTCAACATCACGAATCAGGGAACTGCAAATCAAAATCACAATGATATATTACCTCACACCTATTAGCATGACTATACTTAAGAAAAAAACAAAACAAAAAGATAACAAATGTTAGTGAGAATGTTGAAAAGGGAACCGTTGCACACCATTGGTGGGCGTATAACTTGGTACAACCCTTATGGAAAACCTATGAAAATCCCTCAAAAAGTTAAAAATAGCACTACCATATGACCCAACAATCTCTCTTCTGGGCATAAAGCCAAAGGAAATGAAATCACCACCTCATAAAGATATCCGAATTCTACATCATTGCAGCATTATATTATTATACATATATGAAATAGAGTAATCAGCCTTAAGAAGGAAATCCTGCCGTTCATGACAAAATGGATGAACCTGGAGGCTGTTACGCTAAATGAAATAATCCAGCCGTGGAAAGACAAACAGTGCAGCCTCTCTCTTATATGTAGAATCTAAAATAGTCAAGCTCATAGAAGCAGAGAGTAGAGGGTGGTTGCCAGGGCTAGGGGAAGTGGGAAGATAGTGGTTAAGGGATCCAGGGTTTCAGTTATGCAGGATGAATAAGTTCTGGAGATCTAATGTAGAGCCTGGTGGCTGTCGTAGTTAACAATACCCTGCTGTATCCTTGGAATTTGCTAAGGGACTAGATCTTCAATATTCCCATTGCATGCAAAAAGAAAAAAAAAGAAAGAAATTAAAATGATAACTTACATTGAAATGATGAATATGTTAATTCATTTTATTGTGGGGACTCTTTTCACAATGTACACCTTAAATATATACAATTTTTATTTGTCAGTTACGCTTCAATAAAAGCTGGGGAAAAGACAAAGAAGTGAAGCTACTCTGAACCCAAGCTGTGGGACTTCTGGCTTCTGACAGGTAGGTGTCACCTTTTGCTCTGTTGTCAGAGGGCAGGCACTGTCATGGCGCATCTCGTAGGCATGGCCTCTAGCGTCTGGCGTTATTCTCCCTAAACATTGAATGGGTCTGAGGCCACAACAGGATTCTAGTGAGGCAAAAACAGAGGGAGGCACTCTAGGCATTTGGAGTCAGTATGCAAAACCCTGGGCCCTCAGATTGCTTTCCGATCAGCTTACCCCTCCAGCTCATTGGCAAACTTAGACAGTGGCGGAGACTTACTCAGGGCCAGGAGCACTGTGGCTGTTTTTGCCCAGAGACCCCGGGCTGAGTTTTGACCTGTAATATAGGGGGGATTTACGAAGCAAGCTCCTTGTCTGAGGTCACCCAGAGGAGGTTGCGGCAGAGCCCAGCTTGGGCGACTCAGTACGTTGATGTGAAGTTTATTTTCCTTTCACTGCTTGACATAGAAAGTGGCTCAGAAGAGTGGCAAGTGTCCTGGGCAGGAAGCCCAGAGCCCAGCTGTTTGGCCCAGCCCGGCTGCTCACCTGTTGTGGGACCTCTGGCAGCTCCCCTGGGCCTCAGCTCCCTTTGGATCTGTGGAGTACAGGGCATCTGTGTGATGTCCCAGACCTTGGACCTCAGCTGACCGAGCCCTGCTTAGGGGGAGAACCCTCCAGGGAGCAACTAGTGAATCCCTGGACTTGCTCCCATGGAGAAACCCTGTTTGTCTTGCCTCTCCTCCTAGGAAATAAAGCGTGAAATACATATATCCCTGTTTTCTGGCAGTGTTTATGGCAGGAATCCTTCTTTAGATGCTGTCAGATGGGGAAACCCTAGGTATGAGCAAGTACAGTCAATCCTCATTAGTGTGGATTCTACATTGATGAATTCATCTACTCGCTAAAGTTTATTTGTAACCCCCAAACAATACTTGGGGTGAAAACTCATGCCGTTGGACACACACGTTCCCAGCTGCTGTTAAACCAGGCACAGCTGTCTGTTGCGGCTCCCTACAGGGCTGACCAGAGGGGGGCGGATAGTTGCTGCAGGGCCATGTGGGAAGCGTGCTCTGGGGTCAGCCGGCCAAGTGCAAATCCCAGCCCTGGCATCTGTCAGTAGGGCAGCCTCAGTTAAGTCATGTAATCATTCTGAACCTCACATCCTCATGCGTAAAATGGGGAAAATAGAATCTACTGGGAAGAACTGTTTTTAGAATGTAGGCTTCTAACCTCTGTGAAAATGTAAGTTAGAACCTCTGAGAGTTCCCCTATAAGCAGTGGTTTGCTACTTGCTGATTCGGTGTTCACGATGGGTCTATAGAACGTAAGTACCGTGAATGACCAGAATGGGCTCTATCCCCAAACGCTAAGCTGGTTGGGACCCTGCTGGCTGACCTATGTCAACCGGAAAGGGCATGTGAGGAGCACAGCTTGATGGGCTCAGGGCCTGCGACCCTGAAAGCCCCCAGCACAACCTCTGGGCCTCTGTGACAGGTCAGCCTGGTGGCCACAAGCCAGCTAGTCTGACAGGAGTGCTGCCTGATCAGCCTGGTGGAAGGGCTGCTCTACTTGCTGGAGGGTAGAAAATTCCCACCCCTTTCGGAAGGCTCTGTGGAACCGGAGGACCCATTTCTATCCACGGGGTCAGGACACCAGGTCCAGAAACTCCCCTGTATTTGAGTTTCTTTTCTGTTCCTTTATAGAATTAAGTGTGACTACTTGAGCATTAAATGTCATTGTGTGTATATGTGTGCACGTGTGTGCATGTGTGTTTGGGTGTAGGCATGTGAATGTATCTATGCATGCATGTGTGTATGTGTGTGCTTGACTGTGAATGTAGGTGGGTACATGTGTATTTGTGTATGTTTGTGCACACATGTATGCTCGTGTTTGTGTATTTGCATCTATGTATGACTGCACATGTATATCTGTGCATGCATGCTTGTGGCTGTGTGTGTGCAAGCACCAGGTGTGCAGGTACGTATGTGTGCATGTGTTTGCACCTGTGTATATGTTCATATGTATTCATCTGCGTGTGTGTATAGACATGTAGCTGTGTGCATAGACATGTATGTTGTGTGTATGTGTATTTGTGTGTGCATGAGTACACATGTGTATATGGTTATGTGTGTGCATATGCACACATGTATATTGTGTGCATGTGTATATGAGTATATGTGTATGTGTGCATGTGCCGACATGTGTATGTTGTGTACATGTATGTGTACATGTGCATGCATAGGTATGTATGTGCATATTTGTGTATGCATGGATAGACCTGTGTGTATATGTGTGTGTGAGTATATGTGTGAGCAGATGTGTGTGCACCTGTGTGTGCGTGTGCACACACGTGTATATTGTATGCATGTGTAGTCATGCGTGTGCACGTGTGCATGTGTCTTGGAGGTGGGATGTTGTGTGGGGAGAGGGAAGGCAGTTAGCAAACGTAGAGGGTTTAAAGGCAGAGAGAGGCATGGACTTCCTTGCCAGGCAGCTCCTGTAGCCAGGACTGACTTGAAAGCTGATGTCAAAGTCCTTTCACAGCCACGTTTGCACCAGCACCCAGATGGCGTCTGGCATCAAAAGGAAAGTCTGCCTCCCTCCCGCCCTCCCATCCCTCTGACCATCCCTCTGCTTTCTTCCCCTCTCCTTTCCCTCCTCCCCTCCTCCTTGCCAGCTTTGTTTTCGCCCACTGTCCTTCCCTGCTCCTGCCCAGGCTATGACTGGATTTCTTTGTCACCATTTGTGACCTTAAAGAGAGTCCCTGCCACTTGTCCTGCCCTGTGCCCAGTTCACATCCCATTTCTTTGTAGAGGAGGGGCGGACCCAGCAACATCAGGGGCCTGCCTGATCCCCTTGACTCCCCTGGTTCTCAGAACTGTCATGAAAAGCCAAACACACAGAGAACGTGGGCGGCAAAGGGCGATGCAAGAAATGTGTGCTCGGTCGCCCACACGGGGGAGGGCAGTGTGGCAGGAACACCTACAACGTGGCTCCAAGGCCAGAGCAGGGAGATTGTGGCCCTGGCCAGGACGGCTGTGGGCAGGGGCTGGTCTGGGAGGTCCTTGTGGCCATGGTGGCCTTGGACCTGCCTGACAGTGCCATCACCAGTAGACCAGGCAGGGGGCGAATGGGAGGACACCTGCCTGACCCCTACCGTGCAAGAGACGTGTAGGTAGAATCATGTTCTGATGTTCATTTGTTCCTAAGAGGACAGATGACATGAGGGGTCTTGTGCTTAGGCAGGTGTTTGGTGTGCAGTCCGGCAGTGTCTCTCCTTCGGCATCCATTCACTTGTTCATTTGTCTATTCTTTTATTTTTTATTTTTTGAGACTGCCTGACTCACTATGTTGCCCTTGGTAGAGTGCTGTGGCATCACAGCTCACAGCAACCTCAAACTCTTGGGCTTAAGCAATTCTCTTGCCTCAGTCTCCCAAGTAGCTGGGACTACAGGCGCCCCCCACAATGCCTGGCTATTTTTTGGTTGTAGTTGTCATTGTTGTTTGGCAGGCCTGGGCTGGATTTGAACCCGTCAGCTCTGGTGTATGTGGCTGGCGCCCTAGCCGCCGAGCCCACTTGTCTTTTCTTGATAGATGATCACTAAGTGCCTACTGGGTGCCAGGTACTGTTCTAGGTGTTGGGGCCCCCGGACTGCCCGACACCCAGGGAATCACCCATAGACCTTGGAAAAAGTGGCTTCATATCAGGGCCAACAAAACACCATACTATTGGGTGTCCAGACTGATTGTTTAGAAAAGCTTCTGACTTACTCCCTCGCATGTTCAGCAACCTTGAAGATCAGGAAGGGTCTTTGGGCTGCCAGGACTTTGGATGTGGCCATCTGTACCCCATTGCAAAGGAAGGAACTGAGCTGAGTGTCCTCAAATCCTTTGTGCTCGGGCCAGAGGTTCTCAACTTCTGTTTCATTGGCTAACAACTTGTGTGAGTTTATCATGCAGCGAGTTTTATGGTTGAAAAAAATTGAAAACTTGCTATCCTACTGAATCAGCTTCACATTAGGAAGGAGACTTGAACGTGAATTTTTATTTTTATTTATTTATTTATTTATTTCATTAAATCATAGCTGTGTACATTAGTATGATCATGGGGCACCATACACTTGGTTCATAGACCGTTTGACACATTTTCATCACACTAGTTAACATAGCCTTCCTGGCATTTTCTTAGTTATTTTGCTAAGACCTTTACATTCAACATTTACTAAGATTCACATATACCCTTATAAGATGCACGGCAGGTGTAATCCCATTAATCCTCCTCCCTCCACCTACCTCCCCCCTCCTTCCCCTCCCTTTCCCCCTTCTCCCTATTCTTAGGTTGTAACTGGGTTATAGCTTTCATGTGAAGGTCCTAGATTAGTTTCATAATAAGGGTGAGTACATTGGGTACTTTTTCTTCTATTCTTGAGACACTTTACTAAGAAGAATATGTTCCAGCTCCATCCATGTAAACATGAAAGAGGTGAATTTTTAACCCTGAGTCAGAGTCTTATATACAGAGGCGAGTCACGGTGGCTCATGCCTGTAATCCTAGTACTCTGGGAGGCCAAGGCTAGAGAATCACTTAAGCTCAAGAGTTTGAGACCAACCAGAGCAAGAGCAAGACCCCATCTCTACTAAAAATTAGCCAGGCATGGTGGCAGGGCCGTGTAGTCCCAGCTACTTGGGAGGCAGAGGCAGGAGGATTATATGAGCCCAGAAGTTTGAGGTTGCTGTGAGCTAGGCTGAAGCCATAGCACTTTAGCCTGGGTTATAGAGTGAGACTATAACCCAGAAAAAGAAGTCTATCATGTGAAAAGTCACTTCACCGGTAACTGCCTCACATATTTTATCTGGACAGTAGGGTATCAATAATTAATTACAGCTTATGTACATAAAGCTATCTTTTGATATATTCCAACTAATTTTATATACAAGAAGTTATTAAAGGTACATTTCTTCTTTCTCTCGGTTATATTAACAATGGACAGAACAGTTGAGTTTTTGGAAGAATGAAGCATTAATATAAAGCACATCTAGAAGCCTGGCTTCTTTGCAGTGACACAGAAGGCTGCAAAGATGTATTAGCACAGTCACATTATTAAGAAAAAAACTTGCATACGTTTGGGCCTCCAACATATCAATAATTAAATGGCATCATTGAATAAATATTACAGCAGTCTCCTCCTTCCCCTCTTTCTTTCCACATGGGCACGTTGACATTTCGTGTTGCTGGAATGCCTGACAAATTTGTTTATCACTGAGAAATAAACTGCCTCTCTAACCCAAAGGGGCGCCCAAACAGCGTTCACTGCTGTGAGAAGGCGTAAAATACGTGCTTTGATTAAAAGAAAATGTCAAGAAAGGGAAATATGGGCCTTGCTTCTTGACTGCTTCCAGTGACCCTAAAGCAAAGGTTGAGACAATGAGAAATTAAAAACAGTGCACATGAAAAGTCCCCAAGCCCCTAAAGCTTTATAACTCAATGTTCTGGTGGTATATTATTTAGATAGGAACAAAACTTTTCTGAGGCATGCATCTGAATTCTACAGCTATTCATTTCCTTCTCTCTCTCTCTCTTTTTTTTTTTTTTAATTTTGGCTTCTTAATTTTACAATAATTACAACATAGTTTTTTTTTTTTTTTTTTGAGATCAAGTCTCCCTCTGGTGCCCAGATAAGAGTGCTGTTGCATCAGCATAGCTCACAGCAACCTCAAATTCCTAGGCTCATGTAATCTTCCTGCCCCAGCCTCCTGAGTAGTTGGACCTACGGGCACCTGCCACCACACCTGGCTAATTTTTCTATTTTTAGTAGAGACTGGGGGGAGGGTCCTTGCTCCTGCTCAGTCAAACTCCCGAGCTCAAGCAATTCATCTACCATGGCCTCCCAGAGTGCTGGGATTACAGGTGTGAGCCACTGCGCCCGGCTGACATAGTTACCTGTTAAAAAGACCTATATTTATATTTACAGTATGAAAACAATTAATGGTCATGCACTCATCATCCAGTTTAAGAATATTGGTAATTCTTTATGACCATCTTCTCTTTTATCCCCAGGAATAAACAGTATTCTAATTTTTGTGCTCATTGTTTTCTTTTTTTTTTTTAGTTATAGTTTTATTAAATAAGTATGGATCCTTAGATAGATTAGTTTCGATATATTTTTGACCCTTATATGAATGTAATATTGTACTGCTTTTATTCTGTGACTTTTTCTCATTCCATGTCCCATAGATATATTCTTAGAAAAATCTCTTCCTATAGGTGACTGTAATTAGTTTTAATGGTTCTATAATATTCCATAGACTTAAAAGTGGACCTTTTAACAGAACACTGGAGAATCTCCCCCCATATTGTGTGTATCAATCAGTCATTCCTTTTCTTTGGTGGTAGGATTCCATTATATCGATGTCTGGGTCATTTTTAGTTTGGGAGGGACCACTATGAACAAGAGCATTATGTATGAGACTCCGTGTGGACATATATTGTCATGCTTTGTGCCCCTCACTCAGACAACTTCTTTTCCTAAGACATATGTGTGAACATGTGTAGAGTAGACCACACACACATGCCCAACTTTGCAAACATACTTTCAAATGCAATAGATTCAGTGGTGAGAAAAAAGTCTCTCCCACTTAAATCACCTAAACTTATTAAAGAATAAAGAAATGAAGATCAGATCAGACCTTTTACTTCCAATTAAATGATTTGCTCTGCAGGAAGTCATATGCAGCCTCAATTTCCCTAACTTGGCGTCCTCAGGAATGGTTCCGGACCAAGTAGAATGTCCGCTAGTGTTTGCGGTATTTGCTTGCCTAATTCATTGCTGCTGTCCTGAGATCAGCCATCAACTACCAAATCTTACAAATGTGCAAGGAATTGAAAAATCTCCAGAGAAGGAAGTCAGGGAAAATAAATGTGTCCTCAGATGCCCTTTGCTTGCTCAGTCTGACGAGTGTAGATTATGTTGTTTGAAATACTTTCCAGTCTGCTGGGAAGTGTCCCCCAGTAGAATCTATGAAGGAAACAAAGTCTTTGTACTGTCACACACTGCACTGCTATTTATGAAATGACATAGATTTGAGATGAAAGACTTATGAAGTCATCTGCTCCACTCTGCCAGGACAGAGACGTCTTTTGATTTAGTCCTTTATTTATCCCATAATGTTTGGGCATTACTGTCTACAAGGGTTGCACAGAGCCAAGATGGAGTCCAGTTCATCTTTAAGTTGCAACCCATAAATGTGGACAGTTATGAGTTAATAAAAATGAAGTTAAAAGAATAAAGTCATTTTTATTTTTTAAAAAATCTGCAGCTTAGTAAACGTGCCCCGTGGATGCTTAAAAATGTTTATTGAATGGAATTCAGTTGATATTTTATCTAAAGCCAAGTCTTTGCTGTATAAAATATTTTCTACCTTGTTTATTGAATGAACATTTATTATCTATACTATGTACATGAAAGACTGGTTCTTTTTATTTTTCTGATGTACGCATAAATGATGTATACATCTTCACAAATAAGTACGATGAAGCCCATGGTACAATTGAATGCTTAACAATGGACTTCATGCTGATTAGCTGAATCAGCATGAAGAAAAAGAATGAACTCTTTTCAGAAAGAGAGAGAGATGTGTAAAGAATGTGACACTCTGTCCTTTTTTTAAAAATTTTTTTATTTATTAAATCATAGCTGTATACATTAATGCAATCACGGGGCACCATACACTGGTTTTATAGACCATTTAACATATTTTCATCACACTGGTTAACATAGCCTTCCTGGCATTTTCTCAATTATTGTGTTGAGACATTTGCATTCTACATTTAGTAAGTTTCACATGTACCCTTGTAAGATGCACTGTAGGTGTGGTCCCACCAATCACCCTCCCTCTGCCCATCCTCTCCCCTCCCCTCCCCTCTCTCTTCCCCTTCCCTATATTCTTAGGTTATAACTGGGTTATAGCTTTCATATGAAAGCTATAAATTAGTTTCATAGTAGGGCTGAGTACATTGGATACTTTTTCTTCCATTCTTGAGATACTTTACTAAGAAGAATATGTTCCAGCTCCATCCGTGTAAACATGAAAGAGGTAAAGTCTCCATCTTTCTTTAAGGCTGCATAGTATTCCATGGTGTACATGTACCACAATTTAAAAATCCATTCGTGGATCGATGGGCACTTGGGCTTTTTCCATGACTTAGCAATTATGAATTGGACTGCAATAAACATTCTGGTACAAATATCTTTGTTATGATGTGACAAAAGACACTCTGTTCTTATACCTGTTTGTTCTAAAGACAAATCTTAATAGACCTTGCAGGCAAACAAACAAAAAAGACTAATGAGAAACTGTGAAAAATTCTGAACTTACAATCTTTATACTATCAATGCAGAGTGTGCCCCGCTGAAGGAAAGAGAACTTCCTGAGCTGGCTATGTTGGTTCTTAGTGGAGACGTCCTAACCAGGGAGGTCAGTGTCTGGCCTGGTATTACGCATGCTCTCTCCACCTTAACCTTTTTTGCATTGATATGACAAATCTTACTCTACATTTATATGACAAATCTTAGAAAAATATTAAAAATAGATATAACAGTCTATTCACGAAGGAGAGACTGAACTAACCAAGGGATTTTCATGTTGTCCTCTACACATTTCTATATCACTGCTCCAATTTTTACACCAAAAGAAAAATGATATTTCTTTGAAAAATAAGTACATGAAAATAGGCTATGTGCAAAATATTTAGAAGCAAATGCTTCTGGGCAATGCCTGCATTTAGATGCAGTACTCTCATCCCCCAAGACTAGTCTTAAGAGGGATTATTTTAAGGTGACGTCAGTGTGCTGGGGTTGTTGCTTGGTATGTTTATTCATCCCCGGCAGCCGCTAGAGGAAGAAGTGGAGTTCTTTATTCGGAAACATGGAAGAAGACATGTGGGAAAATTAAAAATTGCAAAAGCAGAGACTTGCCCACATATTAAACACCCAAGAGCTAGTCAACATTCCTTTAAAAGCTTCCTCCTTCCGTGTTATTGTAATTGGCGTTGTTAGATTTAAAGACAGTTCCTTTCTTTGCATCGATGGGTTTCCTTGGGTGTCTGCACAATGGCATTGAGCTATGACCATCTTCCAGAACTACTTGGCTCATTGCTCATTAGAACTCAGCTGGGTCAGCTCATGACTTCAGCCCTTTTCACACTTGCTGTGAGACCCTTTCAAATCTTTGTTGATATCAGATTTCATCCCTTGAAATTAGTTAGCAGCAGTCAGGAAATCTAAATCTTGCGATTGTAACATCTTCTCACACTATATTGCAATTGTAACTCATCTCACACTGAGTTCGTGTTTTCGGTTCTACCATCATCTTGTTTTTATTAAGAAATATCCAGGGAGGAAATGCCCTGGTACATCACCAGGCACGGCTGCCTTCTGGGCCATGTTCCCCAGGATTTCTTGTTGCTGCCAGCTAGAAATTCTTAATACCTATTGAACAAGGGACCCACATTTTTATTTTATACTGAGCTCTGCAAATTATGGAGTTGTTCCTGTCAATCCCCCCATCCATTTCTTAGACAAGCAGAAAACTGGAGTTGGAGAAAATACTAGAAAATCCTGCATTGATGTGGCTGAGAGCACAGCATGGATTTGTGCTGTGTTTGTTCATAATTGCTGAACAGACCATCTCCAGGGAGTCTTGATTCTTGCTGGGAAATGGATGTGGGGGGTTCCTTAAGCTACTGTCTATTATTGCTTACAAGGTACCTTAAGTCCAGAACATGTTACAGGAAGCTTTAAGGAGAGAGAGAGAGAGAGAGAGAGAGAGAGAGAGAGAGAGAAATGTGTCTGGAAGCAGGGTGGGAAGCAGTTTGAGTTGTTCACGTTGCCACGCTCCTTCAAGCGCAGGGTTCAGCCAAATATTTTACCCCACTTTGTGCTACATTCTGATATACAAAGGAAATTCAATCCGTATGTTTCTGAATCATTTATACCTACCTCCTCAGGTAGATAGAGAAGATGGAGATAGAGGAAAAAATCTCAAGAATGCCTAAACATTTTCTTGACCCCTTTTTATTAAATTTCAAATAGAAAACTGAGGATTGTACCCTTATATGAAAACAAGCAGCTGTAGAACGTGGTTTGGGACTC
The DNA here is from genome assembly GCF_027406575.1 of Nycticebus coucang. Taxonomy (NCBI): domain Eukaryota; kingdom Metazoa; phylum Chordata; class Mammalia; order Primates; family Lorisidae; genus Nycticebus; species Nycticebus coucang. Next base: position 58,396,779 of record NC_069799.1, read on the forward strand.
CGAATATGATTAGGCATTGTAGCTTGACTGAGGTATCGGATCTCCACACTATCAGCCCCAGCCCAAAGTTGATCACTTCTGCACAAACATGGCAGCTCTTTCTAACTCTGGTTGACTCACACTGTGTGAGATAAACCAAGAGAAACCAATGCTGCAAGATTGCCCTTGTTGCAAAACCTCAAGGGTGGATCTAAACAGATAGAATAACAAGCGGTCTCTGAGGATCATGGCAGGCAGTTGGCATTCCATTCCCACCTCTGGATTTTTGGTGACTTTGGGTGGGTCTCTATCCTTTCAGGACATTGATTCTCAGGGCCAGGACTAAATGACCCTTCGTGTCAAATCACCTGCCTTTTGCTCTTTGCTTGCCACATTGTTCCCCCTGGTGCATACATCTGAACCACAGGGGCTTTCATTTAGCAAAAGGTAGAGTTGCAACTCTGTGCTCTGTTTAGCGGAGGCTCACAGGTGGTCTGATGTTGCCCAAATGTTGTAACATAGGGATGACAGTTGTTTTCTTTTTTTTTTTTTTTTTTTTTTTTTTTTTTTTTTTAATTTGGCCGGGGCTGGGTTTGAACCCACCACCTCCGGCATATGGGACCGGCGCCCTACCCGCTGAGCCACAGGCGCCGCCCGACAGTTGTTTTCTTTGGTGGAACTCACCAAAGGGTGAGTTGGCAGATGTGTCTCATGACACATTTATATCCCGCTATGCCTCTAACCGCAAATTTCTTAACTGCGCAAGTCTCTCCATGTATATTTCTGCCGTGAACAAAGTGCTCTCAATACCATAAGTGGAAACAAACATGGAATTTTTAGTGGTGATTTCTAAGGGAGTCCAAGAAAAATTTAAGAAAGCTCTTTTCTCACCCTTAACACTGCCATAAAATATTCTGCTAAACAGAAATAGGTAGGTCAATTCATCAAAGAACGTCTAAAAAAATCATATTTTAAAATTTCCTCCAGAAAGGAAGCTCTGGGAGCTTGTCTGCTTTGATTTTTGATGTATTTCATGATTCTAGAACAGTACCTGGCATATATAGGATCTCAATGAAAAATTTGTTGGATGACTATCACTGGAACGTGTGGTGGATATTTCTAGAAGCCATGATTCCTCACTAAGGGTGAAGGCTGTGACTCACCACCTACCTCAATCCTCCTTTGCTCATTCCAATTATAAAAGAAAATCCTCAAAATAAAAATCTCTGCTGCAGATCACCAAAATTAAGTCAAGTGTGGCCTCCAGACCTTTAGTGTAGCAGCTTTGAAAAATGTTATAGTTAATAATAAAACACAATTACTTTAATTCACAGCCATTTATAGGCACATGCAATAGTGAGGTGATTGAGGCTTTGGAAATACATTTTATTTTTCAACAGGGCCCTTATTTTTTTCCTGATACATTTTCATTCATATCTGAATCCATCTGCCTTATACTTCACACAAAAATAGTCCGCTGTAATGTCTGAAGCAACACGCACTTTCTTATGCAATTTATGTGGTGATGGGAGTAGCTTTCTTTTGCAACCTTTTGACTTCAACCCCATTATTAGTGTTTTCACTTGTTTTCCCAATGAGGAAGTTTTAAAATTCAGAACAGACTGTCAGGACCAGCAAGAGCGCAACTGAATTTTCTCCCTCCATTCTTATTGGTTTGTTAATCTTAAATATACAGTATTGTGTCACGTTTATTTTCAGATGCTTTTGATAGAGATTCATCTAAATGTGATCTTTGCCTCTGAAATAGGATCACTGAGGATTGTGTTTGAGGCAGTGCAGATGGTCATAATGGTTGGACAATGTGACTGTATTTAATGTTCTTAAGCTTAAAATAGTTAAATGGTCATATAGTTATATATGATTTTATATATATAATCATAATGAAGAAACAAAACCAAATGACAGAGGGGATTATCTAAGTTCAGCTAGAGGGAGAGCTTCCTGATTCTTTAAATCCGGGACAGCGTAATTCTCTCATCTCAATTCTCCTTCCCCTTTTTTTCCACACACACTTTCCTAGGAGCCTCCTCCTCTCCCAGGCTGCTCCTGATTTACGTGACCAGACTGCAGGGACTGAGTCTATCTTATACACTACTCTGTATGGCGCAGTGCCAGCCACGCCGAGCACATAGTAGGCGTTTGAATGAAAGAAATTCAGGGATGCCCTCCACCCCCATTGTATTGCCAGAAATGACCAGGTGGGGGCAGCACTGCTTGGTGGGCTCCTCCTAACTCAGGCAGAATCAAGGACGTTCCCTGTAGTCACAGCCACACTGGGAAATACAACAGTGGAATCATTTAGTGGATTGATGCCTGTTTTCCCTGTCGTCAACCTCCAAGAATTGAAGAGGTGCTCTAACCATCATTAGCTTTCTTTAATTACTCTCTGTGTATGTGTTATGTATCTATTCATTGGAATAATTCTTAGATCTGTTCATTCAATAATTATTTATCAGGTGCTTGTATAGCTGAGTACTTTTCTGGGCATTGAATGGAAACAGAGCCAAAAAACCCTTCCCTTGTGGAGTTTATGTTCCTGTGAGGGGACACTGCCTCCCAGCTGGATCAATAAACGGGTGAACCTAGAGTGAACACATTCTCAATAAATGGTGAGAAGAATGGTGGAAAAGAACAGATGGGAGGAGAGGAACAGACAGTGAGGAGGTCAGAGGGCAGGTTGCCGGCTCAATTCGGGTATCAAATGGCCTCTCCGAGAAGCCACATGTTTTCACACAGCCCTGCAGACAGTGGACAAGTGACTCGTGCTTATCTGGAAGAATGTCCTAGGTGGTAAAGGGGACAACAAGTGCACAAAAGTTTTGAAAATATATTTTTGTCTGAATTATAGTTTTAAAGAACTTCTTGTTACAGAGCAGAATTTGCCTTTCTTTGTCTAAGAATGATAGCCTCTCTCACAAGTACCCACCACAGAGTGTTAAAATCATTAGTTTCCAATTATGTCTCGATCTTATAGGGGTTGATGCAAAATATGTTGTCTTTATGTTGCTCTAAAGCAGCGGTTCTCAACCTGTGAGTCACGACCCACAGGAACTGTATTAAAGGGCTGCAGCATTAGGAAGGTTGAGAACCACTGCTCTAAAGGAATGGGGCTGGGTAAGGTTTAAAGAAAGAGGTTTATTATTCCCACACTGACCAGCAGACAGTGTGGGAAGCGTGGTGGGCAGGTGTGTTTTTGATAAAATGACCCAGTAGTGGGATTGTTGGATTGAATAGCAGGTCTGCATTAATTTCTTTGAGGAACCTCCATACTGTTGTCCGCAGAGCTTATGCTAATTTTCAGTCCTGCCAATAGTGTGTAAACGTTTGCTTCCCTACACATCCACGCTGGCATCTCTTAGTCTTTGACTTTTTAATAATAGGCATCCTGAAAGGGGGAAGGTCATAGCTCATGGTGGTTTTAATTTGCATATCCCTAATGATTAGTGATGGTGAGTGTTTCTTCAGATGTTCGTTGGCTATTTGTCTATAATTCTTTTGAAAAGCTTCTTTTGCAAAAATGTGGAATCAACCCAAGTGCCCATTAATTCACCATTGGAGTAAGACGGTGGAGTATTTGTACCATGGAGGACTACTCAGCCATATAAAGGATGAAATTATGTTTCTTGCAGCAACTTGGATGGAACCATAGACCATTATCCTAAGTGATGTACCTCGGGAGTGGAAAACCAAGCACCACTTATGTAGACACTCTAATAATTGGGAGCTGAAGGATGAGTACATACGGGCACAAAGAGATGTGAAGGTCATTGGAAATCAAGCAGAGGGGAGGAGTAAAAACCCATCTCTCTGGGACAATGAGCACTATTCAGGTGATAGACACACTAGTGGCCCTGACTTCAGCATTATGAAAGGTATCTGTGTAACAAAACATTTGTACCCCCTGAAAATTTTAAAATAAAAGGAGAGAAGGCAAAAGGTAGGGGAGATGCCAGGCTCTTTTTCAAGAACCAACTCTTGTGGGAACTCCCGCTCCCAACAGGGAGGGTGTTAATCCATGGGGGATCTGTCCCAAGATACAGACACATCCCATTAGGCCCCACCTCCAACACTGGGGGTCAAATTTCCCCATGACTTCTGGGATGTCTGGGGGGAGTGTGTCAAACTCTAAAGTATAGCAAATGTGTTCACCCTCTTTTTGTCTTTCTGAGGTCATGAACTTTCCTCATATCCTCTCTAAGCCATTGTCCCCAGTTCTTGCTGTCCGTCCCAGGTCCACCATGAAAGGTCTGCTCTACTATCTGTCGTCGTTACCCACTTTCAATTTCGGTCTTTTGTGCAAAACTAGGAGGATGATATCTCCATGCTTCATTTTCACCCCTCTCGCATCATGGAGCGGGCAGTGTCACTCTGCTGTCTGGGATACCCACATATCACTGAGTCGAAAGCTTTAGGGAGAAGAATTAAAATGCTTCTGATATCCTTATTTATGAGCCAGAGCCTTCATCAGGAATTGTTCCATTGCAATGAATGGAAACCAATTTATTAACATCTAGATTAGCGGTATTCAACCACGGGCAGTGTTCTCCTACCCTGGGAGCACTTGGCGATGTGTGCACAAGTTTGTCGTTGTCACAGTGACTGAGAAGTACTCTGTCATTTAGTGCCTAGGGGCCAGTGATGCTGAACATCCCGCCAGCTAATGGATGGTCCTGCAGGATGAAGAATTGTCCCATTAAAAACGCTATTAGAGTCCTGTTGAGAAACGCTGGTCTATGAAGAGATGGCGGTTTGCTATAACCTGGGTAACACGGGGCCACCCTCTGTTAGTCCCAGTGCAGAAACTCATTAGGAAGGAAATGCAAGTCTGTTTCCTGAGAAAGCCTTGGAAAGTCAAATCTGTGCAGAAACAACCTGAAGGGTTCCCGAGGAGAATTCCACTTAAACAAAGGAGGCAAAACATCATGACATTCTTCCCGTTATCTCACTGAGGAGCCTACTGCCTTCAGCCTTATTTTATTTTTGCAAAAGATCTATGCCTTTTACCCCCAGTCTGTCTTGGACGTTTCTCCACGCCAGTCCCCTATCTGGAGCATCTTGCTTCTTTTGCAAACACAAACCAAGTCCAGTGTTTGTGGCTTCTTTAATTCTGTCCCAACCGTGCACACCACTTACGTGTGTGTGTATGTGTGTATGAGTGTGAGTGATGAGGCTGTGGACATTCATACTTATCACTTCTACAGAGGTAATGCTAAGAGGCCATTGGTTAAAACTACAGGTGATATTTCACAACCCAGTGTCCCTCATTATACAATAGGTAACTCATTAGAATGTCACACTGTACCCCATACATAGGCACTGTTATTACGTGTCAATAATATAAAAACAAAACACACAGAGAAAACTCCAGTGGCCAAAAATGCATGAGACATGTGTTTTGTCTACCCTGTTCTTTCCAGGTCAAATCTGTGTCCTTCCCCACTCTTATCGTCCCCTCTACGATCTGTGTTATTCCCCCCTAGTTACCTGCTTTCTCAGCCAGCTTCTGGCTTTCTGATCTCCATGACTTTGCCTGGTGTTTGGTTTTGACATGCCAAGTGGGTCTACCTGGATGTGTTTTTTTCTTTCAGTTCCAACGCCAGCTAACTGATTCAGAGTCTGTCTCTGGGTTCCAAATTCCTGTGTGGGAAGGTCTCCGCCCAGTCTAGGATGGGTGCCTTCTTCCGCCATCCTTGCAGCTGTCACAAGTAGGGTGGCCCCTTCTGAGTAGGGTGGTTGAGACAGATTCTTTAAGAAGGGACTGCTGATGAGGAAGAAATGTTGGGCACCTTTAGCCAAGTGACACAAGTCCATTTAGTTCATCATGACACTTATTTGATATTAGGAAATTCCAGCTTAAGGTTTAAGACAGTATCTTGAGCTCATTATTCCTTTAAAGCAACCAATCTAATCTGCCAGCAGATTAGTGCAGGGAAGCTCACCATGATGTGCCACAATCATTTCTGGCCCTTCATGATCATAGAGCAAGTTCAAACTGAGTTTTCATCTTCATTTTGACTTTTCTTGGTTTTCACCCAGTTTGGTCAAAATATTAATATTTAACTTATAACACCAAGGGTAAGTCTGATTATAAACTCTAAGAAAATTTGAGAGAGTCCAGACTTTTAAAATGGCCAGGAGCTACTTACTTAGGGGTAGTGTGTTAACTCCAGGGCACTGGAGATACTAATTAATATTTCTTGAGGGCTGGTGAAGTAGACTCGGTTTGCTGCAATGTGACAAAGAAGCTTTTCTGCATCTAACCAGAAGGTGTTGAATCTTCATCATGTGAAACAAGAATCATTTCCATGGTTGAACTGGGAAATGAAAGTGAAACCATTCTGATGTGGACAGAAACTGAAAGAAAAAAATTCCTTTCCACCAAATTGAAGACTTCAGAAGCTGACACAAGTAAAGCTCTTTTATTGAGACACAGAAAGATAGCGTTGACTGTGACCTTGGATCTACTTGCAGCCTCTTTTGGGGGGCAGATTGATGCTTTGTAAAAGGGGCCGCCTGGCCAGTTCAGAGGCACCCCGTGAAGGGGGTCTATGTCCACAACAGCACGTTTGCTGGTGACCGTGGTCTGAAGTTGTAGGGTGCTCTGTAGAGCGGGTAGAAAGTTGCTTGATGAGGTCCCATCAACGTTGCCAACTGGAGAGGTTGCTACCACATTATTTTTGGTGCTTCCTTAATTAGATACTTTAGTTAGGATTCTGAGAACACTGGCTTGTGACCAACTTCATATTATTTCTGTAAAATTACATTCTAGTGTATCTAAATGTGCTTGGAAATTTATGTTCTTTTGGGTTTTTGTTTTGTAGTTTCAAGTTTTTGTTTTTTTTTTCTTAAAAAAGCAAAACAAATCCAAATAGCTACCTGGGTTTACAAATTATTTCAGCAAAAATAGGACCAACATGAATATTCCAAGAAAATAGTGAATGAATAGGCCCGGGGGGAAAAGATTCCCCCCAAAATAAAAGTGGAGCAAGGGCCTTCTAAATGGAGAAAGAAACTGATTTTCATGTACATCAGAAGCATCATACTATAGAGATTATTCAAAAACAATAAGGCACATAAAATTCATTAATCTGGTCATCCGGATGAATGTGTGTGTCTGGACATACTTATTCATGTCACCACTTCCCAGATCCATGCCTCAAGCACCCCACAAAGGTTTCTTCCCATGTTGTACCCCACTTACTGTTCTGACCCATAGCATCATTGGAGAATTATATTTTATGTTTAAAAGGAATTGAAGTTTTCAAAACCAGGAGAATCTCATAAGTCAGTTGCCATGCATTAATTTAACACGTATTTCCTGATTTTTTTTTTTCTTAAGACAGAGTCTCACTATGTCACCTTTGGTAGAGTGTTGTGGCGTCACAGCTCACAGCAACCTCAAACTCCTGGGCTTAAGCGATTCTCTTGCCTCAGCCTCCCGAGTAACTGGTATTATAGGCACCCACCATAACACCCAGTTATGTTTTGTTGTAGTTGTCATTGTTGTTTAGCTGGCCTGGACTGGGTTCGAACCCACCAGCCTTGGTGTATGTGGCTGGTGCCATAACCACTGTGCTACAGGCACCTGGCCTATTTACTGATTTTTTTTATGATTTAGCTTTATACAGGCCTTGACGATTCAGTAGTCAGCATAACAGAAACATTTCTCATCCCTGTAAATAATGCTGTGATCATTCTTCATAGCTCAATTCACAATCACCAAGAGGTGGAACTAGCCCAAGTGCCCATCAACTCATGAGTGGATTAACAAACTGTGGTATATGTATATCATGGAATACTATTCAGCCATAAAAAGATGAAGACTGTACGCCTTTTTATTATCCAGGATAGAGCTAAGGAACATTCTCCTTAATGAACTATCATAAGAATGGAAAAGCGAGTATCCAATGTACTCAATACTACTATGAAGCCAGTAGATGAACAACTAACTATACCCCAGTACAGGAGAAAAACATAAGTTCAAGTGAAGGGGAGGGAAGGAGGAGAGAGGTTGGTATGCTCACACCACGTAAGGGTACATAGCATACCTGCTGGGTGAAGGGCTCAAGTACAAATTGGACTTGGCCTAAAAAACATAAATAATGCAACCTAATCATTTGCACCCTCATATTAATCTGAAAAAGAAATAATGGTGTGATCATTCTTCATCACATTTTGAACGTCTGTATTTCAATTTTGTTCTAAATTCACATCTTTGAAAAATATATTGTAAATATCAACTGATTTATTCTTTACAGTTTTAATGATGGGTTTGAAAAAACATTTCTTATTGAGGTATAACAGGCTTGATTTTGAACGTAGGAAGAATTAATGAGACCAGGAGAATGCAGCTGTTTCTGTTAACCTGTTGGGAACTCTGGTTGTCAGGCACAAGCAGGAATAGCTGTGGTGCCATTAATAACCAAGCACAGCACATCCTAGGTGAAGGCAAAGTGTCCAGAGGGGCTAAACAATGTGAGTTCTTGTTGTGAGCTATGCTTTGAGTGTCTGTGGTATAGGAGGGCAGGGGCCTGACCAGGTCATAGGAAGATGAAGATGGACTATGCCAGGGGAAGTTTGCATGGGCAGAAACTCCTGTGGGTGGAATTAAATCCCCACACCTCATTGCATTTCTGAAGTATATTAGTTTTACTCAAAGGACCCAGTATGCTGGGAGATCTTGACTGTTGTATCAGAATCCTCCCTGGGATCCCTGTACGTAAATGACAACTGAATGCTTGCTGAGTGTATTTCCCGAGAAAGGAAGAAAGTCCAAAGGTAACTATTAATTCCAGGTACTATTCTGGGCTTGTGCTCTTGGGGCCTTCAGCCTTATTGTAGGCCGTCAACTTCTAACTTTCCTAAATTAGAACGGAGTTTACATGCAATAGTTTTTAGAAAGGGAAAATGTACTTTTCAGTACTTGTCAATTTTTTTTTCCAAAATAAAGAGATGCCTACTCTCACTGTTTCTGATACAGTGCAAGAAAACCAATCTGTCTCCATGGGAAATGGCTTCTGGAAAGTGGGACTTGGTCTATAACGGGTAATTAAGTAAGAGGGCACCAAATGCAAACACTAGCTGGCCATTTACCATTTACTAAAAAGATTTGGAAAGGAAATAGGGGAGGAATTTTCAGACGAATGTTGCAAGTAGCTGTTAAGAGTTTGCTATCTCTCTTCTTCTTAGAGGGAATGAATGGTAAGCTCCCCAGATGAACACTTGTTTCAGACAATTAAATAGAGGGAACTTGATTGACATGTTTTTGTGCTATTCTTTCCTGGTTTGACATGGAAAATCTACTAGAATTGGGCTAATTTACAAATGAAGGGGTTTATTTTCGCTTTGGTCTGTGGACATAATTGTCTCCATTAACGTTAATGGGAGCTCCAGGGGCCGGGTCTGGAGCAGGATGATGGCTTATAGTTCTATGCTATTACATGCATAGGGAGCGGAAATGCAGCGTACATTTCAACACCCAACTTCTGCCCTGGGAAGAACATAGAAGCTGTTTGAAAACATTCACATTTTTCTCTATCAATGCCTTCCAAAGAAATAAAATGAAAACCCAGTGTACCCAAGAGCAGTTTTATGTGGCCATTGAAAAGATTAAGGATTGCCTTAAAAACATCGCGGACATTTTGTATTGAGTAATGGGGACATGAAAGCAATAAAAACTCAACAAGAACAGGGAGGACAACTTCAGCATCTTGTCACCAATACAAGTCTGTTCCCAAAAGGTCAGGTTGGCAAGAGTGGTAACCTACCCTCCTGGGAAATGAATGTGAGATATTATCAGGAAGTATTTCACTGCGAGGGGCTCTGTTTGGTCGTTTCTAAGAATGTATATCAAAAGTGCTATAGGCATTTGGACAAGATAGTGAAGTTCACACTCCATGATGAAACCAGCTTAATTAATGAGTTAAGTATCACATGATATTGTGTACCCTAAAGATGACAAAAGGTCTGTGGGTGAATGAAACTGTACTTAGGATTTATTTCTACAAATTTTAATTTTCTTGTTCATTGTCTGGTGCGTCTTGGGTACTCAGTAGAATCTGTTGAAGGAAAGTAAGACTGAGTACTTATAATATACAATGTCTTGTTCCAATCAAGAGAGTCAAACGTGGCCCTGGATCTCATGAAAACACAATGTAATAGATACATTTGGAAAAGTAGTTCCTTTTTTTAGCTCTTTTGTTTTAAATCCAAACATAAAGCATATTGTGCAGTGGGTTTTTTTTTTTAAATTATCTAAACCAGATAGAAGGAAAGAATGTAGAAGGGAGTGACAAATTCTGTTTGAATAGTTCTGGGAAGGCGTCACAGAGTCAATGACAGGCAAGAGAGACATTGATAAAAACAAATAGGAAAGAATAGCAGAGTCCTAGGTCTGGAGATGCACACCCCTCTCAGATGGTCTAGTGAAGCTAAAGGTAGTTGAGTATATTTGGGAAGACAAATTCAGGACCAGAAGGTAGTAGTGCAAGTTCTAATCAAACCAAAAGGATCTTAAATATCATATGAAAGACGGGATGGTTCTTTTTAAATAGTGGAATAACTGATTTAAAAAATAAGGTGGTGCCCTAATTCAACCTGTGTTTTAAAAGGGACTCGCTCATTAATGTAAAGAATATGCTAAAGGGAAGAGAAAAGATGGTAGACAATGGTATTCATGTAGAGGCTACTGCCATAACTTAAGTGATAATGATGATCTTAGCGTGGTAGGGATGGGTAAGTAGTGAACCCAACCATAGCTCCGTCTGCCACCTATCCATCCCCCATCCATTCACTCAATTGACACATCTCTGTAAAGTGCTGTGCCCAACACCAGTGCTTCCTCAGCGGCCACTTTGTCTCCTTTGTTTTTCCAGCAGACCTTGATTTCTTTCTGATATTGAACAGCCCTGTACTATTGGAGAAGCTGGACCATTCCTCAGTCCTGGGCAGTTAGTCTCCCTTAGCCTAAACCATTCACCTATTGAAAATCGATTGAGCATGTTCTAGGTTATAGGTGGTTTTGGAACCAAGAATATAGAAGTGAGATGAATCATCATCCTAATTCCACCAATTTAGATGCACACATGCTCTTGTAGGAGACATTTATTTTGAACTATACCAAACTTAACTGCAGTTAGACTTGTAATGTTTCCCCATTTCTTAAGCTTTTATCCTGGGCACAGCCTCTCCCTTGCAGTTAGGCAGGACCAAAGAGGCTATTTCTGGCAGATGGACTGTGTACAGAAGTGACAGTGTTAGTTCTGGGCTAGTGTTCTCCTCCCCTGCTGTTCTGAATGAATAGGCCTCACATTCCGGATGGTACAATTATGAGGAACATTGTCAGGCTGAATCTCTGAGTCAGCATAGAGGATGCATGTCCTGGAGAATCACCATCACCAACCAGGTTGAAATAAGCCTCTTTTTACACAATCATTAAGATTTTTGGTATTGATTGTTACTGCAGCATAACTTAGCTTAAACTGATGAATTCTGTGGTTAATGCCAGTGTCTAGGTGTGAGCTAAGTGCTACAGGAGCCCAGAGAGAGGAGAAACTCATGGGTGAAGGGTGTCGAAAAGAAAGACACACATAGGGTAGTAAAATTCAACAGAAATTAAGCAGGGGGGAGGAGGGAGATGGGTAAGTTCACACCTAATGGGTACAATGCACACTCTCTGGGGGATCACACAATGATAACCTTGATTCAAACTGTACAAAAGTAATTGTAACCAAATTGTACCCCCATGGCATTCTGAAATTAAATGAATACAAAATTTGAAAAAAGAACAAAGAGAACTTTGAAGATGACACTTGAGGTGAGTTATGGCACAAAGGCAAAGTGAGAGGTTTCACTAGAGGGGAAACACCCTGGGCAGAAGCTGGGGGTGGCCTGATGTGTTGGGAGAATGAGGCAGAGATTTTCCTGTGTGCAAGTGGAACATGTGGCTGGGGGAATGGCTTGTGTCAGGCCAAGAGCTCAGCTCAGTAGAGCCAGGCACCTTCCCAGCACGCTGACTGTGGATGGTGGAAGACAGCAAGAGTTCCCAGTAAAAGGAGCAAATCACATGTCAGAGCTTCTACTTAATCATGATAATTAGGGATAGAATTAAGGGTTTCCTTTACACTTCAGGCTTTCAGCTTTGGCTGTCACTAAATACCATTAAATGAAGTGATCCAACCTATTAGGGTCTTTCAGACTATTCCGCCTGGGGCCCGTGGAGGTCTCTTTTGAGAGATTAAAACTTTGGAACCAATGGTGTAAATAGAAATTATCCAGGCAGAATTTACAAGAGTGGGCGGATGCCATTTGAATTCTGTATGTGTACAGTCTAAAAAGGGAAACCTAAAAATACTCTTAGAGCAGTGATAGGTTTTGTGGCAGATTTAATCCCGTAGAGAGGGACAATCACACTATTTATCAGGCATAATTATTTTTAAAATATTTTCCCTATGGCTCAGGAACTTTATAATAAAGACATGGGGACCATCATGGAACTTATTCGAAGCCTCAAGGAAATGAATAGGCTAGAAAATGCTCTTTGGGTACCTCTCAGGACTAAAGAAAATTTTGCCTTTCTCTTTTATTTGTTATCATTCCTTTCCAAAATGGTAACAAATAAAAGACTTCCTAACTTCTACTTGACGGCAGAAGTAAGCTAGTTATTTTCATATTTCTCCTTAAGCCTATAAAGTGCAAGTGAATAAGAAAAATACATTCATTTAATCTTTCAACAAATATTTACCAAGCACCTACGTGGAGCCAAGGAGTGTTTCAGGTGCTGAGGATACATGGTGGTCGGCATAATAGGCAGCTTTTTGGCCTGAAGAAACACGCATTGGAGGGAGGGAAAGAGACTAAAGCATGAATGAATGAATGAATGAATGAAGTATGTAGAGTCAGATGACTTTACATGATTCAGAAAAATATCTGGCAGGGATGGAGCGGGCAGCACTGGGGGCTGTCTGCTGTGTTACAGAGGGGTTGTGAAATCCCTCCCAGCCTCCGCATGGGTGTGGGGAGAGGGCAGCTGGAGGACCAGGTGGAGGCCACTTTAATAATCCAGGTGAGATTGGAGGGTGCTTTGTTCTGAGAGGGAGACGTGAAAGTGGTGAGAAATGGCCAGATCTGAGATATATTTTGAGGGTAGAACAGACAGAATTTGCTCTTGACTTGATGATGTGACATTTGTGCAGAGACCTTAAGGAAATGAGGTGGAGACCATGCGGATATCTGGGAAAAAAGACATCCGGGTCACAGGAGCGGCCAGTGCGAAGGAAGGCCTTGCTGAGGGCTGTGCTTGGCTGGATTTAGGGACAGCAGGGATGAAAGAGGGTGAACAAAGAAGAGAATGATAGGATAAATGCAAGGGTGGAGTTGTCACAGGACCAGACCTTGTATGGCCAGCGGGTCAGTCCAGGAATGTTTGACTTTTATTATCACTGTTAAGGGGAGCTGCTGAAAGTTTCTGTGTGGTCTGTTATGGACTTAACTGCATCCCCTTCAAATTAGATGTTGAAGCTCTCACCACCAGTACCCTGGAAGGTGGCTGTCTTTGGAGACAGCACCTTTAAAGAGGTCAGTTGGTAAAATGAAGTCATGTGGGTTGACTCTAGTCCAGGCACACAGAGGTCCTTGTAAAAAGAGGAGATTAGGACACAGACATACGCCACGCAGAGGGAGGAGGTGGCCACCTGCACCAGGGAGCCAGGCCTCAGAACAAAAGCAACCTAGAACAACCTTTACTTTGGACTTCCAGCCTCCAGAACTGTGCATCAATAGCACACTAAGAGGCTGACCTTCCTTTCAAAGCAGGTGGTGAGTGGAGGGAGAGGCGAACAGGAAGACCCAGTGGAGGCCGCTTTCATAGTCCAGGTGAGACTGGCTGGTGCTTCTTTCTGAGAGGCAGACACAGAGGTAGTGAGAAATGGCCACCGTTAGGGTACAATCTGAGGATAGAACAGATATAATTTGCTCTTGACTTAGATACTGGGTGAGGGAGAGAGAAGAGTGAGGCCTGTCTCCAGGGTTTGGGGTCTGAACAACTAGAAAAATGAACTGAGATGGGAAAGACAGAACAAGGAGAGGGCTTGGGAGAGAGTGGGGAACCTATGAATAGTTTTGTTTTTGTTTTATGAGATAGAGTCTCACTATGTTGCCCTCAGTAGAGTGCTGTGCTGTCACAGCTTACAGCAACTTCAAACTCTTAGGCTTAAGTGATTCTCTTGCCTCACCCTCCCAAGTAGCTGGGACTACAATGCCTGGCTATTTTTTGGTTGTAGTTGTCATTGTTGTTTGGCAGGCCCGGGCTGGATTAGAACCTGCCAGCTCCAGCGTATGTGGCTGGTGCCCTAGCTGCTGAGCTACAGGTGCAGAGCCCCATGAAGAGTTTTATCTGAGGATTTGGATGTGACACACCTGCTAGAGAGCCACGATGTGAATGTACAAGGCCACATATCAGGAAATAGAAGGTTTTGGGAGCTTCTGTCTTCTGTGCCTTGCAGGTGACCATGCCATGTCACTGATCAAGGAGCGAATGAATTAAAAGAGGAAGACTTCAGCCTTGCTCATTTTGACTTTGGAGAAAGTATATTCTCTTTCCTCTTGCATCTGAAAAAATTAGAAATACCTGAAAAAATATAAATGCTGTTGTTCTCTTGCTTTAAGCTCATCTAACATTTTTACAGGTTATAATGTGATGGCGGGTCACATTATAAAAAACACGGGCTGCATTTTGGGGGAGGGAATTTTCCGAATGTATTGAAATAGGACATATAATTCCAATAGCAAAATGTTTAATGTTCTATAACCTTTCTGGAACAGTTCTTGGTCCTTCCTTCCCAATGAACTGTTCAGTAAATTGTGATCCTTCAGGTCTATGTTGAGACCTCCAAGAGAAGGACCCTCCAAAGCCACAGCCTACAATGACTGAGCTCACAGCGGCCACTCAAGTGATTCCATCCGAATACAGTGAAAATCTGCTGGAGAAATTGTAAAATCCCACCCAGCTGACATGGTGGGGCACAAATAAATATTAGTACATTAAATCTTTTCCAGCTGTCATTTTTTTCCTTGATATTATTTTGATAACATTTTAAACTTACAAAAAGGCTCAAGACAGTGGCAGGAACTCCTGGATATTCTTTACCCAGAGTCACCAATTGTTCACATTTTAGCCTGTGTGAGTCTGTGTGTACATATACATATGTATATGCATTTAATTTTTTTATTTATTTTTTATTTTTATTTATTTTTTTAATTTTAATGTTTATTTTTACATATACATGTGTTAATTAGGTTTCCATTTTTTTTTTGCCTTCACAAAATTAAAAAGACTTAAAATTTAATAACAATAACAATGTTTAAGGTAAGGATTAGAAACATTCTAATTTCTGTGTGTTTAATGTTTTCTGAATAGAGACGTCATGTCCCTTTATCCATGAATACTGGTATACATTTCCATAAAATATGATTATCTTATTTTATGATCATACTGTTATTATCAAAAAAATCAGAAAATTTCACATTGATGCAATAGAGTCCTATTATTTAATCCACAATCCAGCCATCTTTCGTTTTCTCCAATGGTGACAATAATGTCCCTTATAGCCATTTTTTTTCCAATCTATGATTCAACCCAAGATTACAGATCGCCTTTATTTGTCATAGCTTGTTTTCCTTCAATCTAGAGAACAGTTTCTCAGCCTTGATCTTGACATTTTTGAAAAGTAGAGGCCAGACTGGGTGCAATGGCTCATACCTATAATCCTAGCACTCTGGGAGGCCAAGGTGTGTGGATTGCTTGAGTTCAGTGGTTTGACACCGGCTAAAGCAAGATCAAGACCCCATCTCTACTAAAAACGGAAATATTGTCTGGGCATTGTGGCAGGCACCTGTAGTTCCAGCTACTGGGGAGACTGAGGCAAGAAGATCACTTGAGCTCAGGAGTTTGAGGTTGCTGTGAACTATGACACCACAGCACTCTACCCAGCCACTAAGTGAGACTCTGTCAAAAAAAAAAAAAAAAAAGGCAAACAACAACAGAAAAGAAAAGTAGAGGGCATTTATTTTGTAGAATGTCTCTCTGCTTGGGTTTTCTGGTATTTTTTCATAACTAGATTCAGGCTTTGCATCTTTGGTAGGAATAGCACAGATGAGACGTTGTGTCCCTCCCAGGGCGTGACATCTCTGGATGGGGCACATGTCTATATGTCCCAATACTGGTGATGATAACTTTGCTTACTTGGTTAAGATGGTCTCTGTTGTAAAATTACAATTACTCCCTTTGCAGTGAATGAATAATTTGTGGGGAGATATCACGAACGTATAGAGATACCCTTTTCCTCCCCAAACTTTCACTTACTCATTTTACAGTTCGTTCATGAGTTCCCGTCTTCTGGCTGATTACCTTTCATTGACCATACACTAAAGAATTCTGTTTGACCATTTTTGGTTAAAACATATGGGATCTATTGGAGCAAACATATGTAGTTTATATGTCCATCTGTAGAGCTTGTTGGGCCATAACTGAGGCACACTGATGGCCTTCCTTGGAATCAATACCTTGACTAATTAATGCCCTGGCAAGGTTCTCATAAAATTAATGGACCTCCTGAGAAGCTGTAAGTGTCTGTTTCAGCTATTATTTAATATAGTGGAACCTCCATAGCTGACCACCTCCCTAATTTTCAGACTGGACATGCACCCCATGTTGGTATCAGGACAGCAGGCCTACTTCCTTATGCTGAACCCCTTTGTATGTTGATCAGTTTGTTCCAGTCCATTGGGGGATCAACTTACAGAGGTTCTGCTATATTGGAAGACCGTCTTACACAGCTGAAAGTTCTGTATGTGTAGAATGAGCACCTTCTCTGATACTTCTAGATATCATACGTGTTATAATCCTGATAGGAGACTAGTTTATATCTCTTTTCATTTTGTTTATTTATTTTTGTTAAATCCTAGCTGTGTACATTAGTGCAATCAAGGGGTACAATGTGCGGGTTTCATATACAATCTGAAATATTCTCATCAAACTGTTCAACGTGGCCTTCATGGCATTTTCTTAGTTGTTGTATGTAGACATTTGTATTCTGCCTTTAGTAAGTTTCGCCTGTACCCATTCTAAGATGCACCGTACATGTGTCTCTTTTCATTTTGCTTTAAAAAGTGGACTATAGCCATCTTTCAGTTGTTTGAAGTTTCATTTATGTTCTAGTAAATTGAAGTGTTGTTTAGCTAAGTAAAAATGCACTTTCAAGCAATTTTAAGAGTCTGTCTTTTACCAATGTAGAATTATGTAGATATGATCACCCACATATATATATATGTGCCTTTTCTTCCTCTCCTTGTTTCATGAGTCTTATATATTACAGTGAATCCATAGTATGTATTACATGAATTTCCTCAGTTTTTCATGAATAACATCTATACAATACCAGGCAAACCAAATTAAGGCCTAAGTTATTTATGTGTTTAAATGATAATCCGTATCAAACAGTGAGTAGTATTGACCCGAGTATATTGGATTAATTCATAAACAGTGTCTTATAAATAATAAAATCACTTCTAAAACAGTAAAATGAAAGAAAAATATTCTCTGAAGTTCACCCTCTTCCTGTGTGACTCAGTGGCTTCCAGGTCACCAGGGTGACTCTGGTGCACTATGATATTTAAAGACTAGTTGTGCCTGGGCTTGGGCAAGGCTGTCTCTGGAGCAAACCTGGCCTGGGGCACTTAAGAATCTGTTGACCAGTATCTGACCCCTTTCTAGGCTCTTCCAGCCTTCTATAGACATGGGGGCTTGAGTGTGAGGTGTGAACAAGTTAAAGAACAGAAATAGTACTTACCCACATGGGCAAAAGAAGGCTCTCCACCTGCCATTTGCTAAGGGCTTTCTTCAGGACCATGTGTGAGTGATGGAGGATGGGGCTTCTGTTCCCATGTTGCTGTAGGATTTGTAAGTGAGTCTCAAGTGCTGCTTCCAGTGAGGAACATGGGAGCCTTGGAATTTTTAATGTGTTCTTCTACTGCAAGCCTGAACTCGCAATCTGCTCAGAGGCAGCAAAGGGCAAGTGTTAAACTCTGCTCTTGACTGCGTGTGTTCAAAATGAGAACTTCTAGGTTACAGTTGGATTAGGGCGGAAGCGGTGGGGATGCAGAAACTTACTGGAGTAGAGAACATTTTATTATGATGGTGACCCAGGGTTATGTCTTTTTGTCGGGCTTGAGATCCGGCAAATCTTCAAAGGGAGTAGACACACACAGACCTCGTGTCTATGCTGGGGTTACCATCTTAAAGGACCCTAGTTTCCCAGATGATCCTGCATCACAAAAGGCTTCTAGTGAGCAGCACATCCAGCACCACACAATGGAATGAATTATTTTATAATATCTGGAGTATGGCTGGGATGTTGAGTAGCCTATGAGATCCGAATGCTCTTTTTACTTATGTGTATACATACTTGGTAAAATTTTCAGCAGTGCCCTTAAAGCTTTTGAATAGTCACTGCTATTTAGAAGAACTAAGTTATAGTCCAATCACTCAGTAATTTCTTTATGCAAAACTAAACAAGGCATCTATAGATCCACAGTGAAACCTTTGCCCTCACTAGGAGGGAGCTTGCCGAGCTGGGGGAGTCTGGCCACCTCACATTGGCTGTCCCAGCAGCTATCACTTCCCTGGGTGCTTGTTTATTGAACTCGTGGGCTATCAGGCCACTGTTTTATTAAGTGGAAGGGTTTATGGGAGGCTGGATGGTCAATAACATTGACCATTCATAAATCAAGTAATTAAGTCAAATGAAGGCTACAGAAGGTAGGCTGACCACTGCTATAAAGTAACTTCCCAAGGGCACTTTGACAGGTAAGATTCATTTTGCTAGATTCCAGGTTCACTTGCAGTGGTAGCTTTGGGATGTGAGACTGTGTAGTAACGCACACATCACAGCCGATAACTGGGCATCTGTCTTGATTTCCCACAGGGTCATGGTTAGCAAGCTCATTCCTCAAGGGTACTCCTCAGGGTGGCTCTGAATCTGCCAGGATTCAGCCAAGGAAACTGAAATCACCATACACAGTGATTCTCAGAGACTTTTCTTATCTCCTATCCATGGAAATATTAAGAGCAGGAAGTCAGGGAAACAAAAGAACTCTCCTTTAACTCAGGGGCACCTTCTTTACCTTTTAGAAATCACAATGATACCTAGGTAGATGCATGACCTGAGCTCAGGAATTTGAGAATAGCCTGAGCAAGAGTGAGACCCCATCTCTAAAAATAGCTGGTTGCTGTGGTGGGCACCTCTAGTCCCAGCTACTTGGGTGGCTGAGGCAAGAGGATCCCTTGTGCCCAAGAATTTGAGATTGCTGTGAGCTGTGACGCCACAGCACTCTACCAACAGTGACAAAGTGAGATTCTGTCTCAAAAAAAGGAAAAGAAACCACAATGATAGTACTGTTATTTCCCATTCATGAAGCACCTGTGATGTACCAGGTATTATAGCCTCACCTTTACACACATTGTCTTAGAGCCCGCAAAAACCTTTGTAGGATAGGGATTGTCCTTATTTTGTAGATGAGTTAAGCTTGGAATAGAAAGCCATAAGGCTGGGGTTCAGACTTGGATCAGGCTGCCCTCAACAGATTTGGGGGTGGACAAATAAGCCGAGGCCAGATGACTCTGAGTTTGGAAAGATCCAAGTTCACTGCAGCACTCACTAAGGTGTAAGCCTGAGTTAGGAAGCTGAGAAGGGGATTCTGAGAGTGTGGGAACATAGCAGCTTCAGAGACCTCCCAAGAGGATGGTAGCTATTATTCATGAAGTATTTACAGTGCATGCTGGTCACTGTGCTAAGCTCTTAGCTGTATAATTATACAATTAATCCTCACTCTGAGATAGGTGTCGCAAGTCCTCACTTGACGTGGTCAGTAGGTTCTTGGAAACTGACTGTAGGGGCAATGTACAAAATAAGTCTTTGAATACCATTGTTTCCTTTAGTACCTTTCCTTAATAGTGTTGATAAAAACAAAATTGGCTTTGCTTAAAGTCACAGTAACAGGTAATTAGACAAATGTACCTGTTCCAACTTGCACACAAATTCAACTTAAGAACAAACCTACAGAACCTATCTTTTGTAACCTGGGGGGTGCCTGTAATCTGATTGATTAGGTGACATCTGAAGGAAGCCACCACATCTCAGCTGACACCTGAATTACTGAGCAGGGGCTCATTGTTGCAGATGGAACTTTCAGAACATAAAGCTTTAATTTTGTAGCAAAGAAAAGGAGGCACTCCAAAAACTCTTGATAAAAGCCGTGATTGTGTTTCTGAGTGACAGAGTGATGCGGTCACACACCTACAAGATTTCTGAGGAAGATGAAGTAGCCCACAGCAGTTCATCAGTGGGCTAATATAACCATCAAGTTGCTAATTTACATAAAAAACATACAGCTGAGAATAGAACAGTGATAAAAATATCACAAGCACTTATTACCCAGAAAAGAAGATCTAAAAACTGTCATAGAATTATTCTTATTATTTGAATGATTCGGGTTTCTTTAGAAGAATACGAGAAAATTGTCATAAACAAGAAGAGTATTTTTTAAATTGTCCATAATCCCACGACTCAGAAAGAATCTTTGACTGTTGTTGTTTTTCGTGGTTTCATTTCCAAGGACATCTGTGTTTTTCTGACACAGATTAGCGACCATGTGATTCTGCTCTGGCTAATTACTATTGTGAGTCAGGAGCTGTCCTGATTTCTAGTGATTTCCAAACAATCTTCCTGCTGAAGGTGGGATGACTGTACTGTTTTTGGCCAAATGTTAGGAAAGGAAACAAGAATAATAAAACGTGCTGGTATTTAAAGATGATCCAATTCGGTGAGAGATAAGATGTTGCCTGTAAAGTTACTCCACAAATCAAAGACAGGACAAAGCCACAGTCTGACACTTTCCATTTGTAATTGTTCTCCTTTGGCAACGCTGTGTTCTCCCACGTGGAGGGATCTTTTTGTCTTCAGCTCAACTTGAAGAATCACTTCTTGGTTCTTGTCACACATCCTCAGATGAATGGCTTTTCTGCTTAGGAACTCTTCACTTACTTAGACCAGTGATTGTCAACCTGTGTGCCGTGAGACGATCCTAGATGTGTCTCAAAAATTATTACAGATGATTAGTTAAATTACTTTCAAAAGAAGTTCAAAGCACAGGAAGTATGTTTTTTTTTCACTCATTTTTTTGACCAACATAATTTAAGTGTGCCCGTAATTTTAACTATAGATTCAAGTGTGCCCTGAGATGAAAAAAAGCTTGATGAACACTGTCCCAGACCTTTGTTGTATTAACAAAGAGTTTTAGATGAAGAGATAACTAGTGGTTATATCTCAGCTTGTAGTATCCGTGTGAGCTTAATTCTTACAGTATCAAGTGCAGGAGGGAGGGAACATTCGAGAAGGGAAGGATTAAAGAGGCAAATGAAAAGCAGAGTCACACACTGAAGGTCAGAGATGTCGCAAGTCATAGCCAGGGTGAGTGGTCAGGGCATGAGCGGCCATCACAGGAGTGGCGGGAGGACAGAAACCATGTGCTGAAATAAAAGGGCTGGAGAAGCAAAATCAGAGAGTCTGGGCTCCAAGGAATTTGGGTCAAGATATTTCTTCCTTTTAGTTTTATAGCTTAAACATAGTACCCTGTTTCCCCAAAAATAAGACAGTGTCTTATTTTAAGGCGTGCTCCCAAAGATGCGCTAGGTCTTATTTTCGGGGGACATCTTATCTTTCCTATAAATAGGTCTCATTTTCGGAGGATGTCTTATTTTCGGGGAAATGGGGTACTAGGGTATTGATTTTTATTGAGATGTCATTTCTTCTATAATATTTTATTTAGACCTACCGAAGACTGCCTATCATTGTCTCCTTCATCCACCAATAGTCATCAAGGAAAAGGTCTAAATTTCCTATGATTTTTGTAGTCTTCAAGCTTGTTCTGTACAGTGTTAGTATGTTCCATGGTAAATATTCTTATTTTATAACATCTGCGGAAATAGGAGACTGCTTTTGAATTCATTGTGGCTATGTCAAGAGCGGAAAATGTGTAAGGTTAATAAAAACAAAAAAAGGAGCCTCTGTTCAAATGACTGTTAAAATATAAATAAGAATGGAATGAAAAAGGATCCAGAGAGAGTGATAAAATGCATGAACTTGGCCATGATGCTAGTCAGGATTTTGTCGGCCAGGAAAAAAATTATAGTGTCTAAGGGCTAATATCACGATTTATGGAGCCCATAAAATATTTTATTTAAACTCCTGGGAAATTCCAAAAGTACATACACAGAGATAATACTTGGGAAAATAAATAATCTTGTGTTTTAATCCTATGAGAAGGTATAAAAGTTATTTACGTGAGGACGTTCATGGCTCCCTGTTCCTTTTGCCCTGGCACCTTCTGCAGTCCTGCATCTTTGGAGGAAACACGTGTGCATGCTTGCAAAAATAAAGAAGAAGAAGAAGAAAAAAATGTGTGTGGCATGTGCCATGGGGAAGAGAAAGAACAAAGGCACAACGGGGTCAAGAAGAGGATGAGTGGGGGGTTTTGATTAGAACAAGTGTGAGCAAGTCTTGGGAGATTTGGGGGCCAGAGAAGGGTAGAGGAGAAAAAAACACAAAGATCATACTGTGAGTTGCGTGGGCCCAGCCCCAGAGCTGCTTTACACATTTGAGTGAGAGGGGACCAATGAAATCTCCATCTGGGTCATTCTTCCTCCACTGTGACCCTGACCCACAACTGCCTGGTAAGGGTCTGAGTGAAGTGGGGACTGCGACGCAAAGTGAGGGGAGATTCCTTTCACCCTACGCTAAGTCCGTGTCAGAGGATAGAACCTGCCAGTGCCAAGCTTTACATGGTTATCTTCCTTAATCCTTACAGTGGGTGGATAATGCTGCTGTTATGGAATCTCATCAACGGGGAAGGAAAACCGAGCCTTCTACAATTGTGTAAGTTGACCACCTGCTGACAGGTAGGAATTTGGGAGTTACCCCACACTCCATAGGGAGTGTCCCCTATGCACTATCCAAAGCTAGGCCGACCTGTGCTCTCAGCCCTTTCCTCAATGTCTAAACATCCATTCAAATCAGTCTCAATTTCTCTGGAAATTTAGGGGGCCCAGTGGCAAGTCTTTTCCTCATCCCCCAGTGATGTTGGGCAGAAAAGGGTGATAAAATACCAGCCCTAGATGTGGTTTCAGTGACCGACTTGTTGGCCCTCGGGTGGCTTCAGATTTCCATCTCTGACCTTCCCAAATGAAAACTAGAAATCAAAATGTTATGAGCCTCACAGAGAGTTTGAAGATGGTCGAGTCAAGGCAGCTATCACCCTCCCTTTGGAGAAAAGCACTTAGAATCAGCAAGAATCGGCGTGCAGCTCGTGGCCGTCTGAAGCTTTGTGGTGCCCCTCGTAGGTGAGTGCCTCAGCAGGTCATAACCTGATTGGGATTCTGGTCCCTTTGCTGAGGCAGAGTTCACAATCTGAGTTGTGCTTCTAATGGGTAGGCATTGGAGGTGATAAGGGGTGGGACCTCTCCCGGGTGCCTATCTGGCCAGTGTAGTTCTTTAACTTGGCCCTGAGATGTGTGGACTAGAGCACCAGGCCCTGCAGAATAAACCTCGTTCAAACATAGACAGATGACTGCACGGGCCCCACGGGGGCTCCTGCCTCCTCTCTCTTGGTAAACGGCAATGCCAGTAATATGGATTTAAAGTCTAGGCCTCTGATCAAACAAATTCAGAATGAACCCCTTTTCTCATAATGATTTCAGAATAAACACATATCTAGCAGAGGGACATTTCTTCCTTTGCGAACCTCCCTGCAACTCTGAGATTGCGAGGAGGTTAGTTATTCCTTTGATGCCGGGAATTATTCAAAATGGATCATAAGAATAAGAGAAGTCCAAATACTGGACAGGGGTGCGGACCCCGGATCTTGCTGTGTCTTTGTGGTCAGGCAGCATTGTGGTGGCAGTTTGCCTAACTCTCCAGAGGCCATCAGAGACCAAGAAATTCAGAAGGCAACATAATTCCATCAAGAGAAGAACAGCAATGTGGAAGACGCTTGCTTGCATTTTGTTAGAGGTGATCCCTGGATCAGATGCAAAAGAAGGAATGGACAGACTTGGGTTCTCTGGCTGAGTATAGGGCCATAATGAGGATGACCTAATGAGCAATGCTAGATGAGTCCCTGGTATTCTAGCAAAGAACAACAAATTAAAACAGTTCCACACTGAATCCTGGTGAGAGCCCAGGCAGTTGGTGGGCAGTCTGCGGCCTTTTGCCTTATGTGGGGAGATGTTCATTTCAGTCAGCAGGTGTTCTCTTTACGGTTCTGGAAAGTCTCTTTAAAGGCATTCTTCCTCTCCTAGGTACATAACCTTTCCCCCTTTTGCGGGATGATTTTGTGCCTGACTCTAAGAAAAAGAAAACATTGGCAGTAAGTTCAGTGTCTCCTTACATTCTCCCTTTTATTTAAGCATTAACTGTGTCTCCCTTGTCGTTGATGTGCTGTTATTTTTAAGGCAGGACTCATATCCATCTTTACACTGTCTGCTTTGGGCACCCACCCATGAGAACAGAGACAGAAATTAATGCTGGCTGTGGATTTCTAGATGGATTTGTGTGATCTAAGAATCCCTGCGTGCTCTAAGAATTGTGTTCTCTGGATAACACTATTTAATGTGCGCGAGTTTTATTGTGATTCACGTAAACTTATTTGTCAACACTGTTAAATTCACAGAAGACTTTTGCCTTTTCTTATTTAACGTGCTGAATACAGTGATGGTCATGTTGTTTTGTTTGAAAAGCACCAAGGGATTTTAGTAGTGGAAAAGGGTAGAAGATAGCAGGGCAGAAGAATAAGACTCAGAACAGAGCTCAGCGTTTCAGACCTTCCATCCTTTTATTTGGGTCCTGAGATTAGGACCTGGTTTCCTTACAAAAACTGGCAAAGGTGGATAGTGGGACCAAATGGCTTGGGTTTGAATCCTAGCCCTGATCTTCCATTCCTGGCTGTGGAACCTTGGCCAGAATGTATGGCCTCCGCTTACCTCTGTTTTCTCCACTATAATATGGGATAATAACAGGCTTACTTAAAGTGTTTACCATAAAGCTTGGAATGCAGTTAATAGTCAACAAATAATGGCTATATATATATATATATATATATTTTTTTTTTTTAAGTATAATAGCTGTGACTTTTCTTTAGGAGGCCAAGAAGGTGCCATTTCAGTTGGATTGACAGAAAGAACTCCTGTCACAGTCAAGAGCGATCACCTGCTTTGCCTGAGATCTGTGCAGGGAATTTTCCTGGGCAAGAGCCTGCCTTCCTACAGTGAATAAGATACTAAAATGACTCTTGGGAATGAGACTGATGAAAATGTTTAGTCTTGGTTCTGACTGAACAAACCCACTCGTGTTGAATAGTTCCTTTATTTTTAAAATATTTAGGGAAATTGGAGGAAACGAAGGCTTCCACCTGGCCTGACAGTGCGGGGTGACTGACAGAGGATCCACTGAGCGTCCTGGCGCTGGGCCCCTTCGGGCTGCCTGCCTGTGTCCCCCAACCTTGACAGGAGGTTCTGCCAGACAACCTGGCAGCTCTCGCAGTCCCTTAAGACAACAGACGCAATCACACTCAGGTGTCAACTGCTGCGATCCGGCTCATTCCAGCCTCCTCCTACTGCTGTCCTGTGCAGCCTGACCCAGAATCCTGCAAGGTTAGGTCACTGTGAAACTCCCGATAATGGACATTTCTCAGAAGAGCACTGCTGAATAAATGCAGAACTAGGGTGGTTGGAGAGTTTCTGTTTAGAGAAGAAATTACCAGCCTCTCATCAGCGTGCTGCCGTGGGGCCGAGCATACCAAGTGGGCTATGAATGAGCAGACGCGGAGATGGGTGGATAGGAAAACATCTCAGACTTGATCTGTGTTCATTTCCTAGAAGATGGCAATTGTTTCAGGAATGGTGGACTTAATTGGGTCATGTGACTGGACTTTTTATGAAACAATAAGGTTTATTTGCATTTTGCCACTGCCGAGATAGTGCCTATGCAGGCAAGCAGGAAGGTGCCAGACACCCGCCAGGCAACTGCCGTCCAGTTTTACATAATTCCTCTTTAGCTTCTTTTTCTGCATCCTGTCTTACTTCCCCGTGTTTACCCTGGCTTGTACTTAGGCAGGGAGAAAATTTGCTGTTGGGCTTTCTTTTATGATTCGGAATCAAGGTGTGGGGAGTTACATTTGGGGACGATAAAAGAATTTGAAGGTTGCTATCTGTATGGTAAGGACGCCTTGGCCTCTTGGGGAAAATGCCTTTCTGTGTAGAAGGGGAAGGATGGGCTTTTTCTCTTCCGTCATTAAATTTCAGATGATCGTGTTCCTCCAGTGAAATACACAAAGGGGTCCTAACAGTGGGCAGGTCCTCTGCCCTTCCCCTCCCTGGTCCCAGCTGGCGTCTCCACTTCTTCTTCCCTTCTTGTCCCCAAAACCTAGTTCATTGCAGCCCAACAAACGGCCCTGTGCACCTGCTGTGAGTTGGACACCAGTCTGAGCGTTGGTTCCGTGAGATAAAGATGTCTGACTCTTTCCTATAAGGAGCCCAAACCAGGCTGGGGAACCTGAGGCGTTTGGCCTTCTAAGTCTTTAAATGTGTGCTTTTACAGAATCCAAATTTTACGGAACAAATCCTTTGACTAAAAGGGGTGCAGCAGAGAAAGATAAGGCTTTCCTTGCCTCCTTTGGGGCTTAAAAAGGAGCCATCTTAAAGTCAGGAGGCCGCAGGTTCCCCACTGCTGGCATCCTGCAGAGGGAAAGGGCATCAGCACCAGCAGCAGATCCTAAACAAATGCTCTTAGCTCGGCAGTGCTTACCTAGGATGGCTCTATGCTTGTGGGAGCGCGGGAACGGTAATGAAAGTTCAGTTAGCTGGACATTCTCAGGAGTGGTGGTTCGGCCAGCGGTGCTGCTGTGATGAAGAGCCCAGGCTCTGGAATTATATAGTCCTGGCTTGAATGTTGGCTCTGACATTCATCACTGTGTGACCTTGAAAAATGTGCTTACCCTCTTTGAGCATCAATTTCTGTATATATCAACATGGGGGTAATAACAACTACTTGACAGAGCTGGCAAAAAAGACATCCTGTGAAGTGCCTTGCTGGCCAGCACCAACTCAGGTACTTAAGAAACGGTGACTACTATAATTTTCTAGTTCTTCCTGTATGCGAGTGAGCTTATGCATGTCTGGGTGATGGGTCGGGTGGCCCTGGGAGCAGAGGATGGCTGCCATGGGCGACCCATGAGTGGACTGTGAGGGCCCAGGATTCAAGGTGGGTGTGCAGAGGTTGCAAAGCAAAGACATCATCTTTGCTTTGGCAGCAGCTGCGTTCTTCTCACATGGAAAGGAAATGTCACGTTTATCCAGCCAGATAAGCAGGGTGTTTCCGTCAGAGAGCTTCTAAGTGGAGCTTTGCAAATGTGTTCCGTGCAGCCTGTGGTAATGAGATTCATGCTTCTTTGGTAGTAATCCTCCGCTAGACAGCATTTTAAATCTTTTTCCTATTTGGTACACCGAACCAAGGGCTGGGATATACATATTTCCAAGTGTCATTTTTAATTTAATGCATGATTGAACACATTACCACTGGCACAGCTAAATAGTTAAACCAGAATCCATCAATTTGTCCCGAACTGTTGACATGCAGGGTAACACAACGGTTAAATTAAATTTAAATATAAGAAAGAGAGAGGCAGCTTGGTTTGGTTTCCTAGCCCCAGGGCCTGCTTTGGCAGTGAGGCCTGCCTGGCTGCAGAAGGAGAGGACGTTTTAAAGAAGAGGTGCGTTTACTTAATTATTGTGTTAAGAAACGCTCCTAATTCTATATGAAATCAGCACATTGTAACCCATACATGCATTAATGTATGCATGATCTATGCATTTTGATTTAGTGAAAAAAAATAAAAAATGTTATTATATATATAAAAAAATTTAAAAAAAAATAAAAGAAGAGGTACATTTCTCACACACACACATCCCCCGCCCAATCTGGCTTCAGGACTGTACTGGTTCTGTGGCATTTCTGGTCATTCTCCCTGACTGAGTGGCAAAGCACACTAAGTGTCTGGTTCTGGCAAAGAAGTGCCCTGTGCAGATGTGAAAGAAAAATCATCATTCGTAGGAAAAACCTGGTTGGCAAATCATACCATTTCAGAACTAGGACAGATTTGGGAGACACCACAATGTCAGAGTTGGGGAGATGGGTCCAGTGATCTGCACAAAGACACCTGGAGTTAGCACTGGGCCCTTGACCTCAGTGTGAACGTTCTCTTCTGCATTTCACATGCTTTACTCCAGGATGTGGCCAATGAGTGCGCTGCTGCTCATTTCCATGGCAGCCTGGGCAGGTGAGAGAGTTACTCTGGGCTCCATTTTCTTATCTGCAAATTAGAGATGACAGTAACTATGTCACTGGGTTGTCTGGAGGATTCCCTGAGTGACTGGATGAGAAATGGTTAGAACCATACCTAGCACTTGGTGAGTGTTCAGTAAGTATAAATTCCTCTTTTTGTAATAATGAAACAATCTTATTTTTATTATTGACCTAACGTTTGCTCAGAATTGTTTTGGCAGTATTGGGGACATCCTGGGATCACCTGGGTCCCTTGGTGGTTCTTTGTGGACAGAATCATGAAGTTCTAAGATGACCAGAGTGTGAGCCTGCTAGGGCTGCCATGACCAATTACCCTGGAGTTGATGGGTTTAAGTGATAGATATTGATTCTTTTGCAGTTTTGGAGGTCATAAGTTTAAAGTCAAGGTGTTGTCTTGGCCATGTTCCCTCCTTCTGAAAACTCTAGAGGAGGATCCTTCTCTGTATCTTCCAGTTTCTTGAGGCCCTCTGCATTCCTTGGCTTGTCCCCAAGAGGCTTTGGAAGAAACTCAGGCTAGAGAGGATAAAGACCTGGACTTTATTTGAGATTGTGAGAGAGGCAGAGGGAGATAATTGCCTCTCTATCTCCAGCTCGGGTGACCAGGAGGACAGTGGTGGCACCAAGGAGTGAAGATTGCAAGAAAGCAGATTTTGAGGCAAGATGAAGATTTCTGCTGTGATCTATACAGAGGACATCTGGAAAGAGAAACCAGGTAGAAACATGAGCTGGAAACATGAGCTTGGGGCTTAGGGAGAAGTCTGAGCTGGTACCAGAGATTGATGAGTCACAAGAGTCTGTATTAGTTTCCTGAAGCTGCTGTAACAAAGAACCACAGACTACATGGCTTAAAACAACAGAAATGTATTCTCTCACCATTCTTTTTTCTTGGACACATGGAGTTTCAGCTTCCAAAGAAACAAAATATGGAAAGCCAAACAACATAGAAACCAGGGAGCTGAGTGTAGTTTTCTGCCTAAAGCAAATAATGCCCTCTCTTGTAGGACAATCCTAAAGGAGCCTGCATATGAAAAATCCCACAGGGGTCCTTGTAAATCTTTTGGTTCATGTTTATGGAAATGTGCAACTGGACGTGAAAAAACCAATAGTGAAATAAATTGAGTATACATTGGGACCTCTGGAAATTGACTACCCATGAGGCTATAACATTGGAAGTGGGTCAGCATAAGCAACTAGGCCTTCTGTACTGATACATAGATGTGGTGCAGGTCTGGTCTATGAACATTAGGTCAACTTAAGGAGGTGGTCAGTGTAGGGAAGTGGAAACAATGGAAGTGCTGCTGTATTTTATTTTTCTTTAACTTTTAAACAGACTGTCTTTGTGGGCCATTGCATTCCTGAAGCATGTGGAGAATAGAAGTGTCTAGAATTTTATAAGTATCAAAGGGAAATTTCTGAATAAGGCTTCGATTATGTACTGAGCACCTCTCACATGAACTGCTTCACCAGCGTAGCACCTTCCCTCCTGTGTGCTATTTCATTTGATTTTCTCAAGTTCATGATGAAGGCCCAATAGACCAGTGCCAGGCTCTTACAGACGAGCGCTCTGTGACTTACCCCAAATCACGGAATTAATAATTCATGACACCAGTTTATAACTCATGCTCTCTTATTCTCTCTTTAGGACCTGCTATGGTGTCACCTCGGCTTTCCCAAGATTTTTTTAATCTGACAAGGGGGAAAATAAATGCAAAAGAATAACTCATGCAAAGTATTACGTAACGATCCAGTCAGTAAAAGCCAAAGTTAAGTCAGAAGAAAACAAATTGCTGGAAGACTGAAATGGTGAGGGAAGAATTCACAGAGGATAGAAGACATAAGTTAGAGCTTAAAAATGTATGAAAGAAGTATAGTTGGGGAGAAGACATCAACATAGGGGTAAGAACAACTACTTGATAGAGCTGGCAACAAAGACATTGTGTGAAGTGTCTTGCTAAGTGGCAAGTGCCTTGCTAATTCTTGCAAATGAGAATATAAGTAGAGTTGTTCTGAGGCAGAAAGGAAAGCTTTAGGCTAGTCTGGTTGTAAAAGACAACAGATTTTGTCTTTTTTGGAAGCTGGAATTTAATGTGTCAAACAACAACAACAACATCAAAAAAGGAAGGTGAGGCTAGTGGACAATGCCTGGGCTCCCTCAGCCTGCTCCATCAGGGCAGTGGAGGCAGCCTGCCCCTGGCGTGATATTTTCAGTTCTGCAGCTATGGGCCCTGGAGTGTGCAAGCTTGGTGGTGGCCTTCCAGCTATTGAATAGCTTTTGATTAGGATGAGATGTCCAGCATATGAGTCAGATTGAAACCCGGCTGCCTGTGGTCAGTCCCAGCCAGTTTCATTACCATAATGCTGATGGAGATTTAAGCACACCATGGTGTTTCTTTAATTTTTTGAGCTTCTGACCTTTGAGATAAAAATCACATTTTGTGAGATGTTGATACTTTTCTTTTTATAGTCATCATTTTGACAGTCTTACATCCTTGATTCCTCTCTGGAATGAAATAGAGTCATTGACGGCGTGAGTTCTGGGATTGATTGTGATGTACTTAGATTCCAAGAAACTTTGGAAGCTGACATTCATACCATGTTTCTCTTATAATAGAACCTAGAATGATCCGGATCCAACAAGGAATTTGGAAACAGCAGGAATAAGTAATAAAACTGGGATGTAGGGTGGTGGGGGAAGTGGATACCAGACACCCAACAAGATAGGGGTAGAACAACGTTGTCACCTGAAATGTGATGTTTAGATCACCAGGATGTCTACTTGTGCCCACCAGATCAATGAGTCTGGAAATGTTAACACAAAATAATTCTTTTGATTTAAACCTATCCTTTTATTGATGAGCAAGTGTTCCTGGGAGGGGCAGCTCAGTTGTCTGGTTTCAGATGTGTGTTTCAACATGAGTGAGTGTGTGAGATCACTTCCTGAGGTTAGGTTTTGTTGGAAGGCTCAAACAGGAAGAAAGAGGGTGCTAGGTACCTGAGTGGTATAAGAAATCATGAAAGGGACCATCAGTGAAGGAGGGCAAAGAGACAAGGGGGCTCATCTCACAGATTTTCCTAGGCCTGGCTCTGTTATGGAACAGAATGATAAAAAATTGGGATAGTATCTAACGGTGACAGAATGAAGGGCATGATTAGACTTCCACTCTCACAGAGAGAGGCAGGGTACAACCCAGCTTGTAGCTTAAAACACTAATGCATTTTATTAAAAAAAGCAATGCATTCATTAAGGTCCAGGAGCCCATCTTATGTAATGTGTTCTATGTATAAAACACATAGCCTGATACTTTTCCATACATTCCCCCCTCTCCCTAGTCTTCCCACTGCAGCAGAGCATTTCATAGATGGTGGTCCCCTTTCTCAGCTCTCCTCACACCACATGAAAGTAGAAGGACTTTCTCCAAGTCATGCTAAGAGGGTTAATTCATGAAAAATATAATATTGCACCTGCATTAAAAATAACAGCTATGAACTATCTTATAGCCCTTGAAGTACAAATACTGTATCCCCTTTATTTTTCCCCAAACTAAATGAAAGCTAGTTGACTCCAGTGAAAATTAAATCTAATAAGCAAAATCATATTAGTATAGTCTTGGTAAAAGCTAGGAAAAAATAAGTTTATTTTTTGATGGGGCTTTGATGGGGTCAAATCTTGATATTCATTGATAAAGTAGTTCTAGAACTCAAAGTGCAGGGCTGAGCAATTATGTATGTCACTGGGATTAAAAAAGATTAAGTTAAGCAGTGCTTAATATTTGGTGGCCAGTAAAATGCATTGTGCAAACAATTCTTGGCCAAAGGAAGAAATCTTTGTTGAGGGATGGGGGGAGGGGAGGGAGAGAGAGATATTGACAGAGATTGACTGATTATGGAAATTGCCTCACATGCTTACAGAGGCCAAGAGTCCCATGATGTGCTGTCTGTAAGCTGAAGACCCAGGAGGAACTGGTCTCAGAACTGGTGTGACTCAGTTTAAGTCCAAAGACATGAGAACTTGAGGGTCACTATGTAAGTCCCAGAGTCTAAAGTCTGGAGAACAGGCTCCAATGTTTGGGAACAGGAGAAGATACATGTCTCAGTTCGAGAAAAGGGAGGAAATTTGCTTTTTCTCTACTTTTTGTTCTATTCTGGCCCACAACAGAGTAGATGATGCCCTCCCACATTCACAAGGGTGATTGTTTTTTACTCAGTCAACACATTCAAATGTTGATCTCCCCGGGAAACACGCTAACAGACACATCCAGAAATAATGTTTTACCAGCTATCTGGGTAACCCTTGGCCCAGTCAAATTGATGTTAAAATTTACCGTCACAACTAGAGAGCTTATAAAATCTACAATGAGGTCTATTAAACCTTGTTCTTAATTTTGCATGAGAGTATTATACTTCCAGAGCCCAAGACTTGATACCTGGTTTCTGACTGCCATTGATCAGACATGGGGCTGGGACAATACATATACTCTTCCTAAATCAGACACAGTAGCTTTGCTGAATTCAATGAGGTTAATATGCGTGGATGGGTCATTTGTCCATCTGTATTCAAATAGGACTCTGATTCATTTTACATAAATAAAAGTAGGAAACCAAGGTTAGATAAAGAATATAGGTCATTCTCTATAATCCCCTGATGTGCTTATGACTATCATGTTCTACATTATTAGCATAAATATGGCCTAATAAATAGTTTGTATGTACATGTCTGAGAGAAGGGAGTGGAGTGAGCGAAGATTCCTATATGATTTCTGTAGTCCTCAGGATTCAATATCATTTGCATGATTCTGAATACACATTCTGAATTTCTGAAGAATACCTCTCTAGTTTACCAAACGCACTGGTGATCATTTCTATAATTAATATCTTAATTTTCTCAAGAGGTTCAGTTCAGCAAACCAAATATGTCAAGACACTCTTTGATTGTGTTACATTGCTGAAGATCTACTAAATTGGAGATATATGCATTTCAACACACATTAAAATTAAGGTTTTGGCTTATCTTCAAATAAGGGTTCTCATCAAACCTTTTTAAGGGCATTGTTTCCATCCAACCCAACCAAGTCCTGTTGATATTTTTTTGTATAGGCTAGAATAGGGGGATTGTGTCCTATATCTTCATATAGGGATTATAAAATCCCCTCTTATTGAATGCTATTGAGTAATTAATTTATTCACTTATTCTCTCAGCTCTTTACTTAATAAACAAATGCCTGAATTATTCTAAGGCATTAGTCAGGAGTTGGTCAACATATTCTCTTTAATCTCTGGGGTTAAAATGATGAAACAAATAGATGTCTTTCACTTTCACAGAACTCACAGCCTAGCAAGGGAGACACGCATTCGGCATACAATGGCAACTAATTAAATGCCTGATTACAGCCAAATGAAATGCTAAAAAGACGACTGGTACCATGGGCTCATTTAACAGAGAGACCTAAGTGGGCCAGAGAAGTCAGGAGGTCTTCCTAAAGCAAGACCAAGCTGAAAGATGTTGAAGTGTTTGTACACTGGTGTACAGTGTGGGTGCTGTTTTTATTGGGCTATCAGATTTGACTGAAACCCAACTCTCTCTGCTGTGCTCTATGGCCACTGGAATTGATCACAAAGCTGGTTCCTGGGTCTCTGCCTTTCTGGAGGCCAGTGATTCAATGGAACATGCCAAAACCATGAGGCCTGTGTCCAGGTCAGGTGCTGGAGGTGACATTGGACACTTTCTTCAATCTTAAACCAGGACTGTTTGTGTATTTTTATCCCCGAGAATTAAATCAGTTTTAGCATAGTCAATGAACTTATTGGGAGCCTTTCTTTCTACTCCAGTACTGATAATTAGGGTGATTCTAGGTCCACTTCCCTCAGACTGAGGTGGAGAGGAAATAATAAATACAGGATTCATTAAAAAGGTCATCTGGTCAACTGCTCATAGTGCTTCCTGCCCCATTCAGGGATTATTGGGGTCTCTCACACCTATATCGGAGTGGCTGTGGAGCCCTTTCCAGAGTAGCTCTGAGTGAGTCCTTGTTTTAGTCATGTTTGTTGTTGTCAGGTGGTGCATCTTAATATTCTGACATTAACTTAGGTCTGGGTTCTCTTGTTCTGAAACATGGCAGCTGTCTGCTTTGAGTTACTGAGGGCATCCACTCTTGCAGTGTTCTTTCCAACGAGTGGTCTCAATTAGCTGAGTGCCACTTAGCCTCAACCTGCCCACCACCCCTCCAGAACTGGTCACAATTCTTCCCCCAAAGAAGGAGAGAACTAAGAAGCGATATAAATGATCCAACCTATAGCTGCCCTCCTGTGGGTCTCTGCCCCACACCTGCTGCCCACCACCCATACTTCTTATAGGACAATGTGGGCTCCACAGCTTGGAGAAAGAGGTTCCACCCAGATGTAGGAACATCACATCTCTGAAAGCCACGTGGACCATTTGGGAGAGGGAGAGTCCAATCTATTACACATTTCTTTCGAAATTTCCAAAGCTTTGTGTGGGAACTGCTGTTAGAAATCCTGTTATCTGTTAATGGGATTGGGGCTTGAAACACCCACATGCTGCTTTGAAATTTTCCTCCATCTGTTCATTGCTGCAAAGCTTATTTATTTACTTAGGGCAAGAGATGGAGCCTACTGGTGTCTCCAGCTGAACAATTTGGGATGGAAGATCTGTGGAGAAAATGGATACACTGCTTTCTGGGGGCTTCTTGATGTGTGTCTTCTGAAGCCCACTCTTCAGGTATCTCTGGTTAGATGGTTCTGGCAGAAATGGGGTAAGAGAAGATACAAGCAATCCTGTGTAGATGGAAAAGAGACGGGCAAGGGTTAAACACTTAGCCTTGGAAAATAAGATGAGATAAACACTTAAGCAATTCATTTGGACCCAACTTAAACCTTATTCAGGAAGAAATTGTTTCCTAAATTCACCTTCCTAAAATCACATCCTTAGCTTATGGGGATGGACAAATAAGTTCATGACTCACCCTAGAAAAACTGCTACATGTCTCATTGCTGAATGTCACCACGGTCACCTTCCAAGTCTGTGCTGCTCTGAAGGAGGGACTAGGCACTGGTGTCGGTGTACAGATTCCTGGGGAACTACTTTGGAGATGACCACAGTGATATTCAGCAATGATGTATGTACCCTGCTTCCCCGAAAATAAGACAGTGTCTTATTTTTTTTTTTATTAAATCATAGTTGTGTACATTGATATGATCATGGGGCACCATACACTTGGTTCATAGACTGTTTGACACATTTTCATCACACTAGTTAACATAGCCTTCCTGGTGTTTTCTTAGTGACAGTGTCTTATTTTAAGGTGTGCTCCCAAAGATGCGCTAGGTCTTATTTTCAGGGGATGTCTTATCTTTCCTGTAAGTAGGTCTTATTTTCAGAGGACGTCTTATTTTCGGGGAAACAGGGTAGCCCTTTTTCTAGTGTGAGTTTGTGAACTTAATTGTCCATTCGCATAGGCCCTTGGTAATGACGGCTATTTCATAATTATAAAGTACTTCTTGGATAGTTATCTCTTCAAAAAACATTTTCTGAGTGCCTAATATGCACCTGCTCACTGGAGGGCCCTGGGGTTACACAGGTAAGAAGATAGAATAGGTTTTTGCCCCCAAGAAGCTTACAAGAAAGTGGAAGAAACTAAGTTAACCAAGTATATGCATATAGGTATTCTCCAGTTGTGATATAAATGTCCTAAAGAAAAGTGCCATGAAAGATTAAAACTGGGGGACGTAAGACAGCAGGCTTCCCAGAGGAGGTGATTTGGGGCATGAAAGGCATTATTTCTCCATTATGTTTAGATTTCACTTCCATTAAGTACCTAATAGAGAATTAAAACAACAACAACAGTAGCAGCAATTCTTGTTCCTTTAAAAACCAATTTGGCTGAGAGTTGCTCTCCATCCCTCTCTCCTTTGGAGTTTTATTGTCAAACCAAGGAACTGCAAAACATCTGGAGATCAGTTATCTCTAAACCTCATGTTTTCAGCATCTGAGGAATTCAATTGGAAAGTGCCGGATTTATAGTTCTCCAAATTGAACCTTTCTACAAGGTGATGAGGTTACTGGGGAAGGAGTGGGATGGGTTGAGGGTACAGGAGGAAGACTTTGCTGATGCTGAAGTCCCTAGATGACAATGGTGGGGACTTTATCCCACTCCTTTAAGCAAGTCCAGCCAGTCGATGGAGGGGGGAGTTGATAGAGAAGAGAGAAGCTTGTGAAAATAACTGCCTTGGGGACCTACTGAGGAAAGCTTTGACATCTGCTCCTTGGAAACCTCAACCCTAGATGAGCGTTTTTCTAAGACTCGGTGAAAAGGGACAAGTCCTAGATTCAAGTTGAGTGCCACCATATCTATTTTACCACATGCGATGGGCCCAAGAATCTGTTATTTCCATCAAGTTCCCAGGTGACATTGACTGCTACTCATCTTGCAAGCACAGTCTGTGGTCTCTCTCCTGGTTTCTCTCCTTTGTTTCTCTGTGCTTACCTCAAATTTTTCACATCTATGAGGATATTTATTTGATCCACACTTCTTATCACTATTCCTCCTTTCTGTAATGCTACTTGAACCCAGCCTCCATGTCAGCTCACAATTTGGTCATTTCCAAAACGAATAAAACAAAGAAAAGTATTTTCTTTTAAAGCCCCATAACATGGATCTTGTATCCAGGGCTTAGGGGAGCAAATATGTGGTCGTTAGTAAAATTTCGAGATACAAAAAAACCGAGAACCGTAAAATCCCTACAGAAGGAAACAAATGAAACTGTCAGCAACACCAATAAGGTGAGCAAGTTGAAACTTGCATGGGTGAATCAGAAAGGATGATGTCAACTGTTTCTTTGAAGTAAAATAATAGACCATAAAGCAGTCTGTCTCAAAACTTTCATCATGACCCACGTAGGAGTGGCCAGTATCTAAAAAAAAAATAGTCCTTTTTTTGTGTGTGTCTTTTTGTGTCTCTATCGAAATTGTTTCGGCCTACAGTTTTTCTATTGTTGAAATGGAAGCTGAAATTTTTTTCTTTTTCAAAAGTAATTTTAACCTTAAACCACACTGGCTATGAAATAAAATTGCATAACATCACGTGGGTGCCCATTCATAGGACATTTTCATCACCAGTTTAATCAAACGTTTTGTTGGATTTATTTGACAACATGTTTGGAAAACACAAAAAGGATTTAGAAGCAATGACTTATGTGTTATAATCTGAATTATGTAGCTGAATTTCTGAATGTCATGGAATGGTGCTGTCTACAAGGCAAGTCACATGTGAAATTTTAAATTTTCTAGAAGCCACATTGAAAAGGAAAAGGGTCAGATGACTTTAATAGTGTATTTTATTTAATCTAAAATATCTGAAATGTTATTTCAAAATGTAATCATTATTTTAAAAAGTTTAATAAGAAATGCATAGTTTTTTGTTTGGGGGTAATAAGCCTTTGAAATCCAGCATGCGTTGTGTACTTATAGCACATCTCAATTTGAATGGGCCACATTTCAAGTGCTCACTCAATAACCACATGTGGTTAGTGGCTTCTAAATTAGAAAACATGGATATAGAGCCTTGTTCTCTATTTCCTCTTTGGCTGCCCAGGTTTAAATAATGCCACTATAAAGTTAACATGTTCTTCAATATTATTTAGACCAAGTCTCATATTTTACAGATATGCGAATTAACTTTGGGAGAGAATGGTCACTTGCCAGAGTGCACAGTGAGCTGGGGACATAGTGGACTCTGGGTCCAGGTCTGCTGCTCCCCTGGCCAGGGCTCTCTAGAGCAGACTGCATCCTGTGGGTGTGGTGACTCATGACACTCATCTAGACAGGAAACCAGCCCATCTTTCCCAGGGCTGTATTCTGTGCTCTGCCTGTGATTTGAGATAAGATCAGTCTCAAATTCTTCTTCCCCTGACAAATTCACTCATTCACTGGTCCATTGATCCATCCATCCATCCATTCATTCATTCCTTTGATAATCTACTACCTGCTAGACACGAGGACTGCAAATACAGCCTAGAGAAACTAAGTCTGTGAGGGCACAGGCAGGCATTGCAGTGTTCATCACTGCCTTACAAGACAATGTGTTAAAGTGTTCACTGTTATGTGCATATGTTTCAAATAGCTCTGAGACCAACAATGAAGGGACTGACTCAAAGCACATTCTGTGAAATGGCAGGAGTCCAGGGGAGCATCTGACAGAGTGGATGAGTAGCACTGACAAGGGGCTCAGTTCAGGCCTTTATCGCTCATGCAGTAAATGTTTTATAGTAGGCACATTAGGGGAGTGCAATGACAAGTGAGCCATCTAGGTGGAGGAACATACCAAAATCAACATATTAAAATGAATGAATAAGTTACAAACTATAGACAAGGAACACATAATGGAGTGGAGAACAAGGGAAGGGGACCAGCTTTTTGACACTGTTGGACAGAGGTATTAAAGTACGGATAACTGTTTTTTTCAACCATAACAGGAACATCCCCTCTTCCAAATATAAAATAACTTAAAGACAAGTTGTTTTCTTCTCATTCACATACAATCCAAAATGAACTTTGCCTGGTCAGCAGGTGTCTCTTTTCCATGTAGTGATTCAGGGACCCAGGTTCCTTCCATCTTGTGGCTCCCCAACCTTTAACATATCCCTTTCATGAGCACCACCATCTTATGAATCAGGGTTCTTTTCACAGACAAGGTATCAAGCTTGGAAGCAATGCCTGTGATTTTTGCTCACTGTCACTTGACATATCTAATTGCAAGGGAGGCTGGAAAGGAAGACCAGAGTTGTTCAGGTAATAGAAATAGTTTGGTGAACATCTAACTAGTCTCTGCAATATTCAAAGGATTAAAAGAACTTATCCCTCTAAAGCAGTGTTCTTCAACCTTTTTTATCTCACAGTACACTTGAACCTATAATGAAACTTCCAAAACCCACTTCAATTATGTTGATAAAAAAAAGCATCAAAAGTAATATCATTACTATGCTTTGAATTTCTTTCAAATATAATTTGATTAATGATCTTTAAAAATTGTTGTGGCATACCGGTTGAAAATCACTGAGCTATTGTAAAGATTTGGGTGCCATAGAGGTCACTGGGGGGTTCTCAGCCCAGGAAGGATATAGTTGGATTTACGCATCAGAAGGATCTTCAGCTGCAGTGGGGAGAACGCCCTGGGGGGAGTAATGGTAGGAGCAGGAAGTCTATTAGGATGCAGTTTAGTAACCAAAGCAAGTGGGGGACGATTCACTATCCCAGGGTATAATGGGTGAAGGTGGTGGCAAGGGTGGAATTTTGGAGATACATTGCAGGCAAAGTCAGCAGGATTTACTATATTTTAGATGGGATACAGGAGAGCAGATCCAAGGTGACTCCAAGCTTTTTGACCTGAACCCCTGGAAGAACAGAGTTGCCATGACCCAAGGCAGGGAAAATCTACAGAACTAGCAGGCTGTGGTGTAGCTACGTGCTGGGGTGGGGCGGGGAGAAATGTTAGAAGGTGTCAAAGGAAACCAGTAAACCCTATAAATCCTACCCCTCAACAGAGCTCATGTTTGTGTTTTAATGTTTTCGTGATTCTTTCCATTCCTTATTCATCTCCATTCATATTTGAAAGATAGTAATAATTACCAACGTTGAGAGGTTGACATGTGACAGGTGCCATGAAAGGCATTTCATAGGCATGATTCCACTGAATCCTGGCAACAGCCCAGGATAAAGATGACAAAAGCTGAGAAGGGTTAGGTACCACGTGCTAGTGACTGGAGGAGGTGGAACTTTTACCCTGACTTCAAAAATCTGGGTTGCTTCCTGCTACAATACATTTTTGCATTTCTTTAAAAACAAAACAAAACAAAAAACCTCTCTGTATCCCAGCAATTTCTAAGTCTTACAGCATTTGGAGATGTTCCGCACCTTCTATACCCTTCCTGTACATGTTTAGGGATGACTTTCCCCTGGAATATCTGATATAATAAAGCCACAGAGACCAGGGGCAAACATGCAGCCCTCAAGTGAGGTTTGTCACCTGTTGAGGTAGGACCGAGGGCTCCGGGGATCTGAGAGGGCCTCACTGGATAAAGTCAGCACAAGGTTATTGTGGGACTTGGAGAGATGATGGTGTTTCACTATAATTCAAATGAAGCAGTGTTTTGATGGGGGCAAAGCAAAGCAGGGCTGTGTATAAAGGAATTCACATCAGGTTGGGCTGGGGGGGCTGACTCAGGGTTCCATTTCCTTGGAAACTATAGGGCAAAGAGAAATGTGAAATCTTGTACCCCCGCACCCCTTATCTGAAGCTCTGCACCTGGCTTGGAAATCTAGGCGGTGTCTCTGTGTCAAAGAGACCTCAAATCTCCCTGGCAGCAGTAGAATCTTCTATTTTTACTTCTATAGGATTTGAGACAGGGAAGTGTCACGTGGTCTATAATTTTAGAAATACAGTTTCTCAGGCTGCACCGTTTTGCTCATTCATGAAGTTTTGCACAGGTTCCCAGGATGGAGCTGGCTTCCCTGTGCCTCGCCCTCCCTCTCACAGCCGCTTTTTCCCTTGGCAGCCAGGAGCTGCCCAGCAGCAGCCCTGTGTCCATTCCCCCAAAGTACCACTGACCTTGGGCTGCGGCCCTACTGAACTTGATCGAGTGTTTCGTGTCATGGTGTGGGATTAAGTTGCAGTGGCAATTCATTAACCTACATCAGTCAGGTGTTTATACCCCTAAAAAAGTCCTGACTTGACCGCTATACAATCTGTTCATGTAACAAAATTGCACATGTACCCCACAAATTTATGTAAATAAAAAAACAAACTGGAGATGGCAGAGTAAGGTTGGGATAGTAAGGACTGTCTTTAACAGCATAACCTGCCTTGAGGACACTGTTCTTGGCCATGTCTGTCTGGCTGCCACTCTCTCAGGCTTCTCTTCCCTCCTTGCAGCCCTTCTCTGTCTCTCTCTCTCTCTCTCCCCCATTTTGTGGCTTCTTACTTATTTCTCTCAATAAAATATTCTCAAAAGCACCCCACCTTCATGTGCAGACAAGTTCCACTATGTCTTCCCCTTCTCCCTCCAGAGCAGGACCTGGTGGCTGGTGTCATGGGGCTGGCTGTGTGAGGCTCGAAGGTGCTTGGGAGGGAAGGGAGAGGGAGTGAGGGAGACCTTCACGGCCAAATCCATTTCCTCTGATACAAGTTACACCGCCAAGCTCTTTGCAGGTGCTTTTCTTAGAGATGCAAAACCATGATTGAAAAAATTTACCTGAATTAGAATGGATGGGCCCAGAATGAGTAGCCAGCATCTGTTATCTTGAAGACAGGCTCAGGAGGAAAAAATTGAAGAGGTGGCTCCAAAAACAGTGTCACAAATCCCTGGATAAGGACCCAGAACCTCACAGGATCAGCGACAGAAGTCAAAAGGGGGGACAGGGTCCACCTCATGTAAGCAAGGGAGGGAATGAGTTCTGAGCTAGTTTCAGAGTTCTTACTTATTGAGCAAATGTTTTATTAACTACTTCGTGTCAGGTACTATACTGGGCTCTGGATGGAAAGATAAAATGGAGATGCACCCTCAAAGAGCACAGCCTAGTGGGAGAGACAGGTGAGAAAATTCACCATTCAAATCAAATGCACAACGAAAGCAAAGTGGAAAGCGAGACCAGGGACAGCTGGACATCAGAGAAGGAGTGGGACTTGTTCTGCGCTGAAACTGCAGTGCAGCCAAGAGGAGCAGTTTGGACTGAGGCTTTAAGGACACAGAATGGGACACAGGGAAGGTGATCAGAATATTCAGATGGGTCAGTGGCAGGGGCAGCTGGTGGGGGGATGCACGGGGGAAATGCCCACAGCGGGGGCAGCCTGTGCAGGAACGTTTGCAAACTGGGGAGCCTGTCTTTGTGGGGAAGCCATCAAAAAGTTTGGGCTGCCCTCCTGAAAGGCAGGATTCTCTGCTTTCCCTTTTTATGCCTCCCTCAATAGAGGTTACACTGGACTGAGATGAGTGAAGTGGCCCATTTGTCCTATAGGGAGATCATTCTGGATTATGTGGGCAAGGTGCTGGCTGCAGTCCCCATGGTCAGGGTGAGGGTGTGTGAGAACCTGAACCGAGACCGCTGTGCTGGGATTGGAGAGAGAAGGAAATAAAGTCCCTGCAGAACTCATACCAGGAGGTAAGAGCGGCCTCTAGGGAAACCCTCGGTGGCTCATCCAGGGCCTCAATGAGGACAGGAGCCCAGAGAAGAAAGACCGCTGGTCCTTAAACTCTGTAAAGCTGGGGGCAGATGCAAGTGAGGAGGGCTGGGCCCCAGGAAGCCACTAGAACCCAGCCACCCAGCTCAGAGCCGGCTCAGGGGCACAGGAAGGCTGACTGCAGGGGGGCTGTCAGCAGGCTTGTCTGTCTGACCTGGGAGGTGGGCTGGCTGGGTGATTTCTCCCACATTTCACATGTTTGTGTCAATCTGCCAAGCGTATGTGCCCATTGATGTGTGACCCATGCTCACTGTTAGGCCACCTGGGGGATGTCTGGGGGTGTCATTCATAACTGCTAACAGCTCCATTACGACATTCACTCAAGAGTAACCCAGCCCCCTTGTCTCACAGCAGGAAGGCTTCAGTTAATGAGATGCTGGAAGAACTCACTGAAGGAGATCCCCACCCACGACAGATGTCAAGGAGGCAAACAGAAGAAGGCCTGGCTTCCCTCAGGTGCTGATGTCACTTACTCATTCCGTGACAGCTTACTGAGCACCCGCTGTGCACCAGGCACTTTTCTGGGCACTGGGGACGCAGCCGAGATGGGGGAAGTGTGGGAAGCTCCAGTGATGCCGACGTGGAGCAGAGAAGGCGGCAGTGAACGTGCAGCCGATGACCAAGCGAGATAATCAGACCTGCACAGAGCAGACGAGGGAAGGCGAGTGAGGGCGGCAGAGCAGGTGGGCTCCGGGCAGCAGGGCCTCCGCTATGCTCACTTCACTCTCAGAGCCCTGGGAGCCAGGGCGGGTGTAAGCAGCGGAGAGACCTGGTTTGCATGATTGAGACATCACATCAGCTCTTCGTGACGATCCAGAGAAGCCGTGTGGAATACAAAGCAGGAAGGCCAGAGGAGGCCCAGGCAGTTGTTCAGACAGGACCCAACTGTAGCAAGACAGAGAGGAAAGCATGGAACTGGGACAATGCCTGAGCCAGGGTTGGCAGGGCTTGTTACTAGATTCAGCGTGTGAATTGAGGGATGACGGAGGATCCCTGGAGACTGGGATTAAGCAATTTGGGTGGTGGGGGATGGCACAATTTATGTTCTAAGAGAGCATCTAAGTAAGTCACCATCAATACTCTGTGTTGGGCATCATAACTCTGAGGCGCCCATTGGGTGGCCAGACAGATCAGATCGGCAAAGTCAGGCCGTGAAGCCAGGTACCGGGTAGATACGTGGCAGCTGCCTGTATATGGATGGTTTTTCTCAGCCTGTGGGAAGCTTAGAGCCTGGGAGCATGGGCGGAGCCAGCTAAGGAGACTGAGAAGGAGCAATCAAGCAGAAAGAAGATCTGGAAAGGAGAGTGTGGTGATGGGGAGGGCGTCTCACATGCCACTGGCTCGCCAGGTGGGAGGACTGAGACAGGTCACCGCAGTTAGCAACCCGGAGGCAGTGGGTGACCTGGGCTTTAAGTACACAGAATCCTAGATAAAGATATGACTTGTTTCAAGAACGCAGGAAATGGCTGAATCTAGAACTTTCATTACATTTCAAATGAACAATGGCACTCTAGTCTCCCTGGGCCACCAGATCAGATTGATTTAAATGATAAAAAGCATCGATTATGGTAGATCTGAGTCTGGAGAGTTGTCTGTATTGAAGCCAATATGGGCTTTTGCCATCCAATTTTTCCTTTCTTAAATAAGCCTCAGAACAGACAGCAAAATCTGACTTCAGAGCGGGTTTCCAGAAAACTGCTGCCATGATCATGCAAATAACAGTTTAGGTCTGACTGTGAATTTGGATTAAGCTGTGGAAGGCTTGATTGGAAGCTCTGGTGCTCCAGGCTTCAGACAACCTGGGTTTGGAATGCCATTGAAGCTCATATGTCATCTTTCAATTGCCTCTTTCCAAGTTCCTATGTAGCCTGGAAGTGTAGGCGGCTTCCGTCCTGATGAGACATGGCTGCTGTGACAGACGTTGGACGTATCTAGTCCACAGCCAAGCGAATGGAAGAAAGAGTTGCACAACCTCCCCAGGCCCTGTGGCTGCCCTGGGAGGAAGCCATGACGATTTTGGACCACCAGTCCTGGGTCCTTCCTACTCCACCTGCAGACCCCAAACTGCTCATTAAAATATGCTTTACACAACATGGAGTTAGAGCTTCATGGTGGTGTTAACACCATCATCATCTTCTGACTTGTCTTCTTTCTCCTACAACAGTATGATGAGAAGTTAGACCCAGGACTAGAGAGAGAGTTTATTACTTTATATAGAGAGAGTTTATTACTTTCTA
The DNA here is from genome assembly GCF_027406575.1 of Nycticebus coucang. NCBI lineage: Eukaryota > Metazoa > Chordata > Mammalia > Primates > Lorisidae > Nycticebus > Nycticebus coucang. Next base: position 58,441,734 of record NC_069799.1, read on the forward strand.
AAAAGGCCATACAATGGCCAGGGCAAAGGTAGACAAAAAAAAAAAGAGAGAGAGAGAGAGACACATTTGCGTGTGTATATAGACCATATTTACAAGGTCAGACTATTGAGTTTGTGAACTTATCCTAGGTAAAGTGCTACATGCCTCATTACTGAACATTACTATGGTCACCTTCGAGGTGCTCCCCTGGGGAAGCTGTGTGCAGACACCAGCACTAGTCCATCCTTCAAAGCACTTTTTCTAAGATGAGTTCACAAATGTAATTGTCCAACCTTGTATATGTGTGTGTGTGTGTAGAGATATAAACTCTGTATACATATCTCTGTGTATACATATATATGAAAAGATGATAAAAGATATCAACCATTAGGTCACTATAGAAGTTAAATAATACGCAAGTGACTGCCATTTGGCTTTGTTGTCAGACACAGACCAACCAGAAAGCATGGCTCTGGTGGAAGGGGACATTGCCCTGTGCTCAGCAGCTTGGGCTGTGGTGACCAGGAGCTTTGGTCACACCTAGCTGATGAAGTCTGAGTTCCCCTCCAGGCCTTAGACACAGGTCCATGGCTGCTGTGTCTCACGCAGTTCCCTTTGGCTGAGTGACACATGGCAGAGCCTGCTTGAGCTCCTTCATGTCATCAGTCCCTAAGGCTGGCAATGACGATGGGGCTGGGTCCTAGACACTAAGGAAAGTTCCCTGCCCACAATGATCTCTCTCACCAGTTAGGGCGTGAAACCCGCACAGTAGAGACCTTTCCCTCCATCTTAATCACTGGCCTTTATCATTGAAAATGCAGCGAAGACAGCACCTCCGCCTCAGTCCTGATGGCACTGAACGTGTGCGGCCTGGGGTAGTGATGGTTATTTTCTGTGTGGGGACTTCATCCATGACCAGGGGGATACGGTTGCTTGCAAGAAACACACCCCTCATTCCTGTGTTCATTTAGTTAGCAAATACTTGGGGCCCCCTTTCCCTTATGGGTGGGGCTTATTTTTCCAGTGGGGGAGGGGATGAAGAAAAAATAAATCTACTGTGGATATAGAGGGTGCTAAGGATGTGGAGAGCACAGAACAGGGGCAGATAAAGGTTTCTAGTGGAAGTGTCTTCATGGTGGCTGTTGAGAGGCTGGTTGGGAGAGTCAAAAAAGAGGCAAAGGTGACTCCCTGGAAAGTGATGGGGGCGCATAGTGAGTGCAGAGGGGGCCTCTGGTGGTGATGGAGGAGCAGTGAGGCCAGTGTGGCGGGAGTGGAAGCTCAGTGAGGCAGGGGATGAGGCCAGTCGGCTCCAGGAAGGTCAGATCTCACTCTGAATGAAACAGGCACTATTGCAAACTTTGGGCTCAGGAGCCAACTGGTCAGACTTAGCTGGGGACGGATCACTGTGGTCTTGGGTTTAGGATGAAAAAGTGGGGAAGTGCTTGGGATCAGCTGGGAGCTTGCGGCCATAGTCCCCAGGCGGGAAACAGCTTGATGGTGAGGATGCTATAAAGAAACAGGCCAAGAAGGATTTGAGGACCCTGAAGATGAGAAGTGTCACCTTCTTCACTTGGTCTGTTCCCAATTTTGTCCACTCTGCTCTTTAGGACACACCTGGCTCCAGAATTGCTTGCAACCCCTTGGTGGGGTCACCTGCTCACCCTACTTTACCAGATTCTGAGGCATAGGCCAGTCTATCCCACCACACCCCATGTCCTCAGCCAGCAGCTGTGACTTGCACTGCCTCATGACAGCGTGTTGTATCAAGCATGTTGATACATCAGGCGTGTTTGTAGCAGACTAGAGGCACTAACTCTTCTTCTCGTCCTTGGCAGCTCTGGTTTCTGTGTGACCGTGGACATGATGATAAATATACAAGCTCCCCAAAGACCAGCTTTTGTGGCAGGGAGGATGTTGGAGCTGCCAATATAGGCACCTGTTCAGACAGGGAGCAGGAACCTGAAGGGTCCTGGAGCCCTGGTTGATGGCCTGTCCCAGACTTTTGCTGAGGTCCAGAGAGGCAGCTTCTGTCTCCCCCACTTACCACTGGAGGACAAGAAACCATAGCTGGCCCCACAATTTGATGCTGCGATGTTTTCCAAGCCCTGGCGACTGTGTGGTGAAGCTGAATTGCCTACTTCCAGGAAAGTGCCTCCGGTGTGGGAAATCTGTCATTTTGTCTCTAGATCCATTAAAAGCTTTGTAGTGGTACAAACCCCAGGCAGAAATGGCCTCTTTGTAAATGCCAAGAAAATCACTGGGTTGAGATGCACGTTGTTTGTAAAAAGAGCAAAGCCAGATGATTCCTCACACCTGGCGCCAGCCCTCATCTACTGCGGATGGGAGAAAACATCCTAATGACAACGAGATGATTTGCCCCGTCTTCAATGTCCATTTCCTTCAAAAAGATTAGTTTTGAAATGCTCAGAAGATAACCTCCTTCCGATTAGGTGCTTTTTTGTTGAAGTTTAGGAACGCCGCACCGCAATAGCTACACAATGACAAATGCATTTACGCTTCATGCAGAAACCCCACTCCTGGAATTTATTTCATAGATTCACTTCCTTGCCTATGAAATGACATCTGCAGTAGTTGGCGATTACAAAGCTGAGCCCCATCTGCACACACCATGGTGCACCATGCCGGCAGGAAGGAGAATGGGGAAGCTCTCTTTTTACCAGTGTGGGAAAGTTGCTAGGATCTGTTGTTTGGTAGAAAAAAAGCAAGCAGCAGAAATTCAGGAAAATGAGTCCCTATATCCTGTTTGTTTATATAGGCATAAAGGAACACTAGAGAATGGAAAAGAAACTAAAAAACAGTTCCTTTGGGAAACAAGAGGACTGAAGCTGATGAGGTCCAGAGGCAGCTTCTGCCTTCCCCGCTTCCCACCAGTGGACAAGAAACCCCAGCTGGCCCCGCACTTTGATACGGGATGTGGATGCAAGACCACTCTGTGTCTTCCTTTCTTAAAATCATGCAAATGTGCTCTCCCCAGAAAAATTATTTTACAAAAGGAACGACACGTTCAATCATATCTAGACCTCAGTGACTCACAGCTCGGCTTCTGAAAATGGTGTAAAGAGTTTTGATAATCAAAGGGTTTCTGAACACTGCCTGTGTGAGGCAGGAGCTGGGCTGGGAGGAGGTTGTCAAAGATGACCTGGGACCTGCCCCAGAGATGCTCGCAGCCTAGCAGAGGACACTGGTGACACATGACTGGTGTCTCAGTTTGATCTGTGCTACTGTGACAGGATCCCCAAAGCTTAGTCATTTATAAAGAACAGAAATTTATTTCTTAGGGTTCTGGAGTTTGGGAAGGTACACAGTTAGCTTTTGCTGTGTAACAAGCCATTTTAAAATTCAGTGACTTAAAATAACCATTCAGCACATCATTTTGCAGGTTGGCAATTAGGGTTGAGTGTGGTGCAGAGCTCAGCGGGGCCTGTCCACATGTCTGTGATCAGCCGGAGGCCAACTGAGGGGCCTGGGTGTATCAGAGCTTCATCTGGGACACCTGGGTGGCCAGAGCCTTTTTCTACATGATATCTTGTTCTCTGGAAGGTTGGCTGGGGCTTGCTGATTTGCCAGTCACAGAGTCGGAGGTGCAAGTGCTCTTCAAGTTTCCACTTCCATCACATTTATGGAGTGTCCTATGAGCCCAAGCAAGTCACATGACCAGGCCCAGAACTAGCATGGTGCGGGACACCCAAAGACATGACTGCTGGAACCGGTGAGTGAATTGGGGCTACTCCTGAGGTCATGGTGCTGGCATATTCGGTGTCTGGGGCACCCTCCAGAGCAGAGTCTTTCAACCTTCTTTATCTCACAACACACTTGAACCAATAGTTAACCTTCCATGACACGCTTAAATTATGTTGATTTTTAAAGAGTAAAATAAAGAATATACTTAACTATGCTTTGAACTTCCTTGAAAATAATTTAATGATCTTAAAATTTTTTTTGTGGCACCCTGAAGGTCCTCTCACAGCACACCAGTGTGCTGCAGCACCCAGTTGAAAATCACTGTCCCAGAGGAGAGGAACACTCTGTCCTCCCACGGTGGACACTGTTTAAATGGAGACAGAATCACAGAGCAGCTGAAAGTGGCGGCTCTAATGCCAAATTGCCAGGATTTCAATCCTGTCTCTCTCACTCACCGGCTGTGTGACTTGAGATAAGTTATTTATTCTCACTAAGTCTCAATTTTCCCATCTTTAAAACAAAGACACTAACAGTCCCTCACAGCCTTGTTGAGAGGATCAGTTGATCTAACGCATGGGAAGCAGTTAGCACGGTGCTGGGGCTTCTTAACCGTGCCCTGGCTGTTATTTGATCTTCAACATCCCCGCCCAAGTCATGTCAGTAAATTATATTTATCTTCTTTTTCTCTGTATAAAAATGTGAAGTTGTATTTTCAGCAAAACATGAACAAAAGTAGAGCAAGTCTGCTTATGTTCTGAAATTGGACCATGAAAGGATTTTGTTAGTTATTCAGAGATTTGTAAAGGGAAGAACTTGGTCTTGTCTCCTTCTGCTTGTTTCATCGAAATGCTCACAGGCAGGCCCCACAGTACTTGTCCTTCCATCTTGAGATCCTGTCACTGTGCACCCCTTTCTTATCTAACCCTGCGGATGACAGAAGCGTAGAGGAGGCTCTTTCTCCCCGGGATACCATCCTCACCAGATGCTGAGTTCCCCTCACCCAAGATTGGCACAAAAAAGGAGGAACATGGTTTCTTCAGGCATTTGCTCTTTGACAAAAAGAATGAAGTGAGAATAAAATATTCACTGTAGAATTCCGTGGCTTCCCCTATCAGGGCTGACGTGCAGGGCTCAGAAATGGCTCTGTAGGAGACGCATGTTGGATTCTGCATCTCTTACCCTTGAATTTGTAAAACTATGTGATGGAGACTTTGAGTTGTAGGGTGAGACTGCTTAGACTCAAATTCCTGCTCTGCCACCTCCTTTCTGTGTGAATTTGGGCAAGTGACTTGAGCTCATCTGTATGTGGGGATGATGGTTCTGCCCTCACCATGAGAGGTGACTCCAGGAGAGGTGCTATACCTATACCTAAGCATGTTCTTGGCACAGTACCTGGTCCCCATTAAACATGTGATAAATGTTTGCTGGGTGGAATAAGAGATGTCCTTCAAGGACAAAGTTCCCCCCATGAGGACTTTCCCAGGTACTTAGCCCTCATTTGACTCTGGGCTTTAATCGTGTGTTGCTTTTCATGCACAAGTCTCTCTGCCCAACTAAATAATGCATCCTACAATTTCTTCCCTTCTTCTTTTATTAATCTCAGGGTTTCCCTGAAAAGCCTAGGATGGCCCCTGTATAAGTTAGCTTTTGCTGTGCAACAAGCCATTTTAAAACTCAGTGAATTAAAATAACCATTTAGCTCATCATGTTGTAGGTTGGCAATTAAGGTTGGGTGTGGTGCAGAGCTCAGCTGGGCTGGTCCACATGTCTGTGATCAGTGGGAGGCCAACTGCAGGGCCTGGGTCTATCAGAGCTTCATCTGGGACACCTGAGTAGCCAGAGCCTTTTTCTACATGAGCTCTTGTTCTCTGGAAGGCTGGCTGGGCTAGCTGATCTTCCAGTCACAGAGTCAGAGGTGCAAGTGCACTTCAAGTCCCCACTTCCATCACATTTATGGAGCGTCCTATGATCCCAAGCAAGTCACATGGCCAGGCCCAGAACCAGCATGGTAGGGGACACCCAAAGACGTGACTGCTGGAGCAGGTGAGTAAATTGGGGCCACTCCCGTGATAGTTTGCTATTGCACCTCATGGTTGTTTTTTCACAACTCTCTACCACTTGAGCCATTACAATTTTTCCCCCTGTCCAAACCGGGGAGCTGTTAGAAGCCACTGAGTCCCCACTTTCTTTTGAGGCCAGAGTTCATTCAGCTCTCGGTTCCATAACCTACAACAGCAGCCAGGTGTGACATATGTGTGCCTCTTGTTGGCTTCTCCTAAAAGGACAAGGTTTGTCCTTCTCGTGGCAATGTCCAGGGATCCATGGTTCAAAATTCCATGTGTGCCATTCACTTGGGTGTTTGTGTTAACATACTTCTTTAATTGTGCAGTGCAAACCTGTGCAACCTTAAGTACCAGTGCTGAGGCCTCAAGCAGCGTCTCACTGTGGGGCATGTGAATGGTTTCCTACCCTCCTGGGGAGCTTGGCTTAGGAGGGGGTCTCTCGCACTGTCTTCCCCACCTGTAAACTGAGCAGCTCCTACCAGAAACCCTCAAGTGAGTTTCCTTCCGGCTGTAGCCTTCTCGGTGGTTCACAAAATGCAAAACGCTAATTAATACTGCTCCAGATGAGAGAAAGGACGGGAAGGAAACTAGAACTTGGGTAAGCCCAGTCAAGTGCCAGGCATTTTATGTATATTATTATCTCCTTTAATGCTCACACCAGAAGCTCTGAGATGGGAATGATTAGCCCAGATTCTGCAGAAGAGGAAACAATTCAGAGAGGTTAAGTAACTTGCCTGAGGTCCTGGCAGATGGCAGATGACAGCACTGGGACTGGAGCTCTGGTCTACCTGGTGCCAAAGCATTTCCCCTCTGCTGGCTGCTGCAGAGCCCAGGTGAGCAGCAAACAATTTGTCCTTAACACACTCCTCCCCTCCCCCCCCCAAATTCTCCTGACAACCGCAGATTGCCCACAGGGAAGAGGATTGTTGTCATCAGTCCTGGCTGGGAATGTAGCTTCAGCAGTGACAAGCTACCCGGTGCAGCTGATCCTCTGGGCCGTGGGGCACATCATGGGCTGAATGCCGACTTAGGGGAAATCGGCTGTTTGCTGGAGATAATAAAACAGGAACTATTACAGCATTTAGGTATATGAATTTTGGCAGGGAAAGATTTGATGACTTGATAATAAGCACTGGAGGCTAATTTGAAAACAGCAGATATCTCCATCTATAACTAAAATAGCAGGCTGAGCTATTACAATGAAGTATGCCAACAGGCCTGGAGACAATATTATTTAAATTGGATGGGATACGGATGCTCACTGCCAGGTGATTGCTTTTATTTCTGTTGAGGATTAATGGTGTGGGGCCAGGTCTTTGGGGGCCACAGTCTGGCTGTGTGGGTGGAACCCTCGATTGGCTGGATACGGCTTCCAAGGCTGGGGGAGAAGCTGGAGTGGCCAGCTGCGGGCGACCTCCTGACCTCTGAGTGCCTCATTTTCTAATCTGCCTCTGGAATCTCTCCGGGCAACGCTCAGTTCCTGAACTGCAGCTGATTTTAACATTTGGAGCAGTGCCGCTAATCTGCTGGGCCGGGCTGGTGCTAGGTGTGTAAAGGCAAACTAAACACCCTTCATCCAGGTTCCACCTACAGTCTGGTGTCTGGGGAATGACTGGAAAGCAGTAGATAGGGATGGTGTCCACATAGATGTCACCTGTGCAGTGTCCTACAGAGCAGTTCCCCTGGGGAAGCAGGTGGTAACGTTCCTGGGGCAGCCCTGGCTGGCAGGGAGTGATGAGGGACATTGGCAAGTTGCCTACCAGGCTTCCAGAACTGTCCCCAGGGCAGACCCCTTTCTTGTACCATCTAGCTTGCTCTGGTTAAAGCGGCCCTGGGTGGAGGAGGGAACCCAGGGAAGTTAGGTAGGAGCATGCGGGGAGCCTGGGCTGTAGCCCATTACCATACAGACAGTGTGGGGTCCTGGGCTTTGGTCTTTCAGCACATTACAGCCATCCCTTGTGTGCAGTTTTGAGGTCGCAGGGCAGCAGCCCAGGAAAGCTTCCCGGGAGGGAGCTGACAGATGACAAAGCAGAGATGAGAGGGTCCAGGAGGAGTGATCAGCTGACGCAGGGCCACGGACAGTGGGGGATGGGGAGTGAGTGCGGAGGCTGAGGACACAGTGGACTCAGCTGGGCCGCCTTAGTGACACTGAAGGAGCCCGGACACCTTCTGTTGGTGATGGCCTGCCCTGTGAGGGTTTTAAGTGCCCTCAATAAGCTTAATTAACAGTGACCCCTTAATGAGCATTTACTATGTGCTGTACAACACACTCAGTGCTTTGTAGACTCCTCTCAGTTTGGAAATAACCTTCTATAGTGGAACCTCCATCCCCTTCCCTGCGCCGTCCCCCTCCCTGCTGCACTGACCCTCCTCCCTACAGTGAACACCCTGACACTGACCACCTCCCTACACTGACCACCTCCTTAACTTGACCTAATTTTCATAGAGCAGACATGCACCACTTGTGCGTATCAGTACAGTGGGCCTAGTTCCTTAGGTTGACCCTGCTGTATATTGACCAGTTACAGTCCCTGGCTGATCGACTTAGAGTTTCTACCACAGTTAGGAATCCTTGTCCTCTATTTTACAAGCAAGAAAATGGAGGTGCCCATGAGTCAACATTCTACAGGGTATACAGGGGGTGACGAGAGCACCACACACACACTTCACCCATTCCCTGTGCTGCCTCCGATAGAGCGGGGTTCAGACTGCAGACCTCTGTCATGCGACCAGTGAGTTTAAAGTGGGCAAGATTGGAGGTTTCTGTCCCTGGCATACAGTGGGTGCTCATAAGGTGCTCATTCCATAAGGAAATCACTGCAGTGGGGCCCGGCTCGGTGAGCAAGGAGGTCCTGCTACGGGGGCAAATCAGGGTGGGAAGCACTTCAGCAAGGCTCAGTTGCAAAGACAGAGAAGCTTTTCCAGGTAAAGTGGAAAGAGATTCGATATAAAATTGTTGGTGTCTGACAAAAAAAATACTAGCGAGCGTAGAGGTACACTGCCCGGCAGAGACAGGGGACGTCGATGCCTGTGGGGCTGCCCCGCCTCTGCCACGTTCTGGGCCGCACCAGGCCACCATGCTTCCCCTGCCCCACGTGCCCCTCACAGCCAGCTCCGGTCTGTGTCTGGCATGGATGTCCCCGCTGGTTGAACCTAAATCACGCACAGGACTCTGGATGCAGCAGAGTCTGAGAAACTCTGTGATTTTTTTTGACATTTGAATGTCTGTACTGCAGCGACGCACGCAAAGAAGCTGGAATCAATGTTGAATGATACAGACTGGAGCGTCTGCCAGAGGCAGGAGGACATTTCTCCTCTGTCTTGGCCTTTGCTGAGAGGAGAAAACCTCCAGGTGAATCCAGGGAGACAATCGCTCAGAACTTCCCCCTCTTGCCGCACTACCAACACCTGCTTGCCAGCAGTCTTGAATTTTGAGTTTTCACAAAAGGGCATGAATGAGTTAAGGTTATCTTAGCACTCAGGCTTAAAAATCTGAGTCACAGCAGCTAGTCCCCAATCCAGAGGGGAAATTACCGGATGGTTGGCTGGTCTGTTTGCCCAGCATGTTGGGGCAAAGCGATTCTCTAGCCCTCTTAAGCACCACCTCCCTCTGCTATATGACCTTTGTTCTCACAATTCTATTCCTGGGACAGGCTTCAGCTCTGTGTAACAATAGCACCACGTGGCGTCCTCCCTGCAAATGTAGCTCCCAAGGGCTCTGTAGTTCTCTCTCCTGGTGTTGCTGCCTGTCGGGTACTTTTGAAATAGGACCAACAGCACATGCTGCTAATTGGCACCAGCACACACGCACACATATGTGACGTATGTGGTCTAGCCACCCTCTTCCACTATTGCGGTTGGGCACAGATCTTCCCAGATGGCCCCCAAGCAGCCCTCAGCAGCCTGTAGGATGAATGAGAAGGGGCTCTGGCAGTGGCCCCATGTGATCTGTTGGGAAGACTCCAAACCTAGCAGCCACCTTGTCCTTTCTCCAGCAGGCAGGCTGAGCTCACCTGCCTCTGGGCTGCTCTGGTGTAAAGTGAGGGTCTGGGGGGTCTTCATGGATGCCTATGACTGTTGGCTGAAGATGTCCCCTGAGCTCTTTGCCAAACACAGATTTGCAGCTGCTCAGATCATATTTAATCTTGGAAGGGGGATGGGAGGGGCTGGGCACATGCGTTAGACAACAGTGTGTGATGGGTGAGCCACACTGCCTACTGATTTTCTGTTTGTTCAACCCAAAATAGTTTTTACTGTAGGTATCCATCAGGGCCCTGACAGGAAACAGATGGAATATACTCCAGTGGAGTCATTACAGAGAGGTGATTAAAGGATTTTATTTTTAAGACTGGTGAGGAAGACTTTATTCAAAGTGGGTCTGCCACAATGAGTTTTATAGCAGGGCAGAAAAATCAAACTCCACTCCAGGTACAACAAAGACAGGAGGAGATTTGTAGCTGAGGAGCAGGGTGGGGCCGAGGGATGGAAAATCACTAGAGGAGACATCTAGGGTAGGGAATTCTTGGTGCAGTTGGCCTACAGTGACCAGACAGCAAGGGTAGGGGGAGAAGATTTGATCAGCTATCAAGGGTGGGGATTTTCGTTAAAATCATTCCATAAGATTTTTGTTAAAACTAAACAGGTCAGTGACAGAGCCTGAGCTTGGGGACCTTTGAGGACTTGGAGGACCCTGACTAGCATTTGGTTAAGGAGAAATTATTTGTTGCTCCCCCTCTTATTTAAAATTTAACACAACATTTACAAAATATTTTCTATGTGTTGGCCACCTCTTCATAAAATTTTGTAATGAGTATTTTATAAATGTACATTTAACTATAATTTCTTATTTTCCCTACATATGGGGACTTTACAGGTGACCTTTGCGATACCCTATATAATATATGTCCAGAGAGTGGGCAAGAGAGAGGGAGTGACTGATTTATGGGAATTGGCTCACATGATTGGAGGTCAAGAAGCTGGAGTGCCAAGAAAGCCAGTGCAGTCTTTCAGTCCAAGCCCAAAGACCAGAGCCCAAGTGTGTGTATGTGTGTGAGTCCTGGAGGCCTAAGGCCTGAGAATCAGGAGCTCAGACACCCAAAAGAAAAAGAAGATGGGTGACCCCACTCAAGTAGAGAAAGAGAATTTGCTCCTTCTCCTGAAAGTCACTTTTCACTTCTGGGCTTTAACAGATTGGGAGGAGCCCACATTGGGGAAAGGGGATCTTTTTACTCAGTCTTCTGATTCAAATGCTAACCTCTTCCAGAAACACGTTCACAGACATACCTAGAACTAATGTTTTACCAGCTATCTGGGTATTCCATAGCCCAGGCAAGTTGACACAGAAAATTAACCATCATGGGCGGTGCCTGTAGCTCAAAGGGGTAGGGCCCGGGCCCCACGTGCTGGAGGTAGTGGGTTCAAACCCAGCCCCGGCCAGAAACTGCAAAAAAAAAAAAATTAACCATCATGGTCTGTTTACAAAATCACCAATGGAATGTGAGCTGGTTGTGAACACATGCCCTGACATCTTCACGTTGGCCTCCTTGGGTGGATTTTGTGGAATTTCTCTGTGATTTTTGAGCTTTAGGGTCAAGAGCTAGGGTGTTTGCCAGCTGGCCTACTTGTTCAGTTGGCATTTTCCTGCACTGCCTCCCCTCTCTTGAGGGCCCCTTTTCCTTTGAGAACCTTTTTGAACTCACCTTGAGGACACTCTTGTTGCTTCTGCCTCTGAGACTTGTTCTCCCCCTTCTATGATGTCAGTGGAGCAACCAACTATGAACTGAGAAGGTTAAACAGCCTGATAGGTCGCTGCCATTTCAGTTCATTGGGCCCAGCTGTTTACAGATATTCCAACTAATTTCACCTTAGAATTCCCCTGTATGATAGGTATCTTTACCAAAAAAAAGGTGGAGATAGGGAATGGGGGAAACAAAAAAAAATAACATCTATATTACATTTCTGATAAGCTCCCTGCTAGATGGCCACAAGGGCAACAGTGGGTTTTAAATTCTGGGCTTTTAGGCCAGTCTTTGTTTTTATATTTGAGTTAAAAAGTTAGATTTGGGTACTGTGAAGAGGAAAGGGTCTGCACTGGTGGCTGCAGCTGCAGAAAGGATGCTGTCTGCATTTCCATGCTATTGGCCAGGACTGATGACTCAGCGTCCTTTTTTTGCCTTTCTTATAGATGTAACTGGTCCTGTTTCTCAAAGTTAAAATGCAGAAAACAGTGGATTCTGCCTACTGTCCTCCGTGCAAGGCTGTATGTATCAGGGGATCTGTCCCAGGCTGTGAGCCAGTGCACCCCCCAGACTGGCAAGTGTCCCTGCCTAGCGCTCTAATTTTCTCCCCATACAAAACAGCCAACATGTTCCCGGGAAGAAGCAGCCACATGACCGGCTGTGTAAATGAAGTCCTTGGAATGGACTTTTGAGACTTGGAGATGCTGTCACTTTGCAGGTTCAAAAACAAAGGCTAATAGTGTTTATAAAATTCTTTAGCAAGCATGTGAGCTTGGGAATAGCTTGAAAGGGCCTTTTAAAGCAGAAAATTGGGACATAATGAGTCGTGATTGGACACTTTGGAAAATGAGTAGGAGAGATAGATAGGATTATAAAATTAGTCCTCATCTTAATCACATTCTATCTACATACTTAATACCTGTCCCCAACCGTAGGTATAAACTAAATGGAGAAAACTCCAGTAATTACAGCAGAATTCTCAGCGCGTGTGTTTTTCCTCCCACTCTCTGTGAACAGATAGGAGCATTAATATTTAACATAACAGCATGTTTAAGACCATTTCACCACAAATGACTGCAGGAGTCTGAAAGTTACCGTCTAGTTATTGACCTTTGGGGCATTTGGTATTAATTATTTTATGTTGAACAATCTCTGCATATTATTTTTTCTGAGTCTAATTAGGCTACATTTATGTTTCCTATCGGGAAACCTAATGGGGAAAGGGAGAGGAATTTACTTTTCGACATGCCGTAATTAATTCATTTTCAGCTCTTATTCTCGCTGTTCTTTTCTCAACCGTCCCACTGCTGTGGGACAGGCTCTAGTTCTCTGAGGTCCCTCTTGTAAGTAACCAAAGGGAGTGAGGTGATGGCTGCCGGAAACTGGTTCAAGTTGAAAGATGAGATTTAAATTCCAGGCTAACACTAGGATTACCCGTGGGCAGCCCTGGGATAAATCATTATTACGATGGGAATTAATGGATGAAAGGACAAGTATCAAACGTGGAAATACATAAAGCACGCATGGCCGTTATTTCATGAGGTGGTGTAATAATATTAAGGAGAGAATAGGGAAAGCTGTGTTACGTATTTTTCTCTTGGATCATTTATATTTTCTAATATTTATATTTTTAAATATAAATAATATACTTTAAAAATTCCCACCACTCCTCCACCACCACCCCTCAGCTTCTAGACTACATACCTTAAATAACTTTTTTTTCCTTAATCAGACCCAGCTGGGGTTTGAACTCACCACTCCTGGTCTGCAGGGCTGGTGCTCTAACCATTTGGATACTGTGCCTAGCTATAATCTTGTTCTTAAAAATATTCTGGAAAGGAAAATTTTTCTCTTCTGGTTAATTTCCCAATCTGGTTAATTTATTAACTACTTTCCCTTGTAATAGTCTTAGTAGAAATATCATCTCTCTGAGTACATTCCTATGACATGTTGATACTGCTATCTTTTTATATGAGTAAATAATGTAAACATCTAAAATGTAAAGAACAATTTCTTAAATAACAAGTCAGTGGTGGATTTGTTCATGGTCATAAAAGCTAAGGCTTTGGAAATAACTTCCCAACCCCCACCCTTGCACCTTATTTTTTATGAAAACACGATGCTAGGAGAGGTTTGGTCCCCGCCCTCCTATGAGGAAAAGATGGTAGGGACACCCTGAAATATACAGACAGCATCACACTTGAAGGATTTGTCTTCCGAACTTCATAGCAGTGTTGAGCTACACACCCCAAATTTTCTTTGCTGGCGCTTCCCTCGACCTGTCTGTCTGCACACTGGCTCAGGCTGGTGATTAACAATGCTGCCTCATGTTTGGGGTCTTACGTGCTCAGCTTGTTGCCCCAATAGGGCCTGAACCTTTTAGCCCCTGCAAGATGGCGATAGATGTATCATCAATTATTAGAGCAGGAGGTTTTCTTTCTGGCTGGTTCTCTGCTTCCAGGGTACAAGGAGACACACCGCTCTGCTCTTTGTGGTTTTTACTCAGGGGATGACATCTGTTTTCTAGGGGGTCTTCGGCCTGACACCCAAACTACTATATAGTTTTCTGTTTGTAGACCTATGCATTGCTTTAAGTAAACAGAGCGGGCAAAAATCAAAACTGACAAAGAGAAAAATTCAGTGGTCATCTATGTTAAAAGCGATCATATTAAAGTTAAAAGAGATAAATACTAAAAAAATTAGCATTGCCTTTTTAACTTTTAGAGTTGAATCCATATCTCTTCTTTATTTCTTGTTTTCTGTTTATCAGTTAAAATCAGTCTCTCCCTCTTCCTTTTTTGGAATTTGCCATCTATTTGCCTGAATTTTTAAACAGATAGGTTGCTTTGACAAAATAAGCCATGTGGAATATTAAGACAGAGTTCAGGCCAATGATTACTTTGAAATCTCCACAAATTTGTAAAAAATGTGAACCCACGTCATCACTTAGCTGTAAGATATGTTGTTCAAATGTTCATATATAGGCCGTGAACTCTTTTCATCATAATTATGAAAAGAAAACCACAATGAGAATTAAGAATTTTGGCCAAGTTTCAGCCATGTTAACCATTTTATTTTTAAGATACATTTCTTACTTTAGAACAGCTTTAGGTTTACGAAGAAATTGCAAAGCTAGTACAGAGTTCTCCTGTGTTCTGTGTGCAGTTCCCCCATTCTTGGTCTCTTTCAGCTTACGGCGTGATCATCACAATTAACAAACCAACATGCGTGCATAACTGTTGATGAAAGCCCATGCTTTAGATTCCCTTGTTTTTCTCTAACGTCTTTTTCCTGGAGGCCATCCAGGACACCACATCACATTTAATGATATACCTCTGTAGGTTCTTCTCTGCTGTTTCAATTTCCCAGATTTTCCTTGTGCTTGATGACCTGGATGGTTTCCAGGAGCACTGCTTGTGTATTTTGTAGAACGTGCCTCGGTTAGCGTTTGTCTGATGCTTTTCTAACCCTTGCTTAGATAAGGGTTATGAGTTTTGGGGAGAATGACTACAGAGGTGATTGCCATTTTCATTGTACTATATCAAGGGTACATTCCACAAACGTAACTTACTGCGTTTGCTTTGACCTTGATCTCCTAGTGTTCAGCAGGAAATATGCAGATTTCCATTGCATAGTTAAACCACGATGCATTTATTTATAGAAGACTTATCAGGAACATAGTTTTATTCAAAACAAGTTATAACTATGATGTTAATTTTGAACAGTAAGAAGTTACATTGACATGGAATGAACCCAAACTACCTAAAATTGACAAAATATTTGAATTTCTGACCAGGTTAAAATCCAATTAGGTTTATAATGTCAAAAGTAAAAAAAAAAAAAAAAAAAAAAAAAAAAAAAAAATTGGTTTCTAAGTCTTCAGAATCTTACACTGTAGTAAATGATGTACTTTTACCACCGAAAGACAGATGTTGATGTAATTCATTCCTTGAAATATTCAAATGTTTTTGCATGCTTGTATCATAGATATGAGAATTAAAACCTACATGGATAAGTTTACCTTTTACTACTTCTGACCAGCATGGCTATTATTTGTAGAAATACAAGGAATAGAGAAACTGTCAAATGTTGGTTTAAAAAAATCAGGTAATCAAAGAGGTTAAAAGAAATTATAGCTTGTAAGCTATGTCTGTATAAAAGTAGTTGTTGATGACTGGAACTCCCATCAACTGACCCAGACACAATCATTAATGTTATAGACACAAACAGATAAAACATATTCCCACAGGGGCTCCATTTGAAATATGTTAGCAAAGCATTTTCTCATTTACTTATTTTTCAAGTTGGCTAAGTCATTAGAATTTCCTCTTCTTTGCTCTCTGGTGTATCGACCATTGGCCTGTATCCATGAGAAGGCCATAAGCCCTGTTGAACTTCACATGTATATCCAAAATTTTTTGGAACATCCATAGAGATTAACCTTATTTAATTATTGAAGGGAGAAATTACTTAGTGAAACATATTAATTCTCCATAGGATGACACAGTACATAAAATTACATCTGGCTGATGAAGCGTTTAATAAAATTCAGCACCATTTCCTAACCTAACTCCTGAAAGGTAGGAATAAAAACATTTTCCCTCAATATGATTTTAAAAAATGATCTTAATATCACAGACAAATACCATACTGAATTTAGGTATTTCCAAGTAACTCGTCCTCCAGCTGATATGGTAGGGCTGCTTTCATTCAACATAGTCATTCATTGAGCATCTATTTTCTAATGCCCGGGATATAGTAATGAGAAAAATAGGGAGAAATTCTTGCTCTCTGAAGCTTAGTGTTTAATTTGGTGGTGTGTCTGTGGGAAGAAGATTGGCAGATGAGAAATACACGGAGTATAAGATGGTGAAAAGTGCAATGAAAAAAATGAACAGGAAAAACTTAGGGAGCAAAGAGGAGGGTGCAAGTTTCAGTTAGGGAGTCAGGGAAGGTTTCACTGAGAAACTGACATTGGTGCAAATGCCTGGAGGACCTAAGGGGTTGAGGCCTGCAGATACCGGGGAAAGACAGAGGGAGCAGCAGGTGCCGAGTCCTTGCAGTATGTCCTGGGAATAACAGGAAGTCTATGTCTGGAAAGAAGCACTGTAAACCACGCGAGAGTGGGTGGGGCTGTTGGCAGGCGGGGTGGGGAGGTGGCAACAAGGCAAGTGGTTCTGGAGCTTTCTTAAAGGGGCAGCCAGCATGTTTTGCCGACAGGTCAAATGCAGAATGCAAGTTTCTTGGTCTGAGCAACAGGAAGGATGCAGGGAGAACTTCCACCATGACTATTTTATAGAAATGTATGTTTTTTTGTCTGCATAGTAAGCTGCAGAAAAGAAAGATTTAAAAGGCACCCTCTGAGAAGACTATGATCACATACCTGGGGAAGCTAAAAATCAACCCCCAAATCTATTAGAGATAATAGGATAGTGAAGAAAAATTGCTCGTCAAAAGATACAATAATACAACTCCATCCAATATGCTAAAACTTTATTAGCCAGCTAAAACTATCATAATAAAAGACTTCCAATTTATAATAGCCACAGAATTGAATTACGTGTTAATTAAACTTGTATGAGGGTATATAATACCTATCAAAAAAGTCTGCAAAATTTTAACAGGGAGGAAAGCCTTGAAGACAGAAATGTGTCCTCCTCCTGGATAGAAGAGCAAATGGAAGTGGCAATTCTTGCTGGTTTAATTTGTGGTTTTAATATCAATGGAGTTAAAATACCGACGATATCAGTGGCATTTTATGGAATTCAGAATAATTGATTCCACGGTATCCTCGGCAAGATAGGTAAGAATGTTAGAGTGCTGGCAAAGGAGTAGTGATTATCTCACAAAACAGACTGTTTTTAAACACAATAATGGAAGCAGTGAGGCTGGATTGGAAGGAGAAATAGAGGGTGTGGAAATAAAAGAATATGCATTATCGACTTTAAATACATATGAAAAACATATATGGTAAATGAGCGTAATTAGATTATTAAACCTGATTATTTTATCCATGCTGCTGGAATAACTCCATTTCAATATGGCAAAAAAACAAATTTCCTTCAAAGAATTAGTTTATTTAACCAAATAGGGAGATGGTATTTTTTTTTTTTTTTTTTAGATTATGGGAAAATCTTATGAAGAAAAGATTAGCAAAGGTGTTATAATAAAATTCAAATGGTTGTACAATTAAAATAAAGCTAATGGTAGCAAAATGAAAACATTTTGACAAGTATAGAAAGTCCAAGTATCACACGGGTAGTGTTACTCAATATTAAGAATTTCTGATATTTTTCAAATATGCTAATACAACAGATGGAATCTTAATATACAAAATACATAAAGAGGCTGGTCGTGGTGGCTCATGCCTATAACTCTAGCACTTTGGGAGGCCAAGGGGTTACATAGGCTGAGTTCAGGAACTCAAGACCAGCCTGAGCAAGAGTGAGAAGACACTGTCTCTACTAAAAATAGAAAAAATAGGCACTGCAGTGGGCTCCTGTAGTCCCAGTTATTTGGGAGGTTGAGGCAAGAGAACTGTTCAAACCCAGGAGTTTGGGCTTGCTCTGAACTATGATGCTATGGCAGTCTACCCAGGGTGACAGGGTGAGACTCTGTCTCAAAAAAGAAAAAAATATATATATATCAATACATAAAGATCTTATAAAACTTTGCACACACAAATAAGTCACACAAAAGAGGAAATACTTAACATCATTTATAAAGAAAGAAGTAGGTATTGTATTAGTCCTGAAATAAATAAAATGCCTATGAAGTCAACTAAGATCTGGAGGGAAGTTACTGGTAAGTCTTGAGGGAAGGTCCTGCCTTCTGCAGTAGAGATGACTGTATTTATAGGTTCAGTCCTTCAGTAGGGCAGTGTTTTAGACAATATTAAAATACCTTCAGTTTGGGAAGTGCCTGTGGCTCAAAGGAGTAGGGCACCAGCCCCATATGCCACAGGTGGTGGGTTCAAACCCAGACCCAGCCAAAAAAAAAAAAAAAAAAAAAAAAAAAGTCTTCAGCTTTATTCTGGGAAACCCATTTTGGGGAAGTTTTTGTATGAAAAATATTTAAAAGAAGATAAATTCCACTTGTGTAAAGATATAGTGGCTCTGTTCTTAACAACAGTTAGAAAAGTTGAGCAAAGGTATTTAAATAAAATTCAAACATTTGTTCAATTAAAAATAAAACCAATGGTAGCAAAATGTTTAATAACTGGAGAATGAAGTAATCTATAGTTCAATAATGCATAAATCAGATTCATGTTTACTATAAATCTTGAGGTGGAAAAATAGGAAAATATTTATCACTTAAGGATTAGGGGGGGAAAAAACCAGACTGTAAAATTTTTACCATAATCCAAATATAAGAAAATGCTTATGTATGGTTAAAAGAGGAAGATGTCCTCAAGAAAGGTAGTTGAGTCTAGGTGAAGAAATTTGGAGTGCAATTGTGTAAAAATCTCAAAAGTCAAGATTAAAGCATGAATGGAAAAATCTACATACTATGTTAATGGATTAGTTGGAGATGTTCAGGTATCACAAGAAACGTTTGAATTGTCATTTTCTAGGCTTTGACTTCCTTAAACAGTATTGCTTGTTTAATTTTGGAACTGGGATGGACACAGCTTCAAGTCTGTTGACACCTTCATCGGATGGGTCCTTGAGACAAGGCAGCCATGGGGTGGGCAGGGCTGGAGAAATTGACCTGGGCTATTGTGTTACATGGGAGGCTCCTGAGCTGCAAGACTCCAGGTCTTGGGGGAGCTGCCAAGTTGAGCTTGACCCCAGCCGGGTTGCCATCTGAAGACAGTTCACTGGCCAGTAGGACAGTGTTCAGTGGCTGTGGGGGCTGTTGGGGAAAACAAGGATGGAAGAGCTTGTTGCACTAGAAGAGGGAGTTCTCTGGAGTTTCTGGGCTATTGCCGCTACTTAAAGCTTGCAGACAGATTGGAGTCTGGTGGAACTGGAGCACTTGGTAGAGGCCAAGTGCACAAGTATCTATATGAATCTAGCTGCCCCAGCAAGGATGTGGCCAGTAGAGGCTTACAGGGACCAGGTATCCTGGGGACAATGCAGGACAATAGTGGCCTCCACATTCTGGCTTAAACTGGCTCTGAGCTGAGATGGGTTGAGTCTGCTGGTGATAGACATCCATAACCGTCCTAGGAGGCCTGGCAGAAGCCAGGTGGGGCTACCATGGATAGTTCTACAATGGCAGCAGGCACAGGCCTGGTGTGTGAGCCTGAGGCTGGGCTTCAGCAGGACAGGACAGGCTCTGGACTGGGGGCTCTGAAAGCCCAGGAAATCTCGGACCAAACCAGGTCTTGAGTTGAGTGGTCAGATCTCCCATCACCCCCAGGGCCCTGGCTGTGCAGGGCAAGTTCCCACCTGCAGCATGGAGGCTGCTGCTGCATCTGCTCTGGGACCCTCTGCAGTCCTGTTAGGAGCAACTCTGAGGGAGGGGACTGAATGGGGGTCAGGTGCTGGAGGGCACGTTGTTATCATGGAGAAGAAAGAAGAGGAGTGCATGCAGGTCCACGCAGAACCTCTACTGAGATCAAGGCTCTTGAATGAAGGTGGCTTCAGGTCCTTCCCTACCAGATTCAAATTCTTCCACATTTTCTTAACAATCCTCTGCAATTTCACCTCTCTTTTCCTTTCTTCTTATCTTATGGGAAGAGGCAACCCTCTTCTTCTGCTTGAAATTCCACTTCCCTTTGCCTCCCTTGGGATTTATAGAACCTTTTCTTTCTGAGGTTAACGGCTTCCTGCCAGGTACCTTGAAATATACCTAGGGCTCTTCTGCCTTTTTACATAACATCTTCTCTTGACTCCACTGGTTTTCCAACCCTTACTTCTTGTTTAAGTATTAATTATAAATTATTTCTAAAAGCTTTGTTACTTTAGTGAAAATACAATGCAATGAGAAGTTAAAAAATTTGTAACAAGGGGGCGGCACCTGTGGCTCAAAGGAGTAGGGCGCCAGCCCCATATGCCGGAGTTGGCGGGTTCAAACCCAGCCCTGGCCAAAAACTGCAAAAAAAAAAAAAAAAAAAATTGTAACAAGGAAATCACTCTTAATCCCATCGTTCTAAAAGAACATTTTATTTTATGATACCATTCATTGTGTCTTTTAAAAAACCCCAGCTTTATGGAGGAACAGTGATCTGCAAATATTTACTAAAGAGCAGTTTGATAGGTTTTGACACGTGTATACCCATGCAGCCATCGCCATCATCAAGATGGCAAACCTACCCACCATCACCCCCAAAGTTTCCCCTTACAGATTCTCCCTCCTGCCCCTTGCTATATGTCCTCCTCTTCCTGTCCTGTCCCAGGCAACTACATCTTCTGTCACTATGGATTAGTTTGAATTATCTAAAATTTTATATGAATGAAATCACTCCGTATGTATTCTTCTTTGTCTGGCTTCTTTCACTCAGCACAAGTATTTCTGGATTCATTGATGTTGTTGACTATTATCAATAATTCATTTACTTTCATAAAATCCCAGCTTTTCAAAGGCGTAATTTACATGTCGTAAAATTTAGCCAGTGTAAGTGTACAATACAATTATTTAACATAAATGTCCAGAATTGTGCAACCATTGCCAAGTGCAACGTTAGATAATTTTTGCCACCCCCAAAGGACCATCTGTGTCCATTTGCAATTCCCTGTTCCCACCTTGGGTTCAGGCAATCCTCACCGGCCTCTACGGGTTTGTATTTTATGTAAATGGAATAAGCAAGATATGGTCTTTTGCATTTAACTTTTTCCACTGGGCTTTACATTTTTGAGTTCTTCGTTATAGCATATATGGGTAGTTTTTTCCTGTTTTATTGCTGAATAGGATTTCATTCTATGGCTATTTGCTTATACATTTATCCATCCATAGAAGACATTTGGGTTGTTTCTGGGTTTTGACTATTATAAATAAATCCAACACAAACATGCAAGTACAAGTCTCAGTGTGGATGCAAGTTTTCCTTTTTCCTGGAATAGCTCAGTTGTAATATGCTGGGTAGGGGTATGTTCAACTTTTTAAAAACTGCCCAACCGTTTTCTAAGGTCGGTTAAGTAGATATATTCTTTCACTTTCCCGCTAGATTGCCATATGCTCTTTAATGCTGCTGAAGTCAGTCTATTAATTATAGCCATCAAATGGGGGTGTTGCAGCAGCTCCTAATGATTTTAATTGCGTGTTCCCAGTGACTAATGATACTGAGTACCTTTTCATGTGCTTGTTTGCCTTACATATATATTTGTGGGTAAAGTGCCTGTTCAAATCTTTTGCACATTTTTCATTAGTTTGTCTATTTTATTATTAAATATTGAGAGTTCTTCATATATTCTGGATCCAACACCCACATCAAATATATGCTTTGTAAATATTTGCTACTATATATTTTATGGGTTGTGATTTTATTCACTAAACACCATTTTTCAAAGAGCAGAAGTTTTCATTTTGATGAAGTCCACTTTCTCAATTGTTCTTTTGTGGGTTGTGATTTTGGTGCCAAATCTAAGAAATTTTTGTTTTTACGCAAAGTCAGAAGAACTTTTCCTCTATGTTCTCATCTACAAGCTTTATAGTTTTAGGTTTTAAAATTAGGTCTATCATATATTTTGAGTTAAATTTTATTCATGTTGCAAAGAGACTTAAGTTTATACTTTTGCATGTGGATATTGTTCAGACGGTTTGTTAAACCAAAAGAGGGGGACTATTCTTCACTAAATCACCTTTATAGCTTTGTCAATAATCACTTGTACATATATGTGTGGATCTGTTTCTCAACTGTTTAGTTTTGTTGAGCTATTAGTCTGTCATTACAACAATACCACTCTGTTGAAAATGTAAATGTGTGGTAATCAACATGGACAACATTTTCTAGACTTCTCCAGTGAAACCATCTGGATCTGATATGTTTTTTATCTTTTTTATTTTACTGGGGTTTTTTTGGGTGGGGGGAGCATTTTTACTTTTTCAGTCTTTTTGGCTTTTATTTGTCAAAAAAAGCCTATATTTGGTTTTCGTTTTCAAAAGACATTTTTTGTAGGACATAGAATCCTATGTTGATAGTTTGTCTATACCTTTTATTTTTTATTTTTTTTGTACAGACAGAGTCTCACTGTATCATCCTCGCGTAGAGTGCCATGACTTCACGTGGCTCACAGCAACCTCTAACTCTTGGGGTTACAAAAGATGCTGCTCCACTGGGTTCTTGTTTACATTGTTTCCACCAAGAAATCTGCTGTTATCTTTATCCCTCTGTATGTGATATATGTTCATCCCCTGCTGGTTGATTTCAAAATATTCTCTTTATCACTGATACTGAGCAATTTGATTTTTAGGTGCCTTGGTGTAGTTTTCTTCATATTTCTTAGAGTTTGTTCAGCATATAATTTGGGGAAATCTTGGCTATTATTTCTTCAGCTGTATTTTCTGCTTCCCTTTCTTCAGGGGTACAAATTACATATATATTCAGCTGCTTGAAGTTCTCCCATGGCTCACTGATATTCGTGTTTTTAAAGTTTTAAAATATTTTCCAAGTCTATTTCACTTTCTGAACATTTTGGACACAATAATTGTTTTAATGTTTTGTGCTAACTCTAACATCTGCGCTAGTTCTAGATGATTTTGATTGACTTGTTTTCTATTTAGTGCTCATATTTTCCTCCATCTTTTTTATATCTGGTGATGTGTATTAAATGCCAGACATTATAAATTTTATCTTGCTGGGTGCTGGATATTTTTGAATGTTCACATGTGTTCTTTAAGTTAGTTTTCACAATGCAGGTATGTGGAAGCAGATTAATTCTTTTGGGTCTTGCTTTTCAGATTCATTAGGAAGATTTGGGTCAGTGATCAACCTACGGCCAATTATTTCTTACTCTCCAGGCAAGAGCCTTATGAGTATTCTAATAATGCGTCATGAATTGTGAGGGTCTCCAGTCTGGATGGTGTGAACAATCACTGTCCCTGGCCTTGACTAGTTTCCTCAGCTGAATGCTCAAGGGCAGGCATTGAAGATCTCTGAAGTTCTCCCTCTCCATACCTTTCTCATCTTTGGGACTCAGCCTTGTGACTAACCATCTGTTTATTTGTTTGTTTATTTAAAAGAGTTTCACTATGTTTCCCTTGGTGTAGAGTGCTGTAGTGTCACAGCTCACAGCAACCTGAAACTCCTGGGCTTAAGAGATTGTCTTGCCTCAGCCTCCCAAGTAGCGGGGACTACAGGTGCCTGCCCCAATGCCTGGCTAGTTTCTCGTTGCAGTTGTCATTGTTGTTTTGCTGGCCGTGACCACTGTGCTACAGGCACTGAGCCAACCCTGATCATCTTGATCTCACCTGAGTCTCAGCTTTGTCTCCTCAACTTAGGGAGGACATGTAATTCCATCTCATTCCCATCTCTGTTCTGTGGCTTGGAAACACTCTTAATTCATTGATCATGCACAATCGTAAGACTTACTTTATTCATTTCTTTTCTCTTATGAATCACTCTGTGCTTTTTGTCCATTGTCTTGAAAAGTACAGTTTCATATATTCATTTTTCATTTGTTTCCTATGCTTCTTGGCAAAAAGTAGAAGTTCCCTCATATTTTCTTAAAATACAAATATTTACATGCTTCTAATTAGAGTATATATGTATCATTTTATGGTCAAATCATGATATCTGTGACATTTGTAGTTATTTCTAAATAGCTTTATAATTGAAATTTTAATAGCTGCACAATATTTTACAGTGTGCCAGAGTGGAGAGCAGTTTATACATTTAAGAATGATTTATGCCCCATCTTTCCCAGAAAGAATTTCAGATGGCTTTCCGACAAGAAGGCCTACTAAATAAGAGTAATACAGTATGAATTAAAAGGAAAAACAAGGTTGAGAAAAATGAAGGAAGTAACAATGCCAACTATGATAATATCTGCTGTAATTGAAAGTAAAATTAGGGTTTGGGCATTCTGACAGCCAGAGTGCCAACTGTGATTAGTGATGTTCTTCTCATTATCACAATGAAAAGGGGGCTGACAGTTATTGAATGCCTACTACGAGCAACTTAACAAAAGGTATAATAAATAGTATTTTTTTTGAACATCACCTCATTCTTGTGATACTTACCCTGAGTCACAGAGCAAACAACAGAATAGGAATTCAGATTTCTGAGAGTAAAATAGCCCAGTAGGTTTACAGAGACCAAGGCACAGGACTTCCTCAGGACAAGACATTTTCCTTGTACCAAATTCCAAGAGAAATTTGTCACATTAGGCAATTTGCACAGGTGGCAGTGAGCGATCTCATGAGCAACACTGAAAAACAGCTTCGTGCTAGATACAGATGGCTTTTAAGGGCTATCTTTTGTCTTGGCTTTTGATGACTATGATGAGAACCCCCCCTTCCTTTGAGAATTTCAAGGAGGAGCCACATGGAGATGGATTATGTATATATTTCTTGGGAGGCAGAAGTGGCCGAGGATGGAACATGGGGACTTAGAGGGCAGAATTGCTGTTCTTCCCATTTTCTTCTTTCTGTGACCTTGAACTAGTACTTCAAAAGACCTGGAGAGCTTGTATTGCCCTGCTTTTTGAGGAGCATCTATATAGTATGAATTAATCCCTCCTCTTCACAGACTGCTCTACAATGCCCTGCAGTTTGCTTTCTATGCCCCTTAACTCTACTAAAACTCCCCAGCCCTAAGCCATCATTGTGGAATGACCTTGTCACTTGAATTCTGGGGCTCTACTCTTCCCCTCAAATAGACAGTACCTTTTCTGTCAGCTCATTACTTCTCCTGAGAACCACCCCATACCCTGCCTGCCCCTTGGGGGTGCTGTTCTTGCATTCTTCCTCTTTGTATTTCTTGGCATCTCCCTCGGTGCCCAATTTAATATTATTGGACACCAACTGCTATTGGAGCTTGGCGCTTAGAGTTATAAGAGTAAACAAAGAGGAACAAAACATCATTCTGACATCAGGTTGCCCCTCTCTAGTATGGGGAGGATAGAGATTAAGTCAAAGTGAGATAGTGAGAGAGTCAAAGACAGAAATAAAAATCATTCTGAGATGCGAAATGAAAGGAAAAACAGAATCCAGATTCTCTGTGGGCCACATCAGCTTTTATTTCCATCCTTGTGAGGGCGAGAAAGAAGTCAGCACGTGGATAATGGTGTATGGGGGTTTTAAAGGTCAGAAGTGGTGGGGGTTGGCCCATTTACCTTTCCTAGGTGGGAAATCCGATTTGGGTGGTTTGATTCTATTTGGGTGGGTGTGCTCTATTTGACTCTATCAGCGAAGTGAGTAACTACATTTTTTTGGCAGGGGGAGGGGAGGAGACAGAAGTTATTTAAAAACTGTACCAAAAAAAGCAAATATGAATGCCCACATAGAAAAATCAAGAACATTTTATGAGCTTTTGACAATGAAATTTATGCAAATATATATGCTTTTATCAGACTCAAGTTTGTGTATTTCCAAGATTTATTTGACAACCTGCTTCCCCAGCACCCCTAGAGCACTTGTTCATGGTGGGAGGGCAGCTGCTATTATTGTCATTCCAATTCCTACCACTTCCAGGGTGTGGCTAGACTTTAGGGTAGCTTCCATCACATGAACTGAGGGAAGAGTGTCATCACCCCCCAGAGCCAGGTCCCATCTACTGCCTCACAAAGGTGGTAGCTTCTCCCTCCACTCTGGGCTTCGATACAGTGCCTTTCATGGTTGCCTGCAGGAGTTGATAGTATAGCCCTGAAGTGCCAGAGAGTTGATGGGCAGTGGTCAGTCTGACCAATAACAGCCAGCAAATGGGTGGCCCCCACACTCTCACTGCCTTCTCCTTGACAGGCTACCCCAATGAGTAGAGGTTCCGTGTGATCTTGAAGCCTTTCTCCATGACTCAGTCGCTGGACCTTGGCCAGCTGGGTGGACACCCCCAGCACCTGTTCTCATTCTGTCCCCGCCTGACTTCCCTGCTCCCTTCTGTAGCCACCCTGATATTACGCCTTCCATTAATGTCTTCACTCAAGACATTTACAGCAGGCTTTGTTTTAGAAAATCTGGACTACAATTCAAGAAGATATGGGATGAGACTCTCCAGGCAAAGGAACCACAAGCAAAGAGGGTGGGGTACTAGGTCTACTTCTCCCACCCAAGTATGTCCAGGGCTCCCCCCACTCCCTCCTTGAAGCTGCTCCTCTGGTCTCTCTGTGGGGTCCACCCGTCTTGTGCCCATATCCACCAGTTGAAATAGCTCCAATAACAACTTTTCCCTTGTTTTCAGTATTTTTCAAACACAGTCTATGAGGAATCAGAAAGTGAAAGTCATAGAAAAGATGTCGAACTATCCCCCAAGTTACAATTCAAAAACTCCTACGCTTCTAAAGCCAAAAGTAAACTCTCCCTACTCTGCGATATTCTGTTTGTTTCTTAGCATCCGTCCCATCGTGTCTGATATCAGCAATGGTTCTACCAAATCGAAAGTTCCTGGGTCACAGAGGTACAAAATAGGAATTCTGCAAGGATCGGTTGAATACATTCCACATCTATGTGCAGTGAGGTTAAATTAAGATAAGGTCTCTTAAATCATTATTACGGATGTGTTCCTTAAATTGTTATTATTACTTTTCAAATGCTGGTATAAATGTTCTTGACATTATTTTGAACCCACCAGTGTGCCCAGAATGTCCTGACAACTCTGTGCAAGGTCACACTCACGTGGTTCAGATCATGCTTTGAATCTTGAGGCACCTAATAACAGCAAGTGAGAGATTTTCTCAGGGGTTGCAGAGGTCAATGTCACTAGAATCCACTCATACAATGTGGAATAAAGGTAGGACTCAGGTTCAAGCTCATTGGACCACCAAAGGAGAAACAATGAGGGAGGAATCTTCATTCCCTCGAAGAACATTTTTTTAGTACTTGGTGCCAACCACTGCCATAATCAGATACTTTTAAAAGTGTAAGTTATCGAGGGACATGATCTATGCTTGTGCATGGGAATGTTTACAACTTATAATTTCAGCCTCCTAGTTTCCCATGGAAAACTTGTCTCCATGTCTCTGCTTTTCACACTGTCCAGTTAATTCCAAGGACTTTTTGAAGCCCTTTATAGGAGGTGAGTGAAAAAAGGAATCAGAAAAGGACATGAAAAACTACCACAAGAAGTATCAGCAATCACCTTTTTTAGTCGAATATGTGGATTTTGTGTTGCGCATAGAAAGATCCCTCATTTTGTTAAATCTGTGACTCTGGGAGTCTTTTGAGCCTCTCATTATATAACAAAACTGGGCAAGCTGCTTTTTAAAATTTTATTTCCATTGACATCTTCCAGGGAAAATGCTGGCTGGTGTGACTTTTTTTTTTTTTTTTTTTTTTTAAGGCTGATTTGCCCTTTTGTCTGAAGCAGTGTCCCTTGCTGTAAATTAGCCTCCTATGCCTTCCTGAGCTAGGGAGGCTCCTTCAAAATTCCTAACAGGCAGCCCCGTGGAGAGATGGGAGGGAAGGAAAGGAGGGAGGGAGGGTGGGAGGGAGGGAGAGAGGGAGAGAGAGGTAGAGGGTGTCTGTATGCGGCGTACATGTGGTGCAGACAGGGAGACCAGAACGCTCACAGAATAGGCAGTGTCATTCCATGTCCCTGTAAGTATGTTAGCCCTGCGGGGAGCTAAGCCTGCCAGTCTACTTGGAGAGGCAAAGTAGATTTGGAAGGGGTCAGATCCTAAGTGACTCTCCCTCCCTGATGAGATGGCGAGGGCATTTGCTGATAGCCAGTGACTGCCTGGTGTTTCCTGGTCAGACTCGGCTCTCTCCCTCCCTGATATTTGGTTTTGCAAAAAGGGACACACCTCTCTGCAGAAAAGAAGACACTGACCAGATTGCAAGCGGTAGGTTGTGACATTCAGCGTGTTTATGCAGCAGAACTGCTGAGAGAAGCAGAGAGATGGGGGTTGCTTGGGCTGGCTGATTTATCTGCAACAGGGAATGTTTTATTTTAATTGTCAGTTAAAAGAATTGCTGCCTAGGCTAAGGTAGCAGTTGGAAATTCTGTGCTCTAAGCGTTCACATTTGTGTTGGATGTGATTTCTGTGTGTGTGCAGCTTAGGGAAGCTAGGGAAGGCTCACCTTTAAATCCCCCGCAGCTTCCCATTTTCCTCCTCCCCCCCCCCCCCCACTCCCTAAGCACGGTTCCCACCCATCCTCCCAGCCACCTCCTGCCCTCTTCCCCACCCATGTGAAGTGTGGCCTGTCTCTCTGCTGAGCCTTTGCACCCTAACTCTGGATTTCCGCCTGGTTTGTTCTAGGTGTTTGTGGATGATTTGCAGTCACCGGGGCCCAAGCGGACTGACTCGGCTGGAGTGTTTGTGCATGGGAATTGGAGACCATGGCAGTGCAGCTGGTACCCGACTCCGCTCTCAGCCTGCTGATGGTGAGTGCTCAGGGAGGAGGTGGGGCCCGGGCAGCGCCCGCTCCTGCCACCCCTGCACACGGCTGCTGCTGCTGCAACGGCTGCAGACATGCTCCACACAGCTCTGCTAACTCCCCCAGGCCCTTTGGAAAGGATTTCTTGGGTCAGAGCATCAGCATGACAAAGCAGTCCCAGGGAAAAGAAGGCTTGGGTTAGCTTTGCCATTTCAGAAACTTGTTGCTGGACGCTATTCCCAGACAGGCTTGCAAACAGGTGCTGTTCAGAATGGAAGAGATGATCCCTAGGACGGATGCCTCCCCCAGCGCCCAGCATCCTTTCCCCGTGTCTTTCAAATCTAAATGGAGTGAATCATGTGTGTTTGCTTCTTTTTATATCTTCTCGTGGCAACTGTGGGATTTTCTGCCCACGGGGTGATTGAATAAGATCTCCTATCTGATCAGGTTTCCCTATAGAGGTAGCCGAGGAGATTTGCTGTGGCCTTAGTGGCCCTTGGGTGATTCAGTGAAGGAGCTCTTTTCCCAGCTTCCACTAACGTGGAGACCTTGTAGGCCTTGTCCAGGATTTTCTCTGTGCGTGAGATGCTGTCTCCTTTGGGCCCCTCTAGAATCTTCACTGCGTTAAGACAGCCATCGCTGTTAGTGTATTCAAGCAAACTGGGACAGCTGCACTGTCCTGTCTTAACTGGGTTGACTTTTTGCTGGAAACGGGGTTCATGGTTTGTTTCTGCTATGCTTTTGTGCGTCCCGCCCCCTTTCCCAGGAAGCCCACATGCCAAGGCCTTACTGTCTTGGAGGTGGCCTGTGTGAGGCTTGGCACGGAAACCTTCCCAGCATTTACACAGGAGACTTTGTGAGCAAGGCGTAAGTGCATCTGCTGCATATATTGATCTGGCCTTCTGACCCAGAATGGGGCTTGTAGCTTTGCCAGGCCTGATGCATTTCTGAAGGCTCCTGGGCAGAGGAGCCAGTGGCCAGCCTGCCGCCTGGGTGGCAAGCCAGCCCAAGTTAAGAGGGACAGATTACTTTGGTTCTCCATAGCCTAAAATGTCATCTAGTTCATAGATTGAGTCAAATTGCCTGAAATCTCATGGACCTCTGCTGACTGGTTTCACTGGGAAGAAAGATTAGACCCTCTAATTCCCATGAAAGTTGTTTTAATAAAGAAATTACCATTGACCTGTCTTCCTTCTCTTTGGTCTATCTTTGGTCAAATAAGTGGATGGGAAAGGCCCTGAGTATTTGTGATGGTGGCTGGCATGAAGATGCAGTGGCTGTGGGGACCAGGAGATTCCTGGGGTCTGGGTTTTGTGCACTAAAATACAGGCGCGCACACACTGTCATGCGTGTCTACACATGCGTGTTGTCTAGCGTTGCTTAATAGAAACTGATCCTGCATTATGCTAATAGAGAGGAAAAAGTTTGCTTGGAAAATAGCTTCAAGGAGGCTAGGGTTGTTTGCCCTTCTGTTTAGAACTGCCCCCCTGTGCTTAGATATGTGCCTGTTGGAATCGAAGGTCCTGAGGATAAATCCCTCATGCCCACATTCGAAATGGATCCTGAGCCCTATTACTTGTTCCTGCCTCGCACATACTCTGCCCCACACTTTTACACAAATGCACTCACTCTCACATGCACTCACCCATGCACTCAGGCACTCGTGTACTCACACATGGGCGCACACTCTCACATATATGAACACACTCACTTTCTCACACATGTACTCACTAACACATGCACACATATACACATACTCACACTCATACATGTACTCACACATGTACACTCTCACACACACACTCACGTTCTCCCGTTCTTGGGCCTCCCAGATTTTATGGCTGCTGCCTGGTGGTATCTACAGTTCAGACTTTATCCTGCGCCTGTCATTGGCCTCTGCCCTTAGATCTCTCCCTAGCTCTCACCTCCTGGCCGGATTAAGGGATTGCATTCCCATCTCTCCCAGGAGCTGGGGGAAATAGTTCTTGACACCTTGATGGACCGTTAGATTAGAGCACCCTGGCGCACCGTGTGTAATCAGAGTCAGTGCACATTTTCTGGTTCATGTTCAGTTCAGGGAAATTTCCCCCTGTGGACTTTGTTGCTTTTTTTCTTTTTTAAGGGTAAACCCCAAAGTAATTGCTTTTCTGACATGTTGCATCACGAGTCTTAAAATTTATAAGCAAGCCAAGGAGAAAAGAATGGAGGAAAAGAGGCCACTTGGCAGAGTTGTGCTTTGGCTGTGAGTTCAGGAAGGAAGCTGTTTACATTATTATTTATTAGCTCATCAATCAGCCAATCAGTCCTCAGTATTTATTGAGTGTTCTGCTCATGGGGGGAAGTAGCGTGGAGTAGTAACATGCAGTCTGGGGGAGGTCGATACCAGCTGGACTGACTGGGGTTTTGATTTGTGCTGTGGAGTCCCCAGGCCGTAGGGGGACAGGGGGACTATTTAGTCATGCTCTTGCTTTTAGGTAAGGACGCAGCACAGCCAGAGGATATATTCAATTTAGATGGTAAATGATTCAGGGCAGAGTGTGTTTATGTGGTTATGGAAGCAGCCACAGAGTCTGGAGGGGTGGGCAGCCCTGTGCTCCGTTCCCAGCTTTGCCATTCACTGGGTCACCTTGGGTTGTGGCTTCCTCTCTCTGTGCTTTGGTTATGCCGTTTACTGAGAAAGTTGTACTGACCTCCAGGGTCCCTCCCAGTTCTATTAAACACAATTTTTTTTTGTGTGGAAAAAAAGCTAAGAGTTTTTTTCCCCTCCAGATTAATATGCAGGTACAAATGATTATAATATGTTTGCATTTATTAAGCAAAGTTCAAGTTGTAGTTGAGCCCTTCACCCAGGATGGGAGATGTGTGTGCTGTATACCCCTTCATTGTACCCACTAGGTGAGAACTTACCAATCTCCCTCTCTCCTCCTCCCTTTTCTTCTTTCTCTCCTCCCCTACCCACTTGAAAATAATTGTTTTTCTCATATGGGAGTGTAGTTGTTTATCTGTTGGTCTCAGTATTGAGTACATTGGTTACTTTTCCATTTTTGTGATACTAAGTTGAAGAAGAATGTTCTTCAACTCCATCCAGATAATTATAAAAGATGTAAAGTCTCCATATATTTTGTCTGAATAGTATTACATAGTATACATGTACCACAGTTTATTAATCCATTAATGAGTTGATGGGCACTTGGGTTGATTCCACATCTTAAGAGATTGTGAATTGAGCTGCAATAAACATTCTAGTGCAAATGTCTTTATGGTACAATGATTTTTTCCTTCTGGCTAGATACCTAGTAATGGGATTGTGGGATCAAATGGAAGGTCTACTTTTAACTCTTTGAGGCTTCTCCATACTTCTTTCCATGGGGCCTGTATTAGTTTGCAATCCCATGAGCAGTGTAAGAGTGTTCCCATCGTTAAACACAATTTAAGATCTCTAGGAATGGTGTCTAGGCTGGTGCTCCAGGATAATCTACTTGAATGTCTTATAAAAATCATGTCCTTATTTCCAACCTTGCACATTAGCAGTGTTGCTGTGGGAATGGTGGTGTTTGTTTCTGTAAATATGGTGTTGGTGCCAAGTCAAGTGCGTTTCATATTAGCTGAAATGCATGATCATTGGGGTTTATTCAGACTTTGTCATTAGGAGTTCTATCCCACAGGAATCTCATTTATTCTGTTGGACAAAAGCCAGTGACTTTTGAATGGTGCCTCCCAGTCCTCTCCAAGCTGGTACTGGGAGGAGGCCTAGTTGTGAGCACGCACTGACCAGCTGAAGGTGGGAGACTTTACTGATTCTTTCAATGATGAGCTTGTAGTGGGGAGCTTGCAGCGCTTCCAGGCAGGATGGGAGCCCTTAGCATGACCAAGGAAGGGTGGAGCTAGAAGACAGGTGCATGGTGGTGGCCTCATGACAGGAGGTGGTGGCCTCATGTGCCATTGAAAAGCTGTCTCCTCCATGTTTACAGGAATCTCAGGAAGCAAAGGGTCACACTCTGTGATCACCAAACTGTCAGGAGCCTTCATATTGATGTGATTCATGGTAGAGGAGGAATCTCTTGGCTATGTTGAAGTCATGAGAATTCAGGGAAAGTTGCAAGGACTGCCAGAGCCAGGGATGTGTTGCTCATTTCCTTAAAGCCAGGACAGGGAAACATAACCAGCAAGCTATAGTTATGGGATTATGTCATTTTTTTTCCTTAGATTCTGAAAGCTCACACCTTTGGGACACATAGATTAAAATAGTTCATAATGTCAGTTAACTGGCTAGGTAATAACGCAAATTATGTTTTTCTGGAAACAAAGTATCTCATGTTATCTCATTTAATTCCTTTCCAGCCAATGTTTAAGACAAAAATGTCGTCAGAATTTGGGAACCTGTCAATGGTTGGACAAGTGAAATTGATGGGGCAAGGTCTCAAAATCTAGGTCTTTTGCATTCCAAGCCAGTACTTTTTCTGATACCATCTCAAAGCTTAAGAATTTGAACTCCAGAACCTTCTAACACTTTGAATTAGCTCCTCAAGATGGTCTCACCTCTAGGCTAGTCTGCATCTCCCATATTTCTAGGTGGGTAATCCTGTCTTCTTGTTTATCATCCATTCTTTCCATATTGCATGGTAAAATGAAAAAAATGATATCACAAGTCTGGCTCAGGATGTCTGGTTTGACTCTAGCAAGAAGAAATATTTTTATATCCACAAGATCCTTGCCATGTTTTCAGGGTCCCATTCTCTCAAACTCTATTTCTAGGAAATTATTAAGAGTCACATTTTATGAAAGGAAAATTTAATATGTAAAACCTCTAGTTCATGAGTTAGAGAAATGAGTGATTATTCACAATGAATGAAGGATGTGAAGTTGATTATCCTGACGGTTTTTTTCATTTCAAAAATGTGACTTCAGATTTCTAGGCTCCTTTTAAATAGATGAGCACCCTGGTATGTTTTGAACAGATTTCATTGACAACCTGCTGTTCTATAACTTTTTCTTCCTCATTTCATTCTAATTTTTTTTTCAACATTTTCTTCTTTTGGACATTTTCCTTGTTTAACTCACCAGCAAATGTTTGAGTATATACTCTGTACAAGAAGAATACAAGCCAACCACTGGCTTTTGCAAACTTACAATGTAATTGGAGAGACAGGTTAGGGATACGTGGGATTTATAATGAGAGGATTTACAGGACAGTTTCAGAGAACCATATAAGAACTGTAATAAGACAGTGCATAACTCATCACCACATGAGCCCCGGAGGGCACTGGTGGTGGTCAGAGAGGAGGAACTCTTCTCCATGTTCAGTGATGGATGAGTTAAGAGTTGAGGGGAGCGGTTGAATCACCATGAAATCTACATTGTGTTTGACAGATTGTTAGTGGACTGGTTTGCAGAGAGTTCCTATAAGTGACAAAGTGTTACAAGGTCAGAAAGGCAGGTTAGGGATGTGACCAAGGTCCTAGTTCTATTACTATAACCTAATCTTCCTTTACATTTGACCTGTGAAAGGTTTCTAATATGATCAAAGATCTTCTCCAGACCCCAACTGGCTAATGGCATAGAATAAAATTGAATTCCATCTTGAGGAATCTTGCTCTTGAGTTAATAATAGTAATCCTTATGTTTTTCAAAGGGCTTTTATATCTATTATCTCACTCTAAACTCTCCAGGCAGGTGAGGAACGATCTCTTTCTATCTTATGATGTAACTGAGGTCCAGAGGAGTTAACAGGCTTGCCCAAGATGACACAGATGATTTGTGATGAAATTGAGATATGACTTAGGTTTTCATGGTTTATTCAAAAGTTTTAAACAGCGATATTGACAATCTTTATGGTAATTTAGAAAATAATAATTACATGATAATACAGTATAGTTGCCTAAAGCACTATATACAGAAATGGAGCCTGGGGCAGGGGCCTTGGATTTTGGGGTCTGAAGGTAGAACTGATTTTTAGTGTCATTGCTCTTTCAAGTTTATTGAAAGTAGGATAACTGTCAAAAAGTCTTTGGAAAATGGTAATGTCATCTAAGTCAATAGCTAAAATCCTCCTGAAACTCAATTATCCACCTTCTAAGGTGCAATTTTCTAGTGGGTACCCCTGAAATCTTGATATTAATAATTTGTTTAGTTAGTGGTTAATGTACAAATGTATCTGTGTCAAAGGATGAAATTTGAAGTCAGTGACAGTAAAGCAAACTCTCTCAGATCATTTTTTGCTAAATAAATGTCTATTTTCTTTTCTGTCAAACCCAACAGAGACTAATTCAAACTGGTAGCATTAGCAAAAAGGGACATTTTTTGACTGATGTGACTGGGAAGCCCCAGGAATAAAAGAGGTCCAGAAGCTGTATGGAAGATTTTGTTTCATGAGATAAAGTCTCACTCTGTGGCCTTAGGTAGAATGCTGTGGCATCATCATAGCTCACAGCAACTTCAAACTCTTGGGCTTGAGTGATCCTCTTGCCTCAGCTTCCCAAGTACCTGGGAGTACAGACATGTGCCCTACGTCCAGCTAGTTTTTTCTATTTTATTTATTTATTTTTAGTAGAGATGGGGGTCTTGCTCTTATTCAAGCTGGTCTCAAACTTCTGAGCTCAAGCAATCTGCCTGCCTCAGCCACCCAGAGTGCTAGGATTACAAGGGTCAGCCACCACATCCATCCTGGATGGAAGATTCTGTTTGTCTGGCTTTGCCCTGTCATGACCTTGTTGCCTTTAGACCCCACAGAGTCTTTTCCCCAGCAGCACTAGGGTTACTTGCCCTTAGCGTTGGTAAACACAAATAAATGAACAGGACACTCATTACATGGTCATCTCTCACAAACTGTCTTTGGTCCTCTTGGATAACAGGATTGTCCTGGGTCAGTTACTGGGTCCAGGGATGGGACTTTCAGACTAAGCAGGCTAGTTAATGTGTCTAGACTGGTGGGGAGGAAGGAAGTGAATTAATTCGTAACTCCACCTGAATCACACAGAGTAGGAAAGGAAGGTTCCAGAAGGAAGAAAGCTATTTTATCAGAAGGGAATGCTAGCAAGGCAAAAAATGTTAGCTGTCCTCTGTCCTCTGGTCTTTGCATCTTGTACACCATTGTAAGTCTCCTATGCAACCAGTCAGGGAAGGAACGTGTCAGTGAATCCCAAACCATGGCTTTGGTTTCCCTCTAAATATAAATGGAGAAGCACAGTTGTTTCAATATTTTATGCTGGGTTGTACAAGTCTCACCATCTGTAAAATGGGATAATAATAGCTACCACCTAAGATTTGGGATGATTCAATGAGGTAGGCATGTAAAGTCTTTAAATGCTATTCTTGGCATAGAGCAAAGGCATAGTACCTATTACCCTGTTTCCCCGAAAATAAGACATCCTCCAAAAATAAGACCTACTTACGGGAAAGATAAGATGTCCCCTGAAAATAAGACCTAGCGCATCTTTGGGAGCACACCTTAAAATAAGACACTGTCTTATGTTCGGGGAAACAGGGTAGTAGCTGCTTATTTTATCTTAAATTATATGACCTCATCTCAGTAGATGCTTGCATGAGCCAAGGTCAAGCTTGAAAAAGCAGTTTCCCCAATCTCTCTGCATCCCACTTTCTCTGGGCTGAAAGTGTCCATTTCTGCTAAACAGCTAGTGATTTTTTTTTTTTTTAAAACCCTATGTTCCCATGGTCACGCAAACCATTTTCGTCATGAGCAAATTTAAATTTGCATTCTTGTCTTGAAGAACTAGCAAAATTTTCTTTTGAAGGAAGGAAGATGATGAAAATATGGGCTGCAATATGTTCTCTCTGGCAAAGGCGAAGCGTGCGCCTGTCAGGCCTGCCATCCATGATGGGGCAAGTTGGAGTGCATCTCTGCTAAAAATGAATTGTACTGTGGCTTTGCGGAGCTTAATAGTGGTTTGGAGAACATATGTTACTGGTTCAGGTAGCAGTTCTCATAAGATTCTGTGCCAGAATAGGAAGTCTAATGGAACATATGGTGTTTTGCCTGGTCATAATCAAAGGTCCTGGAAACATGATTGATGAAGATCATGTGGTTTGTATCGCGTGGGAAGACTGAGTTGTGATGTCAAGGTAACCCTGGCCTATAACTCATTGTATTGAGTCCTCTTTATAACCCTGGATATTGAAATCTGCCCCTCACAGTCTAGACCTACAGTGGTAATTTTCCGAGGGATAGATTGAGTTCATCTTTCCCACCCCCTCGTGTACACCCAGTTTTAACAATTGATTGTGCCTTAATGACTCCCAAATCGTGTCTTTGGTTCAGGCCTTTACTAAAGCTCCAGATGACCACAAATTCAAATGCAGATTCAAATCAAATTCAGATCCTCCCCCCACCCCCCCACCCCCGCTTGTCCTGTGACTATCTCAAAACTCTGCTCACCTCAAATGTGGGATGTGTGATTTTTCTCCCTGGTCTGTGTGTTGCACCCTGGTTGGTGGCAGTGCCATTGAGCCTGCCATCCTGGGGTTCTCCTCTCTTTCCCACCTTGTCCAGTTAACCATGGGCTGTGCTCTTCTGCTGCCTCAGTTTCTCTCTAATCTTCTCCCCACTCCCGGTCTCCAGGCCTCTTATCGCCCACATCTGGGCTCCCTGCCAAGCCTCCCGTCTGTCCTTCCTATTCCTGGGCTCTTTTCACTATTGTCTGTTCTCTGTGCTTTTTCTAGAGTGGTATTTATAAAATGAAGGTCTCTTTATCTGCCTAAAATCCTCCCAATTGTACCTAATTTTACATAGGATAAGGATTAAGCTTTTTAGTAGACCATATTAATCACCTAAAGATCTGGTTTGTCAGGATCTGGAAGCATTTTCTTCAAAAAAAAAAAAAAAAAAAAATCTGGCCTCTGCCTCCTTCCCACTCACGTCCCAATATCCTACCCCCATCCCTCTAAATTCATATTCTTAGCACTGGACTGTGTCTGTCGCCTACAGACACCATGCGGGCTCACGCCTAGGCACTTTGGAAGGTACTCTTTCCACTATCTGGATTACAATTCTTTCTACCTTTTTCATTTTCTCTATTTCATATAGAGAGAGTGCCCCCCCAAAATATATACATATTTTAAGAAAGGAAAAAAGGTATTAAAATTTTAATACTCCAAGTCACATAGGATTTGTGCAATTATGAGAGAGAAAGGACCCAGTATACATAACAAATGTTATTGGCACACACTGAGTATTACAATTTTAATCTTTTTTTTTTTTTTTTTCTTGAAGTGTGTATACAGTTTGGGGGCACCGTCTATATATATATATGTAGCATTTCTATTATTTCACTTAACACTCTATGATATTTGACTTTTGTATCTACTTCCCTCAGTGGATTGCAAGTGCCTTGTAAGAACAGAGTACTTCCCATCCACTGAACTCATATTGACCAAGCATCTACCATTTTCCAGACACCATTTTAATGGGATGAATAAGACAGGGTTTCTGCTTGCATTCTCCTAGGCAAAGACAAAAATAAACACATTGAAAATTAGTAGAATGACAAGTGCCCCATAGTGAATTAAGAACGGTTATTTGGTGACAATGCTGGTGACAGCTTTAGGGTGGGTGGTGCATGAAGCCTTCTCAGAGGAGGTGGTATTTGAACTGAGGGTGATTTGAAAGAATGAGCCAATAGTGGACAAGTCATAGGCAGGACCCCCCAAGATGAGTAAAGGCTCCAGAGCAGTGGTTCTCAACCTTCCTAATGTCACAATGTATTTTCATTGTTACAAAGGGGTCATGACCCACAGGTTGAGAACCATTGCTCCAGAGCCTGTGATGTACTCAATAGACTTGGTAATTGATTGACTTCCTGACAGTTTGGCACTGGGCCAGATTCTAGAAGGCATTTTTGTTAAGTTCAGTGTAGAGTTTGTAGCTCATTAGGGATATAAGAAGCCACGAAAAGCATTTAGGTGGCCCTGCATTGAAGGGTGTGGCACTTCCAACCATGTGTTGGAAGAAATCAGGGCACAGAGGCAGGGAGCGAGGTCTGGGGAGCTAGTCCAGACAGAGTTTGTAGAAAATGGCCCTGAGCCATTGTGCCGAGGGCTGTCTTGTTGATCAGAGAGGGAAGAGAAAGAGTAGCTTCCCAGCAGAGGAACAAGCTTGGGAATTCAGGAGGAATGGGGGCTGCTCAGAGGGGGGACATATTGAGCTGAAGGAGGAGGGGAAGGTGCTGCGTGTCCTGGAGCAGGCGGGTTGCTGGCAAAATGAAGATGTTGCAGATACACCTGGGAGGACCTGGCTGGAGCTCCAGGCACTGAGGAGTCCCTCTAGTTTCTAGGACAGGACTGATATCTCAGGCAAGGAGTTGGGAGATTTTATTGTGGAGCCCAGGGGGTAGAGGGCCAGATTAGAGTCAGGTATAAAAATGTGGGTGGGTGGTGAAAGGCAGCACAGGGGCATGTAGTAAGAGAAGGGGAAGAGGGGTTAATTCTGGAACATTCTGAAGCGAGAGTCATCAGGACCAGACAATGGATGGATGACAGAGACCACAGAGTGCTGGCGTCTTAGGGACCATGACACAAACAAACCCTTTTGGGTGGGAAATACCCTTTGGAGAAGAATAGGCTGCAAATGAGTGAGGGCCACCGAGCTGAAGGTGCTGATGGTGTAATAATGACATTGGCCAGCACAGGATGGAGGCACAGGCTGGGTTAGGTTGGGTTCAATTTGGGGGTAAGGGGCCAGACCTATGAGGCACAGGGATCCTGTGACTCCACAGGAAGGCCTGGTGTGGAGAGGTGCATTCTCATGGCCATGGTTAGAATGAGTTTGATGCAAGGTGGCGTTTGTACCAGATCAATGCCACCTTGACGTACGAATTAATTTTCCTCACATTGAATGCACCACATGGCCTCCTTGAAGCAG
This sequence comes from Nycticebus coucang, assembly GCF_027406575.1. Taxonomy (NCBI): domain Eukaryota; kingdom Metazoa; phylum Chordata; class Mammalia; order Primates; family Lorisidae; genus Nycticebus; species Nycticebus coucang. The sequence goes on from NC_069799.1 coordinate 58,481,504, forward strand.
CCTTGGAGTGTTTTTGCTAGATACAGGTTAAATGCAATTCCATTAGCTGAGGGCACTCCCTCACAGACTTCTGTAGGGCACATGGAGCTTGGAACATGTGTATGCAAACTATTACTGACCTTTCCAAAGTGGCTGTATGTAGCCATTGCACGTGTGTGTGGGGGGGGGCACTTACTACAGCCACATAACAAAATGCCCCATACTTTGTGCCTTTTGAAGTACAAGCAACTACTTTGTTACACTCACCAAATTTATGGGTCAGTCGTTCTGACAGGACACAGTGGAAATGGCTTGTTGCTATGCCGTTGGTGGCTGGGGTGACTGAATATCGAATCTTCAGGAGGCATCTTCACTCACATGTATGGTGGCAAGTGATGCTGTGAGATGGACCTCAGCTGGTTCTGTGGCTGCCAATGTTTGCTAGAACCTCCCCATGTGGTGTAGGCTTCCTCAGAACATGGCTGCTTTGAGGTAGATGGATTGCCAGGGTGGTCCAGGGTCCCACATTAAGAATCTGAGCTGGCAAGGCAGAGCTACATGACCTTCAGAAGTCACTCAGACTTGCTTCTGCTGTGTTTTCCTGGTTACAAACAAACAAGTCACGGGGTTCCAACCAAGTTTCCTTGGTTAGATTTAAAGCAAGAGAATATAGACTGCCTCTTGATGAAAGGGACATTGGCATGGTTTAAGACATGTTTAAAGGTACCACAGTGTGTGTTCATTCTGTGTAACCTGATTTCATGTTCCTGGAAGGTCTTGTCTTTTATGAATTACTCACAACCTAAGAGACTTTATTCTGAGGGAGCACTCCAAGGTTATATATGGAACCAGCACATTGTACCTCATGACTGCATTATTGTATACAGCTATGATTTAATAATAAAAAAAAAAACCCTTCCTCTTATAAAAAAAAAATTAATTGATTAAATGACCAAATGGTGAGTTGATATGTGAAGCCAATTTTTTTTTTTTTTTTGGCCTACTGGCAAAGAATTACATTTTGAGTTTTCAGATTTTCATCCAGACTCTGAAGATCTAGGAAGAGCCCGTGTCTGGTGCATGCTGTGCCTTCAGAGAACACCCAGAGAATGTGGCCATCCTGAGGAACAGTCTGATCTGCCTGCTCTATGACCTCTGAGGTCCCGGGTTTAGTTCTCATCAGCAATTGGGAACTGAGAAGGCAATACCTTGCTTCTTTCACATGCTCGGTCGTCAGACTAATAACTTGTTTTGTGTCGTTATTGCCTGTGTGTCAAGGTAAAAGAAGGGACATGGCTTGGTATTAGGACTGAAATGCTTTTTGCCCCCCTTGTGAGGAGTGTGAACATAATTGAGCTGTAATGAACATGGCTAGGGTCATTTCCAGGGATTAATGAACAGGAGAATGTGTTCATGGCCTGAGGCTGAATCTTTGGTCATTAACCTTGTTGGTCATTAATATTGGCTGGGAATGCTTTATGCTACCCTGTTACAACTGGTGCCGTATGCTGCTACGATCGGGAAACATGAACATTACCTGTGTCAACAACTATTTGTTTTCTCTCCATCCTCCTGGGTTACTGAGAAAGCACCAGGGGAGGGCACATTTGAAGCCAAATCCCTTTAAAATGTGCATTCTCTTCTGCATTTATTTAGTTTTTAATTTTTCTCATAAAAAATGCTTTAAAACTCAGACTCTGTATCTAAATGGAGCAATTAGTTATACGGTCTTTTCAGAGTAAAATCTGTGATTATTTTGAGGATTGCTTTGACTGTCTTCTTTCTCCTCAAAAGGGGCAAGCGCTGGCTTTCTTTTTCATTTCTAGTCTCGTCTCTTTCCTTCTCTTCTTTCTCTCCTCTCCTTCCCTTCTCTTTTTAAAACACTAACGGAGGGTCTCAATCAGAGATGTCATGAAACATACTGAAGATATATGGACATATGTGTAAATACCACCTGGTCCCTGCTTGCAGGAAGTTTACAGTTTAGTTGGAAAGGACAACAACAAACAAACACACACTTCCTATACAATGAGATCATAGTTATGGCAGAAAAATATTGAATGTGCACAGTGCGAGACCTCAAAAGCGGAGCTGATGTTTTTGGTGAGTTTTGGAGGATTAAGGTGGGTGTCAGTGGTGGACTGTTTCAGGTACAGGGAACATCCAACAAAAATGCAAGTGGGAGAGTCACATGCCCCAGAAAATATGTGATATTTTGGTACAGGGAGGCCAAAGGTATAGGGAGGAGGAAGAAACCAAAATCCTGGCTGGGGGCAGACAAAACATGTCTTCTGAACAAATGATGAGAAATCTGAACTGTATCTTGAATTTTACAAATGGTTGTTAATGATTTTAAGCAGGGAAGGTCATCATCAGAATTGTAGAAATATCAGGCTGAAAATAACAATGGAAGAATGGGTTGAAGGAAGGGCTGAACCCAAGGCAAGGGAATCTGGACAAGAAAATGTTGAAGTTGTACAACTGAGCAATGAAATGGGCTTGAACTGGTGACCCACCAGTGAAAGCAGAAGAAAGAGGGTGTATTCATGAGCTGTATGTGGGGACTGCAGTAGGGGTCATGTGTTGACTCCCATTAATAACGAAAATAAATACTGGCTGGAAACAGCGTTAGCGTAGGGAACTTCCCTCATTCACATAGTAGGTATAAAAGTGGGGTGGTCTTCAGGCTCCATCTATCCTTGTCCCTTCGGCTCTGTTGTCTCTACTTGTCTGTGGGCTTTGTCTTCCTGTGGTCTGACTTTTCTCCTGTGGTCACAAGACCACTGATAGCAGCAACTGTTCCATGTGTTTCTTTGCTAAAGTCCCAAAGAGGAGAAACATTTTGTTCCTCAAAATGGGAATAACACACTCTTTCTTTCCTTTGAGAGGGCCAACTCAGGTCATCTGCCCAACCTAGAAAAAAGTCAAGTACTGACTGGCCTAAGCTTGATGTCTTACTTTGTTTTTTGCTGCTGCAACAAAATTCTACGGACTGGGTATTTTTTTCCCCACAGTTCTGGGGACTGGGAAGTTCAAGGCTGAGGGGCAGGACTGGGCTCTGGTGAGGACCTTCTTACTGTGTCATCCCGTGATGGAAGGCAGAGGTGGTGGAACCAGAGAGCATGAGGGGATGAACTTGCCCTTTTATAAAGACGCCAATTCTACCTGTGAGAGTAGGGTCCTAGTGGCCTGATCACCTCTTAAAGATACTAGGTCTTAATATTATTACAATGGTGATTAAATTTCAACATGAGTTTTGGAGGCAACAAACATCCAAACCGTAGCACCTAGGATCCTGAACTGGCCATGAGCCCAGAGGCATGGCATCCCTGTGCTTAGTAGTATCCATACCTACTGCTGCAGCTAGGAACAGGGACAATTCCTATGGTCTCACATAAAGGGGAAGGAAGAAGGTGGGTGTGGTTGCTGCATAGGCTACCAACAGGGTCCCTGATTGGAGTGCAAGGAGGGCACTGAACCCACCCAGGAGAATTGAAAGAAGAGGAAGGTTAGTGTGTGGGAGCAGGAACCATGTCTCACCTACCATTGATTCTTTAGCTCTTATCTCAGTGATTAGCATGTAGTAAATGCTCAGTAAACATTTCTTGGATGAATAAAGGCATCTAGGAAGGGATGGCACCTAAACTTGAAGGGGAAGTTTCAGGCAGAATTAAAGTATCATTGAAAGTAAGGAATCATACAGTTGCATGATATATTATAGAAAACTCAAAAACCTTAGAGTTGCTGGAACAAAAATCCAAGACAGGAAGAAGCAGAGGTTGGGGCTAGAGGGGTGAGGAAGGAGGGTGGTCTGCTCCGGAGCTTCATCCCTGTTCTGCAAATATGAGAAACAGTTGAAAAGTTGTAGGCAAGAGAACAGTCACATTTGCATGTTAGTGATGATGTGTAGAACACTGCAGCTGGAACACAGGTAAGAAATGTGTAGGTGAAATCAGCAGTTGATTAGCATTGATTGTGCATGCAAGATGAAGAGGGGCGGTGAAGGATGACCTCAGATCTTCAGGTCAAGGAAAGAACAGGTTTCAGATGAATAATGATACCTTTGAATATGTTCATTTTAGGGACTGTGAGAGATTCTGGTGGTGGTATTTAGCTGTGGTCAGACATACAGGTGTGAAGCAGGGGAAAATTCCTAGACAGGACATGCTTAGTCAAGGTCACCAGTATTCACGTGGTGATTAGAAGAATGAGAAAGATGGAAACCATCCAGGGAATGTGTCCTGGGAGGATCCCTGAGCCACAGATGGTTCACTGAAGGGAGTGGAGAGATAGGGAGAGCCCAGGGGAAAGGCAAAGATAGAAACAGTCACCCAAACCTACTTCTTCTGTGTTCTGGTATTCAACAGCACGGTAAGGAAATTACAGCTAAAAATAATTTATTGTATATTTCAAAATAGCTAGAAGAGAAAAAAAGTGATCCCAGTGCAAAGAGAAGGTCAGTGTTTGAGGTGATAACCCACTTACCAGGATTTGATCCTTATGTAGTGTACACATGTATCAAAATATCATGTGTACCCTGAAGATATGTACAACTATGATGCATCAATAAAAAATACCAAAGAAAAGGAAAAAAAATACAAGATTAGTCAGAAAGATGAAAAGTCCAGGAGAGTATACTGTCTTGGATAAAAAGGAAGTAGACTTTCAAGAAAGAAGTGATCAAGACTTAAGTGAAACAGAGATTAAGGAAAATGAAAACTAATAAATGCTTACTGGGTTTGCCAATCAGATGGCTGTGGTGGCCTTATGGTGAGGTGCTTAATGAGTGTGATCAACAAGAGCCAGGTTGCAAGTGAATGAAGAGGGGAAATAGAAAATATGCGAGTAAACATAGTAAGAAGACATTTCCAAGAGATGGAGGACAGATGTTGGATGGTGTCCTGAAGAGAAGGAGGAAATGAGGGAGAGATTTAGAGAAGGAGAAATTATATAGATTCAATTGAAAGATGACCAGTCTGAGCAGAGGGCAATCCTGGCAGAGTTTCCCCTCATGGCTTCAAGATGGCTGTAGCAACTTCAAGCGCCATGTCTCTTGCATCTGTATACAAAAGCAGAAATTGGAGGAGGCGTGAAGAGAGCTTTTCTTGTGGCTCTTTATTTTTTATTAAGGTGGTAAATCTCTTCCGGAAGTTTCCTGGAACATTGTCCTTTATTTGTCACTGGCCCAAACAGGGCCATTTATGTGACACGTGACAGGTTATCACACTCAGATCCCACTCCTAGCCCCCCTCCAGAATGCCTTGCTGAACTAGAGAGGCTGGGGATCTAAAATATGCATTTCCTGGCCTCTCTTGAAGCTAGGGTTCTAGGGTTCCCCCATGTAAGCTCACCAGCACCAGATGAGGAGAGGTAAAGTGAGCCACTTGAAGTAGCAGTTGCAGATTGGATTTTCTTACAAAAATGTTAGCTTCTTCTGGACCAGCTCTTGTGGAAGTGGCAGTGTCTGATCTCTAGTATTAGAAGTGGTAGCTTGGTGACAATAGTGCCATTTCCGCTGTAATAGTCCTGAGATGTGACTGGGCATTTCTATTGGGTCTGCAGTAAATATGCTTTGTTATTTGGTTTCCCTGTATGTTCTGAAACTGTCTAATCCTTAGTAATAAATCTCTTTGTTTAAACTTATTAGAGTGGATTTTGTTGTCTGCAACTAGGAACTCTGAACAATGTACAGGGCTACTGTAGCTATCCTGAGAGCTAGGGAAGAGATTAAGCCTGGCATTTTTAGTGTCTTTCAGTAGGGTGGAAGGTGCAGAGTAATGACAGCTGTGTAGACGACCAGAAGGATTTTCTACAGATAAGTGTGGACAAAGATCCGTGGCAAGTGCCTTCTTTTATTTAGTAAGTGAGTTTCCAAGGGAGTTATTGAAATATTTAAAATATAGCCATCATTTTATAAACATAGTCTACCTGGAAGAGCTCTTTGCACACAAAATGAACCTATTTCATCTCTGATCATGATGTGGACGCCAGTCAAACCATTGTCCAAATTGGAAGAATGACAGTTAATAAAATAGTTAGAATTTGATGAGCTCAAAGAAAAGAGTAAGAAAAAGAAAAAAGAACCAAAAGACATTGCATTTTATAAATATTATTATAATTTCTGTGACAATGAGGTAGACAATATGGTGAAGATGTTTTTGAAACTCATAGTGTAGATATTTAGCCATCCCAATATTGGATCCAAATCTTTTGTTTTTTTTCTATTTTTCTTTTTTTGAGGCAGTCTCATCTATGTCACCCTGGGTACAATGCCTTAGTGTAGCTCACAGCAACCTCGAACTCATGGGCTGAAGTGATCCCCCTGCCTCAGCCTCCTGAGTAACTGGGACTATAGGTGCCTGCTATGTCCAGCTAATTTTTCGATTTTTAGTAGATACAGGGTCTCACTTTTGCTCAGGCTGGTCTTGAACTCCTAAACTCAGGCAATCCACCTGTCTTGGCCTTCCGAGGATTACAGGGATGAGCCACTGCACCGGGACTCAGATCCAAATATTTTTAACTACTAATACCATTATTTTGCAAACTAATTTTGTTAGCTTTTGAAAACTAATACTTGGACATGGTAAAGAAAATTAAAAATATAATGGGATATATAATGAAAAACAGATTTGCCTAGCACCTGGGGTTTTCAATTATTTATTTTCTTGTGTATCCTTTTGGAAAATTCTCTGTGCACATGCAAAGTCCTCCCTTGTCAGTTCCTATAGTGTCACCTCATTCTTTTTAAAGGCTTCCAAGTATTCTATTTTATGAATGACTCAATTTCTTTAATAAACCCCTTGTTGATGAACATGTCAGTGGTTTTCAACATTTATGTAATTACAAACAATCCTGCGGGGAACGTTTGTGTGTTTATATCTTTGTGCAGACGGCCTGAGTATACTGTAGGATGGATTCTTAGATAATGTTGGATCAAGGGCATAGCATTTTCCATTCTTATAGATATTGTTAAATTACTCTCTTCAAAAGACCACCATGCAGATTTGTTTTGTTAAAATTCTATTTTCGAAGCTCTAGGAAAATAAGAACCAATTCTTCTGGGCCAGTAGGAAGTATGTGAAGAGTGAGCTGTTCTCCAAAGGGTGTTTAGAATCTTACTGTATAAACAATCATGGCATTAAATGTCTGCAAAATTCAAGTGGCAAATGAGCAGTGAATATCAATTACGCATCTGCCACATCTCAAAGGCAGATGGCCTTTTAATTTTATATCCCAAAAATTATACCCAAATTTCATTCCCTCCCTTAGACTGCTCCCCCTCCTTTCTTACTTTCACTGAGAAAATGGTTTGTGACACTTTTCAAATATCAAATTAATTTTAACCTCAAGCACAAAGAAACTATATAGCACATTTTACTAAGCAGATATCTGGAACTGGGATGTAATCCACAAATGCATATTGAGTTCTGATAATGGTTTAATACTGGGGAGTTCTATATAAGAAAAACCATAAGACATGGGCCCTACCTTCAGTGACCTTACCCTCTAGGCTGGGAAATCGACATACTGTATAGCACTTATCTGATGAAGGCAAAATGAAAAGGTGTGTTTAAGTGCTCAGCTGTATAATTTAACTATCATGCTTAGAAATAAAAGGAAGAGATTGCTTTGGGTAGGAGCCGTCGGGCCTCTCTAAGAAACAGATGGGTATTGGCTTCGGTTTTGTGGCTGCCATAAGCAAATAGAACTGATGAGGATTGGGCTGGAGGGTGTCTGACAAGGAACAGACCAGGGAAAGTGTGTGATTGGCTGAGGCAGCTTTGGGTGGATGCAGGGAGCCACATAGGAGAAGGCCATACATGGCTGGAAGGAAGTAAGAAATAATAAAAGTGGGCTATACCAGAAAGGTCATTTGGGGGAAAGATGAGGCATAGTGTACCTAACAGTGTGGGTAGAACCCAGATGGTCTCATCTGGCCTCTGATTCAGCCATTTGAATCGGCACTGGAACCTTCTACATGTCCTGCTATGTTCAAGGCTTTGTGACTTTATCTGTCGAGCCTGCAGTAGGAGAGCTGTTTTCCAAGACTTGGAGAGATGTTCAAGAAGCATTTCTTCAACTAGAGAGTGGGGTAGTGAGGGAGGAGGACGCGGATGTTGGGGAGACAGGTGGGGGGCTCTTGCTGAATCCCAGATATGGAGCCACATAAGGCTGTGCTGGGGGTGCATTTGTGAAAATAGACAAGATGAGGAGTGGGGCGCAAGAGAGGCTTCCAAGCTGGGAGCCACCACGGCCTCGGTGACACGTGAGGAAGGTGCAGGGAGAGTCTGTGACCATCCCGCAGGTACTCACAGAGGGTCTGCTGTGTTGGAAACCCCATGCTGTGTGCTGGTGAAAGTGAAGAGCTGACCATTAGCACCCCATTCAGGGAGTCATTGGGGGAGGAAGTTGAAGCCCAATGAAGGAGGAAGAGTCAAGTGTATCACAAGAGGAATGACAAAACCAAATAAGGTGAGAGCCCAGGAGAGGGCTAAGGAGAATGCTGTGGAACTTCAGAGAGGAAACAGGTCCTAGTGGGCTATGGAGCCAGGGAGACACCCAAGGTGGTGACTTTGAGGACCCATTAAAGTGTGGTTTGCAGGGTTGGGAAGAGGGGCTGGGAGAGCAACTCCCCGGCACAGAGCAGGGAGGGTACAGGTCCTGGGGGAGGAAATCAGACCAGAAGGCATCTTCTTTCAGTCTTTGAATTCGAGGCTGAGAAATGCTCTTTGGAATAGGAAACACACAAGGATTCACTGCAGATTCCCGAGCAGAGAGTTAGCTGGTGCAAGGGCTTTTCTGGGGAAAGGAAATAAATGCTAGTGGGCTGGCCGGTGAGGAAATGATGACAGGAGTTCAGGGAGGCATCGGAAACCAGAGTGGTGAAAATAAGTCACCATTAGACCCTGAGCTAGGAGAGGTGTGTGGCGGGGATAGAGTTTTACATGCCAGCTTGATAGAGAGGACATGGGCTACACTGGTGCTTCTCAGAACTTGGATGGCCTAAGAACCACCTTGGGAGTTGGTTTTAGAATCTGTTTCAAGGCCAGCCTTGGTGGCTCAAACCCATAACCCTAGCACTCTAGGTGGCCAAGGCAAGCTCAGGAGTTCAAGACGAGCCTGAGCGAAGTGATACCTGTCTCTACTAAAAATAGAAAAACTAGCCAGGCATTGTGGTGGGCACCTGTAGTCCCAACCACTTGGGAGGCTGAAGAAAAAGGATTGCTCAAGGCCAAGAGATTGAGGTTGCTATGAGCTACAACAATGCCACGGCACTCTACTTTGGGTGACAGAGTGAGACTGTCTCAAAAAAAAAAAAAACTTTTAGGGCCTTCAGCCCTGAAAGTCTAATTCCCTGGGTCTGTGGTAGCTCCATATATGTGTGAGTTTTTTAAAACCATTTCAATTCTGTGACTTGGTGCCTCGGGGACTGCACGCTGAGACATTCTCTGTCCCCTAACATCCTCAACATGTGAACCACCTGTGATTGGAAGCAAGACTTGTGTCAAATGCTGTTTTGTTTTTAAGGGAAAAGGAGGTTGTAAGGAATGGCAAGTATCGGGGAGGATATTACAATCCTTCAGATACGTGAACACGTGCATATATGCTGAATGAGTTTTCACGGTGGTTCTCCACGCTCACGGCCGCCCACACATAGTGCTTTGGAGGGTAATTGACCAATGGTTATTTGATCATATTTTCAATTAGCTTAACACCAATTTGACCAGCTGCTTCCATGCCAACCTGGTTTTGTCAGTATCCTGTGATTACAGGATGGTCATTTGCCAGCGTTCATCAGGAAGACCCGTGTGCCAATATATTGTTCCCTAAAAACATGCTTCCCTTCAATGCTGGAACCTTTTTGAAGAATGCCCTGGTCCTTAAACCTGAAAATAAACCCCAGAGAGGTATAGTAACTACTCAGAGTTAAAAGACATATGCGTGGGGGGCGATTTTTTTTTCTTTTTTTTTTTTTTAGAGTTAGCTCTACCCTATGAAAGCAGCCTGTGTTTTCCCCACAATCTGCTCCTGCATAATTTTAGTCAATTTTTCTAATTATGGTAACCGAACAAGAAAAATCCAGACTGCTCAAGGAAAAAATAATAATACATTGATAGTCGATAACTGTGCCAGAGAAAATGAAACAAAGACAAGATGTAAATGTTTTTGTGCAAGTTATCATGGTCACATTTCTCTCCCCTCACTTCCCAAAGTCATTTAAAAGAGTGTCATTCAAGACCAATTAAAGGGATTTGGACGAGAGGCTTTGAGTTTATCGTTGGTATCAATCAATAGTGCAATTTGGTCATGCAGAGGGGGTTGAAATGCTCTTCAAAAATGGCTTCGTTTCATTATAACTGAAGGGTTAGAAAGGAAACCTGAGCAAGTTCTCCTTTGTTTGAAAGACTGAACTTCAGAGCCCTGAAAATCAGTATTTTCCCTTTATTGCGTGTGTCAAAAGCTGTTGATTCAGTGAGACGAAACTGTCTAGTACACCTTAGAATCTGCCTCACCGCTTTTGCCACCAGCTTTCAATAATATGTTTCATAATGAATAGAAGGAAGAAGGGAAAGGGATGGGAAAAGCAGGCATGAGAAGCTGCAGTGAGGACCCCCGTGAAGACCTCAGACCCCGAGACTGAAGTCATTTTTAGGATGAAGACAACCATCTCTTTCCTGGCTAGTGTGTATGTCTGTAACTTAAGGCTCCTTTGAAACTATCTTCTGAGAGGGGATACTTGGAAAGGCAAATAAATGTTGCTGAACAAAAAACCGTCTCTGGGGGCTTCCCAGTCTCTTTGTATTTCTGAAGGGCCCTCAGTGGAGTCAGACTATTCCTAGCACACAAGTTCTCACCTGGGGAAGGGGCCACTTGTGGTCCTTTTCCTTGGATTTCCTCCTCCAGTTAGCGGAACACGCACAGCAGGTGTTCCCACAGGAGGGAGAAAGCTCAGCGTTGTAGTTCTGGCTCTGGAAGGTGTGGAATTAAAAAGAGGGAAAACAGGGATAGCATTTGCTCTTCAAGGTAGATTTCAAAAGCACAGTGTAAATGTCACTAGCGACAGCCTTAAGCCAGGACAAGTAGGACGTGTCGTGGCTCACTCTCTTTTCATGGCTCACTACTGGGGGGTGGCAGGGGGCTTCCTTTACACTGGGGATGTCCTCTTTGTTTGGCTAAGCCCTTCCCAGTCCGGAGGTATCTGGCTTCTATTTCCTGGGCTTGTCTCTCATTCATCCTTGGTCCTAAACTAGTGGCTTGACTAACCCATATTTTGTTTCTAATGACAAATTAAGGCAAATGGTTTATCAAAGGGAAGCAGAGAAAGTGGGAAACCAAGAATCAAAGAAAATTAATGAACGGTATTAATGCCTACTAATTATAAATGAATTTGTGAATAGCAGAAGCATTTACCTTTCACCAACAGGGTTGCATTGTAAATACTTTGCATTTTCCCTTCTCCTAGGTTAGTTGTAGGAGAGTGGTCTTATGAGACGTTAAACAATGTTTCTTTACAGGGTTGTCAATTTGCTCCACATGTGTTCAGTCTGTTCTCTTCCCACCCTCCTCCCCATACACACACTGGAATAGCTTTAGGCCCAGCCTTCGTGGTGTGTAAAGCAAAATCATGGCTTTTGAATAATGGGTACAATTTTACCTTTTCAAGAGCTGGAGAAATTTAAAATAAAAATTTTAACCACTACCCCTTAAACCTAGGAGACTCCGCTGAGTGTTTCCTGAGTCCTTAGGACCTCCATCTTTCTTCTCTTTTTTTTAACTAGTCGTTCACCTCACAGGGGCCTAAGTTCAAATTGTGGACTTAAAATACCACAACAGACCCCCTTCACGTTTCTCCGTTGGAGAAAATGAGCAAAAGCCTGGTAGCCAGGGCCTCTGTCCCCATGTACTTAAAATTCAGAGTTCCTCGGAGCCCGTTATTAGCGTCCATGATCTTAAAGCAGAGCATTGGAAAGATCTGGTGGCATCTCCGTTTGCTCAGCTGTTTGCTGTATTATCAACATTAACTGGTTCCTGTCTCTGGCTCCTATCTGGAACAGTCCGGGGCTTCTCTTCTCTTTTACTTTCCCACAAGGCCAGCTCTGTCTTGGGAAAAGATTTGTCCTTACTCCTTCTTTACTTTTTCATTTTGAACTTGGCCACTATTAATTTTCACTCTGCCGCCTTGAAACATGTATGTAATTCCCTACAGGAGAAGGTTTTGTGTGTCTCGCTCACCAGTTGCCTTCCACAATGCCACTTTGGATAGAGCCGTGTCAAGAGCAGGTTTTTACCAAGGTGACACTCCCCACCGAAGGGAGTCCAGCAGAGACAACATCTGGCTGTCAGCCTCGCCATCATTAGCAAGGGCATTTCCTTATTCCTAGCACTAAGCAATTCAAAGACATTTCCTTGGCATGAAAAATAGGTGGATTCTAATCTATGTTATATTGTTATACTGGGGACCCAAGGATTTTTGACAAAAGAGGGTCCAAACCATTATTACTTATATAAATTCCTTTGCTATTCTTCCGCAATGTCCTTTGAATGCTAGGCTACCTAGAAATCTTTTGTAACTAGTGGAGAGTGTGTGACTCATAGGAATCGCTCTCAGGCACAAGCACATTTTAGGGAAATGCAAATAATACAACCTGATAGAAAGCCTAAGGGTAAAGTGCAGGCTCCCCTGAGTATTTTTACAGCCCTAATTTTTTTTCACTAATTACTTTTTTCACAATTATTTGACCAAGACTGAGCACAGTGTTGACCATGAGTATTTGTAGTTGAAAGAAGCACATTATTATCTGGATTGACTTGAGTTTTCCAAGAAGCAGACCCTAAGGCAAGGATTCAAGGGCATGTTGTTTGCTAGGATCACCTCCTAAATAAGCACTTGCTGTGAAGTGAGGCGGTGGGGCAGTGTAGAATATAATCAGAGTTATCCCAGCTCCAGGGAGGGGCAGCTGGGATCTTCATCAGCTTCCCGTCACCATTGGTGGAGTGGTCTCTGGGGCCATTTATTGTCTGTTGCCTCTGATTTGGAGCTTGTAATGTGCTCTGTAGGGAGAGGCACTGACAGACAAGAGGGCCCTGGGGCTGTCAGCTTTTAAGAAGCAGCATGATGAAGGAGGAGGCCTGGTGGGACAGAGGCAGTCCCTGCTGCAGTATCAATGAACATAGTGGTCACTCTGGGCTTGACCAGACACCACATGCTCCCAGGCCACAGGGGAAGAAATGGTTGATTCATGAATTCTTCAGGCCAGGTGCAGTAGCTCAGGCCTATAACCCTAGCACTGTGGGAGGCTGAGGCAGGTGGATTGCTTGAGCTCAGGAGCGAAAGACCAGCCTGAGCAAGAGCAAGACCTGGTCTCTACTAAAAATAATAAAACTAGCCAAGCATTGTGGCAGGCGCTTGTAGTGCCAGCTACCGGGAGGAGGCTGAGGCAAGAGGATTGCTCAACCTAAGAGGTTGAGGTTGCTATGAGCTATGACACCACAGCACACCACTGAGGGTGACAAAGTGAGACTCTGTCTCACAAAAACAATAACAAAAAAGAATTCTTTGACCTACCTGGAAACTAAGACTAACATTCATGATGGGTCTAGTAGGTAACACAAGAGATACAGTGAATCACAGATGTTGCCTATAAATGCCAAGAGTGAGATTTCTCCATTTCTTTTAAAACCTAACTACTTCCTCTCAGCATCACTAATCATTAGAGAAACACACATCCAAAGCAAAATGAGATACCACCTCCCACCCACAAGGATGGCAATAAATAAATGAAATAAATCACAGAAAACAGCAAGTTTTGGCGAGGATGGGAAGCTGGAACCCTTGTGCGTGATTGGTGGGAAAGTAAAATGATGTAGCCGCTATGGAAAACAGGATGGCAGCTCCTCAAAAAATTTAAAATAGAATGACTATACAATCCAACAATTCCACTTTTGGGTATATACCCAGAAGAATTAAAAAGCAGGGTCTTGGAGAGAGATTTTTATACCCATGTTCATAGCAGCATTATTCATAGTAGCCAAAAGGTGGAAGCAGCCCAAGTCTCCATCTGCGGATGAACAGATAAACAAGACGCAGCCAGTGGAATATTATTCAACAACAAAAAGGTAGAACATTCTAGCATCTCTGCATTATGGATGGACCGCGAGGTCGCCACGCTAGGTACAATAGGACAGATGCAGAAGGACAAACACTGTATGGCTCTACTTAGGTGAGGCATTAGAATAATAAAAATCAGAGGAGCAGAAACCAGAATGATGGCTACAGGGACTGGGAGTAAAGGGGAATGGGGACAACCCGCTGCTGCCTCTGCACACCTGACTCCCTGCCTCTTCTTACTTCCAAGTCTTAGGTCCTTTCATCCCAACCACAGATGCTGCCCTAGTGCTGTACAGCTGAAGTCCCCACCTACCCGTGCACACTGCTTCCTGCCTAGCCTGGAGTCCTGACCTCCTGAGGCCACAATGGATTTTAGTGTTTCATCCTTCTGGTCCAGTAGGGTGAGGACTGAGGCGCATTACCCAATCTGGGGACCTGGTAGGCAAGTTCCATTCATTTAGCTCCCGCTTCTCTGCCTTTGCTGCCAAGCCCCAGCTTCTGTGGTCTGCTGACCAGCAGCAGCCGCAGCACCAAGACTGGAAATGCAGACTGGGGTCTCACCCTGACCGACTGAACCAGAATCTGCACTTCAGTAATAACCCCTGGTGATTCCTGTGCATGTTAGAATCTGAGAGGTGGTCAGGTGGACTACAGAGCTATGATTCCCAGCCTTGGCTAGGCATTAGACTCCTGGCAATGAGGAGCTGGAAGAAACATTTTAAAAATTGCCATTTCTCAAATTCTAATTGGGTTGTCCCTGTGTTGACCTTTTTATAAGGCTCTCTGGGGGATTCTGTTGTGTAGCTAAGCCTGGGGTCCACTGCTATAGGGCAAGTTTTGGCACCTTGGGTCAGCCCTGTTTGCAGACTAGGATTCCTCCCTGGGCCATCCTTCTTTTCAATGTCTGGCTTCCCTACTTCCTCCTCCATGGTCAAAGTCATTTTTATCAATG
The DNA here is from genome assembly GCF_027406575.1 of Nycticebus coucang. NCBI lineage: Eukaryota > Metazoa > Chordata > Mammalia > Primates > Lorisidae > Nycticebus > Nycticebus coucang. Next base: position 58,496,545 of record NC_069799.1, read on the forward strand.
TCCCTGCTGTCAAGTGCTGCTTTGGAGAGTCCCCCTGTCCAGACTTGATGCCTTGACATAGAGCTTACACCTGACCAAGTCCTGTCCCTATGGACACTGTCCTAGTCAGTGACCACCTGCCCACCAGCTGTCAGCATTCAGTTATTCAGTCATTGCCCTCCAGATGAGGTATCCTAATTTAACAACCTCTGGAGTTAGGATTTAAATGGTTGTACTATATTTGGATGATACAGTGACTCCAGCTTCTAACCAAATAGAGGATGGTCATACTCTATAGATAGTGTCTGTCATCTAATAACAACGATACTAACATCCTTTGTGCAATTATGTGCTGGGTGCTGTTCTTAGAAATCCTCATGTGTTGACTGATTCAAACCTATCAGGCAGGTGCTGTCATCACCTCCATTGTGTGCTGCAAGGAAAAGTTCAGTAATTTGCTCAAGGTAAAACAGCTGGTTCATGGCAGAGTTGGAATCCAGGGTCGGACTCTAGAGCCTGTGATCTTAACCTTGATGCTATTTTTGAACAAAGTTCCTCTAATACAAAGTGAGACGACTTTAGTCAATACATTATGTGGAGCCAGCAGGTTTTACTGTGAGCTCTTTTGCCAAATTCAGCTTGACACTGTATAACATAAAGTTTGGTTCTTAACAGTTATAATTTGTATTATTTTTTTCCTCAAGCCAGCTAGTTCCACTACTAGTAGTCAAGATTTTTCAGTGTCCTAGAATTGGCCTCAGGCAAGTGGGTAGAGAAGGGAATTTTAGAGTGAATCCAACATTTAAGGACAGGAATAGAGACCTCGAGAAATTCATGAAGGGACTTTAGGATAGGGCCATCTCATGCACTACCTAAAAACCAAACTTTTCCATTTTGATGAGTCCTGTTCCATAGCTTTGAATCTCAAGATGATGGATTTAGAGTTCTCTTTCCCAGGATTAAATGACTTTCCTCTTTCAAGCATTTTCCACTTGGCTTCTCAGGGCCACTTTCTGCTGCTCACTGCACCCCCCAGCCTGTACTGAACCATTCCAGGCACCTTTTGTAATATCACTGGCTCTATTTCCTCTTCTCAAACTGTGTTATCAAATTTTACTGCTTATAACTCTTTTCCCATCCTTTGTGAATTTAGCATTTATGAAGCTTACCATTATATTGGAAAACTTTTTTCTTCTAGAAAAAACAATAATGATACATAAACTATAGTTTTATTTATAGGCTTGGAGATAATAGAAAAAAGGTTATGTAGAAGGAAAAAAACCAGGAATGATTAGATGCTGCTTCTGGATGTTTTTTTATAACAGCCAATATGCATTCAATTGAATAAATGAGTGAAGCTTGGGGGTATATTCAGAAAACAATTACTGCTACTGAAAGAAAACTGGAGAAATGCTAAAAGTAAAACAGAAGGCATCTGTCCCACACTCTGCCCTTTGTCTAGAAGGCTTTTCCCCCTTCAGCACCCGTGAAAGTTTCCAGGGATAATCCCCAGAGGAGACAATCCCACTTCTGACACCAATTGCAACTTTGGGGGGTGAAGTTTTCCAAAACTACCCTCAGATTCAGCAGTTTTATAGAAGGACTCATAAAACTCACTGAAATACAGTTTACTACAGGGCATGGATAAGGATTAACATGAACCAAGGGAAGAAGCACGTAGGGCAGAGTCCCCAAAAAGACCAAATGTGAAGGCCCCATTGTCCTCTCTGAGGAGTTAAAAGAGTGTTATTTCCCTGGTCCTGATGAGTGACAGCATGCACAAACTATCACCAAGCAGGGAGTCTCATCTGAGCCTTTGGTGTCTAGAGTTTTTATTAGGGGCTTGGTCACATGTTTCCCATGAGGCTGACCTTTATAGTCTCCAACCCTTTTAGAGGTTGGTGAACAAGTTAGTACACAGGACCCACAGTTCCCATCATAAATCATGTTGCTAGACTGTTCAGTGGCCCAAACCCTCAGGCAAACAAAGATAACTCTTATCAACATGATGTTCCAGGGGCTTAGAGATCACTTCCAGTAGCTAAAGGAAAGAGTGAGACCTCTCTTTGGGTAGTGCTCATTCTTCCTTGCATAGCACCTCAGCTCCTACTTAGCATTCAGGCCTTAGTTTCACCTTCCTTTCCTCAAGGAAACCATTCCATGTCCATCTATGGAGATGTCCTCTTGTTTTACAGCGTCATAAACATAACATTCTTTGCCTTCACAGTATTTCACACCATTTTGCATTATTGGACTGTGCAGGTATTGCGTTAACGTCCACCTCCTTGGGAGACAAGGAGCAAGTCTGCCTTGACTGGCTTTTAGTCCATTGCTTGGCTTGCAGAATTAATCTTATGAAACAAGTATAGAGGGGGGCCCAAATAAAAACATATATTTGCAGACTGGCTAATCATACATGTTATCTTGGGCAAGTGAACAAAGAATGGGAATTTTATACAAAGCTTGGTGCAGGTCCTGGCAAGCTCATGTTAGCCCACCATACCTTCATGCCTGCTCTGTCACAGTTAATGGAGAATTGAGTCTACACATAATGAAGTAGTTCTGTGCCGGATATGAGAGACCTGGGGGAGGCTGGAGGGACCTGGCAAGGACCTTGTATTTAATACTTGGCTAAGAAAATGCATTCCACTTGGGAAAAGGGCAAACAGAGTTGTTGGAATTCCATGCATGGATGTAGGATGCCTAGACTGAGTTCCTCTGTGGATTGTTGGGTGTGGTTTGTTCATGGAGAGGTCACCGTTCAGCCTTCCCCTTCAGGAGGAGCCCCTCCTCCTCCTCGCATTCAGCTCTCAGCTTTGCTTCCTGGGCTTCTGCACTGACTTTGTTCTCTTGTGCGTCCCTGGTCCCAGCCACTTCCTCCTCCTCATCCCTGTGTCTCTGCATGGCCAAACTATATATATCGAATTCTTCTGCTCTTTCCTGATGGATCAATCCTTCTCAGCCCTTAATTATTCATGCAACTCTCCTCTGAATTCCCTTTAGGCTCCTGGCTCCTTTCTGGTAGTTGAAGTATCTTGTCTGAGGCAACTCATTTAGTTCCCAGGAGGTGGGAATCAGTGCATGGGGCCAGAGCTCACAAGAGGACAGAGGGGCAAGGACTGCAGGGTTGGGGGAGGTGAGTCGTAATGCAGGCATGGCGGCTGGGATGACCCTCTGTGTACATTCTGGCTACCACAGCTCACAGCTGTTTGATTGAGGTCAAGTTTCTCAACCTCTACAGCTGCCTTGCTTGCAGCATGGGGTGGAAACACTACTCTCTAAGAGTTATTATGACTATTCAGTGAAATACCAGCACTCCCTCCAGGGAGCTTTATTAAGGTCAGCAGCCACACGCTTGCCTCCTGCACCAGACTGCCCCTACCCAACAGTTGCCCCTCCCTGGTCAGCCAAGCTCCTGCATCCTTGCCACTCCGTCAATATAGTCTTTTGGGAAGAGGTTTTGCAGCTGGAAGTTCATGGTCAAAATGCATCTGGAACAAAGCAGAGCAGGCTCTTCCTCTCCCTGGAAATCTGGGCAGACAGAAAGTTTTACATCAAAACAGAATGGGGTAAAGACTCTTTGTCATCGTGTATCTGGACACCAGGAGGACCTTCCTGATACTTTCCCAGGTCTGTCCCAATTTGAGCATTGCACACCTTGTGACCAAGGAAATGACTCTGTTTCAAGCAAATGGGGACCTTTTGTCATCCTCCAGGACATTTGCTCAAACTGTCAGTTGATGCTAGTATGAAATTGACTTCAAGGAGACTTCCCTTTGCTTCTATCTGGCAGTAGGAGGTGACTGGGATGGCGCCCTTGCCTCCCCTACACTGGAACGTCCTCGAGCTCCCACACTTTGCTCCTAGACCTCCTTACTGTCCTCCTCTCACACCCTTCCATCCAGAAGGCTTCATCCTGCTGTCTTCTGGAGGCTTTTCTTTAGAAAATCTACTGATACAAACCCAGCCAAGCAGCTGAGAATTAATCCAGAGGTCACAAAGTGTTGACCACAAGGCAACTGTGGCCTGTGGACAGTTCTATTGATTTCTACACTGAAAATTTATATTTTTAAAAGGAGAGATGTCACATAAAATTCTACATTTCCAGTTTCTTTTGAAAATTTGGATCCCCAACTGCCCCAGGTCCCTTTCAGAGCCCATGGACCAGCTGCATTCTTCATTGTACTTTTCTTCTAGTAGAGAAAGCCTTTTCTACCCATGTTTCTATCAAAATTGGGAAGACATAAACTAGACCAAGAGGATCTAAGTGATTTTTTTCTTATACCCGTCCTTCTTCAATGATGTATGTTACTTGTCTGATTCCTGTAGGCATTTAAACTTGGGATCTGTGAGACAGTGCAGGGGTTGTCACGTTTGTTTGTTTTGTTTTTTCTGTAAAGGGCCAGACAGTAAATATTTTTTTTCTGTTTTTTGTTTATTTTTTTTTTTTTTTATTAAATCATAGCTGTGTACATTGATATGATCATGGGGCATCATTCACTAGCTTTACAGACCGTTTACCAAGTTTCACATATACCCTTGTAAGATGCACTGCTGGTGTAATCCCACCAATCCCCTTCCCTATACCCACCTCCCCCTCCCTCCCCTCCCTTTCCCCCTTCCCCCTATTCTTAGGTTGTAACTGGGTTGTAGCTTTCATGTGAAAACCCTAAATTAGTTTCATAGTAGGGCTGAGTACATTGGGTACTTTTTCTTCCATTCTTGAGATACTTTACTAAGAAGAATATGTTCCAGCTCCATCCATGTAAACATGAAAGAGGTAACGTCTCCATCTTTCTTTAAGGCTGCATAATATTCCATGGTGTACATATACCACAATTTATTAATCCATTCGTGGATCGATGGGCACCTGGGCTTGTTCCATGACTTAGCAATTATGAATTGAGCTGCAATAAACATTCTGGTACAAATATCTTTGTTATGATGTGCTTTTTGGTCTTCTGGGTATATGCCCAGTACAGGGATTACAGGATTGAATGGCAGATCTATTTTTAGATCTCTAAGTGTTCTCCATATCTCTTTCCAAAAGGAATGTATTAATTTGCATTCCCACCAGCAGTGCAAAAGTGTTCCCTTTTCTCCACATCCGTGCCAACATCTCTGGTCTTGGGATTTTGTGATGTAGGCTAGTCTCACTGGAGTTAGATGGTATCTCAAAGTAGTTTTGATTTGCATTTCTCTGATGATTAAAGATGATGAGCATTTTTTCATATGTCTGAAGGCCATGCACCTTCTTCAGAGAAGTTTCTCTTCAAATCCCTTGCCCAGCCTGCGATGGGATCCCTTGTTCTATTCTTGCTAATGCGTTTGAGTTCTTTGTGGATTCTGGTTATTAAACCTTTGTCAGAGACATAACCTGAAAATATCTTCTCCCATTCTGAGGGCTGTTTGCTTGCTTTACTTACTGTGTTCTTGGCTGTGCAGAAGCTTTTTAGTTTGATCTAGTCCCAGTTGTGTATTTCTGAAGCTGCTTCAATTGCCCGGGGGGGTCCTCCTCATAAAATACTCACCCAGCCCGATTTCTTCAAGGGTTTTCCCTGCACTCTCCTCTAGTATTTTTATAGTTTCATGTCTTAAGTTTCAATCTTTGATCCAGTGAGAGTCTATCTTAGTTAATGGTGAAAGGTGTGGGTCCACTTTCAGTCTTCTACAGGTTGCCAGCCAGTTCACCCAGCACCATTTGTTAAATAGGGAATCTTTTCCCCACTGAATGTTTTTAATTGGCTTGTCAAAGATTAAATAACGGTAAGTAGCTGGATTCATCTCTTGGTTCTCTATTCTGTTCCAGACATCTATTTCTCTGTTTTTGTGCCAACACCATGCTGTTTTGATCACTATTGATTTGTAGTATAGTCTGAGGTCTGGTAGCGTAATTCCTCCTGCTTTGTTTTTATTTCTGAGTAATGTCTTGGCTATTCGAGGTTTTTTCTGATTCCATATAAAACGAAGTATTGTTTTTTCAAGATCTTTAAAATATGACAGTGGAGCTTTAATAGGGATTGCATTGAAATTATATATTGCTTTGGGTAGTATAGACATTTTAACAATATTGATTCTTCCCAGCCATGAGCATGGTATGTTTTTCCATTTGTTAATATTTTCAGCTATTTCTTTTCTTAGAGTTTCATAGTTCTCTTTATAGAGATCTTTCACGTCCTTTGTTAGATAAATTCCCAAATATTTCATCTTCTTTGGCACTACTGTGAATGGGATAGAGTCCTTAACTGTTTTTTCAACTTGACTGTTGTTGGTATATGTAAAGGCTACCGATTTATGAATGTTGATTTTGTAACCTGAGACACTGCTGTATTCCTTGATCACTTCTAAAAGTTTTGTAATAGAGTCCCTAGTGTTTTCCAGATATACTGTCATATCATCTGCAAAGAGCGAAAGTTTGATCTCTTCTGACCCTATGTGGATACCCTTGATTGCCTTTTCTTTCCTAATTGCAATGGCTAAAACTTCCATTACAATGTTGAAAAGCAATGGAGACAATGGGTAGCCTTGTCTGGTTCCTGATCTGAGTGGAAATGATTCCAATTTAACTCCATTCAATATGATATTGGCTGTGGGTTTGCTGTAAATGGCCTCTATCAGTTTAAGAAATGTCCCTTCTATACCGATTTTCTTAAGTGTTCTGATCATGAAGCGATGCTGGATATTATCAAAAGCTTTTTCTGCATTGATTGAGAGAATCATATGGTCTTTGTTTTTAAATTTGTTTATGTGCTGGATTACATTTATAGATTTACGTATACTGAACCAGCCTTGAGATCCTGGGATAAAACCGACTTGGTCATGATGTGTAATTTGTTTGATGTGTTGCTGGATTCTGTTTGTTAGAATCTTGTTGAATATTTTTGCATCTATATTCATTAGTGATATCGGTCTATAATTTTCTTTTCTTGTTGGGTCTTTTCCTGGTTTGGGGATCAGGGTGATGTTTGCTTCATAGAACGTGTTGGGTAGTCTTCCTTCTTTGTCTACCTTTTGGAACAGGTTGAGTAATATAGGTACTAATTCCTCTTTAAAGGTTTGGTAGAATTCAGACGTGAAACCATCTGGTCCCGGGCTTTTCTTTTTAGGGAGGTTTTGTATGGTTGATGCTATTTCTGAACTTGATATGGGCCTGTTCAACATTTCCACTTGATTCTGGCTAAGTCTTGGAAGGTGACGTGCTTCCAAGTATTGGTCATTTTCCTTCAGATTTTCATATTTCTGAGAATAAATTTTCTTGTAATATTCATTAAGGATTTTTTGATTTCTGAGGAGTCTGTTATTTCATCTTTGTTGTTTCTGATTGATGAGATTAGAGATTTTACTCTTTTTTTCCTGATTAGTTTGGCCAAAGGTTTATTTTTTTACTGACCTTTTCGAAAAACCAGCTTTTTGATTTATTGATCTGTTGTATTATTCTTTTGTTTTCAATTTCATTTAATTCTGCTCTAATTTTGGTTATTTCTTTTCTTCTACTGGGTTTGGGGTTGGACTGTTCTTCCTTTTCCAGTTGCTTGAGATGTCCCATTAAGTTGTTAACTTCCTCTCTTTCCGTTCTCTTGAGGAAGGCTTGTAGTGCTATAAATTTCCCTCTTAGAAATGCCTTTGTGGTGTCCCAGAGGTTCTGATAGTTCGTGTCTTCATTGTTTTGTTCCAAAAAATTGGCGATTTCTTTCTTAATCTCATCTCTGACCCAGCTATCATTCAGCATAAGGTTATTTAACTTCCATGTTTTTGTATGAGTATGCAGATTCCTGTTGTTACTCAGCTCAAGTTTTATTCTATGGTGGTCCGAGAAGATGCATGGAATAATTTCTGTTCCTTTAAATTTACTGAGGTTAGTCTTGTGACCTAAGATATGATCGATTTTGGAGTAAGTTCTATGGGCTGATGAGAAGTATGTGTATTCAGTTTTGTTGGGATGAAATATTCTGTAGATGTCTGCTAAATCCAAATTATGGATGGTTAGGTTTAAATCTAAGATTTCTTTGCTCAGCTTCTTGCTGGAGGATCGATCCAACACTGCCAAAGGAGTGTTGAAATCTCCGACGATTATGGAGCTGGAGGAAATCAAGTTGCTCATGTCTGTTAGAGTTTCTCTTATAAATTGAGGTGCATTCTGGTTGGGTGCATAGATATTAATAATTGAGATCTCATCATATTGAGTATTACCCTTAACAAATATGAAGTGACCATTCTTGTCTTTCCTTACTTTTGTTGGTTTAAAGCCTATTGTATCTGCAAATAAAATTGCAACACCTGCTTTTTTCTGATTACCGTTTGCCTGAAATATGGACGACCATCCTTTCACCCTGAATCTGTATTTGTCTTTTAAGTTAAGATGTGACTCTTGTATGCAACAAATATCTGGCCTGAGTTTTTGTATCCAATCAGTTAACCTATGCCTCTTTAGAGGACAGTTTAAGCCGTTCACATTAATGGAGAATATTGATAAGTCTGGTGAAGTTTTGGGTATTGAGTTTTTCAGAAGTCCAGTGGGCATTTTTAATCCTTTCACCAGTGTGGAAATTGGAGTTTGATCCGAAGTTTCTGAGTGAGTTTACTTTTGTGGTATAGGATTGGGTCGGTCATTATGGAAGATAGGTCTGAGAATATCCTGAAGAGCTGGTTTGGTTACAGCAAATTTCTTCAACATATGAATGTCATTATTTAATTTCTCCATCATAAATGAAACTCAGTTTAGCTGGATACAAGATCCGGGGTTGAAAGTTATTTTGCTTTAGGAGATTAAAAGTTGGTGACCACCCTCTTCTGGCTTGAAAAGTTTCAGCAGAGAGATCTGCAGTCATTCTAATATTCTTCCCTTTGAAGATAATGGTTTTCTTTCTCCTGGCAGCTTTGAGGATTTTCTCCTTCATATTAACTTTAGTGAAGTTAATTATGATATGCCTGGGGGATGTCTTATTGGGGTTGAGTCGTGCTGGGGTTCTGAAGCTGTCCACTATCTGAATTTCAGAATCTCTAGGCATGTCTGGAAAATTCTCTTTCATAATTTCATTCAGAAGGGCCTCTGTGCCCAGCGAGGCCACTTCATCTGTTTCTGGAACCCCTATGATTCGGATATTCGCCTTCTTCGAATTATCCCAGAGCTCTCGGAGAGAGTGATCCGTTTTTGCTCTCCGTTTCTCTTCCTCTTTGAGAGTTTGGGAGCGTTCACAGGCTTTATCTTCGATGTCAGAAATCCTTTCTTCTGCTTGCTCCATTCTGTTCCTGAGGGATTCTACTGTATTTTTCATATCTTTGAGGGCTGCAAATTCTTGCTTCAGTGTGTCTAAGTCTTTGGTGGTTTTGTCTTTAAATTCGTTAAATTCTTGAGACAACTTTTGAATTTCTCCTCGAATTCCTAATTCCACTTTGTTAATCTTGTCTGCAATCCAAATTCTGAATTCGATTTCTGACATCTCAGCCAGTTGTTTATGAATGATATCTTCAATTGCATCTGCCATATCTTTCCTTGGGGGGGGGTTGATCTATTCTGGTTATTCATGTTACCAGAGTTTTTCTGCTGATTCCGCCCCATGGTTGTTTTACTCCCTCTGCTTTTTTCCCCTGGGGCTTTGTCGAGGGCCTGTACAGTGTTGTGGCCTGAGAAACTGGGGCCCTGTCTGGTGTGGTGGGGGCTAAGTGGTTCTGTCTTGTTTTCAGCTGGTTTCTGTTCCACCCTAGTGAAACAGATACTCTGGATTGAAGTCTCAGCTGTGGAGAAATATCAGCAATTAAGTCACCCTGCCCCCCACCGGCAAACAATTGGAGAAGAAAAATCAAACCTTCCTACCACCAAATCAGGACCATCTGATTTGTCCTCAGGCGATTGGTTCAGTTCCAAAAGGTCCAAATCAATTGTCTCAGTCTGCACTGTCTTGGGTGAGAGAGTTTAAGAGGTCTCTGGGAACTGGATCACAGGGGTCTGGTTACTACTCTGGTGTGGCTTGCTCCAGTGCTACGTGGAGTCAGGAGAAGCCACCCAGCCAATAAATCAGTCTGGGAAGGTTGCTGCCTCCTTCCCCACCTTGCACCACTTCACATCCAGTCACTGATAGCCCTGCAGTTGGCTGACCCAGTTGCCTGTAGTGAATCAGTACTCCAAGAGTTTGTACCTGCCTGAATCACAAGGAAGTCTGCCAGGCCTCTGTGCTCTGCCTCTCTCCAGCAGGAGGAGGTGAGGCCTAACAACCTCAGGCGCTTGATGAAGGTTGAGGGGTTTTCACTCAGGTCCAGTCTCACCCCTGATTAATGTTACTGACAGAACAGAAGAGAACAACACTGCGGTTCCCCTGCAGAAGAGAAGCTGAATCAGCTTGAGTTCCAAATCAGCTTGTCTTTGTTCCTGTATTGTCTATAGGCTGACAATCCCCTGAGGGCCAGGTAGTGAGCCGTATTGCTAGCAAAAGAGGGCTGCCGCTTCATGGCTCAGGCAACGGCCACTCCAGTGTAGCTCCCCTCCGGCCAACCGTCCTCTCTCCGCTCCCGTACCCCAGAGTCTGCACCGACAGGCTGCAGCCCAGCACTGTCTACACCCCTCGAGCAATCGCCCAAGAGTCCGGACCCCTGGGGGACAGGCCTCCAGACCTTGGAGCGACAGCAGAGGGGAGTGCGGGGAGCTCTGGGAGCCTGGGGTTGCGGACAAAGAACACACAGAGCTTTACACAGTTTTATGCCTGGCCGTATTGTCACCAAAAGACGGCTGTCGCACTGTGCCTCAGGGAACTGCCACTCCGTGCAGTCCCTTCTCCGCTGACCGACGGGGACTGGCCTCCAAACCCCAGTGTGAGTGAAGGGGAGTGCTGGGAGCTCAGAATTCCAGGTACAGACTATATACAGTTTATACAGTTTTATGCCTGGCAGGAGGACGCCGTGGCACCCTAGTAGGGGAGGTAGGTCCAGTTTTTAGGGGGTCTCTCCCGTGGAGTGTAGTGGGAGGACCTTTGAACTCTGACCAGTTGTTTGTGGGGCACTCTGAGCTGTTCTCATGGGGGAGGGGACTCCCGTCTGCTTGGCGATGGATTTTGTACCTTTGTTTGTATCCTTGTGGTCGCAGTTCGCCTCAGCGGGGTTGACGTGCATTCTACAACCTTCTCTCTTAGTGCAGCTCAAATCCACCAGGTTACTTGCTGAATTTTTGTCCTTTAACTCTCCTTCTGGATGGGAGCCTCTGTCCAAACAGTACATATTTTAGGCTTTGTGGGACATACAGTTACTGTCACAAGTACTCTGATGGTAGTGTGAGAGCAAACTTAAATAAGTGAGTGAACATGCCGTGTTCCAATAAAACTTTATTCATAATAACAGGCTTTGGGCTGGATTTGGCCCTCAGGGCATACTGGCTCCTGATCTGGTTTATCTCCCTCATTTTACAGATGAAAAAACCCAGAGAGATCTTATCAGTTGTTTGTTTGTGGCAGAACTGATGCTGAGATCTCAACTTCTCAACTCTAAAATGCCACCATTTCGTGTTCCCTTTCACTGCTGCCCTAGTCTGCAGTCACCACAACATCTTCCCTCACTGGACTCCCAGAAGCTCATCCCTGGGTAGCTTCCCTGGGCCCTCAATTATAGACAATCTTGCTTATCTCACCTCTGTCGCAAGGTTGCAAGTCCTCTGCCTTGTGTGGTTTTCAAATTACCCCACAGTGCTTCACAACATGTGTTTCTACACATGTAGAAACTTGGAAAGGATCTGGGTTCCAATCAGGGGGACACAGGATACCTGGAATGGATCGGGAAAACGTGGAAGGCATTGAAGGCAATCTTTGTCCACCTCACAAGTTAAATTTCCCACACTTAGTGATGAACCGTATATACTGTCTTATACAATTCCATCTCTAACTTCACTGCTTGCTCAGTATCCCTCTCTAGCTTTTTTCCCCACCCCACTGGACACAGCAATGTGACTGGAGCTGCAGGAATGAGAGTAGAAGGAAGAAGCAATGGGATTTAGTAAAGTATACCAGTGCTTTTCACTCCCTTGACAGTCTGTAGTGACTTGACATGTCCCTTAGAGGTATATGCCCATTGCTTTTTGCTCCAAGTGTGTTTCCTAAAATAGCAGTTGGAGTGATATGCATATCTTGTTGACCTTTCCAAGAAAAAAAAAATTAAGATAAGAATGTCTCAAAAGAGCCTGTGGAGAGTCATCATTCTCTGGATGAGGCAGAACTGTTGTTGATGGGAGATGACAAATAGGTTTTGTCTTGAGAGTTACTTCTGTTTACTTGTCCCTGATGTCTGCAGCACTGTGATGACAAGTACTGGGACGTCATATCCCGGCTCAGAGAGTTCTGTGACTGACTAGTAATGTCTGCTCTGGTGCAGAATGAAGGACAGGAGCACAGAAACAGCATAGTTTCCATCACTAAGATAGAATGGGAAGGTAATTGGGGAACAAAGGAGTTGCATTAGTTTTCTTTCCCTTTGCCATTACCCCCCAAGGATGGTAATGAAGAAAAAGCTGAAAGGAAGGAGGATCCTGTGATGGAGAAACACTCCTCAGGGGACTGAGGAATAGGGAAGTGGTTGTGATTTATTCCATATACTGACTCTAGAATATAAACGAGAAAAGAGGAATTTGTGAATGAATCCCCTTTGGGTATGAAGCACTTCATCTCTTTTTCTCATTTAGTTTCCACATTAGCATTTTTATATTAACAAGGGAGCCTTGGTCACCCATTCCACTGGTGTGGCTGGTGTCATGTGTGTGTGTGTCTCAGGTACTGTAGGGAGCTGGAGCCAGCTGGTAGCCGGGGGCGGTTTGGAGGCTCAAAGGTGCAAGGACTAGGAGAGCCAAGGGCAGAAAGGCCTTTGTGAGATGACTAGGGGAACAAAGGTGCAGGTCAGGGGACCTGCTCTCCACACCTTGGAGCAAGAGACCAAAAATGAGCTCTTCTTTGGATCACTGGTTCCGTGTTTCTCTGCAGATTCCTGCCTGTGAATAGTCTTATTGGGTCAGGTTAGAATTTTATGGCTTTGGCCAAAGCCCTTTTCAAGAAACATCCTTGCCCCACAAAGTGCATCTGACTTTGTGTACCTCACCCAGTCTCAGCTCTGTTTTTCTTCTAGTGGGAGCAGGAGGTGAGTTATGACTACATGAGATCCCCTCGCACACCAGGTGATTGATTTTTGCTTTTTCATTTTCTAGTATAGCCATGAAGATGATACTTGTTAAGTAATTTAAAAGGTAGACACAGTAATAGGAAAAGACATTTTCTTAATACAGTGTTTAGGCAAAGAGAGCTGCACTTCTGAAAAGATTGTTTCATTTCACTTATTTTGCCCATTTCAACTGCTGCCTGTCATTTTCTGAAATTATTTTCAAGATAATATAGCTATTTTGAAAGTTTGCTATATTGAATTTATGTTCATTTTAATACATAAAGTAGTTTTTCTCATTAGACAGTAAAATTTAATCTTTAAAATGTGAATTTAAAAGTTCTCTATTCCCAGCCCCCCTCTCAAATTCTGTGTAAGGGAAAACTTGCCATCCACGTCGCCACATACTGTCCCCGTCTCCTGTCACCACAGCCCCAGTGGGCAAGAGGTAGCCTGGACTTTAGACAGTGCCTTTGGCATAGGACTCTTATGGGCTGGCTGTGGAATAACCTTGGTCTGGAATTGGGAATCAGGAAACAAGGAGACACTGAGGCAACAGAACCAGAATGGAAAGTTCTGGAAGTCCCTGGGGACACAGTGACCACAATGCACCTCTTCTTTGCATCCACCCAAGCAAAATAAAAACAAAACTGTCTGAATTTTCTCTCATTTATAATTTGCAATCACTTTACTTTTGTATATGTATTTTAGGTTTGCCTCTGGTATATCTTGGATTGGAACACTTAGATTTTTATCATATCAGAGTAAATTAGATCTGCAGTCGAAGCTGGGCATATTGTCAGCTCTTGAAAATCCTCTCAGTAGACTAGGGCATCGTTCAGAGGTGTGTCTGTGTCCCACGATGTGAGGCAGCTGTGCCTTGTGCCTAATGTGACCCAAAGGGACGCACCCCTGTGGTGGCCCGGAAGCTTTGCAATGTCCCTGTTGTATTGCTGTTGGGCTCCCTCATTTCTTCTACTCACTGTACTGCTTATGGCAAAGCCTGAGTGTATAGAGGCCAACCCTGCTTGGAATTCCTGCTTCAAGGAGGAAGAGAATTAATTTCATTACTTATAATACTATGTCATAGCATGTCTCTGTGTCTGACTTTATTCTCCCCACTTACAAAAAGCAGGGACCCCCGGCTTATGATCCCATTCCCACGTTACTAGGATCGATGGCAGATTAGCGTGCGAGCATGAAGGAGGCAGGCTGAACGATTCTGAGGGCAGATGTCATGCAAATGCAGGACGTAATAACAGCCAGGCTCCGCACACCTGAGCCCACCATAACCTTTCCATGCCCTTCTTGAAAATAAGATGAGAGCTGATATTTAATAAAGGTTGTGTTTTCCAGAAGATCGTGGTAGCGAATCGTGCAAGTGGATTTAGACGTGAGTGACCTTTCTGTGCCATTACAAATAGTGTCAGCAGGTTACCGTGATGCAGAACGTGATGTCTGCTGTAGAGAAAAAGCCTTTATGTCTATATTAGGGTTTTCTTTTTTAAAGAATACAATAGACTTTCATTTCACTGGTTCGTCCATGTAAATCTGCCTGAATTGGGGGCCAGTTTATGCTGCGCACGAAGGGAGCATGATAATCACGCCTATATTAAAGGTCAGTGAACTAGGGATTGCAATACTTGGCAGAGATATTGCATTTACTGCAAAGCCACAGGCATGGCCTTATTATTTTTTCTGCCTTAAGCCACGTGGATGTGGAGCAAACCTAATGCATTTATTTTATGAGTCCATGTTAAGCCACTTGGACCTCTGACTTACAGAACCCCGACTTTCAGCATCACTGATGGCTCATAGCAAAACATGGCTATTTCTTTTATTGAAAAGTAGAAAATACATTATATATATTAAATAATATATCACATGTATGTCTAGTTTAAGGAAGAATAATAAAATAGCCATCAATGTACATACCAGTCTGGTTGGGAAACCCTTGGGTGCCTCCCCCTGGACTACACACTTCTCCCACCCCACCTGGAGGTATCAACCAGCCTGTATTTTGTAATAATCATTCACTGTTTTTCCTGGTAGTTTTACTCTATAGTTATTTCCAAACAATACATTTATAGTTTTGCTTTTTTTGTTTTGTTTTGTTTTTTAGAGACAGAGTCTCACTTTGTCACCCTCGGTAGTGTGCTGTGGCATCACAGCTCACAGCAACCTGCAGCTCCTGGGCCTAGGTGATTCTCTTGCCTCAGCCTCCCAGGTAGCTGGGACCACAGGTGCCCGCCACAACAGCCAGCTATTTTTTGTTGCAGTTTGGCTGAGGTAGTGTTTGAACCCACCACCCACGGTATATGGAGCCGGTGCCCTACCCACTGAGCCACAGGCGCTGCACAGTTTTGCTTATTTTTGAACTTCATATAATTGGAGTAGACCTGCATGTATTCCTTTCTTCAACTCAACATTGTCTGTGAGGTTCCTTCACATTGATACAACATTATCTGGTGAGTCTACCACAGTTTATTGATTTATTCTACTATTGGTAAGCATTTGAGTTGTTGCGAGATATTTGCTCATATGAAAATGCTATGTATATATTCTTGTATTATATTTCCTAATGCAAGAGTTTCTCCAGAGTGTTTATGCTGATGAATTTCTCTATCCTAGCATAAATGTAACTTGACTAATGCCAAAATTGTTCTCAAGAGGTTGTGCTAATTTAATCTCTAACCAGTGGACAACCCTTGCTTGCTTGTTTCTTTTTTCCCTGTGTCTTCATCAAAACTTAGAATGGCTAACCTGATAGTATGAGATGATACTACAACCCTGTGAGATGACTTTTGCATTTCCTTCTCCATAAAATTCCTTTTGTTATCCGTCGTAGCTCACTTTGTGTTGCTAGAACAGAATCTATGAGACTAGGCGATTTTTTTTATAAGCAATAGAAATTTATTTGGCTCACAGTTCTGGAGGCTAGAAAGTCCAAAAGCATGGCACCAACATCTGGTGAGGCCCTTCATGACATGTGTCATCCAGGGCAGAAGGCAGTTGGGAAAGACGGCACAACAGGAAAGCAGAGAGGGCCAGAAAAGCCCGCTCCCATGATCACTAACCCACTCACATGACAGTAGTTACATTAATGCATTAGGCTTTGCTTTCATGACCTAATCATCTCTTATTAGGCCCCATCTCCCAAAACTATTGGGTATTAAGGTTCTAACACATGAATTTAGAGAGGATCTATTCAAAGCATAGCGTTGTCTTTTATGCATTTTCTATCAGGAAGTTTTCTTTTTCTCCGTTTTTATCAGTTTGTCACACATTGGTGCTGTTTACCCTTTGTCAGTTATAAATGTAACATCTTCATTTGGTGGTTTATATTTTCACTGTTTTTTATTCTGATGTAGCCAAACTCACAAATCTTTTCTTTGTGTGCTATTTAGGAAATTCTACTTAGAGATCATAAAGATAGACCCCTACTTCTAATTTTTTCCCCCCATTTTTCCTATTGAATTTGATAAAATTCACCAGGGAATTGTTGTGTGTAGTATGTGAGGAGATGCCAGTTAATGTTTTTGCATGTGGAATTATGTCCTCGTATTGTTCATTGGTCTCTCATTTCCCCACTGATCTGTGATGCTCTCTTTGGTAAATCTCAGTATAAGCACAGGCACATTTCTGAACTTTCTGTCTCATTGGTCTGTTTCTCACGTCCTTGACAATGTCTCACTTTACTACCACAGCTTCACCAAAAGTGTGACATCCACAAGACAAGTACTCCTTCAAGTTATGTTCACACATAAACCAGAGAATCAGCTCATCTAATTCCACAAAATATCCCTTTGGCATTTTTAATGGACTTTCATTGAATACATGAATTCTCCAAAGAGGAGAAATGAACACTTTTACTATTTCAGTCTACTGGTTCATGAGTTATTTTTAGGTCTCTATAGTCTTTCATTAACGTTTTCTCATTTTCTTCACAATGCACCTATGCGTACTTAGGAATACATGAAATGTGTGTATGTGTGCATGTATTTTGCTGATGAATATGTACGAATGCATAACTTTTATGATGCCTTAACAGATAATGTTTTTAAATGATTACATTTGATAACTTATTTATCTTCATCTTTTGAAGCTCACCTATTAGTCATTTATCCACTGACTGTTTGGAGTTGCTAGAGTTTTATGTCAATGCTGAGTAATGACAGGTTGGTTTTTTGTTTGTTTTTTCACTGCAGTTTCTTTGTATGAATATAGTTTTACCTTCTTGTCCTCAGTAAGGCCAACAATAGGTGGTAGTGATGGAGAAAATTATTAGCTTGTTAAATGAAATGTTTTTTTCTTAGTAAATATTTATTTTTTTAATTTATTTTTATTGTTAAATCATAGCTGTGTACATTAGTGCAATCGAGGGGTACAATGTGCTGGTTTCATATACAATCTGAAATATTCTCATCAAACAAATGAAATGTTTTTAACATTTCACCATTAAATGTCTTATTTTATGAAGTTTTTTATCTAAGTACACTTTATAAAACTTTAGGATAATGAACTTCCCTTATATTCCTAATTAGTTTAGATAATTTTTTCATGAATAGATGTTACATTTTGTTGCATTATTTTTATTTCACATCAACAGTTTTAATTACTATAGGTTTGTAATATAGTTTTAAATCAAAGCATAGAATGCCTTCAGGTTTGTTCTTCTTTCTCAAGATTGCTTTGGCTATCTAGTATTTTTTGTGATTCTATATAACTTAAAATTTTTTTGCTATTTGCATAAAAAACATTTACTGGGATTTAGATAGGCATTGCATTGAATCTGTAGATCAGACATTTAACAATATTAAGCTTTATAGACCATGAATATAGGATGTCTTCCATTTATTTGTGTCTTCTTTAATTTTTTTGTTAATAATTTACAGTTTTCAATGTACAAGTCTTTTACCTCTTTGATTAATCTTATTCCTAGGCATTTTATTCTTCTTGATGCAATGATGAATGGTTTTCTTAATTTTATTTTTGGTTAATTCATTGTTACTACATAGAAACAACCGATTTTTGTATGTTGATTCTTTATCTTGCAACTTCACTGCGTTTGTTTATGATTCCTAAGAGTATTTTTTCTGGTGTCTTTAGAATTTTCTACATATAAGAAGAGCATGTCATCTGAAAACAGATAATTTAACTTCTTCCTTTCTGATTTAGATGTCTTTTATTTCTTTTTCCTGCCTACTTGCTTTGGCTAGTGCTTTCCATATCACCTTTAATTGTAGTTGTGACAGTGGACAGCCTTACCTTGTTCTGGTCTTAGGATACGTGCAGTTTTATCATTAAGATGTTAGGTATGGCTTTTCATGTACGAACCTCTTTGTATTGAGGTAAATTCCTTCTATTCCTGGTGAGCTGGGAAAAGACAACCTATAGACTTGGAGAAAATATTTTCAGGCCGTATGCCTGTTAAGGAATTAATATCCAAACTATATTTACAATACATAAGGAATTCTTACAACTCAATTGTTTAAAGAAAGACATATCTCCAAAGAAGACATACAAATCACCAATAGCTATATGAAAAGATGGTCAACATCACTAATCATCACAGAAATGCATATCAAAACCATAAGAAGAAATTACTTTATCCCTGTTAAGATGGGTGTTCTTTAAAAAAACAAAAAAAGATATTAACTATTGGTGAGAATATAGAGAAAATGGAATCTTTGTATATGGTTGATAGGAATGTAAAATTATGTAATTGCCATGAAAAATAGTATGGTGGGTCCTCAAAAAATTAAAAATAGAACTATCATATAAGCCATCAATCCCACTTCTGAGTATATATCCAAAAGAATTGAAATCTAGATCTTGAAGAGATAGTTTCATGTTCATTGCAGCATTATTGACAGTAGTCAACATATGGAAACAACTGAAATGTTCATTAAAAGATGAATGAATAAGGAAAACGTATGTACATACAATGGAATATTATCCAGCTTTTATAAAGAGAGACATTTTGCCATATGTGACCACATAGGTGAAACTGGAGGACATTATGTGAAAATAAGCCACTCAGAGGAGGACAAACGCAGCATGATTATACTTACCTGAAAAACCTAAAATAGTCAAACTCATGGAAATAGACAGTAGAAAGGCAGCTCCCAGGGGCTGGAGTGGGCAGGGAAATAGGAAGTCGGGTCCAATGGGTAGGAAGTTTCATTATCTGAGAGTGAGTTTTAGAGACCTGCTGTGTGTCATTGTGCCTATGGTCAACAATAGCTATGTTAACACTATCGTGCACTTGAACATGAAACAGGGCAGATCTCATATTAAGTGTTCCTACTATGACAAAACATTTAAAAATAAATATGAAAATTTTGTAGAAATTTTATATAAATTGGTTAAAATCCTACCAGGTAAATCCATGTAAAAGCACTCTCCTTCCACACTATATGTGCATTGCTCAGTCTGACAGGATGTTATTAACACATGGTGACAGCTCGTTCAGACTGGAAAGTCTGAATTCCCAATGCACAATTGCATAGACTTTTATATGCTGAGTTGCAATTTAATTTCAGCACATCAGTTTCCCCTCTTCCCTTTCCCCCGACTCCAGGCAACCCACCATCAGTATATTCCAAGAGGGCCGGAGTCTCACTTTAAGATTTCACCATTTCTATATGGGAGCGACAGCGTGTCTTATTGCTTCACTGCTGGGACGCTGGACTGTGAGCTCTGTTGCAAATCCCCATGTCCTTAAGGACCTGGTTGAACACTCCAGCTTGTGCTCACATTTCTTGAAAGAAGTAATGGGGAAGATGAACCAACTGAGGAAAGGCAATGAGCCAGCTTAAGTCTTTCTTCTCAGGGCCATTGTCTGTTCATCCTCACTTTTCCACCATAGAAAGTTGTTTCATCTAGTAGCCCCAAACTACGGCCCACGGGCCACATGCAGGGGTGTGAATTGTATTGTTCCTGTTTTGTTTTTTTACTTCAAAATAAGATATGTGCAGTGAGCATAGGAATTTGTTTATAGTTTTTTGTGTTTTTTTTTCTAACTATAGTCCAGCCCTCCAATGGTCTGAGGTACAGTGAACTGGCTCCCTGTTTAAAAAGTTTGAGGACACCTGATAGAGCATCTAGTTTCTCTGAAAACAGAAGATAAGCACCCAACTTCGTGGAAGTCTAGGAAAAAGTCATGTGGTCAGTGTGTGAGGCACTGGGAGCTTTTAATTTTTTTTATTTTAATTAATTTATTTTTTGAGACAGTTTTACTTTGTCACCCTTGGTAAAGTGCTATGGTGTCACAACTCACAGCAACTTCAAACTCTTGAGTTCAAGTGATCTTTTTGCCTCAACCTCCCAACTAGCTGGGACTACAGGCACCTGCCACGATGCCTGGCTGTTTGTATAGATGGGGTCTCACTCCTGCTCAGGCTGGTCTCAAACTCTTGAGCTCAAGTGATCCACCTGCTTTGGCCTCCCAGGGTGCTAGGATTACAGGCATGAGCTACCACAACTGGCCATTGTGAGCTTTTTAGAGCTGCCATGTCATTTCTGAAGTTAAAAATTGTTGTTTGGACATCCTATTTCTCTCAAGCCTGGCATTTATCATTCTTCATAGTTGCTAAGTCATTGCACAGAAGACCTCAGGAACTGGCAGAGAGGACAGTTTTTTGGGTTGGTTGGTTGGTTGGTTGTTTGAGACAGAGTCTCCCTCTTTGTACTGGGTAGAGTATCGTGGCTTCATAGCTCACAGCACTTCGAACTCTTGCCTTAGTCTTCCAAGTAGCTGGGACAACCAGAACCCACCAGGATGCCTGGCTAGTTTTTCTATTTTTAGTAGAGAACAGAGTCTTGCTCTGGCTCAGGCTGATCTCCATTTCCTGAGCTCAGGCAATCCACCCGCCTCAGTCTCTGAGAGTGTCAGGATTACAGACGTGAGCCACTGTGTCCTGGTGAGAAGATAGACTTAAGAAGTGGCACTAACTGCTTCAGCAGGATGAGGGTTGAATAAGAAGGCAGAAGTGGAGAGAGACCTTAGCTCCTTACTAGTGAAAGGACAAATATCTTCACTTGGGAACTGTCTTCCTTAGAAGACGTGGTGGTGGCCAATCAGTATGGTATGGTCTGAGAAGGTGCTGGGTGGGGTCTCCTGCCTCCACTTACTAACATCGCACTCTTTAGATCCAAAGGTTTTGTAGTTCTTTGTCATCTTCTCTTGAAACATTTATATGTCTGAATGGAAATATACATTAGGTGTTGATCACCTAGTGCAAGAATCAACAATAAGGTCAGGGGATACAGAAAAGGAAGGAAATGAAGCCTTTTCCCTTAAGGACCTTGCAGGCTGGTGTGAAGCATGTCAGCGGGCTGTGATTCCAGCCATGGGCTCAGTGCCTGTCCACAAACACGCACAATGTCTACAGAAACATGGGAGGGGGGAAAGCACAGTGTCCAGCCCCCACCGTGTGACCATCTGAGAGCATGATTGGGTCACATGCTATTCCTATCGTTGAACAGATCACATGACCACTGTCATCTCCATTTTTCTGTGGCCCCAGCAGTAGAGGCAACCCATTCCCATCCCTTGATAGTCTATCCTAGCAAGGAAGCATCCCAGAATAGCCTTAGTCTCCCTCTACCAGCTCCTTTAGTCCTTTAGCTCTCCCTCCAAATCAAATGGATTTTTTTTTTTTTTTGGATGGGCAAATATTTTAGGCTTACTTTACACAGAGCGGATGAAAGGTGTTTCATGCTCCCTGTGTTGGACACTTTGTGGTCTCCACAGGACCCATTTGCAGCAATGGAGGCAGATGTGTTCCCAGCCTCTTGCTGGAAAACACAGCTGTTTGACTTCTGGGGTGTTATTAGCTACACAGACTCACTGAGGAGTGGGGAGTTGTTTTGTTTGTTCTCATGTAGCTCTTTTCTCATCATAAAAATGTTGGTTTTCCTGGCACATTGTTTCTCAAGCCATTCCTTAAGAGAGCAGCATGAATATGAATAATGCAATTTGAGCAAAATCTTGTAAAGGCAGGAAGGAGTCCCAGCCCAGAGGTTTCGCAGTATTGCTGAGGATCATGAGAGGGTCTTGTCCTTCCGAGGTTTTGATTTAAGAGACAGTCTAAGACATAGTCAAGCAAGAATAGAATCAAAAGCTATAATATCCTTCCTTTCTCTTTTTGTGACTGAGTTTCTCAAAGTTGAGAGGATAGGGAAGAAATATCTATGGAGCATTTGCAATTCCTTTTCTCAGCCAGCCAAATACAAATCCATTTGCTCAGTCCAAGAGTAGGAGCTTAAATGAGAATGCCAATGCTTTGAAAATCAAAATAAATCAGGACAATTTCTGGTCTTAAATTAGCACCATAATATATGAGGAAAATTCTAATGATCCACCCTGTGTTGCGCGGCTGTGGTATTTTAAGAACTCAGAAGTTCTTTCACAGATTCACCATCTTGCATTTCACCGATCTGCCATTTTATGCTTCATGGATTCGCCATTTTGTTGTTTTGACTAGATGTGCAGCAAACCAGTATTCCCCAGCCCTACCAGTTCAGCTCCAAGTATTATCACCATCATTGGATTACTTTACAAACCCTTGAGGCAATTTGAGAATATGGTCTATTGACCTATGATTTTGGATGTTGAATTAGAATTCTAATGTTGGGGGCAGAAGGGTAACAGGGATTAATAGTTACTGAGCATAGGCAGTGCCTGTGGTTCAGTGGGTAGGGTGCTGACCCCATATACCAAGGGTGGCAGGTTCAAACCTGGCCCCAGCCAAACTGCAATAACAACAACAACAAAAAAAAAATGGCCGAGCATTCTGGCGGGCACCTCTAGTCCCAGCTACTCGGGAGGCTGAGGCAAGAGAATCACCTAAGTCCAGGAGTTGGAGGTTGCTATGAGCTGTGACTCGATGGCACTCTACTGAGGGCGACAAAGTAAGACTCTGTCTCAAAAAAAAAAAAGTTACTGAGCATGCTCAGTGCTAGGTTCTATAGTAGGTAGTCAACACGTGTTTTGAACAGTCCTCACAACAACCTTGAAGGTGTATGAGTGCACCCATTTTACAGATGGTCAGATAAGTTCACTCACTCACAGTCTTCCAGCATGTGGTAGAACAAGGGGACAGACCAATGTCACTCTGAAGTGGCTCTTAGTGACACTAAGGAAGAAACACTATGGTTGTGTTCTCCATGCGTCACTGTGGGTGAGAAAAAACCCACTAGTGAGATCTGGTAAAATTCCACCAGGTAAAAGGGAGAGCCCACCTCAAAGTCTCGGGGAGTGCCCAAGTTGGAACCTTGCTGTCAGGCTAGAGTTTTCCACCTTCAACATTTCTCATGTCTGTAGAGTGGAAAAGAGCCCTAGTGAGGGCTTTGTGAAGACAAGCATTGGGCTGAGACCCCAAATTGTGAATATGGACACTAGGCAAGGCAACTTGGAGGGGCCCTGCTGAGTGGATCCCTACAGGGGTTGTAGTGTGCCTTAACTGACGCTCTGTGTCTGACTGATTCTCAACATGCTGCGAAGTGGCATCGCTTACTCTAATGTGGAAAGCCTAATGAGTGTGAAAGGACTTTGTAATTCTTACATATTAAACCCAACTATATACACCTCAGATATTCAGACTATTAGAAATTCAAAGTCATGCATTTAAAGTATTCCTTTATCAAATAAACAGTTATTGTACACATTCTAGGTATCAGGCCTTACATTGGACCTAGGTATCAGCTATTTCCTAGGATGGAGTCTCTGCTCTGGACTGCCATCTAGTGGAATTATATGGTAGTACAGAGGCAAAGTCAGCTCCCCTCACAGTTCCCTTGTGAGTGTTTGAAGCAACATTTGAGTGGGGCCTTGAAGGGTGAATAGGAGTTTTCTAGGAAGGGAAGAGAGGAATGAAAATTGGATATAATGTTTTTACCACACAAACACATAGAATAAGCACTACACAGGCATGTATATCACTACACAAATTTTACAATCACTACACTTCTATTTTATTGCTGAGATTTTAATATGTTTAGCCTGTGACAGTGTTTTTGTTTTTTCCTTGATATAAATCTCATTTACCACCATCACTGTCTAAAAGTGTCATTTGGCATGCCTACATTAAGTTCATGTAAGTAGAATCTATTCAGTAGTAATATGCACTGTGACAATTTTGGCTACCTCAGGAAGGTGAACAATATTAGAAATCTAGTATTTCTTTCTTTTTTAATTAAATCATAGCTATGTACATTAATGCGATCGTGGGGCACCATACACTGGTTTTACAGACCGTTTGACACATTTTCATCACGCTGGTTAACATAGCCTTCCTGGCATTTTCTTAGTTATTGTGTTAAGACATTTACATTCTACATTTACTAAGTTTCACGTATACCCTTGTAAGATGCACCGCAGGTGTAATCCCACCAATCACCCTCCCTCCTCCCCCCTCCCTTTCTCCTCCCTTTACCCCTTCCCCCCTTCCCCCTATTCTTGGGTTATAACTGGGTTATAGCTTTCATATGAAAGCCATAAATTAATTTCATAGTAGGGCTGAGTACATAGGATACTTTTTCTTCCATTCTTGAGATACTTTACTAAGAAGAATATGATCCAGCTCCATCCATGTAAACATGAAAGAGGTAAAGTCTCCATCTTTCTTTAAGGCTGCATAATATTCCATGGTGTACATATACCACAATTTATTAATCCATTCGTGGATCGATGGGCACTTGGGCTTTTCGCATGACTTAGCAATTATGAATTGGGCTGCAATAAACATTCTGGTACAAATACCTTTGTTATGATGTGATTTTTGGTCTTCTGGGTATATGCCTAGTAGAGGAATTATAGGATTGAATGGTAGATCTATTTTTAGATCTCTAAGTGTTCTCCAAACATCTTTCCAAAAGGAATGTATTAATTTGCATCCCCACCAGCAGTGTAGAAGTGTTCCCTTTTCTCCACATCCTCTCCACATCTCTGGTCTTGGGATTTTTTGATATGGGCTAATCTTAGTGGAGTTAGATGATATCTCAAAGTAGTTTTGATTTGAGTTTCTCTGATGATTAAAGATGATGATCATATTTTCATATGACTGTAGGCTGTGCGCCTGTCTTCTTCAGAAAAGTTTCTCTTCAAGTCCCTTGCCCAGCCTGTGATGGGATCACTTGTCCTTTTCTTGTTTATACATTTGACTTCTCTGTGGATTCTGGTTATTAAGCCTTTGTTGGAGACAGAACCTGAAAATATCTTCTCCCATTCTGAGGTCTGTCTGCTTGCTTTACTTACTGTGTTCTTGGCTGTGCAGAAGCTTTTTAGTTTGATCAGGTCCCAGTAGTGTATTTTTGAAGCTGCTTCAATTGCCCGGGGGGCGGGGTGGGGGGTCCTCCTCATAAAATACTTGCCCAGACCTATTTCTTCAAGGGTTTTCCCTGCACTCTCCTCTAGTATTTTTATAGTTTCATGTCTTAAGTTTAAATCTTTAATCCAGTAAGAGTCTATCTTAGTTAATGGTGAAAGATGTGGGTCCAATTTCAGTCTTCTGCAGGTTGCCAGCCAGTTCACCCAGCACCATTTGTTAAATAGGGAATCTTTTCCCCACTGAATGTTTTTAATTGGCTTGTCAAAGATCAAATAACGGTAAGTAGCTGGATTCATCTCTTGGTTCTCTATTCTGTTCCAGACATTTACTTCTCTGTTTTTGTGCCAGTACCATGCTGTTTTGATCACTATCGATTTATAGTATAGTCTGAGGTCTGGTAGCGTGATTCCTCCTGCTTTGTTTTTATTTCTGAGTAATGTCTTGGCTATTTGAGGTTTTTTTCTGATTCCATAGAAAACAAAGTACTATTTTTTCAAGATGTTTAAAGGATGACAGTGGAGCTTTAATAGGGATTGCATTAAAATTGTACATTGCTTTGGGTAGTATGGACATTTTAACAATGTTGATTCTTCCCAGCCATGAGCATTTGTTTTTCCATTTGTTAACATTTTCAGATGTTTCTTTTCTTAGGAGTTTCATAGTTCTCTTTATAGAGATCTTTCATGTCCTTTGTTAGATAAACTCCCAAATATTTCATCTTCTTTGGCACTACTGTGAATGAAATAGAGTCCTTAACTGTTTTTTCAGCTTGACTATTGTTGGTATACATAAAGGCTACTGATTTATGAATGTTGATTTTGTAACCTGAGACGCTGCTGTATTCCTTGATCACTTCTAAAAGTTTTGTAGTAGAATCCGTGGTGTTTTCCAGATATACAATCATATCATCTGTGAAGAGCGAAAGTTTGATCTCTTCTGACCCTATATGGATACCCTTGATCGCCTTTTCTTCCCTAATTGCAATGCCCAAAACTTCCATTACAATGTTAAAGAGCAGTGGAGACAATGGGCAGCCTTGTCTGGTTCCTGATCTGAGTGGAAATGATTTCAATTTAACTCCATTCAATATGATATTGGCTGTGGGTTTGCTGTAGATGGCCTCTATCAGTTTAAGAAATGTCCCTTCTATACCAATTTTCTTAAGTGTTCTGATCATGAAGGGATGCTGGATATTATCAAAAGCTTTTTCTGCATCAGCTGAGAGGATCATATGGTCTTTGGTTTTTAATTTGTTTATGTGCTTAATTATACTTATATATTTATGTATATTGAACCAGCCTTGAGACCCTGGGATAAAACCGACTTGGTCATGATGTATAATTTGTTTGATGTGTTGCTGGATTCTGTCAGGATCTTATTAAATATTTTTGCATCTATATTCATTAGTGATATTGGTCTAGAATTTTCTTTTCTTGTTGGGTCTTTTCCTGGTTTGGGGATCAGGATGATGTTTGCTTCATAGAACATGTTGGGTAGTCTTCCTTCTTTTTCTACCTTTTGGAACAGGTTGAGTAATATAGGTACTAATTCCTCTTTAAAGGTTTGGTAGAATTCTGATGTGAGGCCATCTGGTCCTGGGCTTTTCTTTTTAGGGAGATTTTGTATGGTTGATGCTATTTCAGAACTTGATATGGGCCTGTTCAACATTTCCACTTGATTCTGGCTAAATCCTGGAAGGTGACGTGCTTCCAAGTATTGGTCAATTTCCTTCAAATTTTCATATTTCTGAGAATAAAGTTTCTTGTGATATTCATTAAGGATTTTTTGAATTTCTGAGGAGTCTGTTGTTATTTCATCTTTGTCATTTCTGATTGATGAGATTAGAAGTTTTACTCTTTTTTTCCTGGTTAGGTTAGTCAGAGGTTTATCTGTTTTATTGACCTTTTCAAAAAAACAACTTTTTGATTTATCTGTTGTATAATTCTTTTGCTTTCAATTTCATTTAATTCTGCTCTAATTTTGGTTATTTCTTTTATTCTACTGGGTTTGGGGTTGGAATGTTCTTCCTTTTCCAGTTGCTTGAGATGTCCCATTAAGTTGTTAACTTCCTCTCTTTCCGTTCTCTTGAGGAAGGCTTGTAGTGCTATAAATTTCTTTCTTAGGACTGCCTTTGCAGTATCCCAGAGATTCTGATAATTCGTGTCTTCATTGTTGTTTTGTTCCAAAAATTTGGCAATTTCCTTCTTAATCTCATTTTAATCTCATCTTCTTAATCTCATCTCTGACCCAGCTATCATTCAGCATAAGGTTATTTAACTTCCATGTTTTTGTATGAGTATGAAGATTCCCGTTGTTACTGAGCTCAACTTTTATTCCATAGTGGTCTGAGAAGATGCAAGGAATAATTTCTATTCCTTTAAATTTACTGAGTTTAGACTTGTGACCTAAGTTGTGATCGATTTTGGAGTATATTCTGTGGGCTGATGAAAAGTATGTGTTTTCAGTTTTTGGGGGATGAAATGTTCTATAGATTTCTGCTAAATCCAAATGTTGGATGGTTAGGTTTAAATCTAAAATTTCTTTGCTCAGCTACTTATTGGAGGATCGATCCAACACTGCCAAAGGAGTGTTGAAATCTCTGATGATTATGGAGCTGGAGGAAATCAAGTTGCTCATGTCTGTTAGAGTTTCTCTTATAAATTGAGGTGCATTCTGGTTGGGTGCATAGATATTAATAATTGAGATCTCATCATATTGAGTATTACCCTTAACAAATATGAAGTGACCATTCTATCTTTCCTTACTTTTATTGGTTTAAAGCCTACTGTATCTGCAAATAAAATTGCAACACGTGCTTTTTTCTTATTACCATTTGCCTGAAATATGGATGACCATCCTTTCACCCTGAGTCTATATTTTTCTTTTAAGGTAAGATATGACTCTTGTATGCAGCAAATATCTGGCCTGAGTTTTTGTATCCAGTCAGCCAACCTGTGCCTCTTTAGAGGACAGTTTAAGCCATTCACATTAATGGAGAATATTGATAAGTCTGGTAAAATTTTGGGTATCAAGTTTTTCAAAAGTCCAGTGGACATTTTTAATCCTTTCGCCACCATGGAAGTTGGAGTTTGATCAAAAGTTTCTGAGTAAGTTTACTTTTGTGGTAGAGGATTGAGCTGGTCATTATGGAGGATAGACCTGAGAATATCCTGAAAAGCTGGTTTGGTTATGGCACATTTCTTCAACTTATGAATGTCATTAAAGTATTTAATTTCTCCATCATAAATGAAACTCAGTTTAGCTGGATACAGGATCCGGGGTTGAAAGTTATTTTGCTTTAGGAGATTAAAAGTTGATGACCACCCTCTTCTGGCTTGAAAAATTTCAGCAGAGAGATCTGCAGTCATTCTAATATTCTTCCCTTTGTAGGTAATAGATTTCTTACATCTGGCTGCTTTCAGAATTTTCTCCTTCACATTAACTTTAGTGAAGTTAATTATGATATGCCTGGGGTATGACTTATTGGGATTGAGTCAGGCTGGGGTTCTGAAACTGTCTGCTATCTGAATTTCAGAATCTCTTGGCATGTCTGGAAAATTCTCTTTCATAATTCCTTGGAGAAGGGCCTCTGTGCCCAGCGAGGCCTCTTCATCAGTTTCAAGGATTCCAATGAGGCGGATATTACCCTTCTTTGAATTATCCCAGAGTTCTCTGAGAGAATGATCTGTTTTTGCTCTCCATTTCTCTTCCTCTTTGAGAGTTTGGGAGCGTTTAAAGGCTTTGTCTTCAATGTCAGAAATACTTTCTTCTGCTTGCTCCACTCTGTTACTGAGGGATTCTACTGTATTTTTCAGATCTTTGAGGGCTGCAAATTCTTGCTTCAGTGTGTCAAAATCTTTGGTGGTTTTGTCTTTAAATTCATTAAATTCTTGAGACAACTTTTGAATTTCTCCTCAAATTTCTAATTCCAACTTTTGAATTGCTGCTCGAATTTCTAATTCCAAATTTTCCTCCATTTTGTGAATCTTGTTTGTAATCCGAATTCTGAATTCAATTTCTGACATCTCGGCCAGCTGTTTATGAATGGGGTCTTCGGTTACATCTGCCATATCTTTCCTTGGGGGATTGATCTATTCTGGTTATTCATGTTACCAGAGTTTTTCCGCTGATTCTGCCCCATGATTGTTTTACACCGTTTGATTTTTCCCCTGGAGCTTTGTCGAGGACCCGTACAGTGCTATGACCTGAGAAACTGGGGACCTGTTTGGTGTGGTGGGGCTAAGTGGTTCTGTCCTGTTTTCAGCTGGTCTCTGTTCGACCCTAGTGAAACAGTTACTCTGGTTGAACAGATCCATCCCAGATCTGTTCTGTGGTGGTTGCCGCCTGAGTAGATGCCTGGCCTCCTGTGGTTGCCCAGGGAGACAGGGGCTGTGGCTTCAGAATATCCAGGAGTGAGCCCTATTGGCTAAAAGACAGCTGCTGCTCTGCGCCTCAGGGCGCCACCGCTCTGGTGTGGTTCCTTCTCAGCTGACCGTCCTCTCCTCATTCCCGTGCCCCTGAGTCAGTACTGACCAGTTGCAGTTTAGGCCCTTTGGTTTGTATCCTTGGGGTCACAGCTCACCTCAGTGGGGTTGATGTGCATTCTTCTTCTCTCTTGGTGCAGCTCAAATCCACCAGGTTACTTGCTAAATTTCTGTCCTTTAACTCTCCTTCTGGATGGAAGCCTAGTTCTGGAGGCTGAGAAGGGCTGTCAAGTTCAGTGTCTGGTGAGGGCCTCTTCATAGATGGTGTCTTCTTATTGTGTCCTCATGGTAGAAGGGCTGAAATCTACTATTTCTTGAATCCCTACTACCAGGTTCCACAGTACTAGTTGCATATGTTCTCTCATTTAAATTTTGCAATGACCCTATGAGTTGAGTATTTCTGCTCCTATTTACAGGTGAGAAAATGGAGAAATAAAATAAAACAGTTAGATTATTTGGGTTTGTATGCCAACTCCTTACCAGCTATTTGTTTGAACGTGAACAAATTTCTTAACTCCTCCAACTATCAATTTCCTTATTAGCAAATTGGGAGTAATAACAGTGTATTTATCAAAGTGTTGTCAAAAGATCAATTGAGATGAGATGATCTATGTTGAGCCCATGGCCCTATATGTGGCTTTATTAAAAGTCTCAGTGAAGGATATTTTAAATTATCATCACAGAGGCTAAGAAACTTGTCCAGGATTGATTACTGTTCTGTATGACTCCAAGGCATACTTGGTTATTTTTTAAAACCAGAGCTCTCATTTAATAAGCTACAGGCAAATTTGCAAAATAAACAAAGGTGTTGAAACAGCACGTATTATAAATAAATAAGTGAAGGTCAGCCTTACACACAAAGGAATTCTCATTATTATGAGGAGATGAGTAAATGTGTCTAAACTTAAGAAAAAAATTCTTAAGAGTTTTGAATACTGATATATGAAGTCAGTCTACCAATTTCCCTTTCTTGGATTTTTTTTTTCATAGCTGGTTTTACCTGGGTATTTTCTCCCAGAGCTTTTGAATATAGTGCTATATAGGGTGAAGGGATAAAGTAAGTCTGTAATTAGGTCTATTATGCAACTGCTTTTAGAGTTAGCCTTCTGTCTTTTCAATGATCAACTTTTCAACAATTGCCCATTTGAACCCTGCTGCTTTAACAATTACAAAATTTGGCAGAAGTCATTCTATTATGAACCCTGAAATCTAACTAAATTCAAGTTTAGCTTCGACTAGGAATCCAAGTCTGAGGTTGGGAGGGAGATTCAGCTGAAAAGGAGAAGGTGAAACATCTGCTCAATGTTTATCTGTTCTCTATTGAAACTATTTTTGATCATTTCTTCCGATTTGTGCTTTTGAGCTTCAGGCTCATTCCTGAAATTCATGAGTGACACCGACATTGCTTGAAGACACAGCTGTTAAGTGTCCGGTGACATTGTCATTTGGATTTTAGCTTTCTTTATTCTTTCTGTAGGGACACGCTTCCATGTTATAGCCAACCCTAAGAAACCACTTTTTCTGGTTGTAGCTAAAACTTAATCATACACAACCATCTAAGGTCAAAGAGGATGGGAGAACCTGCCAAGTGTGTGTGGTAAGCTGTCTCTGAGGGTAACAGGCAGGAGGAAGAAGCTTGTTTGTCTAGGTTTTTGCTTGGAGAATCCTGACTTGAAATTCTCACTACAGTTAAAGGGGCAACCATGAACCAACTTGCACAGACCCCTTTTCCAATGTGTTCTTCCCAAACCCGTATCATTGCAAAGTTCATCTATGACCTGGAGTCTGAGCTCTGTTGATTTCTCAGTTTATTTTGCTTTGGGTACTGGAAGATTCCCACACCTTTCCAGATCACGGTTAGCTGCAGTTAGTGCTGAGGGTAGCGAAAGCAAATTGCCCTGGGAGCCTGTGACAGGGCTGTATTAGAATTTATTCATTTCCCTCTCTCCTACCTTTACTTAATCTGCTGGGCTGTGGCTGCTTACTCGTGGCTAAAGCAAAGGCGATTACTCATTTTATTAGAGTACATGCCTGGGACGGCTGAGCCTTCTGGAAGGATAGATGCATCACAATTGCTTGTATTTCCTGTCTGTATTCAGGATCGTTGATTCAGTGTACTGAGAGCTGCTTGATCTGGATCAGAGTCTGGAGTTTAGAGCCAGGAGTGTCCAACCTGTGGCCTGCAGGCCACATGCAGATCATTTGAGGCCTGTTTTGCTTATCCTTGCTGTGGGATATTGTGAAAATTATGCAGTCTTTTGTGTTTCTTGCTTATTAGCTTTTGTTAGTGTGTAGTTAATGTGTGATCCAAGACAACTCTTCTTCCATCATACAGCAGAAAAGAAAAAAGGTTGGACACCCCTGGGTCGAGCTCCAGTACCTTTTGAAAGGGTCTCTGCCAGTCTCTAATAAATGTCCCCATGTTTAATTTCTGTTATGTGTTTATCGACCTGTCACTACATGTCCCTATATGACTTTACACCGTCTGGGTCGTAGTCAAGTGAGAGAGGTTGTGCTGGCTCAGAATAGGCAGACAGCACACTGCTTATGCTCAAGAGTAGATTAAACTGAGCAGGTGCTATTTCATGAGCGAGGAACTTGAGTTGGGGAAGATGGAAAAGTTCTGGAGATGGATGGTGGTTAGTGATGGTTGAACAAAAACATGAATGTCTCTAATGCCACTGCTTAAAATAGTAAATTGTACGTTGTGTATTTTTTCTCACTGTTGTGTTAATTTACTGGGGCCGTCGGAATTAAGTTCCACAGACTGGGTGCCTTACCCTACAAGAATTCATTTTCTCCCAGTCCTGGAGGCTGAAAATCTGAAAGCAAAGTATTGCAGGCTCAGTTTCTCCCAAGGCCTCGCTCCCTGGCTTACAGACAGCCACAGTATTCTCACAGTATTCTCTCCGCGCTCCTGTCCTGATTTCATCTCCTTAACTTGAAACCAGTCGGGCTGCATTAGGACCCACCTGCATGACCCCATTTGACTTCATCACCTCCCAAAAGGCTCCTTCTCCACATACAGCCACATGGTGAGCGACGGGGCTTCAATGTACAGAATTTCAAGGGAACACAATTGAGCTCCCACCAATAACAATAACAAAGGGGAAGGTTGGACCTGGTTATCAGAGGCCAAAAACCTTAAACTTCTAATCCAAAGGTTTCTCAAACAAGCATGAGAATTGCCTATAAGCTTTTTCAGAATTCACATGCATTAGGCAGACTCTTCATACGTAGACCAAGGAATTTTGAAATGCCTGCCTGGGAGCAGAGCCTGGCAGGACAGGAGGATAGCAGAATGGATTCATAGCTAAAACTAGAGCAAAAAACAATGGGATCTGCTTGGGAATGATAATTGTATCTGATATTTAAAAATGACTTGTATAAACTTAGATTATGCTGTCCCTACCCACAAATCACTTATGTCCCTGGATAGGTCTGAGAGAGAAAGAATTTTATGATGTGGCTGCGCAAGGTCAAGGTGGAATAGAGCTAACCTCCCCTGGGTTGGGTGGGAACCACTGTGATGCTTTCCCACCAGGTTGAGGTTTCCAGGAGCTGGGTTTCTCCCTCTTGCCCCTGTCTGTTCTCCTCCACTGCCATATTGCACTGCCCTGCCCCAACCAGTATTGTCCTTAAAAGGTGAATGGGCAATGATGTCCTGGGTGAGCCTCATTCTATTTAAGGTGGGTAAAGATTAATCATCATGTCCTGAGACATGGCATAGTGGAACAAGGGTGAAACAGACGTCAAGAACCCTGGCCTGGTTTACTTGCTCTACCACTGGTAAACTTGGTGATATTAAACTGTCTCACTCCCTTGAACCCTTGTCTCCTCATTTGCAAAATATGGGATACATGCTTGACATCAATAACGCATAGTGGTTACAAATGCAGGCTTGAGTCTGAGAACCCTGGAAGAGTCATCGTCTTGGGTAAGTTATTTAGTTTTCAACCCTCGATTTCTTTGAAATGGGGAAAATAATAGTTGTTGTGAGGATTAAGTGAGAACATGCTTGCTAACCCCAAGCACGTCATGAGGACCCACCACTATTATCAAGGTCATTCCAAATTCAGAGCATACTGGTTCTATGATTCTAAATCACAATTAAGAGAATTTGATCTCATTAGACAAGTAATGGTCTTCTGAAAGAAGTATGGAGGGACGAGTGGGATAGTTAATAGAGATCCTTAGCCTGAGATTTATAAAAGTTGGAAAAAGTCCACCACCTCAGCAACATACAAAGTGTCCCAACAGTCACCCGTAAAGTCACCATACATAGGGGAAATGGGAAATCGTTGCTAAATAGACCTTTATGTACAAAATATTCATTATGAAATTTTACAAAGAAGTGGCAACACATAGAGAATGTTTTATAAATATTTTTTTAAATTTATAAAATTTTGTAACAAGTATTTTATAAATGTACATTTATCTACAATTTCCCATTTTCCCTCTGCATGTCAACTTTGGGGTGACTTTTGGGACACCCTATAGTAGACTTTGATAGTGAGTTTGGGTTGACTTTATGGTGCACTTGCTTGCTCAATACCCACAGATCAGTGCCAGTAGCTTTGCTGAGGTAGAATCTGGGCCAAGTGGTCAACATTCCCTGAAATGGCTCCCACCCTGTTAGATGTCTCCGAGAAGAGAAATATCCACATTTCCTCCAGGTAGGTGATGAACCAAAGAAACCAAAATACTAAAGGGAAAAAGAAAATAAAAAGGGTTACAACATTGCAGCTGTGATTAACTAGAAGAAAGAAATCCACACATTTCTTCCTGAGAACACAAAATTAAAAGCAAAAAAAAATCAGAAAATAAAAGGATTGCCCCAGAGCTCTCCCAGCCGCTGCTCTCCTTGTAACATTTGTCAGACAGGAAGAAAATCGATGGCTTCATTAGACCAGGCACAAAGCTCAGGGGATGTAAACTGAGCACAGGCAGTTTCTCATGGTCAACTGGATGATGCACGCCCCATGCAAACGCTAGGCGTGGGTGGTCAGGGTCCTTTCTCTTAACCACAGAGCTGCTGAACACGGCTCACTTCTTTGGGCTTTTGTTTCTGCTTCTTTGAAAGTGGAGTCTGGCCCTAGTTGTTTATTTCAACAAAGAGCTGTGAAAATAAATGTCTTCAGAGCTGTTTAGAGGAGCAGCTGGAAGGTAGACTTCCAGGGAAGTGGGGAGATTATAGAATTTTCATGCTAAATTATGGTGGCTTTCGGTAAGCGGTTTCAAAATACTAGAAAGAAGTAGATAACTGATTGTACTGAAAAACATTTTTAGAGAATCAGCTTCAGTAGCCCAGCTGGGGAACTTGGAGAGCCAGATGAATGTTGGGGACAGTAGGGTGGGGAAGAAACTCAATCTGCATTTCGGAAATGTCTAAGTTAGGGGAACAGGGGTAAAATGGAAAAGAAAATATAGAAATATTTAGCCCTTAGCTGCTAAATCATCTTAAGTTTCAAGAAAGGACGACTCCTTGGACTCAGTTACTGAGTAACCTGCAATTCAACAGGGCAGTTCTCTATCCAGGAGAGGTCTCCAATTTCAAATCCAGATAGCCCTCAACTGAATTTAAAATGTAACGCCACAACCTACCCAAGAGGCCCAGTGTATCAGGAAAAGTGGCCAACATTGTGCAGGGCGTCTGTTGCTGGGAGCTGGGCTGTTAGGACAAGACGGGTGTCAGTGGGGGAACACGTACTGGGCTGAGGGACTGGACAACATTCAAATGGGGCAAGTCATGGCCTGCTCCCTCAGTGGTGGACTTCAAACTACCACATTTCCAACCAAGCTGCAGGGATCATAAAAGAGAGCTCAGGCCATTCATTGGGAGGACATGACCTTGAGAAATCAGAAAATGTCTGAGCTCCCCTATCCTTGGCCCTGCTGGGCTGGGCCCCCTTTCTCTAGCATGCAAAGAACTTAAGCATCAACACAGAGAATCCTCAGGAGGCAGCTCAGTGTGGGAGACTGAGAGGCTAGATGGAAGCGAGAGAGAGGAGAGTGTCTGTGGGCAGAACTATCTCCTAGTTTGCTTTGGTGCTTTCTCTAAGGTTAAAAACATGACTTCTCTGCCTTGGTCCATCTAAGCGGCCATGAAGAAATCCCATAAACTGAGTGGCTTAAACAATATGCATTTATTGCTTGTGGTTCTAGAAGCTGGAAAGTCTAAGATCCAGGTGCCGGCACATTTTGGGTCTGGTAAAGGTGGGATTGCTGGCTCATGCACGGCTGTGTCCTCACATAGTAGAAGGTGTAGGCAGCTCCCTGTAGCCCCATTTATGAGGACACTGCACCTTCATGACCTACTCACCTTTCAAAAGCCCCACTTTCCGATACCATCACCTTGGGCATTAGGATTTCAACTATGAAGCATTCAGATTATAACACCCTTCATCCCTGCCAGGGCTCAAATTCAGGTTCAGAACTTGTCCCTGATGGTTGCAGGGCTTCTCCTGAGAGCCTCGTGTCCCTTATGGAGAGCAGGGCATCATATTTGCAATGGCAGTGCTACCCACAAGTGCGAGAACCTGGGCCGTGAAGAACTGAGGGAGACAGATACCCTGCTACTAGCGTCAGAAAGTTGGGCAGCCTTAGCCCCACAGAGAAGTAAACAAGAAGAAAAGAAAACCCTCTGGTCCCGCCAATACGAGGAGGAGGATGCTCTTTCTGCTTTTCTCCTGCCTGTGGGACACAGGGGCCAGCTTTTCCCACACGGTTTTATCCAACTTTGTTTGAGTTTCCCTGGGCAGGAACAGGAGCCAGAGGCAGAGGGCCAAAGTGGCAAATCATACCTTGAAATGGGGACACGGAGTTCCTGTGCTGAGAAGCTGTATGACTGGGGCCTTCTCATTAAGAGATTCTGAAGGGGGGCGGCGCCTGTGGCTCAGTCGGTAAGGCGCCGGCCCCATATACCGAGGGTGGCGGGTTCAAACCCGGCCCCGGCCAAACTGCAACCAAAAAATAGCCGGGTGTTGTGGCGGGCGCCTGTAGTCCCAGCTGCTCGGGAGGCTGAGGCAAGAGAATCGCTTAAGCCCAGGAGTTGGAGATTGCTGTGAGCTGCGTGAGGCCACGGCACTCTACCGAGGGCCATAAAGTGGGACTCTGTCTCTACAAAAAAAAAAAAAAAAAAAAAGAGATTCTGAAGGGACCGCTCACGCTGAATGGGTTTCGCAACAGGCAGGAGGAAGGCACATCACGTGTTGTAGGGTTTCACCAAGTGGCTTTTTTTGTGGTCTTGGGCAGGCTGCACAGGGGAAATCTCCAAGTTAAGTCAAAACTGAACCAGCTTGTGAAGCAGGTCACATTTAGCCTCCTCCCACCTGTTCCTCGCCAACTGTCGGAAGCACCCAGAGCCCTCGGCAGCCAATGTCAGAGGCCATCTCTGACAGCCATGACACGGAGGCATTGACTTCAGCAGGCATTTTAGAGCTGCAAGGCTCCTCACAGGTTAGCTAATAATAAATACTGTTTTCCAGTGGGAATGAAATATCCCCACAGGTCGTGGAATTTGACCATTGTCCAACACCAGCAAAGCCAAGGCCAGAACTCAGTAGCCTGATCTGTTCTGCCATTTTGTATTTTTAAAGACAGGAGCAGAGTCCTGATGGGGCCAGGCTTAACATTGTACCTAAATGTAGAGATGTTTGTATTTGACTACCTTGATCAACTAAGGCAGTGCATCTGTACATGAGGAAGGGCAAAAACTTTAAAACGATCTGCAACTACTTAAGAACTGCCATCTGAACACATCAACTGGCTTTCTTCTCTGCTCTGGGCCACTTTTCTTGGTCCAGTCCTTTCTCTGCTCCTTTTCTTCTCCCTACCGGATGCCTTTGCATAGTCTCGGATGTTTGAGTGGCTGCCAACCTCGAGAGTACTTAGGGCAATACAAGTTGTATCTGAATGTTAAAAAGGAAGGCAAGGCTTCTGCATGTGCTCCTCAACATCTTCTCAAGACGTAGTGTTGATGTTCTTTTTACTAGTTTTAGGTGCGTCTTATGATATTTAATCTTGCTTGGGAGAGTCTGAGATCCCGGCAATCACTGCAGCTGTTGTCCAGTCAATCTTGCTGCTATGTCCTGACCGTAAGTCAGTGTCCAGGAGGGAACTCTGTATGGTCTTCACATGCCTGGGCTGGGGCAGACAGTCTGGTACCCAGGAGGACTCAGATCCTCCCTCGAGGGGACAGTGAAGGATGATGGCACTGGCCAGCAGCTGGTGTCCAAGTTTGGGTTTTGAAGGGTTGACCAGTGGAGGACATGGCTCCCAGAGACTGGTGGCAACAAGGCAGAGCTGCTAGAATGGTTTAAGGCCAA
The DNA here is from genome assembly GCF_027406575.1 of Nycticebus coucang. Taxonomy (NCBI): domain Eukaryota; kingdom Metazoa; phylum Chordata; class Mammalia; order Primates; family Lorisidae; genus Nycticebus; species Nycticebus coucang. The sequence goes on from NC_069799.1 coordinate 58,534,795, forward strand.
ACTGAGGGAGTGACAGAAGCCTGGAAGTGACATTATGATGCCAAGACTAGAGGGCAGGAGTAAGAACAGATTTGGGATCCAGGTGCCAAACTGAAGAAGACCTGGGAGAGGAAGGGCCAGGTCACCCTGAGGCCAGTGCTGCTGCTCTCCTGTGCTGCCTGGCAGGCTAGTGCTACCTTGGCGTGGACTTGCACTGGAGGGAGACTCTGATCACACATCATTTATTGTTTCTGTAACACACTGGAGGACAGCCTTCTCCTCTGTCCCTGACTTTCTCCACTCCCACCCCCAGCACCCCATTTGAGGCTCAGCTCTTGCTTTTCCAGCTGCAGACATGAATATGGAGAGCCCCGGTACAATCAGAATCTCTGGCGGCAGCCTCATTGTGGCAGCTGCTCTGAGGACATTCCAAGGGACCAGCCAGGCATTTTGTTCAACATCATTTCATTATAATGTTGAAATGAGGAAAATAAAAATCACTTCCTGGCCAGGACCACTGCCTGTGTGGAGTTGGCACACTCTCCTCTGTGTGTGTGTGTGTATGTGTGTGTGTGTGTGTGTGTGTGTGTGTGTGTGTGTGTGTGTTGGGGGGGGGCAGGGGGTCTCTGGGTGCTCCAGTTTCTTCCCACATCCCCAAACTGGGCACATGAGCTTCATTGCTGTGTCCCAGTGGTAGTGAGCACTGGTTTGTGTGAGTGCACCCTGTGATGGGATGGCCGTCTGGCCGAGGTGGCTTCCTGCCTTCACCCTGAGCTCCCAGGATAGGCTCCGACCACCCAAGACCCTAAACTGGAATAACTTGGCAAATAATATAATGACCTTCCATTTTTTAAATTAATCTTCTTTAAATGTATATGTAGCTTACATTTATTTCAATATTTAATTTTAGAATTCTTTGGTCTTTATTTAGAAGTTTGATGATGTTTTAGTAACTATCTGAGTGCGCCCTAGGAGCTTAATTCTTGTTTCTAGCAATTTATCTGTAGCAGAGATTCTCAACTTGTGTGCCATAGCATACTGGTGTGCAGTGAGAGGACCTTAGGTGTGCTGTGAACAATTTTAAAGATCATTAATTAAATTATTTTAGAAAGAAGTTCAAAGCACAGTAAGCATATTCTTACCTTTTTAAAATCAACATCATTTAAGTGTGTCATGAAAGTTTAACTTTCAAGTGTGCTGTGAGATGAGAAAGGTTGAAAAACACTGGCCTATAGGAAAATTGGTTCTATCATATGTCATTTTGTTCAAAGTCACAGTTTCCGAGAACCTACGGTTGTTATGATGATGTCTGCCACGAAAACCCCTGAGAGTTTGCCATGTAAATGATTAACAACAATATCGGGTTCTTGGGGTTCATTTGCAGCAGGTAAAACCACTTCTGCAGTTGTGGTCTAAGTCCAGATAGGATGGGATGGGATGGGAATGCCCAGATCATAGGCCATTGTGTGGACAGGAGAATTGCCTTCCAAAGATGCCATTGTCCTCATTTCCAGAATCTGTGAATATGTCACCTTCTATGGCAAAAGGGGTTGTCTAGGTCAACATTCTCCAGAGAGAAAGAACTAACAGAACGTATATGATTGAAGACGATTAATGCAATGACTGAGAATAAATACCTAATTCCCTTAATTATCATTCCTTAACTATGATCACTTAATTAAGCCACTTGGCACCCCAAATTGCCTATTGTAGGGACTTCACAAATGTGATTAAGTTAAAGATTTTGAGGTGGGGGAGTGGATGAGATTGTGCGAGTGGACCCAATCTCATCACATCAGTCCTTCGACCGAGAACTTTTCCCAGTTGGGATCAGAAAAGATGTGGCGATAGTAGTGTCAGAGAGATGCCACACTGCTGGCTTTGAAGATGAGGAAGGGGCCATGAGCCAAGGAGTGCAGGGGGCCCCTAGAAGCTGGAAAAGACAAGACAACAGATCCTCTGCTGGAGCTTCCAGAAAGAAACACAGCCCTGTTGACACCTTAATTTTATCCCAGTGAGACACATGTCAGACTTCTGACCTACAGAACTATCAGATAATAAATTTGAGTTATGTTGCTAAATTTGTTACAGCAGCAATAGAAAATGAATATAACCATGGAAAGTTTTATGGCTACCCATAAAACAGTCAGTTTTGAATGCAGCTGACCTGTGGTATGGTTGCTTTTTCCAGCATATTCTTTAATGAGCCCAGGAATAAAGAGGCATTAATGCCTATATTAGTGGTTCTCAGCCTTCCTAATGCCGCAACCCTTTAATATAGTTCCTGTGGGTTGTGACCCACAGGTTGAGAACCGCTGGCCTATATGGTTACCCTCACCCGTTCAGGAATAACCACCAGCCCAACCAGTGGCACCCCAGAGCAATTGTATGACATCATGGCTCTGTATGGAATCGTCTAATTACAAAGGGAAATATAAATATAGCCGAGGCTCCCCATTCCTCACTCTGGTTATTTTACCCAAACCTCAGAGTTTTGTCACTGGCCGCCTATTGTTGGTTTTTATCTCCAAAGCAAAATGCTTCATGGACAACCCTTACCCAAAGCTTGCTTCAAATATGGGGCCCTTTTCTTTTTAATGCCATTGCCATTTGGTTGGGAACATTTATAAATGGAGGATAAGCACAAAATATGTTGAAACCCTGAAAAATTAGCTCAGCTCCCTGGATACTTTAACATTGCAAGAAATGCTCACTTGCCTCCACTGGTAATGGGCTTACTGTGGGCAGAACACTGACTCTCACCATCTCATGCATGCACACTGATTGCAAATGAGGAGTCCTCAAGCTTTGTGCTTCCACAGGGATATGTTAAAGATTTCATAATACATCACATATTTCAGGCTTAAAGTGGCCTTCTCAAAATATCAGTTCATCTTCACTGCCCTTGGCAGGTAGGTAGATGTGAAGAACTGCACCTATTTTGTTACAATATTTTTTTTTATGAAGATGAATGAAAAACTAAACAAATTGAGGGATCCTTATGATATATTACATTGGTAGCATTGAGGGCTATTCACAGAAAATAAATAGATCTAGGGCTGAAGCAATATGGATGAAGATCGTCCCCGGTGTACATTGATTAGAGTGAAGACATCTACAGAAAGAAATCATGTCCAATGACCTGTCCTGGGTATTGTCGTGGAAAGGTCAAGTGGCCTGTAACATTGGGAGCAGCTGCCCACGGCTATGTGACGTTGTTATTGAAATGTATTGTTTCCTTGGTTATAGATATGCCATGAGTTAGCAGTTTTTGGCTGGAAAGCAAAAAAAAAAAACACAAACATATAGAACATGGTAATTTTTCCTTTTTAAGCTGATAAGCATATTTGTACATTCAAGTAATAACAGTAATAATCAGAATCTTATTGTTTTCCAAAGCATCTCGATGTTATCCTGTGTGACATCTGTAACAGAGCCAGGGCATAGGTGGAATAAGTATTCTTTTACAAATTATAAAACCCAGATTGGTTGCCCACAAATGAATAAATGGTTATACCTGGCTAGATTTAAGTTGCAAGTATCCACTGTCTAATGATATAATCAGTTATGTCCTAATGTATGGAATTCTTACAATGCATTAAAACAGCCCTCCTCACAGAAATTTATTTATGTCCTAATACGGTATTTGAGTGTCCCCAAAGCAAAGTGACATTCTCTAGGACACATAGCTAATAGACAAAGAAGCCAGGTCTCCATTGTAAAATTCAGCAAACATGCTTGTCTTTCATTTATTTACTCTAACCTGTACCTGATTTCTAAGTGTTGAGCCAAGAGCTGTTGTAGGTTTGAAAGAGATTGGTAACCTAAATGAATTCCTCATTGGCTGAATTGTAGATATTGAAAGAAAAGAAGAGTGTAGTCCGTTCTGGATATAAAAATAGATATTCTGGCCAGAGAGGCCACTACCAAATGGCTTGTTAGTGGGAGAGGAGGACATTGAAATTTGATAACTCTAAATTTAAGCTGTGGTGTCTTCACTTCTTCACTTAACATTGGGCCTCAAGCATCTTTAAAATGGGTCAATGACACCTTCTTAGTGTGGATCTTAGAAAGACAACATGAGATGCTGGATGAAGAGGCTCCTTTGGGCCGTGTCTGGTTTTTCCTTTTTTCTTCTCTTCCTTTTAAACCTTCAGACATGGGCTGAGCAGAGCCCCAGCACACACTAAGCCTCTTTTGTCTGAAAGAGACATGAGTTATAAATTAATAACTTTAAAGCTCTCAAGGTCTTGACCTTGTACCTTTTGAAACCTCCCTTTCTCTCTCCAGCCATGGACTTGATTTTCAGAATTCCAGCCTGTTTCGTCTTTGCGTTTGTTCTGACACTGTTAACTGTCTGCCCCAGGCACCAAGACTCTGCAGTAAAACACGTTCTGTCCACACACAGCACAGACAACGCTAAAACAAAAATCCTCCTCGGGAATTCCAAAGAAGAAATAGTTCTGTTCTTGGTTATTTCCATGACACAGTGTGGGAACTCATATTTATGCTAGCTCCATGATACAAATCGTACATTAACTACGATGTGTATTTTCATACGTATCTATTCACCATAATATTCCTGGGTGTTCCCTGGAGAGTAGTAAAAGGAAATAATTTATAATAGTATAATTAACTTTTGACTATTTGCAATTACATTTCTTGGAGTGTCTTCACGGTTAGAAAGAAAATAAAGGCAGTTCAATGAATGTGTACTCTGAAGTATAAAATACCATTTTTTCTTCCTCATTTTTTCTTTATGCGTGTAGTCTTTTTATATCATTAATCTTTGGGGAATATTTTTCAAACATATCTTTCTGCTTTATGCTTTTCTGAGTGTTTGTGTAATACAACCCTACATAGTCCTCCCCCCAGCATACACACACAACACAACACATACCAGGAATTTTAAACATCAAATGAAGCAGAAATATGATCCCTTGATTCAACAGTTCAATGGTATTTTACCAGGGAATATTATTAATAATTTTAAGGCACCTCCCCATCTTTATCTGACTTTGAGAAAATATCCTGGAGGGATAAACATGGCCTTTTAATTGGGGGCTATGTTGTGCACCCCCACTCCAAGACTTGGAAGTGTCATTTGACAATGTCTGCAGAGAGTTGGGGTTGTCACAGTCGGGGTGCTACTGACACTCTGTCAGTAAGGACAAGGATGCTATTTAATACCCTACAGTGTAAGGAAATTCTCTCCCCACCCCTACCCCCCGCCCAAGGACAAATAATTAACCAGACTACAAAAAAAAAAAAAAAAAGTCGATAGTGCCAAGGTTGGGAAACCTGATGAAAACCTACAGCCGGTTGAGTTCACTCTTTCCAGCGACCCCGGGCGTTTGTATTAATCATCTTCAGTTTACTTTTTTTGCTTCGAAGTCTTGAGTCTTATTGCTGCTGTTGTCCTGGTTGGCACCTGGAAGTCACATTCCCAACCTCGCTGGAGGGAGATATCTCTGGATAGGGAAAAGGCTGCTTCTTCCTAGACTCTATCGCTTCCCTATATTGCTTAGAACCATTCCTCCGTTCTTCTCATGTTGATGAACCAGCCACACAGTCTTAAGCCCAGTGGGATTATCAGAAACTACCATAGAAATAATGAGTTTTGCTCTTCTACCATATTTTAAAAATAATTTGTATCTACCATATTTTTAAAATAATTTATATTTCCTTTGTTGCTAGCCTCTATAAACATGTATCTGTAGGTCTTTGTTCTAAAATTTGTCCAATTTTCTTTTTAAATTTTTTATCTAAGATGTGAGTTTTTTCAGAAGAGAGCATAATCTGTCAAATCTTTATGGAAGTTTTTAGGTTAAAAAACCAAAACAGACATCTTACTACTGTGATCCTACAAACATAGCCACAGATAAAACATGACCTCATTTTAATCAAGTATAACCTTAAAAGAAGGGCATTTCTTTTAAGAATGAGAGAATTTTTAAAAATAGGACTATGATTATAATTGAAAATTAACATATTTTATTCTAGTTATATAGTGCTTTAAAAATTAGTAGTTTGTATTTATTTTATAAATACGATGGATTGAGCATGCAAAGCCCATCCTCACCACCACCCCGTGAAACACTATCACTCCTAATCTGTTTTGGAGATGAAGAAGTTGGGGGCCTAGAGGTGTTTAGAGTCTCACTGAAGGCGTAAGTGACGAATGCAGGAACCCAGACCCATCTGAGCATATTCTGGGTCTGAACCATGAGGTTCCCCAGGGCCCATCCCACAGGATTAGGGAGGGCATGACACCAGCAATGTCTGTCTAAGTGGACCGTCTTCATTGCATCCCTCTCTCCCCTGACTGCCATACAGTAGAACCTCTGTAGTTGACCCCCCCCTACACTGCCCACCTCCTTTAGTTGACCTAACTTTCATAGACTGGACATGCACCCCATGTACATATCAGTACAGTAGGCCTCATTCCTTATGTTGACCAGTTTGTTACAGTCCATGGCGTGGTCAACTCACAGAGGTTCTACTGTATAAGCAGGAGACCTGTTTCTCAGACTCATACACTTGATGCCTCAGGGCAGTGATGTCTATGTGAGTTGGGACCTTTGATCTGTGGTCCTCTAAATCTAACCCTGAGTCTTTCAAAGATTTCCTCAAGCACTGGCTCAGATTGCCCCCCAAATAAGAGGTATAACATAACTTAGATTCCCCCCAGCACCCCACACTGTATCCCCTGAGCTCTTCATGGTAGTGAGCCCAGCTGAAGGTAAGGGCACAACCTTGACATTTCCTGAAGGTCAAGTGCTTGTTTTACTAGAAAATCAGTTAATTACTTATCAGGTAGCTTACTTAACTTCTGTCTGCCAAATCTCTAACAAGAACCGACATCCTGGGTGTTGACCTAGGTGGTCCTCTCCTTCACAAGAGGAGACACCCTGCCCTGAGGACCACCTGCTCTGCCCCAGGTACAGAGGGGAGAAACACCTGCTTGTTAACAGAAGTGGCTGTGGGAAAAGTTCAAAGCCATTGATGGGCAAAAGTCTCCTTACTTTTCTAAGACTTGGGCTGATATTGATGGATTACAGTGTTAAACAATTAGTTCTTTCTTGTATCAGTGAAATCTAGAGGAAGCAAATGTTGAGGTCAAAGATAATACAAAACAGTAGATATTTTTATTAAACAGTCCATAGGAATTGCCTATATTTAGGTTAATAAATAGCATTACAACTAAATTGAAGGGGGCACTACATTATTTAACACTGAGTCAGCACTGTGTATGGGGCATGGGATAGTATTGACCATAAGGCAGGTATTTGATAAATATCTGTTGCTTCAATGAATTCATTGTTTTGTCTATAAATGGGTCATCAGCTAGAGTCCAGCTATACCTCATCTATGAAACAGTAACTTTGCTGGTTTTAGTAATGACTTCTTTAAAGGGGAGTTAATCAGCACTTACGTGGAACTAGGATCCAGCCCATCCGTCTTGTCCCCTTTGCAGGGATGCTGTATCAATGCGGAAAGTGGGATAAAAGGAAAAACAGAAATAACACAGCTCCGAGAACTGTGTTCTGCTTTATGGAGCTGTGATGTGCCCAGGGATTTCTTCAGGCCATTGCTTTGTTTCTGCCCAGTTGCCCCATCTCTGCACTGGGCATAATAATAATTACCAGCTTCACGGGAGGGCAGAGTAGATTAATGAGCTAATCTTGTAAAGTGCTTGGCAGGTGAAAAGTTCTTGAGAGGTGCTGTGATTGCATTCATTAGTTTTCGTGGACAGTCTGGGAGTGAATCTTAGTGAGGAGACGAGTAATTAATGCAGCAGCCCTTTCCATTCGTGTGGTGTTCATCCATGGGGCAGAGCCTGATGCTCCTTTTACTGGTGGTTTCTCTTTTTTCTCGGACCCACTGCTCGTCCCCCAAGAGCTTTCCTCTGGGTTGTCTTTGCTGATGACTGACCTGGCTGCTGGAGTGGGGAGTTGGTCTTTATAAGGTCTGACGCTGGCTTACCAAGAGCAGGCTCATGCTGTAATGAACCCTAAGTACCCCAGAGGTCCACTGATGATGCAGAGAACCTCCTAGAATGTTGCGTACAGTCTGCCCATACCCTGACTCCACAACGGTAAGGCACTGAGTGAACCCAACTCCGGGGTCCAAAGATCCCATCTTTGACTGTGACACCTCTGTTCCTGTCCCACCAGCATCTTTCCACTGAAGCGAGCAGGCCCTGGGTGATGGGAGAGCAGATTCAGGAAACTCTGAGCCAATTGTGGGCATGCATAACTTTGTAAAGACGAGCAAAGGTGATTTGCAATGAACAACGTGGATGTTTTGCGGCTCCAAAGCACGTGACATAGATTTACTTATTAAAATTTAGAAAAAGAAAAAGAAAAACAGTTCATGAAACAAAAGAAGATAATGGAAATTCTTAGCAGTCTGGCCGGTAGCCTTGCAAATGATTTATGTGACCTGTCCCCCCGCCACACACACACAGTGCTGGCTGGAGTGAAGGCCATCTGTCCTGAGAGCTGTACTCAGACAGGGCCAGAGGGGGGTAGGAGGGAGCCAAGCAGGGCCACCAGGCTGTCACACCAGCTCCTAAAAGTGGGCATTAATTCCCTACTATCTAGAATAAAGTGGGTCCAAACCTTACAGCTCCATCTCCTCTGATGCTGCCATCAGGAAATAGCACCTGGAACCCCTCCATAGGCCACTTTTCATGAAAGAAAATTTCTGAGCAGGAAAAATTGCAGCCAGAGGGAAATGCCAGGCTGGTTTCTTTACCCCCTCACCCACACTGACGGACAGAATGAGAACAGCGTGGCCCGTTGTCTGTTTCTTAATGGCTTGCTTTGTGGTTCTCCGGAGGAACTGGAGAACTATTCGGCATGCTCGCTTGTTGAATGCACTTGTAAAAGAAAAAGTCCTTTAAGACAGACCTAGATTCTGCAGCGCAACTCTGAGCTTGCCCAGGTCCTGGTGAACCAGCATGGTGGTCTGAGACCCCCAGATGAGCATTCCCACGTGGGAGGTGTCCTGTCTGGAGGGACAGGATGGGGTGAGTGTGTGTGTGTGTTCAGTGTGATTAGAAGTCTGAATACCTTCTTCCCGGCGGCCCATGGTTCGCTAACAACCCAGGCTAAGACCACAGCGGCTGGGTTTAAGGCCTCGGTTGCTTTGGACACAAATAGGCACCAAAGAAGCTTAGTGTTGCAATACAAAATGATCCCCCCTGGCTCTTCCTCTCAGGGGGCAGAGGAAGACACAGAGGTTCAGAGAATTAAGTGACTGAGCCAAGGTCACAGGACTAACTGTGGGCAGAGCTGGAAAAAGAGCCAAGGTCTTCTGCAGGCCAGTGCTGAGTGCCCGGGGCTCGCTGTCTGCATCTCTGAGAGCTGGAGGGTGCCAGGTCCCAAAAGGACAGGGAGCATTACAGTGCCCTGTCCCTTGGAAAGCCATACATTTGGGGCTGGCTGCTGATAGGAAACTGCTTCTCTGACTGTTGTTTTAATGACAAAAGTGGCAGCTCTGATTTGAGTCCTCAGCAGGCAAGGGGCGGGCATTAGGGCTACTGATGGGCAGGTCAGTTTTCAGTTTAGGATGACCCAGATGGGGGAAGGGAGTAAGAGATATAGTCTAACGCTCAGTTTTGAAGCAAAATTCACTGTGGACACACCCCTTAGCATTGTCCTAATCACTTACCAGACCCCGTGACAGGAGAAAGTGATCCCTCCAAAATGATTTGCTATAGAGTGACATGGAAGTTCTGAATGTCAGGCCATCATGTCTATTCTCTTTAAGTTTCCAGCAAGTTTGATTTCTGTTTATTTTCCTTCTCTCTCTAAAATAGCTTACTGAATGGAGAGAAATACTGAAAAAGTGATACTCCCCCCCCCCCACCAAAATGTAGCATTCCCTGGTATCATGGTTAACAACAGGGCTTTGGAAGCCAGGGTGCCTGGTTTAAATCCACACTGTTACTACAGGGGTGACCTATGTATGTTGAACCTCAACTTCACTTCCTTAACTCACCTCCTCATTGCAAAGTGGGGATTATAAGAATACCTACCTCATGGGACTGTTATCAAAGGTGATTGGTCAAGTTTTATTTCTTTATGCATCGATATTTCTAGCACCATGTCAAAAAAGTTTCCTTCATTGAATTATACAGGGTGGTCATAAAGTTTGTGTGCAATTTAAAATAGAGTAGAATTTTAAGGCTGCATAATATTCCATGGTATACATGTACCACAATTTGCTAGTCCATTCATGGGTCGATGGGCACTTGGGCTTCTTCCATGACTTAGCAATTATGAATTGGGCTGCAATAAACATTCTGGTACAGATGTCTTTGTTATACTGTGAATTTTGGTCTTCTGGGTATAAACCTAGTAAAGGAATTATAGGATCGAATGGCAGGTCTATTTTTAGGTCTCTAAGTATTCTCCAAACCTCCTTCCAGAAGGAACGTATTAGTGTGCATTCCCCCCAGCAGTGGAGAAGTGTGCCCTTTTCTCCACATCCACAGCAACATCTCTGGTTTGGGGATTTTGTTATGTGGGCTACTCTTACTGGGCTTAGGTGACATCTCAGAGTAGTTTTGATTTGCATTTCTCTGATGATTAAGGATGATGAGCTTTTTTCATGTGTTTGTAGATTGTGCGTCGGTCTTCTTTAGAGAAGTTTCTCTTCAAGTCCCTTGCCCACCCTGAGATGGGATCACTTGTTCTTTTCTTGCCAATACATTTGAATTCTCTGTGGATTCTGGTTATTAGACCTTTATCGGAGGTATAACCTGTAAGTATTTTCTCCCATTCTGAGGGCTGTCTGCTTGCTTTACTTACTATGTTCTTGGCTATGCAGAAGGTTTTTAGTTTGATCAGGTCCCAGTAGTGTATTTTTGATACTGCTTCAATTGCCCGGGGAAAGATGGAGACTTTACCTCTTTCATGTTTACATAGATGGAGCTGGAACATATTCTTCTTAGCAAAGTATCTCAGGAATGGAAGAAAAAGTATCCAATGTACTCAGCCCTACTATGAAGCTAAATTATAGCTTTCACATGAAGGCTATATATAACCCAATTATAGCACAAGACTATGAGGAAAGGGCCAAGGAATGGGAAGGAAGGGGGGAGGTTAGGGTTCAGGGAGGGTAATAGGTGGGGCCACACCTACGGTGCATCTTAGAATGGGTACAGGCGAAACTTACTAAACGCGGAATACAAATGTCTGCATATAATAACGAAGAAAATGCCATGAAGTCTACGTTGAACAGTTTGAGAATATTTCAGATTATATACTAAACCAGAACATTGTACCCCTTGATTACATTAATGTACACAGCTATGATTTAACAATAAAAAAATAAATAAAAATAAAAATAGAGTGGAATTTTAAACTGCACACGAACTTTATGGCCATCCTGAATATTTGTTGTCTAGGGTCACTGTAACAAATGCCCACAAAGTGGATGGCTTTCAACAACAGGAAGTTGTTTTCTTATAGTTCTGGCAGCCAGGAGTCTGAAATCAAGTGGTTGGCAGGGCCGTGGCCTCAGAAGACCCAGGGTTTGAATCCTCCCTCCTCCCTTCCTGGCTTCTGTGGCTGTCGGGCCTCCTGTGCCTCTCTTGGCTTGGGGGCTCATCACTCCCATTTTTGCTTCCATCCTCACAGGACAGCCCTTCCTAGTGTGTGCGTCTCTGTGTCTGTTTTATTATAAGGACATGGGACGTTGGAGCCCACACAAATCCTGTATGTATGACCTCATCTTCACTAATTATAGCTGCAAAGGTCCTGTTTCCAAATAAGGTCACAACCTGAGGTACCAGGCAGACGTGCATTTTAGGGGGATACCTTTCAACTCAGTACAAGTCACTTGGGCACCTTTGCTGAATATCAGTCAGCCATACACATAGCTGTGGTTTGGTTCATTGCTTTTATGCCTCAGAAGTCCTTGTTCATACTAAGATCGTTTCATACATAGGATGGCCTTGAAGTTCATGTGCAATCTAAAATTGCACACTGTTTTAAATTGCACACGAATTTTATGCCCCCCACCCCTAAATTAACCTCTGTTTTAGTCTAGAAGGTTAATTAACTTTTAAAAATCTAGAGTCAAGGGGCCAGGCGAACTGGCTCACATCTGTAATCTTAGCACATGAGGAGGCCAAGGTAGGTGGAGTGCTTGAGCTGAAGAATTTGAGACCAGCCTGAGCAAGAGCAAGACCCCATCTCTAAAAAAGATAGCTGGCGTTGTTGTGGATGCCTGTAATCCCAGCTACGGGAAGCTGAGGCAAGAGGATTTGAGTCCTCTTGAAGTTTTGAGTCCAAGAGTTTGAGGTTGCTGTGAGCTATGATGCTACAGCACTCTCCTAAGGGCAACAAAGTAAGACTGTCTCAAAAAAAAAAAAAAAAAAAGAAAGAAAGAAAGAAAAAGAAAAACCTAGAGTCAATTTTGGACTATGGTATATGGTTACACTGTAAGTTTTTTTTTTTTTTAATCAGTATCTCTATTTTCTTCTAGCGCCTAGAATTTTTATGTTTTGAATTTCTCAAGATATATACATGTTTATAACTTAAATGCAGATATATGATTATATATACTTAAAAAAACAGCCATTACTCATTTGCAAAATAATTCATCTCTTATACCTTGTGTTTCCTTTACAACATAATAAGTTCTGATTGAATGAATGCCCACCTTATTCTATTACTATTGTTGAGATTTGTACCAATGCTATACTCTTAGATTCATTATAACTTTATAATTGGCTTTGATGGCAATTTAGAAAAATCTCCTATTACTTTCATTTTGTTCCTACTTATTCTTCAAAATGAGCTTTAAAATAATTAGTTCAAAATTGCTAGAGTCCATTGTAATTTCTATTGGAATGGCATTGTACGAACGCATGATTTTGAGAACTGTCCCTTTTTCTTAGTCATGCCATAGAGAAATCTGCATGTATGTTAATGTTAATACTTTCCTTCATGTAAGTCTTTCTGTCTTGCATTAAACCTTTAGTTCCTGTCATCTGAGTTTCTTTTGCACATTTCTTATTAGCAATGCATTCCTAGCTATTTCCTGCTTACTGCATCCTGTTATAAATCTTTCTTTTCTCTATTATTTTTTTAATTGTTGCTGCTGATAGGTAGGAACATACATGCGTTTGGTACATTTATCTTTTATCTGGCAACTTACTAAAATCATTTATTCTGTGACTTTCAAAAAATGTTTTTATCTCCTTCTAGAATCCAAACTTTGAACTCTGCTTTCTTTTTCTTCTGATGTCTATTCTGATTTGTTTTCTGATCTGTTTTACATCTGCCATTTGAAGGCAGCTTCATTCCCAGCATCTGACAGGTGACCAACTGTGACTTCTGGGCCTCCCCCAGAGAGTGCCCAGTCCCACCTGCTTACTGTGCCCACACCTTCATCAGCACACCCCTGCTGGACTCTAGGCCTCCCTGGGAGTAAGGAACGTCCCATTTTTACTAACTCTGTCACTTTCCACCTAGCATCACCCTGGAAGCCAGGAACTAGGTTAAATGGAACTACCAAATTTTCTAGGAGAGCTTATTTGCTCACTGGTCCTACCAGAGGCCCTGACATATGGCCCAGAGGTTTATACACTCTGTTGGTTCCATAAGACAAGCTATTTTATCTGGGCAGTTGTAATAGAGAGACCAAACAGATTATGGACTTGATATCGTCCTAGGATTACAACCTTAATCTTGTTCCCTTAATTGGAAAATCCTTTTGCCGGGCGACACCTTTGTAAAGTAGAGCACCTGTCTCACCAGGTATTTTTCCTGCCATTCACTGCTTCCTCTTTCTTTGTCCTCAAATTCTCACTGTTGGAGTTATTTCTTTGGAATGGACACAGTTTATTTTTCTAAGGAGGGGAAATAGAAAAGTAAAAATAAGAAAATAGTCATTTAATTCTAGCACCTGAGATTAACTGAACTATTATGTTGGAATTCCCTCTAGTCTATGAGGCATATATAGTTTTCTTAGAGAATAAAATAAAACTTGAACTGTATCACATAACCTCCCCTTTTTTCTCATTTATGATCTCACACAATGGTATGTTACCATGTGCATATAGCTTAGCTTGAGCCACCCCCATCGTGGATGTTTTTGCCTTTAAAAATAATGCTCTCACAAATATCCTTGCACTAGATCATTGTGCATAAGAAATCACAATGCTTTCTTGCATTATGCAATTTCTATAAGTGAAATTTCTGGGTCACAGGAAGAAATGGATGGCAAAGGCAGCAGGAAAGTTCCAGAAAGGGACATGGCCGCAGATGTGGACATGAAGTGAAGGCCACAGTAGGAGAGTGAGTAGTGCAGCCTGGTGGCTCAGCACCTGGGCGCTGGAGTGAGACAATCCTGGTCTCTGGTCCCAGCTTCCTTTTATTCAAACATTAGCTCTTTAATTTTAGGAAAGTTACTCCAACTTTTGGGCCTCAGTTTCAACATCTGTAAAATGGGCTTAAAGTTTTCATATAAGTCAGAACATTGATCCAACGGATTTTACGGAAGTCATCCCTTAGAAAAGAAGGCATTTCCAAACATAGGGATCCTTATCAAGGGTCTCAAATCTTGGGATGTTGTTTCAGAGGCTTTAAGCTGGAAAACACAGTATTGTTTAAGGAAAATATACTATCCCAAAATGACTTCAATCAGTGCTTGTTTGGGAGGTTTACTGAGGTTTCCTGACAGAATTAGCAGACAGAAAGGGAGCAAATGAATTTAAGATAGATTAGCAATTATTTCTGGGAATACAACCTCATGAATGCAAATATTAGATGCTGCTGTAAACAGGTCTTCTAAGGAGTCCTTTAAAAGGCCATGAGGTATGTGGTGATACTGCAGACCTTATAAATATACTCCTATAGCTTAAAGAAGTGAAACACGTGTCCTAATGGTACATTAATGTTCATTCATTCACTGCCTGGGCTAAAATTCCCTGTGACAGTACTGTATCTCACACAATTGAGATGGAAAGGAAGGTGATGTGTCCTGGAAGAAAAATGAATGACTCTAAAATTGGCTCCAGAGCTAACGAGCACATTGATGAATAAAATTATGCAATGATATGGAAGGCTGGGAAAAGGCGATACGTCTGCAGTAATGCATTATTTAAATAGTATGCGATTTTAAATATGCATGTGCAGCTGAATTAATAAGTTACATTTTCTAAATTGTATTTGTTTTAATGTCCCTAAGACTTTATATAGTCAAGTGGATAAAAAAGTATTGATGGGGGATGTTCTGAATGGGTAAGATGGGTCTCTTTGTGTATGGACAGATTTATTATTTATTTAGCTCACGACATAGTGTGAGAATCACCATGTAATGTTAATCATGGGTGCTTAACCCTCTGTCTTGCATACAATTGGTGCTCAATTAATGCTCTTGTCATCTGAGGAGCCAGACAGCCATGGAAGTAACAGATGAGCACCCCCAGAGGCTTCCTGACAGAATTAGCAAACAGAAAGGAGCTGCCAGGGGTCAGCAAGAAGATTCTTGAACAGAGCAGGTGCAAGACAACCTTGGCTTATTTTGGTTTTTGGCTTAGGACAGGGCTTAGCTATGTACAGTTGCCTGTTTGTGACTTTCTTTTTTTTTTAACTTATAAAAATGCTGTTTTGTGTGAAGGTCCAGCAGAGCTTCCTGACTTCTATTCAGGGCTTAGAAGGATTTAAAAAATTACAACCATGATATTCTATTCCCTCGCAACAAATGGAGGTAGGAAGTGGAGGCTTCAGTCCAACAATCAGGGCGGTCTGGGCCCCTTCCTGTCTCTTCCCAACTCCCGGTTTGCAACTCCCTAAGTGGAGCTAACCTCCCAAGCCATTTTGAAAGGAAGGGAATACGTGTGTTTTTTGCGTCTGCTTCCTCTGCCAGGTTTTGACATATGGATCTTCGGGCCACACTCCAGAAAACTGACTGTGTAGTTGAGAAAGAGAACAGAGAAGGTGAGAGAGAGAGAGAGAGAGCCCCTATCTGCATGTTAACCTACCTAGTTTAGCAGAAGGAAATGGCAGGAATTTTAATGTGATCTTATTTCTTCTGACAGGGGCTATGAGCTGCACTTTCAATGTGCCGTTCTTCTGGCCACTGTGTAAATGTCTCTATCCCAGGGCCCGAGGCCTGAATCCAGCCTTCTGGGTAGAGGGCTCAGCCGCAGGGAATGTTTGGGATATAACTGAATGTCTGTCTCCAGCCGTGCACTTGGCAAACCAGCTTCCATTCGGATGGGAGCAAGGGCCATCTCTGGGCACGGCCACCACTCTCCCACTGGTCTCTGGGTCACTGGCCCCTCCGTGTAGCCAACAATTTACATATGTGGGGCCAACACAGTTGCACCAAGAAGTGGCTCATATTATGCCCCAACCCAGAGAAGCTTGAATTTCACACCTGTACACAGAGGGCAATAGAACTATCTAGACCATTTAGAAACGCCTTCTTTGAACAAAAGGTTTCTAGAGCTTGAGATATTTCCAAAGGCTGCCCAATTGTGCAAACTGAATGTCCCCACCACACAGCTGAGCCAGCTGACACCCTCAGCTTCCTCTTCCTCCCAGGTCCCTTTCCCTTGTTCCCATCTGCTCCCTTCCCTACCGCCTGGAGCAAAGTCTTTCCTATAAGTTTTAGTCCCTCGCCATCTCCACATTTTCTCTCTTTTCTATTTCCCTCAAGGAAGGTCCTTATCTCCCTCTCTTGCTTTTTAGCACCCTAACTTCCTTTGGGAAAGGTTTTGAGCACTTTTGTGAGTTCTACCTTCTTGGGTGTGATGTTTTCACCCTCAGTTGCTTCATCTAAGAAATGGGTATATAACACCTTCTTACAGGGTCATTGTCAGATTGATCATAGGTAAGGTGCCCAATTCAATGTTTAGGTTGGGGGGGCAGTAATAGTAGAAATAGGCTAGTCACTAGGCCCCACCCTACTGGGAAGGGCAGATATTCCAGCCCCTGGGAAATAGAAGGCCAAAGAGGCTGGTGAGCGGCAGTAAAGATGTTATCCTAGCACAGAGCAGGTGTTTAATGAAGGGTAACAATAATCACAGCTCACCCTGCCCTTTCTTAAAGCAACTGCATTGGGTTCCATTTACTCTCTTTAACAAGACTTAATTCATTCTAATTAAGGGAACCAACCAATTTGGTCACCTGTCCTCTTGCCCACTTGCCTTTAGGGAAAATTATCTAAGTATATCCCAAAGTCAATTGTTATTCTCTGAGCTCTCAAGGGGGAACCATGTAGATTCCTTGATCAAGAGACCTTGTCTGAACACAGGTTGAGATTTTATGCATGTGGGACATTGTATGACAGGTAGGCAGTGAGACTCAGGACTGTCACTGGTATCTTAGGTGGACGACTGAAGGTCCGACTGCTTTTTAGTGCCGACCCAAATGTAATCAGATCGCAGGCCCAGTGCTGACTTCTCCTATAATTTTGTGTTTTTTAAATTATAGTTATGTATATGTAACACAAAACTTTACCATTCTAACCACTGTTAAGTGTTTGGTTCAACAGCATTAATCACATTCGCAATGTTGTACAACCATCACCACTGTCCGTCTCCAGAGCTTACTCATTTTCTCCAGCTGGAGCTCTGTCCCCATTAAATAGTACCCCCTTGCCCCTCTTCCACTAATCCTTGGAACCCCCATTCCACTTTCTGTCTTCATGAATCCAACTACTCTGGGGGCCTCATCTAAGTGGAATCACACGGTGTTCACCTGTTTTGTCCAGCTTGACATTCAGTTCAGCATAGTGGCCTCAAGGTCCATCTGGGTTGCAGCATGAACCAGAATTTGCTTCCTTTTTAAGGCTGAGTAATTTTCCAACATGTTTATGCCTGTACACCATGTGATTCATCCCTACATCTACAACAGACATGTGACTTACTTCCGCCTTTTAGCTCTTACAAACAATGTTGCCACAAGCATGGAGGTCTCCAAGTATCTGTTGGAAACCTTGCTTTCAAGTCCCTTGGATATCTCAGACCTGGAATTGGGAGACCATAAGGTACTTCTATTTTTAATTTTCTTAAGGATCCTCCGGACTGCTTTCCACAGCATATGCACCATTTTACATTATACCAGTAGCATAGCTTCCTTTTGAGTTTTAACACCCTCCCTGACCTTCCCATGAAGAGCTTGGGAATATTAGTCATTCTGTTTCCCGTCGTTTGTACAAAGGACACAGCTCCCTTTGCGTTCTATCTATCATGACTTAATTTGCCATCTATTGCCTCCTTATTCTTGTTGTATTTTATAATTACATTCCAAGGTCATGTGCCAGAGGCATAGGTTACACACTAAATCCTTACAAAGAACACATGAACATGGAAGTTATCCTTTGTACATCTTTATTGGACTTTTGTCATTTTTTATTACTTTTAATATACTACCTGTACCTGTGGGCTATCTATCACTGAGTTTCTCCAACGTCCTTAGCAACAACCTGTAAGAAATATCTGCAACATCTAATATAATATTGCTGTCCCTTAGAGATTTGGGAGAATAAAATTAAGTCGAGAAATGCTTCTGATTTCAGTTAGCGTTTGACTTTTGGGTGTTCTAGATGTGTCTAACGACATGCTGTCGTATTGGAAAAGAATGCACGGGCAACGGGGGAATGAGGTAGAATCTCTGAAATTTCTCCCTTCTTTCTCCACTTTCCATATGACTCCTGGTGGCAATCACGATCCCATCAGTGGAATGTGTATTTTCTCAGTATTATCTTTCTCCTTGTATTTTTGGAATGATGGCTTGTCCCCTAATCTCCTAGGTCCCAATCCTGAGGGGATTTTAATTTCCTGAGACTGTGTTCTTAGCTGGTGCATGAGTACACATGCTTAAGGAATAAGGATGGAGATGACAGCACAGCCACCCTCCGTCCCAGATGCACTGGTGTGGTCGGGCTGGCCTCCACCAGCGTTGTCTGAGAAAATGGCGTTCCCTTCCTACTCCTCTGCTCAACCTTCCTAGCAAAGCAGCTTGGTGGGGATATAAGCCTAGGAAAACAAATGATACCCTCAGAATAGCCTTATTCTTCCTAAATTGCCCCCCAAATCCTAGCACTTGTGGTTGTGGGGTCCCCCCAGGGCCCCTCTTCCCATCCTGCAGGCAGAGATGGACAGGTAAATACCTCAACGTAGTTCTGTTCATTTTATTTTTCTAATTTCTGATCCTGACAACACCCCTATTTCATTCTTAATTGCCTTTTTTTTCTGAAGAAGGGAAAAGCAAATTCCTCCCAATATTCTGTAGAACGGGATTAGAATCACTATGGAATCCTGTGTTAGATAATTTAAGTAACATGAACATGAATTATAGAAACTCTGAAGATAAGTGTGTGAACACACAAGTGTCCTTCAAGCCATGGTATTTCCACTTTCTAAGAACAGGAGACTCTTTTATTTTTAAGAAACTAAGAATTAAAAATAAATGCATACATGGAATCTCTCTTATGGTCCATGGAAATCTTAATTATTACTGAATAATAAGCCTCACCTGATACGAGGTTGTCATAAAAATGCTAACCATTGCAGGAGAGGTTATAGTAGCTTTTTCAAATGGCAGTTTTGGACAGTTCCAGCTGAGCTGGAAGTTCTCTATAGAGAGCTCTAAGCTGATCTTGCTGGTTACATTCTGTTTTCTCTGAATGAGGACTGGCTATTTCATAAATAATGTGATAGGAATTAAGTTTGATATTAGCTGGGCTCTTTTATCATGGGCTGTTTTTAATATAGGCTATTTTATTATGTGCCTTGAAAGCCCTGCCTTTTGGTGGAAGATATGCCGTGCTCATTAAGCCAGCAGAAACCTCTGTCGACTGAATTAATAGCCAGCAGAGCAGAGGTAACGGCTGCTTCATCTGCAAAATGCCGAGCCATTAGGAGGGATCCATCACGGGAAGGTGGCACCAGCACAGACGTGTTGAGCCTGGTTCTGTTGATGCATCTGAATGCAAACGGTCCAGGATTTTTTTTTTTTTTTTGAAGTGCATTAAAAAGCAAAGGATGCCAGCAGGAGCTTCATAAAGGATTTTTTCCTCCTATTTTTGCTTTTGATTTTTATACCAGGCTCCACAGTTTGCAAAGCCTTTTGAAGTCAATGTTGTGAATATTAAGCAGAGAAGGGAATGAAGCCAAGCTGTTACCTGGCAATAAAAATCAGATAGTAACCCTTTTCCGCTGCACGTGGGATGGGTGGGATGGCTTCTGAATGGCAGTTTTGATCTTTTCAAAATAGGCAAATTTAGTAATAATAATTACATCTTACACAGGTTGCAAAGGAGGTTATCACGGGTGGATTTGTGAGGGGATCCTAATCTCTAGGGCATAAACCTGAACCTCCATCAGGAGACCAAAGATGTCCTGGAGCCACTGAATTAAACTAAACATGCTGATGTTGCCCATAACAACAGTTGCTAGGCGACCTTTGCCAGGATGTGGAAGGTGGGAATCACAGCAGATCGTGGCACTATTTGTCATCATACACCAGCAGTCCTGTTTAGGGGAGAGTCTGACACATGCGTTGAGCATGCCACATGATAGAAATGTCACATGCCGGGAAGGGAAAGCATTTGAGGATGGTCTGAGAAGTCACAAATTGTCATGCAGCTGCCTGTGAGACTTCTGACTGAAACTTCCACCAAGGCATCCCCGTGGTGTGACACCATTAGATTTACTCTGTAACTAACCTGCCTCTCTGAGGGGAGGAGGAGGGAAGAGAGGGTGGGCAGGAACTAATGAAGATGTCATTACTGCATCGGTATCAGCATCATGACTCTATCAACTCCAGCATAGATAGTACCGTAACGTTGTTGATGAGCAGCCCAAGGCGGCCCGAATTCCGAGCGTCCTCCAAGTCAATAGATGACTTGATTTACACTCCACCAAATACCTCCTGATACCATTCACTTTCTGAGGTGCCCAGAACCCCGTTGGAGGACTATTTGTTCTTTTTAAAGGTATTATATAGATGACGGTAAAAATGTCACCACTGTTCATTGAACAGATGGGTTAAAAGTAATCAGCTCCAAAGTGGGTGTTTCAAAAAAAAAAAATCATACCACTCCGAGATGAGCAAATGGTCAGGCAGCTTTCTTCCTTTCTTTCGTTTCTTTTCTTCCTTTCATTTCCTTCCTTCCTTCCCTTTCTTCCTTCCCCTCCCTCCCTCCTTCCCTCCCCTCCCCTCCCCCTTCCTCCTGCCCATTCTCTATTCTACTCGGCCAATCTGTGCTAGGTCAGCAGTTGGGTGGTAATGTGTGTAGTTTGAGTAGGTAGATTTTAGATCAATGGAAACCTGTCTACCCTACTGGCTTTTGCCAGCTTTTAAAAGAATAATTCTCAAGACCTTTTGTTTCAGCCAATTAAAAAGCTGTTTTTAATTACAGGAAATTAAAGAGGTGCATGCGTTTATTAAGCCTCGTTTGGTTGCACAACCTAAACAGTATTTTTGTTTCCAAAACTTTAACTCTCAGCTGACCCAGCTGTATGACACAGATAAAAGGATGGCCATCTCCAAGATATTTTTCTGTGAATACACTAATTAAAATGGCAGCCACTTCGGGGTAAAGTGTCATGCCTAAGTTTCTGTGCTCTCAGGATTAGAAGTGCCTTTGTAACTGCATTTATAGGTCATGGAGAAGGAGGAGCAGAAATCAATCAATTTTTTTAGGGGTGGCACCTGTGGCTCAGTGGGTAGGGCACCGGCCCCACATACTGTGGGTGGCAGGTTCGAACCCGGCCCCGGACAAAGTGCAACAACAAATAGCCGGGTGTTGTGGTGGGGACCTGTAGTCCCAGTTACTCAGGACGTGAGGCAAGAGACTCACCTAAGCTCAGGAGTTGGAGGTTGCTTTGAGCTGTGACGCCACAGCATTCTACTGAGGGTGATAAAGTGAGACTCACTCTCTAACAACAAAATAATCTTTTTAAAAAGTACATCTTGCTCAAAAACAAAAAAGGTGGAGGGAGGGCTATTTATAGGGTCCTTTGGAGAAACAGTGGGGCAGAGTATGGGATTATTCCCCTAAGGAAAAAATAAAGTTGGTGCCAATCAATTTTTCATGACTCGGGCCCTGGGATCAGGCCAGGACTTTTGGTTTCCAGCGTTTAGTGCTGAGCTGCTTTAGACAAGTTATTTAATCTAAACAAGCTTCCACTTCACCTATTTGGGAACGTAATGATATCTGCCTGGCACAGTTATTGTGGGAATTCAATAACACACAGTAGTAAGGCACTGAGGAGAGTGTGCTGGTCTGTTGTAAGCAGGTAACAGTTGGTGAAGTGCAGCCAGTGCCTTGTTGCTGCTACATCGCTGAGGAAACATTCCCAGGCAGACCTCCTGGAGGGAGCAGTGCGTGGGGTTTGACCTTGAGGGGCAGCACTTGCTGCCTGTCTCCACTGAGTCAGCTGAAAAGCAGGTGGCAAGGGTACCATCAACACACAGGCCTGTCACGGGACCCTGAAGAGACATGAGTGGAGTCAGCTGCAAATGTTACTGAAGGCGGGTGAACAGCCATGGCTGTGGGTGCCCTGCCGCTGACAGAAGGGATCGAGAGGGAACCCTAGCTTCAGTGTCCTCATAGGACTCAACACTTCTCATAGATCCAGAGTAAGCACTGAATTCCCCCAGGGGAACTTAGGTGGTCAGCATAATGAATAGCATTTGCCTAATATTTGATAGCTTTTCACGTTACCCTATCTGATTTTACCAACAACCATGTAACATAAAGAAGGCTAACATTCATCTTCTCTCTCTCCCTCTCTCTTTCTAAGCAGAAGAGAAATCAATGCTCAAAATGTGACTCCCCTCCAACTACGTGGGTGTGGTAGAATGCAGAGGTGGAGGATGGCTTGAGCCCAGGAGGTCGAGGCTGCAGTGAGCTGTGATCCTGCCACTGCACTCCAGCCTGGGGGACAGTGCAAGACCCTGTCTCTAAAAGAAAAATAATAGTTGTGGCTTGACTCTAACGAAATGCATCTGCCAAGAAGTGTAAGGAACAGGACATGTGTAGCATGTGTCTTCCGACCCCAAATCTGGAGTTTTGACCCTCTGTGACAAGCCTAAGGTCCTGTCTCCTTGCTCCACGTAGTTTCTGTGCAGCATGTGGCCAGGAAGTCACCTCAAGAACTGCTGTCCCTTGGTTTCTCTGTTTTCTGCCTCCAGGATTCCCCCCAGAAAACTCCTGCCCCGATATTAGGAAGGTTAACACCCTGTGGTTACCCCCAAACCAAGCGGGGAAGGGAGTCGGTGGATAAGGGCCCAGCATCCTGTGCTTGAGGGGACAACTTTAAGGTACATTCTCCCAGGCTCCTCAGAGGGTCCCCAGTGATCCTGGCTCAACTAGGCCACAGCAGGCCGCAGCTCAGCCGTGAATCTCCCTGGGTTTCCCTGCCCTGTCCTACGTTCCTGTCTACTCTCTGCTAATTCTTCTTCTTCTTCTTTTTTTTTTTGAGACAGTGTCTCGCTTTGTTGTCCTTGGTAGAGTCCATGGCATCATAGCTCACAGAGACATCAAACTCTTAAGTTCAAGTGATCCTCTTGCCTCGGCCTCCTGAGTGCTGGGACTATAGGTGCCCACCTCAATGCCTGGCTAGTTTTTAGAGACGGACTCTCACTCATGCTCAGGCTGGTTTCGAACTCCTGAGTTCAGGCGATCCACCTGCTTCAGCCTCCCAGAGAGCTGGGATTACAGGTGTGAGCCACCATGCCCTGCCTCTCTGCTAATTCTTGGGATTTCCTCTCAGATAAACTGCTCACATCCCAAGCTAAGTCCATTTTGTAAACCCTTAACAAAGAAGCTCTAAAAACAACCTAAGACTTCTATAACAGGAAGGACAAAGGCCAAATCCTCAGAAAAGTGCCTGAGGATAGTAAAAGTCACTCATTTTTTATATTTTGTAAGGAAGAAAAAGTATCCCATGGGGATCCAAAATTCAACAAGGCAAAAACAAGGTGGCTTTTTGCTGTGGGTGGTTAAACAGGTTTGCCTTCTGTGGGGCTGCGTAGCGGGGTCCCTGTGGATTTGCTGTCCCTTGACTATGGTTCTACCCAAGCACAGGAGGTGCCAGGATAGCCCAGAACCTCTCTGTGCTCCTCTGGGGTCAATGTTCTTTGCTGATTCCCCTAGAAATGGGAAATGGGAAATTTTGGTATTAAAAATACCTTAACATTTAAATGTCGGAAATTTTACGGCTCTGTATTTGGCTTCTAAATCTTCTCATCAAAACAAACAAATAAATGTGCTCCTCAGACTTTGCGCAGGGCAGCGCCTGCTCAGCGATGTCACAGCCCGACAAGGGTGTCTGCAGCAGTTTCACACACGTGTGTGTCTTCCTGAGTTTGGCCATGAGCTCATCTGAGCCATAAGGATTGTGAGAACTACTGCTAATAGCTTCGTGAGAGCTACTGACCATCCCTGGCAAATCGAGTCACAAAGAATATGAAAGGGGCGAGGCAAGCCATGGGCACCGTGGATGTCTAGTTACGGTTGCTGTGTACCCCAGAGCTCGTGAGGGCTCCACGTCCTGAACGCAGCAAAGCCCCGTCACCCATCTGAGCAGTAATGCCTACAGTGGGATGTGCGCATCCTGAGCTGAGGGGAGAGACTGGGGAGAAGTGGGTCTGGATGACAGCAGCACTCCTGTGCCCTCTCAGAGCCGTGGGCTGGGAGTGATGCTCTCAGAACACAGCTGGAGAAGGAAGGCATCTCAACCAGGAGCTGCAGCATTGAGTAGCAAGAAGGGGCTCCCAGGGTGCTCTGCCCAGGACCACCCACCTCCTCCCCAGTGCAGCAAAAGGCCGACTCCAGCCTGGGGCTTGTCCAGGAGTGGGGTAGCAAGACCTGGTAGTAGGCATCATGACCCAAGGGTGCCTTTTGCACAAAGTCTCTGTAGGGAACAGCAGGGTTGATGGCTCCTGCGTCTTGCCCTGCACCTGCTCCTGGAAACAGAGAACTGTTCCGGAGAACCCAATCTCAGGCAAACTGGGACTGTGTCCCACCTTCCATGGGAGGAACCCCAGAAAGTCCTTTCTACCACCCTGTCAGCAATTCTTGGGTATGTCCTCACCTGGCCAGGCCCGAAGCCAATGACTCTATGGGTCTGGCTGTGATTGTAGCCCTCACCCCACTCTCCACCCCTCAGGGCTCAGAGCTCCGAGCTCCCAACTGGCCTTATCTTTCCCACACCAGACTAGCCCATATTGGGCGGTCTCCCGAGGAAAGCTATCCCCTTTCCTGTGCCCACAAACACTTCCAGCCCTCCACGCTTCTGCCCTCTCCTCTCCTGAGATCTCCCCGCCCTACCCTTGACTCTGTCAGAAAAGCTGGTCCCCCCCATCCCTTCTTCCCAGTTCTTCCCTTTTTTAGCATTTGTCACCTTTTTCCATCTTCAAATTGTATGATTTTGTTTCTAAGTTTTATACAGAAAGAAAATGACCCTTTCCTAACACCTTCTTTGGTGAAGTCATTCTTGGGCGTTTGAAGAATAACCACAATCAATCGGTGTTGATTTGTTTGAATTCCTTTTCTGGGCACCTCATGTATGTCATCTCTACTTCTCACAGCAATTTCTGAAATACAAGTTTTATTATCTATGCTTTATGGGTGCATAGGTGGTGATCCTAAATCTGGAAGTCACTTGACCAAAGTCACACAAGATGAAGGTGGGACTCCCCCCAACTAGTTCTCCTTACACTTCAATATTATCTATCCTGTACATCTGCCTATTAGGCTATTTATTAGCTGGCCACCATCTGACCCTCTAGCTGACTTAGGGGACTCTCCCCAAGGCAGTATGGAATTCCAGCAGGGCCAGGTGTTCCCTCCCTTGCCCTCAGGCAGCTGGGTGCTGGCTCATGGTCCAGACCAGCCGACTGGGTGTCCCTGGCTGGCCCTTAGCATCTGCAGGGGTGATGCCCCGTCACAGGGCAACTGGGGACTGTTAGAGGTGGCCCATGTTCCAGCAGAAGCATTGAGAGTCATCCAGTGGTTTGGGTCCAGCAGTGTCCTGACTGTGACTAGAGGACCTCAACTGTCCCCTCTGTCCCCAAGACTCCCGTTCCTGCTCAGCCCCTGACTCTGCTTCTTTGGTCTCTCAGTGCTGTGTGTCACTTAAATTCTTCCAGTAACACCTCTTTTGTTGACTTAGCCAGACTTAGTCTCCAAGATTATAACCAGGAGCTCTGCATCCATGCTGCTGAGAAATCCCGCCAATATTCAACTGGCAAGTCCTGGGACAAGACCCCACGCCACCCCCCTAGAGACCTAGAAACAGGCAAGGCTGCGGATGAAGTGTTCTGCCTCACCCTTCTTTGCCATCAGATTCAAAGGCAAGTGTGGCAAGGAGATTGCCCCTTTTAGGAAAAATCAAGAATGGGAAAGAAAATCTCACGGAGCATTATCACGTGTTGGGCGAGCTGGAGTTCATTCTTTCACTTCCTTCTCTGCCCGGCCAAATTCTTGCTATGCCCTGTGGTGAGACTTAGCCTCTCTTTTAGTCTGGCTTATTGCACCTTTCAATGTCAAAAGTTGGATTTGCTGCCTGATTCTTGGAAAAACCATGGGTGCATAAAGTTTGGAATGGGCATTAGTAGGGTCTGGGCTGATTCTGTACAGTACCTAGAAAGCCCTGGCAGCTCCATCCTAGTTATTTCCTCTGCCTACTAGATGGCAACGCCAGCAAATATTCCCAAGGACAGAAGATGTTCTGCTGTACTTTGAGATTTTCTATTCATTTCCATAAATGCTGTCTGGGGCCAGCAGACAGTGGGAGGCTCACCTACTGGTCACATGGCAGTGGCTGATTTTGTAATACACACAGCAACGACATGTTTAGTAACAGCGCCCTATTGAAGCAATAGATGATTAGCTGTTAACATTATTCTGGAGGATTCTAGTGTGATAAGAGAATAATCATAAAAGAGAACACTCCCTAGCAATGTAGAGGTGGGTGTACAAAGCTGAACAAGTAAGTTTTGAACTTACCCTAGAGAAAGTGCTGCATACCTCCTGGCTGAATATCATTATGATCACCTTTGACGGTGACCCTGGGAAAGCTGTGCACTGATGCCAGCGCCTAGTCCACCCTTCAAAGCGATTTTGGAACTCTTTTTCTGGAATGGCCATCAGAGCTGTCCTTGTATGGGGTCTGACAATTAAGTTTGCAAACTCATTGTACAAATAGTACTACACACCTCATTGCTGAATATCACTACAGTCACCAAATGGCAAAGGGGAGTACTTGGAAGGTGACTGTGGTGATATTCAGCAATGAGGTATGTAGCACTTTTTCTAGGATGAGTTAATTAATTTAATTGACCTTATACAGGGAAAAGTGGTGGGTGGGAGGGGTGCTGTCCAAGAGACAAGTTATCCATAAAGACTCCTCACCCCCATTGACACAGCACAGACCCAGAAGATACGTCCTTCCAGCACAAACGGGGGCAACTAATTCCAGAACTGGAACAGAACCATCCCTTCCACCTCTGCATGTATCTATATAGTAGCAGAAAAGAAAAACGTATCAAGAACTACAAAAGTACAGTTGGTAACTGTGAACACTTGAAAGCCGGGGCTTGGAGCAGTCTGAGTGTAATGCTAACAATTCCCTGTCATCCATGGATTCTGCATGAGGCGTAGAAGGAACTGATCTGATATAGAGCTAGGGGGCTGTTGAGAGACATGCAGCTGTGAGGACTATGGCATCTGATTGTGAAAGGGGAAGATCTGAGTGCCCGCACAGAGACATCTCCCCAGCTGCTCTTGGCTAAAAGTGTCAGCCATGCAAATGAGGAAGAACTGGTCTTTTGCATCAGGCTCCCGCCATGGTTATCACATTCTGTTTCTAGAACAAGGCCAGGCTTGGGCCTTTCTAATTGTGGCCCACAGTACAGAAAATGAGCCACATGAGACCGGCTTTGGCATTGAATGTGCCTTTAGAGCACCCAATCCCAGCCCCCAGTGGCATTCCAAAATAGAGTTGCAGGGAGCTGGGGTTGGGTGTTCTAAAGGCACATTGGAGCCACCTCATACCAGGATACAGGGACACAAGTCTGGACATCCCGTGTCAACTGGGCTGGTGGCTGCCTATGAGGAATTTCCTTGTGTTTAATTTTGTATCAATACCAGGGTCCCTCTGAGATCCAGGGGACCAAAGGAGGAGAGACAATTGCTGTTAAGAACTTCATGAGAGCATAAAAGTAAAAGCCGGTCTCTGATGTTTTGATCAATACCATGGTCTGCCTCAGAACTCAGCCGCTCACCAGGGACTGACACAAGCCAGCCCAGAGCTGCAGCGGTGGATTCATCCAGGGTCAGATATTTTTCCCCCCTTCCCTAAAGTCCTGGTGAAGAGGGAATCAATAAACTAGACGACGATCATCAGAGATGCTGTGTCAAGAGTTCAGAGAGAAAGACGCATTTCATTTATCTGTTCATCTGCGGCTCAGCACGTGTGAGCACGTGTTCTGGGCTTAGTCTTGGGAGGGAATACATTAGTTTCCTAGGCCAGCAGCTTGGGATTTCTTTCTTAGCCCTTTATCTTGACACAACAGGAAAGGAGAGAGATTTAAATTTCCAACAATGGCAAAAATGTTGCCTGTTTAGAGGCTTCTCCCTTGTCACATGGATTTATTATTGCAGATTCACTTCCCAAAACAACTCTGCAGCCTCTTAAAGGCTGAATTAGAATTGGAAGCAGATTGGGATCCTCATTTCAGCTTTGCAAACTGCAAAAGCCACTCAGCCTCATGGCCGTGCAGCCTCCCCGGGGCTCTGCATTCTTCCTGCCTCCCCCTGTGCTGAGCACATCTCTACAGGGAAGCAAGGCCTCTGAGTGCTGCTCTGCTTCCCTGCTTTTATTTTCTAGACTGTTCTTAATTTGGAATTTTCAAAGCTCTTACATCCTGTACTGACTCGGGCCATTGAAGTGTCCAGGATTATTGAGTTCTATGTAAAGAGAATTCCATGGACTCAGATGGAGTATATTTTTGGATATATTTTTGCTCCTTGGTAAGACTGAAGAACTAAAATGCCAGTAGCAACCTTCTAATGACTGTTTACTCTCTCCCAGCTCCCTTTATATTCCTTACCTTCAGTTCACAATAATCTCCCAGAGTAGATGTTATTCCCATTTTATAGATAAGGACACTGAGTCTTAGACGGATTTTAAAAAATGCCCAAAGATCTAATACAAGGTGGGGGGTAGAGGGGTAGAGGAATGAGGGAGAGTGGAGGGGGGATCACCATGTATGGCCCACCTCTTGGGGGTGGGACACAATTGTAAGAGGGACTTCATCTCAAAAATGCAATCAGTGTAACCTAATTCTTTGAATCCCAAACAAAAAAATAAAATAAAAATAAATACCAGGGAGTCATGTAACTACTAGTGTCTCAAAACTAGGTTGGAATACAGACCTATCTGGTCATAAAGTCTATATTTTTTCTACTATATAACTCTGTGCAACTAAAATTATTGCCTGGGCTTTGGAGTATCTGTGATAGCTCTTGTGAGCAGCAACAGAAACAGCCACAATCTTGAATGACGATAATAACACCTAATATTTACTGAGCAACAAGCAGCCACCAGGACCTTTGTGTGCATTATTTTCATAATCTTTACAATAATTGCATGATTTAGTGATTATTTTTTTAGCCCTGTTTTAGCAACACAGAGGCTAAGACACAGAATGCTAAAGAAATTTTCTCATAAAGACCACATGACCAAAGATTTTGACACATTGAGATAAGAAGTTTCATCCCTCAAAGATCTG
This sequence comes from Nycticebus coucang, assembly GCF_027406575.1. Classification (NCBI taxonomy): domain Eukaryota; kingdom Metazoa; phylum Chordata; class Mammalia; order Primates; family Lorisidae; genus Nycticebus; species Nycticebus coucang. The sequence goes on from NC_069799.1 coordinate 58,564,554, forward strand.
AAAAACACAGTAGAATCCCTCAGTAACAGGATGGAGCAAGCAGAAGAAAGGATTTCTGACTTTGAAGACAAAGCTTTCGAACGCTCCCAAAATCTAAGAGGAAGAGAAATGGAGGGCAAAAACAGATCACTCTCTGAGAGCCCTAGGATAATTCAAAGAAAACCAATATTCGTCTCATAGGGATCCCTGAAAGCGACGAAGTGGCTTCACAAGGCACAGAGTCTCTTCTCCATGAGATTATGAAGAACTTTCCAGACATGCCAAGAGATTCTGAAATTCAGATAGCAGACAGTTTCAGAACTCCAGCACAACTCAACCCAAATAAGACATCCCCCAGACACATCATAATCAATTTCACTAAGTTAATATGAAGGAGAAAATTCTGAAAGCAGCCAGCTGAAAGAAAACCATCACCTACAAGGGCAAGAATATTAGAATAACTGCATATCTCTCTGCTGAAACCTTTCAAGCTAGAAGAGGATGGTCATCAACTTTTAATCTCCTAAAACAAAATAACTTTTAACCCAGGATCCTGTACCCAGCCAAACTGAGTTTCATTTATGATGGAAAAATTAAATACTTTAACAACATTCACATGTTGAAGAAATTTGCCACAACTAAACCAGCTCTCCAGGATATTCTCAGATATCCTGTCCTCCATAAAGACTAGTGTAATCCTCCACTACAAAAGAAACCCACCCAGAAAATTTTGATCAAATTTCAACCTCCACAGTCGCAAAAGGATTAAAAATGTCCACCAGACTCTCAAAAGGCTTATCAATATTCTCAATTAATGTGAATGGTTTAAATTGTCCTCTAAAGAGGCACAGGTTAGCTGACTGGATCCTCCAAAAAGAAGCTAAGCAAAGAAATTTTAGATTTAAACTTAACCATTCAACATCTGGACTTAACAGACATCTACAGAACATTTCATCCCAACAAAAATGAATACACATTCTTCTCATCAGCCCAGGGAACATACTCCAAAATCGACCACATCCCAGGCCACAAATCTAACCTCAGAAAAATTTAAAAAATAGAAATTATATTTTGCATCTTCTCAGACCATCATGGAATAAAAGTTGAACTCAATAACAACAGGAACCTGCATACCCATACAAAAACATGGAAGCTAAACAACCTTGTGCTGAAGGATAGATGGGTTATAGACAAGATTAAGAAGGAAATAACCAAATTTTTGGAACAAAATGACAAGATATGAATTATCAGAACCTCTGGGATACTGCAAAGGCAGTCCTAAGAGGGAAATTTATAGCACTGCAATCCTTCCTCAAGAAAACGGAAAGAGAGGAAGTTAATAACTTAATGGGACATCTCAAGCAACTAGAGAAGGAAAAACACTCCCACCCCAAACCCAGCAGAGGAAAATAAATAACCAAAATCAGAGCATAATTAAATGAAATTGAAAACAAAAGAATTACACAACAGATCAATAAATCCAAAAGCTGGTTTTTTGAAAAGATCAATAAAATAGATAAACCTTTGGCCACCCTAACCAGGAAAAAAAAAAGAGTAAAATCCCTAATTTCATCAATCAGAAATGGTAAAGATGAAACAACAACATACCCCTCAGAAATTCAAAAAATCCTTAACGAATACTACAAGAAATATGAAAATCTGAAAGAAATTCACCAATACCTGGAAGTACGCCACCTACCAAGACTTAGCCAGAACGAAGTGCAAATGAGAGCCCTTCTTATGAAGGAGGCCTATATCAAGTTCTGAAATAGCATCAACTATACAAAATCTTGCTAAAAAGAAAAGCCCAGGACCAGATGGCTTTATGTCAGAATTCTACCAAACCTTTAAAGAAGAACTAGTACCTATATTACTAAACCTCTTCCAAAAATATAGAAAAAGAAGGAATATTACCCAACACATTCTATGAAGCAAACATGACCTTGATCCCCAAACCAGGGAAACACCCAACAAGAAAAGAAAATTATAGACCAATATCACTAATGAATATAGATGTAAAAATATTCAACAAGATCCTAACAAACAGAATCCAGCAACACATCAAACAAATTATACATCATGACCAAGTTGGTTTTATCCCAGAGTCTCAAGGCTGGTTCAATATCCGTAAATCTATAAGTATAATTCAGCACATAAACAAATTAAAAAAACAAAGACCATATGATTTTCTCAATTGATGCAGAAAAAGCTTTTGATAATATCCAGCATCCCTTCATGATCAGAATACTTAAGAAAATTGGTATAGAAGGGACATTTCTTAAACTGATAGAGGCCATCCACAGCAAACCCATAGCCAATATTATATTGAATGGAGTTAAATTGAAATCATTTCCACTTAGATCAGGAACCAGGCAAGGTTGCCCATTGTCTCCATTGCTCTTTAACATTGTAATGGAAGTTTTAGCCATTGCAATTAGGGAAGAAAAGGCGATCAAGGGTATCCACATAGGCTCAGTAGAGATCAAAGTTTCACTCTTTGCAGATGATATGATCGTGTATCTGGAAAACACTAGGGATTCTACTAAAAAAATTTTAGAAGTGATAAAGGAATACAGCAATGTCTCAGACTACAAAATCAACACCCGTAAATCATAGTTTTTATATATGCCAACAATAACCAAGCCGAAAAAAGTCAAGGACTCTATTCCTTTCACAGTAGTGCCAAAGAAGATGAAATATTTGGGAGTATACCTAACAAAGGATGTGAGAGATCTCTACAAAGACAACCATGAAACTTTAAGAAAAGAAATAACTGAAGATGTTAACAAATGGAAAAACATACCATGCTCATGGGTGGGAAGAATCAACATTGTTAAAATGTCTATACTACCCAAAACAATATATAATTTTAATGCAATTCCTATTAAAGCTCCACACTCATACTTTAAACATCTTGAAAAAATACGTCATTTTATATGGAATCAGAAAAAAAACCTCGAATAGCCAAAACACTACTCAGAAATAAAAACACAGCTGGAGGAATCACGCTACCAGACCTGAGACTGTACTGTAAATCGATACTGATCAAAACAGCATGATCTGGAACAAAAACAGAGAAGTAGATGTCTGGAACAGAATAGAGAACCAAGAGATGAATCCAGCTACTTACTGTTATTTGATCTTTGACAAGCCAATTAAAAACATTCAGTTGGGAAAAGATTCCCCATTTAACAAATGGTGCTGGGTGAACTGGCTGGCAATCTGTAAAAGACTGAAACTGGACCCACACCTTTCACCATTAACTAAGATAGGCTCTCACTGGATAAAAGATTGAAACTTAAGACATGAAACTATAAAAGTACTTGAAGAAAGTGCAGGGAAAACTCTTGAAGGAATAGGCCTGGGTGAATATTTTGTGAGGAGGACTCCCCAGGCAATTGAAGCAGTATCAAAAATACACTACTGGGACCTGATCAAGCTAAAAAGCTTCTGCACAGCCAAGAACATAGTAAGTAAAGCAAGCAGACAGCCCTCAGAATGGGAGAAAATATTTGCAGGTTATATCTCTGATAAAGGTTTAATAACCAGAATCCACAGAGAATTCAAACGTATTAGCAAGAAAAGAACAAGTGATCCCATCTCAGAGTGGGCAGGGGACTTGAAGAGAAACTTCTCTAAAGAAGATGGACGCATGATCTATAAACACATGTAAAAAAGCTCATCATCCTTAATCATCAGAGAAATGCAAATCAAAACTACTCTGAGATATCACCTAAGCCCAGGAAGAGTAGCCCACATAACAAAATCCCAAAACTAGAGATGTTGGCATGGATGTGGAGAAAAGGGCACACATCTACGCTGCTGGTGGGAATGCACACTAATACGTTCCCTCTGGAAGGATGTTTGGAGAATAATTAGGGACCTAAAAATAGACCTGCCATTTGATCCTATAATTCCTTTACTAGGTTTATACCCAGAAGACCAAAAATCACAACATAACAAATACATCTGTACCAGAATGTTTATTGCAGCCCAATTCATAATTTCTAAGTCATGGAAGAAGCCCAAGTGCCCATCGACCCACGAATGGACTAGCAAATTGTGGTACATGTATATCATGGAATATTATGCAGCCTTAAAGAAAGATGGAGACTTTACCTTTTTCCTGTTTATACAGATGGAGCTGGAACATATTCTTCTTAGCAAAGTATCTCAGGAATGAAAGAAAAAGTATCCAATGTACTCAGCCCTACTATGAAGCTAATTTATAGCTTTCACATGAAGGCTATAACCCAACTATAGCACAAGAATATGGGGAAAGGGCCAAGGAAGGGGAAGGGAGGGGGGAAGTTAGGGTAGAGGGAGGGTAATGGGTGGAGCCACACCTACGGTGCATCTTAGAATGGGGACAGGCAAAACTTACTAAAGGCAGAATACAAATGTCTTCATACAGTAACTAAGAAAATGTCACGAAGGCTACGTTGAACAGTTTGATGAGACTATTTCAGATTGTATATGAAACCAGCACATTGTACCCCTTGATTGCACTAATGTACACAGCTATGATTTTACAATTAAAAAAAAGAAAAGAAATTTTCTCAGGACGCACAGGTTGTTCTTGATGGAGATGACATCTAGACCTGGGTCTACAGGATCTAGATTCAGAGTTCTTACCCATTCCTCAGTGGTGACAACCACTGGGAAAGGGGTCCCTAAATTAGGTGTCTTGGTTCCAGGGTCCCCAGGGAAAGAGAATTCCATGTTTGTGACCTGGGGAATGCACAAGGGCAGTGAACCTGTGTAGGTTGTAAAGAAGAGGTTCACGCCTTTGCTTGTGTTTTATTCCCAGGGCAGTACACGGCACTGCCATCAGAAAGAAGGGCAGTGAGTATTTATAAGGAGCTCCCAGAGCATTTGAGATCTGAAACCTCTTACAATTACATCAGCCTGCTTCTGTAGACAGAGATGGCAAGAAGCAAATTGGATTTTCCACCAATTCTCAAAGGGCATGAACTCAACTTTTATAGTTCATAGGACAATTCAAGTTTTGATTTGGGGTAGAATGACCCCATGTCAGGAGGACAGGCTAGCTAGAGTGTATGGGCTTTCGATTTTGTTTCAATGTGGTAGCTCTCGGGAGTCAGAATTTTAGCTTTGTTTTATATAGAACTTGTTGGTGTTAAAGGGCTTAGGTTTTGAAATAAAAATGTATGTGTGTGTGATATATTAAGACAACCATTTGTCGTAAAAGAAAAAGCATATTGTCTTAAAAAAAATCCCAAGATATTCTAATTTCTTTTGTAAGAGTACCTAAGTTTCTCTGGTTGCGATATTTTCACACCTGGTTTTAATTTTAAAACTGGGGCTACTTGACGAAGTGCAATATTTCAAGTAGCACAAGTTTAAATAACACACACATGTACCTGCACATCCAGCCATGCAACCATCCTGGACTTGAATTATGTATTTAAATCCTGTGTCGATCTTTATGTAGTGAGTCTTCATGTCATTATTTCTATTAGGATATGTTTTCTATTCTCTTAAATTTCAAACTACACTGCAAAAGCATCCATGCTCTCTCCTCCTCCCATCTTTCCAAATGCCCATATTTAGCATGATAACATTTCTCCAACATTAGTACTGTGAGAGGGGAAACAATGGGAAGGAAAATTGGGGTGAAGAGCTCATCCCAGCAGTGCTGATATTAGACTGTGGGGTGTATTTAATGCTTCAGGATACCACAGTTAAACTGACGTTCTAGGAATACTCAGCGCTTGAAACTACATAAAAAATGGACCTTGGACGGGTGGCACCTGTGGCTCAGTGGGTAGGGCACCAGCCCCTTATACCAAGGGTGGCACGTTCAAACCTGGCCCTGGCCAAGCTGCAACAACAAAAAAAAAAATAAAAAGAACAAATGGACCTTGCACAATCTGATACAGAGGTTCTACAAAGTGGACCCACATCCCCACCCAGGTATTTACTTTTGAACAGTGAGGGCTTGGTCAAAGCTTTTCTTTATGTAAGAAATTAATTGGATATATTTTTCAATTACTAAAACAACAAAACAAATAGAAACTAGTGATTTGTATTCATCCAGAATCTAATCTACTTTAACTTAATTATTCTAGTTACATGAATTCCCGTTGGGCTGATTGCAAGTTAAATCGAATTCACTTTTTTTTTTTTTTGCGCTTCATGGCCAACGTCTGCATCTCACAAAACCTTAGCTACTATCCCACTCTTGTTTCTAAGCCCCATTTACTCAAAGTTCATTCTGCATTTTGAACAATAACAGGTCTTCTCTTTCTTCTAAGAAAGCAGGGTTAGCAAACTGCTGTTTTCATCTCCAAAATTAAAAATTTGTAAACAAGCTGATGAGTAGGTGGCCGCATAATTAATCATCCAAACCAGAACACTTGTGAAAGTCAACAGGAACATTATTACTAATTTAGGCTCAGACAATAGGCAATGTTGCTTTAGAATATTTGCTCGTAGGAATTAACGAAGGAGTTTATACCAAAACCAAGGTATCACTAGAATGAATGGCCCGCCATGCAGAGGCTAGCCCTGGATACTCCTTGGGATAAGAAATTATTCCTCTGAGATGGTCTTAGAACACACTCTAAGATTCCAATGCACACAAAGCTTATGGAGTAGAACCCAAACACCAAATTATTAGCTTATTAGCATATAATGAGAAATAGAACTGGTGGGTGGAACAGATACACAGGTCTAACTATAATTATCAGAAGGGTGTTTGCTGCACGTGGAATCAGAACAAAGAAGTTGAGTTAATGATTTGAATATTTTTTTAAATTTCAGGTTAATGTGAGGGTACGAACAACCAAGTCACAGTATTTGAATTTGTTAGGTAGAGTCCCTCTTGTAGTTATGTCCTCCCTACATTGCGCCTATTCAGTGGGAATGCCCCAAACCCTCCCTTCCCTCTCCCTCCTCCCTTGGTCCCTCTCCCCTCAACCTGAATTGAGTTTTTCTCCTACATGGCATGAATTAGACCATTTACTGGCTTTATATTAGTATTGAGTACGTTGGATGTTTGCTTTTCCTTTATTAAGATACTTAGAAGAATATGTTTCAGCTCCATCCAGATTAATACTGAAGATGTGAAGTCATCTTTTTTAAGGCTAAATGGTATACATGGTATTCCATGGTGTGTATATACCACAGTTTGTTAGTCCATTCCTGAGTGTATGGACACTTCGGTTGTTTCCACATCTTGGAGATTATAAATTGAGCTGTGATAAACAATCTAGTTCAAATGTCTTATGATAAAATCATTTTTTTCTTCTGGGTAGATGCCTAGTAGTGGGATTGCAGAATCAAATGGATTTGTAATGAGAGCAACCTCCAGAAGCTTGATCCAGAGGCTATTGTCCTATCAGATATGGGATGGCTGCCCTTTGCCCTGGACAGTGCTCAGAGGCCCTAACAACTTTTATCTCTGCAACTTTCCTTTTATTATATCTCCATAGATGATCCACTCCATTGCAACAAAGGCAGAGTTTGCCTTTGGAATATTAATATCTTCGATCAGATTAAAGACTTCTCTTGTGATGCTTGGACCCGTTCATCTTCTTTGAAATAATTCTATATTTCTCTGCTTTAATTCATTATGTATTGATTTGAACCTTTCTTCTCCCTTATTTCCACATTTTTGGCCATGAGGGTAGAAATGAGGATTGGGAATAAGGCCTTGATGTATTTCCTATTTAAACTTCATGAATAGATATAAATTTAATACAGTAGAACCTCCATAGCTAACCCCCTCCCTACACTGACCACCTCCTTAAGTTGAACTAATTTTCATAGACCAGACATGCACCATGGTGTACTATCAGCACAGTAGACCTGGTTCCTTATGTTGACCACCTCTTGAGTTGACCATTTTGTTACAATCATCTGGGTGGTCAACTTACCAAGGTTCTGGTGTATTTCAATGCAATAATTTTGGTAATCATTATATTAGCCTACGTTTTTGTTTGTTTTTTTTTTTTGCAATATTTTAAGATGTTGATTTCTAAAAATATTGTTGACTTACTACCACCTGGTTTATGCTTACCCTTTCACTCATCTGGCTAATTCTAACAAGAATCCTAAGGTTTTTTTGTAGTCAGGTGACTGTCTTGCTATGGGAACACTTCTGCTTTTAGGACTTTTTAAAATCCAGAGGATAACAGTATGGTGATGGAAGAAAACAGTGTCCACTCGTTTAGGTTTGCCACTGCATTTATTTGAGGCCTCTTGAATATTTTCTTTAACCTTATTAAACAGGTGAGCAATCATTTCCCCTGGGCTGTTTTTCATTTGTTGCAAGCTGGATTTACAAAAATAAGTTGACACAATTGGAGGGATCTGTTCTCATAGCTTCAGGCCAGTGAAATTAAATGAGTCAAGTCTCTTCACATAATGTGTCACCAAAATTCATGTGGCCCAAGAAGTGACTTTAAAGCTTCCTCTCTTATCTTTTGTTGCTTTGGGACGGGGATAAGAAGGGTTGAAACTTACAGTTGAAATTTTATCCACGTAGGTTGGCTTGTGAGATGCTGGTACTCTACAACTCTGCAGGAAAAATAATTCAAAATTTAATCAAGGTGCAAACAATTTTCATAGTCAAAAAAGCTTCCCTGGTAGTGACATTAACTGGTCTTTCAATTGGCTAGAACCAAAGTCTGTCTTTCTGGTCTGAGTGGGGGTGAAGGTGAGGGAAGAAAGAAAGTGAAATCAAACACAGCTGTGCTTTGAAGGGGAGACAGACGTCCCCATCAGGCACTGTGGCAGACGCCCTAGCAGAGCCACACCGCATCACAGAAGCTTGAGGACGTGTGGCAAGGTCTGCATGCAGGATGGGAGCGGATCTGCAGGTGTCTGAAACACTTTTAGAAACGAGAACCTTGACTCTTGAGACATTTCTCAGAAACTAGGTTATTTTTGTGAAGCTGCCTTTCTGCACTTTTTTTTTTCAGTGAAGGGACATAGATTTAAACGAGAAGCTATTTCTTTGCATCAGATGGGGCACAGCACCCCTGTCCTGTTTGTGAGAAGGACAAGACTTTCTCCCTTCCCAGAGGAGTGATAGACAATGACTGTCCCAGGCACAAAGGCAGCCTTTCAAAGGAAGTGATTTGAGGGAACCAGGGCAAAGCTCCCTAGTGCAGATTACCCATTCGAGAGAGGGGTTCCCTTAAATCTTTCAGCTAGCCCCTTAGCCAGGGCACAGAGTCTATGCCACAGCTGCCTGTGGGTAACAGTGGAGAGTCCAACCACGGGGAGGTGGAGAGTAACCAGGATGTCCCCTGCCAGTCACAACCGCCTCTTCTCATATATCATGTTTGGTCCTTTTTGAGCCAAGAACCCCAAAGAAAATGCAGGGGAATCTATGGCGGTATAGTCTGTTGCCTCCCACAGATCAGCTCTCCCTGGATACAAGGATGCATTTGGCCTCCAGACTGGGTATGGGGGAAGAGAAGGAAGTTTCTCTCTCCTTGCAACAGTAAGGCAGACAGATGTTCCTGGTCCCCAATGGAGAAAAGGTGATGCTGGGCAGAGGGCACAGGCTGAGCTCCCTGGGAAGTTGCACCTGCTTCTTCCAGAGGCGCGATCCTAGAAGGCCTCGTTTCAGGGGAAGTGAGAATCACTAGACCCACGCTGGTCATTCCTTTGTTCATCTCCGAGCCCATCGTGATCACCAACAGCCAGAAGAGCCACATGAAAGCAATAGAAGATATATTGATCTTTTCAAAGTGATTTCATTCCAGTCATTTCCCACTCAACATCATTTTCCATTTCTGCAGTGTGGAGGGGAAAGAGAGGGAGGAACCCAAGTTGCATGGGAAGGGGTCAGACAGCATGAGAATCACGCTTTGAATATCATTGTAAATAGCTTCTGATTTCTAAGTATCTCTTCCTGCTCTCAATTTAGAATATCTGCTGTTACAGATGGCTTAGTTTATCTCTCTCTAATCAAATCTTCAGGCTCTCATATCTTCTCTTCTCCAAAGATGATTCTGATTGCTCAACAACTGCATAGCCAGCACTTACCTTTTCTAGGTATATTCAGCAATGGCCACAAGCTTAGCTATGCACTTCACATGCCAAGAAAGCATTTCCACTTCCAAGTTCAAAGCTGTGCTCAGGTTGAATAACGAGACCCTTTGCTCGGTGAGGCTTCCTGAGGTTTGTTGATAATTAGTCCGCGCTGACAAAGAACCCAAACACACAGGAGTTTCAATGATTTCACAGCTAATTTATATGCACGAATAATAATTAGCATCATGTCATTTTCCTTGCCAGATTGAGTCTCATTTGAATATCGAAAGATATGTCATTTAAAAATAATTTTGCTGATGAACTAAAATTGAGATGTCAGACACATATGGCATGTTTGTGCCAGTGAGTAAGCAGGCAGTCATTGTCTCTCCTAGCAAGGCAGGGACAGTGTAACCCACAAGACGTCATCGCCTGCCTTCCAGGGAAGCAACTTAAAATCAGTTTTATGCTGTTATCTAGAAATAGAGATCTGGGCCTCACTCCTCAATACCCAAGTGTGGCCCCTTTAATAACACAGGTGGCTTTAGACGCAAAATCGTTGACATGAACACTCCATGAAGTAAGAAATACAGATATAGCCATAGTTTTTCCTAATGTGGAAAGGCCTATCATGCCCAGATTTGTTTTTGAAAGAAGCAAAATGTTGAGGTTCCCCTCTTGTAGTTCATGCCACCCGACACTGGCCCTAACAATGTGGGGTAAGAGAGCCCGTCTTCAGTGTGTGCCCCGTGCACACCCCCTCTGAGATGTCACCCAACTCCCAGGCTTCACACTTTCCCAGAAGGTGACATTAGACCTCCATCTCCACGAAAGGTCCCTCTTGGTTCCCTTCCCAGCACCCCTCTTCCAGACAGGAGGTGGGCCAGCCCTGAGCTAGGCCACCATCTCCAGTCAGAAGGGCAGCACCCACAGCCTCAGATTAGCTTGCTTCAGCTCTGCTCTACCCCGCCCAGGAGGAACTTGAGTTTGCACTTTGGTGCCCTGAACCCTTGCTACCATCTGGCTGTATGATCTCCACATTTATTCAGGTATTTCCTTAATCACTTGCTCCTCACTCCAGTTAATATGGCAAGGTTACTGCTCCTCACTCTAGTCAATATGGTAAGGTTCACTGCTCCTCACTGCAGTCAATATGGTAGGGTGACTGCTCCTCACTCTAGTCAATATGGTAAGGTTCACTGCTCCTCACTGCAGTCAATATGGTAGGGTGACTACTCCTCACTCTAGTCAATATGGGAAGGTTTACTGCTCCTCTCTCCAGTCTACATGGCAGAATTTTCTGCTCCTCTTTCCAGTCAACACTGTAGACTGTAGGGTGCCTGCTTCTCACTCCAGTCAATAAGGTAGGTAGGGTGACTGCTCCCTGACAACACCATGCATGGTGGGACTCCAGCTCCCGCCATCTGCCTCTGAACCAGTTCTCTGGCTGCCTCTGTGGGCCAGAGGCTGATAAGCCTCCATGCAGGCTCCCTCCACTCCTATGGTCCAGTGTAGGGTGACTGGTCTGCCACTGCCCCACTGAGTCAGCAAGTTTTCAAGTCACTTCCTGCAGAACAGACTGCTCTCCAGATAAGTGGATTGCTTTTAATCGGAGGTATTTCAGAGAGGCAATATGAAGAATTTTAGGAGGCAGAGCACACACACGCAAGGAATTCAATTATTGTTGTCATGCTTGGGGTGGAGATGGGGCCATCCTGGCACCCACTTCAGAGCATGGAGGGAAGAGGCAACTTATGGTGACCGTCACTTCCCAGAAGTCAAACTTGCCCTGCCCTGCCTACAGGGGCTTACAGGCATTTATGTTGCAAAGGAATTCATATCAGCAACAGATTTAATTTTTGGATGGGCAAATGAGTAATGTTAGCTATGTGTAAAGCTAACATTATTCCCTGGGATGGGGGCAGCAGAAACAGGGCACTCTGGGGCTGGACTTGACAGAGTTGACTCAGGCTGACTTGGTGTTTGGGGTCCCTTTGGGATAAGGATGATGAATTAGTCAATGCTGGGCAGTTTTGTCACTTACAAGGACAAGAAAGAATTGATGTGAATCACTACAAGTAAGTTCTGGGATGACAGCAGAGGAGACCCAGGATGGCCATGAGGTCATCACACACAGCAGGTAGCCTAGCTTGGAAACTGCTCTGTGACTTTACAGCTAGTCTCCAGTTCAAAACAGACAAGGTGAACATTCATTCTAGGAATCTCCATGTCTCCTCTCTCATCTTGAAAGCAGGGAAAAATAAAAATCCTCTTAACACTCTAGATAGCAGACATTTCAGGGTCTTGGGCAGGACTAACATAGATCATGATGAAACATCTTTAAAAAATCAGGCCTCAGTCAAAAACATCCTTTCTCCTCCCTGACATCCATCTGTCTTCCCTAAATGAGTCTGGACAGAGGATGCCCACAGGTGCCCTCTGCTTTCCCTGGGCACTTCTGAAGTTCTCCAAGACCCTCTGTGAATGTATTGTATTGGGTTTAGTTGTCTCTGTGCACTCGCATGTCACAACATTTCTTGGTGACAGTCAGGGTCACATAGAGTAGCGGTGCCTCACCTTGATGGCTAGAGTACAGACCTGCTGGAATTCAAGGTCAGCCTCCGCCTTGCACTGTGACCTCCGATTGCTACCTTGCCGCCTTCAAGCACTGTTGCCTCACTTGTGAACTAGGAATAGTAAGTAATAAGCACTTTGCAGATTTGTGGAAGGATCAGAATGTGGTGGCACATAGTGGGTGCTCGGTGAATATTTGTGGAAGGTTGTAGACAAGCTAATTTCACACATCAGTCCTGGTAAAGGTTTCAGGACACCCAGTCCTTGTTGAAAGCACCAGACAAATGGGACAGAAGAGCTGTCTGTCTTCAGAGAAGAGTGACTGCCTCTCAAGAGGGGCATCAGAGATGCAAGGTGCCCACGGTCACGAAGGGAGCTTAGCCTAGTGCTCAGAGGATGCCGTGCTTCTCTGTCCCTCAGTCACACAGGATAAGCCTTGCATAGCTGGCGTCCCCACACTTACCTCCCTCCCTCTTGCTTGTATCATGCTTATTTCCTAGCCCGCTTTTGTATCTTCCTCTTTCTTTCTGTCATTAGCAACTCCATGGCCAAGATGCATCTTAATCCAGCCCTGTGACCTCCTGCAATTTAGATGAATCACATGGGATTCTGTATACAAAAGAACTTTGTGAACTAGAATCTTATACAAATGTAAGAGATTAAGATGATTCTTCTAATTATGACTGAAAGCCCATGGGTTAATCCCAAGGATGACAACTCAGCAGTTCTGGAGCTCTAGTCTGGGGCAGATAATGAGCATTTAAACACCTCAGCCTACTGGGTGAAAGTGAGGGAAGAGATTAGGCCAACAAATCAATTAAATCCTCTGCTGATGTGAATGGGCAGATGGGTAAAAAGGAGATGAGCGTGTCATCTGTAAGACAATCTTCAGCTGCGTTTCACACCACTTTAAACAATCTGAGTCATCGTGGAATTGGGAGGTGTTGGATGTGAGTAGAAATAAGTGATCATGGCTCGGTGCCTGTAACATAATGGTTACGGCGCCAGCCACATACGCCAAGGGTGGCCCGTTGGAACCCGGCCCAGGCCAGCTAAACAACAATGACAACTGCAACAAAAAATAGCTGGGCGTTGTGGAGGGCACCTGGAGTCCCAGCTACTTGGGAGGCTGAGGCAAGAGAATCATGTAAGCCCAAGAGTTCGAGGTTGCTGTGAGCTGTAACTCCATGGCACTCTACCAAGGGTGACATTGTGAGACTCTGTCTCAAAAAAAGAAAGAAGTGATCACTGTCTTGTTAGCCTCCACAGCATCCTTGCATGAATTTCCCAAATGATGGTCCTTGCTATAGGTAGAAAGATCCCCATCCCAAGGAAAGGGACCTAGGTGACAGGTGGCAGAGAGCCAGCTGGAATTCTGGCTCCCTGTGCAGGGCACCACCTCTCCCTCCCCCCCACCCCCTGGGTGGTCCAGACTGAAAAGGATCCTCCCCTGATGATCCATGTTTGGGATTATTTTGACATCTTTTTAAATTGTCTATGGGAGAATATGCATATTTATTTGGAAACTAATTCTGTACAGTAAAAGTGTTTAAATCAAAGGTGACGGCCCAGTGTAATGATAGAGAAGTAAGGTGAAGATGACGCTTGACTGAGTCACGGGGGTCCACGTCCACCTGACTGCCAGCTGTCGGGAGGACATCCCAGCATGTTCCTGTGTTCTTGACAGCCACACTTGAGGTACACGGTAGACGTGTAGGAAACCTACGTAAGAATACTAAAGGAAAGGTGGAAACTCAGAAAAGGAAGAAAATTAAAGAGATTCTGGGGGAAAAAGTGTTGAAGGATGTCTTGGAAGTCTTAAAATCTCACCAAGGAGAAGGACTTCCTGGTGGTTGGTATAAGAACAGAGACTTTTTTTTTTTGGCAGTTTTGGGCTGAGGCCAGTTAGAACCTGTCACCTCCAGTATATGGGGTCCGTGCTCTACTCCTTTGAGCCACAGGCGCCGCCCAAGAACAGAGATATTTCAGGCAAAACCAACAGTTTCTTCTGCTTTGGAGCAAATCCAGTGACTCTACTATTAGGCAATGTAAGTGTGATTCCTGTTAAAATCCCTCAAGAAGATAAAGAAATCAAGGAGGATCCTTAAAATATTGGGGTGCTTAGAAAGAGAAAAGAGAAATTGGAAGTGAGTTTGAGTAGGTCTGAGGTCAGTGCAACCAGCAAATCTCAGACCACTGGAGGGAATGTTGATATGGTGGTTTATGTACAGCTGGTGGGGTCTCATGCTGTCAAACACAGAGTCTCTGTCCAGAAGCAGCAGAGCATGGCCTCAGGTGTCACCAACAGAAAGTGTCATTGAACTTCTTTTCCCAAGGGAGATTGCGGTCTCACCTCACAGGATTTTCAAGAGGAGAAACCAATCAAAATAGTTTTATTTTCCTTCCAAAAAGAAAATGGGGTAACATGTCAGGATAGTAAATCTCCTATCCCCGACCTTCAGGAGGCAAGGCAGCCCCTGAGACTGCCCTGACAAGCTCTTGCAAAGTGTGAAATGGTTAATTTCACGGTAGGCTTTCCTTGATCTTGGGGAAAACCTGGCGAGTTTAGCAACTGATTAGTTAACATAGACTGTCACGCGTATATTTGTACTATTCTTTCTAGGTTTCTTCAAGCTCCTCAAATAGAACCTCTGAGAAAAGCTTTTGAAATGAGTGGGAGAAACAGCTGAACACCTTCGCGTGGTACTCTGCAGGGAATTGTGTCATTATACGCAATTTTATTAAATTTGCTCTCCCCCACCACCACTTAATGCTCTTGTTCTCTAAAAGAGGGAAAGCCTGGAAAGTACAAAATCGCCCTTGTTACCCTGAGTGTAGGAAGTTTAAAAATTACAGTAAAAAAAGGGAGCCATTCTTGAACACTTTGGAAAAGGTGACGCCTTCCATGGTTCTAATAATTATATTTGGGTGTTAAATTAACTTTTTAACCACACCTTGCGATTCAAGTAGTAGAAGACAAGGAAACCAAGTTACACATGTTACTTCATTTTCTATGAGTAAGAAATATTGGGTCCTTTCACACCCGAGTGGTATATATTGATGGCTTTAATTATGTTAGGGCCTGGCTTGTTTTTTGCTCAAGTACACACGTGGAATTTAAAATTACTTTTGAGCCCCTGCAATGTATCCATTTTCCCTGGCTTTTCTGGTAAAGTCAAGACAATGGCTTCTACAGTTGATGGCATCGACCATTTTTCCTACCTAACTGGCTACAGTCATGCCGTCTCAATGGTCCAGCTGTTGGCTTTTACAATCCTATATGTTTTATCTCTAATCTAATCTGATTAAATGACCTGCTTCATCATGCTTGCTCTATTTAGATTGCAGTAAGAAGTTGCAAAATAATTGGGATAATGTGCCTGCTTTCTTTTTCATGCCTGTTAGCTTTATTGAAGCAATGCATTCTTATAGATTATGATGTTAAAGTGTAAATTAGCTACGAGATTATTACTTAAATAGTTCTTTGTTTTCATGTAGACAGAGTACAAAGCAGATTTTTAAAAATTACCGTAGGTTTCCTTCCTATTTTTCTCAGCATGCTCTGATTTTTGTTCTGTCTATATGGTACCATGATAGTAGACTTCTAGGCACTTGGGAAATATGTCAACTACAAGGTTAACTGTGGACAGTGGGATGCTGAACATCCCCCCAATACATTATTTATTGAGAATCTATAGTTCTTACAATTTTTAGAAAAATATGGTAGAGAAAAATGGGGAAATATGGAAATAATGCACAAAATAATGGGTAAGTACTAAATATAAATATTTTGCATTCAAATGAGACCAGTTACAGGATTTTAGAGCTTGCCAGAACTTTAGACTCACCTAGTTCTATTCCCTTATTTTCCAGAGAGAAAACTAAGGTTCATAATGTTAAGTGATTTCTCTAAGGTCATTCACCTGGTGTGTGGCAGAGTCAAAGCTAGACCATATGCCCATGAGCTCCCAACCTGTAGCTCCATGAACCATGGCTACCCAAACATGGGTTGTGAGTTGGGCTCTGGAGATCCGCATTCAGGGCCCCAGGTAGAGTTGTTGTGTAGATTGGACACCATATGACATGTCCCGTAGACTCTGATGACCATCATCTAAGGGGGTAAGACATGCCAAATGAGAGAGGGATTTCAACAGAGAACACAACTAGCTGATGTGTGAAGATGCTTTAACATAGTGGTCCTCAATCTTTTTGGAATCATGGAAGACAGTTTTTCCATGGACCAGGGTGGGGAACGGAATTAGATTCTCATAAGGAGCCCACAACCTAGATCCTTTCCAGGCATAGTTTATAGTAGAGTTTGTGCTCTAATGAGCGTCTAGTGCTGCTACTGAGAGGACAGGAGGTGGAGCTCAGGCAGTGATGTAAGCAAAAGGAGCAGCTGTAAATGCAGATGAAGTTTTGCTTCCTGGCTGCTCACCTTCTGCTGTGCAGCCTGGCTCCTAACAAGGCCACAGACCTGTATAGATCTGAAGCCTGGGGATTGGAGACCACAGCTTTAATGCCCTCTGGCTCTCTCACTCCCTGGGGTGGTTTTGTTTGCATAGACCACCTTAACCTGGAGAAACCCTGAGGGGTGATTTAGTCATATCAGGATTGGTTACTTCAAGAATCTTCGATGTTGGTAAAAACTTGACCAAAGCATTGAACTGACTCCTGGGCCTAGTGTCTGTGACCTTGTGTGAGCTACCTGCCCCACTCTGAGCACACAGGTAATGATTCCTACCCCACAGTGTTGCAGAAATTATGTACAAGTGAGATCGTGCTTATAAAACACTTGCCACAGCCCTTGGTTAGAGCCAGTGGATTGCCTGAGCACAGGAGTTCTAGAACAGCTTGAACAAGAGGAAGACCCCCACCTCTATGTGAAATAAATATTCACAGTTTTAACCACAAGGGATCTCATCCATTTTAGATTTCTAAACCCAGCCCCCAGTTTTCTTTGAACAACCCCTCTGAGTACTTTGCAGCCTTGAGGGAAATCTATTCCACTTTCTTCTTCATGGCAGCAAAGTTAAAGGCGGGAAAGAAAACACAGTAAACGTGTCCCAAGGCGGAAAATACACCCGTGAGTAAAGCCCTCCCAGAACCTTCCCAGCAGCATCCATAAAGCACTTGATCAGTTCATTCCAATGGCATTAAGACAGTTTGAGTTTTCAAATTTTGGAGTACCTTCTTTAGAACAGCTTATTTGTTGCCTACAAGAAGTACCCATCACAGAATTACCAAGAGCCATTCTCCTGGTTTCCTACTCTGGTTTCAAGACATCTTCGTATGGGCTTTGAAGGGTGGACGAGGCGCTGGCATCACTGGATAACTTCCCAAGGGGAGTATTTAAAAGGAGATCATAGTGATATTCAGCAATGAGGGATGTAGGGCTTTTTCTAGGATGAGTTCTTGAACTTAATTTTCAGACCTTTGTAGGAGGACAGCTCTGAAGGTCACTCCAGAAAGAGTTCCAAGATTGCTTTGAAGGGTGGACTAGGCCCTGGCATCAGTGCACAGCTTCCCAAGGGGAGGATCTTGAAGGTGACCATAGTGATATTCGATGGAGCATGTAGCACTTTTTCTAGGACAAGTTCATGAACTTAATTGTCAGACCTCATATACTTGAAAGATAAACTGTATCTATCTAAATTTCCTCTGGTATCCAGTGTCTACAGTGGAATATCTGAGCTTGTGGCTGCCAAAACAGGGTCTAAGGATTGTCGGTGTCAGGAGGGGATATCAGCTTTTCCATCAAGGGGGAATCAGATCAGTGGGTACTGGGAGCTCAAGCAAACATCTAATTCAGCCCCTTTTTCCTCTGATGTGGTGAGGGGGTGGGGCAGGTCGAGCAGATGAGGCTGGAGCTGTGCCATTGCTCACTAAAGAGGCAAAGGGTAACTGGTGCACCACGTCACAAAAATTCTCCCAAAGGCTTCCTTCCCATACTGCTAATGCAGAGTCTCACCGTCTCTGGACTGTGGTGTGGATGCTGTTGTGCGGCCCCTTGTTGGTGGGATCCCATGGGGAGTGAGAAAGGTGAGGAAGGCCAGGAAGAGAGGTGTCACCCCTGTCTCCCCCTAGGAGAGGGTTTCTGATTTGGAGCTCTCTTGGGGTACTTCTCCTGCCCCAACAAAGTTGTATTGTCTGGAAGCATCAGAGGGGATGTCTACTCCTACCCTAGGTGTCATTTCTGGTAGAGAGGGGATAAGAAAAACCCAGCAGCTCATTTCCCTGTACTGAGGCATCATTGAAAAATGGTCAGGCTTTTAAGCCCTTCAGACTGAAATCTCTGTCATGCAGACCCTCTGCAGCTTCCATTAGGAAATGGGTTTATAATGCGCTATAATGTGTGACAGGTTTTCACACTAATTTGACTCATTCTTGTGATTCTTACTTAACTGTTAGATCACAGGCTCAAATGCTTCTAGGTCTTTGGAACTTGGAAATATACATTATGATCCAGTCTGGCCCACAGTAGACCCTAGATTGTCATTTGCACTCTTGGAAATAGTGGGTTAGCTGCAGGGGACCCATGACAAATAGAATACAGTTGTTGCCCCTAAAGATCTTATCACAGCAGGAGAAAGGGGGAGAGCACTTAAGAGAAATAGTAACAACTGGGCAAGGTGGCTCTCACCTGTAATCCTGGTACTCTAGGAGGCCAAGGCAGGAGGATCGCCTGAGCTCAGGAGTTCTAGACTAGCTTGATAACAGGGAGACCCCCTCTCTACTAAGAATGGAAAAACTAGCCAGGTGTTGTGGTGGGCATCTGCAGTTCCAGCTGCCTGGGAGGCTGAGGCAGGAGGATGGCTTGAGCCCAAGAGTTTGAGGTTGCTGTGAGCTATGATGATACGGCACTGTGCCCAGGGTGACAGAGTAAGTTGCTGTTTCAAGAAAAGGAAAGAAAGATAGACAGAGAAAGAGGAGGAGAAGGGAGGGAAGGAAAGAAGGAAGAAAAGAAAATAGTAACCACCACACACGTAATTTGGGTTGGGTCCTCGCACAGCTCTGCAAAGTGAACCTCTCCTTCCTTCTTTGTGAGATGAGCATTGGTCTCTCAGGGGTAATTGTAGAGTACAGTGATTAAAGCATAGCTCCCAAACCAGACCCATCAGCACAATTGCCAGATCTGCCTCTCATGAGCTTGGTAATCCTGAACACGTTACTTCTCTTTTCTAAGCTTCAGTTTTATCACCTATCCTTTGGGGCTTAAACAGTACCCGCCTCACAGGAAGAATTAAATTGACTGTGGTACTTGGGTTTAGTACAATGTAATTTTTCAATAAAAAATACATGTTAATATTATTTGTCTTCTCCAACATTATAGATTAATTCATCTGACTAGTACTTATGCACCAGGGCAGTGTGGCTCCTGGAACAGGAGCTCAGTTCTCTTAAACTATTAACAAAAGCCCCCTATTTCTTTCTGCTATGCTATAACACTCTCCTAACATACAAATATCTATGGGCAAGGCCTGGCATGAGTGCCACAAGGGCAGGAGGGACTCTGACCTAGCCATTTGTCCATCTTCAGCACTGACCACAGAGGCTAATGCATAGTATGTGCTCAGTAAATGATAGTTGAGGGGACAGTACTGTGCTGTTGAGTTTGAGCAAATACAAGACAGCAGAACATCCTGGGGTATGTCCATGGCCCTTATTCCCAGATATTGGAGTTTAACAGTGGTGTTAGTTTGCTAGGGCCACATCTTAGTCTGTGTGGGCTGCTATAGCAAAATACAAAAATAGGGAGCTTATAAACAACAGAAATTTCCCATGGTTCTGGGGGCTGGGAAGTCCAAGATCAGGGTGCCAGCAGATTCAGCATCTGGGACTCACTTTCTGGTTCATAGATGGCACCTTCTCACTCTGTTCATACTTGGTAGATCAGGCAAAAGAGCTTCCCTTGAGCCTATTATATAATGGCTCACAACGCCCTCAAGGCCCCACCTCCTGATACCAGCACCTTGGCAGTTACAGTTTCAACATAAGAACTTGGGGGAGGTCCAAACATTCAGACTATAGTAAGCTGTAACCAACTAGCACAAACTTGGTGGCTTACAACAGAAATTTATTCGCTTGCAGTTTTAGAGTGCAGAAGTATAAAATCAAGATGTCTTCAGGGTTGGTCCTTCTTGGACACTCCAGGGAAGAATTCTTGCTTGTCTCTTGCACATGTTCCTTGGCTTGAGGCCCCCTCATTCCAGCCTCTGCCTCCATCATTATATGGCCTCCTCTGCAATATCTTCTCCCCTACACATCTCTGATAGGGATACCTGTCATTGGATTTAGAACCCACCCTCAGCCACAGCGATCTCATTACAAGGTGCTGGACTTAATTACATCTGAAAAGATTTCTTTTTTCCCCCAAATAAGGGCATATTCACAGGTTCCAAGTAGACCAATCTTTCCAGAAACCACCATTCAATCCACTATAGAGGTATCTATAGTGAACACCCAGGAATCAAATTATTATGTCAAGTAAATTGCCTTAACTGTGGTCACCTGTGACCATCTGCAGGTGTTGCGCTCAGGGCCTGACCTCCCACAGCTGCCCCTCCCTGGCTGTCCGTGGGAGAATCACCTCTTCTGGAGTATTGAGAGACTCCCGTTAAATACTAAAGACTGCAGGAGGGCTGGGAGGGGGGAGGTGTTACAGGAGCACTTCAGTGGTCTTTGGGTGACCATTGTCTATCATTGTTTCACCAATATGGGTCTTTCAAAGATCTGGGAATGGGAACTGAGCATGGGGCAAATACATGTGGATGAGAAGTCATGCCAGAATCCCAATTTGCACCTTTCTTTGGACGTACCACTGGGCCCCAAATGAACATTGTTCTGGAAGAACATAACTAATGCTATTTAACACAATTTACGGAGACTTCATATGCACTAGGATTTTTTTGCTAAGCATTTAATCCTCAACACAATTCTTGGACATAGGGAGTGGTCTTATGCCCATTTTACAGGTGAAGAAATGGGCACAGAGAGGTTAAGTCGCCTGCCCAAGGTCATACTGTCACAGCTAGCAAAGCTGGGATTGAAGTCCAGGCAGTTTACTCTCAGAGCGTGAGTTTCTAACTCCAAAATAAAAAGTGGTAACTTTAGGACAGGTAGGCAGCTCTGCCAGAACAGCCCCCCCTTGTCCGCCTGCCATCCTCACACCCAGCCTTCCAACCCAGGTCAAGAGCCATTTACTCATTTGCTCAGACATTGATTCCTTCCGTCCTCCTCCACGGATTTAGTGAAGGCCTGCTATGGAAATGTCAGCCCAGGAGGTACAAAAGTGAGGCCTATATACCCCTCACATCCAGCAGGGGAGAGCCACGTGGAACCACAGCCTGACTTTGTGTTCTGAGGCCTTTCTGGGCAGCGGCAGGGGCTGCCCCAGGTCATTGCCTCTCTGGAAAGGAAGGACCAGAAGCAGCAATGAGATGTTTTACAGGGTTTTCTCCTAATGAGATGCTTACACAGTCTCATATATTAAATCATTTATTTTGAAAGTTTTTTTAAGTTTTTAGATTTTTGCTCTTAAGGACCAGGACATATGGTGGGGTTGTTATGTCCAAAGGCAGAGACTGGGACATGTAAGTAGTGCCTGGACACAGTCACAGAGCCACCGCCAATGTCCTGAATCCCCTGATGGGGATGAGGTAGCCAGGCGGCCAGCCAAGGGCTCTAACACCCCTGGTGCTGGCTCAGGGCCCTGGAGGGGCTCAGGGGGGGCATGGGGGTCACAGGGTGGCGGCTCTTTTCTACCCACCTGAGAGTATTTCAGTATTGAACACCAATTCCGCCTTTCCCTCTTGTGCTGGCTGATGCCGACCTTGCTCCAGGCTTCACTCGACCTTCCGGCACGGGGAGAGCTCTGGCTTCAGGGATGACCAGTGACAGGTCCACTGGGAACACAGCCAAGGAGAGAAGCACAGAGCAGTGAATGGCTTCAGTCCAGTTTGGAGGTTCACAGAGACATCCCTTTTCCTTCCCCAAGGCAGAAATAATTGCCACATGCTTTAGGCTGTTGGGCTCTTGGGACGGACTAGGACTTCACCCTCCCTGCAGTGTCCACATGTAGATAACATGAGCGTGTGTGTGTGTGAATCAGAGTGAACAAGGCCTGGGCTAGCCCACAGCTGAGGGCAGCCTGAACACACCTTTCCCTCTGGCAGTTGTGACCAGAACCCTGCCCGGTGATCACCCCAAGCCAGGATGTGATCTTTAAGCAATAATTTTGTTTTGTTGGATTAAGGTAAGGTTTATACAGAGTAGTGCCGCCTTCTGATTAGAGAAGTAATATACACACATCGCATAACACTGCGAAATTCAATCAGGGTAACGAAGGAAATGAAGGAAGAAAATAAAGATCACTGACGAGCTCACTGTCTCCTGATAGGTTTATGTGTTGCTTCCTAGTCGTGTGTGCATGCGTGTCGTCTG
Source organism: Nycticebus coucang (assembly GCF_027406575.1). Lineage (NCBI taxonomy): Eukaryota > Metazoa > Chordata > Mammalia > Primates > Lorisidae > Nycticebus > Nycticebus coucang. The sequence goes on from NC_069799.1 coordinate 58,587,561, forward strand.
TGCTCTGTCACATACGGCAGTAGATGACATTCATGGCTCGCCTACCAGTGCTAAGCAGTTGACGGGGCTTATTTTATTTCACTCCTACAGAAAATGTAAAATAAAATACATAAATAAAGGAAGGTGGTGTAATTAATTAGCATCTTATGCATCAAAAGACTGGGGTCTGGGCCGGGCACGGTGGCTCATGGCTGTAATCCCAGTTGTCTGGGAGGCCGAGGCAGGATCCCTTGCACTCAGGAGTTTAAGAGCAGCCTGAGTAAGAGTGAGACCCCATCTCTACTAAAAATAGAAAAACTAGCCAGGTGTTGTGGCAGGTGCCCTTAGTCCCAGCTGCTGGGGAGGCTGGGGCAAGAGGATCTCTTGAGCCCCGGAGTTGGAAGTTGCAGTGAGTTACCATGACACGTGCCACTCAACCCAGGGTGACAGAGCAAGACTATTTCAGAAGAAAAGAAAGACTGGGGCGTGGGCTGAGCCCACATTTTATATGCAGGATTCTATTAGTGAGCTTTGGATACTAATTACAATAATGTATACATCTTTTCATAGCATTAATTACTCTTCCAAAGCCTGATCTTTAAAGGTGGTGTGACATTCCAGTGCCTAAATATATAGTTTACCCATTTCCCTCTTTGGAACATTGTAAGTCTTCTCTCCAGCTCTATACCTTTATAAATAATACTGTGACAAACATCCTGGGAGAGAAGTCTCCACAGGCCAGCGACCTGGAGGTAAGTGCCCTACGTCCAAGGCTATGAATGACTTGAAAACCATTGATCGGTCTGGCTGAAATTGCTTCCTAGATGAGCTCTACCATTCTGCGTTCCCATCTGTGGGGCATCCGTCTGTTGATCTCATTTCTAATATTTCAACCAATTAAAAATTTTTTTGTTTGTCTTTTTAAAGTTTAGGTTTTGAAATAGCTTTTTAGTATGGAACAACTAAGAAATGGCAAGAAATAAGGATTAAAAGGGGCAATGGAGCAAGAGTGGATGAAAACATATTAAAATCCAAAACATGAGCCTCTGATGTTTTGTTTGTTTGAATTGGTAGGTGGTAGAGTCTTCTGTTAATTAATTTTTTGCCTCAACTTAAGTGCAGGCTGGTCGTCAGTCTGTCACTGGGATGGAAAGGAGACATGTGCTTTCTGTTGGGAAGGTTGAGAGAGCCTTGTGCATCCTGGTGGTGTTGTGAGAGTCTGTTAGATTATTCCAGATATTGAACTTTGAAAACAACCGAACAGCCAATCAATGGCCGGGCTGATATTGGCAGAAGGGGGACACTCTGTCCACCACATGACAGGCAGATTGGTTACTGCTGAGAAGGCTGGCCCCTAGGAAAACCAAGCCAGAGCCAGCTTTTCTGACCAAATCTACACCCTCCAAAATGTGTAAGTCACAGAAAGATGGAAGTGTCTCAAGTGAGACTCTTAGCACAGTGAGATAGGGATTTGAGGGGGCCACTTTAAAGATTAGGAAGAGAACTTTCCTCTTAGTCTCCAAATCAAGCAGAAGCCTAGTAGCCTGCAAGACGGAACCCAATTTCTAACCAACCTGATTCACCTGGGCCATGGGTAATTCCTGATCTTTTAATTCCTGTCTAGGAAGCAGGTCAGACCCCACTGTCAGAGCATCAGAAGTCTGCTAGGAATACTAAGACATTGGCATAGCGGAAGCTGACTTCTGTAACCCTTTCAGGGCCTGGAAAACTTCCTGTGATGATAGAAATGTCCCCTGTCAGTGCTGACCAAGCAGTAGCCACCAGCCACATGCAGCCACTGAGTAATGGAACTGTGGCTAGAACAACTGAGCAATGACATTTTAAATTGTGTTTTATTCTTTTTCTTATTATTAATTGGTTCATGTTCATTGAGGGGACAATTAGGTTACAGTGATTGCATTTGTTAGGTAAAGTTTCCCTATAATTGTATCCCACCCCTAAGAGGTGTGCCATACACCGTAACCCCCCATTCTCCCCGTCCTCCCCTCTTCCCCTCCCTCTCTCTTTCCCCTACCCCCCACCTTGAATTGATTTGAGATTTTTCTCATATGAAGATGTGTATTAGATCTTCTACTGGCTTCATATTAAAATTGAGTACAGTGGATATTTGCGTCTCCATTCTTGGGATACTTTACTAAGAAGACTATGTTCCAACTCCATCCAGGCTAATACAAAAGATGCAGCCATCTTTTAAATGGCTGAATAGTATTCCATGGTGTAAATTTTGTTTTATTCTAATTAATGTTAACTTAAACAGGTTCCTGTGGCTCTTGGCCACGACACTGGATGACACAGAGATTATTAAAAACAGAAAGCTTTGGTTCGTTTGTTTCAATGGCTGACTTCATCAAAAGCCCCAATTCTGATTTAGGTGTGAACTTTTGATGTATGCAGTCTCCAACAAGAATAAGAGAGAAGAACTTTGGTAAAGAAGGGTGGAGGTAAAGGTGCATAACTCGAGCTGGGGGCAGCAGTGATGAATTTGTCTGCGATGCACCCCAAGTCTGCGAGTGTCGCCGCGCCGCTTCCTCTCCTCCTGGGTAAAGTGGTTATTTCGGCGGTTCAGAGCTTTCGTGTTCAATAGGCTTGATTTTCCACACAGATGGGTTATCTCGAGTATGAAAGCTCTCTGCTTAATCTTCTAGATTTCTCCCTTCTCGTTCCGGCTACACAGATGTTAGCGTGATACCTTCATCTCTTTCTCCAGGCGCTGATCAAGTATGACAGTTTCCATGATGTGCCCACATAGAGAAATACACAACTTGCAACTTCAGGAAGAAAAAAAAGAATACCCTGCAAAAGGCTTCTAGGGGCCAGGCGCTGTTTACCTTTCCTCAGCGAAGTGGGTCCTACGTGTTTTCCTCTGCAGGTGTGCCAAAGGGAATGAACTCGGTAGCAATTCACTCATCATTTAGTCTTTTATGCCTTTTCAGCTCTCATGTAAAACCTATTTACCCTAATTAAGAATTACTGACGGTTGGATATAGTGGTACCATTGATACCCTTCTCTTCTTTCAGTAATTTTTCAAACTGGCACCTGATTAAATAAGTGGGGTGGCTTTCCTAATGCCCACTAAATGAAGTGAGGGACTCAAGGGCTGCTGTGATTTCCATGAAGGCCTTGCAGATGGGTTGGAGTTGCTTGGTACTCACATGGCTGGTGGGAGCTGAGGGTCAGACAACCAGAGGTAAGAGGCTCTTGTTCAAGAAGAGGACAAATTTGGTAAGATAACACCTTAGGACAACTGTAATAGCTTCAGATATGACTAAAATGAATGCTCTTGGAGGAGGGGAACTTTAAAAATTAAGAGAAATTCCATTCAGATGGCAAGTCAGGATAAGGCATTCCCATCCACAGAATTCTTCAACAGTGCACAAATGGAAGGAGAAAAAACTGCAGGCATTTCCAAGTAGGATGGGACAGAGTCAAATGACAAGATTGACAAACAAGGTGAGCCCGTGGGAAGCACTTAATGATTTAAAAGCAAAGGTATGTAGGAAAGTAATTGTAAACTTAGCTGGGTGAATATTTGAACAGCATAAGCCACTTGGCATTGCTAATTCACATCCTTAACACTTAGACTCCCAAGTGCCTAGCCTATATGCTTTCCAGGATTTAGTGTTACTGTATAGCAAAGGTTTAGTGGACACCCCCCACCCCCCATCATGCACGTGCTATTGGAGGAACGTTCTACATTAACCACAGCAAGATGGCCAGGGTAATAATTAGGAATAATTAATAATAAAAAGAAAATAATTAGGAAAGTCTATCTCTACCAAATTTTGAGACGAAAAATGGGAAAATCATGATGTGGGTTGCCAGTTTCTTCTACATTCTGTCAAATATTCAAGACCCGGCTACTTTAAAAAAATGTATGCTGCAATGCAAATTTAAATTAAAGTAAAGAAACTGAGGCAAGAGAAAGCTAATGGACAAACCCAGTTTGGGTGTGATGCAGCTCCATAGTCCTGCGCCCTCTGGAAATGTCAGGCATAGATTTGACTCAAAGTTTTGAGGGCAAAGTGAGAACTTTCCTTAGGATGCATGGCAACCCATGAAGTCAAACCTTGGGATGAGGACAGCTGTTTCTATTCAGACACTCCAGAGACCCTTTCTTGTGTCTTCTACTGAAGGGACATTGCCACCTTCTTTGTCCTTACCAATGTCAGGCCAGGGCACAGACCCGAAGGCTCCTCCAAGAAGCAACCTTCTGCCACACAGCCCCACACCACCTGTCTGGAGAGAGCCACAGCTCTGGGGAGGCCTGAACCCAAAGGGCCCCCTAGTTTCCCAGGGCAAGGCATGTGGAAGGAGCAGCAGCTTCCTGGGTTTGGGGAGGGGGTTCTCTCCTCTCAGACCACAGTTTTTGCTGGACATTATTAAAAATAAATTAGGCAGCAAAAACCAAAGGGGTAGAAGAGGGAAGGCAATATTAATACACTTCAGACATGGGAGTGACCTTCTGAAGCAATACTCAGAAGCTGTTTGCATTTCCTCCAGAAGAAAATCAACTTTTCAGGCCTTAGTAAGTGTATCAGTCTGGGTCCAGCTAGGAGATGGAATCCAGCCCAGTTATTGTAACAGGAAGAATTGGATAAAAAGCAGTGTTAACTAGGTAACCGGAAAGGCAAAGAGCTTAAGGGCTGCTGTCCCCAACTCTGGCGCGGGAACCAGGCTGCAGAGCAGGGGGTGAGGGCAGCTGAGAGACGCTTCCTCGGTATTTACAGCCGCGCCGGGGAGGGGGGGGCATCACCACGCAGCTCCGCCTCCTGTTAGATTAGCTGCAGCACTAGATTCTCATAGGAGCCTGGACCCTTCTGTGAACTGCACATGTGAGGGATCTAGGTTGCAAGTTTCTTAAGAGAACCTAATGCCCGAGGATCTGAAGTAAATTGTAATGCCCTTGAATCATCCTGAGACCATCCTACCTCTTCTCCCGCCCTCCCCCATGGAAAAATTGTCTGCCATGAAGTTGGTCCCTGGTGTCAAAAATGTTGGGGATCACTGCTCTCGGGAATGAAACAGCCCACCATTACAGGAAGCGGATACCACTTCGAGGGCGGGGGCCCCAAAGGGAGGAAGCTGGAATTACTAGAATAAAGAAGCTAGGGGATCAGCGGGCAGAGCTGGAACTCTGCCCTCTGCGGAGGGATGCTGTGCAGGTGCTCTGGCCAGGATCTGAAAGGAGGGGGTCTCTGGGGCTGGACCCTAAGCTCTGAGGAGGGGGTTCTGGCAGCCGGCCTGCTGTCTCAGGTAGTGTGCTCCCAGCTTTCTGGAAAAACTGCCAACGGGATTCAGTCATTCCTGCTGCTGCGCTGCTGGCAGGAAATGCCCCCGGCAAGTGGGAGCAGCTGGACCCCTTGATGCTGAAGGATCTCGCCCTCCGCTGAGCGGCTCCCTCCGGCGCCCCCTAGTGGCAGAGTCCGAAAGCGACGCGGGGACTGAGCTTGCGCGTAAACCCGCCTGAGTGCCAGAAGAAGCATCTGGAAGGGCAGATTTGAAACTGAGCAGTGGCAGCTTACCTCCTGGCGCGAGCAATCCCACAGATGTTAGGGAAGGTTTTGTAGAGGCATCGGAGGAGGCTGTTCACACTGCTCAGAGCTAAGCACTCCATGCTTCCCTCCCTCCCTCCCTCCCTCCCTCTCAACCCCCCAAACCTCTCCCCCTCGGCATTTCTAGGGGTTGGGTATCCTTTTCCGCAGTCCTCTTCCTTGTTAAAATGAAACCTCATTTTATGTGCCCTACTTGCAACGCTAAGCCCGTCAGTAAACATTTGTCAGAGTAGATTTTAACTGTTTTTACTCCCTCCCAAAATGCGAGGTGATGGATGTGTTAATCAGCTTGACATCATCATTCCATGGTGTGATGGTGCAACCTAATACTGAAACATCACATACACCCTGTAAATATCTGACATACTCGATTCTTATTTGTCCATTAAAAACAATTTTAAGTTAAAGTGTTTTTCTTAGAAGATAAATGTAAGACATTTTGATGTCGAATTAGTCTTTTATTTACCAAAAAAGAATGAAAGCTTAAGATTAAATGTTGTAATGAGATACAAGGAGGAAGTTGAAGAAAAGGGCCTAAATATAAGATTAAGCATCCAATACTAAAGAAAAATGGCAAAGGATAAATAACATCAATAAGCTTTCAATCAATAGGTAGAACATGAATGAGGTTTAAAGTTTTAAAAATGAGGGCGGTGCCTGTGGCTCAAAAGGAGTAGGCCGCCTGCCCCATATACCAGAGGTGGCGGGTTCAAACCCGGCCCCAGCCAAAAAAAAAAAAACTGCAAAGTTTTAAAAATGACGCAAAACATAGGAAAAATTTTAAATTGTTGAAAGCCAGTAAAATGGAGTTACATTGCCTAATGGATAAGAAAGGGAAATTCAGTGGATAAAAAAGGAAATTAGGGCGGCGCCTGTGGCTCGGTGAGTAGGGTGCTGGCCCCATATACCAGGGTGGCAGGTTTGAACCCGACCCCGGCCAAACTGCAACAAAAAAATAACCAGGTGTTGTGGTGGCTTCCTGTAGTCCCAACCACTTGGGAGGCTGAGGCAAGAGAATTGCCTAAGCCTAAGAACTAGAGGTTGCTGTGAGCTGTGATGCCACAGCATTCTGAGGGTGACAAAGTGAGACTGTCTCTAAAAAAAAGAAAAAAGAAAGAAAGAAATTAAATTTAAGATAAGAGAAAACCTGCAAAGGTAAGACAGAAACAAAGAGCCCAAATATAATAGCAAATAATAACAACTACCATCCACTGAGCATTCAAAGAATGAAGGACAAACTCTGGACTAAGTGTGGTTAGTACAGTGGCTCATTTAAACCTCCCAAGAGTTCCATAAGGCAAACACTATTATTCCCGTATTTCATACATGAGAAAACCGAGCACTTCATGACCATTCCCGCAGCCCATAACATCATGGAATTGGAAGTTAAATTCATCTAGATCTGCCAAGATGCAGAATTCTAACATCGTAAGAAAACTACAAGATAAAAAAGTAGAAACAGGAAAGACAAATTCAAGGTAGCCAGTCTATATTATGTCAGTGAGGTCCCAGAGTAATACTGCAATGCTGATTCACTCCCCGTCACATGTCTGTGATAAGATAAAATAAGGGAAAAAATCAGAAAAGAGGGTAAGAGGAGATGGGAGAAAACAAAATGACTAAACTCAAGGCTCTGAGGAATTAATCAAAGCTTCCGTGAAACTGGCTTGCTTCCAGAGGGTTCACTGTCCCATCAAGTAGGCTCCTGGCCAAAGAGAGCCTTGGGCATTTCTTCTGCCCTCTGCCTCCACCCTAAAGACCTGGCCTCTGCTCCTCTGCCCGGCTTGCTCCTACCCTGCCTGGTGGAGAGGCACGTTTCACCGTGCCCACATTTCTCTCACTCCAAGACCCTGGGCTCACACTAGAAATACAGTCCTGGCAGGAAACTGCTCCTCTGTTACACCCAAGGATCCCCTGTGTGTCCAAGCTGCTGCTTCCCCTTCTGTCCCGTTTAGAGTTGTGCCACCGCATCAGCTCCTCTGCTTCATGAGAGTAGTTTGAAAGTCCAGGCATCCCTGGAAACTCCGCAGGAACATTTCCTCATAGCTTGTGCGTTGCTTCAGGGAAAGGGGGCATTGGAAGGCAGTAAGTAGACCTCGTCTGTCCTGCCGTCTCCCGACTCACCCAGGAGCCAGGGTACAAACATCAGGAAACAAGTCTGAGCTGGAATGACACGTGGACAGTAGCAAATAGAACTTTTCTGTCTCTTGGAAATGCTTTGGGGGTGTTCGTGTCTCGAGAGTTTCATACGTGGTGTGTTCATTTTCTAGAGTTTAACAGGCTTATGAATAAACTCCCAGGCATCAGCGTGAAGTTGGCATTTGGGGCACCGACGTTTACATGTACAATTGTATGCGAGCAAGTTCTAGGTAATAGAATGGTATAAAGTAATAATAATACAATATGCCTTGTCATAACTAGAATGATCATGGATCTTGTTTTCTCTGAATAATTTTGGTTTATGTTTTATACCCCAACATTCTTGTATAAGAATATACACTTAAAATTTTTACCCTTAAAATTTTTCATGTGGTCACCCTAGCCACAACAGAGTAAGTGGGGTCTCAGTTTGTCAGTGGTATAAAAACAAGGAATTCCCTTATTGTGAGGTTAGTGGATTGAACAAGTGAGCTGGGGACAGCAGGGAGTTCTGGGTTGGGCTGCTGGTCCCAGACTTGTTGTGGCGCCACCTGGTGGCAGTTTCTGAGCTGGCCTAAAAATCAGTACGGACGATTGTGGGTCTCCAATCTGTCAGGGACCTAGAGGACATTGGTAGCAATTCTGGGATTCTCCCAATTAGGTGGCTTCTAGTTCATGGAGATTGGGCCGACAGACTACTGAGATCTCAAGGATTCGCGTTAGACAGGGTTCCTTGTTTTCTCCTGCCTGACCTTATCCTTTATCCTTCCCAAAATAAAGACTTCAGCCCACCCCCTGCAAGACTCGACTGGACACAGAAGACATGAATGAGTTGCCTAGTGCTTAATATTTGAATTCAAGTTATCGCAGTTAGCTTTGGTAATCCCACTAACAGTTCACATTTATTGAGCGATTTCTATGGGCCAGCAATTTTCATTAAGAATGGCATTTCTAATCAAATACCAAATAAATATAAATGAAATATACTACAGATAATTGCGATGTACTTTCTACAAACATGAGGAGGTTGTTGTCTCTCCGTGTCTAAGAATTACATAGAAAATATTATTTTGCTTTGGGCTTAATTTCTTTCCTTCTATAAAGAGAGAGCCTCTGCATTTTTATTTGAATTAAAATTGAGCCTTTGATTTGAATCATTTCTGTGCTCCAGGTGCCCCGAAGCTCTTTGATAACAGGTCTGCTTTAATGTTTTACAAATGTCTGGTCAACCTGGGCTCTGGGTCCATGGGTGAAAGTCAGTCTGGCCAGAGATGCTGGGACTCACCCTTGCAGAGGAGATCAAGTTTGAGCTGATCTTAATAACTGCACTTGCCTGGCCTCAGCTACCTCAATTCCTATGAATGGAATCCCTGTGCTATTTCATGATCGTGCTTGTACAAGGATGCACATGTGAGTGCACGGCTGTGTGTACACACCTGTGTCCCTATGGTTTTGCTGGAGGGCTTGTAATATGGGCATCCGAATCTGTTTTTGCAGTTCCTGGCAGTTTTAACTGACTTGCCTTCTCTGGGAAAGTCTTTGTGGACATTGCGGCCTGTGACATTTCACAGAAAGCGAATAAAGAGGCACAATAGCTGCTCTGCAAATAGGCCGAAGGAGAAATTTCAGGGTGGCTCTGTTACACGGGATGGCGCGCTGACCTCCAGCGATGAAGAATTTCAGAGAGTCTCGAAGTGGTAACAACCAACCTGGTTTAGGTTCTTCGTTTGCATGTGCTCTTTGTGGGCACAAGAAACTGACAGTACCTACCCTGCCACCTTCTGAACATGTCACCTTTCCCTAGCTGGTTGCGTGCGGGAGACCTTGATGCACTTAATCCAAGTAGTTGCTATTATTAATTTTCTAATGGGATCCGTCCTCAGTAAAAGAGCTAGTTCCGCGGTGGGTCTTTCCTGTCATGAATATTACCACCTTCCTGCTGACAACCATGTAAGAAATTGATTAGTCCCAGCTTGCCGCCTTCTGCAACAGGGGACACCTGGAGATTTCACCGCACGAAGAGTCAGACTCGCAAAGCTGAGCAAGTTCATTTATTACCCGAGGAGAGAACAGCATAAAGGGGGAACCTCGGGGAAATCACTTTTCTAGGTAGTTTTTAGTCTCTAACTGAAGCCCAGGTCTTTTTGCTATTTCCTGATGGCAATTGATCTTTTTTTTTTTAATCATGCAAGAAAACACAGAGGAGATAATTTACTTTTGTCAGAAGGATGTTCTCTCTCTCACAGATAAGGTTCTGTCCCGGGTAGGTTTGGGTGGGGTTTTTGTGTGTGTATGTATTTGTTTATTTCACTGAATTTCTGGGCCAGATTCGGGAGATTTGGTTGCTGGTTGTTTCCCCATTGTCTCATTTATGGGATAATAGCAGGTGATATCCTTAACTCCTCTGGGTCTGTTTCTATTCAAGCAAAAATAAGAATTAGGACATCCGGCCTACAGAACAGGGAATGCCGAGGGAATACGATGGATTATTTTTGATGTTTTGAGAGAAGGAAATCGCATGGACTCATAATAATTGTCATTGGTCTCTTTAAACCCGCTCCGAGACTAAGAATTGCTGTTTTACTTTTTTTTGAGATAGAGTCCCACTTTGTTGACCTGGGTAGAGTGCTTTAGTGTCATAGCTCACGGCAACCTCAAACTCGTGGGCTCAGGCGATCCTCTTGCTTCGGACTTCCAACTAGCTGGGACTATAGTCTCCCACCACAGCATCAGCTAGTTTTTAGAGACGGGGGTCTCTCTCTTGCTCAGCCTGGTCTTGAACTCCTGTGCTCAAGGAATGAAGGAAACAAGGGAGTGAGCCCAGAGACGATGCTTTGAGCAACCGGAAGAGAAATACGGGACACTTCTTCTCTAAGACCTGGATGTGGTTCATAATTTTCAGCTTACAGTTTCTGAAAAATCAGATGGACTATTTTTCAAAGGGCATTGGAAAGGTAAATAGAACGACTTGTTTTTAAAAGAAAAAGCTCGTGATTTTTTTAAGGCGATAAAAGAGAATCATAAGATAGGAACTGTCAGAAACTTCTTCCTCCTGACATCTCAGATATTAAAAGTTCTTGAAGGCAGGACCCCTTCTTGTTAATTTGGCCTCTTGCCCCACAATTCCTCGCTTAGTGTCATGAAAAGAAAGAGGCCCGGGCGGTGCCTGTGGCTCAAAGGGGTAGGGCACCGGCCCCATATGCTGGAGGTGGTGGGTTCAAACCCAGCCCCGGCCAAAAAAAAAAAAAAAAGAAAGAGGCCCCGTGTCTGGGGAGTGAAGGGAGGAATCAGTACATAGGAATCCAGGAAAAAATAAGTGCATATTCTGGCATCACCCGAGGGCTTTGCTGTTCACCTGTTTTTGTTTTTACTTGTTGGTGTTATAGTAGTTCATTGTAGGAAACTTGAAAAATGAAGATAAGTATAAAAATGAGAACTAAAATCACGGAGGAACCTCCCTGGAATCTTCATGTGGGTTTGCGTCTTCGCCAGCATATAGAGCTAGTTCTGTAAATCTCACTCATGCAAATTGTATTTCTTAGGTTAGAAATAGAATTCCCTAATCTTCAAGGAATGGCAAAAGAAAGGGAATTTTCATAAACATGTGAGTATCAGTCGTGACACAGGGAAGATACCAGAGAGGCACAGAACCCGGGTCAGAAGGGATGAAGGTTCAGACAGAACTGATGGAGAAAAAGAACCTGGAAGTTTGGGGCAGGAGCTGTGCGTTTTCTGGGCCTCACCAGACTACGAAGTGTACTGGTGTGTCAGTAAAAAGAGGCTGGAGCTGACCCTAGAACTTCATAGCAGTACCTCTGAGTATACATGATTATTCAAAAAAACTACAAACACAATAGCAATGTAACTATGCATCAGTGTATCAGTTTGTCAGTGGTACAAAAACATGGAATTCCCCTATTGTGAGGTTAATGGATGGAACAAGTGAGCTGAAGTTGGCATTTGGGGCACCAAAGTTCACGTGTACGATTGCATGCAAACAAGTTCTAGGTACATGAGGTGGGACAACTAAGTTTGCAAACTCACCCTGGGAAAAGCGCTACCTACCTCCTTATCACTTCAGTCACCTAAGTTCACCCCTTGGGAAGCTATTCACGGACACCGGCGCCTCGTCCACCCTTCAAAGCACTTTTTCTAGGATGAGTTCCTGGACTTCATTGTCAGACCACATACACTGACAGCTCTGATAGCCATTCCAGAAAAAGAATTTCAAAATGGCATGGAAGGGTGGGCTAGGCCCTGGCATCCGTGCACGGCGTCCCCGGGGGAGAACTTCAAAGGTGACAGTGGTGATGTTCAGCCATGAGGCATGGAGCATTTTTTCTAGGATAAGTTTGAGAACTTCATTGTGGAACCTTATCCTGTAAATACCCATGCATCTATATATACACACACACCTAGATAACACACATCCTCATGTATGTGTACACACATGTGCCCCTGTAGTTATTATTTGCATGTGTTTGTTTACCGTAACTGATGAACAGCATTTACATGATTCCATAGTATCTCGTTTCTTCCGATGAATCCTTTTGACTTTATAAAGCAGGTTTGAAAAATCCTTTCATTTATCGTAGAAACGGCGAAGTGGAAGCATAAAGATCTAAGTGATAGTTTGGGGCAAGCAATGTTCCTGAGGATCAGCTGGACCTTGGCTGGGCCTGCTGTAAATTTGCCCTCCATAGAACTAACTATCCTTCCAGGTCATCCGCCGTCTTCCACTGGTCTGCTTCCACTCTCACATCTGCAGATTCTGCCTATTTTGGAAAATCCAGACCCCATCACCCAGGAGCCATGAAGTCCTCCTGCTGATTCCCCCTTTAACTGGTCTTTTGTCGTCTATACCCTGACAGCACTGCTGTCTCCACGCCATCCTCTTGCATGGTTCCACAGCCATCTTTTATTACTTAGGAGTGGGTGCTAGTGTCTTCTCTACCCAACTACCTGGTAAGTCTGTTGAACCAGTTTCCACATTCAGTGTATTGTAAGATGCTAAAGGTCAAACAGCACCACAGTTTAGTTTTCTGGTTGATCTAAGGTCTCTAGTTATGAAGTCAGCAAGGTTTTTTCCATGAAGTTCCCCATTATTTTTTTTTTTTTTTTTTTTTTTTTTTTGAGATAGAGTCTCAAGCTGTCGCCCTGGGTAGAGAGTCCTGTGGCATCACAGCTCACAGCAACCTTCAAACTCCTGGGCTTAAGCAATTCTCTAGCCTCAGTCTCCCAAGTAGCTGGGACTACAGGAACCCGCCACAATGCCCAGCTATATTTTGGATGCAGTTGTCGTCGTTCGGCAGGTCTGGGCTGAACTTGAACCCGCCAGCCTGGGTGTATGTGGCCGGCGCCCTACCCACTGAGCTGTGGGTGCCGAGACAGTTCCCCATGTATTGGATATTGCTTGGGGCATTATCCTTGGGTGATGGATTGATTAAGAGGCAACCTATTGGGGGAAAAACAAGGTAAAGTATTGTTCGTTGGTTCCCAGACAGTCAAACATGTTTAAAAATCATCTGAAGTAGGAGTGTGCTATTCTCAAGACCATGTTTGCCAGAAATCCTATTCAAACAAAAAGCAAAATTAACCATGGTTGGCCCAAGGCGGAATTTTCTGAAAACAGTATTTAACTTGACCCAAATATTGACAAGGATAATAGGGCAGTCCTTGAGATTGGAGTCAGCAAATACAGGCTGTTATTCTTTCTCTTTCTGTGGCATTACCGTCTGTGCAAATATCTTTAGTTCACAGTACTTGCTATGTACACACTACCGACAACTGCAGCCTATTGGGGTGATTACAAATGCACTGGTGAATAAATAGATCGTCCTTTGGTGATCCCTGGAAGGAAACGTTGATTCAAAAATGCTTAAAAACTCAAGGAATCTGTTGAGGTTTTAAATTGGGTAACCTGGAGGAGAGTTGTTAGTTCCTGGAAACCGACCGTAAGTCACAGCTCAGTAACGTCGTGTGCACTGATGTACTTGAGTGTATTGTCTAATACCGTGGAAAGGAGAAGAAAGCTCTTCTTTGGAGACATTTAAAGAGGAGAAGAAAGTAAATAATTCCAAGTGATCCTGAAAGTCTATTAAGAGGTTCAAAGGAGAAGCCTCTTACAGATAGAAGTTTTGAGAAGGTTGATACTACGTGAATAAAAGGGATGTGGAGGAAAGTTATCACACAACAGTGTTGTAACCTAACACGTTTCTTTTAGCAGAGTTTTTCTGTTTCAATTTACATTTCCTGATTATATATATAGATATAGATATATTTACATATATCTACATATATATATTTACAGTTTCCATTTTTCTTCTAAGCCAACTAGTTGTTACTTTTAACAGTCCGATCCGTCTCTTTTAACATTTTTCAAATAAGATAAACAAAATGTCTGTGATTATGTGTGTGAATACACACTTAAATTCAAAATAAGTACAGAGCAAAACAAAATCTTATTAGAAATTCTCATACAATGGAAAATGAGATATCTGTAATTCTAGATTTAAAAGCATGATTTTATACAAAGCCTGGAAAAGTCAGTAAATTAGAATCACCTTGGAAGACAAGGGGATGATAACTTCAGAGATTTAATTAAAAAAAAAAAAAAAAAAAGGTCCAGGGGAGGTAACTGTGCGCCTTAGGCTGAGAGTTAGAACTGTTGATTATTAGCAGCTGAGATTTCAGGGATGATTGCAGTGGAGATTAAAGCTAGGGATGAGAAAGGGTTACCTGGAGGAAGAGGAGATAGGCAGCGAGTGAGAAAATAATTTTAATTATAATGAGAACATAGGAAACAAGGAGGAAGCTACATCTAGGAATAAGAAAAGTACAGAAAGAGTTGTGATCACTCATCAGGAGATAGAGCATTTACTGAGAGAAAAAAAAGAAATCTACCCAGTGGAGCTGAAAAATCCCATCTAAATATGAAAGCAGGGAATGTATGCTGAGGCTGGAAATATTCATCAATGTGTTAAATGTCACACATTCTAAAAATATGAGATAGATTTCAACAGCCCTCAAGTTAAAGACTGATGATTGGGATTTTGCTTTTATGATGCCATTGCCATTCAGATGGCTCTTGGGTCTCCATAGCAACAGCCCGGCACTCCTCCTTGCTCTCCCGTGTAGTCACGTGATACCTGAGCAGACACAGGAAATGGAGAGAAACAGTTGGTTGTATTTCCTAATTAGTGACACAGAGACCGAGGCCACCATGGAGGACCTTTATTAGATGGTTCCTAGGCACTACAGCGTTCCCTTAATGACCTTTCTTCTGAGAGCTGGCTCTCCTACTGGGTGTTAACCTGGCCTTCATTACCACCACTTTATATCAGTGGTGTTGTGGTTTTATGAGTTGTATGTCCACTAGCAGAGGACCCCTTCAACTTGTGATGCCAAATTATCTTAGAAGTTGGCACCACTATCAGGGTAAACAACAGACGAGGGTACAAGGGCAGGGGCATGCTGTTGAGTCATGAAACATGAGACAAGTCACTGTAATCATCTTATCTTTGGTTTTCCCATCTGTGAAATGGGAGCCATAATCAAAGCCTTTTTCTTACTCAAAGGGTAATGTCTGTAAAACATTTAGACAAGCTTTGTCAGCCATGTCTTGGAATGTGATGAAGGTGTGAAGAGAACTCCTCTACCGCCTTAAGTTGAGGTATGAGAGGAATCTTGTCTGAACTAGAGCCAGGGAAAATGACATGAAGTTTGCATAAGTAAGATGGATAGAAATATCTCTCCCGAGCTCTCAGTACATTTATAAGGGTTTTCTTACTGAGGCAGACTAGAGCTCCCAGCACGTTCACCACTGTCCTCATTAATAAGCGTCAGGCTGAGTTGAGATCGATCCAAACTCACCTTGACATTGGCTGTTTGTCAGTGGGAAGGAAGCTCTAGGTCTAAATGGTGATTCTCACTTGTGTTAGCCTGACTGAATACATTCACTACTTTGTTTTGTTTTTTTTTGGATGAGAGGACGTTTATATAAGAAAAAAGGATGCTACCTTGTGGTAGAAGGAAGTCAGTAAATATTTGTCCTCTTTCTCTTCTTAGTGCTTCCTCTGTCTAAAATGTTTGCATTTCTGGTATTTTGCTACGGGAGTTTAAATGGTGAGCCAGCTAAGGATGAGATGGTAGTGATATTACTGCAGCAGCAGCAGCAGAGCTGGGCATCAGCTCCTATGCTGTACAGCACACACTATGTCATGATGGAAATAGAAAGAGTTAGGAGGCCTTGTGCTTAAGGGATAAAATAACAGTTGAGGGTTAAAAGGTGGTAACCACCACACAAGGCAACCTAAGCTAAATGTCAAATAGGCCACACAGGTATGCAGAAGTGAGCTGGGTTGCTCAGGGAAAGTTTCCTGGAAGGAACAGGGGTTGATGTGGACTTTAAAGAGACCTAATATTTCCTGAGTGCTTATTAACTAGTGGACACTGGCCCATTTGCCTGAAGTAGCATCATTGAACATACAGGGTGCAACCTGTTTCTTGTTGTAAGAGTATTCTTTACGGGCATAACTTGCATCCAGGACCACTGGAGCCGTCAAAGGCCATAGTCTCCTTTGCTGAATCCCCTGGCAAAAAATCCTGGGATTGAACCAACAGCAGTGTCCGCAGAGGCTGAGTATCCTCCTCTATCTCTTAAGGATACGGATGTAGTTAAGAGGGAAGAAAACAGTCTGTCTATTCCTTGGATCTCCTGTGGATGGGACTAAGCACAAGAGCAGCAGGGTCCTCAGACCCTGTCTCCTTCACTCGGACACGTGGATCCCAGCCTGCAGTCTGTCCATTCCAGCGCTGGGACCCTCTGGGCTTGGTCTTCTTCCTGCCCGTAGCACCAGTGATTCTGCGCTGGCTGTGTTCTTGCCTGCTGCTCTCTCTGGACCTGTTAACTGAGTTTGTCTCTGCTCCACCACCATTGCCAAGCTAGCCCCCTCTGCAGGGAACCCGGCCACTGCTGCTGCTGCTGTGTCCTCCCCTGCTCAGCCCCACCTCTTTCCAGACTAGTCTGACGGTGCTTCCCTGTTGTTTCTGAGGGTACCAGACTTCTCAGCCGAAGCCGTCATCACTTCCCTCTAGAACTGCTGGTGCTGCTGCTGCCTAACACTGCTGCTGGACAGCGTCCACAGTGGCTGCCAACAGCCAGCCGTTTCCACGGCCACCCGGTCCCCTCTCATGTTACCACCTCACTGATAGACACTATGGCATCATGGCCACGGTCACCACAGTGATCTCTAACCATAATGTGAACAGCTGTCCCTGCAGCTTCTTAGCTGTGAGACCTGCACCTGTCTTTTTTTATTTCCTATTAGAAGAGGTCTTTGATTTTTTTGTGATACAGTTCTGTGCTTGCACGGACTTAGACTAACCTCCAGAGGTTAACTTGAATCAGGAAAACTATATAGTGTGGCTGAAATGCCCAGGGCCTGCGGGCCTGTCTGGGCCACAGTATCCTGGTCTTCAGTGGCTCTCCTTCTGTTTAGGATGGTGCCTTGTTTCCTAAGAACATTCTACAGATGTTGTGGTTTAGTCACACGTATCTCTCCTGTGGATGTCTAGAACTAAGTGAAAAAATAAAGACTCCATCCCTAAATCCTTCTACTAGGATCTCTCTGGAAACAAGAGCTTTATGCAAATGATCTTTGAGGCTTCTTTTGAAATAGCACAGAAGCTTTGGGCTGTGCCATGTTATACAAATAATAGGAAAAGTAGGATGGGAGGTTCTTTCTGAGCTGTGTGTGTAGGAAAAACCTGTCCAGACGCAGACTCTGGCAAAGGATAATCTGCGCACGACCTTGGTTTGGTTTAACAATGACAGAGTAAGCAAAATCAAGGCCCAGGGACCCAGACTCAAAGCATTCCTTTCTCCTGGGCATTGTTTTCTTTCATTCCAAGCTCTCTGGTTATGTAACTGTCTAAACAAATTCAGACATGAAAGGGAAGTTCCCTGAACTACATTAGCCGTGCTGTTTATGTTCCAGTATACCACCAGCTGCATCCTGGCAGGTCCTCACATGGGGATTCAGTAAGGATGTCCAGCACTTCCTTAAAAAGAGGAAAAAAGAAAAAGAAAGCTGCCTTTATTCCCCCAAACGTCTCTTCCTTCATTTCCGACACTTAGCCCACGTGCCACACAGCTGGCCTTTTCTGAAAGGAAGCTTCAGGAAGCTTATTTCAGCAAACAGAGGCCACGCTTGTCCAACCCGGGCACAGGCTTCTGTGAGTGTCCAGAGGACGTCTCAGAAGATGGGCTCAGGGCCTTGAATAAAGCACTTCAATTTTTGTTGAGCAAAGGAATCTCCTTACATTGGGGGGCATAGCTATCTCTTTAAATGTTTGAAAAGTAGCAATTTTCGCATTTTTAAATTTAATAGAATAGAAAGTTCCTAAGAGAAACGAGGTAAATAACCAGGCTCACTCAATGGTCTAGAAAATGAGTTCAGACATAAGAGCTCTGGTTATCTGGTTTTAATGGGCCCACCCCCTGTTCCCAGGCCTTAATCAGATAAAATATGCTGAGAACCACAGCGAAGTATCTAAAACAAGCCTTTCCAGAGCTCATAATTTCTCTTGGTCCTTACGATTAATTACCATTCTGTTTAAAGTTACTGCTATTCGAAGTTTGATTTCTGAGTGAGAAAAATCATGAGGTAGAAATATTCCTTCTGTGCAATCAAAATGCCAACTGACTTTGTGACCTCAAGCATCAATGTCTCTATGAAAAACTAAAAACAACAAGACAGTAGTTTTGCTTTTAAGAATCATACCTATCACAGTTAAGATTTTAGTTTGCAAAACAGAATGCCTTTCCAGGGAATCAAAGATGTCTGGGAATATCTATCATTCATTTCATTATTTTGACATAGTGAGAAATTGAAAGAAGCAATTATTTTCCTTTATGCCTCAGGTTGAAACTGGCAAATGAAATTTAAGATATAGGATGGATCTGAACAACTCCTCAGAGATATGGAAACAGTGCAAATTGGGGCACATTTATGGTTTTGAAAGGTCGCATTCTAAACATTATTCCATTAGGAGGTGATCCCACTACTGTTAATGAAAGAGGCCTTCAAGTACTATGCAAGTGTAACCCACTCCAGCTTATAAAATTAAATAACTTTCACAGTACACAAGAGTTTCCTAGGGATTTTTAAATAAGTTACCGTGCAACTTTTCAAGACACCCCTAACGGCATAAAGTGACTTCTGCCTGGACACTATGTCACTGTGCCGGGATATAAATGTTTCCCAATAAAGTGAGGTACAGGTTAAGAAAAAGTCTGAAATCGTATCACCTGGAGAGCGCTCTATAAACTTCAAGGTTCTTCCTCTTGTCCCGAAGGACATTATTTTGTGATTCTGTCCTTTTGGGGGATGTGTGATGGTCTTTCTGCCTGAAATCCTCTCTCAGCGCCTACCTTTCTGGCCTCTGCCCGCCCCTGTGCCCCAACATGGCCATCTCCTCTGTGTGCTAGAAGCTGGCTCTGGCCCCTCTGTGAAGCCTTAATCAATACTCCCAGATGAAATCGGTCCCTCCCCCAACTTTTCATTCCATTTCAGTTATTCAGACCTCGTGCTACTTTTCACCCAGTAGAATTCAGATCATTTAAGGGATAATCACCTCCAATCTTCAAGGGCAGTCACCAGATAGCCTCATCCTAGTAAGCTCAGGGCAGAGCCTCTGGCTACATCTGCCATGACCCAACAGGTTCTTAGCATGGGAAGTCAGACAATTAAGTTCCTGAACTCAACCTAGAAAAAGTGTTTGTTTTTCATATGTTTGAACAGCACTACAGTTACCTTCGAAGTCCTCCCCTTGGGAAGCTATGCATGGACGCCAGTGCTGGTCCAACCTCCAAAGCACTTTTTCTAGGATGAGTTCCTGGACTTAATTGTCAGACCTCATACAGTCATAGCTCTGACAGCCATTCCATAAAAAGCATTTCAAACTTACCTGGAAGGGTGGACTAGGCCCTGGCATCCATGCACAGCTTCCCAAGGGGAGTTCTTTGAAGGTGATGGTAGTGATGATTCAGCAAGAAGGCATGTAGCATTTTTTGTAGAATGAGTTGGTGAACTTAATTGTCCAACCTCGTAGGTGCACCTTGAAGGAACCCTGCCACATCCCAGTAGTACCAAACTTAGATGACTGCAGTGGTTCATGACTGCTCTTAAGGTAAAAGATGGAGTTTCCTTCATTCTTCTTGTACCCCCTGTAGAGAACAGGAAAGACCCTATGGAGGAAAAAAAATTCTAATTCTGTTTTATAGCTTGAAGATTCAAAGGCGTTTCAGAAACAGAAACTGTAGAGATTCGTATCTCCATCAATGACTAAAATCATTTTTGTTCTCTCCCAGTCAAGGTTTTGAAAAACAAGGAGGCAATTCGGTGGTAGTGTTGGGGTCTCTTTTTAAAGAAACATGCAAATGAAAAAAATAAAACTTTTGAAAGCAATTTGTCTGAGGCCTGACAGATCCTGAACATTTTGAGAGAACTATCCAGAAAACATGTTTCCATGGTAATCATTGCACAATGTACACACATATTAGAATATCCTGTTTCATGCCCCAAATATATACGATTTTTGTCAAAAATTCAAATAAAATGTTTCCCTATGTAATTGGTCTTCAGCACCCTTCCCTTATTTTGGAGCTTTGAAATAACTACCCCAACAGAAGCAGGAGGGCTGAAAGAGGCTGCCCCACCCTGCCAACTTTGCAAGAACATCAACTGTTTCCCCCTCTGTGATAATCAGAAGGAAGGAGGCATTTCTTCCACCTGGGTGCCCAAGCTCTCTCCTCATCTCTGGTCCCAAAGGTCTTCTCAGCAAACACTGGCGCAATGATCTGAGTCTACAGCAGCTGTTGGTTTTCTTCTCACTCTTGACAAAAGCATTTAAACCAAAAACCTTTAAGAGAAAGGAGAAAGAAGAGAAATAGAAACACATATTTCCAAACACTGCACAATAATGTCTCTCTATTCCCCTACGTTTTCATAAAACAGAGGGACAGGTAGAGAGCCATTTCCAGATACAGTGTTTATGATAATGAAAAAGCAAGCAATTTATTTTTTACCCACTGTGGCAGTTTTCAGAAAAGACAGGAACTACTGAAGGAAGAAGCCTCCCAGGGCTAGATTCTAATTAACTTCTGTACCAATGGCTGATAACTTAGGCAATCAGTGTTCTTTAGAAAATGGGGCAGAGAGTCTAAAAGATTATAAAAATAAGACGAATAACCAACTAAGCCATAGAACCTAACACCACGGTTTTTACATCAATCTGCCACAATTTTAGAGAATGTTGAGTAAAATACTGTGGCCCCTCTATTTGATATTCACTATCATGAAAGCACTGGTATGTGTGTCTTAGTGCTCAGACATTGATGTGGAGGTATGGAAAATATTTCCCTAATCATACAGCCCTGACCCTAATGGTCAGCTACAGAACTGCGGGAAAGTCAGAACTTAAAATTTGATGGGAGAAGCCCTGCTTTGGGGATCCCAGATCTGGCTCTCCTGCTTACGAACCCTGTGATCTTGGATTCATTATTCTATCCATTAGCTATGTAACAACCACAGTGTCTGGCGCCATGTAGGTTAGCAGAATATCACAGATCTAGACTGGGGCTCAGCTGATCTTGGCTGGCCTTGCTCACTTGTTATTCCTTAGCAGAGAATGGGTTCTTCTCTTCCTGCTGGGATCAGCCTGGGTGTATCTCCCCCGTAGACATTTTCAGGATTCTGTTTGCACCATATTTGTTAGCATTCTATTGGCCAAAATAAGTCACATAAGCATACCCAGAGAAAAATGAGAGAGGGTGGCAAAGTTATGTAGCACATGGCATGGATAACAAATGCATGAATAATTAGGAACAAATGATGCCATCTACCACCATACTTCCCTCAATCCTCAGGTCATCTGCTAAGTGGGAAGAAAATACACCTGTGAAGATTAAATGAGATGGCACTTACAAGAACCTAGCTCAGCTCCTGGGGGCAACGTTGATGTTCAATAAATATTGCTTTCTTTCCCTTCCCTTCTTCAACCTTGTAAAATGGAAATTAATACCTGCTATATCAAATGGGATTATTGTGAGATGTTCAAAAGTGTCAACATGTGTGAAAACACTTGGAAATGACATCAATGGCTATGTCATTTTTGTGTTGCAATCGCTTACAGCATGTTTACTTTTATACAGACACAAATTCATGCACTTGGATATTAAGTCACAATTTTTCACTGAGCACTTATTTAGTGTGTTGTCAGTGAAATTTTTTTCTGTTGTAGGTTCTGATTTTTGTATTATAAATGAAAGCAAATATATGTGGTTTAGAAGAAGGGTCAGAGAAAAATTGGGAGGCAGATTTGCCATGTTCATTAACTCCACCAGTGCTACCCAGCATATCTGAGACTGATTTGGGAGGAAGGCCCTTTCTATTATCACCCTAAAGCCTAAATCTAAACGAGGATGTTTCCAGATAAGAAGTGTAAGAGTGATGAGGAGGTCACAGAGGGTAGATCTTCAATGGATGTCAGTTCACAATCCTCTCACATTAATAAATCAAAAATTATTTATGAAGTAAGGCAACACAACCCCCAGATAATAAACCTTAATTGTGTGGCTAGCGGTGGTCCCCAGAGACTCCAAGGGGCCTAAAGAAATTAACCTCAAAAAAAGGCAAAGTTGCAGACAAGGAGGAGTCGGTGTTTTGGTACAAGAGAGGAGGAAGATCTGAGCCTCTGACTTTGACATCCCTAATAGCCTTCGTGACATTTACAAGTGCTCCCAGTTTAGAGAAGTTTATTATAAGTTATTATTTCTCTTCTTCATATCAAAATGGGGAAGAGAAGAGCTCAAAGGACAAGGGCAATAGGTAAGTGAGGCTCATTGGTGCAGGGACATTCTGTCTGCAGGTTGGAAGCTTCCCCCACCACAGAGAGGAAATTTCTTTAGTCAGATTTCAGCTAAGACTGTCTTTCCCTTGCAGTGCAAACAAACAATATTTCACTGGTTTCTACATATTTGATATTTATTGACATTTTCTCCTAAGGTTGGTTTAACCTCAGATTGTAAATTCTGCCCTTTTGGAGGCAAAAGGAACCTGTTTTTTGGAACATAAGAGAGTGCCCTTGCTCAGAGAAATCGGGGAGGGAGAAACGCGAATTGCTTTTTCCACTTCTGAATATTTTGGCAACATCGATCCCTGTCAAGAAGGCAGGATACCTAATAATCTACTGATTATTCTTCAGTGACATCACACACTTACTGCCCAGGTTAAAATGTTTCCTAACCTCCCTCCCACCCTCTGCTCCCTTTATACGTACACGTAAAAGATGGAATCACCAATAAAGGACTTGGAAGCGATAGGTATAAAATTGATAGCATATTGCTCTTTATAGATAATTATTTATCTTTGATAAACCCATGATTCTCGGTGTGATGAGTAAGTGCCTAACACCGTACCTAGCTGGAGGTGGTGGTCAAAGAACTTTGGTTTTCTGAGTAAATAAGGTACTGAAAGTTAACACAACAGCCTAACTAATATGAGTTCACATGCTTACTTTGCAACTGCCAAGAACAGAAACTTAAATATGCTTTTAACTGTTTGTATGTGTTGTGTTGGTGGAGGATTTTTTTTCTAGTGCAATAAGATAAGGCAGATACAGAGGTACACTAAGAGTGGCCTTGTTGAACTAAATGCAGGCCCAGGGTGCATTTATTGCTATTCTAAGCTTCTGCACAATAGCAATAAAAAGGCACCTCCCTTGTGGGGGAGGGGCTTAAGGAGATTGAAGAAGAAAACTCTTGAGAAGGGAGAATGATTGGGGAACAGGGTTGACCAAGCTGGGAATTCTGGGAAGACGGTTTCTAGGAGTAGAAAGGGACCAAGAACAAAACAGACTGCTTTAGAAAAGTTGCTGAAAATAAAAAAGCAAATAATGGATGGAGCTTGTTCTTGTGGTTGAGGAATCAGACAGGGTGAAAGTCAAATGTAGCACATGGAGTGAGTGACCTCTTGACAAAGAGTGTATAACAAGTCCATTTTTTTTGTTGTTGTTGGGGATTCATTGAGGGTACAATAAGCCAGGTTACACTGATTGCAATTGTTAGGTAAAGTCCCTCTTGCAATCATGTCTTGCCCCCATAAGGTGTGACACACATCAAGGCCCCACCCCCCTCCCTCCGTCGGGCCAATACCTGGGTGAGGTGAGGAACACCATCTCTGTCTTGAATAAATAAGAGCTATTTCCTTCCCTGTCTCTCTCTCCCCAGGAAAGAGCCTTTGAGCAGATAGAGGAAGGGTTTGGGGAAGAGGAGAGGAGATAGAGTTATAGATAGAGGTAAAGGAATGGAATTCTTGATTTCATTAGAGAAAGTTGATAACAAGTAGAAGAGTAGCCAAGTGAAAACACATCAGGGGGTTTACAGACCTAGAGAGAAACCTAGTGATATGGGGGCGGGGGTGGTGGTGGTGGTGGTGGTAGAAACAGGAAGATGACAGATGGAGGGGCTTGGTGAGATGGTTGAGTTTTGCATCAAAGGGGACAAAATCTTGGTCAACCCTGTTCCCCACTGTGTCATGAGAAACTAGAACAGGTTCCAGTGCATAGCACGTGTGTTCCAACTATTTCTTGATTAGTTCAATGAATGAAAGAAAAGAGGAGGGGACTAGGATGTTGGATTAAAAGACAAAATAAGGGCTCGTTGCCCATAGCCCAGTGGTTAGGGTGCTGGTCGGCCACATACACTGGGGCTGGTGGATTTGAAACTGGCTCAGGTCTGCTAAACAATGACAACTACAGCAAAAAAAAAAAAATAGCCAGGTATTGTGGTGAACGCCTATAATCCTAGCTACTTGGGAGCCTAAGGCAAGAGAATTGCTTGAGCCCAATTTGAGGTTGCTGTAAGCTGTGACGCCCCGGCACTCTACAAAGGGCGACATAGTGAGACACTGTCTCAAAAAAAAAAAAAAAAAAAAAAAAGACAAAATAAGATCCAGAAGTCCCCAGAAATGGTCGGAATGCTTTATAAAAAGACAAGGAATTGCATAGAATATGTTGGGACTGCTAAAGATTTGTCAGGATGTTAAGACTCTGGTCCAAGGACCTAAGTGTCTGGTTGAATGAGAATGAGGTTGCTGCCTGGTACCTAAGGTGAAGTAGGAAAAGGTTAAGAATTCAAGAGGAGCTAAGAGGGTGAATTGGGGGTAACATCGCTGGTGTGGATTATGAAGATCTTTAGGATAGAGACGCATGAACTGGAGGGGGTGAAAGTGGGTTAATGAAAGATGAAAAGGGGCAGGCAGGGTCTGGGGGTAAGCCAGTGACTCCCATTGGAGGACAGTGTCTCCATCACCCCAGCTGCTAGATGTGTTGAGAATCACAAGAGCCACAGATGAGGGACACGTTCCATTCCAGGGACAAAGCACAGGGGACATTAGCCCTACAAGGTCTTAACCAGTTCACACAGGGCATGTGTGTGTCATGTATACGGTGCAAACGTGTCCTGGCATCTTTGTGACAGCCTAGGTGTGCTTAGCTATGATTAAGGAGACGCTATTAGCTAGTAGTTGCAGGAGGGATACTGAATTATTTTCACAGAGCATAAGGAAGTTCAGGAAAATGGCATCTTGTCAACATCATTGTGCTCTGACTGAGGTCTTTGCCATTTTTTTCTTTGTTCATCTGCCTTTTCTAAGTTCCCAGTGAAACAGTCCTCACTGATTTATTTGGAGTTCTGGATACTACATGTACACACCCATACACGCACACACACACACACACACTCTCACACTTACTATGTAAGGTTCAACTGCTCAGGCTTGGAGTCCATAAATCCGTTCTTGAAACTTTCTCTAAGAAGGGGCTATGGCTAAGTGCTTCTACACATCTGTTTAAGCTGCAGAAAAAAACATCCAGTGAACTACCCAGATGTTATATCTATACCGGGTAAACATGAGTGTTTAGAAATAGCCAAGCAGAAGGATTTCTTTCTCAGCTTTCTGCACACAAATCAGAAAAGCAGCTGAGTAATGGTGTCAACCAGACCCATTCCTGTGGCGGTCCCATTTCTTAAAAGAGGAATAAATGAAGGAATGAATGAAGTGGCGCTGGCAGCCCTGGAGAGAACAAGCCTCAGAGCCACCCGGTGGGGTGGGGGTGGGGATGCTCGGGCTTCGCTGCCTTACGGTTCCCTGTGGCTTGGTTCAAATCACTTTTCTTGGCTCAAACGCGCTACCTAAGACGGGGATCATTTGTCAAGTGAGCAGGGTACACGGAGAGCTGTAGGCAGATTATGGAGAGAGAGAGGGAGGAGAGAGCGGGAGGAGAGCGCGCGCGGGAGAGGGAGAAAGCGAGAGGGGACCAGGGCGAGGACCAGCGCGGGCTTCTCCGGGCGCAGCGCGCTCCGGGCGCTGGGGATTCAAGTTAGACGCGGTGGCGCCGCCACCCGGGAGCGCGGAGCCACCCGCGGCTCCGACATGGACGTGGCTTTCTTCATGTGGGATGCTTAAGGGCGGCAGGCAGGGAGAGTAACTTGCAGAAGAGAGAAACTGCATGAGGCTTCCGCCAACATGGAAGGGCTCCTGTCTCCGATGAGGACGAAGGTAAGGGGATGGATCTCGGGTTCCCTTCCCTTCTGCCGGGAGGCGCAGAGAAAGCTGTGTGCATGGGAGGCTCGGGCAGCTTTTGTCTTATTTCAGAACTAGGCTGCCTGCGATTGCTGCTGGATCTCTCAAAGAATAGGCTCGCCCGGGAGGCAGCCGCGATCTGGGCAGTGGGAGAGCAGAGGGGAGCGAGCCATCTGTCAGCCTGGACAATGGGAGTCTCGGTAAATGAGTTCGCTCTCGCTTGATTAGACAGCCATATTTTAGCAGGGTTTCCACTCACTCTTGTTTTGGGGCCGTGCAACCCTCGGAGCTGCTGGTGGGCAGGAGGGAGCCAATTTCTCAGGCTGCATAGCCGTTTAGCAGGAAGAGTAACACGTTTAAGGCAAAGAGCATGCCCAGCCCCTCTCGAAATACCCTCCTTCCTCCTCCTTTTCTTCGGAGCAGGAGGACGGGGCATCCTCTGTGCAGAAAGTAGGTTAATGCATTCTGTAAGCCAGCGTGTTCTCGGAAAACTAGCAGACCTACAGAAAGGATTTCAGAGCGCTGTGCTAACCTGACATCTTGAACTTGGTCCTAGAACATTTGAAAATGCTCACGGGGAAGCTGGCGACCCGTCTCCCCGAGACCCTGAGCACTTGTTCTCCTTGGCTGGAGTTTGCTTTTTCGCTTGAGGCAGGGATGCTTTGAATATGGGGTTTTCCATTACAAGCTCAGACGATGGTATCTGCTACATCCACATATAACTCTAAATGGATGGGACCAGAAGTTTTAAATCATGTTAGACATATTACTTTTCTTTTTTTAAATTTTATTTATTTTTTTGTTGTTACAGTTTGGCTGAGGCCAGGTTTGAACTCGCCACCCTCTGTATATGGGGCCGGCACCCTACTCACTGAGCCACAGGCACCACCTGACATATTACTTTCCTTAATTAGAAATTAATAAAAAAAGATCAGGGGCAAAGAACTCTCTAAAGCATTAGAGTTCAAACCAATAGAATAAGGCTTTGATTACCCTCGTCTTTTTGATGCTCTGTGTAGTAATTTGCACACAAATACACTCTTTTGTCATGGGAGATTTCTTTTCTCCCTGCTAGTTCATGGTGATGATGATGTTTTCAGAGAATGTTCAAAGTAGGTCTTGTATATGAAAGCACCCTATCCCTTGGGAGAACTCCCTCTCTTTCTGTCATATTTCACCAATAGTGTGGGAGTCATGCATTGGAAGAACAGCCTCAAGTGAGAGTTTGTTACAAAGCGTCTAACTCCAGCCCCTCGCTGGCTGCCTGATCTTTGAGACTCGCTTGGTAACCCATTTGTTCTTGCTGAGAATATCGCTGAAGTCCTGTTGTGCGCGGGCAGCATACTTCAATCCAAGGTGGGGTAGAGACAGCAGGTGCGAGTTCACATACACCCTCCCACGGCAAAGATCATGGCAAATGGCAGGGGCCTCCCAATCCCTCTTACTGAGTGGATGAGGTTTGAATGCTTTAGGGGCTGGTACCATCATTTGTCATCTGACCAGCTTTTGAAATTGCTGCTTTGTGCAAACTGTCCTGGAACAGTGCACTCTCCAGCGCCAGCAGACCTACAGACCCGTGCTCATAACGTCACGCACGAACAGCTCTGGTGGACTTTGAGAAGAGTTCCCTACGCAAACAAATCAGGACCCAGGTCCTGCGTAAATCACACTCTGAGCCGATTCCCACTACAAGCGTGTGGGAATGAATCAGTGTGTCAGATTGCTCATACGTTTATCTGTTTCTTTCCCATCCTGGTTTATTCCTTGACCATCATATATCCAATGAACGTAGAAACTATAGAGGCTCTGGTTCTATCAATGTTCAAATGTAAAACCTCTGCATGGCAAATGGACTCATTCAAATCACTTAGTTTTTAGGTTTCAAGAAATCTGTGTATGTATGTATCTGTGTGTTTTAAATTGCTTCTGGGAATTCTTTTTCGAATCTCTTTATTTCTGACACTGGAATTGGAAATTCAAATCACATTTGAATTTAGTGACCTACAATATCATCTCATGACTCAGGGAACAAGACTCAAGTGACACTGCGAGAGGAGGTCCCATTGATGAGATGTAAGTTTAGTCCCTAAATTGTCCCGTCCTATGTTGTTAAATTGTCCGGCAATGTTTTTAATGTATCCAAAGACGTTATCAATGACAATGTATTGGCATTCTTAAGCTTTGACCACATTATGCTTTGGTAAGTCTAAGGGGAAAATCGTCTCCCTTTCCTGAGGATTTAGTTTGAAGTTTCCGATTCCTAGTATCATGGTGAGTCAGACAAAGAAAGCCTCCTGGAGTTAAATTTTGGTGTGTTATGGTTCCTTAGTAACTCCCGGACAGTTGAAAGCAAGTGTTGAGGTAAATTGGACATCACACAGTAATTTCATTATGCTATGTAATGGACTTAACCAGTCTAAATCATGGGTGCTTAATGCATTTTTATCTTGGGATTTGCATAATTGGCGCATAAATATGCATGAGATTAACTGGAAGTGGCAAAATGGGGCGAGCACGATGTTGATGTTCAAGAGCATTGAAATCAAGACGGCTGCCATGAGGGCACCTGAACAGGCCCTGTCTCCTGGGTGGACGGCCACACTGACGCACCTAGAAACAGGGTGGTAGCTGGCCTCCCCTGGTCACAGTGGGCGCACTGTCAGTGACACATAGCCTGAGCTCTGCTTTGGCTGCATTCACTTAGGTACACCACTTATTCTTTTTTTTCTATATATAATGCAATTGAAAAGAGTGTCCAGGCTGATGGATAGACGTCTAACTGGCCTCCTGGCAGGCCATGGCACAGATCTTGGCATCCCAACCACAATTTGCAGAGGAAGGTGGGATTGGGAGAGGGAGGAAGCAGAGAAAAGAAAAGGGGAAAAGGGAGAAACTGATTGAGTCATTTTTTCCATGAGAGTAAAGGCAATAATTTTATAATTCATCATCTTTGTGCACTTTTTAAATGTGCCTTTTTTTAAATTTGATTTTTAATCCTCTGACCTCCTTAGTTCTCTCTAATCCTCTGGGCACTGCTTCCAGTGAGTAAGGCTGGCAAGCAATTCTCCTCGGGTTCAACTGCCTGTGATTCCTGCTTTGCCAACGCTTGCTGCAAAATTTGCAGTGAGCACCTCGGTAAAGGCCACGGGAAATCGGGTCAAGGCTTTACTGTTTATGGCTGTAAGGATCCCATTCTGGAGAACATGCAGCATCCAGAGAAGATGAAGAGGGAGAGAGGGTTGAATAAAAGAAGAAAAGTTAAGAGGGCAGAGAGGGAGAGGGGAGGGAAGATGGATTGCTCCTGGGGCCATCTTTTATATCCAAACAAGATCACAGCTATGTTTTAGAATGGATTGGAATTAGCCTCTAGAAGGGATAAAATTCTAACTTTAAGAAAGTTCAGTAACTATTTAGTGTGCTAATTAGAGTTTTCAGAATACTCCAATACTTCTGCCTTTCATACAAGCTCTCAATTTACAATGACCTGCCTCCTCAGGGAAGGCTTCTTTTTCTGTCTCTCTGAACCTGTTTTAGTTCTGTCACAAAGACATTGTATCACTTACTGCACTTCAGTCACTTTTTTAAGGGAGCGACTTCTGATTTGTGCCCTAAAGAAACTTTCTAAAGGAAGTCTTTGGAGAGCCTGGGGCTATTTTATTAGGGGGCAATTAAGGGAAGTGGAAAGTGTTCTTATAAAGAATGAGCATTTGAAATTAGCACAGGAATCACATCCAGCC
Source organism: Nycticebus coucang (assembly GCF_027406575.1). Classification (NCBI taxonomy): domain Eukaryota; kingdom Metazoa; phylum Chordata; class Mammalia; order Primates; family Lorisidae; genus Nycticebus; species Nycticebus coucang. The sequence goes on from NC_069799.1 coordinate 58,617,637, forward strand.
AAGGCCTGGCTCTTATGTCCCCAGGGATAAATCATTGTCACATGTAGATAGAGTTAGTTCAAGAATGTTCCCTTTCAAGACCATGTTGCAACTTTGGAAGCACATTAGATACACAGATGTAAGATAACAAAATTCTAAAATTACAGGCAAGATAGATAGCAAAGAAAGAATTTAAAAAGTACAGCTAAGACTCGGTGCCCATAACACACTGGTTACAGCACCAGCAACATACACTGAAGTCGGCAGGTTGAAACCCTTTAAATCCCTTAGAATTATGCTAGATCTGCTTAAAACTTTGCCAATGCCCCATGGAGGATAGAGGCTGGAATGATCTACTGTGTTCCACCTACTTGATGCATGCAGTTGATAAAATATTAAAATCACTTAAAGAACTCTAAGAATCAACAGTCTCTAACAAACTAAGGAACGGTCTAGCCTGAATGGGGTAAGATTGTGGAGGGCTTGATAATTGCCTCAAATACACAAAATACCACACAAGATCATACACAAGCCAATGACAGCCTATACTTTATCTTTTTTTTTTTTTTTTTTGTAGAGACAAGAGTCTCACTTTATGGCCCTTGGTAGAATGCCATGGCCTCACACAGCTCACAGCAACCTCCAACTCCTGGGCTCAAGAGATTCTCTTGCCTCAGCCTCCCAAGTAGCTGGGACTACAGGCGCCCGCCACAACACCCGGCTATTTTTTGGTTGCAGTTTGGCCGGGGCGGGGTTTGAACCCGCCACCCTCGGTATATGGGGCCGGCGCCTTACAGACTGAGCCACAGGCGCCGCCCAGCCTATACTTTATCTTAATGGAGACTTGAAGAAGAGGAGACTTGCTGGCGCTGAAGAGTGACAGGTGTAGACTAAACTCAAGGAAATGTTTCCTGATAACAAAAGGCTTTCCTAAGAAAATTTGAGACCACCAGGAGGCCTCAGAGGTAGGTAAGGTATAATCCTACCTAAAAAGGTCTGATCCTAACTGGGAAGCAGAGGAACTGATTCAGACACTCCATGTTTTTATGGTGCTGTGAGATCTTTACTGTAAAGCCAATAAAGCCAGAAAGAGGTTTGTGTATGAAGCAAGTGTCAAGTTCCCTTACAGGGAGCTGCAGTATCATGTTTATTGAACTGCTGAACTCAGCTGGGTGCAAACAGGAAAGAGCTTTATTCTTTTTCAGAACCATCATTTTTTTTTTAACTTTTTTTTTTTTTTTTTTTATTGTTGCAGTTTGGCCAGGGTTGGGTTTGAACTCACCACCCTCAGTATATGGGACCAGCACCCTACTCACTGAGAGCTGTGGAAAGAAAGTTGAGGGCTATAGACACTTTATTTGGTTCATGAAAAGGAAATGTAACAGAATGGCCTGTACCAATCTGACTCTCTGGGTTCGGATAGTAGCTCTATCACTTGCTAAGGTGGAACTTTTCTGAGCCTCAGTGTCTACATGTAAAAAATGCATATTGTAATAGGACCTGTTATAAGTCATTGTTAGAAGTAAATATGTTCATGTCTACAAGGTCTTGGCACACCATAATAAATGTTAGCTATGGCTAGTATCAATGTGTGAACAAATAGAGGGATAATTATGCACAGAAATGCAAAGCTCGTGACAAATGTTTGAAATGAATGTTCATTGTCATGCATACAAGTGTGGGAAGCAGGCAGCCCATCTCTAGGATAATGCTATTAGCCAAAACACAGAAGGAGGGTCTTCCTGCCTGCAAGGTCCCGGCTGAGGTACAGCTCAAAAAGGTTACAAATAGATGCCTTCGTAGAGGAAACCAGCGCTCATTGCAATAAGACCTTTCATACCAAATGATTATGATAGATGGATTATTTAGGGAGGACCACGGATTCAGCAGAAGCCAAAATGCATCCCCTCCATAAAAGAATAATAGGCTTCCTTTTGCACTGTAGATCTTACACAGTTGAATGCTCATTATCTCATGTGATCATCAGTATAGTTTTTACCACCCAGAAGTGGGCCAACTGCGAGTCACCCCACCCCAAATCCCACCCCGGAGCCCACTGTTGCTCACTTACCAGCACCACTGCCTGTGACCCTAACAAGGTCTGAGGGTCTCCCTGGACCTCCAGGCTGTCAGGAGCTGACCCTCACCACCCCCCCACCTGCCTCAGCAGTCTTGGTTCTCCCCCATGACATTCTACACTAGCAGTTCAGGTCTCGGTCGAGCCTTCAAGTCCCCCAACTATGTGTTTATGACTTAATTTTAAAAAGTGCAGGTTTCCAGGCTTCTTTTCAGAGATCTCAATTCATTAAATGGATGGGAGATGGAGCTCAAAGGATCCTCACTTTTGTCAAAAGGTTGGAGGACTCCCATGCAGAGGATCCTTTCACCTCTGGGGAACATTTTGAGCTCTCTGAGTGTGCTGTACTTTCTCAGGCTCCAGACCTTACAGTGCTAAGGTGCTAATCTCTCATGCCCACCCACCCTGCTGATTCCAACTTAACTATTTAAGTGACAGATTGGAAGCGCTTCCTCTGAGAAATCCTTGAGGCCTCAAGACTTAACTGGATACCCACAGCACACTCTGCCTGCCTTGTTTCAAGCCTTTCACCCACTCTGAACAATCATGTATTTATTTGCTGTTTCTTGCAGTAGTCTGTGAGCCTTTCAAAAGCACACTTCACTGTATCTTGTTTTTATTTTTCTTATTTTATTTTTGAGACAGAGTCTCACTCTGTCACCTTGGGTAGTTGTCATGGCATCATAGCTCACAGCAACCTCAAACTCTTGGGTTTATGAGATCCTCTTGCCTCAGCCTCCTAAGTAACTGAACTATAGGCTCCCACCACAACACCCTGCTGGAGATGAGGTTTGCTCTTGCTCAGGCTGGTCTTGAACACCTAAGCTCAGAGTAAGATCTACTCACCTTGGCCCCCCAGAGTGTTAGGATTATAGGTGTGAGCCACCGTGCCCAGTCTTGTTTTTATTTCTTTATTGACATATATTAGATGTACATATTTTCTGGTACATGTGATCATTTGATACATTCATATAATCAAATAGGGTAATTGGGCTATCCATCACCTCAAATGTTCATCGTTTCTTCACACCGGGCAGATTCAAATTATTCTCTTCTAGCTATTTTTAAATATATGATCAATTAATGTTAATCACCCTACTGATCTATAGGACACCAGGTCTTAGTTCTTCTATCTAAGTGTGTAATTGTCCCACTATATTTTGCTCACCCTTGTACACTTAGAACATAGCAGGGTGCAAAGAAACTTCAGGCCTTCCCTAAACATATATCCACATGACCACAGAGCACCTAGGGGTTCACAAATACCAGGCATAAAGGCCAGAGTAGCTGGTTAGAACCAGTGTAGAACTATCTCCACAAAATCAGATAGGCAAATTCCACAGCGGGAGGTCAATAGGCAGAATACTCAGGGGTAAATGATGGGCAGCTCATTGTTTTTCTTTTCCCATCCCATCTTTTTGAGTTATTATTAATAAACATTTGCTGAGGTTCGAATAACTGCCAGGGTTAAGGGACTATGGTGGACACACCAGAAGCAAAGACTGTTGCTGACTCTGGTCTGGGCCCAGGTGTTCTCCCTGACTTATACTCAGAACCTTCACTGTTTTAAATGACTTTACTAATGTTGGAAAAGCAAATGACAGTTTTCCAGATGAAATAAGGCCGTGCTTGCTTTAGGCAAGTTGGAAAAAAAATGCTAACTTTATTTTATTTCTAATGCATCTCAAAAGAGGGAGGATATTAGCTAAACACGGTAAAACAGGGCAGCGCCTATGGCTCAGTGAGTAGGGCGCCGGCCCCATATACTGAGGGTGGCAGGTTCGAACCCAGCCCCAACCAAACTGCAACAACAACAAAAATAAATAAAATAAAAACAGTAAAACAAGATAGTTTCTTGCTTGATTACGAGACAATATTAATCCATACTTTAACTGTGCATTAACAATAATAATGTTAGTACACTATAAAAATATATAAATTATCATAATAGCCTATTATACAGGGTGTCCAGTGTCCATAAAGTTTGTGTGCAATTTAAAATAGTTGTCTATTTTATATTATATAATTATTACTATTTTATATTAGTATTTAATATATGGTAAGTTGTAGATTATCTTAACATAGTTATATAACACATGGATATATTTTTATACAACATTGGTGTCTTAACACAATAACTAAGAAAATGCCAGGAAGGCCATGTTAACCAGTGTGATGAAAATGTGTCAAATGGTCTATAAAACCAGTGTATGGTGCCCCATGATTGCATTAATGTACACAGCTATGATTTAATAAAATATATATATTAATTGAGGGTGGTGGCTGTGGCTCAGTGGGTAGGGCGCCAGCTCCATATACCGAGGGTGGTGTGTTTGAATTTGGCCCCAGCCAGCTAAAAAATAGCAGTGGCAACTGTAAAAAAAAAAAAAAAAAAAATAGCCGGGCATTGTGACGGGAGCCTGAAGTCCCAGCTACTTGGGAGGCTGAGGCAGGAGAATTGCTTAAGCCCAAAAGTTGGAGGTTACTGTGAGCTGTGATGCCACAGCACTCTACCAAGAGCGACAGAGTGAGACTCTGTCTCAAAAATATACATATATATTGAATATTTTGATATATTGTAAAATTTAATATATATCTTAAGTGATGTTTTAATAATTGCTAATTAAGCATGGTAATACATGGTAGTTAAGCATTTACTGTAACAGCAATTTTTTTTTAAACATCTAATCCTTATAAGAATTTTATAAAGTAGGTAATTTTGGCCACATTTTATCAGTAAGAGAGCTGAGTTCCTCAGATCCGCAGACATGGGCTTGGGGAATGTGGGATTTGAACCCAGAGTTCTCTGGCTCCATTTGCTTCCGGATGCCATGTGCTCCCTGGGCCCACTCAGAAGTGAAGCACTGGGACCAAGGACGGGGACCAGGCACAGGGACTAGGGACAAGGGCCAGAAACAGGAATCAGGGACAAGGACCAGGGACAGTGACCATAGGTGGGGACCAGGTACAAGGACCAGCGATGGTGACCTGGCATGGGGACCAGACACAGTGACCAGCACTGGCACAGGCGTCAGGAACCCCTGCCGGGCCTCCCAGCCCAAGCACCTCGCCTACTTCCCAATGGCGCTTGAAGATCATGTCTGGGCAAATTCAGGACTCAAAAGCTCCATGCCCAGGAGGCAGATGAAAGACCTGGGCGGAGACCACACACACCTGCATGTTGCTGTCAGGCTTGCAAAGCTGAGGCTGCTTTACTGGCTTTTCTGTCGCGTGCCAATAGCGCGCCTGTGGATCCAGGAGATCCGTGCAGTCTGTGGAAGCTACTAGGTAGCCCCGTGAAGGAGGAAAGTCAATGGCCATGGGCTTCATTAGAGGGGAAAACAGAACCCCAGGGAGCTGGTCTGGGGCTGCCCTGGCAGAGCCAGATGTTCATTCAGTTTGGAAAAAGGAGACAGCTGAGAGCCTGGAGCCAGTGAATTATCCGCACAGTGTGTAATTCAGCTGGAATTGAGTGTGGTGGGACCAAGGGAACACAGTTGGTGGGGGGGGGCAGAGGATGTCTGGGGATTTCCGATGTCACAAAAATTGGGGTGTTGGCTTATTTGTAGCAATTCTGTTCATTTTGCAGTCAGACCTGTCTGTTCCATCCCAAGCAGGAGAATTGGGGCTCAGAAAAGTACCCTGCAGCTTCTATCACGTTTCCTTTTTCACCCAGCAAGCATTTATTAAGGGCCTGTATTCACCCAGCAAGCATTTATTAAGGGCCTGTATTGCAGCTCAGGCAATGAACGCATCCCCTTCCGTCAGAATGACACAAACAAAAGAGAAAGTGTGAACAGGGCTCTGCAAACAAGACAAAGCAAACCCAATCAGTTTCCCCTGCAGACATATCTGAGCACAAGCTCTCGAAGCTGGAAGCAGGAGATGGTTTTTCCAAAAGCTGAATTACTTTTCTCTAAGGGCGATGCTTTTAATCCAAGTGGGTGATAGCAAGCGGGTAAATTAACTCCACATTGATATTCAAAAGGAATTATGATAATAGTAATAACTTAGTGTCTTCAAAGGGATAAAAATGCCTTCAGGAGGATCCAATTAAGCCCCAGAAGGTCTCCTTTATCTTATACAAAGAGCAAGAACTTGGACATATTTTATAAGTGGGGAGACTAAAATGTAGTCATTGCTCCTAAAATTTCAAAGTAAAACGCTGTCTTTCACGTTTGAGAAATCAGTTTAGAAAATATAGCATAGGATACCGTGAAACTTGACAAAGATTAAAGACTAACTTCAAAAAATCCACTTTGAGAACTAGAATAACCCCCAATTTTACAGACATGGACGTTCCATCATTCTTCGGTCTCTCTAGATTTTTGGCTGGAGATTCATATTTAGCCTGTGGGTAGCTGTCATTCGATTTCAAAATTAATGCTTATGAAGGAAATTCTAAAAGATATGCCTGTATGTGTGGTGAGAATGGGGGAGGGTCTGCGTATCAGCCTCAGGCTCTGAAGCAACTTTTGATTTATTTTATAGATTGAGTAAATCGTGGCTATTTGTTGGGTAAGGCTCTTGGGCATATCTATGTGGGTAGAGGTTGAGCTTACTAGTGCCCTGGTACCGACAGCAACTAGCCAAAGAAATCCCAAAAGGAGCACGATTAAGTAAAGCAGGAGATCTGATGCAACGCTGCAAATGGCAAAAGAAACAGAGAAACTCAAGACGGATATTCAGTCACTGAGAGGAAAATGTGGTCAAGGCCCAAGTTAACTGGGCAGTTGAGCTCCATTGTTCCCTGTGCCCCACACGGCCTCTAACCCTGCACCCGTCCTGTACCCTGAGAGTGCTGAGCTAATTCATTCTTTGCCTGTGACCATCCGCTCTTAACCATGAAGGTCAAAGCACTTAGGGTCTTCACCCCACCAAATACGCTAGTAGCAGAGATCCCAGGCTGTGCCAAAATCCCAGTTACACAGTAGCACTGGGGAGCAACTACCCGGTCAAAACAAGCAATTAGTTACCCTTGCTACCTTACCTGGATTAGGTGAGCCCCAGTCTGGTGCCTTCTATAACTGATCCAGTAAATCAGTGAGAGATTCCCTGCCTAGCGCAGCGGCCACTGACCACATGGGACTACTTGAAATGTGGCCAGTCTGAATTCAGATGTGCTGTAAGTATGTAAAATACAGAAGACTTTGAAGATGTAGTGGGAAAAGTGTATATCTTTTATGCACTTTTTAAGTAATATTCATTACATGGTAATTTGATAATACTGGCTATATTTTGGCAGAATTCATTATGTAAAATATATAATATACAATTATAATGTATGTAATGTGAATATACTATGAGGAGTATTTTTGCCTTTTTAATACTTTGTCTTGTTTACTGATATACAACGCTTACGCATATTTATGGTGTACATGTGATATTCTGGCACACGTGTGCATACCACATGCAGTGATCCCATTAGGGCACTTAGGATATCCTTCCCCTCTAACATTTACCATTTCTTTGTGTTGGGAATATTTTCAATCTTCTCTTCAAGGTATCTTGAAATAACTATGCAATATATTGTTGTTAGATACCATTACCCTACCATGCTATCAAACTCTAGGACCTGTTTCTTCTGTCTAACCATATGTTAATGGTTGGGATGTAACAGACAGGTCTTAATGTACCCATTAAGCCACCTCTCTTCCTTCATTTCCCCCATATAGCCTTCCTGGCCTTTGGTCTCTGTCGTTCTACTCTCCATCTCCATGAAATCAGTATGTTTTGGCTCCTATATATGAATGAGAATACACAATATTTGTCATTCTACACCTGGCTTATTCACTTACCAGAGCCTCCAGTGTTAGCAATGGCAGGATTGCATTTCTTTTATGGCTGAATCGTATTCTTTTATCCACTCATCTGTTGATGAATACTCAGGTTGATTCCATTTCTTTGACATTGTAAACCGTGCTGGAATAAACTTGGGGGTCCAGCTACCCTTTGATACACTGATTCTTTTCCTTTGGATAAGTACACAGTAGTGGGGTTTCTGGATGGAATGCTGGTTCTATTTTCAATTTTTTGAGAAATTTCCATACTATTTTCCACAATGGCGGTGCTAATTTACATTTCTACCAACAGCGTCTAAGAGTTCTTTCATGTCAGCATTCTTGCCAGAATTTGTCATTTTTTGTCTTTTTGATAATAAATAACCATTCCAACTGGGATAAGATGATATCTCATTATGGTTTTGATTTGCATTTCACTAGCAAGTAATGATGTCAGACGTTTTTTCATGTACCGCTTGTCCATATGTATGTCGTCTTATGAGAATTATATATTCAGATCCTTTGCCTACTTTTTAATGGGGTTTTTCTTTTTGCTATTGAATTGAGTTGCTTTGATATTCTGAGTATTAGTCCCTTGTCAGATGAATAGGTTTCAAATATTTTTCTCCTAGTCAGCAGATTCTGTCTTCACTCTTTCGTTTACTTTGCTGTGTAGAAGTTTTTGGTTTCTATATTAATAATAAACATTGCCTATAGTTACTATAATAGTTGCTATAGTCATTATAACATATTTACTAGTCCCATTTATTTTTGTTTTTGTTGCTGTGCTTTTGAAGTCTTTGCAATAAAACCTTTGCCTACCTAGTACAATGTCTTGGGGTGTTTCCCCTGTGGTTTCTTCTCGTAGTTTTATAGTTTGGGGTCTTAACATTTAAGTTTTTAATCCATTTTGAGTTGATTTTTGTAAATGGGGAAAGACCGGAGTCTAGTTTTATTCTTCTACATGTTGATATCCAGTTTTCCAAGCAGCATTTATTGAAGAAGGTGTCCTTTCCTCAATGTATGTTCTTGGTATCTTCATGGAAAATCAGTTGGCTATAAATGCATAGGTTTATTTATATCTGGATTCTGTATTCTGTTCCATTGGTCTACGTGTCTGCTTTTATACTAATGCCAGTATGTTTGGGTTACTATAGCTTTGTAGTGTGTTTTGGAGTCATGTAGAGGTATCTAGAGGGAGTGGGCTGTCCTTCAGTGAGACAGGGGGCATAGAGGTGGTACATGACGAGGTCACACTTACAGTAAGTGTCTCTGGAGCAACCAGGGGTTGCTGGAAGGAATAAAATCAAAAGAAAAAATCTCCTTGGGTGTCTAGCCATGAAGCGTGGGAAAGTAAATGTTGTCTGTCTCAGGGACGTTACAAAAAAACATGACTGAACTTATAATGCAGTTTAATGCATTTACATACTTCTACGTTTGTTCTTTTTGCTCAGTATTGCTTTGGCTATTTGGGCTCTTTTTCAGGTTCCATATAAACTTTAGGATTATTTTTTCTACTTCTGTGAAGAACATCAATGGTATTTCGATAGGGATTGCATTGAATCTATAGATGGCTTTGGGCAGTATGATCATTTTAACATTATTAACAGTATAAATTCTTTCAGTCCCTGAGCCTTGGTATGTTTTTCCATTTGTTTGTGTCCTCTTCAATTTCTTTCATCAGTGTTTTATAGTTTTCCTTGCAGAAGCCTTTCATCTCCTTGGTGCAATGTATTTCTAGATATTTTATATTTTTATAGCTATTGTACATGGGATTGCCTTCTTGATTTCTTTTTTTTTTTCCCAGCTATTCTTGGTGTATAGAAATGCTACTGAATGTAGCTATTAGAAAATGTAAACTTAGAATGTTGTTTGCATTATAGGTTGAATCACATTTCTTTGCCACATCCCTGAAACAGATATTTATTTATTCTCCCACGCTTCATGGCTAGACACCCAAGGAGATTTTTTCTTTTGATTTTATTCCTTCCAGCAACCCCTGGTTGCTCCAGAAACACTTACTGTAAGTGTGACCTCATCACGTGCCACCTCTATGCCCCCCGTCTCACTGAAGTGCAGGCACCCACACCAAAGCCCTGGCTCTCCATATACACCTTTTCCCTTCCTCTTCACATTCAGTCAGTTTGCACACCCTGTTACTTCATCTCTGCAGGGTAACTATCACATGTCTGTGCCTTCCCCTTCACCACATGGGCAAGCTCCTGGAATAAGAGGCCACCTTCAGACCAAGTTTTTGCCCCATCTCCCAGAGCCTTCCCTGGTGTACACAGCATTGCACATGGCCTCAATCAGGGTAGCCCGAACACGGTGACTCGTTTTTATTTTCTATACTTAAAACTCATGAAAATGTAAGGAAAGCTGCTAGGCTTTGTGGCTAAAAGCAAGCCCACATCCTTTAAGGTTCTCAAAGGAAGGAGAATCTCTGTGTGGTGGGACAGGACAGAAGCTAATCCTTGGAGTTCCATTCCCTCTTCCAATTTTCCAGGGGGGTTACTCACCATTCATTACCAGTACTAGCCTGGCCTTAGGGTCACTCTCGCTTGCGCTGTCTCTCTAAAGAGAGTGGGCCTCTATAAGAATGTTTATTTTCTGTTTTCAACATAGTAGTCTGAAAACCACAAAGAATCAGTATGAGAGGCCTGTGAAACATCTGATGTTGACTTCACAGTTGAGTACTGGCCTGAGATTATACCATCCACCATGTTTCTTTCGGGTTAAAGAGGAAAGAATGGAGATCTTCTTAGTAACAAATGATGTTGTCCAGCCAAATGTAGGCCAAGGGCATTTCCATGTATTAGTCAAGGTTTTACAGAAATTTGAGCAGGAAAAAAGTAATAGAACTGCCTCCTCACCTACTGTATGGTGATATAGAACCCACAGGGTAGGCATTGGAAATATATTCATGCTAAGAGAAGCAATTGCATGTTAGCCAAAAACAAACAAACAAAAATCAACACTAGCTTAAAGCAACGCTGTTAATTGGAATTGTATATATTTAATGTATTTTTTGTATTTAATTTAAAATTTCATTTGACTTTAGAGTTCTACAAGAACTCTAAGCATAAGGAGATCACGTGTTTTCATTGTTTTAGACACATTTAAGGAACTAAAGATTAAAATAAAATTGAGGGCTTAGAAGTAGGTCACCCTTCAAAGGGATCCATGCATTTCTAAAGTGAAATCAAACCTCTCCATATAGCTAAACAAATGAAAATAAGGCTTTCTAAAATCTCTGTGATAACAAGAAGAGAAACAGATTTGCAATGGTCATCTTAGGGGTAGGCTCACTCAGCTTCAGCCCTGAGTCCTCCTGGGGTCTACTGTTTGCCCCCTTCATTGGCAGAGGTCAACAGTGACCCTCAGTTTTTCACCTTCAGAGATGATATAGGCTTTCATAATCCCTGCGCTAGACCTTGAAGGCAAGAGAAAGAAAAAACCTCCCTGTATAACCTATCGGGGGTCATTGCTACATACTTCCCAGATACATAGATCAAACACAGATCATTCAAGATAGGGAATGGGTGACCCAGGTGCTAGAGGAGCTAAGAGGCTGAGCAGGGGATGGTGAGGCCACAACAAGAAGCCAGGATCCCTTTAAAGCTTCAGGGACCCAGCCAGGTGGGGAGTTCCCCAGTGCTCAGAAGGCTGACCCACCTGTCGGAGTTAGAAGGGCAGCAGGGACTGCTGGTGGGACTGAGTCTGGGAAGGAGATGGCCCAGAAGGGAAAGGTGAAGCAGAGGGAAAGCCTCATCCTTCTCCTGTTCTCTGCTCTCCTATAAGCACTTCCTGTTGACAAAATCACAAGGCAAGACAGGGAGAGGCACTTCTTGTGATACAGTGCTAAGCTGGGGAGTGGAGGGGGTCAGGTACAGGCAGACAAGCCCCTCCAGTTTTATCTTCTTGCCTGGTGACTCTCCACTCCTCTCAGGTAACTCACACTGGGAAGGACCACTGGGGGATGATTCTGCGAGCTATGCACTGCTACAGCCTCACCCCAGGCAGGACAGGCAAATCAGATTCCTGTTTTGTACCAGTTCCAATTGGTTGCTGCTGAGCCCTGCGCTGAAGTTCTTGTGGCTCCATCTTTTCTTGTGTAGTTGGGGAGATTGATTGATTAATAATGTCTGCCAGGAGTGCAGAGTGGGCGTGCCCGCATTCATGTTGGATATAGACTGTCCTTATCTTCTGTCTTCATCAGAAAAATCATTCAGGAGGCAATATACGAAAGTTAGCATTGACATGGGGCAGGTGTGAATTTTAATGTGTCCACAAACCCTGAAATGCCCATTTCTTTATTTTCTTAAATTGAATGAATTTGAATCGAAGTTATCATCTCTCTGCACAAACAGGGGTTCGATTTCCTCTTCATTTTCGTGGAAAATGGTTAAGACCTTTGCCGGCAGCACATCGTGGTCCCTGCTGAGGGCTCCCTGTCAAGCCGTGTGATAGATATGGGATAGCTCAGACTTCCCTGCCTTGTGTAGAGCCTGGAGTCTTTGTCTAGGCCTGTGGCCCCAGTGACCAGCGTCCAGCATTCCCAGGAGCCCCCTGGTATCTGGATTCCTCCCCAGGGCTCTGCCAGAGAGTAGGGCAGAAATCTGTATTGCTCATGGATGCCTGAGCTCTATTCCCTTTCCTGGCTGGGGGAGCCTCTCCTCTCTCACTTCCTAAATGCAGAGGCTCCTTATAGTGGATCAGAAGGAGGGCTTTAGTCCCCTGGTGTCCCCTTGGTCCATGCAACCAACATGCCAGTCGGGTACCTTCACTGACTGAATAGCATCTTTAGACTTTTTCTGGTGGATAATGTCAACATACCCTGGTATGGCTATCCATGTATTTATTTTTTTTAGCAAATTCTAGTATATTGAGATAATGTGAACCCATGACATTGCCCACCCTTTGTGTCACATAGAGTCCCACCCCCTCTTCTCCTTCCACCCCTAGGAAGTCCGGCAACGTCTTTTCCATGAGTTTGATCTTAGGAAACTGGAGGCTGGTTTAGAAGTGCCCTGCAAGCAATTTCTGCAGGGGGCTACGGTGGGAGTATTCCTTAGGTGAGGAGGACAAAGGCTTGCTGCCTTCCTAAGACAGAAGAGGGGAAAGGGGAGAGAAGAAATTAATTAAACACCTCCAAAAATTAAACTGCAGCATTTCCAAGGAATGTACCCTGGGGACAGGAAGGAGGGAGACCCTCACTGCAGAAGGTTCTGATCTTTCCATTGGATGTTCCTTCCCCTGCAAGGGACAGATACCCTCCCGGGCTCCAGAGCTGCCAATGGATAAGAACCACAGCTGCCTCCTGGAGCTCAGAACCTGGAATCAGGGAGTTTTAATAACCTCAGTCTTAGGCTCTGAGCCCTGTGTACAACTTCCAGGCCTGAGACAAACCAGTACTTAGGATGTCAGCTATGATTCTAAACTGGGACTTCTCTAGGAAAAGCCCAGGGTCTACAGATTCTATGATTTCTTCCCATGAATGAGCGTGAACTTGGGAACCTGCCTTTGAAGAGTCGTTTCTAAAAGTGCTGATGTGTTTCCACCTTGTTTCATTAGCTAACGCTTATTGCAGGAGGCGGCCGGGAGGGAGATACGTTGGGGATCCTGGTGGCGAGCATGTTTCCTAGGAAACCACCAGGGACTGAGAGTGGCAGGCGCTCTGAAGGGTGAGATGACTGAGAAATAGGAAAGCGAATATGCACAGGGAAAAGAAAAAATAAATCACCGGCCGAGCCCCTAGGTGTTTAATTAATAAGGAAAATACTCCCTTCGTGATGAAATCTTTTGGAACTGCTGATGAGATAGAGGCGGGGGAGGTGGAAGGGAGGAGGTGGGGGAGACGCAGACCGGTACAGAGACTGGACAGAAATATGCTCTCAAACAGGTCAGCCTCATTAATATGCCCTGAATTAAACAACTGTCCAGTGAAATAATATCGTCTGTGTTCCAGATTCATATTATAAGTGACTATAACCATCTAATTATCTTCTGAGGATGAAGCTGATATACTTGTCATCGGCAATTCACAGACTGGCTTGTTTCATCCGTGGAGACCACATGTTAAACTGCTCTATGCTGGCACAGAGGCTCACACCTATAATCCCTTGTGGGACTAGGACAGGAGGGTCACTTGAGGCCAGAAATTCAAGACCACCCTGGGCAACATAGCAAGATCCTGTCTCTACAAAAAATTGTAAAAATTAGCTGATGTGGTGGAGTCTCAGCTACTTAGGAGGGAGGCTGAGGCAGGGGGATTGCTTGAGCCCAGGAGTTGGAGGTTACTGTGAGCTATGATGATGCCACTTCATTCTAGCAAGACACTGTCTCTTTAAAAAAATGCACTGTTCTGTCCAAGCTCCTTTATCGCCTTGCTTTTATGATCAACACCTTGGACTCAGAAATTAAAAGAATCAGAGCTGGCTGGGATGGGGACAGGTGCCACTTTGGGATGTGAAGTGTCCTCTCTTAACTGCCTGGGTATACCCCTCACAGTCACCTGCAGACAACTTTGGTCACAGCCCCTCTCCTTCCCTTCCTGGGGACTAAACGGAACAGATTGTGTGTTTAAGGGGAGGAGGGCAGTATTTAAAAGACATTTCTATTAATCCCGTTAAATACTTACGTACCTCAAACATAACTAATTTAAATAGTTAAATTTAAATATTAGATATATTATGGGAGGCATCCGGTTGCCTGATGAATCTCTTACCATCTCTTTTTTAACTAAAATGCTTACAGCACATGAGTTTTAGTTGTCTGTGAATTATCTTTTAACACCTTGAGGTCTATCAAACCAAGAACTTGAACTCAAAACGGGTACAGTTCAGGAAGTTGTAAGAACATGGCTTTTGGCTTGCTCGTGATGTTCGCGAATTCTTGTCACTGTTTTGTTGTTTTTGTGCTTTGGAGGGTGAAAGAAGCTTTTTTGGTTGATGTGCATATAATCACATATTACTGCTCATTCGTAATTACAAGTGTGTTCACATATATCTGGGTTTGTATGGAGGAAATAAAATCTCAGCGTTCACTGTAAACCTCTCTAACTTAGAAATCACATTACTGTAAGGGCTTTCCCTTCTTCAAGAAGTGAAATGTTCCCGAATCTATAAGTCCTCGCAGAAACGGGGAGAGAAAAAGTTATTTTCACTGTTTCTGAAACAAAAAAGGGTTTTCTCTTGTTTCTTGATTCTCTTCTGTGGACTCCTAGTCCCGCTAAGAATATCTTCTCTGTTTCTCAGGTTTGGAAAGGCGAGTCCCTAGCTGAGACTGTGGTGTCCCTGTGTTAATCAACTGTATTAAAAGATGAAATGCTGGTTTCTATAAAAGAGATGAATGAACGAAAACAGTCATGATACATAAACTCCCCAGAGCTCACTAACTCCCAAACTGAAGGAGAACAATTAAAATATTTTATTTCCTTTCAACAACTGACTACATGTGTGGACTCCAGAGCACTAGGAGGGTGTGGGCACACACCAAATGCTTGGTGGGTCGGAGTTTTCTTCAGTGGCTTCTTGGTGACATTGTACCAGTAACACAGTACACATTTATACAGGGCGTCTCTTTCAAGGGAACGTTGGCAGCCCGTCTGGTTTGAGTGTGTTGCTCCGGGCAGAGGTCTAAGGATATTGCTAGAATTGAATTATCTTTTAACACCTAAGGCAGAAATTATGTAGAGTATCTACTCCTTTGTAAATAAGGTAATTCAGGTACAGAAACATGAAGTAACAGGTCCCAAGAGCACACAGGAAGTGGAAAAGCTGTGCGTTGGACCCAGATGCTGTGGGGGTTCAGTCTACAGGTATAACAGTGGTTTACAGCAGCGGCCCCTGTCTTTTTGGCACCAAGAGCTGGTTTTATGGAAGATAATATATTTTTTTTTCTTTTTTTTTTGGCCGGGGCTGGGTTTGAACCCACCACCTCTGGCATATGGGACCAGCGCCCTACTCCTTGAGCCACAGGCGCCGCCCATGGAAGATAATATTTGATGGACTGGGAGTGGAGGGGGCATGAGATTCTCATACTGAGCACACAACCTAGATCCCTTGTACGTGTGGTTTATAGGAGGATTCACACTCCTATGAGAATCTAATGCCACCACTGATCTGACGGGACAGAGCTCGGGGTGATGAAAGTGATGGGGAGTGGCTGTAAATATAGATGAAGCTTCACTCACTCACCCGCCATTAACTTCTTGCACTCACCTCCTGCCAGGGGTCCTGTACTAGTCCATGGCCTGGGGGCTCAGGGACTACAAGATCCAACATATCTCTGGTCTGGAGTTGAAGTTTGTCTCCAGCTTTTGAAATGAACTGATTCACCCTTAGGAACACAGTGGGCACCCATCCGAGTTGCTTAGAGTCCCACCTGACCTTCAGATTCTCATCTTCTTCAGTTTATTCTGCTGCAGGTTGGCATGAGTACAGGAAAACATGTGTCTTTTCCAAAGAGAATATGTCCTGAGTCTCCCACATCTGCAAAAAGCCAAGCCATCTCTCAGTAAACCCCCCTGTCTGGCATTTGTTTATTTCTTTCTAATCAATACCTTGTGTCCAAAAAGGAGTTGAAACGACTCATAACAAAGACATGTGGGGTCTACACTTAAACAAAAATAGAAACTTGCAAATGTGAAAAGGAAATGAAGCAAATAGATAATTATATTTACTGTAATGAAGCATTACATTTAGTTACTACTCTGGCATTTTCCTCTGCTGATTAGGTTCAGAGTTGCATATTTATTTTCAACCCATCAGCTGATTCGCGTGCCTGCCAAGGGCCACGTGCAACTGATGAGCAAGAGGTGCCTTGACTGAGGAAGTCAAGTGCAGTGAGAACTAGATCGCGTGGAAGTTAGTGCCCTTTGGGGTCATTCGTATTCTGCAGGGTGAAAAATCAGGCATTTCTGGGAGAGCCAGTCCCCAGACTTTCAGGATTAGAACAGGTATCAGTTACCCCATCCTATATGGGTAACATCCAGGGTAAGAATCAAAAGCTGTGAGATGAACGGAGAACTGACTAAAACGCTTGAATCTGTTGCGTCCTGCTGTGTGGCATTGCCCTGAGTTGTGTTGTATGTGCATGGTGCCCCGTCATATCGCATCCTATCGGAATGTTCTGTACTCACGGATGTTGGGAGGAAATGGCCATCCTGACTGCCTCCCGTGCTACAGAGGAATCATCTCCTCCCTGAAACATTCCCGTCCCATAATCTAGCTCCCGCATTCCGTGTAGGACAGTAATAATGACAAACGAAAGAGCTAATGTTTCCTGAGCGCTTACTGGGAGCCATCTTTTAAGCATTTCCCATGTATCAACTCACTTAACAGCAACTCTATGACTTAAATCCTGTCCCTGTCCCAGTTACAGAGATGAGGACATTGAGGCACAGAGGTGTTAAGTAATTTCCTCAAGGTCACACAGCCAGTGGGTAGCAGAGCTCTTAACCACTAAGCCTTTTGAGGCTTTTCTTTCATTTCTTTTTTTTTTTTTTTTTTTTTTTATTGTTGGGGATTCATTGAGGGTACAATAAGCCAGTTACACTGATTGCAATTGTTAGGTAAAGTCCCTCTTGCAATCATGTCTTGCCCCCATAAAGTGTGACACACACCAAGGCCCCACCCCCCTCCCTCCATCCCTCTTTCTGCTTCCCCCCCCATAACCTTAATTGTCATTAATTGTCCTCATATCAAGATTGAGTACATAGGATTCATGCTTCTCCATTCTTGTGATGCTTTACTAAGAATAATGTCTTCCACTTCCATCCAGGTTAATACGAAGGATGTAAAGTCTCCATTTTTTTTAATGGCTGAATAGTATTCCATGGTATACATATACCACAGCTTGTTAATCCATTCCTGGGTTGGTGGGCATTTAGGCTGTTTCCACATTTTGGCGATTGTAAATTGAGCTGCAATAAACAGTCTAGTGCAAGTGTCCTTATGATAAAAGGATTTTTTTCCTTCTGGGTAGATGCCCAGTAATGGGATTGCAGGATCGAATGGGAGGTCTAGGTTGAGTGCTTTGAGGTTTCTCCATACTTCCTTCCAGAAAGGTTGTACTAGTTTGCAGTCCCACCAGCAGTGTAAAAGTGTTCCCTTCTCTCCACATCCACGCCAGCATCTGCAGTTTTGAGATTTTGTGATGTGGGCCATTCTCACTGGGGTTAGATGATATATCTCAGGGATGTTTTGATTTGCATTTCTCTAATATATAGAGATGATGAACATTTTTTCATGTGTTTGTTAGCCATTCGTCTGTCGTCTTTAGAGAAAGTTCTATTCATGTCTCTTGCCCATTGATATAAGGGATTGTTGGCTTTTTTCATGTGGATTAATTTGAGTTCTCTATAGATCCTAGTTATCAAGCTTTTGTCTGATTGAAAATATGCAAATATCCTTTCCCATTGTGTGGGTTGTCTCTTTGCTTTGGTTATTGTCTCCTTAGCTGTACAGAAGCTTTTCAGTTTAATGAAGTCCCATTTGTTTATTTTTGTTGTTGTTGCAATTGCCATGGCAGTCTTCTTCATGAAGTCTTTCCCCAGGCCAATATCTTCCAGTGTTTTTCCTATGCTTTCTTGGGGAGATTTTTATTGTTTCATGCCTTAAATTTAAGTCCTTTATCCATCTTGAATCAATTTTTGTGAGTGGGGAAAGGTGTGGGTCCAGTTTCAGTCTTTTACATGTAGACATCCAGTTCTCCATTTATTGAATAGGGAGTCTTTCCCCCAAGGTAAGTTCTTGTTTGGTTTATCAAAGATTAGGTGGTTGTAAGATGTTAGTTTCATTTCTTGGTGTTCAATTCGATTCCAAGGGTCTGTGTCTCTGTTTTTGTGCCAGTACCATGCTGTCTTGACCACTATGGCTTTGTAGTACAGACTAAAATCTGGTATGCTGATGCCCCCAGCTTTATTTTTGTTACAGAGAACTGCCTTAGCTATACAGGGTTTTTTCCGGTTCCATACAAAACGCAGAATCATTTTTTCCAAATCTTGAAAGTACGATGTAGGTACTTTGATAGGAATGGCATTGAATAGGTAGATTGCTTTGGGAAGTATAGACATTTTAACAATGTTGATTCTTCCCATCCATGACCATGGTATGTTCTTCCATTTGTTAATATCCTCTGCTATTTCCTTTCTGAGGAGTTCATAGTTTTCTTTATAGAGGTCCTTCACCTCCTTCGTTAGGTATATTCCTAGGTATTTCATTTTCTTTGAAACTATGGTGAAGGGAGTTGTGTCCTTAATTAGCTTCTCATCTTGACTGTTATTGGTGTATACAAAGGCTACTGACTTGTGGACATTGATTTTATATCCTGAAACATTACTGTGTTTTTTGATGACTTCTAGGAGTCTTGTGGTTGAGTCTTTGGGGTTCTCTAAGTATAAGATCATGTCGTCAGCAAAGAGGGAGAGTTTGACCTCCTCTGCTCCCATTTGGATTCCCTTTATTTCCTTGTCTTGCCTAATTGTATTGGCTAGAACTTCCAGCACTACGTTGAATAGTAAAGGTGACAGAGGACAACCTTGTCTGGTTCCAGTTCTAAGAGGAAAAGCTTTCAGTTTTACTCCATTCAGTAAAATATTGGCTGTGGGTTTGTCATAGATAGCTTCAATCAGTTTTAGAAATGTGCCACCTATGCCTATACTCTTCAGTGTTCTAATTAGAAAAGGATGCTGGATTTTATCAAATGCTTTTTCTGCATCTATTGAGAGGATCATGTGATCTTTATTTTTGCCTCTGTTAATATGGTGGATAACGTTTATGGACTTGCGTATGTTAAACCAGCCTTGCATCCCTGGGATGAAGCCTACTTGATCATGATGAATGACTTTTTTGATGATAAGCTGTAATCTATTGGCTAGGATTTTGTTGAGAATTTTTCCATCTATATTCATGAGTGAGATTGGTCTGAAATTCTCCTTTTTGTTTGGGTCTTTTCCTGGTTTTGGTATCAGGGTGATGTTTGCTTCATAGAATGTGTTGGGGAAGATTCCTTCTTCCTCAGTTTTTTGGAATAATTTCTGCAGAACAGGAATAAGCTCTTCCTTGAAGGTTTGATAGAATTCTGGAGTGAAGCCATCTGGACCAGGGCATTTGCTTTTCTTTCATTTCTAGGTTGTATTGTTAGGAAAATGTTCTGAGCTTCATCTGAAATCAGCCTTCAAGCGCCTGTGAGCCGCTGATCCTGTTTTATTACCAAATCCGTCCAGAATAAGCACGTTCTTCTTCTAAATGAAAGTACTCCTACCCCTGTGTCAGAGACTTAAGTCATTGCTTCCAAAGAAGGCAAACATGTCCCCAGTTTTTTCAGTTTCTCTCCCTCTCAGGCAGCATAGAGAGAAATTAAGAGCCTGTCCTCTGAGTCTCAGAAGCACTAGTTCAAATCCCAGTTCTGCTAACCATGAGCTTTGTGACCAGGGACCTTTTTCTACATCTATAATAGTAAATATGATTTTTACGTATATAAGCACTAAACTAATGTCTGCAAATCAGCCTTTTCATTATATTTTAATCGTTTGTGTATATAAGACGGAGCCTAGCACAATGCAAATAGGGGACTTTGTACTGTAGACCTGCCCCGCAGCTGGGGCCTTCTTCCGAACCAATACCTGGTCATTGGTCATTATCCATGACCCTCTTAAAGAGCAGTATTCAGAAATGGAGCAGAGACACTAAGTCTCATAATGACCTATAAATAGAACTTTTTAAAAATCCATGTGTATTAGTTAATTGTATATATTATCTCCATATAGAGAAGAGAGTGATGAGGGAGGTTAATTAAGTGACTCTTCCAAATTAACTCAGTCAGTGGTAGAGTTAGGAGGAGAAGTCCAGTTTCCTGGGGCTTTGCTGTTTGCTCAGTCCTTCCCCTGCGAGCTTGTCACCTTCCTTCTGGGTGTTACCAATCCCTCCCACTTGTCCTGGATGCTGGCTTTGGTTTGTTCCTTCTTTCTGTTTCCTGGTGAGCTCCTGTCCGTCCTTGGAAACACCATTCTCTAAGACACCCTGTGATAAACCTTGAAATGACCATGGACTTCTTTCTTCAGTCTCTGCCACCTGAATCTGCAGGAGGTGGTTTTAAGGATCTCTCAGGTCTGTGAGTTGGTCTCCATGTCTTCGCCTAAAGCTAGTTCATTTCTGTCTCCGAAATTCCTCTTGGTCCCATGTCTTTCTCCAGCAACTTCACCATCTCATCCCTGCTTCTCCTCGCCTGTTGCAGAACCAAGCATAACAAGAAACGATCTAGATGCTTCTCTTTCTGACTCTTGATTCAGCCCCAGGCCAGGGAAATAGCTGCATCACCTGCAGGCTCCTAGGCAGCCCCCACCTCTCAGCACCGAGACCCACATGGCTCAGCCAAAGCTGAGCTGAGGCAACAACGCAGTTCATGAGGACACCAGGCACAGAAGGCAGAGGAGGCCACGGAGACACCCTCTTGCCAGCAGGGTGGTTCCAAGCCCAAACCCACCAGGTTCCATTCAATTTCTGGAATGAAACTTGGGTATGAAGCAAAGATAATTATCTGCGCTCTCGGGAGGTTTCCCCTGCCCACACTATAGACGTAAACAATAGGAGCAAGAGAAATAGCTAAGAATTCTTTGGACCAGCAGCATCTTTATTTGATTCTTCCTTTCCTTGTCTCAGAACCGGTTCTCAGAGGGGTTCCTAAAGGCTCAGGGGATTGACGTGATTGTGCTCTAGCTCCCAACGGTAAAGTTGATTGATTTTTATTTTAAAACAACCTCCTGTCTAAAGGAAATTTCAAGAAAGAAATCTGGACCATCAGCCTGCAGGTAGGGAAGAATCTGGGGCTGCTGACTGGCTCAGGATCCCATCAGCAGCTCCCCTGCCCCTCACTGGTGCTGCTGCAGACTCCAGCATCTCTTCAGTTTCAGCCTATTTTTCTGGCTCTCACCCCTTTGTCTTCAATGCAAAAAGGTACATATATTCTATTTTTTCCATCCATTTTTCAATTTTTTTAAAATTTTAATTGTGGCAAAACCTATTTAACATCTGGTTCACCACCCTAATAATTGTGACATGCATGACTCAGTGACATTAAATAGACATGAAGTAGACTGCCCTTCACAGAGCAGCCATCACCGCCATCCATCCATTTACCAGCACTGCAGCTTTGTCCCTATGACGCAGTGTTTCCTGAGACTCCCCCGAGACCCCAGCCCATGGCAACCACCCTTCTCTGTTCTGTCTCTGTTCATTTGACTATCATAGGAACCTCATACAACGTTCCCTTATATGCGTTTTACCCTTTTGTGACTGTCTTGTTCCACTTAGTACAGTGTCCTCAAATTTCATTCATGTGGTAGCATGTGTCAGAATTTCCTTCCTTGTTAAAGCTGGATAATATTTAATTCTATGTATGGGCCACATTTTGTTTACCAGTTCCTCTATCAGTGGACACTTGGATTATCTCCAACTTTGGCTATTGCAGATAACTCTTCTATAAAAATGAATTTACAGGCTCTGCACGTGTAGCACAGTGGTTAGGGCGCCAGCCACATACACCAAAGTTGGTGGGTTCGAACCCAGCCCAGGCCAGCTAACCAACAATAACAATTGCAGCAAAAAATAGCCGGGCATTGTGGCAGGCACCTGTAGTCCCAGCTACTTAGGAGGCTAAGGCAAGAGAATCGCTTCAGCCCAAGAGTTTGAGGTTGCTGTGAGCTGTGATGCCACAGCACTCTACTGAGGGTGGCATAGTGAGACTCTGTCTCAAACAAACAAAAAAAATGCATGTACAACTCTCTACCAGAGCCCTTGCTTTCAATTCTTCTGGGTCATACCCAGAAGGGAAATTGCTGGATCATGTGATAATTCTATTCTTTAATTTTTTTGAAAAACCAGCATAACAGCTGCACCATTTTACATCCCCACCAACAAGGAAAGGTTCCAAGTTCTCCATATCCTCACCAACACTTGTTAGCTTATGTACTTTGGGGTCATAGCCTTCCTAATGGAGGTGAGGTTACTGTAGTTTGATTCACATTTCCCTGAAGATTAGTGATGTTGACCATTTTTTCATGTGTTTATTGGCCATCCATATGTCGTCTTTGGAGAAATATCTATTCAGATCCTTTGTCCATCTTTTAATCAGGCTCCATTCTTAGCACATAACCAACACTGCCTAGGCAGCCAGATGTAGTGGAAGATCCAAGTTCAGCTATCTAGAAACCTTGGGTTTTAATTCTACCCATGAAAATACTATTTAGCTTTAAGTACTTTGATTTACTCATCTGGGTTCAGTTTCTCTGATCTGTAATTGAGGCCACTGGATTACATAATCTCTCAAGGTCTCTTCCAGGTTACAAAGTCCCAGATGGTGGTAACAATTCAAACATTGGCTTTAGGATGCTTACTGTGTGCAAACTCTTCAAATCCACATCTATATCTTCTAGTCACATTTCCAATTAATGGGGCCTAGCTCAGTGCTTCTGTTTCTCTCAATTCTCTCAGGGTATGTGATAGATTTCTGATGGTATTCAGAGTCTGAGCAGCAGTCACCATGAGATGACAGCTTCTGAAGGGTCAGCACTTTACCAGGTCAAGTCATCTGCTTAAATGACTTGATAGTTTCCCTTAATAGCAGAACAGTACACTTAGAGCTCAACGATTTAGGACTGTCATCAGAACATGTACATAAATGATGCACACATACTGAATAACCATTATTGCATGATAGAAAAGACACACATTCAAGAAATTAAAAACAAGAGAGGTGGAACTTTCTGGCAAAAAAAAAAATTTTTTTTTTTTCTGTTTGTATCACCTTTCTTTTTCAAACTGATTTTTCCACTCCTCATAATGTCTCCATCTGTAACGGAGCTTTGTCACATATTATCCATCCAAAGAAAAACCAGTCACCCAAACCTTGCCTTTTTCATGTCCCTTCCTTTGTGGTGACATAGGCTGTTAGAGAAAATACACAGTTTAGGCTGCTTAAAGGGGAGTTGAGATTTTTTTTCAGTCAGCCAACCTTTATTGAATTCAGTCACTGTGCCGCGTGTGTGATGCCTGTGGCGTTCTGACGTCATGAGACAGCAGGTGCCAGAGGATCTAAAGAGCCAAGAAGCTGGAATGTTGTGGGTGAAGCACACACGCATGCTCGTATGTCCATACTCCTAGCTCTACGCCAGAAAGACCCTATAGTGAGAGCCCAGGGCAGAGAAGGAAGCAATTAATTTCGCTTGCAAGGGGGTGAAGAGTGGGTGAGGCTGGAGTGTCCTTAAAAGAGAGCTAAGATCTTATGAGGTGCATGGCAGTGGGGTAAAAGGCAGGAGATGAGTGTTAGGGGCAGAAGGCAAAGCGGCGTGTACAGGATGCGCGCCCTGGAGCTGGAACGTCCAGTGACGTCACACAACGTCACACGCATCGCATGACGTCACACAGTGCAGGCTTTGGTGGGAGGCCGTTCTGAATACATTAGGCAAGGAAGATGGTGAAGGGGTTGTGTGCTCCACTGTCTGAGCCTCATTTTCTGACTTGTAAAATGGTGTGGGGGGGGAAATGCCTGCAGTGAGATTTTGGCACGATACCGGAAGTGACTTGCACATGTGGGTTCATCCCGGGTGCTCAATAAGTGTCTCTGCCCTGCTTTGAGTCTTCCGAGTGGGGGCTTTTAAGGCTCTTTCGGTTCCCATTTCTGGGGCTACAGGTGCCTGAAAAAGTGCCAGACTTCCGCTGTCTCTCAAGCTCAGGAGCTTGTCCGTTCTCCGTGTCCTGACCTCTCCTGGCCTGTGTCCCCTCCCCAGCGCCTGTGCTCTGCCTCCTGGTGGGCTCTCCTGGACAGTTCCCTTTGTGGGTGGCCTGAAACTGCCTCCTGGCTGTCCTTGGTGGCTGAGTCTCTGCTGTCCCTGGGTACGCGCTGCCCAGTCTCTGCCATTTGCCTGGTCCAGGCCCGTGGGGAAACCCCCACCTGCAGCGAACCCCAGCACCCCCACAACTGTTTTATCAGGGAGAGTAGCGAAAAGGCCTGTAGTCCTGTGAGGAGTGCAGACTTACTCTGTGACAAATGGGCGTATTCCAGAATGTTGAGTGGAGCAAGGGTGTGATTAAATATATGTTTTTAAGACAGTTATGAAAGAGTTAAGGAAGCATGAAGTGTGACTATTCCTTCCCGTAATTTTTGAATTACAAACATACAGAAGTCAGATGAATCCATAGAGAGGCTCCATCTAAGGAGAAAATTTGGAAGCTCGAACACGTCAGACAAACACACATGAAAAGGAATGACGGAGCAGAGGAGACCCAGAGAGGATACCAAAAAAAGAAGGGAAGAAAAAGTTTCAAGAGATTCCTGCCCAGCTTTGAAGGTTAAGTGCAAAGGAGGGTAAAATCCAATATCTTAGATCTCCAAAGTTCTCCCAAATAATAAAGAGGACAGTAACACCCATTTTAACAAATTGTAGTGAGTATTAAATAATGTGTACAAAATTCTCAGGACGTTTCCTGACATATGGCAGGTACTTAAGTCTTTATTTGAAATATAGTTTCCCTATGCTACCCTGGAGCTTTGGATTTAGGTATCCTTCAAAATATAGAGACGTATAATTCAAAGTGCTTAATAAAACCATGTTGTTTGTTAAGCTCGTCTTTCAGTCATAGTGTTTCTTAGTTGTTTAGTTATGCGCGACTGTACACAGAGGTAAGGAATAAAAGTCTAGGTAGAAAATTCATAGAAACTAATATCTGAAAGGTTTCTGGGAGAATAGAACTGTCCTGGTCAGAAAGCCAGGAGTAACAATATCTTTCATAAGAAAAGTGTTTTAAATTGAATTTATTAGCTTCTCTGGGGGGGGGGGGGAGATAAAAGCAATGCTTAGTCTATGACCTCAGCAACCTTTAGTATGGGCCATTTAAGTAACGAATTTGGTTTGACTCAAATACAGACATCTTAAGATAGTTTTTATTTCATAGTTGTATCTCTGATTTCCTACCATGGTTACAGATGTCCTTGGGCTGTCAAATTCCAAACCATTGGCTTCATTTCCTATTTTATTTCTTTCTTCTACTTGTGTGCAGTAACAATCCAAATAAGGATGAGTACAAAAACAATGGAAATGGACAGTCTTCCCTCGGGTGATGCTCTTCATGGCCTTGGGGTAGGATCTTAGAGATTCTTGGCCATGCTGGATCACATGGAGATTCAGAGGTCCCAGCAGAGGGCAAGGGGTGACTGGGCAGTCCAGACTATGGGGACAAGGGTACTGTTGTCGGGGAGCAGGGTGAGGTCAAACTGTAACATAGTTTAAGGAGGTTTATTCCGAACCAATGTGAGTGACCATGGCCTGGGGATCCATACCCAAGAAGCCATAACTGGTCCCAAGGCAGTCAGATTAGAGTTTGATTTTATATATTTTAGGGAGACAGGAATTGCAGGCAAAAATCATAAACCAACACATGAAGGTATACACTGATTTGGCCGTAAAAGGAGGGACATCTTGAAGTGGGGGCTTACGGGTTATATATGGGTTCAGAGTTTCTTTGATTTGTAATTGGTTAAAGAAGTAAAGCTTTGTCCAAAGACTTGGAGTCATAGAAAGGAACGTGTGAGTTAAGATAAAGGGGTCTGCTATCTGTCCTGTGATACCATACCAGAATCAAGTTGGAAAGGAAGCCACATTATACCAGGTTAATAAAAAAGAAACATTCAACAAGATTTTAGGGCTTATAAGGACTGATTTAACCTTTGCCTTTTATGACCTTAGGTCCTGTTTATAATATAGTGTCTTATTGCCACAAAGAGTCTGTTTTGTCAATCTTATCCTTATTTTAACACTAATGCAGGCAAGCCTAAACTCCAAAAAGAAGGGGGGATAAGGAGATACGTTGAACTATCCTTTCTCTCATGGCCAGGAACTTCAATTTTTAAGGTTTTTCTGAGGTCTCCTTAGCTAAGAGGTGGTCTGATCAGTTGATGGGAAGCTTAGGATTTTATTTGTACAGGATTCATGGGGCTCAAGGACACTGCTGTTTGTACAGCAGTAGGGAGGTGTTCCAGCATTTATCAACCTGTCTATAGTGGTTGTACTAGCTGGATGTCATTGATGCTGGCAGGTAGGCTTAAATTACTTGGTCTTTTATCCCAGCACCATTAGGATGATGATAAAGCAGGTTAAGTTCATTTATTTTGCTATCATTGTCATCAAAACTTTACTTCAGAACTAGTAATAGATCATTGTCTTTGGAGGAAGAGGAACCACTTACAAGGCTGCAGAGCAGCAATTCTCAACCTGTGGATTATGACCCACAGAAACGGTATTAAAGGGCCATGGCATTAGGAAGGTTGAGAACCACAGCTGTAGAGAGTCTTTTCCACTGGAAAGATCTGGACTCACCTGCTTCCTTCTGCCATAGTGTGAAATCCTTGAGGGCAAAGGCAGGCCTTGGTCACCTCGGTATTTCCAACACCTGACACTGGATTAACCACATAGGAAGTGATCAGCATATGTTCATAAATGAATAAACAAGTGTATTCTCGATTCCTGGGGGGGTCTACCATGGCTGGCTGAAAATACGATGACTCAGTTTCCATTCTCTTCAGGTAAAAATGTTCTCAAAGTTTTGGTCCCGGGCCTTACCTGGTGGGATGCTGAGGGAGGAGGTCTTTGTATCTAGTGACTGACTTCTTATTGTGGAGAACACATAGGCTTGCTTACTGGCAAGATGAGTGCACACAAGCTGTGTTTAAACTATTTCAAAGTCCCAGCCCCAGAACGCCTCCCTGAGAAAAAGACTTGGTGCTGAAATACTCCCAACTCTTGAAAGTGAAAGAGAGAGAAAAGGCACAGAAGAAGGGATGAAAATGAGTTCAGATAGAATCAAAATTAAATGAGAGTGGAATGCCCTTTCATATTCAGAGATGGGAAAAATAGATAAGCAATTGATGGCTAATGAAAAGAGAGATGACAAGGTAAAGCAAGAGAGTGATTCCCCCAAGGAAGCTGGATGGAGAAAGTGTTTACATTCAACAAGAACAGGTTTTCCTGGGCTACAACGCATAAATTTTCATCACACCTCTCTACCTGTCTCTAGTCAATTTCAATCACTTCATTCATATTGAGCAAACAATCGCGTGATGTTGAAATCAGCATGTGCTGATTGCTGTCAATTCAAAAGGCAAAATTCAAATGATGGGAGTCTCAAAGGGAGAGGAAGGAAGAGAAGAGGATGCCGAACCAACTCAAAGCTTTCATTCTGCCAAACGCAACGCCTTTCTGTAGTTCTTCAAAACACACAACACACGGCCAGTCAGAATTAAAAGTGCAAATCAAATAGCTCCATGTGCTTGCATGTAGACTGCAAATTTTGTGTCAGAATCAGAATGCAACCTGTCCTTGGGGTTGGGGATTTATTCCCACAAAGAAAGATGACTTGTAACGAATAAAGTTCAATCAGGGGTGTCCAACCTGTGGCACCTGGGCTACATGTTGGGGTTTTTTTGTTTTTTTGTTTGTTTGTTTTTTGCTCATCAGCTTTCATTAGTGTTTGTGTATTTAATGTATGTTCAAGACAACTTTTCTTCCAGTGTAGCACAGGGAAACCAAAAGTTGGACAGCCTTGAAAATGTCTAGTTGAAGGGGAACAAAGCTGAAGTCATGAGACTCATGAAAATGCAACTTTATGAACATTTATTCATATGTTCTGGGTCACCAGAGATCAGAAGAACAAGACCTTTGGTGGTTCTACCTAATGGCATGGCTCTTATTGAGTTGGAATAATTAGCAGGTGCCAATAATTGGAGAGGAATGGGTGAGCGTATTGATCATGAAGTTACCTGGCATTAAGGTGGACAAAGTATCCATCAATGTTCACCGAGATTTGGTATTACCTTACCAGTAAGTACCTGAGTTTCTTTTCTTTCTTTTCTTTTCTTTTTTTTTTCTTTTTTTCATCTCATTCCTGCAAAATGCAAAACAGTCATTATGGGTGCTTAGAACCTACTGATTATCCTATGGATTAATTAACCACAAGATGATAGAAGAATCTTGAACCACATAGCCTGACAAGGCAGTGAGAGTGTAGAGCCCACCCTCATGATAAGAAACAGGATTAGGGAGGATCAAGGGTATGTTTAGAATAAGTTGATCATATCCCACAATATAGTATCTTTATTTAATTGTGATTGTCAGAATACCACAGTTTCTCAGAATACCAGTTATGATTTCTATATTTTCCACGACCATTATATTCAGTCCAACGTTCTATTTCTGTTCCATGTTTCTTACTTAACTGGGGTAGATTCTGTGCCCAAAATAATAGATACAAGTTATTCTAGTCAGAACATTCTATTTCTTGGCTATGATGGATAGATGCAGGGCTTGAAGGGTATATAGCTCAGAAAATAAAATAAAAGACTTCATATTTATATTTCATAAGTAGAATGAGGTGTTATTCAAGTTAAATTTGGTTTTTGGTAAATATTTTCAAAGAAAGTATCATTTGGTGTTCCCATTCACATTTCCAACGTATCTTCGTAGTCATATATATTTTTCTGTGATTACTCAAACCTGAATCCTCATAGACATTTGTGTGAATTTATCTCTGGACCCCCAAACCTGGAAAACTTGCAAAGGTGAATCAGAATAATTTATAGTTCAACACTGTTAATGGACAGAGTGTTTATCTTCTTGTTTTTAAAAATATATCTTCATGGATCACGAAAATGAAGCCTCTAGACATCAAAAAAAAAATTAATTCTCCTTTTCAAGGAGATTTTCCTTTTACACAATTGAAAAGGGCATTGTATTCTGAGTCCTGCTGTGCTAGGCTTGTGATCATGTGTTTTTAATCTTAGTTTAGTCTTTTTCCTTAGTAATCTTTCTATTTTTCTTTTGCTTTCTTGTGAACAGCTAAACAGTAGTGGTTTTTTTGTTGTTGTTGTTGTTATTGTTGTTGTTTGCAGTTTTTGGCCAGGGTTGGGTTTGAACCTGCCACCTCCGGCATATGGGGCCGGCGTCCTACCCCTCTGAGCCAGAGGCGCCACCCTAAACAGTAGTGTTTTATACTTTTTTCCTCACTCTCAAAGTCTCTGCACCTCCTCACCTGATTTATCTGTCTGCCTGTGATCGTCTGCTCATCCACCCATCCATTAGTCCACCCATCCATTCATCCACTCTCCCACCCACCTACTTACTCATCCATCCACCCATCTGCCCACCCACCCACCTACCCATCTACCCATCTTCCACCCACCCATCTACCCATCTATATCCATCTACCCATTCATCCACTGTACATCCACCTATCCATCTACCCACCTATCCACCCATACATCCTTTTCAACTCTCATTCCAAAAAGATTTCAAGATGTCCTATAAAACATAGGCTATACAACAGAATAGCAGGAAAGAAAGGAAGAGAGAAAATAGTAAGAGAAAAGTCAGTTCACCAGACAACTAGAAACCTTGTGAAATTATCAAAAGATAAATCACAGATGTAGCTCTAAATTTTCTAGCAATCAAAGCAAATAGCACAAATCAACCTGGCACAAGGCTCACAGACTTTCCAAAATAGACTCCAAGAGAAACATAAAACAGAGACCCAGGAAGACTGGTCTATCTTTAGAATTCTAATGGTACAAGGAAATACTGTTGTTGAGTATCTGTGAAAATTCACTTCTGTTGAGTAGGTCACAGTGGGGCCAGACCATGCCTGCGGCAGGATAAAACTGTAGCAGTTTCCCTCTGTCTGTCATGTGACTCACAGAGGGCAGGACTGGGGTGATGCAGTGAAATCTCAGTCTGTGGCTTCCTATGAACAGGCCACCAGCAGCAACACCTGTGTCTGATGTGTCCTGTCCCTCCACTCTCCAGACAGCCCACCTGGCCCACCTGTCATCTGCAAATCAAGCTCCCAATGTCAAACGAAAGGGTTGAGGGGAGAGGAATGGGGAGCTGTAGAAAATACTCAAACCTGCTCTCTCTGCTTTCCTCCTCCCCCCTTTCCATTTGAGAGCCTCCCAAATTTCCCAAGTGCCTTAGCATCTGGGTTTAGGCAGGTTGGAGACCAGCTCTGCAGAGTCCTGGATATTAACAGGTGAGCATGTCTTACCATCTGCTCCCATGAACCCCGTGGCAGCCTTCCCTACCCACAGCACACTTGCTCTGCCTTCCTTTTTGCGCACTGTTTTACATTCTGGTCGTTGGACAACTTGGAAAGGAAAGCGTGGCTCTTTGAGAACGCCTACCTGGTTGGGCTTTTGAGTTCTATGCCCCACTGGTCACAGATAAGAAACTGGAAATTGCCTGTGTGACCGTAGACCAATAAAGGGTAACTGTGGACCAAGCCAGGGGCTCTGGTCTGGGTGGTGAAGGAGGGATGTTTTGATCAGGAGTGAAGAGAGTATTGTATGGTTATAGGCAAGGCCAGACGTACATGATTTCAATAGCCCAATTCCCAGCCAGGACAGCTTCTTAGAACCCCTGCAGGAAAGGTAGGTTGAAAAAGGGCAGCAAATGACCCCAGCCATCGAGTATCTTGTTTGCTGTTCTCTCTGTAGCTAGGATTTTAAAAAGTGTTTTTGTCTCTACCCGAATTTCTCCTAATGGACTGACAAGTGGGTCAGAAGATGCAGATGGACGCCTGAGACGTGTTTGGGAGTTGGGGCAGTCGTGCAAAAGAGAAACAGAAACGTCACCAAGTTATGCTGTCTGTTGTGTTCATGCTTGGGTCTGTCTCTCCAAACAGTCTCCAGAACAGTTGCACTTAACTAGATTTCATCATCCAGGCTGAATATCAAACCAGGGTGACGCAGGAGACTCCACGTAGAAGAGAAGCAGGCTGGCCAGGGGAGTGGCATCTTGGGATGGCCTGCCACACAGTCAGTGATTGGCTATCTTTCTGTCCCTGTCCTTCCTAAACAAAGGATACTTCCAGATCGCGCAAGCCTCCCTGCACTGACAGTTTTGCCCATCCTTGTATTTTGGGTGTGTTGTAATTAGGAGAGAGATTTGTGAACTCTGCAATTCATTGTTTCCTTTGTTCTAGCAAAAGTATCATTTTGGTTCAATTCTGTATTATGAATGCTGCTGCCTGGAGCTTATGGAGTAACAGGACCAATTATAAGAGAACGTGGAGATGTGACGTGAGAATTTTACACACTCTGGCACTGCTGAGCATTTCTGAAAGAACAGCAGTCTCCCCTACCTGCTCTGGTGCCAGGCACAGAAACTAACGATGCTGAGATTCCTCCGTGGTGCATTAAGCTCAGACCAGAGCTGAGCTCTGACTTGGATTCCAAGTTGAACCTCACGCTGGAACTTTAAGACTGGCAGCTTGATTGATCTCAGACTAAACAACTTTCAGGGCCTAAGGAGAGCCAGGAGCTGAGGGTTTTGAGATACAGAGAAAGCCTTATTTCTTCTGTTAAGTAAATATACCCATATTTGCTAATAGAATCACGCAGATAGGTAGCAAGGCCTGTGCTTCTGTGTAATATTTGGGTGCTATAATCATCTTGTTGTTTTCAAATTCGAATTGGAAACCAGTGTCAGGGCCAGGCATGGTGGCTCTGGTCAGTAATCTCAGCACTTTGGGAGGCTGAGTAGGAGGATCTATGGAGGCCAGGAGTTTCAGACCAGCCTAGGCAACATGATGAGATCCATTAAAAAAGAAAGAAAGAAAGAAAGAAAGAAAGAAAGAAAGAAAGAAAGAAAGAAAGAAAAGAAAAAGGAGAGAAAGACAGAAACTATATTCCCAGGCATGTGTTGGTTTGCTCTTAACAGTATCACCTAGAAGACTGGGTGCTATGGCTCTCACGCCTATAATCCTAGCACTCTGGGAGACCGAGGCAGGTGGATTGCTTGAGCTTAGGAATTGGAAACCAGCCTGAGCTCGAGGGAGACCCTGTCTCTAAAAATAGCTGGGTGTTATGGTGGGCGCCTATAGTCCCAGCTACTCAGGAGGCTGAGGCAAGAGGATCGCTTGAACCCAGGAGTTGGAGGTTGATGTGAGCTATGATGCCACAGCACTGTACTGAGAGTGACAGAGTGAGACTCTGACTCAGAACAAACAATAAAAACAAAACAATATTATCTCCAACTGCTTTTTATACACCAAACACGGCAATAAATCCTAAGAATGTTTATTGTGACTGGTGTCACAGAAGAAGGGGTCTCCAGTTTGGTGGAGGACAAAAGGTCCCTGGCTATAGTACGGATGAGAATTGGAGGCCTCTGTGTGTCCCCTCCTTCTGTGACCATCACCAGGAGCCCATGAGACAGATGTACAAGCACCTGCAGCTGCCCGAGCCTGGGTAGAGGACCATGTGGCAGGGCTGGGCATGAGGACAATCCCTGGACCCCAGCAAGAAACCCGAGAGGGCCTCACATGACCTGGGAGGAGCCAATGGAACATGTCCCCACAGGTCAGCATGCAGAGGCAGCTGCCAGGTGCCCACAGATGGAAGATTTGGCAGCCTGTGGGCAAGAAGGTTTGCCAATTTCAAATGTCCACCACCGGCTTCTTGTTGTTGAGTGTTAATTAAAGCTATTAATATCACCCAGAGGTCAGAGTTCTTATCTTGTATTTCAGATATCTCCCAGGAGGACTGAAAGATGGGAATATAGGAATAGATCTGCTCAGCTGCAGTGCACAGAGCTAATTTCCCAAAATGACCCGTGCAAGCCTCTGTTGGCAGGGGTGTTAGAATGACCCTCCTTCCCAGTCACTGGTCAGCTCGCAGCCTCTGGTTTTAGGGGTGGGCCTGCTGCCCAGCAGATGGGCGCCTGGGCCTTTTTCACCCTAGCAAGGCGTTGTCTAAAGTCGGCTTCATCTTGGATTTTGCTCTGGCAGTGACCCTTTCTGTAATCTTACGCTAGTTTTAAATCAATGCTTCTAAAATGTGCTCTACAGTTCATCTCTCTCTACGAGTAATGATGCTATTGTTGTAAATTATTAGTGCTTTTTAATCAGTAAACAACCCCTGAGGCTGTCAGAAGGATTATTTTGTTTCATTTTTCCCCACTAATTTAAATGAAATGAATAAAGCAGAAAAATGTCTCTATGCTTTGGTGCCTTGAATTATTAAGTAGATGTAGTGTAATAAGATGCTTCACTCTGCTCACGGTGGAGGAGCGAGAGGAAGGGAAGATCAGAGGCGATTCAGGTGGAAAAATTGATCCTTACTGGCAGGTGGTGGGGTTTGGAGAAGGCACGGGGAGAGAAGGGAGAACTGCGGCGTTTGGCTGGGGCAGCGCCTGCATTGTTGCTGTGCAAACTTGCAGAGAAAGCTCATTTTCTCAGCTAGAAAACAAAACCTATCACACACGGCTGAGCAGCGCAGCACCCAGCACTTTCTCGGCTTATCTCATCTGGCTCCTGCAACCCAGGGGTGAGAATATAGAAGGGAGTTTAAAGGCCACGCTGGGGGTGGTGTCAGATCTGACGGCAGTGATGACAATAATGGCGGTGTTGATGATAAAGGTACTTAATATGCATATAGTGCTCTGCAGCCCACAGAGCGTCGGCAGGTGCATTTTCTCATTACAAAACTAGGTGACTTTTCCGCAGTAATGTATGGCCCACTGAGTTGGGAGGCAGAAAGCCTTAGAAGCGCTCAGTGACGGCATGCAAAGCTGTGTACAAACAAGCAAATTTATTTTATTGTGACAGGGGAAACACAGGAAAATTTGCATCAGATTTGAGTGCCCAGGACTCTTGGGATGTGAGGGCTCAAGCAAGGGGAGCCCTCAGTAACTTCCCATTTGAGGAGAAGGGAAGATGATCGGTACCTGTAACTATACATAATAAAAAAACAAAATCTGGCCTGGAGCAGTGGCTCCTGCCTATAATCTTAGCACCCTGGAGGCTGAGGCAGGTGGACTGCTTGAGCTTCAGGAGTTCAAGACCAGCCTGAGCAAGAGCAAGACCTCATCTCTACTACAGAAAATAGAAACACTAAGTGAGCATTGTGGGGGGCACCTGTAGTCCCAGCTACTCTGGAGGCTGAGGCAGGAGGATCGCTTGAGCTCCAGAGTTTGAGGTTGCTATGAGCTATGACACCTCTAAGGATGACAAAGTGAGACTATGTCTCAAAAAGAAAGAAAAAAGAAAACCTAAGCAGTGCGGGGAGGGCGTGGAGGGAATGGCCCAAAGCATACAGCAGGCAAGAGGTAATTGAGGGGGCCTTTAGGCAGATGGAATTTGAAGTGGTTTCTGAAGGATGGCTTGGAATTCAACAGGAGGAGATAGACCGGTGATTCTAGGAAGAGAAAATGCCTTGAGCAAAGACTTGAAGAGGAAATCTTGACCACTTTGAGGGATTCATGAGTGGTCCAACTGGGGTATGGCACAGAAGGAGAGTTCTGAGTGAAAATGCTAAAAAGGTACCCAGGTGAAGCAGAGGCAGGTGCTAGCATTATCCCATTTTTCTGATGGGAAAACTGAGGCACAGAGAGGTCACAAAGCCAGAGCCCTGCTCTTCAGCCCTACCTTACAGGGCCTTATCTGGATGGTCTGAAAAACTTCTGCATCGTCCACGAAGGCTTCTGTCTACCTCTTGAGATGGGGGCTCAGAAGCAGTTATTTTGCATTTGGCTGATAGTGACAGCCCCCAACTCAAACTAGCTTCATAAAAAGAAAATGTATGACCTTGCAAAACAAGCAGCCCAGAGACTGAGGGAGAGCCAGAGCTGCTTACTTCAGTAACTCGGAAGTCACTTCGAGGCCCGAGGCCTTGTTTCCTCCTCGCCACCCACCTCTGCCTCATTACCTGCTGGAGAGCAGCCTTTCCTGCCTCCGTCTGGGGTCATGTCCACTTCCCAGGCTCTTGTGGTCACCCAGGTCTGTTCCTTGCAGCATCACTACCCTTTCCCTTCTCTTGTGATCCTAGGATGGACATCAGGCCTCGGGTGAGACTCCAGGCTCCACCCAGGACGGAGCTCTGTGCACTTTTGCTCACCACCCCACCCCTAGTGGCTGCCACTCAGATACCTGCCCCACCTGTGAGTGGCAGCTCTGTGTGCAGACCAGGAACCCAAGAACCACAGGGAACTTGCAGCATGGGCAACACACTCGGAAACATGATCCTGACTTACTCCCCCCTGGTTCCTCTTCCCCGAGCCACATCCCATTGACCTCTTCCCCGAGCCACATCCCATTGGCCTCTTCCCCCAGAAAGCATTCTCCTCTGTCTGCTTCCCACAAAGCCCAGGTTTTACTCAGAAGCTGCACAGTCCCCTGTTGGAAGAAACTTGGATTGTTCTACCAGGTTGACGCACTTCTCTGGCTACTGCTATTAGCCTGGGAGATCTCGTGATCTGAGATCTGAGCTGACCCATATGCAGGGGGGACGAGTTGCTCGAGGTCCACAAGGTGCTGGTGCCCAAGGTCATCCTATAGCCAAGGTTTTGCTAAAGCAGATGGAGAAAGTGAGGGAAAGGGGAGGAATTCAACAGGACTTGCTGGTATTTGAGCCTATAAGGATGAGGAAGAAGTAGCCTTAGGGTATTTGAGCCTATAAGGATGAACAAGTGCGTGGATAGATGGAGGTTCCAATCCTTGTGTTAGAAAACTCCGGAAAAAATGAGATTCATCCAGGAAAGCCCCACATGCACTGTTCCATAATGGGGTCTGTGAGTGACAGGCAGTCAGACCAGCTTCATTCACGTCGCTAGCTTCTGTCGTACTGGGTGGGACCCTCTGTTTGTTCTACTTATCACAGCCCCCAGTCACTGATGTTTTCACCTCCTCCTGCCCAGCCTGAGAGCTCGGAGATAACAGGAGTGGTGCGTGTGTGCACGTGCGTTTGTGTGTGACTGCCTTCCCCACAGCACGTTATTGTTTGATCCGATGTAAGTGGTGGATAAATATTTGCTGGATTTAGTCGGAATGCGGCATTGTGGAGTTCAGATAACCACGCAGGGCTGGACGGCTGCATTATCTAACCTTGAAGCAGACAGAACGCCTATCTCATGAAGCCCCCAACCCCCACTTGTGCCTCTCCTGAGTGGTTGTATGTGCCAAGAGCTCATCCAGCGAGTTTCTTATTACTGGGCGTGGGCTGGGCGCAGTGGCTCACGCCTGTGATCCTAGCACTCTGGGAGGTTGAGGCAGGTGGGTTGCTTGAGCTCACGAGTTCAAGACCAGCCTGAGCAACAGTAAGACCCTGTCTCTACTAAAAATAGAAAAAGGTAGCCAGATGTTGTGACAGGCATCTGTAGTCCCAGCTACTTGGGAAGCTGAGGCAAGAGGATGGCTTGAGCCCAGGAGTTTGAGGTTGCACATGAGCTGTGATGCCACGGCACTCTACCCAGGGTGACAGAGTGGGACTCCGTCCCTGCCCTGAAAAGAAAACTGGGCTTGGACTTTTGCAAGCCTCAGGCTGTTGGCAGAGTGACCGAGTCTTCAAAGTCCTGGAAGAGACACACAATCCTTTTGTCTTTGGGAGAATGTACTACTCAGGAGGAAGGAAGGGGTACTTGTGTCCCCGCCTCCTCCCCGCCACTTGTTTGTTAATGGTTTTGCAATTATTTTGGCAGATCTAAAATCATATTCCAAAGACAGTAGAGAGGCAACTGGGGACATTACTTGTAATTGTTTAATATCGTTATCACATTTGCTTACAAGAAAAAAAAAGGCAAGCCGCATCAATCAAGGGAGGAAATACTCATAGATGAGGATGGCTGTGCATGTGTTGGGGTGTCATGGCAACTGTCCCCAGCCCCAATTACTTCTACTGCATTCCTGGTCATTGCTGAGCTGCTTCATTAACTCTACTTTCTTCAATCTTATTTGTGAAGGGGAAGCTGGAAAACGGCTCTGCAGGGAGCTTCACGCACTAAAAACTTGCTGTTATCAAAGGAAGCACTAGCTTTTCTCCATCCTTCTCCAAATGCTTCTCTAATCATACCCAGAGGCTCACAGATCCTACTGTGGGCTACCAGGGAAGGACTCGACCTGTGGTGAAAAATTGCATGTATTCTAAACCTGTCTTTTTACAGGGGAGAAAAAATGAAGCCAGGAAGGATAAGCATCACATGTTGGCTACAGTCCTATTTAGTGATCATACAACCTGGGTCCAAATCCTTGCTCCATCCCTTACTAGGGAGAAGCCACTTAACTCCATCTGAGCCTCAGTTTACTCCTCTGTGAAGTGGGCACCATGGCAGCCACCTTGTGGGACTATTGTGAGAATTCTAGTGTAGACAACTGTGGTACCTGGCACACAGTAGGTCTTCAGATACCTGCTACTGTAATTATTATTATCAGATATTATCATGTCTAAGGCCACAAAAGGAGTTCTCAGGAAAGTGGGGGCTCAAATCCATGTCTTCTATTCTGATCAGACCACCGTATTCTGCATGAGTGCAGAGGGGAAGGTGTTTGTGAGATTTTTCTAAGGACATGGTTTCAATTATTTTGTACCCAGAGACTGTGCAGGTTGCAGAGGTTACTTACATGAGGTGGGGGCCTTTGGTCAAATATTTACCCCAAACCTAAGTCTCTCTAGCATTCTCCAGAGCGCTCTGCATTCCCCTAACACAGCAGTCCCCAAGCTTTTTGCCACCGGGTACTGGTTTCATGGAAGACAATTTGTCCATGAATGGGGATTGGAAGGGGATGGTTTGGGGATGATTCAAACATTTATTGTGTGCTTGATTTCTGTTATTACATTGTACTATATAATGAAGTAATTCTATAACTCACCATAATGCAGAATCAGTGCCATTGAGCTCTCCAGAATAGATGACATGCTATGTAAAAGCCCTGTAACAGTCATGGTCATATGAACTTGAACTTCAGCTCCAGAAACATGCAGTGGCCTTTCTCTCAAGAAAGAGAGTGACATAGGGCATCAGCATTCTCGAAGGCTCTGGAGGGTACAAGGGATTTCTAGTACATGTAAATACTTTCCCTGCAGAAGTGCTCAGCGTGCAGAGTGTGACCTACAGTGGAGGCCCAACTAGGCCCCTTCACAACCAGAAACAAGGTGGGGACAGCCCCATGAAGTGGCCCTTGTGACTTGCTGACAAGCCTGGGTCTTCTGCAGAAGTCTGTTTTTCCTAGGTGTGGAGGGGATTGGGGATTCTCTGGGCCTATGAGTTTGGATTTTGTTTCCAGAAAGCTATCCCTCCCCTCTGGCCAGAGCAATGGACTTGGATGTAGCTGCTGGGGGTTCAGCTAGAAGCCCAAAGATGCTGGCACCAAGGAAAATGTGCAGGACAGAGCTAGACAGAGGGGCACCTGTGCCCTGAACCCACACCCCTTGAGCAGATTAGAAATGCCACCACAGGGTAGCTCCAGTGTCCCACCTGCCTCAGTAGTTCCTGAGGGCCTCACGGCCTGTGGTCAGGCAAGAACACGCATGACTCTGGCTGAAGTCGGGCCTGGTAGTAATGTCGGCAGTGACTGCCGTCGAGTCACATGATGCTTTAGATGCACGTTCTGGTTGGATCGCCACAAAATCCTTAGGAAGCAGGGACTTTGATCTCCCTTTAACAAATGGATACCATATAGCTGAGAGAGTTAAATAATTTGCCTGGGGACAGTTGTTAGGAAATGAGCTGGGGTTAGAGTCTAGTCTCTCTGCAGCCAGCAGGTACATACCCCGACAGTGCCATCATGCCGGCTGGCCCTGACACAGACCCAGCCCATTCCAGGCATGGACAGTGAGAGCCCATGTTAATGCAATCCTTACAGCAGACTTTGATGAGTATCAACTCCATGCAAATGGGAGGGCATTGAGCACTAGAACATTAAGTAATTTGTTCATGTACAGAGTTGTGGGTGGCAAGGCTCAGGTTCAAAGCCAGCTGGGATGGCCCCCAAGCTTATGCATTCAGCTGCCAACCTGGTGGTTCTCGGTGTGTTGTCCCTGGAGCTGTAGCATCAGTATCATCTTAGACTTGCTAGGGACGCAGAATCTCGGCCCCTCCCAGACCAGTAACATTAGAAATTTGGAGGCAGAGGGGGTGATCTGCTTGAAAGAAGCTCTTGGTGAGATTCTGAGCCTTGCTGGGGTGATCCTGCCCTTTACACCTGGGAACGCTGCCTGCTCCGGTTAACAGTAGCTGGTATCCCCTTTCTTAACTGCTTGTTCCCCAAAGTGTGGCCTATGAATGAGCAGCACTGGTGTCACCTGGGGCCTTTTAGAATTGCAGCATCTCAGGCTGCATGTCAGACCCACTAAATGGGAATCCCTGTTTTAATGAGACCCCCAGGTGACTCGTGTGCACATTAAAGGTTGAGGCACACCGATCCGGGGCTACGACAGAGTGACATCATGCCCAGGACTGTGCTTCCCTGACAGGAAGGAGAGGGAAGCTGCTCACCAGTAACACCTCCCCTCGGTGTCACATGGGGGACATCAGCTTGGAGGCACACTTCTTAGCTAGAGGGTTGTTTGCTGGGTAAGGCAACTGTAGCTGCTAAAATAGATGCCTGAGACTCAGAGACTTCACAGCAGAGATGTTTACTTCTTACTCGTGTAAAATCACAGCAACAGGAAGAACTCTGCTCCCCACACAACTGGAAATGTCACCAGTATATCCCTTCACAGCCACTATCTGCAAGAAAAGGTGGACAATGTGGGCTGGGGGAGACTCAGGCCACATCTGGCAGTCCCTAGCCTGGTTCACTGGAAACATTTAGCTATCAGTTCATTTGTTCATTCAGTGCCTTAATAAATTAGTGGATAATGAATACGATTCACTCATTCACCCTTGCACTCATTTATTCATTCAACAAAT
The DNA here is from genome assembly GCF_027406575.1 of Nycticebus coucang. Classification (NCBI taxonomy): domain Eukaryota; kingdom Metazoa; phylum Chordata; class Mammalia; order Primates; family Lorisidae; genus Nycticebus; species Nycticebus coucang. The sequence continues at coordinate 58,658,201 of NC_069799.1, forward strand.
ACCTATTAATGGCTGCTATGTGGAGGGATTGGGAATACCAAAGGGCTCAGCACCTGGGGGTAGCACAGAGTTGATACCAACGCCCTCTGGAACTCAGGAGAGGGTGTTATCAGAGGGGGACATCAGGGAGGGCTTCCTGGAGGAAGGGACGCTAACTGAGCTGGGACATGTGAGAGGAGCAGGCTAGGCAGAGAATGGTTCGAAAATGTGGCGTGTGTGAGGTAACAGAGGAACTCAGCTGGGAAAACAGACATTGGAAGGCTGAAGAGTGGCATCAGGAATGAAGCACAAAGGAACGAAACGCAAAAAGGGCTGATTTGCCTGTCTCCTGGGAGGTGGAGAAAAGCAGACCCATTGCTTGGCCCATCCCGCAAGAAAAGATGCAAATAGTTCTGCCCACACATGGGCACAGCACCCTCAGACCTAGTTGCCCAGATCAACAACGCCCCCACCCCCCCAAATGACACTGGGCTTCCTCAGTAAGGTGCTCTTTGTAAGTCTGTAAGAGCCAAGCTGCAAGCTACTATAAATTAACCCATATTTTATATTCCTGGAGCAGCTGTCACCTGCTCTGCCCTGGGGACCTGGTTACTACCGGGAGGGATATGCAGATTCCACACCTTTCCTCAGCTTCAGCTCGCCCTGGGCTTTCTGCAAAGCTGGAAATCGCGTCTCCACCAAACTGTCATTCCCCAAATTCGTCCTTTGGAAAGTCTGTGGGGCAGGGTACAAAGTTCTGTCCTTCATAATTAGCAAGTGATTAATTATTTAATCAGAACAGATACCAGCCCACACAATGTCACCTCCTCTCATTTGTTGGGCTACAGGGGCCCCCATTAATCACGTGGCATTCTCAGTGCAAAAGGGACAGGTTAGCTTGAAGCTTCCTATTTTGGTAACTTCACTGCTACTCCCCGATATGTGTCAGAAACGCTGCCAATATATCACAGCACACATCGCTGTTTCTGGGCCGGGCTTTACTCCTAGATGAATGTCTTAGAAAGGGGAATGTAACATCTGTACATCAAGGAATCTCGCTCCATCCTGTCCTCTCACACTCTGGGTCCTGAAAGCTGCACCAGAGCAATTGCAGGGCTGGGGGTCTCCCTGGGGTTTAACTCTGCTGGGGACTGGAGCTCTGCTCTCCTGCTGAGCTTCAGCACCATCTTCTGCTGATCACAGGTCCTTGTACTGCAGTGGGGATTCAAGTCTTGTTTCATAGAACTGTTCTCTCCTGCAGACTCCTCATTTCTCCCCTAAAGATGCTTGTGATGGTTGCCTTTCCAGCAGATCTTTGTTCACAGAACCCTGAAGCGCAGGTGTCAGCAAGCATGAGACTGAGTCACTCCCCACTGTGTCTGTCGCCCCTCTGAACTCAAGGGCTCCCCTGGCTTGTCCTGGCTGCTAGCAGGTGACTCTTGTATCTCTGAGCACCACTCTTTATTAAATCAAGACCTTCTCCAACCAAAGATCCTTCAGGCTGTTGGGGTTCTTAGCTCATCACCGCAGAAACACATCAGCTGATTATGCAGGAAGGACATTTGTTAAAAGACAGGCCACTCAGGAACCTGTGGAGTTTCCAAGAGAGCCAGGGGGTTGCAGGGATTCAGGGAAATACGTCCAGTAAGATGCCCAAAATCCCATTACCTAGTGGATCCAATGAGGAGCATGGCTCTGTGTCCACACTGAGCCCCAGAACTGCTAACCTTGGACACCAGACACCCTCACTAGGATGGCCACAGGGACCTCCCTGGAGCCACATGCCAATCCTCCTGTGGCTGCCACTTGGACACCCCTTGGTCCCTAGAATTTCTTGACAGGGGTCAAGATTCCCGGTCTGTATCCAATTGGGGAACCTGAGTCTGGGGCTCACACCTCCCAACCAGGGAGGCTGAGAAAGCAACTAAGTGCCAAATATTATCAGCTGGCAAGCTGGGGAGTGACCCCTGGCCCTCCAGGACTCAGGTGGCAGGCAGGCCCCAAATAGGACTGGGGTTAGTTTCTCGGCTGCCTCTGTTCCCTGTCTCTGGGGGATGAAACAGGATTCAAATAAATCACTGGGAAGGCCTGGAGCTTCATAACAGGCAGGTAACACTTTCATCCCCCAGTCAGGCTAGTCCTCCTGCTACTTCTCCAAAGTCTTGGCTTAAAACCCAGTGCTGACTCTCTGCCTTCCTTCCCACTAGAAGGGGCTGGTGGCCTTTGACACTCTGGGCTTTCAGGGAAAAGAAGAGCCTAGGGGCTCTGATTCTATCTGACCACCCACTGAAGTGTTCCACTACATTTCTGTCTGTTCCCTCCCCACCTTTTCAGTGCACTGCCAGAAACATCTCTGTCTCTCCTGGGATTGCCAGTTGTCCTTGACTCTAGTGGTACAGAGCCCACTGAGCAGCTGAAGGGTCTCACATCCATTCATTCATTTCTCCGTTTGTTGAGTAAATGTTACTTGAAGGCCTACTCCATGCTGTTCAGCCCCATCCTCATGGTGGCTTCTGACCTTCTGGGTCAGCAAATGGGAGTCCATGTGAGCCTCAGTGCTCCATGAAGGAGACACCAAACCGTGGCTCTGTGTACAAGGTTTTTTTTTTTTTTTTTTTTTTTCTGTAGAGACAGAGTTTCACTTTATTGCCCTCGGTAGAGTGCCGTGGCGTCACACAGCTCACAGCAACCTCCAACTCCTGGGCTTAGACGATTCTCCTGCCTCAGCCTCCTGAGTAGCTGGGACTACAGGCGCCCGCCACAACGCCTGGCTATTTTTTTGTTGCAGTTTGGCCTGAGCTGGGTTTGAACCCGCCACCCTTGGTATATGGGGCCGGCGCCCTGCTCACTGAGCCACAGACGCCACCCTGTGTATAAGGCTTTTATTAGGGGAAACGCCTGCATGAAAGAAAACGGGGGGCAGTGGAGCGAGAGACTAGGAAAATCTGGGAGAGCCCTCAGAAGACAGGAAAAGTCTGAAGGTTAGATGGATACCACACAGGGGTGCACTAGCCCTTGGGCAGCCCAATGGGCCAACGAGGCCCTAGTGCAAACACAGCCTTGGATTTCAAGGCATAGCTTAGAGGCCTCCACCAACTACGATCTTGGCTGCAGGAGAACTGGCAGAGGCAGTCTCCCTGGGGCCACAGAGCCCTGCTTTGAATCAAAACCTGGCTGAGAAAGGGAACACAAGTGAACTCCTGCATCGAGCCAGATGTAACATAAGAGAAAGTTACTATATCCTTCTCCTTTGGATGGTGTGGGTTGGCTTGGCCAATAGCCATTTCCTCTCTTCTGAAAGCAAAGAATAATTTATGGCAAGTGACAATAAATTATACCAGGTGCTGGTCTGAGTTCTCTGTCTTATTTATGGAGGGCTAGTGGACCAGGCACGTATTTTTACGAGATGGCCCTTGTTTGCTGCTTGTTTTTAAAGCTGCTGTAAGTGGAGTTTCTCTAAGGTGAGGAAGCTGTTTCCCGTCCATAGAGGCTCCTCTCTGTTCCAAGACCCTGTGATCCCAAGCCTTCCCTTGGCCCTCTGGCCACTTTGGTATCAAGGCTTCTTTGTTGGTAGCTCAGAACTTAGTAGATACTGGGATAAGCCGGTGTGGGGCTAATTCTCAACATCTGCTTTCAGCGGAGATAGAAAACACAAGCAATAAAACACTTGATAAGTGCTGTTCAACCCACCCGTTCCAGTGGGCTCAATTTGATCTTCACAGAGGAATGAACATGCAAAAACCACCCACCAGTGTGCATTGAATCTCAGGTGCTCTATTGTGGTGGTTTTTCTAACGGATACTACACACATCTCCAGAGTGAAACATGTCCCTATTTTTTCTGTCAAGTCTAGCTCCTAATAGGACAGTGCAATGACACAGAGCATGAAATTTTCATAACCAGCCCCTCTATTTACGTGCATGGAGGCTGGCATAGCAGGAGGAGGAAAACAGCCAAGATGCATGAGCTCTGGACTGTCGCTGAATACTGGCGCTGTTTTCCCGGAGCTTTGAAATTGATACACGCAGATGATGTTTACTATTTCTGTAGCCATTCATTCCAGGCTATTTATTGAGTGCCTCTTATGGACAACCCTTTTCTGGGACAGTACTGTACAGCTGGTGACGCAGATAGATACAGAATAGAGTTCAAGGGGGATAAAGTTTTGCATCTATATTAAGGGAGAGAGGAGAAAGGCCTTATTAGTGATCTCTTTGTCCACGGTAAGGAGATAGTAGAACTACTCATAGTCTAGCTAACTAGGTAAAGAGTAATTATTTATTATTCTTCTATGTGGGCTGTGATTTCATGGGAGATGTGAGATAAGCTAGGAATAGCCCAGCCACAGATAGACTGACCTTTGCATTAGTAATGATCGGGGACTGGCCAGATAGGCCTATACCTGTGCTGTGCCATGCAGTGGGCCCCAGCACTTGGGCATTATTCCCTGGCAGTGCAACTGTTCTGCATTGGGGTACACTATTAGTGTAAAATGCCCATGGTGTCTCAAAAACAGGATTGCTCCAGTTGTCGTATAGTGTCCTCATAACACAGCACAGTTCCTGGAATGTACTAAGATGTTTGTCTGGAGGGTGGGTGAGTGTCCAGGTGAGAGGTAGGCGGTCATTTCTTATCTCAGTGTGAGCCCCCCTTTCTGTCCCGTTCACTCTCTTTCTATAGCACTTCAGTGACTTCTCACACACGTACTCACAGGTTGCTGTGTGGCATTCAATGTGCAGATGGCCATCGGGTATCCCAGGCTGACCCCATCAGCATGTGCTAATCCCTGCAGCTTCAGTGGGGATTTCGCCAGCTGAGATGCCTACCAGCAGATCTGTGGGGTCCTGAAGCTCCCTGAAAGGGGTTTATTTGGCCTTTCTTTGTTTTATCGGATGGCTGGGGCTTTGGGGAGTGGTTATATGACTGCCATTTCTGCACTGAATCATCCTTTCCAGTGCTTCCCTCGTTGTTGGGTTTTTAAGGGTTGTTTTTTCTGCTGTGGTCCAGCTCTGCTAAGCTATAGGTTATAAATAGATGAGGACTGAGGAAACAGAACAAACAGGCTTATTGGAATTACGTCTAAAAATAAGTAGCAGCCCCTTGCCTGTGAGTAACCTTCCTTAAACGGTGGACTCGTGTTTTGTACTGGCAGCCTGTGACATTTCTTTTGGCTCTTCCTGGGGCTTTTGCTTCTTGCTGGTCCTTGACTACATTTGAGGTAAGTGGAAGTGAGTTTTGGAAAATGAAATGAAATGCTAGGATAAGGCAATCTGTGGAAAGTTAATAGCAATTGGGGTAAGGTTGAGATAATACTTGGTCAGGGCACTCGGGTATACTCAACCAGACCTCCAAATCAGTGATTGTAGGAAAATATGCGTTCAGAGAACTGAGGACAACAGAGGGATATTGCCCTGCTGGCTGGGGCAGTGGCCCCTATCCCTCTGCAGCAGGCCATGGACTCTCTTCCCCAGGGAGACTGAGTGAGCAGAGGAAGACCAGAGCAGGCCCAAATGATGCTCGCAAAGCCTGCCCTGCACCTCAGAAGCAGGACCGGCTGGAGGGAAGGCCAGAGCTCACTCGCGGTGAGGAGGGAGAGAGGAAAATAAAAAAGTGGAATGAAGAATGAATCTACCCACGTCTAGGGGAAGCTCGCCCAAGCCATCCTCCCTGAATGTTAGTTGGAGCACAGTAGGCAATGCGTGACCTTTCAAAAAAGCCCTAGAGAGAAGGTGAAATTTCCCAAAGGAGCCCTACCCAAATGTGTGCCCTTGACCCTTGAAAGCACCACCAACTGAGACACTAGCCCAACCCACCACACTGGTGTGTGGCCAACCTGAGCTAGCCCCCAGCATCCTTGGCAATTGGATGGGCTGGCGAGGGGGCACAGAGCAACAGAGTTGGGGCTCCCCTTACTTACCCTGGAGGCCGAGAGGTGTGACTCCCAGATCATTCAGATAGCAAATAAGATGTGCTTCTCAAAAATGGGAATTTGCTGGAGGAAGGGGAGAGAGAGGAGGAGGACGAAGGGGAAAAGAGGAACAACAAAGCATGTTGTGGCCAGGCGCAGTGGCTCATGCCTGTAATCCCAGCACTCCGGGAGGCTGAGGTGGGTGGATTGCCTGAGCTCATAGGTTCAACACCAGCATGAGCCAGAGCAAGACTTTGTCTCTAAAAATAGCCAGGTATTGTGGCGGGTGCCTATAATCCCAGCTACTCGGGAGGCTGAGGCAAGAGAATCACTTGAGCCTAAGAGTTGGAGGTTGCTGTGAGCTATTACACCACGGCACTCTAAAAAAGCATATTGTGTGTATGTGTTTATATCTATACACAAATACATTTAAATACATATATACACACATAGGTACGTATATACACATACACACACGTATATGCATTTCCAGCTGGGGCTTTAGTAAATAGCCTTTGACTGTGATAACTTGAATAAACAAATGATTTCCAGTGATTTTCTCACAGTCAAAAATACACACACACACACCCCTTTTGCCTCCCCCAAACTTAACTACTAATAGCTTGCTGTTGACGGAAGCCTTACCAATAACACATGCAGTCAATCAACAAGCATGAGGATTCTCTAGAAAATATCTAGCTATTGTTGATAAGTATTTATCATCTTACATGGCTGGATACTTTCCAGACAGCCTCAGGTTTTGAACATCAGGGGTATTACACACCATTTCCTTACACTAAAGTAAGCTAAAGAAAAGGACATGTTAATAAGATCACGCAGAAGAGGAAGAGCGTGATTTTGATGCTCCTCATTAAATGGAATGGACCATCATAAGTACAGGCTGAGGCGGGGGAGGGGTTGGCCTTACTGTCCCAGCATGGCAGAGACTGGAGAAAATCCACGCGCAAGTAGACCCTTAAAGTCCAATTATACAGTTGGCCCTACATGGTCTCCAACCTCAACTGCTGCTTATTGCTCCAACGTAGGGCCAACTGTATAATTGTTTTCATTGCTTATTTTTTTTAAAAAGGAACATTTTGCAAAAGCAATGATGACAAATGAAATGGAAATCGGTATACCACACAGGATTCCTTGAGCTGGTTTTCACCCCGAAGAATGCAGAATACAAGGCTGCTGTTAAAAGGGATTCCAGCAGGAATCTGTACTAGCTATGCAAGCCCCCCACCCCATGGCTGCCCTCTTGGTGGGTATTTCCCAATTAGCACACACTCTGCAGAGCCGCTGTTTAATAGCCTCTGTCTGTGTCCATAATGGTAATCATTACGCACAGTGGGCGGAGGGGTGAAAGAAGCATCCCGGGCTGTCCTTTTGAATTCGGAAAGAAAGAAAGTGTAATCATTTCCTTCCTATCCACTGAGCCCAGTGTGAAGATGGGTGAGGTCCTAGTGAAGCTATTGTTGTATCTTGTAAAAGCTGTTTTCTTTGGAAATCAAGTGCAAGAAAATGCAGACCCGGCGGCATCTAGACCCCAAGCTGTCCTCTCGTAGAATCAGCCTTCCCACCCCTCCCTCGCTGTGAGAGGGGGCAGCCCCCGCACCTACCTGCCAGATGAATGCGCCCAAAGTGCCACATTAATCATCTTACTTCTGCTCACTGATCTTCATGGCTCCTAATTACCAGAGAGTTAAATTTAAACACGGACTTGACTGTCCCCAGCCCTCCCTGGTGAGGCCACGCTCCCATGGCTGTCATCCTTCCCTACCTACCCCTTCCTTCCCCCAAATCACTCTGCTTTCCATTTCTCAAATAACTGGTGAACTTCCTCAACTCCAGGCGTTTGCTCACAGTATTCCCCACGCCACAGCTCTCTCATCGTTCTTTCTGCCTTTTCAGATCCTATCTTCTTTCCTTCGCTCAGTCATCCCAGAGCACCTGCTCTGCATTAGAGCTGTGGGTGAATCCTACTCCCATCTACCTGCAGGATGGCTTCCTTCTCCACAGCGTAGACCGCTTTCATAGCGTTCTTAATTCACTGATGGCTCAAATTATATTAACAGTCATAGAATCCTCTGGCAGCCTCTTAATGCTGTTTTTCAAAACCGTTACTTACCTTATTTCTCAATAAAATTTCTAGTTTCTCAGCATAAGGATTGGGGAATATTCTTTTTGGTACACACACCACGCTTTGCCAGTAATGGGTATGCTTCACGAACATTTCTTTTACAGATGAACATCGTTTATGTGGATGAATTAATCTACCGTGAATTGATGTATAAATTGTATTAATATATCTTAGTGACTTCTGTACTCTCATCTTTCCCACAGTAGATACAACCATAGTCCTATAAGCTTAGCTGGCCCTGCAGAGTAGAGGACTTTGTAAGCCAGAGCGATCCCCAAGCTAGACCTCCAGGCATTTTGTGACTATCCAGTTACAACAATGAAACCTTGAGCTACATCACAACTTGGGATGTTCTACCACAGATCCACACCTCAGGGAAACCCATAGCATAAAGGCCTATGATTTTAAAAACACAGAGTAAATAAACCAAGGGTAAATAAAATATTGCTCATGGACCTTGAGGACATTATGTTAAATGAAATAGCCAGTAACAAAAAATCAAATACCGTATGGTTCTATTTATATATGTTCCTAGAATAGTCAATTTGTAGAGGCGGGAAGTAGAATGGTGGTTGCCGGGGGGGGTGGGGTCAGGGAGAAAGGGAGTTATTGCTTGATGTGTACAGAGATTTTGTTTTACAGGGTGGAAAAGTGTAGGAGACTAGTTGTACAACCTAAATGTGCTTGATACCACCGAACTTACAAATAAAGATGGTAAATTGTATATGTCTTGTATTTTACCACAGTTGTTAAAATTTTAAAAATAACCATTTAAAAGTAGCTGCTTAGCAGAGAATTCTGAGAGGTGTGTTTAGCAGATTAAAATCATTTCAACAATCCCAAAAAGAAATCGCCTATGCAGTGGTTTTCAGCATAATGAAGGGATTTGCAGATAGTTTTCAAAATAAGTGAGAAATCTACTTGAATTCAGTTCAGGTGGCTAGCTGGGCCCTTCTTTGGAATACCTTGCAATCTTGCCCTTTTTAGAAATAGATGCTTTCTTTGGTCATCTCTAGAATGTTTTTTTTTTCTGCATTCTGTATTCCATAATAAAAAAGAGATCAGTTTATAATTTATAATGCCCTTATGTTTGCTGTTTCTGAAAACATGGCAGGCCTCAGCACCCCATTTCCATGTTTAATTATGGGCAAGAAGAATTTTTTTCCAAGTAAATTCTTTCCATTCTTTTAATTAACCCATTTCTCCTTATTTGAACTTCTAAACTATACAGAAGTCTCTTGGTAGGCTAGTCATAAAATCTTCCTTATATATTTGATCACAGTGTTTGTGTGTGCATACTTATTTTTTGTTCTTTACCACATCTACTTTCAATAATAATTTTGGTGCCTCACAGATAAAACATTTAGGAATAGAAGAAAGAGCTTTATTATTTTTAGATAGAGTCTCACTCTTTTGCCCTGGGTCAAGTGCTATGACATCATAGCTCACAGCAACCTCAAACTCTTGGGCTCTAGAGATCCTCTTACCTCAGCCTCCCAAGTAGCTAGGACTACAGGCACAATACTCAGCTAGTTTTTCTATTTTTAGTAAAGATGGGGTCTCCTCTTGCTCAGGCTGGTTTCAAACTTCTCAGCTCAAGCAATCCACCTGCCTCAGCCTCCCAGAGTGCTGAGATTACAGGAGTGAAGAAAGAGCATTTTTAAGAAGCAGAAACAGTGAAAACTTTTAGGTACTATGTTGGACAGTTTATACCAATAGTTGATGAATTTTGTTCCAATTTTTCTAGCATCTTAGATACAAAGGAAAACACACTGGATTATGTATTTTGTTCTGCAGCGGTAGAATATGTTTAAATGTAAATGCATTTCAAGGCGGTAATTGGGACACCCACTACTTTTACCCTCCTTAAAAGAAACTACCGTTTCTTATAACACTAATTTTCATCTTTTCATTATTCTTTTCCTTCTTTGCAGAGCTTACACTTTCTCTGTATTTTTCATCCCACAGTGAAGCAAACTGGAGACTATGTTCTACTAGGGAGGTGACTAGAAGGGAACAAATGAATAATTGCTTCTCAGCCTTTGCAGGGGATAATATCTCACCCATAGCTGCTTCAGAGCAGCTTTTTCCAAGGCTTCTAAGATGCTTCTCTTCAACCAGCATCTTGGGGCCCACAGTCCATATTTGTTACTCATCTAGAAAGTGCATGAATATCTACCATTCTGGGTAAGCTCCAAGGAGCTTTACGTAATCAACACCAGTCAACCCTAGGGAAGCCTTCGAGTTAGAATGAAGACAGGAATCCTGTACAAGTGAAACAGAGAAAGCCATACAAGACCAGATCTGAGCAATGAAGGGCTAAATTCAAAGTTATCAAGGAAGCGTCAAAATGGCCTAATGCTCATCCCTTCAGTGTTGACAGTGCTGATTTTGTCATTCTGAGGCTATCGTGTAGATAGTGTGTATAAAACAATGGATAATGGTGTTCTTGTGATCCACATTATTGTCATGAACAAAAATAGGAAATGGATAACATTAAGCAAACTTTGTTGTCCGATTTTGAATTGGGAATACCAGCATAAATTTTTGGCTTAATTTTTACTTAATAGAAAATATGAATTCCCCGGTTTTGTCCCCTAAAAAGTCCAATCCGGTACAATCCGGTAATTAGTATTCCTTTTTCATAGATTGGAAGATTCAGATTCCATTTCCTACTAGAAGGAACCAACTTCCTCAGAAATAGTCAGACAAGGAAACAAGGAAACTATAAACAACCACAAAGGAGTTTAAACTAATTCACAGGCAACTGAATTGTTCTCACTTCCATGACCAGACCATGTGATCACCAATTAGGATAATAACCATAGGGGTGGGTTGTAACGTAACAAATTTTTCTTAAATCCATGAATTAATAATGATGCTTTAAATAAACCTATCAATCATTGGATGATATTAGTTATTTCAAAAGTTGGTAAATAAAGGGAGTTTCTTGTTGTTCATGCATTCCAGCCAATAAATGATGAAGGAAGGTGTGAGAAGGACATTTCAACCCTAAAGAATTTATAGAGTTGGCCAAAGAGCAACAGCTGATGACAACACAAAAAGAGAGAAAACCAGATGTTACATAACTCTGGGAGGGAGGAGACACCACCACTGATGGAGCGGTCTCGCCAAATTGACAAGAAATCCAGGGAACGGTAAACAACCCCACAGGGTTCCAGACAGCCTAGTCCAGACTATGGGAAAGTGCAAAGGCAAAAAAAACCCCAGTGTGCTCCACAAATTTGCAAGAAAAAAGGAAGCAATGAGGAAATCTGTAGATTAAAAGAGAACAGAGACAAGCCAGTTGTTGTTTATAGACCTTGTTCAAACAAACTTAATACACACACACACACACACACACAAATTGAAGAAATGTAAGCACTCTTTGATAATATTAAGAGATCATTCTGCTTGACAGGCTAAGGCAGAAGGATCACTTGAGACCAGGAGTTCAAGACCAGCCTGGGCAACATAGTGAGACCCACAGAAAAATTAAAAAATTAGCCAGGCATGGTGGCACATACCTGTATCCAGGCTGAGGCAGGAGTCTCACTTGAGCCGAAGAGTTGGAGGTGGCGTGCCAGCCTGAGCAACAGGGAGCAAGACCTTATCTCTTTAAAAAAAAAAGGAAGGAAGGAAGAAATTATTGGTTAAGTTCAAGAATGGCATTGTATTTGTTTTCTTTAAATCTCTTTTAGCAACATAGACTATAATATGATAAATGATAATATATTAATTTATGTAATATTCGATTATCTGTTCATAGTAATTATCAGAATTTTCTGAAGTGAAAGTCTGGAAATGCATTATCTAACAAATTTTATTTTATTGCTTATACTTACTGTTTTCAAGCTTATAAAATGACAGTAGATTTCCTGGGTGTCAGGAGGCCCCCAGGACCCCCCAAATAACAGTGCTCTTGAAAACACTGTTAATATGAACCACCCCTGGTGAGCCAGGTCCATGCCAGAAATGCAAGGGTGGATTAGTGGAACATGTGAGCTGAGATTGTGGGGGTGAGAGGGAGTCCACTGGGTGAGAGTCGCAGGTGACAGGAGGGGACCCTGTGTCCGGAAGTCCTGCCACAGTGGGGAAGAGCTTGTTCACCTGAGGTCAGTTGGGTCCCTTACCTGTTGCCCTTGAAGCTGTCTGGGGGCTGCTGCCCAGGCCTGGTCCCACACCACACACAGCCCAGTCTTTTCATTAAAGGCAGCAGGTCTGCCAGGCTTGCATGAGATGCTCAGGAGTCAGGGACAGTTTGAGTCCTGCTCTAGGTTGGGCCACATGAAGTCACTGGCCTCGCAGGTCAGCGATGGCTGGCGGTTGACAGTTGCAGATGCAGACGCTGCTGGCTCAGTAAGTCAGTCTCTCTCTCACCCTTCTGTACAGGCAAGGCTGGGGTCACAGCATAGCCAGAGGCCTGGGGGACTGAGCAGGGCCACTGTGGAGCTTCAGGGACAGGGAGAAATCAATGGGCTGTCTGTGACCTCCTCTTCCCTCTCTGGAGCAGAGGATCTTGGAGGGGAAGGAAGCCTTAAAGGGGTACATGGGGGCTCTGGGCCTGAGCAATTCTTTTGGCAGAGACTGAGGTCTATGTGGTTCACGGTCATAACCTAGTCCAGGGAACAGAGCATCACAGGGTAGACCTTGATGGCAGCAGAACCAGGAGAGGCATAGAGAGCACAGAAAATGAAAAAAGACCTTTCTCTTACCAGCGTTTGGTCCAACTCATATCAAGGAGGAACTGGAAGCCTGCCCTACCTTAACTACAGCAGTTGTCTCGAGACAAACAGGAGTTGTTGTCCATATCTGTTATAATCCTGGTAGCTTAGAGTGGGTTCAGTCATTTTAAATTTATCATTGCAATGTGGTCTTTCTGGAATTTGGGGTCTAAAAAATATTGTAGATGGGAGGAAGGGAAGGGAGAGCAGAGAGAAGGAGGGAGGGAGAAAAAATATCTCAGTAGCCTTCCAACTAACCATTTCAACAGACGCTGACCCATAAAGGGGCCAGACAAGCCGGGTACCCCATAGAGAATGCTGCCTTAATTTAGCAGTTACGCACTAATTAGAACCTGATCTTTGAAAGACACTAATTTTATCAATTAGATTTGCATTTAGTGGCATATAATAAAACAACTAAGCCTTACTAGAGTGGCTTAAAGAGGATAGATATGTATTTCTTTTTCATGAAAAAACAGTGACAAGCAGGGAATCCAGATCTGTCTTGAAGTCTCTGTGGTCAATCAGCAGAAACCTAGCCAAGCCTCTGCCATTTTGCTGCTCCACCTCAAAGGATTACCTCGTAGCCCCCAATAGCTACTTGAGATCCAGGAATCACGTCTGTATTCCAGGCAGCAGTACTGAAGGAGGGAGAGGTGGTTACGCCCCTCTTATTTCAGATGGTTTCTACTAACACCCCACGAGGCAAAGCTTAGTCACAGAACATATCTGAGTCAAGATGCATTTGTATAGTCTTCTAGATCAAATGGGCACATTGCTCATCTGATTAAAATATGTGTTTTGTTGCCCAGAGAAGGGGATGAAGAATGCTGGGCTGGATGCTGGCAGTCTCTGTCACTTTAGCAGTAGGGCCTGCTTCCCCAAGGCTCCTGTGTGAAGTAGAGGCTCTGTCATGGAGTCAGATAGGAATGGTACCCACGTGGAACAAAAGGTCCGTTGCTTCATGTCTCTCCTCCCAATTTTTTTCAAGCACTCTTGATTTTCTATAGACTGGGTTTCAAATTCCAGAAAAGGAAGCTGTAGGAAGTGGCTGTGACAAGTTGCCCTGTGTGAAACCTCCCGTGCATATAATCACTGTGGCTTATAATTAAGAGCTAATTTCAGATTTCCTGCGTATCATATTGGAAAATTGAGCTGTCAGATCTATTTAAAGCCTACATGCCAAGATGGGAGCCCCTGGGCCCTGTTCTTTTCAATACATTTCTGCAGGACATTTTTTGCCCCTCACTATCTTCAAGACTCAATAATGTTATAGTAGAAGACAATCCATCTCATTGAGTAAGCTTTTGAAGTTCAGATATCTTCTGTGTACAAAACTGAGAAAATTTGCAGGAGAAAGCTCTGAGGCATCCTTTCTCATCAAAAGTCCCTCAGTTTCCAAAGAATTTTAAATTGAGGGTTGTAATACAGCCCAGTGTCTGATACACTCTGGGAGGTGAGATTGGGTCCTGATTGTCCGTCGTGTGGGCGCCGTGATGTACCTGTGTGATCAAGAGCTGGGTTAATAAGAAATGAGCGTTATTCAGTCCAGCTCTTGAGAGAGATTAAGCTCCATGCTGTGAATGTATATTCCCAAAGACTCAGTACTGGTGTGGGGACCTTAGGGCCTATCATTTATGAAAGAATCTTCCAATCTGTGACACTCCATTTGTGTTCTTACAGCTTTTTCTGAGCTCTTTTGCATCTTGTGTTTTCTCAAAAGATATGGAACTGGGAGCAAATCTGCATCTTCTATTCCCTAAAAGTGTGGGAATCTGTGGGTTGGACCTCAACCCAATAGAAGCTGCTTAATTTTCTCACAGATCCTACAAAGAGCTCAGAGATGGTGGTCATCAGATAGCTGATGGTAAATATTTCTACAGTGAGATGAAATGACCCTGCTAGGAAATAGCAAAATGAAGAGGAAGGGAGAGAAAAAGGATTTGCACCTGAGACTTGTTCTGGGAAGAATTTATGGGCACTATTCATGAGGGGAGGGTGTGTGGGGTTGTGTTTTGCTGTGTCATGTGGTAGAGGCCAGGCGTGGAGAGGGAAGCCAGAAGTGGTACCTCACATTGGTAATACCAGCACTTTGGGAGCGAAGGTGGGACGATCCCTCAAGATAAGGAGTTCAAGACCAGCCTGAGTAACATACAAGCATGGAGATGGTGATCATACAGATGAGATCCCAATATGAACACAAGGTGACGTGGTAAACGCATCATCAGTTTCCACTTCTAACTCTCCTCTTCACCGTTCATCTGATGTCTCTCCCCGCCCCGGGTTCCTAGCATCATTTTTTCCCTCTTTCCTCCTATCTCAGAAGACCCATTGATGATTCACACCTAAATTATAATAAAGCGTAAATGAATGTCACTGGAATTTCAGTATCTGGGGATCTTTGGAGGATCAGATTACCTAGGCCTGTTTTACTTAGAAAACTAATGCTGAAGCAAGTAACAATTTTAAGAAAAAAGTCTGGGAAATGCCTTAGCTAAGTTAATTACTGCTGGGCAATTTCACTCACTTCATTCCCCACAAGGGAGATAATTTAGGAACTTCTGGGAAATTCTACAGTCATCATGAGTTATAGTACTTTTTTTTTTTTTATTGTTGGGGATTCATCGAGGGTACAATAAGCCAGGTTACACTGATTGCAATTGTTAGGTAAAGTCCCTCTTGCAATCATGTCTTGCCCCCATAAAGTGTGACACACACCAAGGCCCCACCCACCTCCCTCCTTCCCTCTTTCTGTTGCCCCCCCATAACCATAATTGTCATTAGTTGTCCTCATATCAAAATTGAGTACATAGGATTCATGTACTCATGTACTCATCCATTCTTGTGATGCTTTACTAAGAATAATGTCTTCCACGTCCATCCAGGTTAATACGAAGGATGTAAAGTCTCCATTTTTTTTAATGGCTGAATAGTATTCCATGGTATACATAGACCACAGCTTGTTAATCCATTCCTGGGTTGGTGGGCGTTTAGGCTGTTTCCACATTTTGGCGATTGTAAATTGAGCTGCAATAAACAGTCTAGTGCAAGTGTCCTTATGATAAAAGGATTTCTTTCCTTCTGGGTAGATGCCCAGTAATGGGATTTCAGGATCAAATGGTAGGTCTAGCTTGAGTGCTTTGAGGTTTCTCCATACTTCTTTCCAGAAAGGTTGTACTAGTTTGCAGTCCCACCAGCAGTGTAAAAGTGTTCCCTTCTCTCCACATCCACGCCAGCATCTGCAGTTTTGAGATTTTGTGATGTGGGCCATTCTCACTGGGGTTAGATGATATCTCAGGGTTGTTTTGATTTGCATTTCTCTAATATATAGAGATGATGAACATTTTTTCATGTGTTTGTTAGCCATTCGTCTGTCGTCTTTAGAGAAAGTTCTATTCATGTCTCTTGCCCATTGATATATGGGATTGTTAGCTTTTTTCATGTGGATTAATTTGAGTTCTCTATAGATCCTAGTTACCAAGCTTTTGTCTGATTGAAAATATGCAAATATCCTTTCCCATTGTGTAGGTTGTCTCTTTGCTTTGGTTATTGTCTCCTTAGCTGTACAGAAGCTTTTCAGTTTAATGAAGTCCCATTTGTTTACTTTTGTTGTTGCAATTGCTATGGCAGTCTTCTACATGAAGTCTTTCCCCAGGCCAATATCTTCCAGTGTTTTTCCTATGCTTTCTTGGAGGATTTTTATTGTTTTATGCCTTAAGTTTAAGTCCTTTATCCATCTTGAATCAATTTTTGTGAGTGGGGAAAGGTGTGGGTCCAGTTTCAGTCTTTTACATGTAGACATCCAGTTCTCCCAACACCATTTATTGAATAGGGAGTCTTTCCCCCAAGGTATGTTCTTGTTTGGTTTATCAAAGATTAGGTGGTTGTAAGATGTTAGTTTCATTTCTTGGTTTTCAATTCGATTCCAGTGTCTATGTCTCTGTTTTTGTGCCAGTACCATGCTGTCTTGAGCACTATGGCTTTGTAGTACAGACTAAAATCTGGTATGCTGATGTCCCCAGCTTTATTTTTGTTACAGAGAACTGCCTTAGCTATACGGGGTTTTTTCCAGTTCCATACAAAATGCAGAATCATTTTTTCCAAATCTTGAAAGTACGGTGTTGGTATTTTGATAGGAATGGCATTGAATAGGTAGATTGCTTTGGGAAGTATAGACATTTTAACAATGTTGATTCTTCCCATCCATGAGCATGGTATGTTCTTCCATTTGTTAATGTCCTCTGCTATTTCCTTCCTGAGGATTTCATAGTTTTCTTTATAGAGGTCCTTCACCTCCTTCGTGAGGTATACTCCTAGGTATTTCATTTTCTTTGAAACTATGGTGAAGGGAGTTGTGTCCTTAATTAGCTTCTCATCTTGACTGTTTTTGGTGTACACAAAGGCTACTGACTTGTGGACATTGATTTTATATCCTGAAACATTGCTGTATTTTTTGATGACTTCTAGGAGTCTTGTGGTTGAGTCTTTGGGGTTCTCTAAGTATAAGATCATGTCGTCAGCAAAGAGGGAGAGTTTGACCTCCTCTGCTCCCATTTGGATTCCCTTTATTTCCTTGTCTTGCCTAATTGTATTGGCTAGAACTTCCAGCACTACGTTGAATAGTAAAGGTGACAGAGGACAACCTTGTCTGGTTCCAGTTCTAAGAGGAAAAGCTTTGAGTTTTACTCCATTCAGTAAAATATTGGCTGTGGGCTTGTCATAGTGAGCTTCAATCAGTTTTAGAAATGTGCCACCTATGCCTATACTCTTCAGTGTTCTAATTAGAAAAGGATGCTGGATTTTATCAAATGCTTTTTCTGCATCTATTGAGAGGATCATGTGATCTTTATTTTTGCCTCTGTTAATATGGTGGATAACGTTTATAGACTTGCATATGTTAAACCAGCCTTGCATCCCTGGGATGAAGCCTACTTGATCATGATGAATGACGTTTTTGATGATAAGCTGTAATCTATTGGCTAGGATTTTGTTGAGAATTTTTGCGCCTATATTCATGAGTGAGATTGGTCTGAAATTCTCCTTTTTGTTTGGGTCTTTTCCTGGTTTTGGTATCAGGGTGATGTTTGCTTCATAGAATGTGTTGGGGAAGATTCCTTCTTCCTCAATTTTTTGGAATAATTTCTGCAGTACAGGAATAAGCTCTTCCTTGAAGGTTTGATAGAATTCTGGAGTGAAGCCATCTGGACCAGGGCATTTTTTGGTTGGAAGATTTTTTATTGTTTCTTTGATCTCAGTGCTTGAAATTGGTCTGTTCAGGAGCTCTATTTCTTCCTGGCTGAGTCTAGGGAGAGGGTGTGATTCCAAATGTTGATCCATTTCTTTCACATTGTCAAATTTCTGGGCATAGAGTTTCTGGTAGTATTCAGAGATGATCTCTGGTATCTCTGTGGGATCAGTTGTTATTTCCCCTTTATCATTTCTGATCGAGGTTACTAGAGATTTTACTTTTCTATTCCTCGTTAGTCTGGCCAATGGTTTATCTATTTTATTTATTTTTTCAAAAAACCAACTCCTTGTTTCATTAATTTTCTGAATGATTCTTTTGTTTTCAATTTCATTGATCTCTGATTTGATTTTGGATATTTCTTTTCTTCTACTGAGTTTAGGTTTAGATTGTTCTTCTTTTTCCAATTCCATAAGATCTCTTGTGAGATTGTTGATGTGCTCTCTTTCTGTTTTTCGAATGTAGGCATCTAAAGCGATGAATTTTCCTCTCAAAACTGCTTTTGCAGTATCCCACAGGTTTTGGTAGCTTGTGTCTTCATTGTTGTTATGCTCAAGGAAGTTAATGATTTCCTGTTTTATTTCTTCCTGCACCCATCTGTTATTCAACAGAAGATTGTTTAATTTCCATGCCTTTGGGTGGGGTCGAGTGTTTTTGTTAGAGTTGAGTTCCACCTTTAGTACCTTATGGTCTGAGAAGATACAAGGTAAAATTTCAATTCTTTTGATTCTGTTGATATTTGTTTTGTGTCCCAGGATATGATCAATTTTGGAGAATGTTCCATGGGGTGATGAGAAGAATGTATATTCTTTATCTTTGGGATGGAGTGTTCTATATGCGTCTATCAAGCACAGTTGTTCTAGGGTCTCATTTAAGTCTCTTATATCCTTGTTTAATTTTTGTTTAGAGGATCTGTCCAGCTCTATAAGAGGAGTGTTAAGGTCCCCTGTAATTATGATATTATCAGATATCATATTGCTGAGACTGAGTAAGGTCTGTTTCAAGAATCTGGGAGCATTTAAATTGGGTGCATAGATATTTAGAATTGAGATGTCTTCTTGTTGTATTTTTCCCTTGACCAATATAAAGTGACCATCTTTGTCTTTTTTGACTTTAGTTGCTTTAAATCCACATGTATCTGAAAATAAGATTGCAACTCCTCTTTTCTTCTGAATTCCATTTGCCTGAAAAATTGTCTTCCAACCCTTGACTCGGAGCTTTAATTTGTCTTTTGAAGCCAGGTGTGTTTCTTGCAGACAGCAAATGGATGGCTTGTGTTTTTTAATCCAGTCAACCAATCTATGTCTCTTCAATGGGGAATTCAAGCCATTAACATTTATTGAGATAATTGATAAGTGTGGTAGTATTCTATTTTTGTGTGTGTGTGTGTTTTTTTTTTTTGCCCGGGGCTGGGTTTGAACCTGCCACCTCCGGCATATGGGACCAGCGCCCTACTCCTTGAGCCACAGGTGCTGCCCAAGTGTGGTAGTATTCTATTCGTCTTATTTTGTGAGAGTCCATTGCTTAGTTTTATCTTTTGCATCAGTGTGGAGGTTAGGTTCTGACCTTTAATTTCTGAGTTCTTACTTTGCTGCTGATCCATTGTGGTGGTCAGTGTGCAGAACAGGTTGAAGTATTTCCTGTAGAGCTGGTCTCGTTGTGGCGAATTTCCTCAATGTTTGTATATCCGTAAATGATTTGATTTCTCCATCAATTTTGAAGCTTAGCTTAGCAGGGTACAGAATTCTGGGCTGGAAATTGTTCTGTTTAAGTAGATTAAAGGTAGATGACTATTGTCTTCTTGCTTGGAAAGTTTCATTAGAGAAGTCTGCGGTCACTCTGATGGATTTGCCCCTGTAGGTCAACTGGCACTTACTCCTGGCAGCTTGCAGAATCTTTTCTTTTGTCTTGACTTTGGACAGGTTCATCACAATGTGTCTTGGAGAAGCTCGGTTAGAGTTGAGGTGACCTGGGGTCCGATATCCCTCTGAAAGCAGTGTGTCAGAATCTTTGGTGATATTTGGGAAATTTTCTTCTATAATATTCTCTAGTATGGCTTCCATTCCTCTGGGGCATTCTTCTTCCCCTTCTGGAATTCCTATAACTCGTATGTTGGAACGCTTCATAAAGTCCCATAATTCTGACAGTGAACGTTCTGCTTTCTCTCTCTTCTTTTCTGCCTCTTTTACTATCTGAATTATCTCAAGAACTTTGTCTTCTACCTCTGAAATTCTTTCTTCTGCATGGTCTAACCTGTTGCTGATACTTTCCATTGCATCTTTAAGTTCCCTGATTGACTGTTTCATTTTCTTCAGCTATGCTATATCCTTTTTATATTCTTCATATCGTTCATCTCTGATTTGATTCTGTTTTTGGATTTCCTTTTGGTTATTTTCCACTTTATTAGCAATTTCCTTCATTGTTTCCATCATTTCTTTCATTGTTTTCAACGTGTGTATTCTAAATTCCCTTTCTGTCATTCCTAACATTTCTGTATAGGTGGAATCCTCTGCAGTAGCTACCTCATGGTCCCTTGGCGGGGTTGTTCTGGACTGGTTCTTCATGTTGCCTGGAGTTTTCTGCTGATTCTTCCTCATGGGTGATTTCTTTTATCTGTTTCCTTGCCCTAATTTTCCTTTCACTTCCTCTTGCTCTTTAAGTTCTCGTGCCTGTGGAAGTTGTGGGCGGGTTTAGACGGATTGAACACACATGACCACTTGCCGGTTTTCCACTGTTTTAGTCCTCCTTTTGGGGTCCAGAAGTCTCTCACTGACTCCCTGTATCCTCTCAGGGGTGATGATAGGCAGATCCCACCAGCCAGAAATGCCTGGAGTCCTGTATCCCCAGACTCACGGTGCCCAGATGCAAGGAAGCTGTTACTTGGCTGCCATCTTGCTCCGCCTCCCACTTTTTTTTTTTTATTGTTGGGAATTCATTGAGGATATAAAGAACCAGGTTACACTGATTGCATTTGTTAGGTAAACTCCCTCTTACAACTGTGTCCCATTCCCTCTCCCTGTGCCTGCCTTCCTCCACCCCCCACTGTGTACTAGATCACCAATTGTCCTCATATTAGAATTGAGTACATTAGATTCTTGCTTCTCCATTCTTGTGATGCTTTACTAAGAATAATGTATTCTACTTCCATCCAGTTTAATAACAAAAGGTGATTAGTTATAGTATTAATAAAAGGATTATAAAATTGTAGGTGAAATAACTGTCTAGCTATCACCGAGCCCAGAGATTTTTAAACTTTTTTTTGTTCTAAGTGGAATTATTTTTTAATAGAAGTAGTGTAGGGGGATTTTGAAATTGTAAAAAATATAACAGATGAACCAGAGCTATTTTGGTAGAAACAAGGTGTGGGCATGTGGGGGTGGGGTTACTGAACGCCAGAGATTCTTGCAGAAATTCCTGGGATTTGGGATCTACAATCTATGCCTGCTGCCCCCAACCCCTGGGCTATGAACAGGTAGCAGTCCATGGCCTGTTAGGAACTAGGCCGCACAGTAGGAGGTGAGTGGTGAGCAAAACTTCATCTGTATCTACAGCCGCTCCCCACACTCACATCACTGCCTGAGCTCCGCCTCCTGTCACATCACCGCCTGAGCTCCGCCTCCTGTCACATCACCGCCTGAGCTCCGCCTCCTGTCACATTATTGGCTGCATTAGATTTCCATAGGAACCTAAACCCTGTAAACTGTACATGGGAGGGATCTTGGCTGTACACTCTTTATGGGATTCTATTGCCCTTCCCCCCAGGAAATTCTTCCCCCCAAAATTGTCTTACATGGCACCTGTTCCTGGTGCCAAAAAAGGTTGGGGACCACTGCATGCAAGCCACATATCATGAGGACTCAGAAGCTTCAATCCATCTCCCTCTCTCCTCCTATCTCAGAAGTTATCCAGCCAGGAATGACAGAGTTAAAACTGGATCTAACACTCCCAACTTCCAGTTCTGAGTATTCCTGCTAAAATAAACAAATGATTGATTTTCCCTTAGACATTTACTTTTTTCTGATTATTAGAAAACCTAAAAAAAAGCATGGGATAGGGAGTCGGGGGAGGAGGAGGGAATGAAATTCATCTAAAATCTCATCGGTCAGAAAAAAAATGTTCCCAGAATGAAATAATCTTCAATCTTAACTTTAATAATCTTGAATGCATATGGCTTCTCTCATATTGATTAAATGTATGGCTGGCCCTTAGGCCCAGTGAGTATATAAAATAAAAATGTCCTGGACCTCAGACTGCAACTATGTGCAGAAAGGTTAACTTCCTTTCTTTATTCAGATTTTTAGGGGAGAGAAATGTATGGTGGAAAAGTCTTCTGGAGATAGGTCTTTCCGAAATCTCTCCAGCTGGGTTTCACAGAATCCACACCCAGCTCTCCTTTGCCACTAATGATAGAATAATTTGGAAATATTGATAATTTTTCTAAACATTGCTTCCAAGGTGTCCAGGTATCTGGAGCTCTGGCTGTAGCAGAATGATTCTAATGAATTCTTTGAAGTTCTAGCATGCAGCCCTCTGCAAATGAAAAAGTGACAGAAAATGGGAACATTTCTTTCACCACATGTGATGAGTCGAGATAAAGAGTGGAACGGAAGTAAATGATAGAACCATTCTGGCACAGTGACTGGCTTTGCTGAGCTCACTGTGAAATAGGGAGTGCATGGGCCACCAAACTCTGGTGCATTTGGGCGAAAAGAAAGGCATCTCCCGAACAGAGCAGGAGAGGGGAAGGGAGGGGAGAGCCAGGCAGTGGGTGAGGGAGAAGATGCTTGCTCAGAAGCCATGCCCTAAACCAGGTTGCCTTGGTTCAAATCAGGGTCCATCACTCATAAGCATTAATGCCTCCATCTGTCAAAGGGGGATATTAAAAATTATACCAATCTTTTGAAAATTTAGTAAGTAAACATAGTTGATCCTCAAACAAAATGAGTTTGAACTATGCAGGTCCACCTATACGCAGCTTTTGTTCAACCAAACACTATCAAAATTATAGCATTTTGGGGAGTAAAACCCAAGTCTACAGAGGGCCGCATTAGTATGGAGAATGCAGTTTACTTGTGAGGTCCTGGATCCAGCACCCCTGCACAAGCCAAGGGTGAATGTAAACATAAACACTTAAAGCAGGGAGGGTGCACGTGTTTGATAAGTAGTGGCTATTTTGAGCATCATTTGTATCTTTGTTGCTTCCTGATTTTTCCTCTTCTATGTCTTCTGTTTCCTCATTCTGCCCTATGACTTTATGAGTATTTTACTGGATATGTTTGGAAGGAGTGTTTCGGGTCTTAGCAGGACAAGGGCTAAGAGGAATCTGGACTGAGAAGCTTGGGGCTGAGGGCAAAAGTCAGGCTTGAAGCTGACATCAGTGGAGTCTGAGGCTCGATTGACATGGGGAGAGATGTCTGTCCCGGGGTATCCCTAAAAGGCAGATCCAAGACAGGGCCTGGAGTTCCCCAAATGAAAAGAAATGGAAGCAAACAGAAACTGCTCTCGTGTCCCAAATGCTCTGTGCTGGAAGCTGTGCTCAGGGGACTGCAGCTGTGATGTCATTGGAGGCTTTCTACAAAGTAGGGTTTTAGGTGACAAAAGCAAGGCCCAGAGAAGTTACCTAACTGGTCTAGGGTCCTATTGCTGGCCATGCCGGGGCTCCAACCCAGGTCCAGTTGACTCCAGAGCTCATTTTCACACCCACTAGGCCATACTGCCCTGGAAAGGCAGGGTAAGCTGGCATTAGCAAACATCTTGAACCTTTTGACCATTGAACAAGAAGTTCAAATGGACATGAGGAATGCTCTAGGCTATGAGGTTGGATGGCAGGGTGCTTGAGAACCATATTCAGAAGGATTTAATGTATCAGTCAAGTGAAAGGAACGAATGAGAGTCTTTGATGTGGGAGAGGATGATATGACTTGCATTTTAAGATCATAACTCTAATGGCAATTGAGGAGAATGGGTTTGTTGGAACAGAGACAGGAGTTAGGGTGCCCAGTTTGCAGAAAAAAAAAAATAGTCCAGTGTAGAAAAATGGGAAGAGAAATTACACACACGTGCACACACATACACATACCCCAAGGTCAGATAATTAAATTCATGAACTCATCCTAGAGAAAGTGCTATATACCCCATTGCTGAATATCATTGTGGTTGCCTTTGAGGTATGCCCCTTGGGCAGCTATGCGCTGACACCAGCACCCAGTCTACCCTTCAAAGCAAGGGGTATGTTCTCAGATGAGTTCATGAACTTAAGTGTCAGACCTTGTATGACAACAGCTCTGATGCCATTCTAAAAAAAAGAGAGTTCCAAAATTGCTTTGAAGGGTGCACTAGGCCCTGGTGTTGGGGCACGGATTCCCAATGGGAGTGAGCGCCTCCAAGGTGACCATCGTGCTATTCAGCAAGGAGACATGTAGCACTTTGTCTGAGATGAGGTCACAGACTTAACTGTCGGACCTCGTGTGTGTAAATGTACATTTATATAATTAAATACCTAAGGCGTAAATATATCCATAAGGATAACAATGAAGAATGCAATATTTGGAATCTGTCAATCTAATCTTTTAATCTCATTTCTGTGCTATGTGAACTGTTTAACCTGGGGCATTCAACTTCTGCCTCACTATCTCACTTACAACCAGTTAGGACAGTTGCCCACCACATAGTTAGCGCTACCTACTTTATTACTATCATAGTCACTATTAATATTCCTCACTGCCTTGGTTCTTCCTGTCAACCAGAGAACAAAAGCCGACAGAGAATCAGAATGAATGGATTTTGGAAAATTTCATTCTGACTCATTGCAACAATTAAAATTTTTCAAAAATTACATGTCTAATACTTCCTGCAGGCCAGTAGGATAGAGAATCCTCCATGCCTCAGAGCATGGTGTTCCCCACAAATGACACTTTTTTGTTCCTTAGTGAAGGAATAAAATGCAGTGTAGTAAACAAGCCAAGGGTGGGAAATGATGAACTGTGGTTCCCATGTTACTGCCACTGTGGCTCTGGCTCAGGTGCGTCTCCTGGGTGGTCAGCACCAGTTTTTCACAGCCCAAGTTTCTCCGACTCCACTCACGGCCAACTAATATTACAAGGTACTTCAGACTTTCTCTAAGTGTACTAGCTCTTGTAACCTTGGGGGGAACTATATCTTATACTGAAAAATATGTTTTTTTGCAGAGTTGGGTTAAGAAATAATTTTTACCAAAGTCGCCCAGAAGATTTCTGTTAGGAACTCAGATCCCAGCAGCTCTAACTCCAATGGATTTGGAGATCAGGGAGGCTCTCTACAGAGCTGTTGCCCAGGGAAGAAGACTAGTAAGTGTCTTAGTTCAGGCGCTAAAACAAAATACCTTAGACTGGGTAGTTTATAAACAACAGAAATTTGTTACCACTCTGGAGGCTGAGAAATCACAGTTCCAGGCACCAGCAGATTTGGTATCTGGTCAAGGCCTGTTCGTCACAGGTCTCCTAGGAAAGAAGGGGCAAGCAGGCTTCCTCAGCCTCTTTCATAAGGGCACTAATCCTATTCTGGTGGGCTCAGCCCTCCTGATCTCATTGACTCCCAAAGGCTCTGCCTTTTAGTACCAACATGTTGGGGATTCGATTTCATGGATTTTGGAGGGACACAAACATTCAGATCACAGCAGAAGGCTTGGCACCTTTCTTCCCCCAAAACAGGATGGCGTGGGTTATTTTTACAGCCTCTCACAGTCGGGTACATGAGATCCAAATTCAGAGCCTTCCTGTAGTGCTCTAGTTTTCAAATTTACTCCTTATGTCTTTTTGTTCTTTTTCTGCCTTTATTGATTCGTGGAGAGTGAGTGCTCTGGCCACTTCCCATAGGCGTACTTTGAAGCTAGATCACCAACCTCTGGAAGAGACCCCAGTGTCGCTAAGCTCTGGAGGAGTTCTGTTAGCGAAGCTTGTTTTATGCCACATCATACATGGGCTGGAGCCTACAGGTGTAGTCTTTGTTTCGTCACTTCACATCACATAGATGTTTGATCCACCAGAATGGATAGGAACGATGATTCTGGAGAAATGGATCCAGTCTGCAGCACGGGCCTCCAACTCCTAAGGTTGCAAGTTCACTTAGAAGTGCGTATATAAAATAATTGTCCCCAGCGATGTGAGCAGGCTCTTTACGCACTCCTCTATTAATAGCTTCTGTCCCCAGGGATCGCTCAAGCATCCCAATTCAGTTGACAACTGTAAATTGCAATAAATATGGCATCAAATCAGTGAGTGGCCCAGTGCCAAAAGATACCACCCTTTTTGCAATGGAGCAAATCTGTCCTGAGTGTGAGAGTGATGCCGGCAGGAAGCACTGGAGCTCCACGCAGAATTGTCTAAAACTTGAACTAGTTTCTGGGGAGAGAAAAAATTTACTTTGGAAGATGCCAGTGGGGAGACATGCCTTGGGCTTCATGGTCAATGATCACATGAGTGAGAAAAATGGATCTTCTAGTTCCGTTTGATCTCATTTAATTATCAAAGTTACTGGGTTCTTTGGCTGTCTTGGTTCTTAAGCTAAACAGCCTTACCATTTTCTTAAAAACCACAGTCATTAAAACCCACCCATTCACCAACATTGTGCAGTTGTCTAAAACTAGTTCAAGTGCTTCCTGCCGACCATCACTCTCACACTCGGGACATTGTGCAACTCAGTGTCATCTGCCTCTAATGTTCACACACACACACACACGCGCGCACAGATACCCAAGCATGCACATGTGTGCGTATATAATTATACACATGCACAGTATAATTATACTCACCTTTGTGCACACACAAGTATACACACAAGCACATGTGCAGATATACAGCTGTGTACATGTGTGTACACACAAGCATGCCCATATGCACATGTACACACAGATATACAATGATGTGTGTGTGCGCACACAGGTATACACAAACATGCACACATGTAGAGCCATGCATCTGTGTGCACACACACAAGCACCACACATGCACATATTCATGCACACACTCCAGTGACAGCACTCACTCCAAAGCTTCAGTGC
Source organism: Nycticebus coucang (assembly GCF_027406575.1). Classification (NCBI taxonomy): domain Eukaryota; kingdom Metazoa; phylum Chordata; class Mammalia; order Primates; family Lorisidae; genus Nycticebus; species Nycticebus coucang. The sequence goes on from NC_069799.1 coordinate 58,685,237, forward strand.
TGCTTTTGGTGGGAGATGGAGGGGCTACATGGGTATTGCTCTCCTGACCTGAGCAATCCACTTCACCAGCACATACAGAGAAACGGGGCAGAGCTGAGTCACCAAAGGTTGCTGCAGGAAACCTCATGAGAGAGAAGCAAGGAGCCCTGTGGAGCAGACAGAATTCTTCCAGTGGGCCGGGACCACGCCCACCTCTGTCCCCCAGTTTTGTGTGTGCAGGCTGGAGGGGTAGGCATTCTTTCAGTGCTGGGCCTCTCTGAGTAACCCTGAACTCAGGCTGCTCCCCATGTGCGAGGAGATGGCAGCCTTTGTGTTCACACAGAGGGGAGAGTTGGAAGGTAGGACAGCCTCACATTAGCTTCCATTCTAATTACCGCTTCCCTCTCTTCTGCAATCGGTCCCTCGGGGAGCCTCATTAACATAGTTCCAGTGCCTCGAGTATACACTCAGGCTTCTGCACAGGCCTTGTCTTACACACTTCCACATGCCCGTCCTCTGCACCAAGCCCCTAAGGTCTGCAGGGGCGGCCAAATGCCATGTTGCCCTCCATTGGGGTCAACCAAGGGGGGATCAAAGGGAAACAGATTTTCATTCTGTTGAGCTAGACTGTCAGATCAGAAGCTCTGAGCTGTCAGGAATTGCTCACCTGAACTGCTCCTTCCAGAAGCTTCTTATGAGCAGGGGCTTTGTTTATGTGCTCCGCTAAATTTCATTACTCCCGCCCTGGTCTATCTAGCAAGGGACTCCACCCTCCTGTCCCATTATAATTTGTCAATGGAAGTTACTAAAGTTGCCACCTTTTCAAAAGCATTTCCTTCCCATCTAGAACTTCTTTCCCAAATACATTCACTAGGTGGCAGTGAACAGTGAGGGAAAGAGGGCTGCTTTTGAAAAGAAACTCAAAGCAAGTGGAGTTAAACATTCAAGGACATCTAATCATGAATTTTCGAAAGCCTTAGGAGCCAGGACTCTGACACACATAACTAATCGAAGACAAAGTGGAGCTGTAAGTGCAACACCTGATCTCGATTCAATGATGAAATGCCGAGATTTAGGACCAAACCTGCTCTTAGCTCTCTTAATTGTATTCATAAAATGGTCAAAATCATAGATACTTGTTTATTGCCTAGAAACGTATTTCCTTTAGAGAAATTAGTCATCCAAAGCAGACTTTCATTCCGTCAAAGTCTCTATTGCAACTCAATGTCGTCACTGCCTTCATGTCCACACACACATACACCTGCCTATGCATGTGTGCACACACGAGTATCACACATGCACGTGGACAGATGTCCAGCCATACACATGCACACATGCACACACATGTATGTAGAGGCATGGCCATGCACGTGTGCACACACAAGTATATACATGCACGCACATGCTCAGATGCCCAGCCATGCGTGTGTACACACACAAAAGCATGTACATGCACACACGTACATGCAGATGTGTGGCCATACATATATGCAAGCACATGTATACCCATGCGTACAGATACCCAGCCATGCACACGTGTATACACAGGTACATACATGCACACACATGCATGCAGATGTATGGCCGTGCACATGTGCACACACATACATGAATATACATGCACACAGGTGCAGGGCCATGCATGTTTGCACACACATATATACATGCACACAGATGCCCAGCCATGAACATGTGCACACAAACATGTACGATGCAGCCGTGCGTACACACACTCCCGTGGCAGTAGCACCCTCTGGGTGTGAGTGTGTGCATAGTGTGTGCTCTCTTCAGAAGGCAGAAGAACCTCATGATTACATCAAGGATTTATGTTATTATTCTTGGATTAATTTCTCCCTGGAACGCTCATCTCCATTGTCAACCAAGAGAGACTAGCTAACTATTAACTAACTACTAGCTAACTACTAGCTAACTAACTACTCCATTTTCATCCTATAAGACCCAATGCAACAGCTTTTCCAGCAGGCAAAGCCTGAGATCTTGTATTGGTTCTGCTTTGGGAAGACTCTAAAACTTCAAATTTATTAAAGGGCACTAAACTCCTAGCACCTACCCTTCTAATTAGCTTATTTGTATGTTGACTGTATTTTTAACCTAAATGCACTTTGTTCAGAGGGGAAGAAAACAATTATTTTTTTTATAGGCAGTTTCAGGAGCGGCTGAGCCCTGCATGCAGCCTGAGAGCCTGTCCTCAATGGAGTCAGGAAGGCAGATGCTGTTGTTTCATGGCCCTACCCTGGCCTTGAAGAGATTCAGGGAACTCTGTTTCTAGTCAAATGTTCTTAGATATAGAAGCATCCTGGAGTCAATCTTATCACTACCCTGACCCTGACCCTCCCCTCCAGGTCTCTCCACTGGTCTTCACCCCATTCCTGGCTCTTTCTCTCTACCCAGGTCTCTGCTGTTCCCTAGGTCTGAGCCCCATCCTTTTTTTTTTTTTTTTTTTTTTTTGAGACAGAGTCTCCCATTGTCACCCTCAGTAGAGTGCCATGGCATCATCATAGCTCATAGCAACATCAAACTCTTAGGCTCAAGTGACCCTCCTGCCTCAGCCTCCAAGTAGCTGGGATTAAAGGCACCTGCCACAACATCCAGCCAATTTTTCTATTTTTAGTAGAGATGGGGTTTTGCTCTTGCTCAGGCTGGTCTTGACCTCCTGAGCTCATGACCTCTGAGTTCCCTCTTGATAACCAGTCAACCCTGTGTAGTCCTGCTTTGCTCTTACCAGATCCTCCAAGGTCTAAAGTCCTACTTTTGTGTCCCAGCCTGGTCCTGGGATCCTCCCATTTGGTTATAGGCTCCATCCTCTAATGCCCACTCCATGCCTCTGAATCGCTGGATGTTGGTAACCTCTAAGTCCCCGCATGATAGTGTCCCCCACTAAGACGTTTGCACACCACGTGATTCCATGATGGCACCCTTCCAGAACGACCATCACTAAAGGCTCCAGCTTTGTCTGATGTCTGCACCCAGCAAACACTGCAGCAGGGGCCTCCAAGTGTTCAACTCTGAGCTGGGTACTGGAGACACCGTGGAAGGATGACATGGTCTCCGTCATCAGAGTTTACAGATACTGCCAGATTTGTGTTTGGCCCTGGCCATCCTCCTAAGGCCAGCGACAGAGTCAGTTCTAAGCCCAGCCCGACTGGGCCATGCACGCTGTGCCTGAGGACACCAAAGTGTCCAGCAAAACTCTCCACAGCTGACCAGAGGCAGGTCAGTGCTGCTTTTATCCTGGATGAGACAGAACTTGAGTGCCGAGTAGTTACCTAGTCGCTGTCTTCGGAGGTCTGCAGGGTCAGGTTCTGTGCCCAGCTTGGGTGGGAAACCCTGAGCCCCCCAAGCTCTGCCTGGTTAACTTGCAGAGAGAATGATTTATGTGTCAGGGGTATGACATGGCCTTGTATTAGCCTCAATAATGTAAGTGAGAGAGAGGCCCTGAGGTGGGGGTCATGTAGTGGACACTGTACTTTCCAGAATAGCCATGCTTGTTCTACTGTGTTAATTATCTTGAAAGTGAACAGTCTGGATTGTTAAGGACATTGGCGATTCCAGTTGGGTCCTAAAAGTGTATATAATTGATATTACTAATGGGCTGGCTGGAGAGCAAATAAGGAAAGGCTAAGCTTCTCCCCGGTTCTCTCCCTAAAGTGAAGCAGACATAGAAAAATACCCTAGTAAGAAAACTAAGATTGGAAATAGCACTTGAGGAAGAAATCCTCTTAAAAAAAATCTTTATGTGCACAGCGCATTGTTTTTATCCATCTGTTTTCTCCAAAGTTGAGTTATGGTAGAGCACTGGGCTCATTCGGGTTTTTGTAAATGCTGTGTGAGAAATATCCTTAGTACTATATACATGCGTGCACACACACACACCCACGGACACACTGATCGCTTTTTAATGTGTTTTTAAAGATAAAATATCTTACTTAAAAAATTAAGTAAATTCTGTGGAGGGCGAGGAGTTCCCTTTTAAGATGACATTTAGGAATCTGGAACATTCTTTTCTTCCTTTCCTTGAATCTTGCTCATGCTTAACTGTTACAATAGATTTGGTGTCCCTCTGTTTTGCTGGTCTCTGCTGTCAGGCTGTAGGCTGGAGAGTAGGTAGCGGGTGAAATGTGAATTTGGGCAGTTAAGTGGAGTGCTTCTCTTGAATGAAACCTAAAGCACAGGGATTTAAACCAATGACTAAAGGGTTCAGTGCCAAGTTCGGAACCCATGCTGAGCAGTGTACTTAACACAGAACCTGAAGGTGGAGATAAACAGGATAGAACATGTCTCAGTGTGAATGAACTCTTTCTCTCTGGCAAGTGACAAGGACTTTAACGCAGAACTGGGGTGATGCCTCCTAATTCTCACCTCAACCCCCTCCTCCTCAACCTGGGTCTATATTTCCTGCCCTGGCCTCGCTTGGGTCCCTGCAAATTGGTGCCTTTGTGATGTGACATCTGCTAGCATGCTGGCTGCAGGCTCTGGCTCCCGGCTGTGCGGTGGGCATTTATCACAGGGGTTCCACCCTGGCTATGCAAAACTCATTATGCTGTAATGATCTTACTACTTCTCCCGTTCCCAAGTCCTAGCTCTCAGGCCTCAGTGGTGCAGAGTGGTAAGAGGCTGCACACCACTGGGTCATGCCTGCTGTCTGGGTGACAGGCTCACAGCCCTGCCATCCAGCCTGAGGCAGCCTCAACGGTGCCTCTCTCTCCTAGAGAACATCGCCCTTGCTCCGTCGGGATAGAGCAAGATTTATTTTACTTTTGTGAAATAACCTCTGTGGCATATACCAAGCGATCAGGAACTCACTGGCCGCCCATGAGGTTTAATTCACAGTTTGATAAAGACATGGAGGAAACAAAACAATGTCTGGAAACTACCTGGACACCTAGACTGAGTGTCTCTGCCCGGTGGCACTGGGCCAGTCCATCCGATAAACGCACACCGCTGGTGATGACATCTCTCTGGGGGCCAGGGAGGTATTTTCCCACAAGAGAACATTTTCCAGTAAAAGTATAGCCCAGTTTCCTTTAATGCTTGAAAGGGTGGACTTCATTTGATCACAGTAAATAAGGCGTTTTGAGGCCAAGACCCTAATGAGATAATCACTGTAAAAGCTGCCACCCAAACCGACATGTTCGAAAATTTCCTGAAAATGTAGAGCGGGCTGGGGCTGGCCCTGTTCCCAGAGCGCTGGGGGAGAGGCAGGGAGAGGGGCTTTGCTTTCCCCAGAGCCGGTGTCCCCTCTGGGAACGTGCAGGTACGTGACTCCGTGCGGTTTGCAGGCTGGTTGGCTGCTGCAGCTGGGGAAACAGGGATAATGAGTGGGCAGTTGGCCAACGGCAGTCACACTGACTCTCTTCTCTACCCCGTGGAAACAGCCGGGGCCAAGAGCCTGCAGGAAAGCAGGTAAAGTCAGAGGCAAGCGCTGTGAGGGACATCAGCTGGGAGAGTGAGTGGACTGGGAGCGCTGGGGACATTCCAAGGGAGAGGACGGTGGTGATGAGAACCCTGGCTCCCTCATCAGTGAGAACTCAGTGTCCAGGCGTGTCCCAACACCCTGCAGCCTGCAGGGCACTTGTCTTTGTACTTTCCACTGCAAGACAGTGTTGGTGTTTGCCACTGGGGGCAGCAGAGAGTAGTGACCAGTGCCCAGCCCGCAGCCACAGCTCCAGTCCCTCCCTGTCCCTGACCCTCCGTGGACTGGCTGTATGAGCCTGGACAGTGATGTCCCCTTAGGTGCTTCCATTCCCAGATGAGAAAACTGGCTGTCTTAGCCCATACCCCAGACGCCGACCCTGAACCATGGATGTACGTGGAAGTGACCTGAGGAAATGTTCCTGGAGAAACCAGGCCCCAGTGGTGTGAGCTGGATAAACAGGGAAGGAGCCGAGTCTGGCTGAGGGGAGAGCTCAGGCAGGTCCCAGAGCCCCAGGAAGCCCTGGGGCGCAAACTGCATCTCGGATTTTGTACCCTTCTTCAGGGAAGGGACCCAGGCTTCCTTCCCCTCTGGACATCTAAGTCGCGACCAGGGTGCTGGGGGTAGACTTAAGCTCCCATGCATGTTGGGGCTCTGTCACTTTGAACAAAACATTCCCAGGAGCCTGTGGACAGTCCTCTGAGAAGGACTGTGTTGGAGTATCAGCAGCAAAGACACAGGAGCTGGGGGACAGGCACGCAGCTGGGGAGACTGGAGTGGGCCCCAGCAGAGGCGTTTGCGGGATAATCTCAGCACCTACATTTCAGTGTGGACATCAGGACTCAGCGAGCAAGTGTGTACCCACAGAGTGGTTGCCCGGGATGGTCCACATAGTACATTTTCAGAACACGACTTCCAGATGTGCTCAGTGACTGTCACACTCCTTGTCTCAGCCTCTTCCCCAGCATGCTGGGAACAGCACAGCATGTCCTGTGTTTCCACTGTGAAGCACACTGGTCTCAGTGGCAGTGTTGAAAGTGACTGTCTCACTTGCAGGGTTGCTCCAACGAGGGACAAGTGACACAAGGCCAGGAGGAATGGGGATCTGTTGGTGTCAGGGTGAGCCTCCAGGAGGGCCACATGGGCTGGAACGGTGGAACAAGCACAGGAGAGGAAGGTTAAGCCAGCCCGCAGGCACAGTCCACTGAGTGGGGAGGACTCAGAGGGTCCCGCTCACAGTGCACGGTTGAGACCACCTCACCGCAGATGGCAGCTCCATCAGCAGGACTCTCACTGTCTGAATACCACGTCCCAGGAGTATCTCCATCAGCTCGAGGCTTCTAGGTCCCTCTGGAGTCCAGGTGCAGCTCCTGCCACTGCCCACAGTGGCACCGGAAACCTGGAGATGATATTCAAGGGAGACACCCACACATGAGCAGGAGGGGTTGAAGGGTCTGGGGGTGTCCAGCCAGGCAGGGAAAGTCTGGGCAGTCAGGATGACTGTCCTCAGATATCTGAGAACTGTCGCAGGAGCAAAGGTGTGTGGCTAATAAGGGGAAGGCTGTGGAGAAGGGAATTGAGTGGATGACCTTCTTGAAATTTCCTTCCACCAGAGGTCCCAAAGGCCGCCTAAATTCCCAGAGGGCTGGTAGGATGGGGCCATCCCCAGCATCTGGGCACAGGTACAGGTACTGACACCCAAAGGTGCAACAGAAACCCCTTCCTGCCGCTAGAAGCCAAGAGCCGTGGTGCTGATGGGGTCAGCAAGGAGCAGATGCTGGTAGGTGGGCAGGCAGATGAGTAGAGAGGTACATGGGTAGTGGACAGATGGATAGACAGACAGATGGATGTAGGACATAGGGTATAATAGAAATAAATGCAAAAAGGTCTATTTTTTGCAGACACTTGGGGGACAGGCACACAGATGGGGGTACTCTAAAAGTCTATTATAACTAGTCTTGCTCTACGGAGACACGTGAATAAGGGCTCAGCTCTGGGTCACATAGGTTTAGGGCTGATCACAGCTCCTTTCCTGGAGGCCAGGGAGATGGCTGGAGCCCTAGGCCAGAAGCCCCGTGTAATGGAAGCAGGTGGCCTCAGCCTCCTGCACGTGGTTTGCACAGACTTTAATTCTCCTTTTCAATTGTCTCAGCCAAATCTCCTCATGAGGGCCCCATTTTCTCCCCCTTTCTCACAAATAAGGACATTATTGTAGTAAAGGCCAAATAAAATTAGCATCCTAGATAGCCAAGGAGTCTCTGATAGCTGGTGCTGCCTTTCAGATACCAAGGTGACTTTATAGACGTAGGGAACCCCACACCTGTGCTTATAAATGGCACACAGTCCCCAGTAGTCATTTGCTTTATAGAACCCAGTAGAAGCCACCACAGCTGGAGCCTTCAAAGGCCAGCCTCTGGGAGGGTCTGTTTCTTCCTCTCCTGTTTTAACGAGGTGTCTTCTGAGTCAGGGCTTAGGACACCATCTGAAATAGATTTTCACACTTAATTTGTATTTCTCTCGGAGGTAAACTGAGGCAGGTATGCCAGGGCTGGTGTTTTAGTCCTTTAACTCGGGAGGCCTGGTTTCCATGGTTTTCACACTGGTTCTACTGGGAACCAGAGCACTAATGAAGTCATTTCATCTGTCGGAGTCGAAGTGCTCAGCCACGCACAGGAGAGCTGTGACTCTGACGTGAGTAGTGCGGAAACGCTTGGGGAAACCACCAACGATAACGATAGCTAACATTCGCCTACCACTGATGTGCCAGGGAGGAGGTGACGTCCCTTACCTACATAATCTCATTTTCATCCTCATTCTGCACTTCCCCTACGTCAGAACCTGTGCTCACACACACCAAACAACATGCCTACTCCCCACAAGTGTGGCCAGCTGGGCCCACGTTGCCTTGAACTTTTTCAGTGTTAGCACTAAAATTTCCAAGTTCCAGAAACTTTGCCTCAATTCTAGGCAAACCAGCATAGTTAGTGATCAATATACCCACGCATACACATATCTATCTAGCACAGGTGCCATGTAATACCAGAATTCTGGAGCTGGGGAGAACCTCAGAGACTCACCCAAGAACTCAGGAAGCCGAGCTCAAGGGCAGTGAAATCATTGATCCAGTTCCCTTTGTTAGTGACAAATGCAGAGCTACAGATGTCCTGGAGTTGGGCAGAAAAACAAGAATGAGTCCATGCAGTGGTGATCACTCATCACTGTCAAAGAACCACCCATTATATATACAAGTGAACTCTCATGGAGGATGATGCATAGAATACGTTCAAGATCGGCTTTCTTTGAGATGTTAAACCATACCCTGGTTAGGGAGAGCCACAAATGTTGCCCAAAAAATAACTCGAAAGGGGAGATAAATCCCTTCAATCAATGTTAGCAACAGCCACCTCCATTTAAGCCGAAGATGAGGCCAGTATGAGAAAATGCTTCCTAACCAAACTGGATCATCCCAAATTCTATTAGTGGAAAATAACACTATTTCCCACTTATTGGGAGTAAGATAAAAATCATTAAAAATAAACTGTGAATAATTTTTAAATATTTTTTTTCTTTCTTTGACAGATATTTGTACTCTGTCCCCCTGGGATGCTGTGGTGTTGTGGCTCACAGCAATCTCAAACTCCTGCGCTTAAGCAATCCTCTTACCTCAGCCTCCCAAGTAGCTGGGACTAGAGGCACCTGCCACAACGCCTGGCTAGTTTTCTCTATTTTTAGTAGAGAGAGGGTCTCACTCTTGCTCAGGTTGGTCTGAGCTTAAGCAAGCCTTGGCCTAAATAAATTTTTTTCTAACATTTGTTTAGAAGATATGATTATGTGGTCAAATTTTTTTATGTTGATAAACTGATGTTCACATCTATAAATTTGAGACTCAGCTGAATTATCAAAACTGATCACATGTTCAGTTTACTAAAGGCAGGGAAGTAAGCTGTATATTTGAAACATTTTTTTCTTACTAGCGTGGAAACCACAGTGAGCTAAAACCAGAGTTTAGCCTTTAGTTAAAGATAATTAAATTAATCAGCCTCTCCCATTCCCCAGTCTACCTAATTAGTTTTGCTTCCTTGGAGATAAATAGAAAAGCATAGTACTTTCATTTATTTTATACTTAGATTAAATGTGTACATTTAGTAAGGAAATAAACTTGTAGAGTGGAAGTATATACCTTTAAATATGATGGAGGGCTCTTGAAAGACCGACATATAAACTACTTGGTTGGCAATCATGTTGAAGTAGAGGCAGAGGATTTTGCAAAAAAGGGGAAAATTGGCTACAGTGCTAATCAAAATGCCAGGGCCTATGTACGCCTGCTGCAGTCCAAAAAAGTGCAGACTCTCAAAGCTGTGAAATGAATTGGGAATTCATCCCGCTGAAATGAACAGTTAATGCAAATCCCTCCAAGTTCATGAATTACATCTGCGACCCGGCAGATGGTCCATCCCCAACATTGTGACTCCACCAATTTCACAGAGAGGAGGTTTTCGCAGGAGAGTGAGCCCAAATGAATAGATGGGGAGATAGCTCCCACAGTTGGCTCTCTGCTCTGCAGGCTGAGCTCCTGCTGGTGTCTCACGGTGCCCAACGTGTGGGGCAGTCTGTGTGGCCGGCAAACCCGTGGGCTTGAGAGTCAAAGGCAAGCCGCCTGAATGTGAGCTTCATGGACCTGTCTCAAAATGGCTTTCTGCTGAGACAGCGTCCTCCCTGCAAAGCCTCAGAGTGTCATGCAGCAGGGGTTGTCCAGTGACACTACCAAGATTGCTGATAGGAGAAAAAAACAAACATAACTTTAAAAAAAAAAAATTTTTTTTTTCGAGATGGAGTCTCACTTTGTCTCCCTCTGTAGAGTGCTGTGATGCCATAGCTCACAGCAACCTCAAACTCTTGGGCTTAAGCAATTTTTGCCTCAGCCTCCCAAGTAGCTGGAACTACAAGCCCCTGCCACAGTGCCTGGCTATTTTTAGAGATGGGGTCTTACTCTTGCTCAGGCTGGTCTGCAACCTGTGAACTCAGGCAATCCACCTGCCTTGGCCTCCCAGAGTGCTAGGATTACAGGTGTGAGCCACTGTGCTGACATGTGGCACCCCGTCACTGCGCGGAACAGCCAAGACAGGGATTGATTGAAGGTACAAGCCTGCAATAGGTGCAGAGAGAGCCCTGAGTAACCTTTGGCCTTTTATTGAAATAGTATACGATAGGTGTGAGGGGCCCACGTCCTGGAACTATATGCTTCATGACAGCTACGTGCTCCTTCCCCACAGGCTCAACTCCCACCCTGTTGCACCACAAATGTCCAAGGTTCATCACCTGCTTGCTAACAAGCTACCGATCTTATCTCATTAAGGCATGCAGTTGCTTGAGGGCTCGTCTCTGGGCTGCAAAACTTCTCCACGCAGGCTAGGAGATTGTCCCCCAGTGACGCTCCTACAAGCCTGGGGCTCAGTCTCCTACACACCCGGCCCTAAAAAAAAACAGCTTCTAAAGGCTACCATTTTGTGTAGCACTTATTAAAACCCAAATAACACTCTAGGTTCTTTAGGTACAATATCCGATGTAAACCACACAACACCACCACGTGAGCTGGGCATTCATTTACATTGGCCTTTTCCAATGACAAAACAGACTAAAGGGGGATAATCCACACAAGGTCACACAGTAAACAGGAGTTAGGAGTCAGCACTTCCCTTCATGTCCAACAGCCACGCAGCAAACCACGGTTCCATGATGGCATAAGGTGACCAACCATGCAGGAGCATTTCCAGAGCATGCCACCAGCGCTTCCTGATTTTCAAAGGATGGTTGAGAGACTCCCTTCATAAAACTTACGGTAGTTTGGTCTAGCTTTTTGTAAGGAGCTATTTCAAAATACCCGGCATTTTGTTTTTATCCACATATCCACAATTGTCAGAAGACGGTTGCCATTGAAAAGATAGTTTGTTATTGCAGTTACCAAGAGAAGAGGGCACACTGCACCATGCAGGGGCTACATGGAGAAGTACCAGGGTCTGCCAGGAGGCAGAGAGAGGAGAAAGGGTGAAAAAGAGCCTTTACTGGGGTTTTCATGATCAGGAACAATCCAGGCAGGAGAAACAACAGAACAGGCCTAGGGTTGGATAGTTTAAATCATTTCAGGGGGCTCTAAGATATGGGGGCGGGGATGGTGGTTCTAGCTGTCTGCTGTGTGGCCCTGGGACCATTTAGGCAGGAGGATGTTGTCCCAGGCGGTGGGAGTGTGACGAGGGAGGGGAGGCGTGCTGAGCTGGTTGTATGTGGGAAGTGCGCTCACAGGCAAGTCCTTTGCCATCTCTAGGAATTAGCCAGCCCTGGGAGGGGTGGTTTTTCATTTTCTTTTATTTTTTTATATATTTTATTTTATTTTATTAGTAAATCATAGCTGTGTACATTAATGCGATCATGGGGCACCATACACCATAGACCATTTGACATATCTTCATCACATTGGTTAACATAGCCTTCCTGGCATTTTCTTAGTTATTGTATTAAGAGATTTATATTCTACATTTACTAAGTTTCGCATGTACCCTTGTAAGATGCACCGTAGGTATAATCCCACCAATCACCCTCCCTCCGCCCATCCCCCCTCCCTCCCCTCCCTCTTCCCTTCCCCCTATTCTTAGGTTATAACTGGGTTATACCTTTCATATGAAAGCCATAAATTAGTTTCATAGTAGGGCTGAGTATATTGGATACTTTTTCTTCCATTCTTGAGATACTTTACTAAGAAGAATATGTTCCAGCTCCATCCATGTAAACATGCAAGAGGTAAGGTCTCCATCTGAGGGGTGGTTTTTCCTCCAGTCATCAAGACATATAAAACATAGAAAATTGAAAATCCAATTAATACCAGCAGGTACATAAAAAGCCCTCTGTGCGTATGCCTTCACTCTCCCCCAAGATGACATAGGCAGCAATCACAGCTGTGAACATTTTATGGGACAATTCTACCATTTCTGGAGCCCACCACATATGGACAGCTTACAAGTCTTAGAGGGCTAAGAAGTATGCGCGTTTCCCGTTTCCACTGGGTGTAACTTCTCATAAATGAGTCTTTAGTCACCCCAGGGCTTGATTCATGGCATTGTTTCTTTAAAAATAAGATCATCTGCTTTTTTAACAACCTGAGTTGTAATTGGGCAAAGATGGGAGAAAGGGGTCTAGCAAAGTTATCGATGTCATTATATGTTTTTTACAGTATGACGGTCTTTCCAAGATTTCTTGACTGTCTTCTGCTTTCCTGTCCATATATGAGAGAGTTGCAGCTAAAAGAACCACCTGCTCAAAGTATCTGCTCATCCACTGGTGGGCACTCAGCGGTCACCTGGGGAATTAGAGATGTTGTCCAAGGGCTCTGTCAAGTTCAAAACTTAGCTCTGCCGTAGGCGTGTCCCCAGTAGGACTCCACGCTGGAGGAGCTGCCTTTGTCTGCCTTCCCCTACCCTCCCCTATCTGGAGGCTTTCCCTTTACCCAAAGGTGCAAACCCCAATGGAGACAACAAGAACCCTTCAACCTCCACCTTGCCTCCCTCTCTCCCCTCCCTCCCCTTCTCCTTGAGTGGTAGCCCAGAGCAGGCCCTCTGTGGCACGACGGCCGGGTTCCTCTCTGGCTCCCGTACCTTACCAGCTCATGACCACAGCCAATTACCTCGCCTTCAGGTTTGCTTTTGTTTCCTTCAGTCTCTAGAATGCAGTGATAATAATAGAACCCACACCACAGGGTTGGCGAGAGGATTACAAAACTATGCCAAGGATGGGGTAAGGCCCAACTGTCAGCTGTCATTGAAATGATCAGTAGAACAGCCTTTTTCCAAGTGTACTTGTAGTCCACCTGCACCGAAATCACCCAAGGTGCTTGTAACAAGGGCCCTACAGAATCAAATCTTGAGGGAGGGTTCCAGAATTCTGTACCCCAGCTGGTCCTCAGCCTTCTGAAGTATGAGAACCCTACCTTAGAATTTAGGGTTGCATCCAATTTAGTGATTGGGGAGAGATCTTGGCTGGTAGACAAATTTAACTTCAAATCTCACCTCTACACTAAATCTGCATGGTATGCAAAAAGTTCCCGATTTGATTTCTGGGAATCTTTGTTTTGGTCAGTTGTTCAGCATCTATTTATCAGTGTGTGCTGTGTATAAGGCATGCTGCTCGGTGCTGGGAATATACTAGCAAATAACCTTGAGAAAGCTGGTTGGGTCTTGGTCAGACCTATACAGGGTACTACTGGTCATTGACAATCAACCTCAGCCCTATTATGATTCCCTATCATGGCCATTAATTAAATGCCATGGGAGAGAAAATTTGTAGACTCGGTTTAGGGGCTACAAAGTCATTCTCTTCACATTTTAGCAAGGCTGGTACAGACCGGTCACTAACACAAATGCATTTGATTTTCAGATGCCGCCTTCTCCCCCAGCTTCAGTACTAAGGCTTTAGCTCCACTTCCCTGCAGCTTGGATTGCAGTGAAACAGCAGAGCTGTGGGTAATTGGTTGCACTGTCTGCCCTAAGGGACAGCATAGCATCCAGGAAAGAGCATTAAGCAATTCCCTGACGCCTCCCTCACTTTAGGCTACTCTCGGGAAAGAAAGGTTACATGCTACTGTCAATGTTGGTTATCAACAGATACTGCAAATCTGTTGCAGAATCCAAAAATGATATATTAATGAAAATATCCTGGCTCGATGCCTGTAGCTCAGCAGCTAGGGTGCTGGCCACATACACCAGGGCTGGCAGGTTGGAACCTGGCCTGAGCCTGCCAAACAGCAATGACAACTACAACAAGAAAATAACCCCGCGTTGTGGTGGGCACCTATAGTCCCAGCTACTTGGGAGGCTGAGGCAAGAGAATCACTTAAGCCCAAGAATTTGAGGTTGCTGTGAGCTGTGATGCCACAGCACTCTACTGAGGGTGACATAGTGAGACTGTGTCTCAACAACAAAAAGAAAAAGAAAAGTGTATTTTTCACAATGAATAGAAAATCTTTGATAGTTGGGACCAGGTGTAGTGGCTCACTCCTATAATCCTTGTACTCTGGGAGGCTGAAGGAAGATGATCCCTGCGTTCAGGAGTTCAAGACCAGCCTGAGCAAGAGTGAGACCCTATCTCTACTAAAAGAAGAAGAAAAAAATAGCTAGGCATCGTGGCAGACACCTGTAGTCCCAGCTTCTCAGGAAGTTGAGGCAGGCACTTGAGCTCAGGAGTTTGAGGTTGCTGTGAGCTAAGCTGACACCATGGCACTGTAGCCTGGGCAACAGAGTGAGACTCTTACCTAAAAAAAAAAAAAAAAAAAAAAACACAGAAGAAAGAAAGAAAAAGAAAAGTATGGTTCTAATGAAGACAAACATAACTTACTAAAATTCCATGTTGAACGGCACAGGGCAGTGTAAGACCATGGGCTTTGGAGCCAGAGAACCGGCACTAGACATCTGAATTTGTCATGGAGGCTTGTGGTGCCACCCTCCTCTCTGAGGCTGGGGAGAGGGATGCTTGCCTTCTAAGAGTGCTGTGGGGGTCGAAACAATGACATCTGTCTAGAGGTTGGCACAGCAATTTCATAATAGAAGACATTTAGTCTAGTTGTAGACTGAGTTTCGGGGTTATTATTTTTAAAATTATTATTGTATTATTACGTGTTTCCACTGTCTAAGAGATTGAGTTTGCTACTGAACCGTCGTTATTTTGTCCTCCGTCACATCTGGGTGGGGTGCAGGACTGGTATGATTTTTAGTTTGCTGGGTCCCGATTCTGCCAAGTCACAGCAGCTCTTCCTTTAAAGCAGCAGTTCTCAACCTGTGGGCTGTGACCACGGCATTAGGCAGGTTGAGAACCACTGCTTTAAAGGATCTCAGTCCTGGTGGCTTTCCTTTTTGTCCTTCCATTTGAGTTATCTGTCCATGTCGGTGCTTGCAAGACCCCCAATGCTCCTAGGAACCCCGACTCTGGAAGAGGCACACTGGCCTTAATGCACCTGCCTAGTACAATAAGTTGATAAACATCTCATGGTCCAATGGTTTTGTTATTGCCCCTTTCACCATCATTGTACACGTGTATCTATAAAGGGGTGTTTATATAGAAATGCCACTCAGTACAGACCAAAATTTGACTACTGTGGTTTTATAAGTCACAGAGAGTTTATTAAAAACTAAATTGATAGCTAAAAAAGGACTCTGACTAGGAGAAGCCCATAAACTTAATAGCACTTCTTAATTTATGGGCTGTTATTACAAGATGAGTAATCTTCATATAAAAGCAGCAAAGAGCTGTGATTTAGTTAGGACAATGCTTGCTGTCTCTGCTTACAGAGGTGATGACTACCCACCACTACTGTCTGCACAGGCAGAGGCGCCCAGGAGGGCGCTCCCCACGGCAAACTGGAGTGCCTTTCTTTTCTCAAAGCCTCTCCTTTATCTCCTGGAGATGAATCCCTTGTTCTGTTGACGCAAACCTAGTAACTGGGCGGGAAGGCAGTGCAGTGAGGTATAGGGCCCAACTGGGCATGGACCGCCCTGGGTCCCTTTTCCAACTCATCCTCTTCTTGGCTCTAATCTCAAGCTGAATGGCCTCCCCCGCCAGGGTCCTATTTTCTTCATCTGTAACATGACGGGGCTGGGTTGGTGGCTTCCAACGTCCCTTGCATAATTGTAGCAATGACCAGGATCTGAAAGGCCATCTGGTACAGCAAACTGTTGGCAAACAATCCCCACCCCAGGAGAGGCTGGGTCATCTTGGCCAGGGCAGTAACACGGCCTGAGGAAAGAACACTCCCTGCCTGTCAAATCGCGGCTCC
Source organism: Nycticebus coucang (assembly GCF_027406575.1). NCBI lineage: Eukaryota > Metazoa > Chordata > Mammalia > Primates > Lorisidae > Nycticebus > Nycticebus coucang. The sequence continues at coordinate 58,701,466 of NC_069799.1, forward strand.
CCATGCCTTGGATGGAAAAGAGTCGGAGGTGCTAGGCGGCTCACACCCCGGTGGCTGGGGTTCCCTTCCTAGACGAGCCCTTGCTAAGGAGCCAGTTCAGTGTCTGCAGACTGCAAAACAACACAGAAGAAAGGAGAGGGCGCCATGCACGCCTTCAGCTGGTGCATAATAAAAAAAAAAAAGTGGGCATGTGGCAGGAAGTGGATTGTTAGGAAATGCCTCTCTGGAGAAACTGCTGGTGCAGGGTGGGGGCAGGCTGGTGAGAGACAGCCTTGGGGAGGACCAAGCCCACTAGCTGGAGCATCATTGCCACCTCACGTGCTCTGGGACCTGGCCCCTCAAATGCCTCTCCTACCCGGAGCCAAGCCTAGCTGGCTTGGAGGCACTCACTCTGTGCTCGGCTCCCGCTTCCGAGAGGGAGAGGGTCAGGCACATTTGGCTCTGAAGCTCCACGTCCTTTACCCGGGTCCTCACTGTTTTTTTCTGTACACACTCAGTAAACTCATCTGCCTCCTTTCTGCTCATCTTCATGTCTAATTTCTCCACATGGCCAGCAGTGAATGTGGAAAAGTGAAGACAGCTGCTTCTGACTCTCAGCCTTGTCCCCCAGTACTCAGATTGCTCAGCACTCTTGTCCCACGGTCTTAGTGCCACGGGTGGGGACCAAGGGACACACAGAGTTGCGTCAGCACAGCTCATTATGCTCTGACCACAGTCACTTTGCTGCCCAAAAGCATTGCAGATTTCACTCCATTCACCAAATTCCATTATTGGGTAGGCTTCGTTATCTGAACATTACTTCTGGGTATACAAAAGCTGGAATCAAGAATCCTGATTTTCATGAAAGAAACATGTCTTCCATCTTTTCCTGATCGGCTGCCCCTTCCCTTTTGAGGTGGGAATGAATGTACCTTGCACCCCTCGCACCTGCTGGGCACCGACTGGGCACTGAGTGCTGTCTACACACTGCCTGTTTGTTCATCCTCCTGAGGACCTTGCGCAGTGAAAAGGGAAGCGTGGGGAGTTTATGTTTATAGGTGGTGAGTTGCTGAGTTGGGATTTGAACCACCCCCCGAGGATCTGCTCTCAGACTCCCCTCTGTGTCGGGGGGCACAGGCTCCCACACCCCTCATTCTGTGCTGCTGCACTTGGTCCAGGAGAAGGAGAAGCCCAGACTCCTGGTGTCCTGGACGCTCAGAGACCACCAAACCCTGCGAGTTCAGCCCCTCCCTCTCACAGTCTCAGGCTCGAAGAGTAATCCTTGGAGACCCAGGGTTAGCCTGGTCTCCCCTTTCCAGTGCGAAATTCCCAGGACTCACCTGGAGCATGGAGCCTTCTGCTGGAAGAGGCGAAAGCTGGTGCGCCCATCTCCAGAGAGAGGGGTAGTGCACAAGGCAGCCCAGGATGGAGAGAGGCTAACCCAGTGGAATGGGAAACACAGAGACTTAGAGCCACAAGACCTGAGTTGGCACTTTACTAACTTTAGTCTTTGGAAAATTCACGTAACTTCTTCAAAGGTCAGTGTCTCCATCTATCATATCAGAGTCATGACCTTCACCATGCTCTGCCCTAACACACAAAGTTGCTGTGAAGGTCACATGAGAAACATCAGATGTCAAACAGTGTAAACATGTCTAGGAGAGCACCTTGCATAGGATGGATGTTCTGCAAGTCATTGTTGAAAGAGGCAGTTTCCATGTTGGGCAGCAGGTCACCTGAGCCAGATTCCTGTGTCTTCTGGAGGGTAAAGGAATCATGCCTTTGACCTGGATGTATGGAGATTGGCCACAACTCAATATGAGTTAAATGTTAAATTTGACACACCAGCAGAAGACATCCTGACAGCCTTGAGCATGGCCCCAGGGGAGTGTTAAGTTAGCTTCTACCTCCATTTGGTTTGGTTTGGGAGTAATCTCGCTTGAAGACAAGGGACAAGGCAGAATGATCCTTTGGGTCTTTCCCGCACCCCCAACACCTTGCAATTCCAAGAGAATGGCTTTGAGAATGTTGTCCCCACGGCTGTGGTTCACTCAGGCCCCAGCTAAGCAGGTGAGAGAAGCTGAACCTCTAGTTAGTGGCTTGCATTTATTATGATTATTCATTCATTCATGGAAGTGTTCTTGGCGGTGAGATGCTGTCTGCTTCACAGACCTAATGACAGGATCATTAATTCTTAAAGGCGAATTGAAGCTGAAATAATTCACCATCCTGCAATACTTTTCACAACCACGTTTATTTTAGGAGGCCTTTCTCCTCTTCTCCTTTCCCACCTATGCCCTGCTCACGCGTGTGTGAGTTGGCACCTACATGCACACCACGAAACATGTGTATCTCTAGCAACCAGCAATGGGCGTATTCAAGATAGGTGTTGATCTATAGGAGACAGGGGCTGTTTCTCAGTATTTCAGAAGTTTGCAATTTAGCATCTGTGATTCGATTGTGTAATTGAATTACATAAGCCTCCATTCAAACAGATCTGTTTCCCCTGTGTGTGCATCTAAAAATTAATGCATTCATCAAACCTTAAGGGAAGACGACTCCAATGGGTCACTTTTAACAAAGTGATGTGACGTCAACTGCCACATTGCAACGGGCCTCTCAGCATAGCCATGAGGAACCGACCTCCTAGTAGCAGGGCAAGGGAAAGGCTTTCTGCTCAAATGGAAGGTGTTGCAGAAATTTACATTTTCAACAGTACTGATGATAATGGCTACAAATGCAGCTACTTGAAGCCTTTGCCTAGGGCCCTTTTAGCCTCATAAGAACCCTGAGAGGTCAGAGAGGTGTGAATCATCGTCATCATGGTTATTATCCTTACTTGATAAATGACAAAGCCAAAGCTCCAGAAGCCGGGCTCCTATGAAAAGTTGCACAGGCACCAAGCAGCAAAGGGAGACCCTGAATCCAGAGGGCCAGCCCCACCTCGCTTCTCAGTCAGTGCCAATCCTGTTTGGTAGAAGGAGAGGTTTATTGCTCAGAACACAAGTCTTTTGTCTTGAGGCTCATCCTCAGTTCCAGCAGCACCTTTAGCCCGTGTCACAGAACCAGGGACATCTGGTGTCTGTACACTCCTCCAAGTGTGTGGGTGACACTATACTGGCCCTGATGGAAGCCTTCCCCTGCTCCTCGGAGTCATCTGTCGTGCCTTTGGGCTCCTGCCATCACGGACACCTTCTCTCTTACTCTGGCTCCTCCTCATGTCCCCTGACCTGTGAGCTCATCAAGGACAGGGACCACACCTCCTTCAGCTTTTATAAGGCACGTGGTCAGTATTAGCTTTCAGGGACTATTTGCAGAATAAACAAATAGAGAAATTAAGTAATTAATTATTTCAAGAGGTGGAGGAAATGCCAAATTAGTGGATTTTATCCATGTTGACCCTCTCCCCCCCCCAAAAAATTAATGTGTTCAACAACTATCCACATTAAAATTTTAGCTTCATAAAATGATGGCTTTAACCCAGTCCTGGAAGTGACAGAGGAAAACCCAGAATGTTTTAATCGTTTGCCACACTCAAATAGTCTCAGATCTTGGGTGAGTCATAGACAACCAAAGGAAGATGGTGGTGGCAGTGAGGTGTCACACACAGGTCTTCGTAACATGGCTGTGACCCGCACTGAGTGAGTAAATGGGTAAAAATGGTGGGCGCAGGGTGCACTGGCCTCACAGTCATGAGGGCTGGTTCCCCAGGCGTCCACGTGGGCAGACAGGCCCAAGATGAGGTAGCCGTGGCTAAGTTTGGTTGGGGTCTTCCAGTAAATATTAGTGTCTTCCTGTGGTTACAGGTAAGTGATATATTACAACAAAAATGAGTCTTAGACAAAATTCTGCCCAACATAATCTATAACCAACAACCAGGCACAGCCCAAATCACACAATCCGTTCCTCTAACCTTTCAGCTTTATAACATCATCAAGGAAGTTTCAGCTTTATAACATCATCAAGGGAGGGTTTGTGATTCCTAGATTAATGTTTAATGGAATATACAGGGTGTCCATAAAGTTTATATGCAATTTTAAAATGCACACTGTTTTAAATTGCAGGCGAACTTTAGGGACACTCTGTGTATGTGTATACGTGAATATATGTAAATGTGAACATATATGTGAACAAGCATATATGAACATAAAAGCCTGTGTATGTACACACATGTGCACTATATATGTATCCATACCCTACAACATACGCATACAAAGGGTGCCAAAAAGTACAAAGATGTCTTGAGAAAGGAAAAGCCTGTAATAAGACTGTAACACTCAGTAGTTTATACTGATGACAAAAGGTGAATACAAATCACGCTGAGCACCTCTTGTAATTGCAGGAATCAAACATGACTTGAGTATTCCAGATTTTAAAAGGTTGTTTCCTTCTTAACACATTTTTGGCACCCTCTGTATATGTACACACGCACTGTACACACATGTATATATATGGCCTATATATATGGCCTATATTTAAGAACTTTGCACCCTGTATCCACAGTGAAACTTGACCCATTCACACCTAAACTATTTCAGTTCCTCTTAGGCTGAAGTCTACCTTTTCCCTGCTGACGTATAGTAGGAGGGACAGTGAGGCGTGGGTAGACACAGGTCACGCTTCTGTCTCTGTTCTTAGTGAGAAAGCTGTGTGACCTCTACAGACCTTGGTTTCCTGATCTGCAAAATACGAATAATAATTAATAGCACATGAATAATTTTCTGATGATTAAGCATAATAATGGAAGTCAAGCATCTAAGATGTTCCTGGATTGATTAGGTGCTAAGGGAATAATATTTCATCCCCTTCTTGTTTCTCTTCTTCCTAATATAGGAAAATAATCCATTAAGCAAGATTTCACCAGGACATAGGCACTTGCCAGAGGGAAAGACCATTTTTTTAAAGAGATGTAGGCCATTTACTGATTGTATGCAAATAGGTTGCAATTTAAAATAAACCATGTTAGTCATTGGTGATGACCATACAAGCTTTTCTTGGCAGTGATGTGTTAGTACCAGAAATTGGCTTGAGTTATCATAGGCTTTTCAAAAAATTCCTAAGGACATCTCTTCTTGACTGTGCCCTTTGAATGTGTAGACTGTCTACTAATTCTAGACAGCCTCCTCTCCTTGCCTGTGGGGCTTACTGTATTACCTGGCTTACCTGGACGGGTGGTCCAGCTGCAGATTACAGAGTGGCCTCACAGGGCAAATTCTCTTTTTCTTCTCTTTTTCTTCTCTTTTTATTAAATCATAACTGTGCCTTACTGCATTTATGGGGTACAATGTGCTGATTTTATATACAATTTGGAATGCTTACATCAAACTGGTTAACATAGCCTTCACCTCTCTCTCTTAATTGTTGCGTTAAGACATTTATACTCTTAATAGATTTGACATGGACCCTTGCAATATGCACAATAGGTGAGGTCCTGATGCTGTTATTTTTCTCTCATCCCCTTTCTTTGGCTCTTTCTTTCCCTCTATATAAACTACAAACATATGGATATCATTTTCTAATAATCAGTATCTCTAGCCTACATTCCATCAAGGCTTTCATTGAAGAAATAAACGTCATAACAAGGACGTGCAGGGTAGGAGAAGGGTGGAAAAGCTGTTGTCCAGAAGCAGCTTTTGTTACTTTTGTGATTTAAGTATCTCTATCTCACCTCATTTTCCTTTAAAGCTAAATACATAGCGGTAATGTACTGATAAGGGATCTCACTGGGGAATGAATACAGACAAAAAGCTTATTGGCATGACTTCCTCTCCTCTAAAAAAAAATCCTTCCCTTTCCCAGAATAGCCAATAAATGATCCTTTGTGGGGATGGTTGTGGTGCAGGTTCAACTGTTGTCAACCGCCTACTTTACATCTTGTTGCAAATTAGGATGTGCGTGGTGGTTCTAGACAATAAACCTGGCTGCCGGAGTGCAGGGTAGCACCACAGGACTCAGACAGTGGTAGGCTTTAGAAGATAAGTTGACTGGCTCGGCGCCTGTAGCACGATGGTTACTGTGCCAGCCACATGCACTGAGGCTGGCGGGTCCAGACTGGGCCCAGGCCTGCTAAACAACAATGACAATGGCAACAACAACAACAAAAGGATGAGTTGACTGAAAATACAGAGTTTTAATCTTACAATATTTTAGATTCTTAATTTTCCAAAGAATGCTTATAGATTAGAAGGATGAGGGATGTATGAATCCTGCACTGTGCCCAAAACTGCATAGGTACAGTGTTGTTTGGGGCTTCTTCTCCCCCACTATTCCCTTCCCTGAGCACCGAGGACATTATCCCAGAGAAGTAAAATTCTTCTGACTTCCCAAGAGCCCTCTTGTGCCCAAACTCAGCCCAGCGTCATCTCTGTGACCCTAGATTGCCTGTGTCTCCTTATCCACTTGGTCATCAAACTCTCATTGCTCAGCGTCTCTCGACTAGATAGCCAGAAGAAAGCGGTCTTATTAAACATTCATCATAAAGAATGAATGGTCAATTGACTTGAAACTTCCCAAGAGAAATTTTATTTCAAGGAGGAAGTTGTTAACATCAATCAATGTCGAATGGGTGGAATTTTAGGTAGCAATGCCAACATTTATGGGAGGCTTATTAAATGTCCTTTGTGCTTTGTGGCTAAGTCACAAAATTAAGTCATGATACGGGGAAAGAAATCCTTCTTACCACTTCCTTTCGCTCTGCCAGCCACCAGCCCCTACCTCATCCACCTAAGTATCCACTCTCGTCTAATGTTCTCATCATATCTTATTCTCTTATTGTTAGTACTTTTCTTGGAGAAGATGTCCACTAAGTGTGTGTCTTTCTGTGCATGTGGCTAGTCCTCTCTGCCCTACTCTTGTGACTGAAGTACCCCACCTATAGGACCAAAAATCATTTGACAGTAAAGATACTTGCACCAGATTGTTCCTTGCAGCTCAATTCATAATTGCCAAGTCATGGAAGAAGCCCAAGTACCCATCGACCCATGAATGGATTAATAAATTGTGGTATATGTATACCATCAATGCAGCATTAAAAAACATGGAGACTTTACCTCCTTTATGTTTACATGGATGGAGCTGGAAAATATTCTTCTTAGTAAAGTATCTAGGAATGGAAAAAAATCCAATGTACTCAGTACTACTGTGAAACCAATTTATAATCACTCACACTTGCATATGAAAAATGAAACACAACTTTAGCCTAGGATGAAGGAGGGAAGGGGAGGGAGAAGAGAGGGGAGGGGGGTGGGATGATGGAGGGATAGTAGGAGGACCACACCTACGTACAAGTTGGATCTATCAGGTGTAGAACACAAATGTCTTAATGCTGTAATTGGGTAAATGAGGTGAAAGCTATGTTGATTAGTAGGATGTAAGCACTCCAATTTGTACAAATAATCAACACATTGAATCCCATAGTAGCATAAATGTATTTATGATATATGTACACGACTTAATAAAAAAATTAAATTAAAAAATGCCCCACCCATGTTCTAAGCCACCATGAACACCCAAGTTCCTGTCCACTTACCTTTCATGAACTGAGTTTAAGGACAATAATAATCTGTATGTTAACTTCTGTTTTCATCCCATCTCCACCTCTTTCTCTCCTAACTGAAAAGTTTTTTTACAATCCAAAGTAGGTCTTTTTTTTTTCTTCTAAAATTGGTACATGATGTGTTTTCAATGATGCAAAATTATTAGATCATTTACAACGAAGCTCCTAAACCAAAGTTTTCTCGTGTGTTCTGGTAATAGAGGCATAGGGTAGGAAAGGTGAGTTTACCTTTCAGCAGAAAAGCAGGTTCAACACAGTGGCCAGAATTTAATAGGAACCTGTTTAGAGGTCATCTGCATGAACAGACTTCTTCAGCAGATCTAAGATGCTGGCCTGATTTAATTTTGGTCTCTTGGAGAGTTAGCATCTATTTGGAATGTGGTTTATAGTTTCATAAGAGTCTAAGTTAGCCTTGGACTTAACATTTGCCCATGGCTTACTGCCAAGAAACTGAGACCTAAAAGCCCTCATGGGTTGAATGGCCACATGGGGTAACAGAAGGACAGATCAAGAAAGTGAAAAGGATATAAATGTCCAGGAATCTGGGCTCTTTCCCTAATAAGGGATGTTTGCCTTGGTATGCCAGTGACCTCAGGTTAAGCCTTTTTCCAGAGAAAAATTACTGAAGATTCACAGGCATCTGTCTTATTTTGCAACCCTTCTATTCCCTTTTCTTATCCTAACATTTTTGAGTCTTCTTTTAAGAAGCTAAGGAAACTTCTTTTGGCAATGAATTTGTCAGCTCAGTGATCCTGAAACACAATCTGCTCCCCAATCCTGGTGAGTCAAGGTCAGTGTGAACTGCCCAATGTTTGCTCCTTTGGACTTTATTCAATAAATAAATGTTTCTGAGTTGTACCTCAGAAACCATGCGTGCATTTGTTCACTCCATATCCCCAGCGCTGAGTACAGTGTCTAGCATAAAGCTGGCACTCAATAGACAGCTATTGAATAAATAATGAACCAAGATGTAACAAAGAATAGTACTATGACATGAATAACAGTCCAAAGGAGCTTCAAAGTCCTGACATGAATGAGTGGTCCAGCAGCTCTGAAGCCCCAAACAGATGGTGCTTCATCATCATATCCTTTCCTGCTCAGACTGGGGCCAGCTCCCTGCCTCTGCATCTCCTCAACATGTACCTCCTGGATCATTTTACTTCTGTTCATTTCTTCTCCTGCTACTAAAATGTTGGTAGAAGAAAGATTATGGGGAGAGGAGGCGGATAAATGACGATTAAGGATGAAGACTGTAGTTGATGGCTGCCATTTTTGAGCATCGCTAATCTGAGCTATACCTTCTATTATAAGATGAAGAACTTTATCTTCCAGAATTTCAGGAGGCCTGCTGAGAGGGGTAGGTGCAGGTAGAGGGTTGTACCTCACAGGGGTCTATGTGAGGGTGGATGGTCCCAAGGGAGAGGGTCCCCAGGGTAAGCATGGTGCAGAGCTCAGAGGGTGGTGGAGACTCAGCACCAAGTTAGCAGTTTGAGGACAGAAAGGGACAGACACTGAGCAGCTCTGGTCAATGTACAATTAGAGGGAAGGAAAAATCTAGATGCAGTGATGGAGACCTGTCTAGAACACGCATGATAAAGATCTGTCTAGAACACGTGTGATGAAGACCTGCTTGTTCTTCAAGGCCAATGGTCATTGATTTGTATTGAATAGGATGGCTCCAATGGCAGTCGGTGATACTTAATATTATTCTGGAAATAGCCAAAGAAAGACAGTGAAGTTAGAAGGGCAAATAAATGGCTGGGAGAATTCTTTATAAAAGCTGTAGTTTCCTAGCCGGGCGTTGTGGCGGGCGCCTGTAGTCCCAGCTGCTCGGGAGGCTGAGGCAAGAGAATCGCTTAAGCCCAGGAGTTGGAGGTTGCTGTGAGCCGTGTGAGGCCATGGCACTCTACTGAGGGCCATAAAGTGAGACTCTGTCTCTAAAAAAAAAAGCTGTAGTTTCCAAATATTTGGTTGCATGAATCATGGAAATATTAAAAAGTTTTTTGAATCCAACTTTCAAATTTTGTCAAGGGCAACCACTGGGGGGGGGATGTGTATGCAGAATTAACATACAATCACACTGTGTAGAATCATAAATTTAAATACCAGAAAATTTAAGAATCTATGTTTTTATTTTAAATCAAGTGTAGTCTTTCCAAGCTTAATAAATTTAACATTGTGGAAATCCCCTTACAATGGTTCTTAGAGTGTTTTTCACATGCTGTCACAGATCAGTGACAAACACTTTATAGGTTCCTAGGTCATGGGAACAGCTGCCCTTAGGGCTTCAGGGCACACAATTCCCTGTGAATGGTGATAAAACTTATGAACCTTCTCCCAAGCAAATATGCAAATGTACATAAGCTTCTGCAAAGAATTTGGCGGGGTTCATCTCTAAGGTAAGCACCTGTGTCATAGAGCACTTGTTTTGAAAGAGATCAGCCATTGGAATTAAATATTCTATGACCATCAAGTAGCTTTTTATTACCATGCATACTAAGGCAATTTGGTAACTTAACAAGTCTGTCACCACGTGAATTAGTGGCAGATCAAAAAATAAAATTCATGTGGTCTAAGACCAACATTGACTTGGCCAACCTACTTAACACCCTAAGCATATAATATTGACGTCACATGACATGTCTCTAATGCTGCAGAAAAGTAAATCAGCAAACCCACTTTCTCACCACCCTGGAGGCTGGGTGGGGGCTGGAGGAAGTGGAAACACTGCCACTGAGGGTACAGAACATAAGCGATGCACTTTGACATAAGGGAATAATACAGCCACAAATCATTCGGGGACATTTGAGAGAGAGTGCGGACTGAATAAGACAGCTTTCTTTCTTCATCTCACTTAGCCTGGGGAGGGAGAAAAACAGGAAACTGCTCCAATTAGCCCTAATAAAATGAACGTCCTAGTATGTGAATACTGACGTTTGGCTACAACACAGCAGTGTGTGATAATAGATGTGTGAGAACTTTGAACTCACACATATTTAAACAATGTCAAGTATGAGATTTTGTTGTTTCTGTAAAACAATTAATTTCAATGACAAAGGAAAACATGTTCCTCTCAACTCCTGTAATCTTTTTTAGGTCACAAAGCTGAGAACGCTAACTATAGCTACTTAGTACACGCCAAACTTAGGTTTAAATGCAAATGTAATACACAAAATATTGTAACATATATCTTTACTAGGTTATATGGTAATCACAGCTTTCCTGAATAATAGTCTTTTGCAACCACACTTAGATAATAAAATATACAGTTCATAGGAAAACAAATAAATATTGGCAATCTGATAGGTATTAGCTGTTCTTGAGCACAATCGTTCACAATCCCATTTGATCCCTTCAGATACGTGGTGTCACCACAACCCAGAGCAGTCATCAGAGTGTCACTCATTTCCTTGTATTGACCTTAGCTGAGCCTCTGCCCCTCCCTGAGGGCTGGGCCTGAAAAAGGTTGACTTCCTTGCATAACATGTCACCCTTGCTAAGGTGTTACTGACTGAGGTCGTCACTCCTCTCAGGCATATTTATTCTTCGATAGATGATCCTGGAAAGCACGTTAATTTATTAAAATAAACTTCTAGTGGTGGAATTTCAGATGAAATAACATTTAGATGAAGAAGATATTTGAAGCAGAAGAAAATTTACTCAGTGCAAATTAAGTCTCGGTGTGCTAGTTATTATTTTTGACACCTAGAATTAGCCCTGATGCTGCTACTGCTGTTACTAATGAGACGATTCCGTGTATATATATTTGCGTGTATGCTCATGGCAGTGTTATAAGGCTGCAGGAAAGGGAGATAATATGTTGGGGTTATTTCCTTGTTCTGCTGTCATAGATAAGGCTGGTTCTTAAAAAAACTTTTTTTTTTAGAGTTTTGTGCTAGATTCATGTTTGTCCTCTATACTGGTTATTATCGCCTAAGCATTTGTGATTAATTTCCGTGAGAGACTTACTAAGACTTTCTATTCGACACATTGCATTTTTGGATACTTTTTTACATGGACTCTTGAGAAGAAAGTTTATTCCTTGAAACATAGAATGTACATCTACTGATATACCCCTATTAATATTGGGTTTGTCTGTTTCATCGATCAGAAGCTGGAAAATGTGCATTTAAGTCTCTCATAACAATAACCATCGTATTTTTTTCAATGTCTGTTTGTATTTTTTGGTCATTTCTGCTTTGCATATTTAATGCTAGATTGTTTACTGCACAAAGTTTCATAGCTTTTATCGCCCTTGTCAATTCTGTGTCTTTTCCCAATATGCTTTGGCCTTTGTAGTGCTTTGGGAGCTTATTTGCCACGATTCCAGCTCTGAATCCTGGGGCTGTCACATGTTCCTGTTCCTTGTACTTCTGTTATTACAGTCCTCTCCCCGCTTCCAGCACGCACACATCCGTACACGTACACACTTTATCCTCCTTACTCATTCTCTCTATCCAGGCATAACGTATTCACTTGTTTCCTCCAGGACTATTGAATGCCTATCTAAGCTATAATCAGTCAGATCTCTGATTTTAAGGCTGAACCCAAGTAAACAGAAACACACCCACTATACCCTGTGCTCACAGCTGAGGGCTCCACTTGTCAGGGGAGGTGTGTGGCTTTGGCTCATCAGGTTAAAACACATAGCTTCTTGCCAATGCCTAGTGAAGCTCTACCCCACCAAGGTGAACTGATGCCTCCTCACTTGCCCAACTTCCTGCAACTCTGAATCATCAAAGTATGTTTGATCATTTTCCCCTTACATGCTGCTATTACACTTCACATCCAAAGGCTATGCATAAAGTGATGCCCTACCACCATGCTCTCCCCTTACCCCACCTTCCCACCAACATGCACCTGCTCTTCATTCCTCCTCTGAGGTTGTTTTCTGGAAGTTGCTGGATGCTGATGGCAACATAACGATGTCAGCAGCAAGAACCATGGGATGGGACTCTGGTTACCTCCAACCCCTCCCACCACCACACAAAGGACAGTACTGTGGCCCCCTTTCCTGCTTTATTCAGGGCCTGATTCTGTGAGCTAGGGGCACACAGAGGTGGGACAGAATGTGTCCCCTTCCTTCCATGGGACCGGGGATTCTTTGTTTTAAAGAATTAAGCACGATTAGGCTGCTGTTTATTTAACTTTAGCTCCATCAACTTTTCCAATAGTGGACAGGTCTCCGGATTCTGTTTCTTGGTGTTTTAGTTTTGGAGGTGTAGGTGAGTCTTTAACCATCCTCTGCATCTTCAATGTCTCCGTGGGCCTTTGGAAGGGGCTGCACTGAGGGCACCCCCCAGATGCTACTTCAAAGGAGAATGAGACAGCCAAGTTCAACTGAATTAGGCAAAGCTACCTCTCTCCATCGGTTCTTCCTGTTACTGATAGAATAAAACATCAGCAATGGGTGAGAGCAGGGTCTCTGTGAGCCCACCACATGGATTAACATTATTCACCATTCAAATTAGGTAGCACGTAGGAAAACCCTTAAAATGGTGTGGTATTCAATAAACATGTGGTGGCTTCGTTCTAATATCACCAGAGTGTGGCATTCTGATCCCGCACCTACTGCTATCTCAGCCAATGATCCATTTCTTCATTGTGAGGAATAAACATAGTCCTCTGACTACTGAAGTTCCCCCAGGAAGCTCTCAGTAACAGAGAAGTGCCTCTAAAAGTTCATCTGGAAGAATTCATCCTTTCACCAGAACAAGCATTTATTGTTTCTCAAAGTCTTCCCTTCAGGTGACCATGGCAATGCGGGGTGGAGGAATTTGATGACAGTTTTTACAGGGCTTCTGTTTCACAAGAAGGAATATTTCTGAGACTACTGGAAGTGGCCATAACGACATGTAACTTAAAAGCACCATAGAAGGGAAAGTGGAACTCTGCACACATGCATTCTTTCAGTGAGGTTGTGGTTAGGGAAAACACCAATGTAAAAATAGCTTATTTTTAAGACCTCAGGATCTGAGTTCTGTGAATGCTTCTGAGTCATATTTTACAAGGACGACACTCTTGGCTTCTGTTGGGCTCTAGTTCCGAATCGGGGGCGGGGGCAAGAGGAATTAAGTGGAATTCCGTCAGTGATCACTTCCTGATGAAATGGCTAGTGAGATTCTGATTGCAAAATCTTTTTTTTCTTCTTTTTTTTTTATTGTTAAATCATACCTGTGTACATTAGTGCAATCACCTGTACCCATTCTAAGATGCACCATAGATGTGACCCCACCTATTACTCTCTCTCCACCAAAACCTCCCCCCTCCCTTCCCCTTCCTTGGCCCTTTCCCCATAGTCTTGTGCTATAGTTGGGTTATAGTCTTCATGTGAAAGCTATAATTTAGCTTCATAGTAGGGCTGAGTACATTGGATACTTTTTCTTTCATTCCTGAGATACTTTGCTAAGAAGAATATGCCCTCAGTATTGACTTAAGTAACGGGAGGAACGTGACTTGATTTTTCAAATCCCTGGTTGATAGAAAGCTGCTCTTAAGCTTTTGAACCATTCAGGGCTCAAAAAATCTCAGGGAGCTGTAAAATTCCTATTTTCATATTCTTAATTTTTAGTGTGCTTAAAACTCCTGGGGCATTTTTTAATGACACATGTATAAGTCGACTTAATTCTCCTGTTTTGACTATAGTGTTGTTTTTAACTGATAGACCTTCTAAAGAGTTTAGAATGTGCTGGTAGGAGAGTACGTACCAGATGGGAGTTAGCTAAATCCCTGTACAAGATCGTACAGTTTAAAACAGTGATCCCTGCTCTATCTTTCTTCAATTGGATAATAGCCAAGTGGTTATTAAGAGATAACTGTGTGCCAGGGTTCAGTTGAATCCTAATGGGTTTCAGCAGAATTACAAGGGGTGTATCTCTAAGGTTATATACAATTAAAGCCTATGACATAAATTTTTTTTAATGAGGAAAAGAAGCATAGTAGAAAAGAACTTTGGCTTTTATCATGCTTGTAAGCTATTTAATTTGGGGTATGTTCCTGGAATTCTCCGAATCTTGATTTCCATATCTACAAAATATCTGGAGATAGTAAAATCCACCTCAGTGTTGTCAAGAGAACAAGAACATAATAAATGTAAATGGCATAGCAAAAGTCTGGCTCCGGGCGGTGCCTGTGGCTCAAAGAGTAGGGCACCGGTCCCATATGCTGGAGGTGGTGGGTTCAAACCTAGCCCCGGACAAAAACCAAAAAAAAAAAAAAAAAGTCTGGCTCCTTTTGATGAGGCAAACCAGAGCAATAGCTAGAGGAAGGATCTGGATCTTGCCCCTGCTTTGAAGAGTCAGAGATTGCCTCTGGGAATCTTTCAGGCAGGAACTAAACACACACTAACCACAGCGTCCAAGAGATTGAGCTGGGCGCCAATATACTATTAATTTTCAAAAGAAAAGGGATTTATTACTTGAAATATTTATGTCTGCAAAATACATTCTCTTTCTCTTATGTGTAAAGCTCTCAACATCTTCTCTGGCCCATATTAAATTCATAAACAATAGCTAAGGTATACATTGTCTAGCAGCGGTTCTCAACCTTCCTAATGCCGTGATGTATTTTCATTGTTACAAAGGGGTCGCGACCCACAGGTTGAGAACCACTGGTCTAGAGTTATTTGAGAAGCATTGTCAGTGGAACAGAAAACATACACTGTCTATATCATCATCACATTGCGTCCCCATGGACTATACTACTGAGAATTAAAATAAGAGAATTGGAAGCATAAACTGGCAACTGTTGCTGTGTGGATTAGTGGACACTGTAGGTTGCCCACCTAGCACTCACGTAACCCCCAACTTCCTTTTTTATTTGTTAGTTTATTTATTTTGAGACAGAGTCTCACTCTGTCATCTAGGCTGGAGTGCCATGGCCCCAGTCTATCTCATAGCAACCTCAAGCTCATGGGCCCAAATGATCCTCCTGCCCCATTCTCCCAAGTAGCTAAGACTACAGGTATCTGCCACCACGCCTGGCTAATTTTTTTATTTTTGGTAGAGATGGGGTCTCCTTTTGCTCAGGCTGGTCTTGAACTCCTGAACTCAAGAGATCCTCCTGCCTTGGCCTTTCAGAGTGCTGGGATTACAGGTGTGAGCCTTCACGCCCACCCACCGCTTCTTTCTTACTGTTACTCTGATTTTGTTCACGTACCCACCCCCAGCTTTGAAGGTAAATTCAATTGGGTAATGTCATTCTTTTTGCAAGCAATTAGTTCATCTTCAGGGGAGGGAATGTACCAGTGAGATGAATCAGAAGTCTGTCAGGAAGCTACTGGGAGGGAACTAGAAGGAGAGATGGCCTCTCTTCTTCCACTGTGCAGTGTCTAGGCTAGAGGTGACACTTGGAACTTCTGCAGGCCTCTTACCACCACCCTGAGGAGGGAGCTCACCCTGCCCATGGCACAGTAGAGAGAGAAGCGTGCTGAGGCTCTGGAGAATCACTGGGACCTCAATCAGTCACACCTGAAGTCCACGCCAACTCAGGCCTTCGGTTACATGAGATAATAATCTCCTTGCCATTGAAAGTTGGGGATTCTGTAACTTGCAACTGAGAGCATCCAAAGAGAAACAAATACACCTGCTGACACCATGCACGATCTGAGGAGAGAGCTCGACAATGAGAGTAGAAATACTTGAAGCTCACTGGCTTCAATGCCTGATTTTTATCACTATCTTAGAAACAGCCTTGGCATCTGTAAAAAAACACTGGAGTCCTATGGCCAAGAGTCCTTTCCCATGACCCTGTTCCTGGGAGGCATCCTTTCTATGCATCTACAGCTGACCAACCCCACCCCTGCTCCCAATCTGGTGAATGTCCTTCTACATACCCATCTCTTTAATCAGATAAGCATAATTTTACTTAAACAAAATCTTACTTGTATGTCTATTTTTGTAAGCTGCTTTCCCCCCAAACAATAAGTCTCAAATAACTTTTTTATGTGAATATTAATCTGCATCCTTCTTTGACTGTGTAAAAGTGGACTACTTCACCACGTATTTTACCAATTTCTTTCTGAAGGGCATTTAAGTAGTGTCCTGGTTTTTTACTACCGCAAGTCACTTCTGCTTACTTGTCTGGTTATCTTCTTGAGCTCTGGAAGCTACATTTCGAGTTCAAAGGGTCTGCATATTTTGAGTTTTGGTTCATTTTGTCGGAATTCTTTCAGCTACAAAGAATAAGAGATCCAGTTAAAGAAATTTTTAAAAAATCAGGAATTGACGACATCACATAGCAAGAAGTTTAGAAGTGGAGGTGTTCTAGGTTAAGTCAGAAATTCAGCATTGTCACCAAATAGGTCTTTTTCCCCCTCTTTCTTACGTGGTGTGTCCAGAGTATTGGCTTGGGTCTCCTGGTCACACAATGATGTCACAGTTCCAGCCATCACAGGACAACACAAATGTGAAAAAGATAGGTATTTCTTCCTGTGTGTCTCCTTTTATCACACGGACACTATTTCACAGAAGCTCCCGCAAATTCCTTCTTATAACACTCAGCCAGAGTGGGGTAGACACCAAACAGAAATCTGTTAGCTAGAAAAGTCTCAGGGAGGGAGGAAATTGACTAACTTGTTTCCAGAAAGATCGTTCTTACATAAATTTTCATCATCGGCACCTGTTTTTCCACCCTCTGTCAATCATTAGTACATTACAAAGGATACCTTGTTTTTATATTAATTTTTTGATTATTGAATATACTTTCAAATATTTATTAGTTGTTTCAGCTCTTGTTTTGTAAATCTGCCTGATTGTATTCGCTCTTTTTGGTTCAAATTTTATTTCCTTATTAGATTGTAAGTGCTAGGAAACATGCTTGGTATATGAGGATATATGCTGATAATTTCCTCGCTCATTGGTCCATCTGGTAATATTACTTACAGTAGGTTTTGCCATGCAGAAGTTTTAATTTTGGACACAGTGGCTCACGCCTATGATCCTAGCACTCTGGAAGGCTGAGGTAGGTAGATTGCTTGAACTCAGAAGTTCAACACCAGCCTGAACAAGAGCTAGACCCCATCTCTAAAAATAGGAGGTGTTGTATGGGCACCTATAGTCCTAGCTACTTGAGAGGTTGAGGTAAGAGGATCACTTGAGCCCAAGAGTTGAGGTTGCTGTGAGCTATGATGCCACAGTACTTGACCCAGGGTGACCAACTGAGACTCTGTCTCAAAAAAAAAAAAAAAAAAAGAATTTTTGATTTTTAATGTAGTTTATCAATTTTTCCCACATTATCTTTGGTTTTGTTATCATACTTAGAAAACCGTGAGACCCAAAAGTCAAAAGACATTCACACTTTCACTTTTTTCTTACATTTTTTCTTTTAAGTTACTAGCCACTTGTCCTAGAAAACATCACATAATTCATCTTCTTCCTATTCATGAGTTGGAGTATATCATCTTCATCACATACCACATTTTCATGTATGGGTGATTTTGATAAGCCATTTTAACAAATGAGGCATTGGACAAATGTTTATTAATTTTTCTCCAATGTTGAAAGCACCTTTCCTGAGGTTGAAAGTAGAAGCAGAGATACAATAGGCCCAGGGCTGGTCATTGATCTTGTGCCTTCTAGAAAAGAGGGCAGGCTGGGAAACCAGGGTGCCTGTTTGGTTACCAAGCAGTCTACCTGTGAAAGCAATCGCTTTATATGGCCGGGAGCTCATTCCTTAACCTCCCTGCACCTCAGTTTTCTCTTACACAAAATAGGATCATAATCCTAGTACTGATTTCATAAAGCTGGTAGGATAATTAAATAAGCGGATTCATGTAAAAAACTTAGTGTCTGGCCCAAAGCAAGGGCACAGTATATACTAGCTATTGCTGAAACTTAGAGGTAGGGTACCCAGTGGGTAAAGGCAGACTCTGAAATCAGACTGCCCGAGGCTGAATCCTCCTCCCAGCATTTAGCTGAGTCGTCTTGAGCTAACTGCTCAACTCCACTATGCCTCAGTTTGCTTATCTATAAAACATTGTCATTATAGCCTCTACTTCACAGGGCTGTTGTAATTATAAAACAGATTCACACAGAGAATAGTGCCTGGCACATAGGGAGTGCAAAATACACAATAGCTATTTTTACTATCTAAGAACCCCTTTGTAACAATGAAAATACGTCCTGCATATTAGATATTTACATTACAATTCATAACAGTAGCAAAATTACAGTTATGAAGTAGCAACAAAAATACTTTTATGGTTGGGGGTCAGCACACCATGAGGAACTGTATGTATTAAAGGGCCACGGCATTAGGAAGGTTGAGAACCACTGCTCTAAGGGCTATCTAGGCCAGGTGTGGCAGCTCCTAGCACTCTGGGAGGCTGAGGCGGGTAGATGGCTGGCGCTCACAGGTTCAAGACAAGCCTGAGGAAGAGAGAGACCCCATATCTAAAAATAGCTGGGTGTTGTGGCAGTGCCTGTAGTCCCAGGTACTCGAGAGGCTGAAGCAACAGGATCCCTTGAGACAAGAGTTTGAGGTTACTATGAGCTATGATGCCACAGCATTCTACCAGCGGCAACAAAGTGAGATTGTCTCCAAAAAAAGGGGGGTGGGGGGAGGGATATGCACTTGGCCCCAGGCAATTGTCAGATTGCACCCACCGACTAGAGGAATATGGAGAACAATTTCAGGTTTTCATGGGAATCTTGCATTATTGAATCACCCAACTACACAGGCAGCAGGACGCTATCTTAGTCTGCCACATCCAGGCTGCCACAACCAACTCCCCCCGCCTGGTGGTTTACGCCACAGAAATGTATTTCTCACGGTTCTGGAGGCTCAAAGCCCAAGGCCAAGGTTCTGACTTGACTTGGGTCCGGGGAGGGCTGGCTCTCTTCCTGGCTGGCAGGGGGCCCTCTTGCCGTGGGCTCACATAGCCTTTCCCAGGTGCGTGTCCAAAGAGAGAGGGGAGGGGGCACGAGTGTGCAAGAGGGCACGTGTGCGTGCTCTGGGGTCTCTTCTTAGAAAGGTCCTGCCCTCTTTTCTAGGAGGCACGTAAGTGATCAAAGACAAGCCCTGGGCCTATTGTATCTCTGCTTCTACTTTTAACCTCAAGGAAGGCACTTTCAACATTGGAAAAAATTAATAAATATTTGTCAAATGCTTAATTTTTCAAAATTGGCATACAAAAATCATCCATACACAGAAACTTACTGTATTTGTGGGATCAGAGTTTGGAACTCCAGAGAAGGCTAAGCTAACTAATGGTAGCTGCAAGATTTTATTTACACACAAATATTCTCCACAGTGACATTCACCTAACAGAATTAGATTTGGAGCAGTCCTGCTCTCTCTTTCAATCCTGATGTGATTTGGAATAAGTTCTTTGCTTTTTAGCTGTTTTGTTTGTATTCTTTTTTTGGAGACAGAGTTTTACTATGTCATCATCAGTAGAGTGCTGTGACGTCACAGCTCACAGCAACCTCAAACTCTTGGACTCAAGCAATTCTCTTGCCTCAGCCTCCCAAGTTGCTGGGACTGCAGGAGCCAGTCGCAACGCCTGGCTATTTTTTGGTTGCAATTGTCATTGTTGTTTATCAGGCCCAGGCCGGGCTCAAACCCCCCACTCTCAGTGTATATGGCTGGTGCCATAACACTATGCTAGGGGCACTGAGCCACTTTTTAACTATTTTAAATCAAAATTATTGGACAAAGAAGAGATGCTTTGCATCTTTTGTTTTCTCCATTCTATGCAAATGCATTATTATTGCCTTGACTGTGAAAACCATCTTTAATTTTTTAAAATTAAATTATAGCTGTGTACATTAATGCGATCCTGGGGCACCATACACTGGTTTTATAGACCGTTTGACACATTTTCATCACGTTGGTTAACATCATCTTCCTGGCATTTTCTTAGTTATTGTGTTAAGGCGTTTATATTCTACATTTACTAAGTTTCACATGTACCTTTAATCTTTTTTTTCCCTGATCCACCCACCTGCTAAAAACCAAGGGTAGATATTACGCGCGTTTATGATCACCTAAAACTCCGCTGAGTGCTGGATGTTGCCCTTGGTCCTGTGGTGTAGCTGGCGGGTGGGTTGTGATCTTGCACAGCCAGTCTGCCCTGTGGAACCCCTGCAGTCACAGGGACCCTTGTGGCATTCGTCTCTCCACCAAGGGGCTTCATGCTAACCTCAAAGGCTGCCATGCTTGGGACATCTGGGACACTCCCACCAGACGGTCCCCTCTGATCATAGAAGTAGGAAAAGAGCAACGAGAACCTGTTCCGTGCTCTCTTCTAATCAGTTCCCAGACAACGTCAATTCTGTATTTATCCTTTTTGTGAAATGTAGTCAATGTGCTTTCTAGTTTTCACCACACTTTAGAAAATGGAAAGTCCTGGTCATCAACAGTCACTTAGATTTTTTTTTTTTCCAAATACCTTTTACATTTCTTCTGCCTCTTCACTCCCATCCTCTGCTGGTGGTTTATTGATCAAGGCTAGACGATGCACCTAAGAGGTATCTGAGAAAAGGGATTGTAGGATGAGAAAGAAAGCTTTTGAAAGTAAAGGCCAGCATTTCAAACATACAACACACAAACATTTGCCCTTGGAAAAAAGCAACAGATGTGTAAGCTTCAAACTTCAGATAGATCCTGAATGAATTTTATGGGAGGATGAATTCGGTATGAAAATGACCCAACTACCCTGCGGGTTCTCATCCCTATGAAATTGGGAGAAGGTGGCACGGAAACCAGCATGTAGGGGGAAGTTAGTCTGTTTGGTAAGTCGAATCTCCCCCACCCTCCATCTCTTCCTTCCACCAAGCCTGGATTTTTCTAATCATTTCTCTCTAGTTTCACTTATCAGAGAAACCAGAAAACACACACGTCACACGTCTGTGCCAGGCTCAGTGTAAGGTGAGGTGAGAGGGAGTGTATTATTTTATTTGTGTACAGCTTTTCCTGACCAAAGCTATTCTTTAACTTCAGAGTCAGTTTTGTTTTTTTTTTTTAATCTTTTTTAATCCACTAACACAACGAAGCAAACTGAGTTTGGTTCCAAGAGAAACTTGACCCATCAGGTGAGTTAAGAGCATAAACACACACAGTAGATGGACGGGGGCCCTGTGGTCTCACAGTTGGCTGCAGCCGGCCTTGACTTTGGTCTTGCTTCATTCATGTCCATCTTTCCTGGAAATGTCTTGAGCTGAAGCAAAAATGCAAACTAGCCACATAGCCTGGTGTTCATTTCCTTGTATTTGTCAACATAACAGGATCAGGTTGTACTGCATGGGGGGGCGGGGGGTGTCCCTTTGACTGTTTTCATTTTACCAAACTTGTCCCTGTGTTTAAAGGAGAGGTGAACATGTGTTTTCTGTTTGTGTTCCCATAACCAAGAAGCAAACAGTGGAGAGTCCGGGAACTATATTGACAATATCTCATTGCATAACTTCCACCAGCCCAAAAGCAAAACGCCTTCATTGCAAAGCTCTCGGAGCCCTCATCCTTAACCCTGATGGATAAGGCCCTTGTGTGTCTGCTGTCTGCGGCCGCTTAGCTAGGACAAGCCAGCAGAGACACAGAACATCGCCGCTGACCAAGGCTTCTAGGTTTGGGGACAAAGTGACAGTCTGCCAGACCGACCAAGGCCACATACAACCACAAGAAAAACATGCTTCCTACCTGGAGAGATCCCAGAAACAAGGGTTTTTCTGGATATTCCACCAGAAATACCTTGTATTTGTTATTTTTGGAATGTGTGAGGGGCAGAGAACAACACACGCAGCTCTTTCTCTACGAGAAGAAAGGGAATTGCAGCAAAGGACGGGTCCAAAAGGTCGCTGTGTGTAGGAAGAATTAACAAACTCGTATTCTGTTTATATATATAGTTTATATTGTAATATTTACATATCAACCCATAGAGAAATAGTTTGGAAATTTTTTTTTTTAGTAACAAGTCTTACTTTGCTGCCCTCGGTAGAGTACCATGGCATCACAGCTCACAGCAACCTCCAGCTCTTGGGCTTAGGTGATTCTCTTGTCTCAGCCTCCCGAGTAGCTGGGACGACAGGTGCCTGCCACAATGCCCAGCTATTTTTTGTTGCAGTTTGGCCGGGGCCGGGTTTGAACCCTCCACCCTCAGTATATGGGGTCGGCACCCTACTCACTGAGCCACAGGCACCACCCTATTTTGGAAATATTTTGTAATGACTATTTTGTAAATAAAGGTACCATCAGCTGCCTTTTCTCTACGTGTCCATGGCAACCTTTGAGATTCCCTGTACTGGCTGGGGAAACTTCTATTTAGGCAGTCACCTCTGTTGGCCCCTGCTTTGTAATAAACAGGGTAAGTATCACTGGAGTGTTCTCTGGAGTTCTGTGAGGAGTTCTAGCAAATCACCGAAGCTGCAGAGGGGGCTGTGGGAAGACTCCCGTGGAAGACCTTTGGGACAAGTTCCAGTTATAAAAAGGAAATGGAGTTGGTATTTTAACACTAAAAAGAACGAATATCTTTAAAAGGAAGGCAAGTGAGATGGCTTCTTGGCGCAATGGATAAGCGCACTGGACTTCTAAAAGGAAGGCAAGTGTTATTTGTAGTTTTCAGAATCCTTTAGTTGTTGAGAAGCTTTGTGAGACGATAAACAAATCTAGTGACTATCAGCGCCTACTGTGTGTTGTCAAGGCAGTATTTTAGGTCTTGAGTGTGTGTGTGTGAGTGTGCGCGCCTATTTAGATGGTACCAGGGTCAAAAGAAAGGGAATTGAAGCCTGACTTTCAGGATCTTATTGCCTCGAGGGGAAACAGATCTCACGGATGTGGGGATGACATGTGGAAAGAACAGATCCACTAGCATAAATCCATGTAGGGTAACTTGATAACCTCTATTCCTTGAATCTTCCTTGGAAGAGGAGGGAGCGTTGGTCTGTTAATTAACTTACTAACAACGTGACCGTGGTTGACCTATGGGAGACATGTCGCTGGGGATGTCCTTGCTGTGAATCTGTGCTCTCACCTCCCATCTTGCTGGGAAGAGGCAAAAATAGAAGATCCAGCCAAGTGGTCTTGAGATAGGATGGGACAGAAAGTGGTCTTTTGTGGTGTTCAAGGAGTCAGTTTCCGTGGAAACCGTGGCACAGGGCTCGCTCAGCCTGCGGATGCTGAACAACCTGCCCTCGCTCAGCGGACACTGCCCAGGTGCTGAATGGGCGTGCAGCAGACTCTAAGATGGGTCCATGCTTACAGGGCAATTTTAATTTTCCTTTGCAAGTCATTGCATCTTTAGCAAAGCTTAATTAAAAGTCCCATCCAGGTCTCAGTTGTTGTTTGGGAAATTAGGGCTAGGTCGTGCTCATTCTTAGGACAGTTATATAAGGAAGAAAAAGCAGCATCTTTCTGTCCTGTGTCCAGAACTGGGGCAGCAGTACTGGGCGGGGAGAGGTGAGCTCTGCAGGGCCACCAAAGAGACAGAGGACACGGATGGGAAGGCCACCACAGTGAGAGAAAAAAGCCCAGGACCAGAGCAGTGTGTTCCTGAGTATGCTGAAGACAGAGTGTTGAAAAGTGCTGGGAAACCATGGGGGTCTCCCTACAGCCCCCTCCGCAGCTTTGGTGATGTGCTAGGACATCACAGAACTCTGGCGAGCACTCGAGTGATGCTTACCCTGTTTTTTACAAAGTAGGAGCCAAACGGAAGCCACGCCTAACGCAGCGTCTGTGCAGCAACGCAGTCCTGCTACCTGCTTCCCCGTAGCTCCTGTGAACCTGAGCGAGAACAAGAAAAACCTCAGCGCAGGGGCCTCGTCTTCCTGGCCCCAGGTTCTCTGCAGGGACCCTTCGGTTCATCCTCTTGAATAGCTTTGGAGCGTGCAGGGTGGTGTCTTAAGCGTATGCTCTGGTGTCCTGGGGCTGCTGTAACAAAGTACCACAAACGTGGTAACTTAAAACAGCAGGAATGTATTCCTTCAGTGTAGGAATGTATTCCTTCACTGTTCTGCAGGCTGCGCGTCCAAAGTCAGGCGTTAAGAGGGTGGCTCCTTCTGGAAACGCGTGGGAGAGTTTGCTCCAAGGCTCTCTCCGCGCTGTGAGGCTGTGGCCATCCCTGGCGCTGCCTGGCTTGTAGTCACATCCCTCCGGTCCTTGCTCTCGGTGTCACATGGAGTTCCCTTCTCTGTGTCTCTTCTTATGACAACACCAGACAACAGAGTCAAGAGCCCTGTTCCATTCCAGCACGACCTCTTTGGAACATAATTACATCTGCACCAAGCCCATTTCCAAAGAAGTTCGACCTCTGAGGTTCCAGGAAGGGCGGCAGGTGGTGGTGGGAGGGGAGGCCGCTCAGCCCTGTCTCTCTGCAAATGCCACGGTGCCTCCTCCTGCCCTGCTTGGGGCCCTCTCCTGGAGACATGCTTACTGCTTATGCATTTTACTTCTGTGATCTTCACAACAGCTCTGTGAAAACTAGCTGGCAAGTGGAAAGATCCAGAACAGCTTGACATCAGGCAGCTTATAATTGACAGAGCCAAAGCCAACGCCGGAACCCAACTCTTGCCTGGCCATCCGAGGTGCTCAGTGACGACCTAAAAGTGACATAAAGGCATGGCCCAGACTCAGATGCAGTAAGCAGCGGGAGTGCTGGCTAGGACAACTGCAAACAGATGGTCAGCTGCAGAAAGCAAAGGTTTTCCTCATTGTTAATCAAATCTTTACACAATAAGACCCAACTTTTGAAAAGATTTAGTCCAATGGCCCCTAAAGAAATCTGGGA
Organism: Nycticebus coucang; assembly: GCF_027406575.1. NCBI lineage: Eukaryota > Metazoa > Chordata > Mammalia > Primates > Lorisidae > Nycticebus > Nycticebus coucang. The sequence continues at coordinate 58,726,716 of NC_069799.1, forward strand.
GGAAAAGAGCTGGACTTCAGACCACTCTGAATTATGAGGAGGGGAAGGCTGACTTCATTCCCAATGTGCCAAAAACCCCGGGGGTGGGGGGAATTCCAGTTTTAGGAGGTCAGAGGCCAGAGATGCCGAATGCTTGCCAGCACTGTAGTTCCAACTTCCTTTTCTCAACCTGTTTTGAAAACCCCACCTAGTGGGAAATGGTACACCTCACCCTTAATTACTTACACTGACAACTGTCTCCTCATCCCTAACTTCCCATGGTACCTTTTGTAGTTTTATTATTTTTTTGAAGTGAATTTATTAAAGATTAGTTTTATTGTGGACCTCTTCAAATTGTTTTGATTGGTGGACCTTGCCAAGTAATTTTAGGATAAATAACACAGAGACTTCCTGAAACACTTAGAAATTAGGTCAGAAAGATAAGTTTAGGGATATACTTTGGAACTATGAATAAACAGCCGTATTTTTACTGAAACTTTATCATATAGAAAGTTTGCTTAAGACATGAAGATTTTGATCATTTTGTATCTGACAATTCTGAGGTTATAGAAAAGTGCATAAATGGTGATCTAGCTTATTTTTCTAGGAAATTCAGTTTGGTTGACAAAACAGAATTGACAAAACTCTGAAATCAAACATTACATAGAGTTTGGTTATTAAGAAACATTTCAGTGTTAACCAGTTTGATGAAAGTATTTCAAATTGTATATAATGGGTTTAATTGCTCTGTTTACTGTCTCAAACGTCTTTATTTAAAAAAGGTATGAAGTAGGTTTTCAAAGGTCCTCTCTCATCCTGGATTATGACAAACTCAACTTGCCACATCGGTAGATCAGGACAATAGCACTGGGCAAAGCCAGGGCTGCTTTTCCAGAGTGACCGGCTTCTTAGTTTCTCACTGTATGATTCTCCAAGCCCCAGGGTGTTCTCAAACGCCAGTGGTGGTGATCATTGGGACCATCTGCTTCTTGAACTAGAAGTGGGTTTTACACACTTTGCCAATAAGACATTTTGTCGCCACTGGCCAATTCCTACTCCCAGCACTTTGCCCAATGCTGAAGGCACCAGGATACTGTGAGTGAATGGCAACCTCCAGGCTTAGCAGGAAAGAACAATGTTTGTCCTGGTAACAACCACAGACGGCTGTATTCTGTCTCCAAAAATTATGTATCTATCTATCATAATGTAATAAGGGGGGTGGGAGTTTACAAAAACCAGTCATGCAGAATGGAGGGATATACTATTAAAAGGTAAATAAAACAGTGAAGGGACCTCATAGTTTGCAGGCTAGAACTCCCAGAGGCCCTGCTCCTCTGTCCAAATTTGTTCCGGCCTCAGCAGCTGTGCACTCTGCCATGAATATCCCTAAGGACTGCTCTGGGGTCTATAACCGGCGGGGACCTTCAGGGTCATCAGCTCTAGGAATAGCTCCGTGGGTGAGTGGGTGTGTGCTTCAGCCTGACTCAGAGTGATTGGCAGCTGCCGCTGCCCCCACCGCTCCTGTGTCTGCCCTCTACCTACTCCTCCTGCGAAAGACCTTTCTACCTTTTACCTTGTCTTGGGACCTTCTTATTCAAAACACAATAATATCTATTTTGTATTGAGTGACTCCATGCCAGGCTATATGCTAAATGCCTTATACATGTTGTGTTAAATGGTCAAAACAGCTCTATGCAGAGGGCACTACTGTCCCCAGTTGGTAGTGAAGGAGACTGAGCCCTAACTTCAGAGGTCTGTGGTAGGCCCCACAGCTGGGAAGAAGCCACCACAATTCCAGCCCCACTCTGCACAGCTCCAAGGCCTCTTCCTCTTAGGTGTCACCACCCACCTTGCCCCTCGCTGGGATGAAAACCCCAAAGAGAGTCCCCTTCTCCCATACTGCCTGGACTTGGAAATCCCTCAGAAGAAAACATTTCTAAGATGAAAAGTACTTTTTGGCCCTCAAGTTTCACTTTTCATGTTACAGTCAGTTTTGCTTTCTAGATTATTCAGGACTGGTACAATGGGGTTCTTCTTGGAGTTTTTGGAACACAGTAGAAAGAGGAATGTACAGGACTATTTAAATTATCTTTCCCATTCACTGATAACCAGCTGGTGAGCATTAAAGATTGAATGGATTGAAGATTGCATAGCGTTCATACCAATCCCCTGAGAACCTCTGGCCTTTTAAATAGCTAAAAGTGGCTGGAAATTGACTGAGTTCCAGTTTGAAAGATTGAAATTAATGCCTGCCCGCCTTGCTTAATTCTGCTTTCTTCCTGTTGCTTGTTTTCCTCGTTGTCGAAGCTGATGTCCTCCTTTCTGAGCTCATGAGCCCTGTTGACAAGCTGGTGAAATGATAACACACACACACCCCCCACCGAACCCTGCCTGTTTATTTACATAGTGCTCCTGGTCTTTGAGGGTCCCCAGCACCCTAAAAGGTAAAGGCCCAAAGGCAGAATGCCTAGAAACTCAACCAGCCCTGAATCTTCAATTTATAAAAGGAGATGGTCCCAAAGCCATCAGGAGGTCACGCTCAGGCCCACACAGTGGATAAGAAGTGACTGTACCTTTGACACCCACTTCTTTCCCTCCTCCTCATTTGCAAAAGCATCACCAGGTTACTCACTGTGGGCCTGGGCTGCAGAAGGTCCAAGCTAACACCAAAGATGACATGCCACTTTGTTCCGGGCAGGTTGGATGACAAGGTCTGGGCCACCTCCTAGTGTGTTCTACAGCAGCCTTTAGGGCAGGAACCTTCTGTCTCCACAAATAGACTTACCCATCACTCCCCACATCTCCACAAAGGGTGATTTTCTCTAAGATCCTTGAAGCTAAATCTTCCCATCAGGGACAAGGGGAGCAAGCCAAGAATGAACACAGACTGTATGCGTGGGCAGGTTTGGGGACAGCCTTCCCCGACATGCTCTGGAGCCCAGATCACCACAGCCGTGTTACTGTTTGTGGGGTTCGCTGTAAAACACTAGTCTGCCAAAACCTGCCCACAGGACATGCCCTGGGCCACCTTCACACCGACTAACTAAGCAGGGAGCTTCTCCTTGCTTCTTTTCCACCAAGCAAGGACATCACTAAAAGCAAAATCCAAAAGACAGAGAAGGTAAAAGAAAGCACTTGGCGCTGGTGTTATTTCCACCACAAAGATTCCATGCTGTGCTCAATGAATCTATTCTTGCAATTTGACACAAGAGTCATCAAAACTAGGTTCAGATAAGGACATCCTCATGCGGCACAGAGACTCAGTCACTCCATCCTAGTCCATGAGCAGTGTGGGGGGCAGAAGCCCAGCCACCCCACCTTGTGACAGACCAGGACCCTGGATACCATGGCCCCAGGTGCGACTCCGCAGTTTATAGAGACCTTGTTTTTTCCATTCTCCGGGTAATCTCCAGCCACCAGCCCCAGTGAGCATGCTTCACGGTAGCCGGAGTGACCACTTGGAGGGGATTTTATACCCTCACATATGGATCAGTTGAGATCTTTTTCATTAGAGCAGCCACGAAATCATCTCCTTACCAGTCTCCAGGCTGCTCCAGGGAGGGCATTGCCAGGCAGGATACCAAGTTGCTGCCCAGGGAAGTGCTGTGGCTAGAAGCACACGGTGAATGTCCAGGATCTGGACATTGCTCTGGACAAACAGAAGTGACTTCCTCTACTGAGTCAGGGACCAGAAAGGGTAGAACCCGGGATAAGACCACCAGAGAAAAAGTAGAGTTGAGGGCGGCGCCTGTGGCTCAAAAGAGTAGGGCGCTGGCCCCATATACCAGAGGTGGCAGGTTCAAACCCAGCCCCCACCAAAAACTGCAAAAAAAAAAGTAGAGTTGAAATGACTGCCACCTTGACATTAACAAATAGTAAAATAATTCTACCTTTCGTTTTCTTAAAATATCATCCAGTTAGACCCAGTTGATCTGTGACTTTTTCAAAAAGATATTTTAAAACAGCTTTTCAGATTACAGTGTGTCTTTTTGTAATCAGATATTCCTACAGTGAAGTATACGCGTAGGAAAGAAAAATAGTGACTCTGTTTATTACATCACCAAGTTCTCACCTTAAGGTTTTTATATGGAAAGCAATGTCAGCATCTAATCCCTGTAGTCACTTCAGAGCAGTAGCGATTACAAAGTGTGTGTTTCAAGCAAGTATTTGAAATTATTTTAACAAATATATTTCAACTAGTTATTTCACAAATGTTGAGGAATGTGAACTGGAAATTGTGAGCAGGACAGAAGACATCAAAGCTGGTCTAAAAGGATCTATTGTGTTTGATTAGTAAACTTGAAAGTCTATTTCAGTGGTTTAATGTATTAAAACAGCATTTATTTATAGGTGAAGTCTTAAATATTTCATAACAAATTTGTTTCAGATACATAAATCACTGTAAGAGAGGACAAAATGTGTATTAAGAGTGGTATTAGCGGTAGATGTTAACAGAGTGTACCCACACCTGGTTGAACCCAGGAAAGCTTCAGGAAGGCAGAGGCATTTGAACACCTTGAGGGCGTTGTATAGTTTCAGCAGGAAGAGGTCAAAGGTTAAAGATCAAATGTCAAACCAGATTTTGCATATATGGAGTGGAAAAGATAACAGTATTCTGGGGCGGCACCTGTGGCTCAGTCGGTAGGGCGCCGGCCCCATATACCGATGGTGGCGGGTTCAAACCCGGCCCCGGCCAAACTGCAACCAAAAAATAGCCGGGCATTGTGGCGGGCGCCTGTAGTCCCAGCTACTCGGGAGGCTGAGGCAAGAGAATCGCTTAAGCCCAGGAATTGGAGGTTGCTGTGAGCTGTGTGAGGCCACGGCACTCTACCGAGGGCCATAAAGTGAGACTCTGTCTCTACAAAAAAAAAAAGATAACGGTATTCTGAAAGAAGATGGAACTCAAGTAGTTTTGCTTGGCTATGGCTGCAGGTGTGTATCAGTCGGTGCTAGGAACTGGGCCCCACAGCAGGAGGGGAGCAGGGAGCAACACTTCATCTGTATTTACAGCTGCTCCCCATTGCGGGCATCACCTCCTGAGCTCCGCCTCCTGCCATATCACCCACAGGCATTAGATTCTCATAGGAGCATGAACCCTTCTGTAAACTGTGCATGCGAGGGATCTAGGTTACGTGCTCCTAAGGAGAATCTAATGCCCCCCTCACCCAATAAAACCTATCTCTGGTGCCAAAAAGGTTGGGGACTGCTGGGCTATACCATAACTCACATGACGCTGTAACAGTCAGAGGCCCAGCAAATGTAGCCTGGCTGGCAAATGTATCACTGAATTTAACTTAGTAGATGAGAGAGGTCTCGTGCATTCTTGAGCAGAGGAGCAGCATGATTAAAAACAATGCTTTATGGAGGTGATGGTGGTCGCTGTATTACTTTCTAAGGGCTTCCCATTAAAAATTGTTACAAACTAAATGTGATTTAAAGCAAAAGAAATGCATTTTTCCACAGTACCAGAATCTAGAAATACGAAGTCAAGGCTCCCACAAGGCATGTTCGCCTTAGGGCTGTAGGGGAGGGTCTGAGTCCTGTGGCTTCTACTGGTTGCCAACAATCCTTGGCATTTCTTGGCTTGCAGACACACCACTCCAGTCTCTGCCTCTGTCCTCATACAGAGTTCTTTCTGTGTGTCTGCGTGCACACTTGCCTCTTCTCATAAGAACGTCAGTCATTGGATTTAGGGCCCACGATAGTCCAGGATGATCTCGTGATCTCATCTCCACTTGATTTCACCTGCAAAGACCCCATTTCCCAATGAAGTCACATTCACAGGTTCCAGCGGACATGAATCGGAGGTTAGTAAACTTTGGGGAAAGGGTGAGGGGGACACTATTCAAGATAAGTAGCCAAATGCAGGAAAAATTAGGGCAAGGCTGGCAACAGAGAGATACCCAAGAATCAAACAGATGAAACAATGAGGTCCCAAACTAGAGAAATAACAGTGACTGGAGAAGAGAGGGAGGGACAGGAGAGAGAGGGTAAAAGGCGGAATCAACTGATTTAACAGCAGAGAGGAGGGAAATTACAGACAGCGCAGAACTCTGGGACAGGACACCAAGGTGAGTGATGGTACCAATCCAGATAAGGAGGGAGGAAGCTGTGGCTTGTGTAAGGAGATTTTATGTCCCATTATGTAATTCTGGCAAAAGATTAGCTGGGCTTGGCTGTCCAGCAGCTGGACATTTGAGGCTGCAGTGTTGGCCAGAAGGTAGAGTGGTTGATGGGGAGTTAGGAATAATCCAGCAACAGAAAATAAGGAAATCATTATTATAATGGTTAAAATCTTAGCAAGAGGACAGACTAGGAAAGAGAGAAAAGACAGAATTTTGGAGAATAGCTGAATTGCCATCAGAGAGGCAAGGAAATGGGAGAGTACAGGAAACCAGTGTGGAGGGGATGAGACTAGTAAAGCGAAGGGAAAAAATAGTTTTGTGGATAAATCATGATTTAATTCTATTGTAACATACAAACCAGCATCCTCAGACATTTCCTTTGCATATGACCTTTGTATCCCCAGAGCACACATCAAATTTCACAATTCATTCCGCAATAACGTGGAACAAATGGCTAGAATTTCTCATAAAAACAAAATCCCTCAGAAAGATATTGGTATTCAATCCTCAGCAGCTTTAAAGTTATTCACTTTTTTTTTTTTTTTTGGTGAAGAAAATGTTTTTGTCAGTACACAGACGGATAACACAGTAACCTTTTCGAAGTAAAATTAAACTTTAAAAAGTCAGGGTTTTTTCCTATCTCCTATCCCACCTCCACACCTGGAAGACTCTAACACTTTCCAAGCATCTGGTGAAACTAGATAGATTTTTGTTATGGGGATTGTGCAGGTTGGTTTTTCCCTCTCTGTACCCAGAGAAGCACGTGTTTTGTTTCGTTGCATTTCCAAACAGAGTCACTGCACAAGTCAGCTTGATAAATCTCTGGGACATGCCACACTCCTATAAGCCATCCCCCATGTCAAGAAATGGAGCATCACCCACACCCTGGGAGCTCTGTTAGGGTCATCCAAGCACAACCTCTCCCTCCACAAATGATGCCTCTATTCTCACTTCCACCAGTCTAGTTTAGTATTCAGTGCTTTTGAGCTTTGTGTAAATATATAACCCAATACTTACTTTTTATTTGCAGTTTTTGGCCAGGGCTGGGTTTGAACCCGCCACCTCCGGCACATGGGGCCGGCACCCTACTCCTTGAGCCACAGGCGCCGCCCCTGAATACTTACTTTTTTGTGTCTAGTGTCTTTCACCCAAAATATATTTATAAGAATGATTCATCTTGTTGAACACAACAGTGGGCCACCCCTTTCCATTGCTGTTTTTACACCTTTCTGTGATTACACAAGATGAATAGACCAGATATTTACCTGTCCCACCTCTGGTGGACATTTGAATCGTTTTCACTTGGGGGCTGTTATGAATAGCAGCGCTGCTATAAAAATCCCAGGTCACGTCTTCTGCTGCTCATATAGGACTCATTTCTTTGGGGTGTATGCCTAGACGTGGAACTGATTTGTAAATGTTTTCTGATTTTTAACTCTCGTTTAACAAAACAGCTCAGGTATGAAAATCATAACGTGTTTCCCTTTGGGTGCAGAAAAATTAATTTATAAGCAGACGAAAGGATGTTAGTCCGAATTCTCACGATGGAACGTTACTCTGTAAGAGAAAAATGTTGAAGTGTTGGGAGCTCTACAACAAAGGCAGGCTTTTTAAAGAATGGCATAAGAAAGGCTTTTTGAAAAAAGGGAATAAGGACCCAAGCGAGGCTTCCTTAAAAGCAGCTCTGAAGAACTTGGAGGACAGAAAGGGCTCTGTTTTATTTGGAGAAAGCAGAAGTGTTCTATATCTGCTCTCATTGCCCAATTTCAGCACGAAAACTAAAAAACAAAGCAGAAAAGGAGAAACGCATGTAACTCTATAGACTCCACGACTCTTTCAAAGCACTGCGAGTTGCTGTTTTCAAGGCTCCATTGTGATAAGATAAGTCACATTATCTTCTCACAGGGGAGTCATCTAATTCCTTTAATTAAGTGGAAGGAGAACTGTACTCCGCTCTGGCGCAAGCTGCTTTGCAGCCCTGAGAAATGTATTTCTGCATGCTTGTGGGGAATAGACACCTTGCCTGCCTGCCTTCTCACACCCTGCGTATTTCTCTTTCAACCACTTTTCCATCAACACCTTGTTAAATGGGAAGAAGTATCCAGGAAGCTGCAACCTCCACATCCAGCTCAGAGCTAAGCTCTCCTCTCTGTTTCCTCTAGAGAACATTTGCAGGGTAGGAAGGAAAAAGCTGAGCTCATCTGTAGAGTCTAAGGAGTCCCCATTCCAGTTCATAGGGAGCAAATAAGAAAATGTGCGACCTGGAGTCCAACGCCAGGATTCTGGTCTCTGCTCCATGCGCGGCCTTTAGCAAACAGGTCAAGTGAGGCATGGTCCCTGGGGCCTGTTCCCTCTTTTCCAGAATGTAGTCAGTCTCAGATGAATGTGACACTCTTCCCCACTTTAAGAATTGCATCATTCTCTGTTTTTTTGCTCCAGCATTCGCTTCAACCACATTCCTTTAGTACCATTATTGACTTTCTCCATTACACAATGGAGATGCTATTGAGATTATCTAGTAAATGAATACCAAACATTTTCAGTGACCACCCCCTAGGGCTCCTCCACACACACTTTTGAACCAGCTTAGCTTCCCCACAAGAACTCTCTCTGTGTCAGCCAACAGAAGAATGTTTTTCCCTCAGCCACAGGGAGCGAGTGATTGTTCACAAAACTCAGAATGGTGTACACACAAGCTCAATAATTGCATGGACTCTGCAGCCGGACCCTTGTGTTCATATCTGGATCTGCCACGTGACTGGCTGTGTGGCTGAGAGCAAGCAACTTAACCTCTCTGTTCTTGAGTTTCTCCGTAAAACTGAGCATGGTAAACATGCTATTGTGAGGATTAAACAAGTTCATATTTCCAAGGACTTAGGACAGTGCCTGGCACAGGTAAAGAGCAGAAGAGATGGCAGATAGGTACGTGATAGGTACACGTGAGTGAGCCATGAGATCTGACTTGGAAATTAGAAATGCAAATTCTCGGATGTGAAAGAACCACCTCCATTATAGCACATATGACAACTACCCCTTTATAAGCAGAAAGGATGTTTTTTCTTGATCTAATTGTATGGGCCCTATATTTTTTATTTATTTATTTTTACATATACGTGTGTTTATTAGGTTTTTTACTTTTCTTTAAGACAGAGTCTCACTCTATTGCCCTAGGCTAGAGTGAAGTGGCATCATAGCTCACAGCAACCTCAAAATCCTGGGCTCAAGCGATCCTCTTGCCTCAGCCTTCCAAGTATCTGGGACTACAGGTACCTGCCACAACACCCGGCTAGTTTTTCTATTTTTTTTTTTTTTTTCCATAGAGACAGTGTCTCACTCTTGCTCAGGCTCGTTTCAAACTCCCGAGCTCAGGCAATCCACCCGCCTTGGCATCCTAGAGTACTAGGATTACAGGCGTGAGCCACCTCGCCTGTCCAGAAAGGATATTATTAAACAGCAATACAAGGAAATAGTCTAAGGAGAGGTCACATTCTATGAAACAGCTTTCTAATAATTCACGAGTCTTGGCGTTTGTAGCCACACTATTTGTGGCCTGATGCTTTCGGTACTCGTTGAAAATCACCACAACCCTAACGCAAATTCAGAAAACAACAAGCTCAGTAAATATTTAATATGTTAGATTAATTCCATTATTTAGTCATGGGCTGCTGTTCTATAATGTTTTTTTACGTTGTCTAAGAATTCAGTAGTGTCTGCACTGTCCCTTTCAAAAATGCTTAAGAAACGAGGTCCTCAAGGTTGATATCATTACTGTTTCATCTAAACACAGCAGTGACCTTGAGAGTAAGTGGAAACCTAAGCAGATTCACAACAGCATCAAATAGACACCAATCATAAATTTAGCGGGGGCCCTGGGATCAGCCTGACTGATAAAAGTCAATGGCAACAAGCCTTCACTCAAAGAAGTCACAGGGGAATCGTCAGCCTTATTTAGAGTGGTGGACATTCTCGTATATCTTAGCCCACAGTGGAAATTCTGAGGATCTTTATTGCCTACACTGCTGATCGCTTATGAGATTAGTTTCTGAGCTTGGTAGATTTGAGCTTGAGCAGCTGACAACTGTTATCAATTTTATACAGTCCACGTCGGATCAGGTGTCATGATCCTAGGTCTTTTAAGATTCAACCCTTTCATTGCTTGGCTATCTCTTGTCAAGGCCAAAGGGTGATTTTACTAAGGGGAAATATTCAGATGAATTATGCTTTGTTCTTGCTTCATGTGGCTTTAACAGGTATGCTTTGGGTAGACCAGACAGAGATGCGTGAAGGAGCCATTAATAAAGATTCTCTTAAATTGCCTTTAAATATGGACTTCAGTGGATAGAAGTTTCCAGCATCTCACTGATAATCATTAGCACGTGTCCACTATTGGGATGGTGATGGGACCCAGCTGGATCTATCTGGGACGATGGAAACTTGGTTCCAAAAAGGGAATTTGTATTAGGGAAATTTTGTGAACCAGCATTTTGCTTTATGAGCAAAGATCATAAGCTAAAATGAAATGCCATTTTTCACCCATCACATGGCCCCAAATTCAAAACTTTGCTTTAATACTGTGTGCCTGACTTGAGGGTAAAGGAAATCGGGCACTCTCTGTGCTGTGGGGTGTGGATTGGGACAACCTCCACACATAGCCAAATCAACAAAAGCTACTTTTGTTAATACACATGACTTTTTTTTTTTGGCTGGGGCTGGGTTTTTGAACCCGCCGCCTCCATCCTGTGGGGCCGGTGCCCTACCCCTTTGAGCCACAGGTGCCACCCCTCAATACACATGACTTTTGGGGTAACCATTCCACTTCCAGAAGTCTACTGAAGAGATATGTTGATACATATACAAAATACATTTTCCAGTTGTGTTGGTGACAAATTCAACTATCCACCAGTAGGGGCCTGATTCAATGAAATACGCCGATCAAGTCCAATGGGCAGTTGCAGAGTAGTGTGTTTGTGTGTGCGCACACATATGTGTATGTATATAATCACCAAGGGTAATGCTTTATGCCTGGATCTGATTAGACTCTCCAGGAACACATAAAAGTGGTTGCCTTTAGTGGGGTGGCCATCAGAGGTAGGAGAGAGATGAACCTTTTATCTCTGTCTTCTTATTAATTTTGAATTCGGCATCATCTGCATATGTTGTCTACTAAAAAAATTATCAAAAAGAGTCTCAAATAAAAGAGGGTCTCAGTCTGGAGGACAGGAATTGGGTTGCTTCCTCCGGAGTACGCGCTTAGAGAATAGAATTAAGCTCAGTGATTCTGTCACCGTGGCCATGAGAAGTGGGTAGGGGAACCCAGAACACACCTGGAAGCAATTTGATCAAATGGAGCAACAGGCATCCCTGCACTTGGCCACCCCTCAGTCTGTCCCTTCTCGGCAGCCCTGAAAAGGAAGGCCTGGCATTTCTTCCAGTGTCCCCGTTCTCCCTTGTTGATGTTCTGTTCTGTGATTTGGCCTTGAGATGGTCAGGGAATTAAAACACGTGGATGAGAAGGAAGGTGGAGGAGTCTGCTCCAGGGACTCACTCGCTAGTTCTTTCCTGCGTATCTTGAGTCTCTGTCATAGGAACAGTGTGAGGACGCATTGACAAGTGAGATACAGTCACACTTGTTACATTTGTATTGAGCCAGACCATCCTCTGGTGCTCTGGTCCCAGACGCTGTCCTAGATCTCCATGATGAGAAAGTCCTCCCCAGTGTGCTGGCCAGGACAAAAATACACACGGCAGCAGGAGTTTCCTATCAGTCTAAATGGATTCCACTTTAAATCCTGAGATTTTTCTCTCTCCTCTTCTGGATGTGTGTCAGAGTGGCTTTTCTTTAATAGAATCATGGGAACAGCTGATGATATGTAGCTTGTTTTGTTTGTTTTTAATGCCCTAAAATGACAGTCAGATATAAGATTACTGGAAACCCTATACCTTGGTCCTCCCAACATTGAACTTCATTTTCAGACTGTACTGTTTCATGATACTCAAATCCTGGAGATCCTCGTGTTATCAAAACCTGGAATTGGATGCATGAGGGAATTGAGCCCAAGGAGGCTGAGGTCCCAGGTCACCAGCCAGGTGACACCGGTCTTCCTGCTGTACCTGCATTATGAGCAGACACATCTTCCCATGGGGAAAGGGCCCCTGCAGTTGAGGTTGTTGCAGGAAGGTCAGAAACCTGTGAGGGGCCACGTCCTCTTCCCTTCTAGGGGTGGCCTGCGTGAGGGTCTACTTGCTTTAGGGGCAGGCACACTGCCCCCACCTTTAGGCCATCCGATGCCCGTCCCTCTTTGAGCCAACCTTGACCAGAGGTTTGTAAACTGAATGAGGAGGTCATGTAATTTATGGATTAAAGCTGTGAGGGGCGGGTAGAGACCTACCCACCCGAAGGCAAGGATCTGATCATCCTTCTGCTTCAGAGTAATTCCCATCCTTATCTGTTGTCTGAGCTTTATTTTCCCGGGGATGGAGATTACGTGTCTATTCCTCACTTGCAGGGTTAAAGGTCAGGTGATGCCCTCTCATTCCTGTGCTTTTGCCAGCTGTACCAGAACGTTCTTCCTAGTGTGGAGACCAGGCATGGGACACGTGGGGCCCTCCTGGCTCAAGGATGAACAACATTCAGGGTCCTTCTCCCTGGATTCTGATGCCTCTGAACTCTGAGGGCTACGGTCACCTGCTGCCAGCCTGCCACAGATGTGGGCCCCACTGGCCCCCTGGCAGCCCGGGGAGTCAGCAGGGACATACACATTGCAACACGTGCATTTGGGGAGCTTCTGGGAGGGGATGAGGCACACAGGCATCATGAAGCTGGATGTTAGGAGACACTAGGGACCAAACGGGAAAACATCCAAACTTGGGATTTGCTCTTGTGTTTGTCCGGGAATGCCAGGCAGATAGAGTAACAGGATCTGGAGGAGAAATGTGCAGCCAACACCCTCGCTGCTCAAAAGCGCAACAGCTGCGTTTCCTCCCATGTGGGATCCCCGGGGCTGGTCATCACTAGTGCAGCCCAGGGACCCAACTCACAGCAAGAGATGGGGTGGGGGGGACACTGTACTGGTGTCTAAGGGGCAACAGTAGCTAAAGCAGGAGGACAGGGTGGTGTTGCAATATCCCTGGTGGCTCCCACCAGCAGCTCCTTTTGCTGGCACCCCCCACCGGCCCTAATTGGAGCTGTGGCAAATGGTGCCCAGGAGGCAGGAGGTGATAGGTGTGGATTTGGGCACCTCTGCTTGTTCTCCACTGAGTACCTCTCGCAGGAATGCAGCCGTTGTGCAAATCAAGGGGTGATAATGGTTCATTATAGTTGGAACTTCACCAAGGATTATTCACGTTCCAGGATAAAGCGATAGTCCAGGGGCATGTGAGTCCCGGACACCACTGGCCCTTGGCAGTTAGCTTTTGTAGCTCCGGCCCCCACAGTTGATTGAGGATCAATCCCTTCCCTGGCATGTCAATGTCACTGTGTTATCTGCAACCATTTACATATTATAATACATGTTGTTCCATGATAGCTTGCTTTCCTTTTATTTCTTGATTACAGGACAGAGAATTGTGATATTTTAAATATAATATGCGTAAGTAGTTTACATTAGGCACAAATCTTATTTGAGGATAGTAATGTACATTTAAAAGTATTTGTCAAGGCCGGGCATGGTGGCTCTTGCCTGTAATCCTAACACTCTGGAAGGCTGAGGCAGGTGGATTGCCTAAGTTCAGGAGTTCAAAACCAGCCTGAGCAAGAGCAAGATCCCATCTCTTCTATAAATAGAAAAACTAGCTTGGTGTTGTGATGGGTACCTGGAGTCCCAGCTACTTAGGAGGCTGAGGCAGGAGGATCGCTTGCGCCCAAGAGTTTGAGGTTGCTGTGAGTTGTGATGCCATGGCACTCTCTCAAGGGTGACAAAGTGAGATTCTGCCTCAAGAAAAGAAAAAATTGTCAGAACAAAGGGCTCTTAACTCTGAAAGGGTTAAGAGTCATTAGTCATTCCAAGACCTCATGGGAAAGGTTTAGGGGGAGAGAAACCCCCATCTAAGTCAGAGTCCCAGGAGATGGACGGTAGCTCTCCATGGAGTTGCCTTTCACCAGCAGCAGACTTGCCATTGTGGCCTTGACTTTAATGCGCAAACCGCCTCACTCCAAGGTGGGCAAAGTGGAGAACAGGTAGAAGTAGTGACCGTCCCAGAGCCCCTGCTCCCACCTCACAGCTTCTTGTTTCAGATTAGCTGTAAGAGCCTCACCTGGAGCATCATGTTCACTCTCAAAACAACCCCGGGCCACAGCGATTCCGTGTATGTCACACACGCACGAGCACCAAGAGCGCCTGGACCCCAGTTACCCTGCTTCGATTTATCCACGTTGTATGCCTGTGTCAAAGCATCACGTGTACCCTATAGAGACACACAGCTGTCACGTACCCATAATATGTTTTTTAAAAATTGTTTTTTAAAGAAAATCTGTAACAGGTTCAGGAGGGTATAGTCAGGGTCTGTGCTTCCCCCACGTGCCCCTGAACTCTAGAAATCCAGGTGCCTTAGAAACTCTACATGGTGGAGCCGGGCTGAACGTTCTTGGCACATTCCAAATGCACTCTTGTGGTGGTGACCCTACAAGCCTCTTTTACTCTAAATAGCAGTACAGGTGAACAGTAGTACTCCAATACAGTCAGTGACAGGTGGCCAGACAAGGAGAAGGCAGTTTATAATGTGTTTCTGTCCATCATAAGCCCAGGGCCTGCTGCTGTGCCCAACACTGATTTCACTGCCTGTGAGTTGTGAAAGTCTTGGAATTCATCCTTACAAATGGGCAAAGGCTGGGGCCGTGGTGGGTGCAGGGGCAGACGCAGGGAAATAGAGGCTTTGTGCTTGTCAGACAGGCTGTTAAATCAAAGACGCATCACAAGTGGAGGAGACAGGGTTGGTTGTGTGTGAGCCATTTGACACCAACACGGAGGACAGGGCACATATAAATGGCATGGTCTGCTGAGAACTACCACCTGATCCCCTGACAGTGCCAGGCTGCAGCGGGGGTGGAGTGAGGAGCTATAAAAGCAAATCTTTAAATTAACATGTCTGCTCTCTGAGAGACAGCCGTGGCAGACAAGCCTGCCTTTATAACTAGACCCAGAGAGGCAGCTAGCCGTCTGTAGAACCATCAAAAGAGCTTTTACTAAAATACGCATTAATATCTTTAAAATCCTCTCTCCTTCTGGTTTTAAGATAAGGCACAAGGTTGATAGACAAGTTCATGGATAGATGTTAGTATCAGTCACCTTGACGGCTATGTTGAGCATTCCCCCCACCCATCATTACCAAGGTCTAATTGGCACATAAAATTGTATACATTTAAGGTACAGGACGTAATGTTTCTATAAATGTATACATTGTGAAATAATCACCACAATCAAGTTAATTAACATATCCATCAGCACACTTGGTTTCTATTTTTTTTCTTTCTCTTTCCTTAATTGTATAACAAGAACACTTAAGATTTATCCTTTTGGCAAATTTCAAGTCTACAGTACAGCATTGTGGACGGCATTCACGTGGTTGTACAATAGGTCTGCAGAACTATTCAGCCCGCATAACTGAAACTTTGTAATCCTTGACTAACACTCGCCAGCCCCCCTCCCTCCAGCCCCTGGTAACCACTATCCTTCAGTTATTTTTTATTCTAACTGTAAGTGAGATCGTGCAGTATTTGTCTTTCTGTGTCTGGCTTATTTTATTTAGCATAGAAGCCTACAGGTCTGGGGAAAGGACAGTCTCTTCAATAAATGGTGTTAAGAAAACTGGACAACCACATGCTGGAGAAGGAAACTGGATCTTTGTCTTACACCCATAATCACAAAATAAGCTCTAAAGGGATTAGAGATGTTCCTTTGGTGTGTGTGCATGTGTGGGGTTTTTTTGCCCTGTAAACTTGATCTGTGTGACTAATTGAGTGATGAAAATAAAAGATTCTACCTTTAAAAATATTTCAGTAAGTATTTAATGATTGAATCAAATTGCCACATTAAGGAAGTTACCTGACTGACCAATTCTGATCAACTGTGTGGTGGTCTGATCTAGAACTTTGAACCTGACCTTCCAATCAATGGTCTTACTGAGTAGAAAATCCTTGCCTCAGGGTGGACAGAAAGATGGTTCCAGAAAAACATTTTTGTCTCTTCAATTGCCTACTGCCCGGGGCTTGCACACGTTAGTCCTTAACAGAGATTGGCTGATATGAGTTGAATTATCTAGTTGAATCAGAGGCCCTACCTTTTGCAGAGTTCTCTCATGTTTCAAGTGGATGATTTGTTTTCAGGACTGCAGAATAATATGGTACTCTCTAGTAGAAGAATGATTTATCCCACTGTTTCCCTAAGAAGGACAGAGACCAGCTTCCCATCTGCACAGAGAATCCAGCCAATCCCCACCTTCCAAATATTAAAAGTGTGAAGTCTGCTGGAGGAGACAGTGATCTAAAATTTAAACAGAAATTTAACATTTCCGGATTTAAAAGCATACCCACAAGTGTTATTCTCTAAATGTGCAGAACAAGTTCTAGTATTTGCCTGCCGCTCCCAGTGGGTCACTGACTTAATGGTTCTCCACTTGCAAGCCCCAGCATGGAGATTCATGTCAGAGCCTCCTCAGGTGGTCACTAAGCTCCGTGAATGGTTGAAGTGTATCCTTTTCCTACTGAGATGTATACTGTCAAAGTGACATCTGTAAGATTGTATCCAGATACTGTACTGTCATTTCCTCAAACCCCAGGGACCCGGGGCTCAAGCCCCTGGGCTCCATCACAGCCCCGGCCCAATGCCTCTGCAAATCCCGTCCTTAGGAGGTGTCAGTGAGAACCTCCCCTCTCATCCTTGCAGCTTCCCTTTCCCATGAAGGGGGAGGTTTCATCCGTGACCTCTCCCTCATCCGTCCGCACTGAACACCCCTAATACCGGAGCACAAACTACATTCATATCCGCCAAGAAAAGATAGCTTAAAATCACATCAACACATCACGCCTCATCTCTTCTGGACTGTGAAGGCTTGAAGCAAGAACTGTGTTTTAATCTTAGCAGCACCTGCACCTGTTCTCACATCTGGCCCCTTTACTAAATAAGTATTTGTCTAAAGGATGCACAAATGCATGACCAGTTGTATGCCCGGATTCCATATAAGCAGCAACAAAAGTTCCTATTATAAAAATATATATATTCAGTAGACAGAATATAGTTACTAAGAAAATAGCCACCATCAATCTGCCCAACCCAGCCTGTACCGCGGACTCATAACTGGTGAGCCCTGACGCCGGTGAACTTGCTTTGTGATCACGACTTGTCGGAGGTTTCCCTGCTAGTGTAGTTCCTGCTGCCTCCGTGGTACCCAACTACCTAAGTTCATGATAAATGTCTCTTCTGGGTCACATCCACATCCGCTGCTCATTTCCTGTGCTCTCTGCAGGCTAACTCCCTTCTGGTCAATATCTCCCCTTTAGAAACTATTCTAGTAACTTTGTTTCTAAAAATAGGATGTTTGGGCGGCGCCTGTGTCTCAGTGAGTAGGGCGCTGGCCCCATATACGGAGCCCCGGCCAAACTGCAACAAAAAAAATAGCCGGGCTTGGTGGCAGGTGCCTGTAGTCCCAGCTGCTCGGGAGGCTGAGGCAGGAGAATCGCGTAAGCCCAAGAGCTGAGGTTGCTGTGAGCTGTGTGACGTCATGGCACTCTACCGAGGGCGGTACAGTGAGACTCTGTCTCTATAAAAAAAAAAAAAGGATGTTTGTAATACATTCTCCTTAGAGTTCTAGCTCTACGGAACTAATTACACTGCCTGATGGATGTAGTTTCTTTTTTCTTTTCTTTCTTTCTTTGAGACAGAGTCACAGCAGCCTCAGACTCTTGGGTTCAAGTGATCCTCTTGCCTCAGCCTCCCAAGTAGCTGGGACTGCAGGCACCTGCCCACCACAGTGCACAGCTGGTTTTTGTTTTAGTAGCGATGGGTCTTACTGTGCTCAGGATGGTCCCAAACTCTTGAGCTCTGGTGATCCACCTGCCTTGATCTCCTAAAGTGCTAGGATTACAGGCATGAGCAACCTCACCCAACCCTGATACAGTTTCTGATCCCTGAAGTTTGTTGTTTATATTCTAAAAGAAACAGCTTCGTTGACTGTCCATGAAGCCCCCCAAAAGCTGTCTTAGAAAATAGCCACCTAAAATCGCTGCTGAGACTGGAAGACTGACTGTGGTTCCCTTTGACCGACAATCACTTCTTCAGGACAACTATAGTTTTAACAACAGATAGTAGCTCTGTGGAAAGAAGTCATCTTGTAGCGAGTCTTCCTTGCTGGTGTTGTAGCTCTAGTTATTAAATCCATTTCAGGCACGGCAAACACACTGGCTGATAGGAAGCTGTGTGAGTGAGTTCACCCATCAGGGAAATATATGTTCTGTGCATTCCTGCCTATGGAAGCCATTCATCCCAGCTTCCCCCTCCCCCTCCCTGGTTGTCGGTGGCGGGTAACAAGGGACACCTGCCGTGGAGGCTTAAAAACAATAGAAACCATAACTCCAAGAACATCTCTGTACGCTTTATGGCCAACTGTCAAGCTAACCTAATTTGACAGACTCTAAATCTGCTTTTAAAATAAGATGATGCTTTTTATCAATTCTTTCCTTTGTCCCTTATTTTATGGTAGCTTTGCTTAACTGTTAAAAGCTGAATTATGTCAGGCGGCGCCGTGGCTCAAGCAGTAGGGTATCGGTCCCATATGCCGGAGGTGGCGGGTTCAAACCCCGCCCTGGCCAAAAAAAAATAGAAAAAACTGAATTATGTCTGTATGTATCTCCTCTGGGAAAAATGAAAATTCATGGAAAGATACTAAATTGGAGAGTTCCGACCATTAACACTTTAGAGGCGAGGGGAGGAGAGTTTTGTTATAAAGCAGAAACCTTTTGTTTGTGTTTCCTTCTCAGTTTCATACGGGCTCCCTTCTTTGCCGTCAATATTGACTGTTACATGGTTACACCTGTTTGGAATCAAGAGACTAGCGTTTGGGAATTATTTAGGAAACTAAGAAAAGAGATCTTAGGACTCACTTGCCTAGGTCAAGGCCGTTTTGGCCAATATAGTCACAGCAAGAATGGCCATCAGTGCCTTGACAACCCAGTGTCCCTGAGAGATTTTTCTCAGGCCTGAAAAATTGTCCAAAGCAGTGGGCTTAGGATATACCATGTTAGCCTCAAAAAGGAAGGGCATTTTGACACCTGTTGCAAGGTAGATAAACCTTGAAGACATTGTGTCAAATGAGCCCATTACCAAGGGACAAATGCTGCATGATTCCACTTATATACGGTCCCTAGAGTTCTCAAACTCATAAGGACAAAGAGGAGAATGGTAGTTGACAGGGGATGGAGGTGGGAGAGTTGTTGTTTAGTGGATACAGAGTTTCAGTTTTGCACAGTGAAACATTCTAGAGATGGTGGTCATGGTTACACAGCAACATAATGTCCTTAACACTCCTGTACTCTACACTTAAACATAGTTGACACCAATTATTATTTTTGCTATATTTCACCACAATTTGAAAAAAATTTCTAAGTATAAAAACAAGGCAAACTTTAAAAGGAGAAATGGCATTTGCAAGATTCTGTGGATATCTGTAACTGGCAGAAGCTTGCGGAGTTGACACAAGAGATTCAATTTTTTCTTGATGTTTATCTACTCTTACAGCAGGGGGGCGTGGGGGACGGAGGGAGGAGGAGAGTGGACGGATCTAATAATATTCTGGGGGGAAATGTAGCACCCCCACAACTTTCATTTCCTTGTTTTTCACAAGACTATGCGCTTTTCTGTCACGGCGTACAGAGCAAGGTCTGATACGTTTTTTACAAAGAACTATTGATGGCCCGTCTGTGTGAATTGCCCCAGCATTGGTCACAGCCAACTTCTGTGGGACCCACTGCCCTGCTCGACAATACTCTCCAGTGTGTTTGACCGGTTATGAAAGGTCAGAAATGAACTGAGAAATGGGTTAGAGTCAAAACATGTGGCCCCATAAATATCAGAGGCGGCCGGTTGATTCCATTCTCTGCGGCGTTTTCACCTCGCTGCCCACCGTCTTTCTCTCCTGTCCACTGGTGAGATTCTCTGCCCTTGGCCGGCCCCTCTGACTGCAGAGTTACACACAGAAGGCGGAGGCTGCATTCTCCATCTGGAGACCTCACTTCGTGACCAGCACCCACATTAGAGTGTGGGGTTTTTTTTAAATACTTTACAATTTCTGCCAACAAGGCGCTTGCAGTCCAGTCTGCGATGTTCTGTTTGGTTGCAAGGGTTTCCACTTCCCATTAGTGGCACCTCTGCCTTGTGACCAAATTTGACGCCGACAGCGTTTCTGACTGGAGGGGTTTGCAGGGCCGGCTGTCGGCAGGGTTTGAGAGCAAATCAGAACGGTCATCATGACTTTAGCCGCCAAACTGGAGGACTTGGAGGTGACACTGGAACACCTGCTAATGGACGTGTTCGTAAGTAAAGGCTTTTCATAGTCCGGGCACAAGAGTCTCGCCTGCCCCTCCACAAATGCCTGGGACTCTGTCCCTGTGACCAGATCTGATTCTAATCTCCGCTGTCCAATCCCCGTATGGTGTGATTATTTCTTCTTACTCATGTGCCTTGGGGGTGGGGGGTGGGGAGAAAACCATCAAGTTCCTGAATGCCTGAGTGGCACAGCACCATCCACACAGATTAAATAGCAGAGATGTGGCTTTTAAAATCAAGTCACTTGCAGATGTCTCAATGAATGGGGTGAAGAAATAGGAAACATTTGCCAGAAGAGATCAAAGCAGCTACAGTAGGCATTCTGGGGGAGGACCAGATTTGTTTGTGAAGTGAGACAACCATTCCAGAGAAGGGGAGTGGTGGTGAAAATACTGATTTTTTTTTTCATGTAGGAAATGTTGAATGTAGTAGGGAGTGGCGAACAGCACCATCCTCAGAATCCCAACGCCCGGGTTCTTCCACTTCCCTAGATATTCAGTTCCCAAAACTTCCTCGGGAATTGATTTTATAGGATGAGGCCATCTGAGGGATTCACAAGTAATGACAAGAGCAGTTGACATGGACACTTCTGTGATGATTTTAACAAGCATGCTCTTTGAGAGCCCCTGGCATTCATTGCAAGCTAAACATCCTTTCTGCTCCAAACCAACCATACCAATTCTTACCCCTTTCTCAGGGTTTTCTGTGGGTGAGAGGTCTGTTGGTTTTGTGTTCTCGGTGGGGGTTGAGGGGATGCCAGACTGGAAACACAGGTGGCAGCTGAGTGCTGCTCTTGTGCCAAGAACAACACTGGCGCTGGCCGCGGGAAGGCGGCTGCCTTGCATTGCAAGGACCAGTCTGTCTGCGTCTGGGATCTGGAAAGGCTCTGAGAGCGTTGGCGCTTTCTTTACTGTACAGCACTGGGGCCCTTGGAGGAACCTTGCATGGAATAGTGTGTTTTGGCAGACGTGAGAGTCTGGGGCTTTTTTTCTTTATTAATTTATAATTTGTCTTCAGATTGAGGTAACCCTGGGCTGACAGGGTGCCAGAGGGGGTGGCCCTTTCCCAGGCGGGGTGTGGGGATCTGAGTTCATTCTGACCCTGGCCTTGGGAAGTTGTGGCTGAGACAGCGATGTGTCAGTAATGGGGAGTGTCCTTCTGGGTTTGCGGGAATGTCCTCTTTGTCACTAGGAACAGAGCTTGCCCTGCAGGCAGGAGGGGGACATGTCTTTGGTGGCTGTATTTCTAGCTGCTCCCGTCGCTCTCATCACCACCTGGGCTCCGCCTCCTATCAGATCAGCAGTGGTGTTAGATTGTCATAGGAGCGTGACCCCTACTGTAAACTGCATGTGACAGTTTTCCCATGGATGGGGGGTTGACAAGGACACTTCTACTCCTGTGATGATTTTAGCAGCACACTCTGAAACCCCTGGCTTTCAGGGTGCTCCTTATGGAATCAATGACCCCGCCCCATCCATGGACAATTGCCTCCCTTGAAGGTGGCCCCTGGTGCCTCAAAAGGTCATTTTTCTTTCCTCCACCCCTAAAGCGCTCTCCCACTATTACCACCTAACCCCCCCCCACACACACACACTGAATTACAGGGAATTTGGGTTCAAGTGCAGCCTTCCTTCCCTGCCTGAACATCAGCAAACTGTGGCTGTCTCATTTGCCACCAAAATGGCAGGTGTTCTGGGGACCCCAGCTGGCTCCCCCAGAGGGGCCTCTGAGCAAGGTGACTTCCAGCTGCCTTTCCAGAGCCACCTCCCAGGAAGAGCCAGGGAGAGACTCTGACAGCCCAGAGCGTTTGAGAGGATAAAAACCTAACAAAGAGCAAAAGAGGACTTGATATCTACAGGCCGGTGTCTTCTCTCCCAGCCTTGCTGGGGACCACAGGCCTTCCCTGAGTCTAATTGTCTAGAAAGGGTATTTGCATCAGAGGCCCATTAGCCTCCGGTTTCCTCTGCAGCTCAGGGTGTACTCATTAGGCTGTCATCCCACTATCTCAAGAACAGCTGTTTCCATATTGAGGCTTCCTTTCCAGGATTACAAAGGGCCGCTGGGGGGCTTTGAGGGAACGCGAGGCTGCTGCAAGATAAGAGGAACATATCAGACCTGGTGTTTCATAATTAGTTGTCATCCCTCAGAGGCCTCTCTAGCTGTGGCTGTGCTGCAGGTTGCGTGAAGAGATGGTGCAGGTGGACGTGTGCACAAGCACACAGGTGCAAATGGCCCACAGGATGTGACACCAGCGTCAGGAGCGTGGAAGGTGAGGGCGGTCAGAGTGCACAGAGGGCTCTCAGGGCTAGCTCCCTGTCCTGTCTCCTGGCTATGTGCACCTTGTTCTGGAAGGTTCGAGGTGCTTTTATTCAAGGTACAGTGTAGAGGCTTTGCACTCGGCAGGATCTGCTTATAGAAGGTATTTTTCCCATTCTGGCCATGAATTTGGGCTGGGGAACCCTTTGAAATTTTGATTCACAGGATGTTGCGTGTCCTATAGGGCACACTCAACCTAAAGTATGTTCCTATGGTGCAGAGGTTTGAGGCACCAGTCTTACTCACAAATTCAGGATGCTTAATTTTTAGTCTGGGCATGGTAGCCACACCTCTAATGCTAGCACATTGGGAAAGCAAGACAGGAAGATGGCTTGAGACCAGGAGTTTGAGACCACCTGAACAACATTGTGAGGCCTCATCTCTAAAAATAAAAAAATTTTTTTTAATCAGGTAGACTTGATGGTATGCACCTGTAGTCTCAGCTATTTAGGAGGCTAAGGCAGGAGGATCAGTTGAGCCCCAGGGTTGGAGGTTGCTATGAGCTAGGCTAATGCCATGGCCCTCCAGCCTGAACAACATAGACCCTGTCTCAAAAAAATGCTCAATTTTCAAGGAAAAAATTTATTCTCCCATCCAAGCTATCTTCATTAGGAAAATATAGACCGTGTGGCTTATCCCTGAGAGCGCCAGGCAAATGGGCATTTGCCCTTGGGAGTTATATAGTCCTAACACAAAAGAGAAAGCAATACGATGGCCCAGAAGAAAGCCATTGTTCTTTGCAATGCCAGAGGGAATCACTTAAACCAAGAGGAACTCTTCTCCCATGGAAGAAAATTATATGTTAAATTTCTCCTCCTGGAAAAAGGAAGCCGGGAAATGAGAAGCAGATGTGAAAGCTGATCACTTGCCACCCAATGTTTAGCTAAGACGCCTGAAATTTGAGAGCTGAGCCTAGTAAAGATGAGGAGTCAACCTGCATTGGCTCTGTTTGGAGGTATGCTGTATATATTGCACCAATCCTGGGTGGTCAATACCACAGGTAAGGCCCTTACTTATTTTGCCATCCCGGGTGCAATTACCCAGTTTAGCCTCTGCACATTGTACTTCATAAACACGGCTGATCAGTGCTAGGTATCAAAATGTGTCCACAGCCAACAGCACATGAGAAAGGGTTTTGGAAAGTGATCTCGAAAGCCAATTTACACAGCTAACTCATCCGCATCAGCTTATTACCTCTTAATCATGTAGGCTTCTTGCAATCATGTTGACTTCTCAGCCTCTGGACACAACATCACTCCTAGCAGCAGGCACAATAAGCCATTAGCACCATGTAGAGTAGCCCTTAGCCCAGGCTGTAGCTGCTGATGGCCTAACTTGGCCTCACGCTGGGGAGGGCAAGTAGAGCTCTGAGGGGGACAAATCAAGGCAAGATGTGAAGGACCTTGTTTTGGAGGAATAAAAGGAATCCAAAGGCTTGTAAGGAGGATCTCTGCTCCCTCTTTGCAAGAGTTGAAGGGCTAAAGTCTGCAGCACACTGATGTGCCTTGGGTTCGACACCCGGGAAGCAAGAGATGGAATGTGCACTAATCCTGCACCCAGCTTGTTTGCATCTCTGTGGCCTGGTCCTTGCTGTAAACAACGAATGAGATTCTGGGATCTCCAATTAGCTCATGGGGTTTCCATGCAGTTTAGATGCCATCTCCTTCCCTCCCTAGAAGAGTGTAAGGTGTGATTTCCTTTGTGAGTTGGTGAGGATGGGGGTCTTCTTCTGGACAGATTAATTCTCTAGTCCTTTTTTACTCAAAGAAACATCCTAAATATGGAACTATCAAAACTTAAGGGAAAAGTCTCTTTATCACCTAAAATATGTGGCTAAGCCAGCTGGCCTGGAAGGAATCCAGATGGACGGGACAAGGAAGTCATGTGAGACTGTGCATGATGAGGCAGAGGCTGTTGCAGCAGCTGAGGTGACAAGGAAAGGAGCCTGCAGCAGTGAGGATGGGAGAGCCGTGAGCATGCATGTGCACACTCACCCAGGCACGCGCGCGTCGTTCACAAAGAACTTTCACATACAATATTACATTTCATCCTACGTTCCAGCGACTTTCCAGACACAGACTCAGGTCTCAGGCCAAGAGATCTTTCACCACAGACGCTTCATTACACAGAGAGGAGCTGAATTTGAGCAGCGAAAGGAAACGTTTCCCATCAGCAGGAGTTTCCTGTACTCCCCCTCCTGGGCCACACAGGAGTGACACAGGACAGCACAGCCTTGGAGCCAGGTGCTGTGTGACCCCAGGCAAGTTCCTCCACCTCTCTGGGCCTTCAACTCCATCCAGGGAAAATAAGAGCACTAACTTGATAACGGAGTGTGCGAATGAAATAAATCGATGTATTTTAAAACCAGAGGAATAATTCCTCTGATAAACTATGCCGTACAAGGGGGTGCATTATTTTACTAGGCTCTCCGTGAAATAGTTGTGCAAGGAACAATGCAGTGTAAGTGATCAAAGGAAATAATAAACTTGGTTTGGACAACCAGAAGGCCAATATGTAGAACTTGGTATGGAGTATAGGAAGAGCAGAGACAATGTCATCTTAGGAGCAAACAGCTGATTCACCCCTGCCCGGTGGGGACGACCAGGGGTTAGCTGAAGTTCAGGCTAAATTTCTTGTATTTCCTTTGGCTGCTCAAAAAGAGAAGTATTAAAGGAAGCCTTGATCGTAGCCCAACTAGGCAAAAGAAAGAAAGAAGGGAGGGAAGAAAGGAAAGAAGGAAGGAGGGAGGAACGTGTCTCCCCACCCACGCTGACGGCAGGTCTACCCATAGCATCTTCCAGACACAAACCCTGCCGGTGGGGTGCTGCATCAGAACAAACCTCGGTTAAAGTCAGGAGGAACCTGAACTCTCCCACACTGATGAGCTGGAGCTGATCTCACAGGCCCAGGCACGTGGGGTCCGATGGTGCGAGTGTCGTTTGACATCTCGGTCCTGTTCTTAGGGTTATTTGGTTTCACGTTCGGCCCAACTTCCAGTCACTTATCAAACAGAAAATTATGGATGCTGACAGCATTTCTGTTTGTCTAACCTCAGTCCCAGCTTCCTCTAATGAGCCGGGATGTGGATTGCGTGGTTATTGGAGCTGCGAGGCCTGGGAACGGTGATGGAATGTTGAAGAGACACAGGGCTTCCCTTCCAAACACCCTCCCCTGACTCTAGGAATGTTCCAGATTTGTTCAGTGTATGCATTTTGTTAGGGTTAGCTTTTTTTTTTTATGTTTTATTATTATTATATATGTATACATATATTTTTTGCAGTTTTGGCCGGGGCTGGGTTTGAACCCACCACCTCCGGCATATGGGGCTGGCGCCCTATCCCTTTGAGCCACAGGCACTGCCCAGGGTTAGCTTTTTAATCCATACATAATATTGGTACATATTTAGGAAGTACGTGTGATATTTTGTTACATGCATAGAATGTTGGATGACCAATTCTGGATATTTAGGAAAGATGTGTTTCCTCACGGGTGTGTTTGGTTTCATCCCTCCTAATTCTCCTTGTCCCTGTTTCACGGGACAATGATGAAAGCCCCCAAGTTTCATTCAAAGATGCAGCTTCTCCATTATCCCCCAGCTGGGAGTTGGTTTGGGATAGTGGCTGTGGTGGGGCAGGGGGGCATATGGCTCCGACCCCACATCCTCCTGAGTGCCCTGCTCCCTGCACTGCTCCGGTTGCCTCCTGCCTGAACCCTTCCACCAACACTGACAAAGCCCCCTTTTAACATCCAGCAAGCTATTACAAGGAAGAATGGCTTGAGATAGGAGTTAGAACAGGTAGGTACAGTGAGCCCTATTTCAACCTTTTGCCAAAGAAAGAATAAGGAACAAAAGGATAAGGGATGTGTTTTCTAGTTGGTAAGTCCTTCTTTTCCAGAGGCCTCTTCAGCTCCACTTCCCAGCTCTGGGCTTCCCCAGCTCTTCTCTCAGCTCATGGTGCTCCGCCCCTTCCCCTTGGGGCTCACAGTGGCCTCTGCTGGGCTCCTGCCCCCCAGCCTCAGGAGAGCACTCACCATACTGTGCACCCTCACTCACGTTCCCAGACAAAAACCTCACTGTCCTGCGACCTGACCGTTCTTTCAGTATTCTTCCAAAAAGGCAAAACAAAAAATGCAAAGGCGTCTACTTGGTGCCAGCAAGGGACTGTGCTAAGAAGCGCATGTGAGTTGACTTCCAGGGGACTAACAGGTTAGCCCCAGCAGCGGGGATTTCAGGCACCGGGCAAACAAATGGGTGAATGAACATCTGAGGCCAGTGCATCAGCTCAGTCTGGGCTGCACTGCCTGGTCCTCACTGTGCCCGGGCCCTTGACCCCATCCGACCTCTCTGCCTCCACATGGCCTTTTAGCCTCAGCCGGGCCACTGGCCTCAGAGCACCCTCTTCTCCAGCCCATGCACACACGCTGGCCCAGCAGACAGTCCCCTTTCCGGCTGCCGCCTCTGTCAACACCAGCTTTGCAAAGCGCTCTCTCTGGGGGGTCTGTTATCCCCAGCCCCCCTTTCCTGCCCTGTTCTCCGTGACCCGGGACACCTATTTGCTTTGATTCACTATGCTTTGGACTGCCAAGACCATTGACTTTCCTGAACTACTGCTCAATTGAGCCCTGTGTGTTTTCATACCAGTTTTACTGTAAACATTTTCATTGAGATGGGAAGGAAATGTTCAAAACAAACAAAACTCTACCCAGCTTTAAGTGTACTGCTCCCAGAGGCAGTGAAAGCAGCCACTTTAGATTCTAGAAGCCAGCATGTCTAAAAAGCCCCACTCCTGTGGGGTTCATTGGCACCCCATCCCTCGGCCAGTAGACTGTCCCTTGATGCCCAGGACGTCCCACTATCCACCATCCTTATAAAAGCCTGTTCTCTCAAAGCGGCACTCAGTTCCATAGGTTTTCCTCTTGCTCCCTATTCTCTTTCAGTCACCCCCAAATTCACCATTCCCCAGTCCCTTGGTCCAATGTTTTGGTCCTTTGGTGCTGGTGCTGGTCCTGGCACCGGGATCTATTCCTCCCCCCTTTTCCTGCCCTGCGAGATGGCGGCTCCCACAGCTCCATGTCACCTGGCTGGAAGATGCTGGTGGGAGGTGAAAGGGCACTGGGAAGAGAGAGGCCAGGGTTCCTCCTCCACATCTTCACCCTTTGGCCTTCAGTAGTGGCTCAGAAGTGGCCAACTCTCCAGGGTTCCAGCCTCAGCCAGGAGACCCTGCCCGAGGCTCTCATAACTCAGTTCCCACCTCAGCCCCAGGCCAGGGGTTGTACTGGCCTCCCAAGGTCCCTTGGACCTCTTAGCTCCTCAGTCCTCTGCACTGGGCTCCTAGTGACATCACAGCAGCAGCTCCAAAGACTTTAGAACTGCTCAATTCAACACGTTTTCCTGGATTGCAATTCTTTCATTTTCAAAGACAGAGTTTTTCCTTTCCCTGTTGGGTCCATCAGACATTTCTCCTTTCTGGACTTCCAAACTGCCATAATCTGATAAAAATCATCTGTGACAGGTCAGAGTTGAATGGGCCCTGAAGTTCAACCAGTGGACTTTGGTTTTTATCTCGGCTCTGACATTTCTAACTCTGCAGCCGTGCAGAGTTCTCTGAGCCCCAGTTCTTCTAGTATGGACGGTGAAACTTCCTTCTTCCATGCACACAGGTGGCCCTTGGTGACTTCCTAGCATGTCACTGGGCCACGCCTGGATGCCGTGATTGTATCTGCTAAGGTATGAGTGCATATCTCCTCCAGGGAAACACACTTGGCTTATAACAGTAGAAATAAATATCTTAGACTCAAAATTAATTTTAAGTATGTAAACCTCAGACACCCACAGCAAGACAAGCAGAAAGATATTTTTGGACAAGCCAACCTTTAAAAGAACCTTCAAATCACACTGAAGAGGTGGTCACCTACTCCCAGGGGGACTGGCCTGGCCAGGACTCCATTAGCGGAGAGGAGGCTCTTGGGCTGATATGAAAAGCGACCCTCCCCCCCTTCCCCCCAAGGAGGCGGAATGTGTGGGACTTAAATGTGTGGGAGTCTAGCCCGGGGTTATTTTCGTTCCCATTAACATTCTCTTCTATATGTATTTTAGCCTTAATCAAACGCATGTGTTTTTGTTTTATTTGCACTTAGTTCATCAAAGTGTCCCTTATGATTTGAACTATGCCGTGAAGCCTTAAGCTCTGCGGTGAAACCCTCATTAATGCCCCTGGGAAAGAGGAAGTTGCATTTAGTCAAATATAAATAAATTCCGCTCCCAGAGGCTTTGCCCCGGCCTGGGTCAGAGCAGAGGCAGCGCTTCTCAGCCCATCTGATCCATTGCCCCCTCTCCGTCTGAGCTGGCAGGATGTCTCGCCACAGATGAGTGTTATGGAAAGGTACCTACCCTTTATTCAAAGCCATTACACAGTCAAGTGTGGTTTTATGAAGGGAAGAGATTCTACTGATCTGGCTAAATCATCGGGTATCATTCCAGATTTATTTCCCACCCCGCCCCCACCCCAATACTCTGAAACCAGACGGTGCAGGCAGGAAGCAAGAAAAGAGCGGAAGGCAGCGTAGTAACCCTCACCAGCAGCGCTCTGTGAGTCAGGGTTAGGAGGTTTCCGTCCCTCCCTGTCTCTCCCCTTCTCTTTCACCCTCTCGCCATCTCTCCGAGTGCACATATGGAACTGATTACGAACAAAGCCCGATTGTTGTATATTTGGAATTTCCCACATCAACTTGATGCTTTCTTTAACTGCCTCTCCATGTGCGTCTGCGGTGAAGGGCTGTGCCCCCTCCCCGGCTCCGCCAGCACCCCGCCCCCCGCAGCTTGTTCCTGATTCATTTTCTCCTGCTGTGAAAGTTGCCTCTTCCCTCTGCCTTCCACCCCAACTTCAGTCTGAATAAACGGGACCTTCATGTGCGCCATTCTCAATAAACTAAGCCCTGGATTTTAGAGAGTACATAAAAGCTGGTTACCAAAGCATATGAGTAATGTCATGCTAAGTGACACCAAAAGCGTGGGATGACTACAAAGAAAACGGCTGTCCCTTCTTTCATAAAACCCAGAACAGAGAGGAGCCGGGGATGTAGAAATACTTTAAAAAGAAGAAAATGACAAGGCTTCAAATGGTGGATCTTCTTTAAAGTAACTTGATGTTCTTTATAGTAATTCTCTCTGCTATGGAAATAAGCCACTGTAGGAAGGAGGAGACATGGGGGAGATGGATGAACAATTTCTCGGTTATAAAATACCATAGGAAAGTTAACTTTCAAGACCATTTTTGCTATTTACCTGCTCTAAACCACACAATGTGATCGGAGAAATGGACAAACACGACATGCGCGCAACTGAATCTGATCTTCCACAGCCCTTTTGGAGCCTTGTAATATCAAATCTAGCTCCGTGTTTACTGGCACACATAAAAATAAATGTCTTAGAACACATTTAAATGAGGAAATGCCAAGTTCACATCTGTTCTCTGTGAACTGATTCATCAGAACCGTGTGACCCATCTCCTTCCTTGCCTCGTCCTGTGTGGACAGCAGTCACATATACAGCAAATTACATGTGTGCATTTATTGTCTAAGGGTTAGCAAGCGGGAGGGAGAAACAGATGTGCACGCCCCATGCTCAACTTCCTAGATATGATTTATGACTGAAAAGAGAAATCCCCTAAGTCCCCACTGTGGTGTGCCACTGGCCTTCGAATATCATTCCTGCATTGGGAAGAGAGCAGAATCAGAATGTAGGATTCCACATTAATCTCCGCTCCAGATGGTGATATTCCAGTCTTTTTAAGGTGAGCATGTGACCTACTGTACAGCCAAGGGGCTGGGGGGTCACGTGAGCAAGTGAATACGTCTGAGAGAGCTTTGATTAGACAACTGACCTGGTTACCATCTGCAGCCACGGGAAGCAGAGTTGACATTTCTGGATCACACTCCCCAGAAGCGTCACTAGCCCACTACCGGGACCTCGCTGTCTCACTGAGCCAGCGCACAGGGACAGCTAGAAGGAGACTCGGGATGCTTCAGCGTGAAGCTCACTGAAGTTGCAGAACTTGGGCTGTTTTTCTTTTTTCCCATCCCCCCACCTCCTTGACTCATAGGGTTGAAAGAAAAACTCCTTCGGTTATTTGATATTTTGGAAACCTCCGGGAGACCATAACTTATTTGTGAGGACGTCTCCCTCTTTCTCACTCCCTCTGCTGAGAACACACACACACACGCACACACACACCCCACTCTACACCATGGTGGTTCAGGCTGCAATGGCTCCAAATAGATCCCAAAGACTTTTGCTGAAAATACCTTATGGATCTCTGAGAAGGCGCAGCGTGGAGCGGGTAAGCTACGTGGAGGACTGTTTGCTTTTCAGTTACTCCAAGAGAGGGGTGTGCTGGTTCTCCTCGTACACTGTATTACTTCTGCTACTAACGTTTTTCCTGGGACTGTAGGATACTATGTAATTTTTTTTTTCTTCTTAACAGATAATGATGTGAAATCTGAAACAGCCATTTTTGTCACTTGTGGATCTGGAGTTTGGAGGAGGGGAGCTGCTCTCAGGGATAAGATGGGGGGGCGGGGTGGAATATTGGGTGGAAACTGCCCCTGGAGTTTCTAAAGGAGTGGGTCTAAAAGATTTGAGTGCTTGTGGAGATACTCATCGGGGCTATGAGACCTGATTTCTTCTGCATTTGTTGAAACACACTCATTAGTGCCACAGGGCTGTGAATTTCCTCTGCTGGGTGACAGTGTCTGTGCAGGACGTGGTGATGACAGGGTGCTTTGGAGCTTTGATGGTTTAAATTATGCAGGCGGTAGATTAAAAGCCCCTCTGCTTTCCACCCCTTCCCCAAATGCATAGCTAACATTTTAGGTTTGTTTGTTTTCAATACTGTGGATTCGGGATCAAAATTACTCTGTTAATTTCCTGAAACGATGCTTGCTTTAGGGTAGCCCCTAGCAGAGAAGATCCTATAAAGTAAAGACAAGGATCTGTCCTTCTTTAGAGAATGTCACTTGGGGGCTGACTATGGTTAGTGCAAAGCTGTTGTTGTTGTTGTTGGGATATGGGGTCAACATGTGGGGACAGCACCTACACCCCCATGGAGTAGAATGGTTCTTTGGGTCTCAAAATCCCACAAAACCCCTGTTTGAATCCTGGCAAGTCCCTTCTTTAGCTGTTGGCATCTACATAGGCATCTTAGGTTAAGGTGAAGCCCAAGACCTAAAAAAGCAAATTGCATCCCAGCAAGCTCTATGGATAGACAAGCAACTTGCTGCATCTTATCAGGAAGGACAGAGTTTAATCCAAGTGACTTTTCCTGACCCGTATAGACACTACTCAGTGACATTTGCATTATTTTAAATGCTTAATTAAAAGCTTTATGAAAAATAAAATAAATATATAAATATAAAAAAAATGAGGGGCTATATAATATTTTGATGGTTGACTTCCTGAGTTTTGATAGTTACATTTTTTTTCTGCCATGTGAATGAAGGAAACTTCACTTATGTGTCAGTATTTTGATACATAAGTTTGGTTCTCAATATCAGGATTCTCAACTAAATATGCATTAAATGCCTACTGTGTATTGGCCTTTATGGGACTACCAGTTCTAGCAAAAAAAAAAAAATTTTTTTGAGACAGAGTCTCACTTTGTTGCCCTCAGTAGAGTGCCGTGGCATCACAACTCACGGCAACCTCCAGCTCTGGGGCTTAGGCGATTCTCTTGCCTCAGCCTCCCGAGTACCTGGGACTATAGGCGCTCGCCACAACACCCGGCTAGTTTTTTTGTTGGAGTTTGGCTGGGGCTGGATTTGAACCTGCCACCCTCAGTATGTGGGGTTGGCACCCTACTCACTGAGCCACAGGTGCCGCCCGATTCTGGCAACATTTATGGATTTCTCAGGCTTAGATTGAACATGATTTTAAGTTCTAGGGAAAACTCTTTGGCCTGTATGGTAACTAAATGTTTATAATATGTTCTATTATTAAGACATTCATTCATAAATACTCAGGTGGAAATGCCAACTGTGTGCCCTGGGGCTGTGCAAGGGGGCAATATTAAAGAGAGAGTTATCCTGCATAGAAGCACAACAAAACCATAGTTGCCTGGTAACCTTGGTTTATATCATTAGGATACTTAGATACATGTTCAATATATCATCTGCATTTGCATAAATCCAGATGTGTGCCTTTCTATTATGCACGGCTTATCAAAGAAAACAGACAATACAGGAACAGAGTGACATATCTAAAACTTACCTGCTGTTGCATACATTTGCACATATTTGAATTCAATACACACAGGCCTGTTTTCACCCAGGAGTATACCTTATTGTTATGAGAGTGGGTGTGAGAGCTTTGGAGCCCCTCAGAGCAGCATGCAAGGCCTCGGAGAGTTGGGCTTTGCCTGTGAACCTAACTCTTCACCCTCCACTGCAAAGGATGGTGAAATCAATTGGAATACATGATGTCCCATCAATTTCAATTGGACATCCTACGCTGTGGGTGGTTCTGTAAAACTTTTCAGAACTGGAGTTGTACGTTTCCAGAAGCGGAAGAAAGGCAAGGGCAGACCCTGAGGATGGCACTGCTGCCTGGGGAGTCCCTGAATCTAAAGCAAACACAGGCTTTTCGGTTCCATCAGGAATCTCGGGGGTGACAGACACTTGAGTTGGTTTCTGCTGTCGCACGATATTTAATGATGTGCGGGCCTGGCATTTCTACAACGCCCTGCTCCAGTGCGCTTCGTATCCGGGTGGGAGTAGTTACCCTTGTCATGTGTGAACAGGGAAACTGAGGCATGGAGAGGTTTGACCTTGCGTCTGGGGGACTACAGTCAACAACAGGGCAGGACCTAACCCCACTGTGTCATGCACCTGCCACTGGGACAAGTTTTATTTCCTTTGCTCTCTGGGGAGCTAGAGTATGGCATGTGGCCTTGAGAAAAGGGTTATAACCTTGTCCCCTTGAAGAGAAATTTAGAGAATGTACCAAGTCAGAGACGCTAAAAACCAGGGAGAATGACACCACGTCTAGGGCACTGACAGTTGTGTGCCCTCCAGTGTCCAAGATTCAACAATTGTTTCCGTTTTCCAATTGCCCAGAAGCTGAGTTGACAGAAAGTAATGAAAACTTTGTAATTATGCTACCTAGAATCCCTCAAATCATGATTACAGAAACTCTCCCACAGCCTGAGAGCCTAGACTTAGTTCTCATTTATAATTTTTTTTTTTTTTGCGCTATTTTTTGCCGGGACTGGGTTTGAACCCACCACCTCCAGAACATGGGGCCGGCGCCCTACTTCTTTGAGCCACAGGCACCGCCTCTCATTGATAATTTTTCACAGACAACCACGAGCCCTTTTCTGTGCTAGGCAGGGTGGAAAAAATCAATATAAAACGTCGTGTTTGGTAGGATAAGAGAGATTAGGCTGCCAGGTTTATATAAATGAAACAATTATTAGTCAAGAGAATACAGGCTAGAATTAAGCTGTACAATAAGCAACAAAGACAACTTTGGTGATCTGGAAAGTGGCATGGTGGGCTGAACGGGGGTTGGAAAAACCCACAGTCTCACTATTTATGGTTTATGGCCTTGGCAAAGTGACTTAGACTTTCTCAGCTCTAGTTTATTCATCTGGACTGTCTATACGCTAAGGGCGGTTGTGAAGGAGCAGCAGTAACATAGGAAGTCAGGCAAGTAAGTTCTCTAACTTGGTCACCAGATGGCCGAGGGGAGTAATTTGATGATGGTTGTAGCAATATTCAGCAATGAGGTAAGGTCGCATAGTGTTAACTTTCTCCAGGATGAGTTCACGAACTTAGTTGTCGTATGTCAACAGCTTGGATGGTCATTCCAGAAAAAGAGTTCCAAAATTGCTTTGAAGGGTGGGCTAGGCGCTGGCGTCCGTGCGTAGATTCCCTCCAAGGTGACCGTAGTGATATTCAGCAAGGAGGTAGGTAGCACTTTTTCTAGGATAAGATCATGAACTTAATTGTCCTACCTCCTCACACAAAACCTGGCTATCACATAATGCGCAGTCTAGTATATTTTTAAGTTGGCCTATCTTTGTATAGAAGAACACTCGGCTTGTATTTTTAATACAGGCAGGCCCTGAGTTACAAACTTCTGGTATACAACTTGCACTTATAAACGGAGGCTATTCTGGGTAATAGGTAAATGTGCCTGTTCTCACTTACATATAACTTCAACTTAAGAACAAATCTACAGAACCTATCTCATTCTTCACCGGGGACTGCCTGTCACTGATAATTTATGTACCTGGTGACACTTCTCTGCCACCTGGAAAACTCCTTTAGTACAGTTTACCTGATCAAGCCAAGAAGTATTTGGCGGGAATAACTTCCCTTGGACTCTCAATTTTATATAAGACACATGGAAAATACAGTGTTTCAAAACGCCTGCACCCCAGCGCCGAGCAACTGAACTTACTCAAACCTGTAGACGTCTAGATCTTCTCTTCCTTTTAAAGCCAGATGTTCTTATTCCAGATGTAAAATAAAAAATGAACTTCATGGAAAAATCTAATAAATGTGAGAACAAAACATATAAATGTTTTGAGAAGAGAAAATGTGGAAATTTGTTCTGAGAGTTTGCCTTGGGGGCAGGGGGAACATTTGGATTCAGCTACAATACATCTGATCTTACTAGATGAGGAAATGGTTTTCTGTTGGCGATTACCCCTTACAGAGTCTTAAGGATAAGGGAGCAGACCTTTCACGTGGCCGCCCCAGGTTGTTTTACTTTGTGATCTTACATCAAGGTGGTTTAAATGCACTGAGTTGCTGTTGTATTCTGGTTGGAGCTCCAGGAAGCTGAGAAATACATTAATATTTTTCTTCTTGCCCTGAGATGCCATCCTAGGGGGCCTTGGA
The DNA here is from genome assembly GCF_027406575.1 of Nycticebus coucang. Lineage (NCBI taxonomy): Eukaryota > Metazoa > Chordata > Mammalia > Primates > Lorisidae > Nycticebus > Nycticebus coucang. The sequence goes on from NC_069799.1 coordinate 58,762,570, forward strand.
ACTGCCGTTCATGCAGGCACTTACCAGGTTGTTGCATCTCAATTTTCACCCACCGATTGTCTAGCTGTGAGATCATCTCAGACATGGGGGCGAAACTTCCTCATTAATAGAGAATGCTGGTCTCCCCTATGGATTTAGCCTCTGTGACATCCACATCACAGACCCTAGGGTGGAACAGGGTCTGGACATCTTTGACATCTTGCACATCTCAACATGTCCAATCCAGCATGGCCAAAACGGAATTCTTCACCCCACCACCACCACCTGCCACCCCAACCTGGTTCTTCTCTGATGCTGTCAGTTCCCCAAATTCCCACCCAGCCCCAGCATTATCCTGCCTTTCTGTAGTTCCCGCCGAGCTGTCAGTCACCATGTGCTGTCCAGGCCAGCTCTGAAATGCCTCCTCTCGTCCTTTGATGTACAGCCTTCTCGGGGTCACCAGTCTTGTCCCCCCATTGCATCCCTTGTCTACTTTGAACCCATATGTGGCCCCCGGCCTCAGGACACGACTGATGAACATAATCCCGAGGCCTTCTGTAAGCAGGGCCCGTCTGTGCTCTCTAGCCTCACCTCTTCTCAGGTCTCACCCAAGCAGGTTACATCCAAGCACACAGGAACGCGTTTGCAGTTCCTCCAAACCACCATGCTCCCTCTGCCCCAGGGCCTTTGCATGTGCTTCCACCCTCCTGCTTCTCGCTGTTCCCTCCCCCCACTCCCTTAACTTCCTATTCACATCCTTCACCCGAACGGTGCTATCCTGTGGGAAGCCCTTCCAGGCACCGAATTCTCTCTCCAGGTGGGAATAAATGCTCTCCCAGGGGTCCCCACAGCTTCCTGGCATTCCCGTAAATAGCACGAATCACAGTGCTTTGAAACTTCTAGCTTACGTCGTGTTCATCCACCACATGATGGCAAGCATTTTGGGCACACACCTTGGCCTCTGATTCCTAACAGGAGTGCCTTGAACATGTGTGAGATGAGAGGGTGAATGAAGTCTGTCTGAGATGAGGATCAAACATAAACCCAGGACAGCCTCAATTCCCACACTGACGACCACAAGCCCCATGACTGCTGGTGGAAAATGGGTTCACTCTTGCACGTGAACACACGCTAAGAAAACGAATGGTCTTGTTAGTTGTTCTAAATTCCAAGGCCAAACCCTATACCTTCCAGCGGAACCAAGTTCATGTATGAACAACTGACCGGACCCAAATTGTACGCCTCTCCCCAGAGTAGTATAAATTTGACAGTTTCACTAGGGGAATAAAATGAAACAAGAAAGCATTCTTTTTTGCCACAATCTTTTAAATATTTTAGGTAAAAGCCTTTTTTTTTTTTGGTCTAGGAAAGACTGAAACACTGTGATATTTCTGGAAAAGTATTTTTAATGCAGCATAAATTAAACCTTTTTGCACCCACATCATTCATTATTTGATGTGTTATTCCAGGTTGATGTATTGCCAGTCTATTATTTTGCAAACCATTACATTATCACAGCTGCGAAGCTGCATAACTTAAGAACCCGGAATACAAGGGAGTCTCTGTGGTGGAGTGTGGGGTGCTTACATTCTGAATGTATTCATGCAGGGAAGTGTGAGACGTTACCCAAAACACATACAGCGACGGCTTTTACTGGATATTTATTACCATTGAAAGCAGACAGCGAAGCACTGTGCAGACACATCAGTGTATTCACCCATATTATTATCCAGCCCCTCATCCTGCATGGGATTTTGTTCCTTCTATAAATAGACGCCTCTTCTCTGGAGCAGAAGAGTACGAACTATCAGGGGTTCCAATTCTCTGGTTCATAGAACACATTGAAAGCCATATTCCCTGCGTTGGTGAAGCCTGTGCAATTTTAAGGGACCCAAACTTGGTGAACCAGACTTTATTTCTTGTAGCAGCTTATGTCACAAGAGACCAGTGACTTCTTGGCTTGGGCAGAATGAGGTTGTGTGTTAGCTCAAGTGTTGGGAATGAAAGGCTGTCCCTCCAGGTGCCCTGTCAGAGTTCTCATTCCTCAAGCTGGTCTGGTGGCCAGGATTGAATCTCTTTTCAAACAGCTGGGTCTCCCCAGAGCTCCAAAATCCTGGGAAGAATGATGGCTTTCCAGCCAAGACTGACCCTGGGCTGCAGTTCCTCTCTCTGGGTCACTTGTCCCCAAGTCCTGAGTCCTTATTGCCCCCCCCATAATGTCACTAGTCAAATGCCATGACTCAATCTAATGTAGTCTTTCTCATCCTTGGCTTGGAAATACCCCAGGAGCTTTTAAAAGCCTAATACCCCAGCTGTCCCGAGACCGATGTGCATCAGAACCTCTGGGGTTGGATTCAGATATCAGTATTTAAATTCCCAGGTGATTCTAGTGTGCAGCCAACATGGACAACTGCCCGTCCCTCGTAGTATTATTGCCAAGCCAGATCATGTGGGCAAGATGCGAGCTTAAGGAAAGTAGCTAGTTCTTGTGCTTCTTAGCATCTTCATGTGAAAGAGAAAGAAATGGGTTGATAGACTTGACTTTTGGGGGTCAAGAGTATCATTCTCATTAGGAGAAAAAAGAACATTCAAGGTCCTTGAGAGCTGGGTCCATATTCCTGGGACATCTGTGCAGTGCCCAGCACGTTGACGGTGCTCTCTGGATAGGGACACGCAGCCTTTGGAAGTTACAGAGCCTGGTATCAAACAGCACGTCCTTCCAGGCAGCGGAAGTTGAGAAACACCCGATCTAACTTCTCCTCCCTACTTCTTTTCTCTGTTGAGGCATAGACAAAAGTCCTTTCCGGGCGTATTCAACATTGCAGATATGTTCACAAATTCAACTGTGTGTTCTCAAAACACTTTCTTTAAGTGTTTTGAAACAGATGTCTTGTAAATGGGTCTTCTCTGTGCTATGTAAGTTTCTCGGAACACATGGTTGAAAACAATTCACTTACATTCATACCAACTCATCGATGAGCTCAGAGGACTACATTACATATATAAAACAAAGCAGACAGACTATAGCATGGATGTTTGTTCTCTAGCCGGGAAGGGGATGAGCCTCAGCTGTGGATTTTTAATTCTTTCTTTTTCTAACCTCTTGTTTGTCTTCTCTTTCTGGTCACTCATTAAGTAACTGCTTCAAAGGACTTGGAAAGTTTTGCTATGATATGAGGCCCCAGAGCTTGGGACAGTACCTGACGCACAGATAAGATGAACACATGTTCATTGAGGGCAGGTTGAATAGATGGATAAATGAGAAGAAAGCCTCCATGGGCATAAACGCAAACCTTTACTAAGCCAGAATTGTCCTCTAAGGGACAGGATTGCAATATGATTATCTTTCTTTTGCAGAGGAATATTTGTGTCATCATTAGTCCTAACAAGGTGACTTATTCTAGGCTGCTTACTCTCCTGGGTAGAGAACTTGATCATGAGAAACTTCTTGAAACCCTTCCACCCATTAACAGCTTTGAGCATATGGGCGATCCTTTTCCTTCTCCATCAGGACAGGGAAATTTTGAGGCATGAACATGCCTCTGATCATTTTCCTACCCTGCTTCCTGACGTTTTTCAACAATGCCAAGGCCACATTCCACATAGATAAGTAGCTTCCAAATGGTCCCTCCAGTCCCTCCATTGGAACATTAATGAGGGAGGAGAACAAGGGTTAGAAGGATATTGATCATTGCTGGGAAATGTGGTTCTGGTCCAACCAAAGAAGATCACTGTCAGAATACAGACAGTGCTGGGAAAGTAGTGTCTGGGACCCAGCACCTCATTTGTTAATGGCACAGGTGTTCATTTGACACCTACTGCAGGTCAGACAGTGCTCTAGGCCCAAGAGATACCACAGAGTCTCTGCTTTCATGAATAGGTAACCAGTTCAATGGCGATAAAGTATCTAAAGAAAAATAAGGCAGAGTAAGGGGCAAGGGGAGCTGGAATGTGCTATGTTTTCATATAAGGTGGCTCTCAGCTCAGACAGGAAGGGAGAAGGGAGTGACTGAGCGCCCCACGCAGAGGAGGCAGGCAGTGCTGTAGGTCTGCTGCTGGGATGGATGCAGGGCCCTTCAGGGCTGGCAGGAGGGCAGCTGGGCTGGGGCAGGGGGTGAAGGGAGGGTACCGCTGGTGAAGACAAGGTTCAGAGAGACAGTAGGAGCCTAGAAGGCACAGGTCATGGGGCCAAGGTAAGGACCACTGGGTTTTACTCTGAGCAAGCAGAAAAAGATCAATGGGTGGGGGTTAGCTGGCACCACAGCCCCAGGTTGACAGACAAGAACCAGAAAGCAGGTGACTCATTAATCACTAGCACCATAATCTGGGTGATGGCTTAGGCCAGATGATGCCCTGGCGGTGGTGAGAAGCGAATGGGTTCTGGATTTATCCAGAAGGGAGGGCTGATGGATTGGGTGACAGGAGTGAAGAACAGCCCCTGCCTGGCCACTGCGGACTGGAGCTGACCCTAAGATGGGAAGGGCCGGTAGGGGATGGCCACACAGGCAGAGGACACTGAGTTCTGTTTCTCACATGTTAAACTTGAGATGACGAGTAAAAGCAGAAACGTTTAGTAGGATGTTAGAAACGTAAGATTTGCGTGTAGTAAAAAGGTCTGGACGGGAGACATGGTGTGGACATCAGGGTGTGCCCCAGCTGGCCTGCACAGGCTCCTGGCACCAAGTTGTCTTCCCAACTTCACACTTCGTGATGACACGTGGGCAGCTTGAAATGAGTCACGGAGGGAGAATTTACACTATGGAGAATGGCCAACATTACAAAGCAGGGCTTTTTGCCCCCAGAGAGTGGACTGTTGCACATTTATCAGGACACTGCTGGAGGGTGGTGTTTAGAGCCACAGAACTAGGGTGTGTCATCTGGGGAATGTGTGAGGATGGGAACAAGTAAATGTCCAAGGAACACACCCAAGGTCACCCCAAACCAGCAAAGAGAACTATGAGGACCGGCTAGTGAGGGGGGAGGGGATTAAAGAGAAAGTCCCAGGGGGGAGGGATGGACTTCCAAATGCTGCTGTCACTCAGGTAGAAAAAGGACTAAGAGATCACCGTGGTGGGGTCTGGTCACAGAGCCTGTGTGAACCCCATGCATCAGCATCACAGAGGCGCTTCTAATCACACAAGGGTGTGGTGGCCTCTGCAGACATACGGAATCAGATTCCTGGGGCACGTAGCGTAGACTAACATCTGAACAGCAGCACCTTGATTCCAGAAACAGGCACCAAGTGGGTATATGAAACAAGCCAGCACAGGGCGGTGCCTGTGGCTCAGTGAGTAGGGCACTGGCCCCATATACTGAGGGCGGTGGGTTCAAACCCGGCCCCTGCCAAACTGCAACAAAAAAAATAGCCAGACATTGTGGTGGGCGCCTGTAGTCCCAGCTGTTTGGGAGGCTGAGGCAAGAGAATTGCCTAAGCCCAAAAGCTGGAGGTTGCTGTGAGCTATGACGCCACAGCACTCTACCAAGTGTGACAAAGTAAGATTCTGTCTCTAAAAAAAGAACAAGAAGCCAGCCTAGCAGGGTAGGAAAAAAGAGACTCTCAGAAAAATTTTCCCCACCATTAAGGTCAGTTCTGCTACACAGAGTGATTGGGACCTATGGTGAGGATAATGGCGTGAGGGTTACAACAACCAAGGCCACGAGTGTGTCCTCCCCACAGCACTGTGGAAACACAGTGTGCCTGCCTTGAACCACTGTGTCAGAAAAATGGAGCTGCATTTGTCCCTCAGAGCTCATCTAGTCCCTGCTTCCAGAATAAAGGCAAGAGAGAGGATGAAAGACCAGATTCCAGTACCTTCTATTGGACACCTGCGTGGACAACCAACTCTCCACCCCTAAGTTGTACTTTTGTTCAGACCCAGCTGAAGGAAAACCTCTTTCGTTTTGTTCTGTTTTGTCTCTCTCTCTCTTTTTTTTTTTTTTTTTTTAAATGGCTCGATGTCACCATGTGTCAGGCCTTTGTAACCCAGCTGAGTCCCAGGATATATTTAGAAAGTATAATTTAGGGCTGAGCCAGCCATCAAATGCCCCAAATGAATGAGTCCTAATTTGAACTCTAAAATTTGAGAGCTGAGATCTAGTCTGTAAAAAGCAAATGGATTTGAACTGAATTGGAAGAAATCTAACTCCCCTGAGAGTTCTTATAGAAGAAAACCCTGCTCTCATCTGCCAATTAGGCTAAAGGAAAATAACAGCTGCTGATGCTCTGCGCACGGCCCTCTGTGTACAGCCTGCTTATGAAAGGCTTTCTATTTGGGGTTCTCCTTCCCCCACTCCTATAATTTTCCTTTAGGTAAGAAAGTACCTCTGGAAAATCAAGTTCAAATCAGTGAAAGGGAAGTTTTAAAAGCAGATGTGATACCAGTTCCTCCCATGATTCTGCACTGATGTTTGTGAATTAGCCTAGTTTGTTACCAAAGCCCAATTTATGCACCTCATCTGAATATTTATGTCCCCCCCCCAATTCCTATGTTGAAATTGGACACTCCCAAGTGATGGCATTAGGAGGTGGGGCCACTGGGAGGCGAGCCGTGCCCTTATATAATAAAGGAGGCACCAGAGAGCTGGCTAGCCCCTTCCATGATGTCAGAAGACAACAAAAAGGTCCTGTCCCAGTCTCCAGAACTCTGAGCAATAATGTGCTCTAAAAGTGGACCTTCCATTTGATCCCACCATCCCATTACTAGGTATCTATTGAGGAGAAAAAAATCATTTTGCCCTAAGGACATATGCACTAGAATGTTTACTGCAGCTCAATGTACAATTGCCAGAATGTAGAAACAACCCAAGTGCCCATCAACCTGTGAATGGGTTAATAAGCTGTGATACATGTATATCAGGGAATACTATTCAGCCATAAAAAGATTGAGACTTGTCATCTTTTTTAACCTGGATACAGTTGGAGAACATTCGACTTACTCTAAAGTATTATGAAAATGGAAAAGCAAGGATCCAATGTACTCAATTCTAATATGAAACCAGTAGATGAACAAATCATCTTCACACAAGAGAAAAACACAATTAAAGTCAAGTGGCAGAGGTGGAGAGGGAGTGGGGAGAAGGAAAGAGGGAGGGGAGATTGGTGTGCCCTCACCTAATGGGCACAATGTAAGGGGTGTGCCCTCACCTAATGGGCACAGTGTGAGGGGTGTGCCCTCACCTAATGGGCACAATGTGAGGAGTGTGCCCTGCCCTCACCTAATGGGCACAATGTAAGGCGTGTGCCCTCACCTAAGGGGCACAATGTAAGGGGTGTGCTCTCACCTAATGGGCACAATTGTAAGGAGTGTGCTCTCACCTAATGGGCACAATGTATGCAGTGTGCTCTCACCTAATGGGCACACTGTATGGGGTGTGCCCTCACCTAATGGGTACAAAATACAGGGTGTGCTTGCACCTAATGGGCACAATGTAAGCATTTATGGCACACATCCCAGGTGAAGGGCCCAACTACAACTTGGACTGTACCTAACAAATGCAAACAATGTAACCTAATCATCTGTACCCTCATATTAATCTGAATTAAAAAAAAATGCATTTTGCTGCTTGTAAGCCACCCGGTTTATGGGGCTTTGTTATAGTGACCTGTCATAGAAGATACAGTCATAGAAAGAAGAGGAAAGGGAAGTGGGGGAGGTAGAGAGGGAGTGGGGAGAAGGAAAGAGGGAGGGGAGGTTGGTGTGCCCTCACCTAATGGGCACAATGTAAGGGGTGTGCCCTCACCTAATGGGCACAGTGTAAGGGGTGTGCCCTCACCTAATGGGCACAGTGTAAGGGGTGTGCCCTCACCCTGCTGGCCCCAGCTTTGGGTTCTCAGGCAACAGACCCTTCAGTTTAGGGAGAGCAGCTACTTAAGGAAAACACCCCCGGGAACACAGCAGGGCTCTTATGGATTTGAAACAGACAACATAGAATGATAAATTCACAGCAACCTTAGGGGACGGGAGGACCTGGCCTCCCTGAGGACTGATGCCCCGGGCAGGGCCCGGCTCCCAGTGGAATTTGCCCTCCCACTGGACACTGCCTGTCAGGGGGCAGTAACCGGATTGAATGGCATCTGGTTCAGAGAGCATTTGCAGAGCCTATTAATTATGCTTTATTTCTAGTACATCTCCTGGACACGTGCTGCGTCCTCCTCTGAACAGTATTAGACCAGCATACCTGAGAGCAAACAAAAATATCTTTGGGGCTCTCTGACTTCCTTCTTTCTTCTGTCAAATGGCCTTAAGGTGGCATGAGAGAAACACGCGTGGTGTGTCTTAGAAAGGGGCCTACGCCGGCAGGAAAAGCTCGATCCTTCCAACACCCACCAATCGGCTATTTTTAAGAATTTATTTCTATCTTCTGCAGTACCTATAGGACGTAATCCTTTAACTCCTAAGGCTGTGCCTCTGTGCACTGTAGTCATCCTGTAAGTAGGACCTCATACGGCATGATGGACTCAAATGCCTGGAGGGGCCAGGCACACAAAATAAATGCTGGACAATAAGGGAAGAGAGCCATCACGAACTGGAAAACTTGTGCCCTAGCAGATGAGGCCAGCTACTCCTCAGCTTCACCTGGGCAAACGAGGACTACTGTTCCCAGATTTCAATAGAATATCTTTGCACATTTTTCTTTTAAGGAAAAACGTGTCTGTGTGTGTGTGTGTGTGTGTGTGTTTGAGAGAGATAGATAAAGAGGGATGAAATTCCTCAATTTTTAGATGGTGGCAAGTAATCTAACTTTAAAGAAAAATGCTTCATGCCGAAGGAGGCACGCGTACAAACTACATTTAGCCCATGAGATGCTGGTTATCAACTTCTACCACAAAATGAGCACTGTCCCACCCCACATAATGATATATTCTGTCTCCCCAACTTTGAATTTCATAAAAAGAACACATCTCTGTGTAAAAGATGAATTTTGGAACAGAGCCCCAGGCTTCCAGCTGCATCCTGGGTCCTGGTGCTAAATCAGAATATTATTTCATTAAAAAAAAACTCTTGACAGGTCAGATGCAAATTTAAAAATACATCCAAATAAATTGAAATGGGAAGGTGGCATCCTCTTTGCTGACAGCGTGGTTTTATCACCTAGCAAGAGAAATTAGAATTTCGGAAGTGGAGGAACCTGTGGTCTGATTACTGCCTGGCAGAGCAGCTTCTCATCAGCTGCATTCTTTGGGTTTGGGCAGATGTTCAGTGATGTTGAAGTGAACCGTATCACACAGTTTCACCCACTATAACAATCACCGTACCACCTAGGGGTCTGTTTTGCTAACTCAAATTTGCAGCCCACCAGCGTGTAGTCCTACTCAAAACTGGAGATTACACAAAGTACCAAACAAAGGTTCTTTTATGATCAAGGTGCTTGACTGGGAGCAGCTGAGCTGAAGCCTTTTCATTCTAAATCATCTCTTTCATGCTAGATAGAGTAGGATTCTGGGGTCCCAGCCAAGTCCTTGAGCAAGAACTTGGATGGATTCACAGTTCCTCTTCTGATTACAACGTTGGCTCTACCCACAGGAGTGCTTGATCTTGCCATGATGTCCAAGTGGTGATGATTCAGCTGGTGTGCAAGTGACACTTCTCAGTTGTCGCTTCTAAATATCAGCTCTCACTTGCCACATCCACAGCAGAGATTTATCTCTTCAGTTTTAATCTCAGAGTATCCTCACTTCAGCCTCTTGCAGGATAAGACAATTGTGAAATTACTAGCGTTCAGCACTTCTCCAGAAACTTCCTGGGGGTATCAGACACCCAAGAGAAGCAGATCAATGAATATGTTGGTTGTTTATTACTTTAATCTCTTTACATTATATCCTTATTAAGTTAAATAATCAAATATCAATATGCCTGAACTGTATTTTCTGAACTCCCTGCTGAAATTACTTTATGGAATTAAGATTTCTTTCGTCTTAATTGAGGGCTGATGTTTAGCACTCTTTCTGGGGGGATATGAAGCAACCAATTCTGGACCTGACCTGGGGCTGGCCAAGTGCCCCCAAGACATGGCAGGACACGGAGGTGGGTAGGTGGCACTTACAGAAGGTAAAAGCTGCTGTCAGTTGAGCCTTCAAACAACCCCCACAGGCAAGCAGTAGGGCCACAAGTCTGGAAATGTTAGATGCTAACACCAAGGAGATGTTTAACATCTAAGGAGATGTTTCCTTCTTATTAGGCGGGTTCAAACCCAGCCCCGGCCAAACTACAACAAAAAAATAGCCGGGCGTTGTGGCGGGCGCCTGTAGTCCCAGCTGCTCGGGAGGCTGAGGCAGGAGAATTGCGGAAGCCCAAGAGCTGGAGGTTGCTGTGAGTCCTGTGACGTCATGGCACTCTATTGAGGGCGGTAAAGTGAGACTCAGTCTCCACCAAAAAAAAAAAAAAGAAATCGAGAATGAAACAAACAAATGCAAACCAGAGAAATCAGGAGAAAAGAAGCTGAATCAAAGCAGGGGTCAGAGGCAGAGTTTGTAGGAACCATATGAACCACTGGTACAGCTGCAGGTGTGTCCAGGCACAGCCTGGGCTGGGGGCACAGAGGGGCGGGTAAGGCACCATCTTGTTCAGAAACCCAGCAGAAGATACCTTTGTGAAAACACTTCTGAAGATTTCTCCAAATGACCCCTAAAGGTTTTATTCCCTATGTTATTCAGTGACCCTTATAAATTCCATCCTGTGAATTCCTTTTAGGAGATAAGTATGTGAGTCAGTGTGCTTACCATTTTTACCTTTGCTGCCAGGAAGCTCAAAGCTAAAGCTGGGGCCAAACCTCAGGAACTCGCTCATTCTAGCTGCCTTTTCACTTTTATCTCATACTTTTAACTCATTTTTTTCTTTTCATTTATTTTTGTGTTTGTTTTTGAAACAGAGACTCTGTCTGTCACCCTGGGTAGAGTGCTATGGCATCATCACTCACAACAACCTCAAACTCCTGGGCTCAGGCGATCCTCCTGCCTCAGCCTCTGAACTAGCTGGGACTACAGGTGCCCACCACAATGCCTGGCTAGTTTTTCTGTTTTTAGTAGAGATGGGTCTTGCTCTCGCTCTTGCTTAGGGTGGTCTTGAACTCCTGAGCTCAGGTGATCCACCTGACTTGGCCTTCCAGAGTGCTGGGATTACAGGTGTGAGCCACCGTGCCCAGCCTCTTCTTTTTATACTATACTTAATTTCCTCAAGTTTATCCTCAAGTTCAATGTAAATATTTATGTGGGTGTATTTTGCACCCGTGCCAAGCAGCATGGAATCCTATGACCTTCTCTTCCATCTGTCTCCACTAGTTTGTCAGAGAAACCAACACAATGAAAACAGTCAATTGAGAGGAAAAGAATAGAACAAAGTATGTGACTTTCCCTTCTCTTTGCAGAATTCATTGTCCCAATAGGTGTATCAAAAATGCTTCAAGGTAAGCTGAGCCCTGGGAACATCCTTCTCTGAACAAGGCAGCTCTTTTTCCCAGAAGGGAATGAATTCATTCAGAATGTTAGGCCCTCACAGAACAGAGCCGCCTCATTCTGCCCATTGTGTGCACTTGGCATTGAAGGCACATTCCTGGGAAGAGCAGAGAATACACTATGGAGGGGGATCCCTGGTGGGAAATTCAGCAGTCCATTGTCCTTTGGAATCTCCGCACCTGAGTCCCACCTTCAGCACAAGCTCCAGCCACGCCTGGGGGTGGCTGTTCCGTAGTGTCCTAACTCACAGGGATATGGGCTGGAAAAGAGGCGTTTTCTAATTTTTAGTGCTCCCCAGGATGCTGGTAGCCTCCTTTTTGTCCTTTTCACTCTCCAGTTCTTTTTTCTTTGCCTTGGTAAATTTCACTGTCAGCGTGCTCAGCTGAACTCTATCAGATGCACAAATAACAATAGCTTCCTGGGAAAGGCCACTGCAGGCCATGGGCCGGCGCCAAGATGTGTAGGGACACCAGAAACTGTGTTTTATAATAGGAAAACTTCGGCATTCAGACAGCAGTTTCGGGATGATCATTCGATTCCATTAGGGATACTGGCTCAGAATGCAGCTTGGCACCTGGCCTCGATGTCTCCTCCAGGAGACTTGGGCGCCCTCCCCCTCCATACCGTGGCTTTCTTTTCTATTTGTTTAGTGTTTAAGAACCGTGATTACTGGAACCTGGTGTCAGAGCACAATGTTCATGGAAAGAAAAGTGGGAATGAAACGTGAGAGGCTGAGGCTTCCTGGGGGGCCAGGCTGCCTTGGAGAAGGACAGACAACAGATTCTCAAATGCCCACTCTGGCACTTAGCAGTTTCTGAGGATTTCTGAGCCTCAGATGTGACGTGTTGTACCCTGAGGGGCTGGACTGTCTTGTGGGGCTACTGAGGCTCCCAGGGAGTGGCTAAGTGTCCAGGAAGCAGGTCTGGCTCCCCACGGCTGAGCATCAGGCTAAGATGCTCTGGGGAAGGACAGTCTCCCCAGAAGGCCCTGCTTCCCTCCTGGAGTGAGTTAACTGGGGGGGGGGGGTCAGCGGGGGTCAAGGAGGAAGTATAGAGTTCCACATATTCCCCTCCTCTCCCAGCACAGCCCAAACGTGTCCCCTGGGAAGGTGAGGAAGAAAGTTTACTCACCCTGCACACCAGCCGGGCCAGGACCCCAGAGGAGAGGGAAGTCACCTCCCTGTGGCTTTTCAGGCCCTGCTTCCTCTTCACCTCCTCCCTGTCCACCCCACACTCCTCTCCAGGCTGCTCAACCTCTCCAAGAAAAGGACCAGAAGCAAATTCAGCCAGAGAGGAAGCTCCCAAGACCAAGCAGAGCTTACCTCCACAGATAAGCAGGGGAGTACATTTAATGAGCTCTTAATACATGCAGAGATTTCTCCTGTAAGCCCCAGGCCAGCCCTAGGGCACTGGCTCTTGCACCATCCCCTCTTTGGAGAAGAAGAAAGAGGACAGAGGGATTAAACGCTCTGTCCAGGGTTGCAACTGGCAGTGCCAGGTCCAGGGTTTGAACCCAGGCAGTTTGACTACAGAGAACTCTCCAGAGAGTTCTAACTGGGGTTAGAGTATCTAACTGGGGTCTGAACTGCAGTGAGCCCCTTGGAGCCCAAAGATGCTAAGGAAATGTCCTTTGGGGGGGGGACTCTGGTAGCATTGCCAGATTCAGCAAGTGAAAATACAGGGTGGCCAGTTAACTCTGCATTTCAATAAACGATGAATAATTCCTTAGTATTAGTGTTTGTCTGAAACTCATGCAGCACTGGGGTATCCTGAGTCGTATCTGGCACCCTTAACTATTGGGTCACTTCCCTTTCTCTGTCCCTCTGTCCTGACCTCTTCTCCTTGTCAATAAGCTCTCTCTCTGCTTCCTTCCTTTTCTCCTCCTCTGTCTATCTCTGGAACTTGTTGGCTTTACTTCTCCACTTATTCTTGCTTTAAAATAATTGATAATGGTCATCTAAAATTGATTGAACAGCTATGATACGCCAGGGCTTGTTGTTCAGCGGCTCAAAGGCTCTAGGGATTCCTGCCACCTCCACACAGGCAGAAACCACTGCTGCTGAGATGGAGAGTGGGGGTAGGTGGTGCCACTAAGGCGGCTGGAGAGACTTAGGAATGAAGTCTCAGCCCCCTCACCCAGATCTGCTTCCCAGATACTTATTATGTCTCCCCTGCAGATTTCATTTGGGAAAATATTTCCATAATTGAAAATATAATTTATTGAAAATCACTGCTCTGGGCTATGCTCCAAAGCAGAGCTTCTTGAACTTCAGTTGTATAAAGGACTCTCCTCGGGGGGGATCTTGTCAAGTGCAGATTTAGTCTGTATTTCTAAGGAGCTCCCAATTAGTTGCTGGTGCTGGAGTCCATGGAAGGCACTGTGGGCTCCAGTGTCGGAAGTGCCCCCGTATGTGCACAGAGATTATTTTCCTTTCTCATCATGGTTCAGATATCTGTGCATCTGATGGATGGATAGTTTACTTATCCACCTATCCATCCGTCCATCTAAGGTCAGACAATTAAGTTCCCCTTGGGAAGCTATGCACTGATGCCAACACCTTGAACTCCTGAGCTCAGGTGATCCAAAGGTAGATCCTAGTCCACCCTTCAAAGCACTTTTCCTAGGATGAGTTTGTAAACTTAATTGTCACAAGGTGTACAATGAGAGCTCTGATGCCATTTCAGAAAAAAGAGTTCCCACATTGCTTTGAAGGGTGGACTAGGCACTCACATTGGCGCACAACTTCCCAAGGCTGGGACGGGGGAGCACCTTAAAGGTGCCCATATGATATTCAGCAATGAGGATTGTAATCCGTGCAGGACCAAATGGAAGACTTTCTGTGTTGTGCATGACCTTACAGAAGCCTTCCGCAGGCATTGAAGGCAAACCATGGGCTTTAGATATTGAAGCAGTTCATTTCACTGTCCCTCTATGTTTTATATAAATATTAAATAAAACAAGCATGCATTTCTCTACCACCTGGTCAGATGTGTTGGGGTTTTTGTTTTGTTTGTGTTCAGTCGGTCCTATCTCAAATGAACTTGTGATTGAGAGTCCCTTTTTTTTTTAAAAAAAAAGCAAAACTAAAATGTATATTTTTCAGCCACAGATGATGTTGAATGCTCCCGCCTTGGAGGGATTTAAATTTTTTTTTCTCTTCCTTTACAGCTGTGACCTAGTTAATTGTAGGGGGGAAGAAACTCTGAAATCACTAGAGTTTCTGCTTTGCTTAGAAATCTTGCCCTTTCAAATTGTAGGATGTCCTCTGTAATGACAGGAAGTCAGGTTCTGAGATCAGCCACATTGGTACTCATTGTGCGTTGAGATAAAGAAGAGTTGGGTGTGTCCCCTGCGGGAAGAAAGGGGTCAGGGAAGAAAGAGGGGCAAGAAATGAGTAAGTGACCGAAGGATGAGTCCCTCGTGTCTAAAACGAGAGTCTGGATGCTCTTTGCTGGCTGCAGATGTAGCCTCTGAATCTCACGGGCTCCTGTCCACGGGGACAAAGGAGAGAGTGATTCAGCGTCCCCGTCTGGCTGCTTCATGCCTGGAACATGGTAGGACTGAGATATCACATTGTTCAGTATCCATTTTAATTTAGAAGTTATGGGCGGCGCCTGTGGCTCAAGGAGTAGAGCACCAGCCCCATTTGCCAGAGGTGGTGGGTTCAAACCCAGTCCTGGCCAAAAACCGCAAAAAAAAAAAAACTTGGCGGCGCCTGTGGCTCAAGGAGTGGGGCACCGGTCCCATATGCCGGAGGTGGCGGGTTCAAACCCAGCCCTGGCCAAAAACCAAAAAAAAAAAAAAAAAAAATTTAGAAATAAGTGCAGGTTACTAATATTCAGGCTTATCAAATCTGTAAGTGGGCCCTCATAGGAAGCAGAAAATCTATTCCTTTAAAAACAGATGTTCCTTTTAATGATTTACTCTGTTTTTATGGGAGGGGCAAGGAAATTTGGGGTGAAAGTTTGTTTATTTATTTATTTTGCAGTTTTTGGCCCGGGCTGGGTTTGAACCTGCCGCCTCTGGTGTATGGGGCCAGTTCCCTACTCCTTGAGCCACAGGCACCACCCAAGTTTCTTCCTTTGAACAGAGCATATTGTTTTGCTTTGTTTTAGTCTCTCTTTATCGCCCATGGTAGAGTGTCGTGGCATCACAGCTCACAGCAACCTCTAGCTCCTGGGCTTAAGTGATTCTCTTGCCTCAGCCTCCCCAGTAGCTGGGACTACAGGCGCCCACCACAACGCCCGGCTATTTTTTGTTGCAGTTTGGCCGGGGCCGGGTTTGAACCCGTCACCCTCCGTATATGGAGTCGGCGCCTTACTCACTGAGCCACAGGCGCCGCCCTTTAACAGAGCATATTGATTTTATTTTTATTTTTAATTTCAGATTAATATAAGGGTATATGTGATTAGGTTACGTTGTTCGCATTTGTTCGGAAAATTCGGGGTTGTATTTGAGTCCTTCACCTGGGAGGTGTGCCCTGTACCCCTACCTTCTTATCCATTAGGTAGGAACTTACTGAGTCCCTTCCTCCCTTCCCCTCTTCCCCGCTTTTTGAATTTAATTATGTCATTCCTCTCGTGTGGGCCTGTTCATCTACTAGTAAGGAGGGTGTTAGGCTCAGACTTGTAGCCCTTGAAGTGTGGTCTGAGCATCAGCCTCATTTGGGAACTCTCGGCCCCCCTACTAATAGATGCGCAGAGTCAGAAGCAGGGGTGAGGCCCAGAGATGTGTGTTACCACGTCCTCCGGGCGATTCCCATGCAGGCTGAGATGTGAGAACCACTGGCTACACTTTCGGTAACAACCTGAGTTAAAAGTTACAGGGACTTCAGCATCTAGAGGTCTGTGAAATGGTTCTTATCTTTGGCTACACTTTAGAAACCCTAGGATATGGCTCAAAATTACCAAGACCCAGCCCCACCCGCAGACCAACACCTAGGGGTGGGGCTCAGCTTCCCAGGTGACCGTAATGGGCAGCCAGGGCTGACAAGCTGGGGCCATAGGACAGGAGAACCCTGGTGGGAGAGGTTGCGAACTCAGCTGTAATATTGCTGCCTCAGAAGGGAGCGGGCAGCCCACTGTCCACAGCCCAAGCAAGCCTTCTGAACTTGGCCATTCTTGACCATGGAGCTGACCAAAGCCACTGGTGGCTGTAGTGTGATTGGTGGGGCTGGTAGTGGTGGGGAGGGGCTCGTTTGGAGCCATCTGACAGTGTCCTGCCATCCCAGGCACAGATGTAAATAAAAGCTGCCCACCTGCTTAGTCTCTAAATCAGCATGGTCAAGGCTGGACGAGTTCCAGGGCATGGATCTGTGCTAGTAGATGGAGTCTGTCTGCTCCCAAAACCTGGTGTCCAGTGACTCGGGGTGTGCTGAGGACCCTAGTGTACCCAGGTCACAGTTGCTTCTTCCCAAACCCCGGCCAAACCAGTGGGCTTGTGCGCTCAGCCTGGACCTGTTGGCACAGAGGCCAGCAGATGCCAGGGCCACAGAGGGACACCCTGCTTCACTCTTGATAATCGGGCTCTGATCAGGGCCCTTCTTCACAAGGGGAAGGTTCCTATTCTTCCTCTGGTCCCAACTCTACCCTATACCTGGCTTTCCAGATCCTTACACCCATTCCAACTCATTCCCATTCCCTGAAGCCCACGTAAGTGAGAGGTGACTTAAATGGGCCACAGCCTGAGTCTGCCTAAACCCCCTGACCCCGACACGCCCCCAGACCAGTGGGACATGTTCAGTGGGTCACAAGCAGAGTGGCCAGCTCTGAGTGTCCAGTAGGAGGGAAATTGGAGGGCCAGACAAGAGCTGTGGTGCCAAATGTGTGAGCTGGACATCAGAGCAGGGTGCTAGGTCCAGCCGGGAATGAGAATCGCGTCAGATGTGGAGAGGGCAAGGGGACCTGGGCCAACCTCGGTGTCACGGGAGCTCAGGATTGTCTGGATTCTCCCAGCCCACCAAAGCAGAGCCCCTGAGGCTAAGCAGGCTGGGATGTTGGTGGCTCTCTGTGAGCAGAGTTCCCACCTGCCTCGGGGGCCGGTGGACCCAGGGCTGTACATGCCAGAAGCAGAGGGTGAGAAATGTCAGTATCCAACAGCCAGGGGCTTCTTAAATAATCAAACATAGAATCACCATGTGAGCCAGCAATTCTATTTCTGCATACATCCCCCCAAAAATCGGAAGCAGGGACTTGGTGAGATATTTGTACATCTGTATCCATGGCAACATTATTTACGGCAGCCAAAAGGTGGAGACAGCCCAAGCGTCCATCCACGAATGGATGAACTGGCTTGGTACATGCAGTGGAATGTTGTCCACCCTTAAAAAGGAAGCAAATCCCGCCACCCGCTATCACGCCTTGAGCACGTGCTGAGTTAAATAATCCAGTCACAGGCCCAAAAATACTGTCTGATTCCACCCACGGGAGGCACGTAGTTAAACTCAGAGAGACAGAAAGTAAAGTTGAGTTCCCAGGGCACAGGGTCAGGGGTATTGCTGCAGAGAGCAGAGTTTCAGTTTTGCAAGGTGTAAAAGTTCTGGAGGTGGATGGCTGTGAATGTACTTAAGGCCGCTGAACTGTACACTTAAAAATGGCTGAGATGGTAAATTTTATGTTATACATATTTTACTCCAGTAATAAAATATATATAACAGTGTAGGGGACTAAGAGAGGTGAGTGGGGAAGGGGGGGAAGGGCTTATCCACCCGGGCCCCAGGGTTGAACTTCAGGCTGGGTCTGGACTCTGAACACACACCTGATTTCTAGAAACCTCTCCCATGAGGGCTGTTATGGTTTTAACTCTTTGAAATCCATCCTGTGCTTTGGGGAAGGAGCTAGTGTGGCCCCAGAGAGCACCGCAGGCCACTTCACTGTGGTCAAACCCAGGCAGAAGACCTCGGGCCTGTGTGTTACTGATGGCCAATGACCCAGAAGCTGGTCCCAGCTGAGAGGCCGCTGTTCTCGGTTTATTAAGAGATGCTGGCGCTCCGCTTGTACGTATCTCCTGGGCTCAGAATCTTAAATCATCACTTTTGTTTCTGCATTAAGAGGGAAATAATCCAATCCCTTCTTCTCTAGTGGAAGTCTAACTCCATCACCTAGACTCTTTTTTCTTTTTAAAATCATTCTATTTTTCATGAAGAATGAAAACAATAAAGGCTAAGCTAGTTTTCCTTATAGATTTCCAGATGCTGCGTGGCCTGCGAGGGTGTAGTCACGTTTTTCCTCTGAGACCATTCCAGGGCAGTACATTTCTTTCTGTCGTTACTTCCCAGACTCTCTGGTTCTCTAATTTCAGGGTTGCCTCGGCTCAGGGCAGGATGAATTTTGCTTTATTCCAAATGAGGAAAAGGATCTCTTGCAAATTTCAGGGACACATGGAGCCATGGGTTAAGGAAAACTTTTACTAATATGGGCCGCTTTGCCTCTTTCAGAAATAGGCAAGACAGGACGTAGAAGAAGTTGAAAGACGGGGAATTCTCCGTCACCCATATGTGCACAGCCTGGCCCGGGGGCCGGCCTCTCCTCCTCCTCCCTGGAACATTCTCCTTCCACCTGCAGGTTGCTGGGCCCCTCCTGGGAGCTTGATCCCCACTCTGACCAGAAAGATAGAAAATCCCTTGGGATGGGCAGATGGAACAGGCAACAAGCTTTTTCTCTCTCTGCTAAGTCTTATGATCACCCTGGCTGGCCTTTGTACACACCTTGGGTCTGTTTCAACCCAAGATAGTTCTTGGTTTTCCAAGCTCTGTGGACCCATCCTAACCCGTATCTACCTCCTGGGTCAACCCCGGATTCAGAACACACCACGCTACCTACAGTCAGGCTAATGGAAATGGCTCCAGAGAACAGTACTCCAAATAAATATTTTTATCTGTAAGAGATCTTAATGAGAAAGCACAGCTTAAATTCTTCAGCAGTAGTCTAGGCAACTAACTCAATTAATAAGCTTTTCCTAAAAATAGGCCTGATTTTGTATAGATCAAAGGATTCACTTTTTGGCTCACTTTGGGTTTATAACACAAACGTCTGATTCACCGACCAATCCAGTCCCCACTCACCAGCCCAGCAGAGATAATTCATGGTGGCTTTTGTCTTGTGTAATTTGGGGGGAAGGGGGTTCTGTCATTGCTTGTTTGGGTGTTGTTTCCTGGAAAGACTATTGTTAACATATTAAACTGTATTTAAAATTTTAACCTACCACCTGTAATTCCTCGCAGTGCCTGAGATTTCTCTAGCAGGTATAGGGAACGTAGAAGAGAAAAAAACTAGATTTCTGCCCCAGCCGCGTTGTAACACAGTCTCCTCCGGACACCAGGCGCAGCTAAGGGCTTGCTGGAGTTCAGACTTCTGGACTCAAACTTATGGGGAGAGGACAGCTCCCTGGTCAGAGATAGTATTGTCGGAAAGCCCAGGCATCTCTTACATCTCTGCTTTTTTTGACGCCTTGAGGAAAGCATTCTAAGGAAGCAAGAGAAAAACGTAGCCTAGCAAATGCCTTCTTAAAGTCATCAGTTAACCAAAATTGCATCTGACCTACAGCAGCACATTAGCACTGCCACCCCTCTCCCAGGCATCAAGCACTGTCCTCGCCAGAGCGGGTGGGTGACGTTTTCACTCCAAGGTAAGACAAGGGACATCGGACTGTGTCTCCTGCTCTCTGAGAAGCCAGCCCAGGAAGAGTAAGTGTGCTCCTGTTGACACATTGGAGGCATGTGGTCACCCAAGAGCAACAAAAGAAGCCACAACCTGTGTTTTTCCAGAAAATACACGTTTCCGTTCATTCAGTAGTCATTGCGCTCCTATTATAAACAAGATGGTAATTTTAAAAAGTAAGATTGCTGAGTTAGAGGAGCATTTCTTTGCTAGAAATGAATAGCATATTAAAAAATGAAACCCTTCTAACATCTTGTTATAAACAACATCATACCCCCAGTTGGGTCAGAAGTTGAAAGGAATTTAAGCTTTAGGTAAAAACGAAGTGTCATCCCTATTTACCTCTCATAAAATCGACTTGCCTTCCTTGCCTCAAAGAAACATGAATTTTCTCCTCACTGAGCTATCTTCAAACCTCTTCCCAGCTTCTAGACCCAAATTTCCTAACCTCTTCTTAGTTCCTATTTGGAGGGAAAAACTTAATTATCTCCTAAACAATTCCCCTGTGACCATTGACTCAGCTCATTCTTCCTCTGTGGAAAGTCAGTGGCTCTTGATAAACCTGCCCCTCTCTCTCTAGAAACCCATTTTGCAAGCAAGCCGGTCCTCTGATTGTGTGACTAGGACACCCCCCTTTCTAACTTCACCCCTAGCAGTCCCCACACCATGGCCCTACAGAATATGTGTAACCCCTGAACAAAACAAGGTGGATTATTTTTTTCCCCCTACAGCTATGATCACGTAAACACACACTTGCAAAATGTATATTCCAAAATCATCCTTGGCCACTGAGTTCCATGGAAACCAAACAAGAAGAGATTAAGAAAAGAGAGGCTGAGGCTTTTAGTTTCCAACTCAGGGCCTGGGGTGATTCAGTTCAGGCTGCTCTGGTTTTATTTCTATGGGGGCCTGGCATGCATGGGGCCGCTTACTCTCCGAACGGGTAATTGATAGATGACATCACTTTCATGGCCGTAAGATCAGTGTGGAATGGTTTGTAGAGCGTGGGGGGAATATTTCTAAACATAGCTCTTGGCCTGCCACTGGGCAGTGCTTCAGAGGGCAGCTCTGGCCTCTCTTGTACTTTCCCAGGGACCCAACATATTTTTATGTCCACAGTTAAGCATTTTTTGAAAAAATGATTCTCCTATCCCCCAAACGAACATAGTAAGTTCCCGGGCATTTATATAAATGGGTCTTCTGGGGTCTCAGGTTGGGAAATGATGAGGCAGTGATGACTCTTTGTCAGGGCTGGGACATTTTCCAGACCCAAATATGGGATTAAATGTGTTATGAGCAGTCCTGAAATGCCTCTGGATTTTAAAAGAAAAATAAAAAACCTCTTTGGGTTTGAGCTTTGTACATTGCCTGCTCACATAACCAGACCAGTGCTGTTTCTAAACATCCTTTTCCCAGAGAGTTGGAACTGGGGTTAGGAAGTGACAGATGAATAGTAACTTCCAAAAGTGTTTGGAATTTTTTGCCATAGATGGTGGGTACGAGAGTGTTGGGAACAGAAGGAGGTGGGGAGGAGGGGAAATGCTGGGCTCTTCCCACACGCCAGCCTCAGTTTCCCCTTGCCCTTGTGCTACAGCGTGCTGGGGCTAAAACAAAGAGACAGAAGTCCAGCCCTCTAAAGCAGCCCTCTCTCCACCCTACCCAAAGGCCATGACATAGATTCCAACTAGGAAAACAGGAACCCTACCCTTCACTCTCACTAGGATTGGTCATACCAAACAGTATGACCAATGTATGGGGAAATCAGAACCCTGATACCCTAGAGGGAAGATACCATGGTGCTGCTTTGGAAACAGCCTGGCAGCTCCTCAGAAGGTTCAACACATAAAGTTGGACAATTAAGTTCATGTACTCATCCTGGAAAAAGTGCTACATACCTCACTGCTGAATGTCACCATGGTCACCTTTGAGGTACTCCCCTTGGCCATTTGGTGACCATTGTGATATGCAGCAGTCAGGTATGTGGTACCTTTCCTAGGATGAGTTTGCCAACTTCATCGTCCATCTTCATAGAGTTTCCATCTGACCCAGCAGTTCCCCTCTTCAGTGTTACCTATATCCAGGAGACACAAAAACTATATATACACAAAAAATGTATACACAAATGTTCAGGAAGCTTTATTCATAATAGCCGAGAAGTAAAAACAATCTGTGTCCACCAACTGATGAATGGATCGACAAAGCATGGTCTGTCCACATGATAAAATATTATTCAGCAAGGAGAAGAAAAATGTACGGACATAAGCCATGACATGGATGGACCTTAACTTTATTCTAAGTGACGGAAGCCAGGCACAGAGGCCACATGAATGTGAAATGTCCCAAGCAGGCAGATCCAGAAACAGAAAGGTTTGGGGTTGCCCGTGGCTGGAGTAGGAGGTGAGCAGGCATCAGGAGTGATGGTAACCACTAATGGGTGTGGGCTTTCTTTTGGGGGGGATGAAAAGATCCTAAAATTGGATTGTGGGGATGGTTGCCCTATCTTATGAATAGACCACAAAACAATTGTGCATGTTAAATGGCTGAAGTAAGTGGCATATAAATCACACCTCAGTAAGGTGAGTTGAGGTTTTTATTAAGAGCCTTGACAAATATAAATGTCTTAACACAATAACTAAGAAAATGCCAAGAAGGCTATGTTAACCAGTTTGATGAAAATACTTCAAATTGCATATAAAACCAGCACATTGTATCACATGATTGCATTAATGTACACAGCTATGATTTAATAACAATTAAAAAAAGCCATCGACAGTCATAGACCACCTTCATTTAGAGAACAAAGCTTCAAACTCTGACCCCACCAGGCTTTTCGATTACATGTGGAGATTTCCCAACAACAGTGTTCAGTGGATGGAGAGAAAGGAATGTGCAATGAATTTAAACCTCGGTTTGAGTCCTGTGCTGGAAGGCAGAAGAGGAATGCGAAATTAAAACACGGATTAGTAGCTAATCTGAAGCTGAAAAAGTCCTTATGTGATGCAAACGTGAAGGCTATCGGTTAATAGTACATGAAACCCAGACGTCTGCTTTCCTCAAAACCTGGACGCATGGTTGATGGGCATGTCTCCGCACACCCCTGCCTTCCCCCCTCATTCTGGTCGATTTATTTTTCTATCACTGCTCAGCATCTACTGATCTTTGTTTCTTCCAAGAGAGTAGCTCTTACGTGAGGGTCTTCATTCAAGTTTCTTGCTATTGGGCTGCAAATGGACTGGGCTTTGATATCAGAGAGAGTGCTCTTTACAACCAGAAACAATCTTTGTACAAACACTATTTGATTTTCACCAGCAGGTTCTTCAGCCACTCTTAGAATAGAATGATCTCAAATAGCAGCAAATACTCGTGGAATGATTAGATGGGGTTACAGTAGACTGCACCTCTGAGTATATTTCTTTGTTTGGTTTTTTTTTTTTTTTTTTTATTGTTGGGGATTCATTGAGGGTACAATAAGCCAGTTACACTGATTACAATTGTTAGGTAAAGTCCCTCTTGCAATCATGTCTTGCCCCCATAAAGTGTGACACACACTAAGGCCCCACCCCCTCCCTCCATCCCTCTTTCTGCTTCCCCCCCATGACCTTAATTGTCATTAATTGTCCTCATATCAAAATTGAGTACATAGGATTCATGCTTCTCCATTCATGTGATGCTTTACTAAGAATAATGTCTTCCACTTCCATCCAGGTTAATACGAAGGATGTAAAGTCTCCATTTTTTTTAATGGCTGAATAGTATTCCATGGTATACATATACCACAGCTTGTTAATCCATTCCTGGGTTGGTGGGCATTTAGGCTGTTGCCACATTTTGGCGATTGTAAATTGAGCTGCAATAAACAGTCTAGTACAAGTGTCCTTATGATAAAAGGATTTCTTTCCTTCTGGGTAGATGCCCAGTAATGGGATTGCGGGATCGAATGGGAGGTCTAGGTTTGGTTTTTTGAGACAGAGTCTCACTTTGTCATCCTCGGTAGAGCGCTGTGGCGTCACAGCTCACAGCAACTTCAAACTCTTGGGCTTAAGCGATTCTCTCGCCTCACCCTCCCAAGTAGCTGGGACTACAGGTGGCTGCCATGACACCCAGCTTTTTTTGTTGTTATTGTAGTTGTCATTGTTTGGCAGGCCCAGGCTGGATTTGAACCCACCA
Source organism: Nycticebus coucang (assembly GCF_027406575.1). Taxonomy (NCBI): domain Eukaryota; kingdom Metazoa; phylum Chordata; class Mammalia; order Primates; family Lorisidae; genus Nycticebus; species Nycticebus coucang. The sequence continues at coordinate 58,786,825 of NC_069799.1, forward strand.
GCTCCGGTGTATGTGGCTGGCACCCTAGCCACTGAGCTACAGGCACCAAGCTGAGTATGTGTCTTCTATACTTCTCTGCATGCGTGCTGATTCCTGTGTATTTATGTATTTGCACGTTTTGTTCATAATTCAGCTGCACATTACGTTCAACTCAGTTTTTCCAAGTCTTTTTCAAGGTAGTAATGATGTTTTAAGACATTCCCGGAGTCAGGCAACAGCATCTATTGCTTTACTAAAAATTTCTCTATCTTTACAAAACCAGTGAATGAGGGCCTAGCGGAGATGGTACCAGCTGCATGGGGGCCGGAGCACAGGCCAGTGCCTGCGTTGTCCCACGAGCCAGGCAAGGTTTTGCCCTGTCCTCTGTGGTAACTCCTGGCTCCAGCACCACCTGCCTGCTTCCCACGTCAGCCTCTGAGTCAGGTCTCCCAGCCTCAGTGCCCTTCCCAGACGTGGAGACCCGTCTACTTTGGATGCGTCCCTGGGGCCTGCCCGGCAGCTAGGCCAACTTGGCCAACCTACTCATGCTTTTGACTCCCTTCCCCTGAGGTATTAGCCAGCCGACAAAGCCTAGCAGAAGGAAGAGAGGTGGTGATCAGCCTGATGACGTCTTCCTATTGCCTCAAATGCTCCTCGCCATGGCGTCCCTCTGTCCTGATCCATTACTTTTTTTTTTATATATATATTATTTTTATTTATTTTTTGAATGAATTGTTTTTTACTTTTTTTCTTTTTTTTTTTTTTCCTTTTTTTTTCTTTTTTTTATTGTTGGGGATTCATTGAGGGTACAATAAGGCAGTTACACTGATTGCAATTGTTAGGTAAAGTCCCTCTTGCAATCATGTCTTGCCCCCATAAAGTGTGAAACACACTAAGGCCCCACCCCCCTCCCTCCATCCCTCTTTCTGCTCCCCCCCCATAACCTTAATTGTCCTCATATCAAGATTGAGTACATAGGATTCATTACTTTTTAACCTTAGTGATCAACTATCTAAGCAGTGAACTGCCTAGAAAACTCCTATTTTCTGTTATTTTCAAAGAAAGGAAAGAAAGGGATTAAAAGGAGGTGGGAGTCAGTAGGACAAACCCAGGTCATTTTTTTGCTGGGGGAGCCCTGGTGTCCTGCTCCAGCATTCCTGGGGAGGGCCAGGCCTCCGTGCCCCTCTGTGTGGGGACGCTTCCTCTGTGAGGTGAAGGTTCACGCACCTGTACTCGTGTGTACAGAGGAGACATACGCACAGGCAGACACACAGACACCCACAGTAGAGGCATGAATGGAGACCCACAAATAGAGACTCACAAAGACATACGCAGAGGAGACACCCCGCATGGAGGCTCAAGACACACACGCGTAGACATTAAAATGACATATAGAGACCCTTAGACACACGCGTATATTCAGGCATACTCAGACGCGCCGACACGCATTCATTCAGGACGCACACAACTGTATTGATGTGCTCTGAGGTTTCCAAATCCCTTTCAAAAGCAAGGCAATGGCGATCAGTGGCAGCTGTGCCGTCTGCGTGCACAGCCTCTCCGAGGCCATCTGGGCAGCTGCCCTGTGACGCTGGGAACTAGCAGCATCAGAGAGGCAACTGAAGAGATGGGGCTGGGGAGGTCAGACAGCATCCTCCAGCCTTGCCAGGCTCAGCCAGTCCCTGCCACCGGAGCTTCCATGTCACCAGGCTCAGACTCAGAACAAGCCTCCGTGGAGGATGGTGCTCGTCCCCCAAGTGGGAGAGGTTTCAGCACAGTGTGTGAAGGTCCTGCTGAGTATTCAGGAGTATTTTTCCAAAGGTTGTTACAGTACCTTTATACTTAAAAGAGTCCCAGACCGTAAGCTAAATACATATTTTAGTTTTTTTAATTTTTAAAATCACTTTATTTAATCACAGCAAAACAATGTCTTTAGAACTGTCCCTATGTATTCCGTAATTGCGTGCTTTGAATAAGAGCCTGAGTGACAGCCAAAAATCCCCAGAGGCTGGAGGGCATTAGTTCAGGTCACACATACAGCAGATAACTATGATAGATCTTGCGATTGTTTTTTCTTGAAAATACCGAGGCAGTTAGCTAATGTTCATGATGGAGCCATCATTTTCTGCATGTGATTTGCTTTTCAATTTACTGTTTCTTTTTCTCTCTCCTTTCTCTCTTCCTTCCCTCTTTCCCTCTCTCCCACCTTCCCTCTCTCCTTCCTCTGGCTCTGAGGTAGGTAGTATTTCCATCTGGCCAGAAAAATAAATGAGAGGCATTATTTAATTTGTCCAAGATCACACAGGAAGTGGTATAGCCAAATTCAAATTCAGGTTATATCTGATTCCAGAACACTCCAGTAGGTTAGTAGATTATGCCTTACTACTTTTCTGAGGCTGTTAAAGGTTAGGGTTGAAGAAACAGATAATAAATAAACAGAATGCAAAAAGTGAATGTGCCTCAGTAACTATGTGGTCATTCAGGCCCATGAAGCCAAAATGATATTAAGATTATAGGCAGGATGCAGGGGCTCATGCCTATAATCTCAGCACTCTGGGAGGCCGAGGCAGGTAGATTGCCTGAGCTCAGGAGTTTGAGACCAGCCTAAGCAAGAGCAAGACCCCGCCTCTACTAAAAATAGAAAAGCTAGCCAGGCATTGTGTCGGGGGCCTATAATACCAGCTACCTGGGGGGCTGAGGCAAGAGAATCACTTGAGCCTAAGAGTTTGTGGTTGTTGTGAGCTATGACACCACAGCACTCTACCCATGGCAATGGAGTAAGTGTCTGTTCTCAAAAAAATAAATAAAATTTAAAAAAAAATTAAATGTATCCTTTGTCTGAAGTGTATAGTTGAGAGGTTCCAGTTTGGGAAGCACATCTTTTGATAATCTATCATTTATTTTTATGGTATATGAAAATATAACCTATTGAATTAGGATACAGATGCATTTTTGAAAGACGGTTAAAAATAATCAGTAATCGTGACCTAGCTGAAATCTCAAATAGTAACAACATATTTAACTGAATGTCTGTCTTTGGGTCCTGTTCCACCTGTAGCTTGTCCAACTCACAGTAAAGTAGCAAGAGCTTTGGTAGGAAATAACTCGCCCCTGGGAAAACTGGCGTAGGTTGATGTTTCCTCCAAAATCCTGAATGTTAATGTTAAATCTATCAGATAAGAGTTTGGGGGTTTGTGTTTTGTTTTGAACAGCTGTTTTAATCCTAACCTAAATTTGGGATGTCTCCAAAGAAAATGCCTAGCTTTGTGCAAAGCGCCCACAGAAATAGCAATTTCTCCAGTGCTGGTACAAAATTGGACTCTGCTTCGCCATGTGGAAAGTCTAGGGTTCTCCCAAGTTTTAAAGAGTTAAGAAAATACATAGAATGTCTTGGGAATGTTGGCGGTGGAGGCTGCCGCTCAGTCCTCTCTGCTTGCTCACCCCAGAGGGGATCCTGGCACCGGGACAGCTCAGAATGTCTCTGACTTTGCTCTCCTGCCCGAATTCTGTCCTGACCTGCCCCCAGGGCCGCCTCGGCCCATACGCCAGTCCACCGAGAGTTGGGAATGTGCTGTTATCTTCACAGTGAGGTTTATTTTCACCTTAGCCTTGGTGAGTCTCCAGAGACCTGGAGAAAACACTTGGATACAGGAGCCTTTTAGTAATCCTCGAGGGAAAAGTCGCTGAAAGTTAGCGAGGGTGGTGGCGAGGGTAGGTAAGGCGGGCAGAGCCAAAGGAAACAGAGTTATTTTGACTGCATTTTTTTCCTGGCCTGTTTAAATCTTCCTGACATTGGAACTGTGTGTCACTAAAAGGACACAGCCCTGGGTGTGGGGCCTGAGACCAGAGGGGCGCTGGCAGGGCCTGGAGCTGGCATGGCCACCGGGCTGCTTGGCTTTGAGGATCTGCCATGGAGCTGGGACCTGTCCTGCCGGTCACTGAGGGCCTGCCGAGGTGGGGACCTTCGGGTCCCACAGCTGATGTTGAAACCATGCTGCATCTCCAGGGCCGTCTACCAGGTGGGACTGGAAACTCCTTTTATATTTCTCTGCAGTGTGGGAAAACAGCGCCAGTGGTGGGGAGATGAATGTTGTCATATGCATTCAGAAGTCTGCAATGTGTTCCATTAAGCAAAGAGCGGGTCAGCATGCTTGGGGCATCCTGCTCTAGATGCCGGGCACTGAGGAAAGCACGCCATAGACACACCCTAATTCTGTGTTCAAAGCCACCCTGGCAAAGAGTGTGCATGCCACCATTTTGAGAGGAGGTTATTAAAACTCAGAGAGGGATGTCGGGTGTTCAAAGTCACCCAGCAAGTAAATGGCAGAGCTTTCTGATTTAAACTAAAGTTTTTCTGGCTAGCAAGACAAAGGATGCTCTTTGCACAAGTTCATGGTCCTCTCACCAGGGATGATGTCTCAAAGTGTGGGTAGGTGTGTGTGTGTTGGGGGTGTGACAAGCTGGTAAGGAGAGTTGTGGGGGACAGACCCTAGCAGAAATACTGAGTCTCGTTTTCATCCTCACCTTCCTCTCCCTGGCACAGTAGCTCTCAGTTCAGACGCACATATCACTGCCCAAAGCTGAAAAAAACAGAAGTTTTCTGCAGGAAAGTAGCATTGCTATGGCTAGGAGTGCAGAGCTCTTCACAAAGGGAGACAAGGGCATCCTTGGGCACCAGCAGCCCAGATTGGTGGCATCAGCCCTGTCCCTTCTGGTCACAGAGCCTGCAGCTCTGACAGCCCCAGCCCAGCCTAGCCCAGAGCCAGGCCGATGGGGCATGGTGGGCAGGAGGCCAAGTAGCAAGTGGGGAAAACTTCCTTCCCTGGCTCTGGAAGGGGGAGGCGCTCGTTCTTCCTCAGCTGACTGTTTTTTGTAACCTGGTTTATTTCATGAAGTCAACTAGAGCGGCTTTGGCCCTCTCTCTGCAGCTGGCTCACCACGCTGTTTGGAACCAAGTGGTCTCTGTATTTTTGGTCATGATTTGGTGACATATAATCCCTTAATGAACCACAGCGGCTCAACACCTCTGGACCCCACAGCTACCCGTTCTGCACCCCTCCTCCTGGACGGTCTGGACACAGAAGGAAGGAGAGCCCCTTGCCCGGGAGTGTAGTCACTTTCTCAGGCAGGCACAGCCCCTGGGGTCTCTGTATCTGCTCTTCATCTGCCTTCACAAGGCTTCTAGAGATGAGATTTTTCCAAAATTTTTGTGCTGGAAGGGCACAAAAACTTTAGTACCTAAAGTCTCACTATGAACAGAAGCGTGTCTGTCATACATCTTATATAAAAGGAACTTGAGAGGAATCCTCCCGAATTTGACAATCATCCACCAAATGTACACAGCTTTCCTATGACAAGTTGTGAATATGAAAGAATTCTTGTGGGGGGGAGAGGAGAAGTTTCCCAGCTGGGGATTCAAGCCGTAATGTGGTTGGTCTGTGCATGTGAAGCTTTACTGAAACTTTGGGTTAAAGTCAAATGTCCCCCAGCTCGGTATTTGGGGCTAATTACTCAGCCGAGATAATTCCGCCTTCCCAGCAATTAGGAACAAGCTTGGGGCCCTGGCTTCTTGCCTCTATTTTCTTTTCATCCCTCTTTTGATTTTTTTCTCACATCTCATCAAGCTATATGAAAGCTGGGCTTGTGAATCAAGTTAGCAGAATGGGCTAGTCCAACGTCAAGGGTTTTGTTGTTGTTGTTATTATCTGGACTTCCTTTAACATTGTGAGGATACTACAGAAAACATTGATTGATTAGCCACAAGGCCTGGAAAAAAATGTACTTCTGCCCAACCACAACTCAGTTCCATTCTGTAGACCCCTAGTGTGCAGCCACAGAGTGCCTGGCTCTGTTGGGGACAATCAAAGGCTAATCACTCCTCGGGCCTGTCCACGGTTAGGCACTGGTCCGGCCAAGCCAGTCAGCCCATGGGGGCAGAAATACCTCTAATCCTTGCAGCCCACAGGTAATTCCCACAGGTGCGTCTGAAAATAGTCACTGAGAGTCAGGATAGCAAGTCCAAGCTGGTTCACCAACCTGGGAGGCTTCGTTAACTATCGGGCCCATTAGCAGCCTGCAGAGCCAGCCAAAAGGGCTGGAGGTAGGTGGGGAAATCAAAAGCAGAAAACAGCTGCACTGGCCCGGGGTGGTCTGAATGGGTTCCAGACAAGACTTAGCGGCTCGTGGGGAGCAGTTACCTGCGCCCAGCCCTCATTTCTCCTGGCAAGCAGGGCAGCCTAAAGGTACTTCTAATGACATTCTGGCTTGTCTCCAACTGCTCGTGGCCTCCTGGGGAAGAGTCAAGCTCACAAATAACTGCATTTCAACAAATAGAAGCTATGAGAAAAGTGCAGAGAGTAGGTAACTTGGCTCCAGGGACACTTTACCAACCGTCTCTCCTGGCCTTTGCTTGCTTTCTCTCTTATGAAGTGGAGGTAACAGCATCATAGCTTTGTAGGGATTAAATAAGGGACATATGTGAAGGTGTGTTGCAAATACTGAAAACTACACAGATGTCAAGTGTTGTTTAATACACTGTATTCTTACCATTTTGTCATCTTGGGAAAAATCTGAGCAGGCCTTTTTTTGTTAGTGATATGGTGATTGATGGACATGGTTTACTTACTTTGTGGAAGCAATGCTTTTGTGGTTTACAGTTTTTCCACTGGCTAAGGGGATGGCTGTCTATCTCTGGACGAATTCATCTGGGAATCTTTGAAAAACTCCCACCACGTCCAGGCCTCAAGTCCCAGAGATTCTGATGTAATTGATCCTGGGCTTGAGTGCTAGGATGTTCTCAAACTTTCTCACTGATCCTAGTGTGTAGACCAGCTCGAGCCGCCGGCTGAAGGGTCTCATTCAACCATCAAGTAGTACATGGATGCTTACAAAAGCCCAAATAAGTAGCATCAGAACCAGTGCGGGGCCACTTAAAAATACATGTGTGTATACAGTAGGACTTCCATAGCTGACCGCCTCCCTGCACTCATCACCTCCTTAAGTTGACCTAATTTTCATAGATTGGACATGTGCGTATCAGGGCAGGAGGCCTTGTTCCTTTTGTTGACCACCTCTCTCTGTTTAACAGTTTGTTATAGTGCCTTGGATGGATGTATACGTATATATACATACAAAGGGTGACAAAAAGTGTATGCACATTTTAAGAAAGGAAAAATCTGCATTAAATTTGTAATATTCAAGTCACTTTTGACTTCTGCAATTTACAAGAGGTGCTCAACGTGACTTGTATTCATCTTTTGTTATCAGTGTATATTGAGCATTAAAATTTTAATAGTTTTCCACTAGGGACTCTACTACAAAACTCCTAGAAGTGATCAAGGAATACAGCAGCGTCTCAGGTTACAAAATCAACATTCATAAATCGGTAGCCTTTATATACACCAACAACAGTCAAATTGAAAAAGCAGTTAAGGACTCTATCCCATTCACAGTAGTGCCAAAGAAGATGAAATATTTGGGAATTTACCTAACAAAAGACGTGAAAGATCTCTATAAAGAGAACTATGAAACTCTAAGAAAAGAAATAGCTGAAAATGTTAACAAATGGAAAAACATACCATGCTCATGGCTAGGAAGAATCAACATTATCAAAATGTCCATACTACCCAAAGCAATATATACTTTCAACGCACTCCCTATTAAAGCTCCACTGTCATATTTTAAAGATCTTGAAAAAACATTACTTCGTTTTATATGGAATCAGAAAAAACCTCGAATAGCCAAGACATTACTCAGAAATAAAAACAAAACAGGAGGAATCACACTACCAGACCTCAGACTTTACTACAAATCGATAGTGATCAAAACAGCATGGTATTGGCACAAAAACAGAGAAGTAGATATCTGGAATAGAATAGAGAACCAAGAGATGAATCCAGCTACTTACCGCTATTTGATTTTTGACAAGCCAATTAAAAACATTCAGTGGGGAAAAGATTCCCTATTTAACAAATGGTGCTGGGTGAACTGGCTGGCAACCTGCAGAAGACTGAAATTGGACCCACACCTTTCACCATTAACTAAGATAGACTCTCATTGGATTAAAGATTTAAACTTAAGACATGAAACTATAAAAATACTAGAGGAGAATGCAGGGAAAACCCTTGAAGAAATTGGTCTGGGTGAGTATTTCATGAGGAGAACCCCCCGGGCAATTGAAGCAGCTTCAAAAATACACTACTGGGACTTGATCAAACTAAAAAGCTTCTGCACAGCTAAGAACACAGTAAGCAGAGCAAGCAGACAGCCCTCAGAATGGGAGAAGATATTTGCAGGGTATAACTCTGACAAAGGTTTAATAACCAGAATCCACAGAGAACTCAAACGCATCAGCAAGAAAAAAAACAAGGGATCCCATCGCAGGCTGGGCAAGGGATTTGAAGAGAAACTTCTCTGAAGAAGACAGGCGCACGGCCTTCAGACATATGAAAAAATGCTCATCATCTTTAATCATCAGAGAAATGCAAATCAAAACTACTTTGAGATATCATCTAACTCCAGTGAGACTAGCCTATATCACAAAATCTCAAGACCAGAGATGTTGGCGTGGATGCGGAGAAAAGGGAACACTTCTGCACTGCTGGTGGGAATGCAAATTAATACATTCCTTTTGGAGGGATATATGGAGAACACTCAGAGATCTAAAAATAGATCTGCCATTCAATCCTGTAATTCCTCTGCTGGGCATATACCCAGAAGACCAAAAATCACAACATAACAAAGATATTTGTACCAGAATGTTTATTGCAGCCCAATTCATAATTGCTAAGTCATGGAAAAAGCCGAAGTGCCCATCGATCCACGAATGGATTAATAAATTGTGGTATATGTATACCATGGAATACTATGCAGCCTTAAAGAAAGATGGAGACTTTACCTCTTTCATGTTTACATGGATGGAGCTGGAACATATTCTTCTTAGTAAAGTATCCCAAGAATGGAAGAAAAAATACCCAATGTACACAGCCCTACTATGAAACTAATTTGGGACTCTCACATGAAAGCTATAACCCAGCTACAACTTAACAATAGGGGGAAGTGGGAAAGGGGGGGTGGGTAGAGGGAGGGGAATCGGTGGGATCACACCTGTGGTGCATATTACAGGGGTATTTGCGAAACTTGGTAAATGTAGAATATAAATGTTTTGGCACAGTAACTGAGATAACGCCGGAAAGGCTATGTTAACCACTGGGATAAAAATGTGTCAAATGGTTTATGAAGTGAGTGTATGATGCCCCATAATCATATCATTGTATACACTTATGATTTAATAAAAAAAAAAAAAAAAAATTTTAATAGTTTTCCTTTCTTAAAATGTGTGTATATATATATATTATTTGGGGGAGGAGCACCATCTGTGTGTGTGTGTGTGTGTGTGTGTGTACTTACAGTGTCATAAGCCACTCCATAGAAACAAATAAGAATTTCAGGCCTGGCAATCTGTTCTTTTTTTTTTTTTTGAGACAGAGTGTCACTTTGTCACCCTTAGTAAAGTCCTATGGCATCACAGCTCATAGCAACCTCAAACTCTTGGGCTCAAGCTATCCTCTTGTCTCAGCTTCCTGAGTAGCTGAGACTATAGGCACCCGCCACAACATCTGGCTATTTTTAGAGATGGGGTCTAGCTGTTGCTCAGGCTGATCTTGAACTCCTGGTCTCGGGCGATCCACCCGCCTCAGCCTCCCAGAGTGTTAGGATTACAGGTGTGAGCCACTGCACCTGGCCTGCAATCTGTATTCTTAAAACATGATTCTTGACATCGGTAGGAAGCAGTCATAGAGGACAAACGTTATGTAGCACCTAACAAATGAGGGTCCTAGCAATGACCTGAAAAGATGATCATGGGTTTAACTCAGATCGTTCACAGGGAGCCCATTGTTGGCACATATGAAGCACTCAGTAACATGTTAGTGGCTTTTCTTATCACGGAATGGCCATGTTCACTCAGACCATGCTCCGAAGCAGTAGGAAGGTCTATTTGTTACTCAGCATTAGCAGTGCGCTTCACTCCAAGCAAGCCTGCAGGAAGACCTTCCTCCCTCCCAGATTTTCATCTTGCTCCCTAAACCATGGCTGTGCCTGAGCCACCCCTCTGTGGGCAGCCCCAGTCTCTTCTCAACATAAACTTTCATTCATCTGAAGTGTCCCTTTATCACATTTTCTCCCTAACAAGGGTTAATGGTAGGGCCTGAAACTTCCACAATTGGGCATGGGAGGGCTTTAAAGGGAAAATAATTAAAAATTATACAAACCTAGATGTGAAAGGAAAATCACAAGTTACAAATGTAAGAAAGGTGTTAATACTGGAAGCATCACAGAATCTAGAAAAATAACATAGGTTTGATAATTAACTGCCTGCTCCATCCTAGTATCCTTTTTATCCTACATATTTTGGGGAAAGATAAGCCTGTCTTTTCTCCAGCATGCCTGATCAAAGTTTGTCCTTGCATTACTGAGGTTTCTTTCAGATTTACACCTTACCACTGGAAATGCTGTTAAGATTTTTAGAATTATTGTAGAATTTGGGAAGATTTCTCTCCAGTTTTGTTTTTTTGAGACAGTCTCATTCTGTCACACAGGCTAGAGTGCAATGGCATTATCACAGCTCATCGCAATCTCAAACTCCTAAGCTCAATTGATCCTCCTGCCTCAGCCTCCTGAGTAGTTGGGACTACAGGCTCCTGCCACAATCGGCAAATTATTAAGGAAAATAGAATTGACTGCACTATACTACGTCAGCATTGTTCTTTGCTTGCTTTTTCTATTTTTAGTAGAGAATGGTTCTCACTCTTGCTCAGGCTATCCACCTGCCATGGCGTCCCAAAGTGCTAAGATTACAGGCGGGAGCCACTGTGCCCAGCAATAGGTTATATCTTGATAAAATCTCCAGTTTTTCATGAGCAACATTTAGGGGTGAAGGCTATTTCTGGAAGCCATTCTTGCACTGACTGGTACAGTTCACAGTAACTTCACTCTAGATCAGTGGTTTTCAACCTTCCTAATGCTGCAGCCCTTTAATATAGTTCCTGTGGGTCACGACCCATAGGTTGAGAACCGCTGCTCTAGATGGAAATGTTTTTGAACCTCATAAATATATTCTTTCTCTCTCTCAAACTAAACATATCCCAACTCAACTTCAATTTTTATTTAAAAAAAATGTTTTTCAAAAAAGAAAGAAAGAAAAAGTCCAAGGCCATTCTATTGCTAGTCCCTGAGCGAGAAGGGAAGTTTAACAGAAGGAAGTTCAAGTAAAAGAAGACATTAATCATAACTGGTAACAATTAAAATATCTTAAGTCTTGCAAAGGTGGCCCTGTGAACACATTGCTGGGAGCCATCCCAGAGACTTGACAGAGACCTCAGGAAATAAGCAACCTTGAAGTTCAAGCTTCACAATGAGTTCTCTACTTCTCTCCCAGCCCACATCACTCCTGGCTGTGTGGTACAAACCAGAGGAAAAATAAAATAAATAAGACGAATGATCTGAGTTATCGGTCTCCCGTAAATTGCTTCTGGCCCCAAAGATGTTAAACACACATGTACGGCACATGTAAACCTGTTTTAGATTTCTCAAGTTGGATATCATTAGTTTGTTGCGGGGAGGAGAAAGCGGTGGGGGGAAGGTTGCATTTGGTTCTTTTGGGGCGTTTTTTCCTTTTGGTCTCTTTATAGAAACTTTATCCTTCATAAGAGTTGTGAACTTTGTTTTTTATTTTTTTATTTTATGAAGCACACATAGCTGTGTCCTCTTCTCTCCCTGCGGTGGGGACATAAGCTGTATCAGAGGTCACAGGGCACCAGCTGCCTCCAAGTGTGGGTACTTGAATGTCACATGGTTGTAAGATCATCAGTGGCTCTCCTGTTACTGCTGTTTCTAGAAGGAAATAGGGACCAGGGGATACAGAGAACATGCAGATGTTAGGAATTTAAGGAGAGTACTTTTAAAAAAAATCTATATACCAGTTCTAACCTCATGCTCTAACAGAATCTCCCACACATTGTAAAACACACAATTGAGCGGATATTCAAGATCACCTGTCAACCTGGAATAGGGTCTGCAGTCACAGAGAACAGTTTACGTGTTTTCTTCTTTGTACAAAACATGCTTCCAAAACCAAGAAGGTTTTAGAAATGTGAATTATTCGGAAAATGCAACCTTATCAACTCCCTGAGTGATTCCTGGGCCTGGTATCGGTGGTCAGTTCTCCCATTGATGAGCGATCCCTCTAAAAAAAAAAAATGAGACTGGGTTTTCAGTGATTCATTTTTTAATCTTCTGAAACAACTAACACAGCCAATCTGGGACGGATGGATTATACCATGATTCAAACAAACAAATGTTTCCACATGTGGAAAGCTGGGCTTTGATTCTCAATTTGCTATTTTTGCTGTTGCCTTTCATCATTTCGTTATAGCGATGTGTGTTTTAAAGGGCGATGTCCTTTGTATTCTTTAATGCCTACAGATGGTGTGGAGTTGGGCTTTTCTCTGATGAGCTGCACCATGTGTTATGGTTAAAGGGAGGTTGGGGGAAGAGAAGGCTGGCACCAAGAAAGAACAATTAGCAAATTTATTAGATTTCTTTGTTAAGTCTGCACATTTGTTTTAACTTTCTCTGCCATTCATTAAGGCTGTTGGTGCCTGTCCATAAAGGATGTTGTATTGGTGTACTAGTGAACTTCACACGCTGTCTTCTGAGCACCACTTTCTTACATGGATACAAAATCATATCCTTGCAACAGGCCTGAAAGCAAAACTCTCCTTTCTTGAATTTTCATGTTGCTTTTCCCTGATGTGAACAGTATTTGCAAAACAGTGTAATAGTTCAGATTTTACTTTGTTCATAAAGCATTTTTGAGTCCTGACCTTGGGGATGGTTCCCTTCACCTTGAAAGCACTTTTCTTTGTTCCAAGGGAGAAAGCGATACTCAGAGGTTTCAAATTAGCTGCCAGTTACTGCATCAGCCACACCTCGTTTGGGGTCTTCCTCCCCACCCCGCCCCGAGATGTGCTCAACTGCTGCCAAAGCATTGTGGGAATCAACTCACAGTCTGAGCTTTTGATCAATATCCAACTGCCTTTGAGCAGTGAGAGTTTCTCAAGGTCTGCTTAGGCAGAGCTCCGAGAAACTAATCCGCTGGAAGGGGAACAGGCAGTTTTTGAGATAAATTGTGTGTTTTGGAGGTTCTGTTGCGGTGGAGCTGACGGAGAGGATGGGGCATCTAACCACCCTGCCATCACCTTGAAAACGTGATTATTTAACTAAATGGGGAGTCTGTGTGCTTAACAGCCTTAAAATTTTCTATTCTTCAGCAATGAGTATCTTTTCAAAATTCCATTATTTGAGAAGCAAGTGTTCACACCAAGAAAACTACATATGTATATCTTTTGGAAATGTACAGAGTATATTCACATTTTCTTATTTTTGGTTCTCCACACCCAGGAAGGTAAGTTTTATTGTCTTCATTTTTTTTTACTTTTGAGACAGAGCCTCAGTATGTCGCCTTTAGAGTGCCGTGGCGTCACAGCTCACAGCAACCTCAAACTCTTGGGCTTAAGCAATTTTCTTGCCCCAGCCTCCCAGTAGCTGGGACTACAGGCGCCCACCCCAATACCCAGCTATTTTTTTTTGTGTGTGTGTGCAGTTGTCATTGTTGTTTAGCAGACCCAGGCCAGATTCAAACCCTCCCGCCTCGGTGTATGTGGCTGGCACCCTAACCACTGAGCTATGGGCACCGAGCCTCATCTTCATTTTATAAATAAGGGTATCTCATTGAGGATCAGAGAAGTTAGCAGCAGTTGTCCTCCAGGGAAGAATCTCAGTGTCTTCACCAGGACATTTGTTCCGGGTGATGGTCGGCTACAGAAGTGAAAGTGTATGTGAAGTGGTCTCTATCAACAATGGTGTTTGGAAGTTTGGCTGGCAGCAGCTTCAGAAGCCAAGTATCCTAAGTTGTATTTCTCGCCATTCGAGTGGATACGGGTATGGAGTATTTAGTTCCTCTGCTTTGGCTTCTCTGTTAATTAAATGAAGATTCGTTCACTCTTCCATTCATACATTCATTCACTTCACAAGTAATTAATGAGCACCTACTGTATGCCAGGTATTGCCCTATGTTCTGGAGGTAGGGTGGTGAACAAAAACAGATAGGATTCCCCATTCTGAAGAGGTGACGATCTTACAATCACTCACTCAACATTCTTCAGGGAATAATTATACAAGTTCATGTAAAGTTGAAATTTCAGGTCAGTGCTTTGAGGAAATGGTGCCTGATGGCCTAAGAGGGACCTTCATCTTTCCTGAGATGTCAGGGAAAGTTCTTGATCAAGTGGTATTTGAGCAGAGATTTTTAAGTTAAGTGTGGGAGTTAACTAGACAGAGGCTGTGGGAGGCAGACACACAGGAGTAATGGTAGGTACCAAACTCAAGTTTCGGTAGCAGACAGGAGGACAAATCTCTGAACAGTCATAGGGCCATATTTAATACACGTGATGTGTTTTAGATCATTTACAATAAAGTGGCCCACACTACCTGGCCACTGGACACTCTCTTCAAAGTATTGTCACCCACAAATGGACATCTCGAAAGCCAGCTAAGTCTGTTTTGGCAGCTTCACCAGCCAGCCTCATATGGGAATTTTCTTCATTCTCAAGGGTATGAGATCATCGCCGTGCCAGATGGGCTTCTAATGAATGATTATTGTGCAATCTGATTAGTTTCATGTCATGCTAACTCCCTTTGAAGGATGGAAACAGGATACAGGGAGTCTTTTTCTCATCTTTGTAAATGAGAAGAGAATTTTCTGGTTGTAGCCACAGACCCTACAGATTGAGAGAGAACACGCAGTTGGGAACTTGGGTCCACTTACAATCACTTTTTAACTGTGCACCATCAATCCATTTTCATCAAAGGGTACATCAGTGGAAGTCAATTTAGCTTCTATGGTGGATAATGTGGGCATCTCAGTGACTTGACACCATAGAAATTTATTTCATGCTCACATACAGTCCAACCTGCTGGGGTTGGTGTACAGCTTCTGTGGGATGGTTCAGGGTCATCTTGCAATTCCATGACTCTGCTCCTCCCCTTTGGGATCTCAGTAGCCTCTTCATTGAGTCAGCAAAGGAAGACAGAGAAAGGAAGAGCCCCTGAGAGATTTTTACAGATCAGGCCAAGAAATGGCACTCTTTCCTTCTATTCAATCTCATTGCAGGTGGGTGGATAATCTGGTTCCATAGGGTCAGTTTAGCACGGGGTTAAGGACATGTGCCCTGAATCAGTGACACAGGTATAAGTCCCAACTCCAAGAGGGTGAGTCTGAGGACAAATCATTTACCTTAGGAGCCTATCTCCTATTCACAAACTGTAAATAACACTATCCATCACATAGTGTTATCCTTTGGCTGGAAAAGACATTGAATATTGAGGAAGTCCTTAAGCCAGGCCCCATGAATAGTACGCGTGCAATCAAAGTGAAGCCATTATTACAATTTACTCTCTTGCTATAGAATCAGATTTCAAGAAACCTGATCCCTTCGTGTCATCTCATCCGAGAAAGGATTAGTAGAGACACAAAACAATATTCTTTAACTTCTCAAAAGAGAAAAGCGTCCATTTCCAAAATAAGTCTAGGATTATTATTACAGTGTCATGATTATCAGGAGCCTCCTTTCGGTTTGCAGGGGAAATCCCGGGAAGGCTTTCGACAGACAGTTTGTCAGGAAAGAAACGAGCTGCTCCCAAGATTCCAGGCAGGGATTGCTGGTGCCTTTTGGGGACTCGTCACAGAGTGAAGGGCACGGAGTAAGCAATTCCTAGAAATCTAAGGAGCCTTCTGTTCTCTCTTCTTCGGAGCTCAGATCCAAAGGCGGGGGCTGTCTCTCCTCCACCACGCGGCTTTAGTTGGGCTTCCCATGGCGAGCATTTTCGGATTTGCCTGTTCTAGCGCAGCCCACTGTGGCTTTTCCACAGCATCTCCTGGTCTGGGGCCAAAGAACCTGAAATGCGCGTTCTCCCCTGGCCAAGTCAAGAGCATAGGACACTGCCCAAGGATGGTGTGAGCAGAGAAGTGTTGTTGATACTTAACCCTGGGGGTACAAATGGCAGGCGACCCTAAGTCGAAGGGCTCTGATCCAGCAGCGCCAGTGCCAGTGCTCCCTGTGCTCAGGGGCAGAAATCTGGGACATGGTGTGGCATCATTTTAACGACCATGTTATATTTGGTCTGCCTCCCAAGCTCAGGAAGTGAGTAAACCCACAAAAAAAAAAAAAAAAAAAAAAAAAAACAGCTTAGTTGTCAGGACGTGACTTGGCCATTGTCTAAGGTGCCGTCCCCTGCACGGTCTATGATGGATGCTGAGCCCGTCTCCTGATCATTTTAAATCTTCAAAAAGGAGAAAATCCCGGCTTTTGAATGTGGATGGGCACTGTCTGATTACCATTGCTGCAGGGAGGATGGATTTTTACTGACAAGGGATTCTCCTGCTGGCCAGTGCTCAGGGCTGAGAATTTCAGCCAGCGCTGCCCAGTAAAATCCCCACATTTAGGCCATTTCATAGAATAAAGGCGCTGGGGAAACTCCCTCCCTCCAGTGTCACCCTGGCTCTTCTACAAAGGCTGCATCTCAACCACCCAAAGAAATAACGCTGCTTTAGAGTAGCTAAAATTATTAAAAGTAAAAGAAAGAAACGGTGTTTATCCAGTTCTGTTCCAGGAGCTTTTCATATATGTTAATTCTCCCCCACCATCCTATAAGGCAGCTGCTCTGATTAATTACCCCATTTTATGGATAAGAAAATGGAGGCTTGGCCACGCAGCCCATGGTCACACAGAGGCCAGAACTGAGCAACTGAGCCCCCACATTGCCGTGTTGAGTAACTAGAGAACAGCAATGATGTACCACAGTATTAACGTATGTGCTCTATGTTACAGGTTCTTTGAGTCAGATTCTCACTCTGTCACTCTGGGTAGAATGTCCTGGCATCATAGCTCACAGCACCCTCAAACTCTTGATCTCAAATGATCCTCTTGCCTCAGTCTCCCAAGTAGCTAGGACTACAGGTGCCTGCCACAACGCCCACCTACGGTTTCTATTTTTTTTTTCAGTAGAGACAGGGTCTTGCTCTTGAACTCCTAAGCTCAGGCAATCCACCTGCCTCAGCCTTCCAGACTGCTAGGATTGCAGGCATGAGCCACTGTACCCGGCGTATGGTCAAGTTTCTTGATAACAGCTGATTTTATTTAATGTAATACACGCATACTCCATATATTTAATCCTCAAGGCAACACAGGAGAGAAGCACCTTAGTGTCCAATTTTACACATGAGGAAACTGAGTCACAGGGAGGTTTAAATCCCTTGCCCAAGATCACACAGCTAGTAAGTTGCAGAGCCAGGATTCAAACCCAGTCAGTTTGACTTCAGAATTCAGAGGTCACTAGGCAATGTGCCCTCTGCTAGGGTTATCACCAGGAGCAGTCTGGAAGCCACAGACTGTTTCTGTGGGATCTATCAGCTTCCTGTTTCCACCATGGGGCTGAATCTCAATTTTGGCACCCACTATTTGAATGATCATTATCTTGTTACTTACTTTCCATTTCCTCCCCTGGGGATAATAAGATCTTCTCAAATTTTTGTTGTAATGAATGAGATACTGTATATGAAGCTCTTAGCGTCATTCTGGTAGACAGTAATTATTCCATAAAAGGTGGCCGCAGCTGTTGTTCACATGACCGTTTTACATTCCAATCATCCAACATTTGAGTTATATACTCATCAAGCACACTGATGCCCAGAGAGAAACAGGAAAAAGAGGATTCAGTGTTTGTTACAACCTTCACAGTAGCTGAGTAAATAAATCAGGTAAGCTGGGGAAAGAAAGCCAGCCGTGCTTGGAAGTAGCTCGTAGAGGCCGGGTGAGAAGTTTAGACAATGAAGACTTGGATTTCCGAGGAGGAAGGAACAGTGCTCAGAGCAGGATTGGTGAAGGACAGACAGGGTCTATACAGCCTACTGTACAGGAAGGGTTTCCAACAGGAAAAGTAGTGCAGACGAAGGGAAAGGGGTGTATTCACAGATACCACATGTATCAACTTTCTAGGCAGCTTACAATAGTGGCCCCCAACCTTTTTGGCACTAGGGACTGGTTTCATGGAAGATAATTTTCCCACCGATGGGAGTTGGGTCATGGGATGGGAGCAGAGGGAGGGATGGTTTAGGGATGATTCAGGAGCGTTACATCTTCATCTCAGATCCCCAGGTATTAGTTCTCCTTGGGAGACTACAACCTAGGTCCCTCCCATGTGCCGTTCACAGCAAGATTTGCGCTCCTTTGAGAATCCAATGCTGTGCTGGTGTGACAGGAGGAGGAGGAGCTCAGGCGGTGATGCGAGCGATGGGGAGTGGCCTTAAGTACAGAGGAAACTCCACCCACTGCCCACCTCCTGCTGTGCACCCCAGTTCCTAACAGGCCATGGACCGGTGTCCACGGCCCAGGATTTGGGGACCACAGGTTTACTTACAGAAGGAAACAGAGAGAGACAGAACACACACATTTAGGGGCCAAGGATTTACAAGGACACAAGAAATAAATCAAATGGAAGACTGAAGATGCAAAAAGACTAGCAGCTTGTTCAACCCACGAATTAATACTACTGACAGAAATGACACCAGGGATTTCTAATTCCCAGCTGTATTCTAAATATTGAGACACTGATTTCCCAAAGGAGAGTTCATACTTCCTCCTCCTTTTTCTTTGGACTCTGCTAAAGGGCTAAGCTAAAAGGAGGGGTGAGATTCATCAACACAGACACGGGGGCCGGGTAGCCTCTCCAAGGTATCAGTCTGTTTGTCTAGTCTTTCAGCTGCAAGGCCCACTGAGCTTTCCCACGGACATCTGTTTGGCGTCAGCGCCATCGACTAGCAACTGTTTGGGACATCCTTGGTTCGGAGCCTGCTGATTCCTTTCACACCTTTCTAAACCAGTTACTCAACAAGAATGTTCTAGACAAGCAGACACCCCATTCTCAGGCCTTGAGGAAGTGCCCGGCGTGGAGGATCGGAACAAATGTGGAACACATTGTGAATCTTCATTTTCAAAAATGCTCAAAATCTGCACTTTTCGGCCGCTCCCAAAACTTTGCCCAGGGCCAGCACTTGGGAGTAGCCCACTTGTTTTGTTTCCTCATTCAACCTCGTGCTGTTCTGCAAAATCTTCATGCTGCTAGAAAATTTAAGGCAAATTCACTTGAATCTTAAAACTCCTTGCTAAATCTTCTGGTCGATTAATAATCTTCTGTGCTGCTAAGAAAAAGACATTGCCACACACCCACTATTATTTTCTTTGTGTTCAGCTAGTAATGAGATTACTACTTTATTCAGCATTTAAGCACTCCTTGGCGTCTGGCTGGCCTAGGACAGCCCTTTGCAGGAACTTTAGAGGTGCATTTGGAAGGGTTTAAAATAAAAACCACCTGGATATTTTTCACATGCCTTTACCAATTTCAAACCAAGAACAGGTGAGCCTGGAAAATCCAGGATTATTCTTTGTACACACCGCTTATGTTTACTAATAATGTTCTTCTCCGCGTAGCGTTGACTCTAACCAGCCCCCTCCTCCCACTCTCATTGTGAGTTTCTGGAAGGCTGGGTCTCTCCACATATGGAACACAGTTTCTCTGTAGAGCTTTTAATACGCTAGAAATTCCAAAACAAAGTAGGCCCCGGCAGGGCACTGGCTCCACGTTGGCAAATAAGCTTGTCATCGGGTGCCACTTCTGGTATTACAGTGTGTTTTTAATTAAAAGGGAAACTGTAGCCCCAGACTTGGAGGGTTGTTAGCTTTATGCAAAAGCTAACAAAAACTTTATGCAAAAGTCCTACAGCTAAGATCGCAGCTCATCTGCAATGCTGAGCCAGAGGGAAAGGTCCCCACCCTGCTGTGTTGTGGGACAGCAGATCCTTTGTACATTCATTCTTCGGAGACTTGGGGTAGGAGTGCGATGAATCTCCCATCAAACAGCATTTAAGAGAAGAATTATTAAATCAGGTTGAATGACTGCCTTACCTCACACAATTGAATGTGATGTATGCTTCATTAAGATCCTGTGACATTTGAAAAATGAAGCCTGTCTAAGAAAGAAAATTGTGTCCATGGGTAAAAGAATGGAAGTCAATGTCTTTTAGTAGAAGAAAATTCCAATAGCTTCTAAAGACGACCTGCCGGTTCTTTCCTCCTACATGTTACCTCCTACATGAACTTGGAAAACCACTTTGTTGTCCTGAGTCTCAGTCTTACCTTCTGTAAAATGGGATCTGAAGAGTCACAAGTTACAAGTGTAACAAGGGAGCCAGAATTGTGTGAAGTCCCGGCCTTGCACGTGGGCACCCTGGAAGGATTTGGTTTGGGGTTTTGGACCCAAGCCTGCCATCTGGCGGAGCTTCGTCAGGGACCCTTGTGGTGCACACAGGCCACCAGCAGCTGAAGCTGGGAAAATACCATCGTGGGCCATGCAACTAGGGCTAGGAGGGCTTGGATGGTGCAAGGGCCACGTTTCTCATCTTGATTCCTCTTCCCAGTACTTGTGCAGCCAGATCCACTGAGCGCCGTAAGAAACTCATGTATTTCTGTACAAATATGACTCAATCTCCAGAGAAGCAGCAAAGGCTGAGTGGGGAACTGACTCCTGTGCACTCATTGGTCTGGTTCTGCCCTGACGTCCTAGCACAGGTCTGGATGCTTCGTTTCTTGCTTCTGATTTGTTTTTGTTGGAAGAAATAAATACAGGCTGCTGCCCTGAGCCGATTCTCTGAGATGTGGGCTTCTGGTATGATAATCATTATGCTGGGTTCTTGAGTAATGAAAATATGCAGCACTCCCCCCTCATCCTGGGGGCTGCATTTCAAGACCCCCAGTAAAACCCCCAAAACCTCAAATAGTGCCTGACCCTATATATAGGATGGTTTGTTCTGTACGTACATACCTATAATGGAGTTAACTTATGAACGAGACATGGTAAGAGGTTAACAACCACTGATAATAAAATACGACACTTATAATAATATGCTGGCATCACTTCTCTTGGCCCAGAGAGCCATCTGTTAGGTAAAATTAGGATGATTGAACATAAACACCGCCATCCTGCAAGAGCTGATCTGATCACTGGGATGCTGGGCAAAGAGAGGCAGGATGGTGCAAGATTTCATCACAATACTCAGAACGGTGCTCAGTTTAAAACTTTGGGATCATTTCTTTCTGGAATTTTCCATTGAATATTTTTGGACCAAAGTTGGCCATGGGTGACTGAAGCCTTGGAGAGCAAAATGTAGATGGAGGGGTGGGGGAGGGAGATAGCTGCATGCAGAGCTGTGGCTTCCTAGGGCGGATCATGTCCTTGTTCCCTTTAGAAATGTAGCATTACGGGAAAATGTTCACAAGTTAACAGTAGGTAAAAACTAAACAGGACACAAAACGGTTCCTGCAAAGCGATCCTGTTTTCACAAGGCAAAGAACTTCTATATGGAAGAGCCTGGGACAAAATGGCATTATCATAAAAGCAGGCGCCCTTGAGTACTCCCCACATGCCAAGTCCAGGGCTGTATGTGTAGAGATGTTATGTAATTTAATCCCCACGGGAGCGTGGGAGGCAGGGCTATCACCAGCATCCCCCATGCACAGATGAGTTGACGTCATGTGCCAACATCCCTCAGTGAGAAGGACAGTGCTTGATTTGAAGCACTGTAGAAGCTTCTAGAATTTGTGCACTTTGTCACTCACTACGGTATAGCAGTTATTTCTGGGGAGTGGAATGACAGGTACATTTTAACTTTCTTTCACTTTTCCATGTTTTCCATCTTTTCTTTTTAACAATGAGCATTGATTACTGGAAAAATCAGAAAACAAAAAGCTCACAGAAGGGGAAAGGCAGATGCGTTGTGGAAAAAAATCACACTTGCTTCATCTTGAAGGTGTTAAATGAAACCAGATTTAATTGGCTCTAAAACAAGCCACTTTGTAATTTAAGATGACTGTCTTAAGGAATGTCTGAAGATAAGAACCCAAAACTTGAAAAAGTAAAGAGACTAACTATTCATACCTACCAGTTTTCTGTAAAAGTTTTAGGTCATAATAACTGATTGCCTAAACATTTTTCCTATCAGTCAGGAAGGCGCCGTCTCCAAACTTGATGGATGAATCCCTTCCCCTCCGCCTCTTTCAGTAGCCTTCTCTGTCAACTCTCTCCCATGGTTACATCTTCCATGCCCCCTCCCGTATGGTTTTCCTCTCAGTCTACATTTGAACTTAGATCTTCCCAAAAATCTTTTTTTTAACATATATTTTTTATTAAGTCTTTTGTACATAGATCATACATACATTTATGCCAATTTCAGTGTGTTGATGATTTGTACAAATTGGAGTGCTTACATCGTACTAATCAACATAGCTTTCACCTCCTTTCCCCAATTAGAACATTAGGACATTTGTGTTCTACACACGATGGATCCAACTTGTACTTGCAATGTGCTCCATAGTTGTGGTCCCCCTACTATCTCTCCCACCCCTTCCCCTTCCCTCCTTCATCTTAGGCTAAAGTTGTGTTTCATTTTTCATGTGCAAGTGTGAGTTATTATAAGTTGGTTTCATAGTAGTACTGAGTACATTGGATACTTTTTTCCCATTCCTGAGATACTTTACTAAGAAGAATATTTTCTAGTTCCATCCATGTAAACATAAAAGAGGTAAAGTCGCCATTCTTCCAACAATCTTGAAGAATATGTTCTCTCAAGTCTGCTGCTATTCCAAGATGGCGCTCTGTCTCTCCTTCCCTCCGAGATCACCACTGTGACCATGTGCTTCCCCACCCGCCTCAGTGTTCCTACAGCTTTGACTCCCTCTCTGCGTGGAAGTTGCCACGCCGTTAGCTCAGTCTCCCTGAACTGTCCTCCTCTGCCGCTGCCGCCTCTTCCTCAGAGCCTTCTTGGGTCCATGGCTGATTCTCTTCCTCATTCCACCTAAATAGATAAACCCAAGAGCAATTCTCAGTTTTGTTCCCTTCTCTCTCCCTGTGCCCCTTCGAATCTTGGTATTTTTTGAGTCCTGCTATGTTCTTGGCATAGCCTGTCTCTGACTCTTAGATAAAAGAAAACTCACGTATCTACCAGGCAAGAAAGATAACAAGGAAACAATGAGCAAGGGACGTTTTCCAGGAAGGACTTCTTGACACATGGACATCTGAGCTGAAACCCGAATGATGAAGAAGAATGAGCCACGTAAAGTTCCCGGGAAGGAAGAGAGTACAGAGAAGAGCACGTGTCAAGGTCCTGAGGCAGAAACAAGTGTGGCCCGTTGTAGGGAGAAAGGGAAGGCAGTGTGTCTACAGCATAGTCAGTAAAGGGGAGTGTGGAAGAAAGGGAGGTTGGAAAGGGAGACAGGTCCAGGAAGTGTTAAATCCCACATCACTTGCTACCTTTATCATCAGACCCGGCCCATTCTGCCCTGTAAGGCATCATTTGCAGTTATCATGTCTCCTGCCTCCTGTAGACCCTACGCACCTCATTTTCCTATCCCTTACCGTGCCAGATCAAAACAGTGTTGAGTTAGTTGACTTGCAGTAGAGATAAGAGAAACCAGAAATGAAATCTGTGATGATTTCAATTTTTCCCAAAACCACTCTTTGAGTCACTAATCAAGACGTTGCCAGAAATAACATCAGGCTGAAACACCAGTAAAATGTAGTCACCTCATCTGAGGCCAATGGTCCCTTTCTCTTTTGCCTCCGCCTGCCTGGGAATTTAGCATTGCCCCCAAGCCCTTCATCTGGGACAGGATTTTAGGGTGTGTGCATGTTTTTCATCTCTGCAGGACCAGCTGTGGGTGGAATGTTCCTAACACAGGCTAAGGTCAGACCGAATTAACCCAGAAGACTCTTGGCTGGGGAAATAGCCTACACGTTGCAAAGTCAGTAACGCAGCTAATTAAAGAAACATTTTCTGAGATGCTGTGATCTGTCATAAAAAGTGTTGACTCTTGATGATGTGGAAAATGAAAAGCATCTTAGTTCATGCATTCCAGAGAGAAAAATATACAGATGTGAGTGACTTCTCTCTGTACCCAGAGCTTCTGAAACAAGATGTTATGAAGCCTTCCTAGTTAAGGGTGCAGCTTCGAGTCAGAAAGCCTAGGCCCAAGGGTCCGCTTGGTAGCATTTATTAAATATGTGACCTGCAGTGTCCCCCACATACTCTTGGCCTCCCTGTCCTCATCTATAAAATAGGGATTTATAAAATACATCCAATAGGATTGCTATGAATACCACAATTTTGTGCAATTCTTCATAAGTTCGTAAAGGCTCTTACAAAATACAAGTAAGTTTGAGACTTTTGAAAAATCTTGGCAATGTCAATTCTGTTCTTCATTATGTGGGGCTACAAGAACAAAATATTCTAGGAGTTCCTTTGATTAAGTCTGGCCCTAGACATGAGCTTTATTTCCCAAAACTGGAGGATGAGGACACAAAAGATTCTCAACTTGAAGTCATGTACAAATTCCCCTGGACTAAATTGTTATGTAAGAAAGCAAAGCTGTACTTAAAAAAATTAAGTTTTAGAAAATGCAGGCAACAAACCTCTCATTTACCCTAACCTATTTTTTTTTTAATCATGAGAACATGATAACAGCTCCTCTCACAAATTCCTCTGTGCCAAGGCCAATGACTTCTTTGACCCTGGGCATTGCAGACCTGCCTGTACACAGTTCATAGATCTTGAAAGAAAAAGTTCTTTAAAAGTGGTTACATGATAACTGAAGACCATTCATTGGCATGTTTTGAATGGTGATCATTCCGCTAAAGATTTAAGCAGTACTAAAAAGGAACAAGTTCCAGTTCCAATGTGCTAGCAGACAGCTATACTTCTGCAGTAAGGGTACCAAAGCTTGAGCACTTATCATAGATGTCGTAAAAATACTTGAATGAGCAAATAAATTACCTGCAGTTTAACTTATGAAAAATCCTTACTTATGATGAGCTTATCAGTTCTGTGGATGCCCCTCTCGACCTCCGTCCTGTACCTCTGAGTGGTCCACACAATACTCCCAACCTCTCCCCACCTTAATCCTACCATCTTCACCTGCAATCCAGCCTACCCATCATCACACAAGTCACTTGTCTGCCAAAATGTCAGTATCTCAAGTGGCTCTTTATTGCCTATATAGGATTAAACCTCTTAGAAACAAAATGCTTTTTGACGTAGACTGTATGCCGAACTCCCAATATGTAAAATAAATTTCAAAACGACGATGTAACAGCATAAGTGAATAGCATTTATTTATTACAAAGGCCATCCAACCAGAACCCTATTTGGTTGCACTGTAACAAAGGTCTGTCTCTCTCACTTCACTGGTTGTCCCTTGGTATGCTGGGTCGGGGAAGGGTCATGAGAACATGGGGTTCCTTGCTTTGCCCTTTCTGATCC